>NC_042621.1:238009740-239290443 GCF_901001135.1 Rhinatrema bivittatum
ATAATGGATCTTCTAATTTGTCGAAGGGACTCCTCAGGTCTTCCACTAGACGTCTGAGAATAAGGTTGCCTCCTGCCCCTGAGTCCATCAGGGCAGGAGTCTGAACAGTAGCCGGTTCACGGAGACTGGAAGAGAGGGCGGAGGAGAAAACGCAGTATGGCCCAAGAACAGTCCTCCCATGGGACTCAGGCCCGTCCGTTTCCCGGACAAAATGGCATGTAGAGACATCATGGTCAGGCTGACCACAGTAGATGTACAAGCCGCATTTCTTCTGAAATCTTCTCTCCTTGGAGGTCAGGTGTCCATGACCAAGTTGCATCGGTTCATCTTTATCAGCAGCAGAAGTTACTGGAACCATCCGAGGTGCAGTGGTAGTACTAGACATTGATAAGTACTAGACATTGATAAGACAGGCTAAGAGAGAATTTGAAAAGAAGTTGGCTGTAGAGGCAAAAACTCACAGTAAAAACTTTTTTAAATATATCCGAAGCAGAAAGCCTGTGAGGGAGTCAGTTGGACCGTTAGATGATCGAGGGGTTAAAGGGGCACTTAGAGAAGATAAGGCCATCGCGGAAAGATTAAATGATTTCTTTGCTTCGGTGTTTACTGAAGAGGATGTTGGGATGGTACCCGTAATGGAGAAGGTTTTCATGGGTAATGATTCAGATGGACTGAATCAAATCACAGTGAACCTAGAAGATGTGGTAGGCCTGATTGACAAACTGAAGAGTAGTAAATCACTGGACCGGATGGTATACACCCCAGAGTTCTGAAGGAACTAAAAAATGAAATTTCAGACCTATTAGTAAAAATTTGTAACTTATCATTAAAATCATCCATTGTACCTGAAGACTGGAGGATAGCAAATGTAACCCCAATATTTAAAAAGGGCTCCAGGGGCGATCCGGGAAACTACAGACCGGTTAGCCTGACTTCAGTGCCAGGAAAAATAGTGGAAAGTGTTCTAAACATCAAAATCACAGAACATATAGAAAGACATGGTTTAATGGAACAAAGTCAGCATGGCTTTACCCAGGGCAAGTCTTGCCTCACAAATCTGCTTCACTTTTTTGAAGGAGTTAATAAACATATGGATAAAGGTGAACTGGTAGATATAGTATACTTGGATTTTCAGAAGGCGTTTGACAAAGTTCCTCATGAGAGGCTTCTAGGAAAAGTAAAAGTCATGGGATAGGTGGCGATGTCCTTTCGTGGATTGCAAACTGGCTAAAAGACAGGAAACAGAGAGTAGGATTAAATGGGCAATTTTCTCAGTGGAAGGGAGTGGACAGTGGAGTGCCTCAGGGATCTGTATTGGGACCCTTACTGTTCAATATATTTATAAATGATCTGGAAAGAAATATGACGAGTGAGATAATCAAATTTGCAGATGACACAAAATTGTGCAGAGTAGTTAAATCACAAGCAGATTGTGATAAATTGCAGGAAGACCTTGTGAGACTGGAAAATTGGGCATCCAAATGGCAGATGGAATTTAATGTGGATAAGTGCAAGGTGATGCATATAGGGAAAAATAACCCATGCTATAATTACACAATGTTGGGTTCCATATTAGGTGCTACAACCCAAGAAAGAGATCTAGGTGTCATAGTGGATAACACATTGAAATCGTCGGTTCAGTGTGCTGCGGCAGTCAAAAAAGCAAACAGAATGTTGGGAATTATTAGAAAAGGAATGATGAATAAAACGGAAAATGTCATAATGCCTCTGTATCGCTCCATGGTGAGACCGCACCTTGAATACTGTGTACAATTCTGGTCGCCGCATCTCAAAAAAGATATAATTGCGATGGAGAAGGTACAGAGAAGGGCTACCAAAATGATAAGGGGAATGGAACAACTCCCCTATGAGGAAAGACTAAAGAGGTTAGGACTTTTCAGCTTGGAGAAGAGACGACTGAGGGGGGATATGATAGAGGTGTTTAAAATCATGAGAGGTCTAGAACGGGTAGATGTGAATCGGTTATTTACTCTTTCGGATAGTAGAAGGACTAGGGGACACTCCATGAAGTTAGCATGGGGCACATTTAAAACTAATCGGAGAAAGTTCTTTTTTACTCAACGCACAATTAAACTCTGGAATTTGTTGCCAGAGAATGTGGTTCGTGCAGTTAGTATAGCTGTGTTTAAAAAAGGATTGGATAAGTTCTTGGAGGAGAAGTCCATTACCTGCTATTAAGTTCACTTAGAGAATAGCCACTGCCATTAGCAATGGTTACATGGAATAGACTTAGTTTTTGGGTACTTGCCAGGTTCTTATGGCCTGGATTGGCCACTGTTGGAAACAGGATGCTGGGCTTGATGGACCCTTGGTCTGACCCAGTATGGCATTTTCTTATGTTCTTATGTTCTTAGCCTGTTTCAACCCAAGTAACACCTTAGGCCGGAGTTCCTTAACCTTGACTCGGAGCCGGTGATCAATCCGAATGGCCAAGCCTATTAATTCGTCCAGCGAGTCAGGTGTCTGGCGAGTGGCCAGCTCGTCCTTTAAGCGGGTATTCAGGCCTCTACAGAAGAGAGTCTTGAGACATTTGGGGTCCTAGCGAAGTTCTGCTGCAAGAGTCTTGAATTCTATGGCGAATTCAGCCAGTGATCTGTTGCCTTGCTACAAGTCCACCAAAGCAAAACCGGCAATAGAAATAAGCAGGGTCATAAAAGAAGGATTTAAACAAATCCATAAATCCTTCTATGTCCTGCAAAATAGGGTCCTTGTATTCCCACAAGGTAGATGCCCATGACAGGGCTCTTCCATCCAAGTATGACAGGATGTAGGTGGTCTTCGAAATAAAGTTGGCTGTAAGGTGAAGTGCATTCAGCACTGGTTCAGAAAGTCCCGGGTCTTCAGGATTTCTCCGGAAAAGCAGATAGGAGCTGCCAGTGGTACAGCAGCCTTTAAAGTTATCTCCTGTAACTGACCTTCTTGGTTAGAAGCTGTGCCTTGTATCTTCTGTGTGTGTAGCTGATGAAATGCTGCAGTAAGTTTCTCCAAAGTTTCTTGCTGCTCTGAGATGCGTTGGGCCAGGCCCGGTATAGCCTGCAAAGCAGAGAGATGTGCCGGATCCATAGAGTGAACAACATCCCATAGTTTAAGCCAGATCCACTGGAGTTAACAACATCCCATAGTTTAAGCCGGATCCACTGGAGTTAACAACATCCCATATTTTTAAGCCAGATCCACTGGAGTTAGCAATCTGTTATTATTGAGCTTAGTTGACAAGATAGGAGTTAGCAATCTGTAATAAATCAGCTGACAGTTAGACTGTGGAGTAGCAATCTGTTATTAATGGCTCCTAAAGAAGGAGGAGTCAGCAATCTTGTAGTGTCTCAGATATCGTCTTGCTAAGGAGTAGCAATCTGTAATGAATCTGATATAATTGTGGCTGGATCCCTGGGCCAGTGGCAGATGACCACTCCCCCAGGAAGATATCCCGAGAGGGACCACCGGCTTGGCTTGAGTATGGAGACAGACACACATTAGTTCTTTTATTAAACAGGTTTTTGAAACCAGCAGAGGTAGCAGTAGTGAGCTGATATGCCCGGCAGGGCTATAGTTCCTCAGGTACTGGAACAGCGATCCAGGATGGCTGAGCTGTTGAGAAACTGTAGAAAGAGAGTAGGCAGAGTTCATGAACAGATCTAGATGACAAAACTCACATAAGGTCTCAAGAAAGCTCAGAAGCTGGAAAGGTTTAAGCCCTTGAGGAGCGAGTACCTGGTTCCAGGGAAAGCTCTGAGAGAGCGATGGTAACTCACAATTGTTTGTAGCAGCGATAGCTTCCAAGCAGTAGAGAATCTTCAGAGTGTCTAGGAACATGGGCCCTCAAGGAGTGAGTACAGGTTCCTATCTGTAATCTGAAAGTAAAGAAAAAGAGCGAGGCCCCGGAGGAGCGGGTACCTCTGGTAAGTCCGAGAAGGCAGAGTACCTTGGGAGGTGTAGCCATAAGAAATCCCCTTGCTAACTCAGTTAGATAGTGAACTAAAGACCTTTAAATATTGGAAGCGGATGACGTCATCTCAGGGGGATGCCCCTGAGGTTTGCGCTCTTGCTGGTATTTCAATCAGAGCGCGCGCACGCACCCTAGGTCTTCAGGCAACATGGCGGAACTGCAACGTCGAGCCAGTCTGGGACGCCGGAGGGAGACAGCATGGAGATGCCGCAGCAGCCAGCCTTCCATCAGACCCGGAGGGAGTCGCCACAGAGGTAAAGAGGGCGGAGTGAGGACGTCGAGCAGCGACGTTCGCAACAGAGACGAAGAAATCTCTGGTGTTCCTGGCGGACCAATGTGAAGGTAGGCCTCCGTCGGGTCGAGAGAAGCAAGGAATGCCCCTGTATGAACCGTCGCTATGACCGCCCTCAGGGTCTCCATCCGAAAATGGGTAACCTTTAGGGCCTTGTTGACTCTCTTGAGGTCCAGGATCGGTTGAAATGAGCCGTCCTTTTTGGGGACAACGAAGTAGATGGAATACTGGCCGGATCCCTGTTCCTGGAGGGGGACCGGGACTATGGCGCCGAGCGCTTGAAGCCTGTCGAGAGTCTGGCACACCGCTGAGCGCTTCCGAGTTCCGCAGGGAGAGATCAAGTACAGGTCGAGGAGATCCCACTGATACAAAGTAATTTTGGCTCATTCCTCAAGAAATAGGGGCAGCCGCCCACCTAAGTCTGGAACGGAGGAATGGGCAGACCGTATCTCATTGTGAGGACTTTGCGGTGGTGCCTTGATGGGTACCGTCTCAGAAGGGCCGTCTGCCCCGAAAGGAGTGAGACCATGATAGAGACCTAGTGGAGGTGTTTCGTTGAAAAGCTCCACGCGGCTTGTTGTACCTGCGCTGCCCCCGGAAACGAGAGCGTGACGGAAAAAAAGGATCTGGACTGCTTGGGGCGGTCCTCCAGTAGCTTATGAACCTTGTTGTCACCCAAGGATTTGATAAGCTGGTCCAGGTCTTCGCCAAAAAGTAACTTACCCTTGAAGGGTAGAGTGCCCAACTGCGATGTAGAAGAGGAGTCTGCAGCCCAATCGCCTGGCTGACACCACTGAGACCATAGCTCTGGCTTGCACCCAGAGGAGATCATAGAGAGCATCAGCCCCATACGCAATCGCGCCTTCCAGCCTTTCTGCCTGTTCTGCCTCTGCAGACGGGAGGTCCTGGGTGCTGAGTAATTGTTGAACCCACCTGAGGCTTGCCCGCTGCACGAGACTGCTACAGACTGTGGAGACCGAACCCCGAGCTCCACCAGGACTGCAGGAATGAGGGGTTCCAACTCCTCCCTCTGGAACAGCGTACCACCTGAGGGTCATCACCCTCCAAAGAAGCCTGTTGCCTGTTTCCTTTGCTCCTCATCCATGCCCCCCCCCCCCCCAGGAGGGGGAGGAGAGGCTCCTGCACCCGCAGCCGCACTGCCCGGCACCTCCGGAGTGGCAGACCCTTCTGAAACCACCGTGCCTTTTAATTTCGCGACCCTTAGAGATGCGGGAACATTGGCACGCTTGGCTACCTTGGGGGGCGGTCCCTGCGTAGGTCTGACTGGCAAGGCACCACCTTGCAGAGACCTGGAAGCCAAAAAGGCTTTATGCATAAGGAGGACAAAATCTAAAGAAAAGGAAACAGAATCAACATCCTGATCTGGAAAAGCAGTGTCCTCCTGTAAAAAAAACCTGATCCTGAGCTGCATTCTCATCAGGAGTTGCAGGGACTGGATACAATGCTGGAGGAAGCTCCCCCTCCCCCACAGCCCTTGCCTGAGCTGCATGACATGTGCTTAAGACATGTGCTTGCTTAAGATGGCTGCCATCCCTGCACTGAGGGAGAAAAGACCAGGTCTGAGCTCCTGCGGAGCCTGACGTTTTTGAGCCCCACGAGGCTTGGCTGTTGCTGCAGACCCTGAAAAAGAGCTGCCCACCCCCCCTGGAAGGCACCTCGAGCAAATCCCAGTCCTAGAAAACCACATGGCCGATTCCTCACATGCTATACACCAGGATGGCTGCGGCACGGTGGGGGGGGGGAAAAACGGCTCACAAAACACGAAATCGGCCAAAAATGCGGCGATTCAGGTGGGCAGGGGTCCTGGATTGCAGCTGACCAAAAAATAAAAATTGTTTTTTGTTTTTTTTTACACAGTGCTTAGACACACACGGGTGAAGAGAGGGACTGGACCACCAGTAATCACTTCCCCGGCTGCTTACCTTGCTGAAGCCTGCAATGAAAAGCGTGGGTAAGTTGTGCCACAGATGGTCTTTTTTTTTTTTTTTTTCAAAGAAACGAGCAGAGGAATGGGAGCCTCTCTGCTAAAAGACCTGAGGCAGATGCGAAAAGGAGGAATGACTGGACCACCAGTATCATCTCTCTAAGCCAGGCAAGTGGTCACCGGGAAAAGGGGTCCCAGGCTGAGTACTGAAGGGGAAAATCCCCCCTGGGACCCCGTGAGACAGAGCTGTCTTACATAGACAAGAAGTTTGATTTCCTTCAAATTCTTTTTTTTACATATAGAAATTAATCAATACTTGCTTGATCCTGGAAACAATCAGAAGAAGAAAGAAAGAAATCACCACAGTGTGGAAAACAGAGAAAGCTAGGGAACCACAGGTTCAACTGCATGCCTCTGCAGGGAGTCAGAGAAATACTGAAGGGACGCAGGGTGAGCACTGTCTTGATACAGGATACCTTTTCAGTTTTTCTCTGTCTCCCTCTGCTGGACAGGAGGATCAACCCACTGTCTGGACTGATCCAAGTTCGTACAGGGAATTCAGTTTTAAGCCTGTAAATGCTTTTGAAAATCAGGCGCATTGATGTTTTTCCTGGAAAATTAAGTACATCATTTTGAAAATGTAAAACATGTGTGTGTAAGTGCATCTCCCCCTCCCCCCCAATTCCACCCTGGAAATGCTTCTGGTCAATTTAGAAAAGCATAAGTGCATACAGGCCATGTGCTCATATTTTTACCTACATATCAGGTGGGAAATTTCATAAAAATGTATTTGGTGAGTAAAGCACTATTTTACCCATGGAAATTGCTTTAACATTTATCCTCCAATGGGTGGCATATTCAAAACACATTCAGCACTTGATAGCCGGAAAGTTAGGGCTTATCTAGCTATCTAGCAGGCTACTGAATTTCTGGGTATCCACATAAAAAGTGGGCAGGTAGTGGGCGGATCAGGGCAGTGCTTCTTATCCAGTTAATTTCAACAGATGAGTTAGACCACCCATAGAGCTTATCCACGCAATTTGTGCCGTACCGCTGAATAGCCCTTGTAACTTAACTGGATATGGCTGATTATCGGGCCCAATATATTTAGGTCAATTTTTCTCCAGAGATGCTTGTATTTTCTCAAACCAGCAAAACCAACGGGTAGGTTATTTTCTTTTTGGGCCTCAGGAAAATATCAGGAACCAGTCAGGGAATCCTACCATTTCTATGTTCTCTTGCGTTACAAATTTTAACTTGTTTTCTATACGACGTAAGGCATGAGACAAATCTTCATTCTTCCTGCTGAGGCGTTTATTTTTGTCAAGGAGCGGTTTATATTGACTTTCAGCTTCTCTTAGCCGTTTTAGCTGCAATAAAAGAAACATTCATCAATATGAAAGTATGCTTAATATGGCTGAGACATTTCAGATCACTGGTACAGTGCAATAACCAAAACACAAATTCTGTAAGGCAACTTTATTTTAGTATGACAGTTTAGAAACATCTGATATCAATAACTTTTACTTCATTGTTGCCCATCTGAACAATTATTGGATATTTAATGGCATACTTCATCCAGTACTTACATGGGCATTATATACAATTTAACAAATAATCTGCCGTAATTCACTTATTTTCTCTTTCTGTTCTACTCTGGGAAAGGATTTTCTTATCTTTTAAATACAAATCAAAGTATGTGGCAAAGGCCTGAGAAAAAAATGTAGGTTTGATTTTATTTATGTATTTATTTATTTATTTAATTCTTTTATATACCGACCTTCATGACAGGTATCATATCAAATCGGTTTACATGTAACAAGGGGGTAAACATTCTTATCAAACATTTAACAGTAAAATAATCAGAGGAGGTAATAAAGTTACATATAACAAGGAGATCGAACTTGGGAAAAGAAGAAAGAGAAGGACAGAGGGATAACCATTGTGATAAAAGGGTATCACTAAGTAAGTTGTCCAGTAGGCTTGAGATGTGGAGTTCTGAAATTGAATAGATTAAGGGAAAGCTTGGCTGAATAGCCAGGTTTTATATCCTATATAAGAGTATAATATCTCTGGTGTTCCTGGCGGACCAATGTGAAGGTATATATATATATATATATATATATATATAAATATATATATACCTTCACATATATATATAGGATATATATATATATATATATATATATACACACACACTTATATAGGATATAAATAAATATATATATATATATATATATATATATATATATATATATAGATATATATCTCTATATCTATATCTATATATATATATATATATCTATAATATATATTTATATCCTATATAAGTATATATATATATATATATATATATATATATATATATCCTACATAAGAGTATAATATCCTAATAAGAGTCTGTTCCACCAAACAATGGTCCACTTTCTTAAACAATCAAAGGGTATTCTAGACAAGGCTGGGGTTCTAATCTTGAAAACTGTGCAGTTTGAAAGGAGCCTAGAGGCTAGCCAGATTCAGAGGCAAACGCTGTTAGCAGTTTCCAAATCTAATACAATATGCATGTTTCATACTATATAACTATATGCAGTTAAATTTCTGCCCTAATGTCCTCCATAAAGCTGATTTTTGCACATGTTTATATTTTACTATTCCAGGTCCTTGAAATTTATGTCACATTTTAACAAGTGAGTGTAATTACATTTCAAACCTTAAACATTCTCACTTTACGAATATATAGTTTGTATTAGAAAATGTCTTATTTTTTCTTTGTGGGATGTTTTTTTAACTTCATCTATCTTTAGACCTATAAGTACTTACATATATTTTTTTGCATTGTAAAAATAATATTTTAACAATAATTATATTAAATTCTACAGAACATGATAGGCTTTCTTATATAAATGAATGAATCCTAATTAAATTTCTTCATTACAGTGCAGGTTAAGATGAAAGAATTGGAAAGAATTTTTTTAAATAGCATTGTGCTGTGTATGAGGAAGGTAGACTTTAGTTTTAAAGGATCACGTCCAACCAGCAGATATATTTGCATGTATATTAAAAGAAAAAACGGTTAAAAATAATTATTTTTAATTCTTTATTTATATTTTCAAAATAACATACAAGCATTGCTTGTAAAGCAAATTGAGCCATATACATGATGAAAAGCAAGTCAAATAATACAGAGAACAAAAGAAATATTAATATTTGCAATACAGGCGAAGGCAGTCCCAAAATAAAAGGGAGAGAAAGCCAAAAACAAAGGAGTCTATAAAAAAGGAAACATGAAAGAAAGGAAAACTCTTCCCTGAAGACCACCCCATCATATATTACAAGCAGAACCCAACCCTGTCCTAACCCCCCTATTCAAGAAACAGCATCAAGCTTGCATGCAATGTTAAGTACCCCTCATTTTCATAAGCTCCTCCCATCCGTGAACCTAAAGAAAGACCGAAGCTGAGTCGGCTCAAAGAATACATATTTTTCTGAAGCAAGGAAAATTAAACATTTGCAAGGAAATCATAAAACAAATCTTGCAACAAAGCCAATCACTTCATTATGCATAGCCAGAAATTGTTTTCTTCTCTCTTGAGTCACTCTCGAAAAATCAGGGAATACCCAAACTTTAAGTCCCATAAAAGGTATTTGGGCAGCATGAAAACATAATTTAAGTACCAAATCACGCTCAATAATGATGATTCAAAGAGAGCCGAGATATTCAAGTCCACAGGGCCTAATACATCCAACCGATTTCAGTCATGATTAACAGGAGCGGCTCTTGTGGGAAGGTAATATGCCTTGAGAATAGTAGGAGAGATTTCATTTGAAATTCCTAGAACCTCTCGCATGTATGAGAACATAAGAATATAAGAAATTGCCATACTGGATCAGACCAAGCCCAGTATCCTGTTTCTAACAGTGGCCAATCCAGGCTACAAGTTCTTGGCAAGTACCCAAAAACTAAGTATATCCCATGCTTCTGATGCTAGTAATAGCAGTGGCTATTTTCTAAGTCAACTTGATTAATAGCAGGTAATGGACTTTTCCAAGAACTTATCCAAACCTTTTTTAAACCCAGCTACACTAACTGCACTAACCCCATCCCCTGGCAACAAATTCCAGAGTTTAATTGTGCGTTGAGTGAAAAAGGATTTTCTCCAAATAGTTTTAAATGTGCCACATGCTAACTTCATGGAGTGCCCCCCCCCCCCCCTACCACCACCCCTGAAGGAGAAATTACAGAAACAATAGAAAATTTAACTACACAGAGATTCAATGCCCTCACAGAGTTTACCTAGTTCTCAGTCCTCTAGGAATCAGTCATCTTATTCTGAAGTAAAGAAGATTGAACTTTGGAGAAATTCTCAGTAGCAGTCTTAACTCCTAGATATCTTTTGCAAGAGAAGAAACAGTAACATCTTGCATTTAAATTATGAGATAAAATATTATTAGTGGAAATATTTAAATAAGCTAAAGACTGTTCCAAAGATGAGAGAAGTGATCATATGCTGTCCAACTTAATGGGGGAAGTTTTGACACTAGGCATTACTGGAGCAAGCATTGTCGGTGAAATCTGAAATGCAGGCACGATGACAGAACATATAGAGAAGCTCTCTCCCGCTGGGCGAATCTCCACAGAGGTCACTGCTGAAATCGCTGCAACATTCCATGTACCTTCCACCACTATATTTGGCGTCTGCGGCTCCCCATGAGTCTATCTGGGTTAGTTACAACTAAACCCGGGTAACGCCATGCTGATGTCAACATGGCTAAAGGAGGGGCAGCAAGAGATCTGCAGTTGGGGCTCAAAGATACCTTGGCATCCTGTCCTAGCTGGCGAATTGCTCCCTTGATATTGCCAGCAATGGGAGCCACCACCAACATCAATGGAGAAGGCTGCAAGAACTCTGACACAGCCATCTGTTGCAGGTGAGATGGCTGAGGATGAGGACAGGAACTCCCTTTCAGCTTCCCACGCCACTTAACCATTAGACCACAGGGAAAACCTTGTTAGTCAAAAGGAAAACTTGCAGCTGACCCAGAGCTCCACACTAAACATCTGCTCAGGATGCCATCTTGGCTCCTCTCAAAAATAATTTCTACAATTGGCAGATGTAATCCTTCTAAATCTGGAGTGACTCATATGAGAGAGAGAGAAAAAGAGAGAGAACCTCTTTGTAAGGCTCTCATATAAGTAAACTATACCACTGTAAGATGGGCAACTAATAACTCTGGGTGAGATTTTGGTAGTGGCCTAGGTTTTGGGGGGCAATTTTACATGCACAGTCAGAGGTACAAACAGCACAGTAGACAGTAGTGATGCAAGGAACACAAAGATGAGATTTGTACATTGTACTCTCAACCTAGCTTGACAGCAGCTAGGTAGAGAGCGCATCAAGCTTGCATGCAATGTTAAGTACCCCTCGTTTTCATAAGCTCCTCCCATTTGACTAAATTTTTAAAAATTTGCATACACATCTCATCATGCATTATTTATCGCATGCATTATGGATCTAACGCCCGCAATATGGCCCTAACGCGATTTGATGAATGACCCCCTTGGAGAGGAGTCACTTAGGGACAGATTTTAAAAGCCTACTCGCGTAAATCCAGGTGGATTTACGTGAATAGGGGGGGGTTACGCGCACCGGGCCTGTTTTCAAAAGGCCCAGCGGCACGCATTAAGGCCCAGGACGCGTGTAAGTCCCGGGGCTTGAACAAATGGGCAGTCCGGGGGTGGGACGTGGGCAGGGCGGGGCAGTCTGGGGGTGGGGAGGGGGCGTGGCCAGAGGCCACTCCACAGCCACTGGGCCTGGGGATCGCACGCCGGCACTCAGCCGGTGCGCGCAGTAACTTCTGGGATAAAGGTACAGGGGTATTTTTTTTCGGGCTGGGAGCGGGACAGGTAGGGGAAGGGAAGGGAAGGTGGGGGGGCTGAAGGAAAGTTCCCTCCGAGGCCGCTCTGATTTCGGAGCGGCCTCAGAAGGAACGGGGAAAGCCATCAGGGCTCCCTAAGTGACTCCTCTCCAAGGGGGTCATTCATCAAATCGCGTTAGGGCCATATTGCGGGCGTTAGATCCATAATGCATGCGATAAATAATGCATGATGAGATGTGTATGCAAATTTTTAAAAATTTAGTCAAATGGGAGGAGCTTATGAAAACGAGGGGTACTTAACATTGCATGCAAGCTTGATGCACTCTCTACCTAGCTGCTGTCAAGCTAGGTTGAGAGTACAATGTACAAATCTACAAATGCACCCCCTTGCGCACACCGACCCCGAATTTTATAATGTGCACACAGCTGTGCGCGTATGTTATAAAATCGGGCGTACATTTGTGCGCGCCGGGTAGCCCGCACAAATGTTTCCCGCGTGCGTATGTTTAAAAATCCAACCCTAAATGTCACACAATCAAGTTAGTGTGGAAGCTAAAAATGGCATTTGTGGCCAATTCAGTAACAGTGATATGCATAGCATGCACGCAATAAAAGGTCCATGCTGAAGGCATCATAAAGGGTATTTTTGAAAGGCCCTTCTGTGGATAAAGTATTGCTTGACCCGCACTGAGAAATGGCCCTTTAGAAAAATTGCATGACCGATACGGACATAAAATTACATACACATTCACTGCCTGCAGAGGGGAGAGACATTCCAGGAAGAGGAGTCTGGTCAAGGTTAGGACTTATGCACATTCGTTTTCATTAAAAAAAAATATATGCATAAGTTTTTTCAGCAAAACTATGTGCATCTAGTAGCAGGTATAATTGTTTGCACAGATTTTTCTAGCATAATTTCCAAAGCAGATTTATGTACATAAGTTCACTTTGAAAACTGGTGTTTACTTATGCACATAAGGGTAGATCTTTAAAAAATACGCGATCGCGTACTTTTGTTCGCGCACCAGGCACAAACAAAAGTACGCTGGATTTTATAAGATACGCGCGTAGCCGCGCGTATCTTATAAAATCCGGGGTCGGCGCGCGCAAAGGGGTGCACATTTGTGCAACCTGCGCGCGCCGAGCCCAGCGCGCGCCGAGCCCAGCGCGCGCTGCCTGTTCCCTAAGAGGCCGCTCCGATTTCGGAGCAGCCTCGGAGGGAACTTTCCTTCGCCCTCCCCCCACCTTCCCCCCACCTTCCCCTCCCTTCCCCTACCTAACACACCCCCCCGGCCCTATCTAAACCCCCCCCTACCTTTGTCGGCAAAGTTACGCCTGCTTTCAGCAGGCGTAACTTTGCGCGCGCCAGCCGGCAGCCCCGCTCCATCCTCCGGTCCCGGGGGCTGGTCCGGAGGCCTCGACCATGCCCCCAGGCCGGCACCACGCCCCCGAAACGCTGCGTCGTTTCGGGAACGCCCCCGGACACGCCCCCTCCCGCCCCTTTTTGAAAGCCCCGGGACTTACGCGCATCCCGGGGCTTTACGTGCGCCGGCGGCCTATGCAAAATAGGCCAGCCGGTGCACGAGGGCCCTGCGCGCGTAAATCCGGAAGGATTTATGCGTGCAGGGCTTTTAAAATCCGCCCCATATTTTCTGATAAATGTATGCACAGTATTACAAAATTAGAGTGTGGATGCTATGCATGTCAAATTTCCCTGTGCTAAATAACCCAAAGTGTTAGAGGTCCTCAACCCAGTCCTCGGGATACACCTGAAAATGCATGCAATGGAGATGCATGAGATAGATTTGTATGCACTACCTCCATTGTTTGCATCTCTACCTCAAGCAATTTCATTGTGGATATCTTGAAAATCTGACTGGCTAGTTGTGTCCTGAGGACTGGGTTGAGAATCCCTGGAATAGGGGATCCCTTCCATCCCTCTGCTCACTACTGACACAAAAGAAGCCCATCCTGGGGCCTCCATATGGCTTCATATGAAATGGTGCTCAAAGGCATTATTTGGAGTGCAGTTGCAGAGGTGTTGTCAGAAGGGCTCTTCATTCTGCTAAAGGATGGGGGGAACAGGAGGGATAGAATGGAGGTGCGGGTTTGATTGGACCCCCAAGGGGAATTTGTTATCAAAAGGTTGTAGGAGAAGGATCACCTAGCCTATGGATGAGACCTCCAGTTGGATAGGGAGAGTAGGGGGAGAGGGATTAGATGCTCCCACAGGGGGCATTTTAGGTCTCGGTGGGAGGAAGAGGATGAGGGTCATGGTCATCAGGAGGGCTTTCTTGTCACAGTGGAGAGTTGGAAGGATTGCCAGGCACTGGAGGATCGCAATTCTTTTTGGGGGGTGGGAGAGAGATCCTCAGTGGGCCTGCATGTTTGCTGGGGACCCTATGTTAGGGGTGAAGCCTCAAGGACATCCCTCCCACAAGTCCAGCAAAATGTTTTATCTAATACCTATTGCCTTCTCAGATGGACTTTAATGTCAAATTTTATTTCTATAAGAAAATATAAAAATGTGATCTTTCAAACAATTGTACCATAGCAGATGATTATATGTAAAACAAAGAAGGCATTGTCTTGCCGGGAGTGCCTGTTATGACTGGCTAATAGTACATTTGATTTGAACTGTGAGGAGGGATTTTCTTTTTATATCTTTGCACTTTTCCCCCTCGATCTTGATACATTTAATTCTATTGTACTTACAACTACTTCAATGTCTTTTTATTTCTGCACTGAGTAACAGCATGGCTGCAGGCAGTAACACCACCACGCCAGGATTGCAAGTATTTAGCTACACTGAACAACAAATGGCGGATATGCTTAAGGACACCTCTTTATCTGATTATTTAGATCTTCCTATGGAAACTAGCAATTGGTCTGATCTACTATATCAACACAAACGACTCATTTGCGGTGATCTTCATAGCGCTATATACTTCAATATATTAAACAACCATTGTTTTTTGGGGGTTTTTTTTTCATTTTTCCCTGATTTCGTGTTTAGTGTGCACATAGTCCAGTTAGTGCACTAACAGAACTTACAGGTGAATATTAAAAGGCCGGTGCATGCCAAAACCAGGAGATATCCAAATATATTGGCCCAGCGTGTCCGAGTATGCACGTGTCTCTCGCTGTGCGCACAAATGAAAAGTTCCAAAATATGGGCAGGGCGTGGGCATGATCTGAGCAGGGCATAGGCATTCCTGGATTTCAACTTCAAATTTGCACATAAATATTTATGTGCACAGGTGCGTACTGGGGTTCCCCTGCCACATAACTTTACTTCTGCTATGGAGGACGTGTAAGCAATAAACTAAAGATAAATAGATAGATCAGCAGGGTTTTAAGGGTTGGGAAAAAATAGGGGAGAAGGAAGACTTTTTAACTAGGGGAGTTTGAAATTCCTATTCCTTTCCTGGGCAAACTGGGAATGAACTAGTAAAACTGGTAATGGCGTCGGCGTGCATGTCTATTAAAATCCCCCCACTTAAGTATACATGCACATATGTTATAAAAGGACCACACCCTTGGGTGCGGGCCGAAGAATGCGTACACATGTGCACCCATGCGCCTGGTTTAAAATTCACGAATATGAAACTAAAATGAATATGAAATTTAAAAAACCCGAAATTTTGTATGTTTTTGTTATGTTTCCTGGTTCCAACTAAATTAATTAAATGAAACAAGATAGGCAATGTCATAGTCATTGTGTAGCAGTGGTCAAAAATCAAACAATGCTAGGAATTATTAGGAAAGAATGGAGAATAAAGCGGTGAATGTCATAATACCTCTATATCACTCTCTCGTGAGACCGCACCTTGAATACTGTGTAGGAATCTGGTCTCCGCATCTCAAAACAAAATATAGTTGCACTGGAGAAAGTACAGAGAAGGGCGACCAAAATGGTAAAAGGGATGGAATGGCTTTCCTATGAGGAAAGGCTAAAGAGGTTAGGGCTGTTCAGCTTGGAGAAGAGACGGCTTAGGGGAGGGGATATGAAAGAGATCTATAAAATCATGAGAGGTAAAAAAAAATGGATAAATGTAAATTGATTATTTACTCTTTCTGAAAATAGAAGGACTAGGGGGCACTCCATGGAGTTAGCAAGTAGCATATTTAAAACAAATCGGAGAAAATTCTTTTTCACTCAATGCACAATTAAGCTCTGGAATTTGTTGGCAGAGAATGTGGTCAGGGCAGTTAATGTAGCTGGGTTTAAAAAAGGTTTGGATAAGTTCCTGTAGGAAAAGTCTGTAAACTGCTATTATGCAATAAGGATTAGTAGTTGGGATCTATTCATTTAATGTTTGGGCACTTGCCAGGTACTTGTGCCTTAGTTGGCCACTGTTGGATACAGGATACTGGGCTTAATGGACCCTTGGTCTGACCCAGTATTGCATATCTTATGTTCATATTATGAAGAGGCATTCCCAGGGCAAGGATAGAGAGAGGCTTCAATCTCCATGCATACTTTAGAATTTTTAGATGTGGCGACCAGAACTGCACACAGTATTCAAGGTGCGGTCTCACCATGGAGCGATACAGAAGGATTATGACATCCACCATTTTATTTACCATTTCCTTCCTAATAATTCCTAACAGTCTATTTGCTTTTTTGACTGCCACAGCACAGGCTCACTGGTCTATAGTTTCCCGATTCTTCTCTGGAGCTCTTTTCAAATATCAGGGTTATATTGGCCACCCTCCAGTCTTCAGGTACAATGATAGGTTTCAAATTTTTACTAATAGCTCTGAAATTTAATTTTTTAGTTCTTTCAGAACCCTGGGGTGTATACCATCTGTTCCAGGTGATTTACTACTCTTCAGTTTGTCAATCTGGCCTTCTACATCTTCGAGGTTCATCATAATTTGGTTCAATTCATCTGAATCATCATCCTTGAAAACCATCTCTGGAATGGGTATCTCCCCAACATCCTCTTTAGTAAACACAGAAGCAAATAATTTGTTTAGTTTTTCCGCAATGGCCTTATCTTCCCTAAGTGTCCCTTTAACCCTTTGATTATCTAACGGTCGAACCAACTCTCTCACAGGCTTTCTGCTTTGCATATATTTTGAAAAGTTTTTATTATGAGTTAAGAACATAAGAACATGCCATACTGGGTCAGACCAAGGGTCCATCAAGCCCAGCATCCTGTTTCCAACAGTGGCCAATCCAGGCCATAAGAACCTGGCAAGTACCCAAAAACTAAGTCTATTCCATGTTACTGTTGCTAATAATAGCAGTAGCTATTTTCTAAGTCAACTTAATAGCAGGTAATGGACTTCTCCTCCAAGAACCTATCCAATCCTTTTTGCCTCTACGGCCAACTGCTATTCAAATGCTCTCTTAGCCTGTCTTATCAATGTCTTAATTTAACTTGCCAATGCTTATGCTTTATCCTCTTTTTCTGTGATAGATACTTCTTTCAATATTTGGCTAAAATAGCCACTTTCAGCTCACTTTTAAATCATGCTGGTAA
Organism: Rhinatrema bivittatum; assembly: GCF_901001135.1. Lineage (NCBI taxonomy): Eukaryota > Metazoa > Chordata > Amphibia > Gymnophiona > Rhinatrematidae > Rhinatrema > Rhinatrema bivittatum. The sequence continues at coordinate 238,027,314 of NC_042621.1, forward strand.
TCGTTTGGCCTTCCTTCCACTTTTCTCAATGCGTGGTCTAAGGACTGCGCTTCTAAGATGGTATTTTTAAATAATGGCCATGCCTCTTGCACACTCTTTACCTTTGTAGCTGTACCTTTCAGGGTTTTTTTAAAACTATTTTCCTCATTTTGTCAGTTTCCCTTTTGAAGGTTTTGTGCTAGAGTCATAGATTTACTTACTGTCTCCCTTCCTGTCATTAATTCAAGTGGCCCCACCACTGTTACCTCTCTCATCAGATCCTGGTCTCCACTGAGAATTAGATCTAAAATTGTTCCCTCTCTTGTCAGTTCCTGAAACAATTGCTCCATAAAACTGTAATTTATTCCATCCAGGAACTTTATCTCTCTAGCATGTCCTGATATTACAAGTCTATGACATTATTCACTGCTATACACTCTATCTCTCCCATCTTATCTCTTAGACTTCTGGCACTAGCATACAAACATTTCAAAGTGTGTTTTTTGTTTGAATTAACATTCTGCTTTTCAGTTGTCAGGGATAATTTGGAATCAGTTAGCTCAGGTGATTCTTTATATATAGGCATATGGACTACTTTTCTTATTATTGGAACCTCTCTGTCGGGATGCCCTAATTATAATGTTTCATTATTATCCTTTGAAGAAACCTCCTTCTGAACCATGTACAGCTGAGCGACTATCAGCTTTCCCCTTTATTGTAGTTTAAAGGTTGCTCTATCTCCTTTTTAAAGGTTAGCACCAGCAGCCTGGGTCCACCCTGCTTAAGGTGGAGCCATCCTTCAGAAAAGACTCCCCTTCCCCAAAAGGTTCCCCAGTTCCTTACAAAAATGAATCCCTCTTCCTTGCACCATCATCTCATCCATGCATTGAGACTCTGGAGCTCTGCCTGCCTCTGGGGACCTCTGCATTGAACAGGGAGCATTTCAGAGAATGCTACCCTGGAGGTTCTGTTTTTCAGCTTTCTACTTAAGAGCCTAAATTTGGATTCCAGAACCTCCCTCCCTCATTTTCCAATGTCGATGCCCACATGTACCATGACAGCCGGCTCCTCCCCAGCATTGTCTAAAATCCTATCTAGGTGACTCATGAGGTCTGCTACCTTCGCACCAGGTAGGCATGTTATCAGGCGATCCTCACGCCCACCAGCCACCCAGCTGTCTACATTCCTAATAATTGAATCACCAACTATGATGGCCGCCCTAACCCTTCCATCCTAGGCAGTAGCCCTGGAAGACACACCTTTGGTGCCAGCGGGATCAATCTGGAGACCAGTAGCCTTGCGTAGCTTGGGACCGACACACTTCTCCCTAACTGGGGAGTCTGGCATCCGACGTGAATACAATCCCTTGAGGAGACTGCAAGAATATTCTCCTCCAAAGGTGTGGTAGTGATAGCTACCACTGTATGTCAGCGATGGAAGAGTTGGATAACGGAAGAACAGTCTGGAACTATTCGGACACCGGAATCAGTGGGATAGCAAAGCCCTCGGTAATGGTCGTATATGGGCAAAAAATCCAAGGGACCATGTTTGTCATGGACGCCATGAAACCCATGACCTGAAGGTAGTCCAATGCCTTGTGGAGCAGAAGCGAGAGAAAGTTGTGCACTTGCTCCCACGAATTTGAGCGCGCGAGCGTCTGGTAGGAACACCTCGCCGACTCGGGTGTCGAAGCTTGCTCCCAGAGTTGCAAAACCTGGGAGGGCTAAAGATTGTACTTGGAACAGAATGACTATCTATCTCAAGTAGGAAAGGAGAGTCAGGACCCTGTCGACCATTGTCCTGTAGAGAGTTTTTGAATTGGCATGAACGAGTCAATCATCCAAGAAGGATGGACTAGGATTCCTTCCCGGTGAAAAGCGGCCGCCACAACCACCATGACCTTGGTAAGGGTGTACAGCGCAGTGGCGAGCCGAACTGAAGCGCTCGGAACTGAGAGAGTTTTCCCGGGATGCTGAAGAGGTGATACTTCCGATGATCACATCGTGTCGGGTGAGGCCAGAAAATTGTCTAAATGAGCCACCGCTAACACAGCCTTCAGGGTTTCCATGTTACTACTGCCTCCCGGCGACCAGCCTGCTCCGCTTCTGCAGACGGGAGGTCCTGGGTGCTGAGCAAGTACCCACCTAGGGCTTGCCCGCTGCAAGAGACTGTCGCAGATAGTAACCTGGACCCCGAATGCCAGGACTTCAAAAGCGTCATAGGTATCGCTTACTGGGTCATTGTTCCTGTCATTGGAATGGTGGAGAGCTTGGAGACCACGTAAAATAGAAACAACCCCATTTAAATTTAACGCATCTCTGGGCCACGCCCAGGGAGAGGATAGGGTGTGCCCATTGCCTCATCCATGCAGAGTTCCATCTCGGGAGACTGACAGTCTCAGAGGGGCAGCTGACTGTGCATAGCGTGGGAAAGGCACATAATTGTAAAAGCCCCAAGTCCCTCCAGGACTGGGTCCATGTCATCCTCTGAAGACTCTCTAATGTCATCCTCTGAAGACTCTCCAATGTCATCCTCTGGTGACTCTCCAATGTCCAGCCCAACAGAAAAAAAATGAGCTGAATTAGCCCTTCCCTTTGTAACAATGGAGAACGCACAGGCCTTCCCCCTTTTTGGGGAGACCCTGGTAGCAAAGAGAGAGTCTGGATGAGGGCATCGCCAGATGGTGGAGGGAGGGTGGGGGGGTCTGGGTTCCCGGTACCACCCTGACTCCAACTGAAACCTGGCCACCCAGAACAACAGGGAGCTATGTAGCAGATACCCGAGGGAGAGAAGTTGGGGGGGGGGGGGGGGGTTAACAGGAGAGAGCGCATCCTCATTCTGCAGGCGAGCTAAATAAGAAGTGCAGTAAAGTCCCACATTTTGCTGACGTCCAGAGGAGGGAGGGAGGAGGGGAGAGGGAGAGGGGGAAGGTTAGAGCACCCCTCCGGAGAAAGAATGGCTGAGAGTCAGCGGAAAGACTGTAAGAAAAAAACAGACTCACTGTATGCGTCCTGCCCTGAATGTGAAGAGAGAAAACCACCCCCAAAAATGGATGCCACTCCCGTGGTCTTTTGGGCAGGGCACGGCCTAACCACGTGCTGGAAAGAGACTGACCCCAGGACATATGACTCGGCAGTACCGAGGAGGGAGCCATCCCAAGCGGCAGTGGACCGAAGCAGAGCCCCTGATGGGAGAGCCACAAACAGACTCCCACGGGCTAGGCAGCCAGAGAATGTCACGGCAGATCAAGGGGAGCCGCCGCGGATGGGCAGCTGGGCCTGCCTGCAGAAGGGAGCGCAAGCAGGGGAAGGACCCCGTACGTGACCCCAAAGAAAAAAACAGGGAAGAAATACCCGCTTTGGTGGGCAAGTAAATGTTGCCTTTTTTTTTTTTTTTTTTTAAACAGTTACAGGGGGATTAGTCTTCCCTGCTGAGGGAGCCGAGATTGCTCAGGGTCAGAAAAATAAAATGGCTGGTTTTTTCAGAGCCTGGGTATTTTCAGAGCCTGGGTCAGCGTAATGGCCGCTAGTCCTTCTCTTACTCTCCGCTTGAGCCCTTGCAAGGGAATGAATCATCCCTGCTGGGAGAAATCAGCTAGCTGATATGTATATTTTAATTTTATTTTATTTTAAGCAGAAAGACCGGCTCCTCTTCCTTCTGCAGCCCCGAAATGGGAGCTGCACCATTTCTCAAAATGGCCGCCGTTCCCGCAGGCCATGCGACAAAAAGTCCGCCCCCAGATCTCCGACCTGAACGCTGCCGTGCAGGAGCCCTCCCCAACCGGCAAGCACACAAGGGGAAAAAACCATCGCGGAGGGACAGTGTGACAGGCTCCTCGCCGGCTGAAGATAGATAGCAACAGGGCATAGTGTAGCAGGAAGAGATGCCGAGAAGCAGAGGCTAGCTGAGCTGTTTTTCCCCGGGAAGCGAGTACAGGTGATCGAACCCTGCACGTTCCCTTCACTGCTGCCTTTTGACAAATATTTAATTTGACTCCAAACTAGCCTCTTGTATTTCTTTTTTTTTTTTTTTTAAAGGCAGGGGAATGAGCGTCCCTGACAGCGCACCCGGGGAATTAACACATCCCGGGGCCAAGGCAGCTATACAGGGGGAGTGACTGGACCACCAGTATCGCCCCAACATATAGGTCACTGGGAAGGAAGCCTAGGCTGAGTGAAATCAAGGGGCAAGCCCCCCTAGGCCCCCCAAGAGCGAAGGAAACAGAGCTGTCTCCTGAAAAACAGCGAGTTCAGCAAAACTTTTTTTTACTATAAATTGAAATAAATCCAATACTTGCTTGAGCTTGCCCCAAAGAAGAGAAAAGAACCCCAAAGGGTAAGGGCAAGCTAAGAAGGAAAGGGAACTGCAGGGTGAGCGCAGGCTGCCGATTTTGCGCAGCCTTGCACGCGCCGACCCCAGATTTTAAAAAATACGCACGGCTACGCGTGTATCTTTTAAAATCCGGCGTACTTTTCAAAAGTACACACGTGCTCTGTTTTTTAAAATGTACCTCATTACGTGTACATGCATAAGTTACACCCTCTGAAGCATGCGTGTGGATACTCAGCCAATAACCCAAGAATTTTCAAAGCAAAATTGCATACTAAAGTCTGTGTACAATATACCCACACACTTTACCACTAGGCAGGCTGTTTGAAAATGATCCTTTAAGTCAAAAGGACACTGCAAAAACATCCCTCCAAAATGCTTACTGCAATTTATAGGCACTGGGGAGAAATCACTCATTTATAATTTGAATTCACTAGAGAGAACTTCTGCCACAGTTCCCTTACTCAGAGATCACACCAGTTAGTAAGTGTGACATGCCATTTTTCTAACAGGACCTAAGGGGGCCTCCAGAGATAAGAGCAACTATGAAAAAAAAAATGAGACCAATGTGTTGCCTATGTGAGACAGTGCTAGGATTTTCAGATTATCTTCACTCACGTTAATGGACAAAAATCACTATATTTTTATATTCATTTACTTCACAGTCATAATGAATTAGATCATAGGATGATTCCTTCAGGAGCTGCCATTGCGAGACAATGAGCCTGATTTACTAGGGCTTTTTCCCCATTCTGTGTCTATGGGGAAAATAATCTCGGTAAATCAGGCCCAATGCCATCCTATTAAGCTGCTCAGGGTCAGTTCCTGAAAGAATCACCTGGAGCTTTGCACTCTTTAGCATTTGCATTTTTATTTTTACCGGTGACCTACTTTAGCTTTCCTCACTTTGGTGAAGCTCACCGGGATGACTGAGCTTTCTGTATGGAGTTATCAGTTTTCTGCTCTCCTCTCAGTCTGTACAAAATGTAAATTCTAACCTTAGTCCTAATGACCTTTTAGGAACAAAAGCAGCTATATACAAACAGCCAGAAGTTAATGTAAAATTTGAAATGATCTTTTGCTGCGCTTTTTATGTATGGTTAATTTTTATAAGGTGATATATCTATAAATATATATGTACCTTCTGTCATTTGAGACTTTTTATAGATTCAAAGAAAGTGAGTGAACCTGTGCCTGTAAACAGTGTGCTATAAGAGCTGTTAGGTCCTCGATGTGTATATTCATCCTGCTTTGATGCTAGTTTTCCCCTGTGTAATTTTCTTATTTCCTCTTTCTCTGGTTTTCTTCTTGGGATCCTCCTTGTTACACAACATGTAAGGGACAACTTTGGTGATGTTTCCTAATCCTTATTTTCAGTTTTGAAACTGTTGATATAATGTGCATCCTATTACTTTTCAATACTGAGCTTCATTGTAAATTGTCAAAAAGAAAAAATAATGAACAAAAAGCAGAAAGATGGCACATTCGTAGTGCTGGTGCACTGCTGAGCAGAAGGTCCCTGACTCAGTCTCAGAGTTGGGTCTTCCGCCTCCTTGCTCGGCCAGGGCTGGGGATGCTGCAGAGCCCATGATTACAAGGCTCCGGAGGAAAACCCGGTGCATGGTCCCCAGCTGAAGGACTGGCACCGCAGTGACTGGGCCAGATACTGTATGTTGTTGAGGGCGGCGGTGGGGCGAATTTTTGGGTGGTTGGGAATGAATGATCCAAGGCACCTGGATCCCAGCCCTGGTTCTGATAGAATGGGAGGCCCAAACAAGCAGAAGGAAACTGCCAGGTCAAAGAAAAAAAAATAAAAATGGACAAATATTATGCACAAGAGTAAACCTCTGACAGGCTACAGACAAATATTCCCTGAACTGGCATGAAAATAAATATATCAGGTCTGTACAATGATTTACAATCTGTTCTTATACCCTTGCATCTCATTATCCATCCTTCAAGGGATGTAATCAAGTCTTCCCCTGTTCTTTTTAATTCTTTTTACATTTCTGATTTCTTTCCACGCCAACCTGGGAATTATCTGGAACCGGGTTGTGTCCACATGGCTTCAACAGAGCCAAATACTTTTTAATTTTGAAGATCAGATCAATGATTTTGGTGTCCACTAAGTTGTTACTGTCCAGAAGCAGCTGGAGCACATCCAGGATAGGTTTCAAAGCTGGCATAACCTGGTCCCATTATTCAGATTCATCTGGCCCCAGAGTGGGGAAATCATCTAGATAGTGGATGATCTTCCCCTTTCCTAACAGTTGCTCCACCGTCGACTGCAAGAGCATGCTAAATTTCTTGAAATAGGCGTACGACACTAAGCATCCTATGGGGAGGCTTTTAGCCCCCCTTGATTTTGAAACCTAGCAAATGAAAACCATTAGGATACATCAGCAGCAGCATGAAAGTTGATTCTATGCCCACTTTTGCTAACCAAGCCCTGCGCCTCCATCCCTTTACAATTCATCAACTGAACCAAGGTGAATGCCCTACATATAGCATCCTGGTATTTGCACATTTCTTGGGAGCCTTCTCACCAATTACGCTCGTTAATATTCCAATGCAGCAGATCATCTTTTTATATTTTTTTGGTACTGCTTCTCCCTTTTTTTCTGCATGTTTACACTTATTCTTACCTTTCTACTCACCTTTTCTGCTGTCTCTTGTGAGCAAGGTATTCCTTTTGTCCAATCTTATCTTTTACTGCTCCCCTCACTGTGCCTCTTCATTTGTTTCCTTTAAGTCAGTAATCTCCCCTATTAATATGTTATTAAGCATCGCCAATACCTCTGCTGATTTCTCTTGTCATCTTCATTTGGTGACTTAGCAACACTGTCACCATTTCATTTTGCCCCCTTCTTTATGCGATCCACATTTGGGACCCTTTGATCCAGCACCTCTACGATTGGATCACACACTTTGGCAACTTATGTTTCCTGCCTCTTGCTTGTCCCAGTGTCCCCTGGGAAAGTCCCCTGTTTAGTGTAGGGATGTGAATCGTTTTTTGACGATTTAAAATATCGTCCGATATATTTTAAATCGTCAAAAATAGTTAGAGCCACGATACAATAACAATTCCCCCAATTTATCGTCAAAAAAATCGTAAATCGGGGAAGGGGGAGGGCGGGAAAACCGTTTTTCCGTACGGAAAAACGATTCGCGGCAGGAGATCGCTCCCGGACCCCCGCTGGACCCCCAGGGACTTTTGGCCAGCTTGGGGGGGCCTCCTGACCCCCACAAGACTTGCCAAAAGTCCAGCGGGGGTCCGGAACGACCTCCTGCAGTCGAATCGTGTTGTCTACGGCCGGCGCCATTGTGCGCCGCCATTTTGCAAAATGCCTTAAATGCCTTAAATTACCTGGGTAATTTAAGGCATTTTGGGGGGGGTTCAGGAGGGTGGGGGATTTATTTTAAAGGGTCGGGGTGGGTTTTAGGGAAGTTTTACTGTGCCGGCTCACGATTTTAATGATTTTAACGATATTTTAAAAACCCAAACGGCGATGATACGATTCCCTCCCCCTCCCAGCCGAAATCGATCGTTAAGACGATCGAGGACACGATTCACATCTCTAGTTTAGTGTCCTGTGTGCAGGTCTCATTGAAAAGATTACCTACTAATATAGTAATGATGGCAGAAAAAGACCCAAGTGGCCGATCAAGCCTGCCCAGTTATGATTTTTCCCCTTTGGGTTGAACTCCTCCCAATGATCACTTGTACTGTACCTGCTGAAAATTCATCCTCATCCCTCAAGGTGATTTCTTTCATCTCCTCTGCTCCTTCTCCTCTCGTGAACTGGTTGCTGGAGTTTACTGAGACGGTTTTTCAATTGATTTACCCCATAGACCATCACTGCTGTCCTCACTGGTTTACCATTTCCCTGATTCATGTAGTCTTGTCTTCACTCTCTCTCTCTCTCTCTCTCTCTCTGTTGCTAGCCTGCTGTTCTGGCTCTACTTCCCTTCTTTATTCTTCCCAAGGTTTTGTGGCTGCTTGGTGCCACCATAGTTTCTTCACTGCTTTCCCCCTTCAGTGTTGGCTGCAGCTATTTTAAATCAGAGAGCAGCAGCAATCAATCAATACCAGGACTTGTGATTTGCTGGAAGAGGGTTCCTGGTGGTTATGTAGCAATGGATGTGGTGGGAAAGGGGGGGGGGGTGAATTAGCATTCCTTGAAACATAAGAATGGCACCATTGACCTCTAGATTTTTCCTGAGAAAAAGGGAGATTAGCCACTGATGTTCACAGAAGAAACTGACCCTCCAATCATTCTCCAGCCAGCACTGTTCACTCAGTCTTCTATCACCATGTTATTCCTGCCAGAGCTGGTAATGGCCTAATGTCCAGTAGTGGCAAAGCTGACATAGATCCTGTCTGACATAGCTCAAACAACGTACAGAACCATCTGCGCCGATCCCTCTGCTAGGCCCGCTGGTGGGGGTGAGGAAGGAAAACGTAATGGTTGCAAGACTACCTGATGTCCTGCACGAGGGCTTTCAGTTTCTGTGGTATGCTAGTGGTCTCCCTCTCGAACCTAGTCTGCACTGCCAAGCAGTTCTTTGACCAGAGGGAGAGGCAGAATCAGGCCCAGGGTGATTGTAGCATGTATGAATTAGCTTGCTCATTCTGTTCTGCTGTGCTGTAACGAATCTAACCCCGTTCTGCCTATTTCACCTATTTATTGACTCTTTACCTTCCTCCCCCATGTCCCCCTTTGCTATGCTGAACAGACCTGATATTAGACTGCTGTTTACCCTTTCCGCCCTTCCACATTTCCCTACCTACACCTAATTGCCAGTAAACATAAGCCTCTAGCTGTTTCTTTAAAAGCCAACGACCTCTGACCTTGGGATGGTGGCTAGGTTATGCAGCCGGTCCCTTCTAACTGGCTAGGTCGCCCTTAATTCTTGTATAACATTCTTTGTTAATACAAAAGCTTTTTTCTTTTGCAAAACAAACAGGACATTTATATTTTTAATATTCTGCATTTATCCAAGTTTCTCCCTTGAATCCTGGAAGGGCTCTGGATCAATGTTTTTAAGCATACTTATATGAGGCTGTGTGTTCACTGAAGTGTTTGCAAGCAGTTTTAACATCTTGCCCTAAGTTCTATCTACACCACAGCTGGAGTATGCTCAGAGCACTTGTTCCATCCAATTTCAGATATCAGTGATGTGAGGAGAGTGACTTTACCTATGGGAAAAGGGCTAAAAGAGGATAATGCATATTGAAATAAATCTGATAATGTCTCAAGCAATGCAAAAAAGGGCCGGGAAGGGGGTTTATGTGGTGTTCTCTAGACATGCAGGATCTCTGAGCTGTGGGTGTTAACATCCTGTTTGTCTGAAATTTATTATTCATGAAGTTTATAAAAACCTTTCTGCTGAAAAATTTTCTATACTGTCCAAACTGTTTAGAGGTATTCTAGAAATGTCTAACTTAGCTAATGAGTAAGTATTTTGGATAGAAAGGGCATTAGTGTTTTCTTTTTAACAGTCATTGATTGGATTGACATTTCCATTACATAACAAGAAGTTCCACACAGAACTAATGGAGCCTTCTTTCCAGAATGCACGTGCGCACTGTAAACATGGACCCAAAAGAAAATACCCCTGTTAGGACTCCCAGAGATTATGGAAGGTCTGGTATGGATAAGACACTAAGCACAGAAGTTATTAGAGGGAGACACAGACATATACACACAGATATGGCAAACTTAGAAAACATCCCTTCAGAAAGCAGGCAGGCTAAAAAAATATGTGTAATTTTGGAGCTAAATGTGTTAAAGTGTATTTATCATAGATCTAGACTTCTAATGAAATATTATGCATTTATAAGTCTTCAACATACAGAAACCATAGGTGTTTTTAGTTGATAGTGACTACAATAAAAATAAAATAATTATTAATATTATGGGTATTTGGGGTCTTAACAAATGATATAGATCCATGTCAGTGTAAACCTTTTTTCTGAAGCACTAAGAGTAAGAGAAACATAGAATTCCTTAATCTATTCCTACTTAAAAGGAAATAAATGTATTGAAACAAAGTCTTACTCAGCAGATGCAAATAAGGCAACTATGGTTCAAGTGTATTGCATCCTCATAAAGTGCAATGTATTTTAAGTGTAGCTGTATAGATATTAAGGGGGTCATTTTCTAAAGGGATCGCATGCGATAGCTAAATCGGGGCGGAGTCAGGGCAGAGTCCGCTCTGGAAGGAGAGGAGTCGGGGTGGACCACGCAACGACTTCGCTGACGGTGAAAAGGTAGGACACCTTATCGCTGCCAGTAGCGCACCCAATAGCACCACCTTTCACGGTGGCGCTTTCGCAGGCCCGCCCCCTGCTTCACACCCCCCCCTTGCCCCCCGCTAGCACAGGATTCTCTGAGGTCTGTGACCTTAGAAAATCCAGGCCTAAATCACTATTTTGGAATAGAAACATTTTAAAAGCAAATTTGCAAATAGAAATTAGAATAAAAGTGAAATTAAAATGTGTTTAACAGAAATATATGGGTGCAAAATGTATATAAATTATTGTCAATGAAATTAGTTACAGCTCAAAAAGTTATTTTAAATGTGTGCGTCTTCCATGTTCTGAGTATTTCTGATCCCTTTTCTCTGTTAAAATCCAACACATTTTACCAGTTGTTTAATGTCAGTTCTCGTACCAGGAAACAATTTCAAGGAAGAAGGGAGGGAGGGAAGGAGAAAAAACAAAGAAAAAAAAGAGATTGAGACTGAGACCAAAGCATTCCTAAATTGTGGGAACCGAATGAATTCTACCAGTATGCGTGCCTTTTATCATGGAATAAGTCTGATGATAGTCATGTGATTTGACCTGAAATACAAATTACTCACTCACAGTTTTTAAACCAGCGGCTAGTATTTAAGTCTTTAAAATGTGTATGCTTAAATATTCAGTCTAAAGTTACTGCTCTTGCTCAGAAATCTTTTTTTTTCCAGAGCTGCATTATTTCTGACCTACAAAACAAGTATAAGCTTAGCTAATCTGATGTTTCTTCTCCACTTAAAATAATAGATGTGAAGGTGATATAGAAGTTAAATAAATAGAGGCCGATGTATTAAAGTGCATTAACACTGGCTGTTAGTTTGTGTTAATTAGCTTGCATTAATGGCCCATGTTAATGACATACAAATTAGTTCTCTATTAATTTACCAATGGTAAAGTTAGCTCATTAATGCAAATGTTATCGCAGAAACTTAAGAACTTACCAAGAAGTACTTGTGGTTTTACGTTAACAGGTATATGTTCACTTTTGTGAGTTTTAATGTGTGCTATTTTTCTATGTGCTAATCAGTAATGAGCTATTTTGCATTGTTTTACATCTCATTCACTCATTAGCATTGGTTTTTTAGATAAAACTCTCACAAGTTTACATGCATTTTAATGCCTGCCACTGTAGTATATATCGGCCTTAATGTGGTAAAGTCCAGATAAAAAAAATGTTGATTGAGGTTTTTACTTACCAGCTCGTTTCGTTCCTCAGACAGCAATGCATTGCGATCTTCCAGCTTCCTGATGATTGCGCTCAGTTCTGCAATTTTAAGTTGAAAACGACGGGCATCTTTTTCATCCAACTGCTGTTCCTAAAACAAAGATTAACTGCAAATAACTGCACATCACACCATCCAGCAACTCACTCCTACATGAACAACAGACTGCTTTCTCTGATTCATAAAAATCTAGCGAGAAAAACTAGCGATCACAGAAGAATGAAGTCCGTGCTTTAACTTGGCTGACCAATCAAAACCGCAAAATCAAAACTGAGAAAGAGCGGAAATGTAAAGCAGCATGGAAACAGAGGAACTTATGTATGGTGCATGTGCGTACAGATGAAAATGCCAATTGTGGAGAGACACAAAAGAAAATATGAGAAAGAAGCACAATGCTTTCATCTACACAACTACTGAGTGAGATGAGGGTTTTGGATGTGCAGGTCCCACAGTAAATGCTTTAATATGGAAAATCTATTTGGATTTAAATGTATTTAAATTCTTTGTGACTAGAAGTAAAATATTTTGCACTCAGTTGAGTCTTAGTAGCATTTACACTAGAGGAAACTATGCCTTTTCCTCAGTTATCCATGTCAGGACATTATTTTAGTACTGTAATAACATAACTCTTTATAGGGTGGTTCTTATTCTGATATGCATATCAATGTTCTAACCATCCTTACCATTTTTTCAGGTTAGCTCTGTCTTTAGAATGATTATGCAGCTCTCCTAACCAATATCAGTAAAGCAATAATTCTCAACCCTGACCTAGAGGTCTCCTCCAACAGGTTTGGTTTATAGGAGTAACCAAATTATGCAAACTAGTTTGGGTTATAAATCCACTGCATGCTAATTCATTGTAGATATCCTGAAAAGCAAACCTGTTTAGACATCTTCTAGAGCTAGAATAGGAACCCATGAAATAAAGAATATGCGTAGCTTAAATAAGTCTTTCCATCTTTATTTCAACTGCAATTGTAAGGCCTCTATTGGCCAAGTCCTGATCCTACTGAATGGTTTCTTGCTCCCTCTGACTCCTCATTAGAGACATTAAAAAATAATCACAGTGAAGGTGACACACAGCAAAAAACTAGATTTTCAGCCTTTAGGAAATAAAGATCGACAATCAAAAAAGTATAAGATGCTAACTTTTTATTGGACTTAAGCAATAAATAAAAACTTAGCACCTTATATTTATTTTTGTTTGTTGTCCTTTATTAAGTGACAATCCCACTATGGATAGCTCAGGGGAATGGTTAAAACATTATAGAGCTTTCCATTTCTAGGCCATTGGTTCAGATCCCAGCTAAAGTGGCCTACATGAAATAAGATGGTGGTCTCAGTCCAGTTTCTGTAGCAGAAGTGTTCACATCATGGCTCCTATTAGATTTCTGTGAATTGTATTGTACACTTCATCACTGATTTGTGACAAGGACACAATAAGTGAGCTTTTAGGAAAAAAAAAATCACTACTTCAAAATTTTTCATCATAAAAATTAATGAAACATGATGAAACAGGCTAAAATAAATGTTGAAATTTACACTTTTTCCTGCATTTGATAACCCCCTCCTTTAAAAAAAAAACCAGGCTAAATGTTGACAATAAAGTCAATGGCGAATGGTTTTGCAAATTCTAAGCAATATTCAATTGTCTATTCTTGAAATGGGAATTTTACGTTTCATTCACCCCATAGTTTGATTTCAATTGCCCCATGTAATCTCACTGAGTTCAGTGGTATAGAGGGAAAGGGAGCAAGAATGGCTTTAAAAAGGATCAAACTCAGCGGCTAAAGTTCCTTGGAAAGTGACTCAAGCACATAGAGGGGGCATGTATTTACTTTAACTCATGCTAGTGCAATATTCTAAAGATCAGATGGCAAAAACCTGAAAAATGATGTAAAATGTAAACAGAAATAAGGAACACAAAGGTTAGAATATTACGTTTGCAACAGAATAAAAGGTTAAATTGAAATTTAAATCAAGTTTGTCAATTGGAATTTCCCTGCCACTTAAATAAGAAAATGAATGTCCAGGATCCAAATGATACCAACCAAAAAGCACTAAGATTCCTCATTCAATAGGTGCAGGAGAGGCTTAGGAATTTTGAACAAAGGCTAAACCTGTTTATGCTCAAAAGGGTCTGGTAACTTTACTAAGAAAATCAGCCAAGCACTGTTCCAAAATAAATCTTGATGAGAATCAACAATGAGGAAAAAAAGTATCATATGTCAAAGACATACGAAATCTGTTAAAGGGACAGTGTCGGATTTGGCAAATGAGAATGAGTATAACATCAACGAAATACAAAATGAAGCAACAGAGACTCAAGTGCAGTTCATCAGGAATGTAATGAACTGGATGGGCCAATCCTGTGGCTTCAATCTGCTTATCTTTGCTACTGCACCACAGAGGAAAATGAGTATAAAACCAGAGTTTCAAGCATCGGCATAGAATGTCACTTTTTTCTTAGAATGTTCACAAAAATGTAATTGCATTTATTTTTTGCATAATTTCAATGTACCACTCAAAGCTTTTGCAGTGATTGAATCAATTCTGCAAGGCTTTGTTTACATTCTTCTTCTCTCAAGATGCAGTGCAAAGTTATGGAACTGGGAGAACTAGATCAAGCAGCCTCGATGACTACTGCTAATATTTTGAAACACACATCAGCCTTTGCAATGGCTGATGTGTGCTTCAAAGCTCCAAGAACTTCACATTTATATATTGAGATAATGATCCTTAAACCAGCAAAGGTTCTAAAAAAATATCCAAGACCATTAGAAAATAACACTTAAATATCCCCTTTTCCAAAATATCTCTCTCCCATTATACCAAACTTGATGTTGTCCCTTTAACTAAAATTTTGGTGTTGACATTAGCAAATTAAATCGTAAGCAGACAAGAGAAATAGTTACATAGAAAGCTAATATTGTATCAGAGATGGTTTAGGACTTAACATTTAATAGAGCATTGAAGACTATGATACAAAAGCACAGATCAATGAGGCATGTTTTATGTATTTAGAGTGTTGACTGATTGCACTCTGCATGTATAGTATGAGGCAACACAAGCAGACATAGTAGTAGAGTAATATTGCACTATATCTGTTAATTCTGTGTATTCTTGCTCAGTGCTTCTCAACCCAGTCCTTGGAACACACTTAGCCAGTCAGGTTTCCTGGATATCCCCAATGGAAATGCATGAGATAGATTTGCATTCACTGTCTCCGCTATACGAAAATCTATCTCATACATATTCATTGGAGATATCCTGAAAACCTGACTGGCTGGGTGCGTCCCGAGGACTGGGCTGAGAATCCCTGTTCTAGCTTATTCTCTGGTTCATTTTAAATCCCTTAGAAATTATTAGTATTTTAATAATGATCAGAAGCATGCTAAATTATGCCGGAAAAACATATGTGCCATTCATTAAATAAATCATTATAAAATATTTGCCAGCAGAGACTTTGCCAAAGAGATAGATTGGAGGATAACATATTTAAAATATATTTTTCTTTATTCTAAGACCTCACCACCGTTAATGAAAAGAACCCCAAACAAAAGTAAAATCTCTCCCATCATCTCAGTGGTTCTCAACCCAGTCCAAAGGGCACACCCAGCCAGTCAGATTTCCAGGATATCCACAATGAATATGCAGGAACTAGATTTTCAAATCAATCTCATGCACTGTCATTGTGGAACTCCTGAAAAACCTGACTGGTTTCGGGATCGGGCTGAGAACATCTGATTTAGATGAACAAAAATAAAAGAAATTAATATGATTTCTTCGAATCATAAAAGATAGCTCCTTAGTTTCCTCATCTCTGCTGAGGGAAAGCTCTTGCTCGCTTGGTTGTGTGCTCATCAAGATTTTGCCTAATGTTATTTTCTTTTTTTCTTAGGCGAAGATCAGGTGAAAGTGCTTACAGGGCTTCCTGAATGATCTGAAGCGTCTCCTGCACCACTTGCATAAGGAAGTTCACGTTTGGGGCTACACAGATGCCGATCAGACTCTTTGACCTGGGAAAGCTGTTCATCTAAAGCCTCCTTTTGGAGCTGAAGTTTCTGAGCATGCCCGGCTTGAACCCCTAACTCTCTTTCCAGCACGTAGACTGCTCTGTCTTTTAATTTTATCTCATCCATCTACAAGGAGAACAGAACACAATCACACACGCATGCATTTTAACACAGAGCTCTGGTTGCCATAGAAACAAGCAGCATTATATACTACTGTGCCAAAGCTACATGGACCCCAGGCTACCAATTCACAAACACTTGTGAGGATTTGACACCTTTTTAGCAGTAGGGGAAAAAAAATCCCTTGTGGCAGCAACAGTCTATCAATGAATGTTTGTCAGTGTCAGTACAATTCACCCCAGCTGCCTTATCTTTCATAGACTGTGCTTTCAACCACATCTGGAGACATTCAGCAGACATCATATACTGTAATGATGATATTTTTAACTTCTACTTGATAGGTATCTACAGTATAATTAAAGGCTTTTAAAAAAAAATACTTTAATTAATCTCCTTACTATTTCTCTGTTCTGCTGAAAACAAAAATATGGCAGATACATGATTGTTGAATTCAGGACATATGATATTGCTCATGACATCAGAAATAAGGGTGTGCAAAAACTGAATTTTCTTTCTTTTTGGCAAATATTTTCACTAATATCAGAAAACAATTTGTATATTTGTTAAAAATATTTGCCATAAATTTAATGAAAGTGTTTACACCTATTGATATTTAAATTTCCCAAGGCAACTCCTTAAGAGTTTCAGCCTGCATCCTGGCAAGCCAGTTGTTATCCAGGCAAGAGGTAAGTAAGCGTGCTTTGCTGTACTCTCCACTTTAGATAGATTTATAAACAAAAGATGATTGAATTATGAATGTATGCCAAAGATGTGCAAATGGACAGTAGCCAAGGTTGAAGCCTTGATGACTGGTACTACAGATTACAAGATTCAAACTTGTGCTAATTCAACCACTTTTTGGTGTCTGTTACCATGTGTCCAATATATGCACTTTTTTTGGTGTAATTGCACAAAGAAGAAAATTGATGAAATTCACCATTTTAACAATTTTGTTTGCTGTTAGATTTTAAGAGGATGGAGAGGAGCAAGAATCAGTAAAAACTGATTTTTGCCAGTTTTCAGTTGCATTAAAAAAAATGTTTCCCATTCTAGCCTTTGGCAAAAAAAAAAAAAAATCAAAAAGGTAAAAATCTTTGTCTGTCGTGGTACATCCTAAGAGCCAATTTAAGCATGGACCTGATCAATCAGCTCCCATGCATGTGATATAATTTATGACACCAATTTAAACATGGTTTCACTGAGGCATTTAGGGGAATTGTAATGGAACAGCGCAGAGTTTGAAACATAATGACTTAAAAGCAAAGTTTTTCAAGATATAAAATGGGTGTAATTATATGGTCTCTTGAAATACTGGACATCACATGGCCGGTGCTATTTTGACCCTGCCAGTCAAACTTTTAAACACATACATCTTTATACAGAATTCACAAAATGAAGTTACCAACCGTACAGTGTTAGGCTTTAGACTTAAGTATGTCTAGAAACAGTAAAAACATGATAGGACTGGAAAAACAAAATACACTCTGCACCAATAAATATGTTAATAAGATAACCGGCAAGTCCAGGTTGTTAGCAATGTCATGAAAAGGTAAATTGAAAGCATGAACTTAATCCCCAAATCAGAAAAAAATTATTTCAAAGTGCAACACAGAATGGTGAGAAGAAAACAAAAACAAGAATCATTTTAAAGTTATATTTTTCTTCACAGATTGATTTAAAAAAAAATAATAATAATACCAAGTTTGCTTGTACTTCTCATCTTAGCACTATTATGCAACGAGACCAAGGCCACACAAGGGTTACTGGGTATTTGACATCTAAAGTCCCCATGGAATACATCATTTCCCATAGTATTCAAAGTATTTTGCATCCCTAGGTATTTCTTTTGCAAGTTGTGAGCAATGACAGAGCACTGATGTTATCACCTAGTGACGTTATTCTTCTACTCATATTTCTACTTTGAGTAATACTTGTTTGGACTACTGCAACTCATACAGTTTACATGAACATGAGTGATATATTACAAAGGAGGCAAAATTCAACTCTGTACTACATTCTCTTATATAGACTGAATGAACAATAATGCTTTCAAAACCAGTATCTTCTAATGGAAGGGTAAAAGTATCAAAATCAGAGTGCTTATGGAAATTTGCCTGGGTACATTTCAAAGGTTGAATTCTTATCTTGTCCTATGACAAACCAAAAAAAGTATCAACATTTACTTCATACATGCATACATATCAACATTTATCTCAGTAATAAATATAAACAGCAAATATGAGCTCAAAATAAATGACATACAGTATCATTTTGCAATGACAAATTCTAGGAATCCAAGGAGCTTTACATTGATCAATCATACCTTAGCACTGCATTGATGTAATATTAAAGAGACATTTGACATGTTACAAAATGAACTCACTTAAAAATCTGCACAGGATCTGTGTTTGAATCCCAAAGAGTTATTAAATTTCAGATAACAGCTTCATGTTTAGAACCCCCTGAAATTCTTCAGATCACTGTTAAATATAGCACTGTACCTTATGTCTTCACCATGCTACAATAGATCTACTAGTTAAGCCTTGACACTGAATATGCATGAGCCCAGCATCCAATCATTATCAGCAAAATGTCTTGCTTGGTGGTGTAGTTGTTCGCACTTTATTTTTCATTCTGTGCCTCTCCTAGAAGGCAATTTTTTGCTCATGTGCTAATTAACAAGGAGTCTGCAGTAGCAACTACCAATTATAAAACAAGGCATTCACATAAGAAAGTTACATTTTCCTTTCTACCATAAAACATAATTAACGTTTCTTTGTTTTTTCAGCCACCTAGCTTTGAACTCTGTGAGTTATGCACCATGTATCAAAGGTGATTTATAAATATAAACATGTAGTTTTCAAGGCTGCTCTTGCTATATTTTTCTGACACAATGACAGAGTAATTATTCACATTTGGACAACTTTTAGAAGTGTAGCTCATAAGGCTGGTGAAACAACAAAACTGGCCCACTTCCCCACTAAAAGACTAGGTTTAAGGCAAATTAAATTAATGTTTAAAAAAAAAAACCATCCCCAGACACATTTGAATCACAAATGAGAAAAATCTGTGCTAGTCAGTGACTGTTATATGACATGAACATTTCCCATAGGCACATGTCAGAGCAAGCAATTAGGATGTGTTAGAATCAATGCAAAATACGTGGTCTAACAGGGTGCATTACAAGTAGGCAAATGAGACTTCAAGAGCTTAATAATTAAAAATACCAGAACATACAGAAAGGCTTATATTTAGTGATGTTGCAGAGTTCTAACAATATAGTGAGCGCTGACATGATACAAAATGCACTTATTGAAGTACAGTATATGCTATAGTCTTATATAAATATACACACACACACACAAAACACATAATCTAGCTAGGACTGCTGCTTTTAAGCATTGAAAAATACAATTTAAATACATAAATATTGCCATTTGTTTATGTATTTATATTTCAGTTTTTAATATGTAAAGCAGCAGTACTAACTAGAGTTCTCAAAACATCAATTGGCCTGTTTTTTGTTCCTTATTTGATGGCTTTCTTAAATAACATTTTTTGGACTGTAAAGCACGCCCCTTCAGTTATGGCCATGCCCTCGGTTTTTAAAAGTCACAGAGTCCCTTCTTCAGCTGTTCATCCTCTGATGCATTGGAATAATGCTTGCATAGGGTTCCAATAAAAATCAGCACAGAAGCATTGCGAAGGATTTAGGTTCAAAATTGTGGGCATCGCCAAGTAGAAGGACGTATCAAAAGCTTTATATGCCTGTATCTGTTTATGAATGAAATATTTGTCATAATGAAAAATGACATCTGACTGTGCTTTAACTGAGCTTTCAGTGAAGGCTCACTGATATAAAATAGAGGTACTGGAACAATTGTGATAGTAGGGGACTGTTGAAAATCCCTTTTGAGACATTTACTTCAAAACAGGAGGCTGATGTATGAAATGGCAAGATTTTTCACCAAAATGAGCCAGCACAGTCTTTAACACTTTGTTATATCAATTATGCTTTAATGATCTAAGGAGACCACCATTAAAAGAAAGGTAAGTCACACAAGCAATACTGGGACCATTTTAAGACCTAATTATCTCCTCTCATTATGTAGATCCTGCTGGATTTCCCTATTGCATTCCCTAAGAAAAGCAAGACAATAGGTACCTGCACGCAAGTGAGCAAAAGCAGGACTGGATCAACCTGTCCTGAAAATCTGGAGCAGTTGGAAACCCTACCTGTGGTGGCAAGGCTCTGCAGTCCCACCTTCCCATCTTCTTTGACTACTGCCTCTCTCTTTCTTGGTTAAGACAGAGAAATGGACTCAAAGCCAGGCTGTGTAAGTAAGCAGCTTACGGTACATATATATAGCCTGGCATTGAGTCCTGCTCCATGCTAGAGAGAAGGGAGATGGCTGAAGAGAGAAAAGAGAGGGGCCTGTGAGCTCTCTGTGGAGACCATCTCACCAGCAGCCAAAGAAAAGAAAGAAATAGTCTAGGAAAGGTTGCCAGTGGAGCCTGTCCATCCAGTGGCCAAAGAAAGGAGACAGAGAGGTTTGGTGGGGCTGCCAGCGGAGCCTATCCTACCTGTGACTAAAGAAACAAGAAAGAAAGGTCCAGGAGGCAGGGCTGGTGGAAGCACTAGGTAAACAAGGCGGGGGCCTAGGGCACCAGGGTCCCAGGGGACGCAGCCGTGGCAGCAAGAGAGAAGAGACAAGCCACTGCCACGGTGGCAGTAGTGGCAGCTCAGCAGCTGCGGGCAGGATATTTCACCGCTGACTGACGAGCGACCCATTTGTCCTCACCTGACCCAACTGCCAGCTCGACAAACTAGTTTGACTAAAGTCGGTAGGGTGTGGTGTGATGAGGGGACCCATGACCAGGGGCGGGGGGGGTGGGCACAAGGCAGAAGGTTTGCCTAGGGTGCCTAATACCTTTGCCTTGGCCCTTCCAGCAGGGCTCACCCACCAGCAGTTGAAGAAAGGAGAAAAAGAGGTCAGGCATGAGAGAGAGAGAGTGTGTGAGGAATTGTGTGGTGACAGTGAGAAAGTGTACATGAGAAAGTAAACATATGTGTGCATGAATGAAAGGGAGTGTGTGTGTGAGATAGAGTGAGTGAAAAAGAGAGTAAGTGTTAGAGTATATGAGTGTGAGAGAGAGTGAGTAAGAGAGAGAGAGAGAGAAAGGGAGTGTGTGTGTATGTGCATGTGAATAAGAGAGTGAGCACATGTGTGCTCACACACACATATGTGGTATGTGAGAGGGAATATGTGAGAAAGAGAATGAACATGTATTTTCCCAGATTTGGACACAGGAGATTTTTATCTAGTGTTATTTGATTTGTCTGCTGTTTGAAATATTATATTGGTATTTGGTCAATTTTAAAAAAATGTTTCTATGAGTTTTAAATATTGGATGGTCTATTCATATGCTGTTTTAAAATGTTTATTCTTTATATTAGTATTATTTTACTATGATAATTAATGTTTTATAATTCTTGATTTAATTGTTTGAGGTTTTATGAGGATTTGTGATCTTTCTGTTTTTTCCACTGTTGCACTGCATACAGAGTATGGCTTGCTGTGGTTCCAATTTCAGTTTTTGTCTTCACATTTTTATTAATACATTATGGTCTCTTTATTCTGTATTTGGTGAGGGTCTGTCTCTATGTTCTATATGTGTGTCTGAGCTGAGGTATTCTACTAGCATACTGTTTCTGTATAGAAATCTACAGCAGCTTGGCTTGTTCTGTTTTCCTAATAGGAATATATTAGAATTTTAGTGCCTACTGTAATATTTGCAATGTTGCCTTTCATAAGAACATAAGAAATGCCATACTGGATCAGACCAAGGATCCATTAAGCCCAGTATCTTGTTTCCAACAGTGGCCAATCCAAGTCACATGTATCTGGCAAGTACCCAAACATTAGATAGATCACAAGCTACTATTGCTTATTAATTACCGTAATAGCAGTTTATGAATCTAACCCCTAGGATCTTATCCAAACCTTTTTTAAACCAAGTAACATTAACTGCTGAAATGACATCCCCTGGCAATGAATTCCAGAGTTTAACTATGCGCTGAATGAAAAAGAATTTTCTTCAATTTGTTTTAAATGAGCTACTTGCTAACTTCATGGAGTGCCCCCTAGCCCTTCTATTATCTGAGAGAGTAAATAACTGATTTACATTAACTTGTTCAAGTCCTTTCATGATTTTGTAGACTTCTATCATATCCCTCCTCAGTTGTCTCTTTTCCAAACTGAACAGCCCTAACTTCTTTAGCCTTTCCTCATAGGGCAGCCGTTCCATGCCCCATATCATTTTGGTCGCCCTTCTCTGCACTTTCTCCACTGCAACTATATCCTTTTTGAAATGTGGTGACCAGAACTGCACATAGTATTCAAGGTGTGGTCTCACCATGGAGTGATACAGAGGCATTATGACATCCTCCTTTTTATTTTCTATCCCCTTCCTAATAATTCCTAACATTCTGTTTGCTTTTTTGATCGCCACAGCACACTGGGCCGACGATTTCAATGTATTCTCCACTATGACGGCTAGATCACTTTCCTATGTGGTAACTCCTAAGATAGAACCCAACATTGTGTAACTACAGCAAGGGTTATTTTTCCCTATATGCATCACTTTGTATTTGTCCACATTAAGCTTCATCTGCTATTTAGAAGCCCTATCATAGATAAGGTTGTTTGAATACTGGCAGCTAGTTCTGTTTCGGTATGGGAGATTTATTGCATTGTTGTGGACAGTTTGAAAATAATTAAAAAGAAAGTTTTAATTTTTTTGGGTGGGGCCCCTGGAGGTGCTCTCTGGCCCAGTCCCCAAAAGAGAAATGAAAGCTGCACAAGTAGAGACCAGACTCATAGGCAGCCAGCAGCTGCGGGCACATGTCTCTGACACCTGCGGGATGAACAGCAGCTCTGAGAGCCAAGGGGAGGCTTTTCTCTGCCTCCCTTGATTTCTTGGGGGTGTGGGAGCCCGCGGCTCTTCTACTCCACTGCAGCATTGAAAAAAAGCTCCTGCCAGTGCTCAGTAGAGGCATAAGTCCAGCAGGGAGAAGGCAGGAGAAACAGCGGGGAACAATTTGAAAGCTCCCACTACAATGGAAGAGGCTTCTGCTAGGCCTGCAGGCCTAATGATATCATTACCGGGCAACCTTCTTAAAGGGGCTGGGTCACCTCAGTGCTGCAGGGGTGGCCTGAAAATAAAATGAAAAAAGAGGAGAGGAGAGTAGGAATAAAAGGCTAAATAAAAGTTTGGATAGGGGAGGCTGCAAGTAGCAGAGGGCACTGGAGAAGCCTCACTGCATAAAGTAGGACTCCTAGTGCCCCAGATATACACTGGGGGCACAAAGGTGATATGAGCAGCAGCAAGTAGTCATGGCAGAGCGCATCCTGCTGCTACTGACATGGGAGTACAAGCCTGGGAAACATATAAAACCCAGTAGACAAATCAATGAAGCCCCCAGGGGAAAACATTTAAAAATAAATGAATGGGCCAGGACGAGTGATGGGGTGGCTAATACTAGTCCTGTGCAAGGGGGTTTGGTTACTTTAATGTGGCCAGACCTGTGCTGGGACTCCAGTCTAGGCAGGAATCCAGTCCAGATTTTTCTGTAGTTCACTAAATATCCTTCTGAAACAAATCCAAAAGCATGAGGGCTAGCAATTGGTTTTGGAGGTAAAATGCCAGCATAAGAACACTCAAGAAGTGAGGTGGCTGGCCCCTGAGGACCGTGTTTGGAATAGTGCATTTACTTTAAAAGATTGTATTAATTAAATAGAAATGCTGGCATCTGTGCCATGTCACTAAGAAGACTGAAAGTGGCAGTGCCAGGAGAGCTAGAGGTTTTAAAAGTAGCACTTCTTTATGATTACATCAGCAAAGCAAAGATCTGCTCTTTGTTTGCACATGGCAAATAGCATAAAGAAGCCTGGGGGTTTTGGAGGAGGATCCAGCACTGATCACCAACTCTGTCTTACGCCAAAGAAAGTGTAGTGGAGCCAGCCTGCACCAAATGGGAACAGCCACAGAAATTTGGAAGAAGGAAGAAAAGAAAATTGTGAGTTTAAATTAAAAAAGATGCCTGTGCCCTGGTTGAAGGTAAAAAAGGGGATAGAATAGTTAACAGTAAAGAGCTGAATAGGAACATGATCTAATTAAACCTGTTCTAGTTAAAGCGGAGTGGGAAGATTGAGAGAGTAAATGTTCTTCCCCTGAGAAATTAAAGACAGGAAATTTTGATTATCTATTGTTTTCTTTAGGTAGATAGCCAGTTGCATAAAACTGACAGACACCTTCACCAGGGAACTCTTAGCTGTATGAAGAAACTCGGTGCTAGGGAGGCAGTCTCAGTTGTTGATTTATTATAGCCAGATAATAAGTACCCCTGGAGGTGGACACAGATGGAGGAAGGCAATGTTTGTGACATCAGGACCCAACTCCAGGAGACATTGTCCTTGCAGAGACTGTCACTTCCGCAGTTGTACAGCGACAGACTGAACTTGGACCAAGACCCAGAGATTCCAGATAAGTATGTACAGACATCTACGAAACACACTCTAGGTCTGGCTAGACTAGTAGTCTAGGAAAATTTATTGAGCTCAATAGAAAAGCAATAAAAGAGACAGACAAACCTGAAAACACAACAAACACATATAGAGAAGAAAAGACAAGGATACTTACCTAAAAGGTAAGAACCTGGAAGAGAAAAAAATACAAAGACTAAATTTCTTAAGGTACAAGTTTGAAGTCTGAATGCAGCCATAGTAAAATAAATACAAACACAAAATAATACTTATCTGACTGTTAGTTGAATTCAGCATAAGGTCCTTCAAGAAGCAGAGTAGAATTGTTAATATTGTTTTAGTATTGCTATATATGAAAAGAAAACTTTGAAAGCATTTACATTTCAAATGTTGTTTAATGTATATATAAAAAAGAGGAAAAAAAAACTTTTTTGAAATATTCAAAAATACAGGTTGAAAGAACTTGAATACTTGCTATATTGTTTATTGCAAGATAACTCCTAATTCTTTTCTTTATAGAAAAATCACATTTGTTACACCTTTTACTTTAGGAGTTATTCATTTCAGAGGTCCTCAGGATGTTGTTTCTAAATGCATCCCTGCTTCCCTTCCCTGCCCCAGGTAGACTTTGCTGGGTGGGTTCTAGACCTCTTTGGAAAGTTGGTGAGGTTTCATCTAGAGACCATACAAAACAGAAACACTTTGAACATTACCTACCTCTATCACAACAGTGGGAAAAGGTCTCTGCCACAGGGAGGCACTGCTTAGTTTGTCATTGTGATTCAGTTTACTCGTGGCTTTCGGGTGGCCAAGTCCACACCCAACATGCATTTCAATAGGCCTAATACAATATGGGCTCCAAGTGTCAATTTTTGTATTTTGACAGGATTTTCTGGTTGGAACCACATCAGTGCATGTGAATATAGTATACATGTTGCTGAAAATGATAATTTTACTTCAGCAGACTGTACTTTGAATGTCCTTTTCCATGTAAAATCTATTATAAATGCATAATTTTTAACTATGTGTGGAGATGGCTGTAGGGGAGTGGAGGGAAGGAGGGAGGGGAAGGCAGATTACCAGCCTGTAAGGTTTGCCTAGGGTGCCTAATACTCTTGCATTAGCTCTGGAGACCAGATGCAGCAGATTAGTTTATCAATCACGGTATCTCCCACCGGCCCCTAACTGCCAGCAAAAGAAAGAAAAACTCTCTAGTGTTGTTGCATAACCGGCTCTGCAGTGGAACAGGGTGTGCTGGCTCAGCTACTGGGTTCTTCTGCAGTCAGGGCTTGTGCAACCCACTGAGCAAACTGTGTATTTGCACAGGGTAGTAGCTTGGAGGGGTGGCGGCCTAGGGTCCAGTCAAGAGAAGGCTGCGGGGCCAGCAATTGAAATGAAGAAAATGTTGCTGTATGTATGTATGTAGGTATAGATATATATTTATATCTGTGAGAGAGGGATAAGAAAGTTTGTGTATCCTTCTCCCAAGAATGCAGAACAATCTGAGTGATTGGAAATCAAAAGTTCCCAAATATGCAGAGTGTGAATTATTTAATCCTTATTAGTTTAAATTTTTGGGCATTATATGTTGTATCTAATATTTTGAAATATTTTATTGGTGTTTTGGGAAACTTAAAACAAATTATATCAGAGTTTTTAATTATTGGATCTTCCATTCATCAGCTGTTTTGAAATAGTCTTTTTATTAGTATGTTTATACTATTATGATTAATGTATTTATTATATTTCTTGATTTTATTGTTTAATGTCTGAAGATTGGGAATGCTTCTGTTTTTCCATTGTTGCACTGCATACAGAGTCTGACTTGTGATTTCCAATTCAGTGTTTTGCCTGTTTCTGCTTTTTCTGTATTTGGTGAGGGTTTGCCTGTGTTCTTCTGCATGTGTGATGGTGGAGAGGTATTCTGATAGTGTGTAGGAATCTATAGCAGCTTGGTTTGTTCTGTTTCCTCAATAGGAGATGTATTGGTGTTTTAGTGCCTGGTGTAATATTTGCAGTGTTGCCTTTACATAGGTAGGGTTGTTACTTTTTAAGTGCTGGCAGTTAATGCTATTTTGGTGTGGGAGGTTTATTACATTTTTTGTAATTTAATTCATGGCTTTCTGAGAGTCAAGCCCACATCCAACACATACTACAGTAGCCCTAATGCCATATTTATTTATTTATTTGTTTGTTTGTTTGTTTTTATATACCGAAGTATTAGTGTTGGCCTTCACTCCGGTTCACATTTGAACAACATTATACATGAGAACTCAGGAACAATATACATAAGAACTCAATAATATTATATATGAGAACTCAAGAACAGTATTGTACATAGGAATTCAAGAACATTATACATAAGAACTCAAGAATGTTATACATGAGAACTCAAGAACAGTATTATACGTAAGAACTCAGGAATATAATATATAACAATTATGTGAGGAGTGTGGTAACTGAGAATATTAGAATCCGGGGGTAACTGTGACAAGAGATAATAACTTAACAGGAAATGACGGAATAACAAAGGGATAAAACTGATACAGTTTTTCTGGCACGGCGATCGAGGTGACTAGTGTCGCGATACTGGGGAGGGGGCAGAGCTGGGAGAGTAGGGTGGATAGAAGGGGACATTAGGGTGTTTGATAAGTGGGGGAGTGCTGAGGAGGGGAGAAGGGGGATTGTGCTGTGCAGTATGGGTTCCAAGTGTCTTTTTTTTGCAGGGTTTTCTGGTTATCATCACATCAGTGCATGTAAATATAATATACACGTTGTGATTTTTTTTTACCTCAGAAACTGTACTTTGAATATTATTTTTCATGTAAAATCTATTATAAATGTATAATTCTTAACTGTGTACATGGAGAGAGTAGGGTGGGGGTGCAAGGGTATAAGGTTCACCTAGGGACACTCCATGAAGTTAGTAAGTAGCACATTCAAAACAAATCAGAGAAAATTCTTTTTCACTCTATGCACAATTAAACTTTGGAATTATTTGTTGGAGGATGTGGTTAAGGAGTTAGCATAGCTGGGTATAAAAATGATTTGGAGAAGTTCATGGAGGAGAAGTCAATAAACTGTTATTAACCAAGAGGACTTAAGAAATAGCTATTACTTATCATTGTGCGATAGCAGCATAGGATATATTTACTATTTGAGACCTTGCCAGATACTTGTGACCTGAATTGGCCACAGTTGGAAACAGGTTACTGCGCTTGATGGATCCTCAGTCAGTCTCAGTATGGCAAAATCTTATGCTCTTATGACCTGTCTCTGCGTGTTTGATCATGTTTCTGCTTCTTGATTCTGTTCTGGTGTCTTGGCCTCAACAGTCAGATGCTTCAGAATCCACTCTAAATCAGTGACAGTTTGCTCAGGCCACAGACTTGGCTGCCGCTCCACTGTTAGGCCTTCTGTTGTATCTTTCCCAGACAATCCAACAACAGCAAAAAAAACAAGAGCACATTGGGAGGGGGGTGGGGGGGAGGTCTGCAAGATCTGTCTCTTCGATTGAATAAAGTGCAGTCATTTCCAGCAATGGTATTGTGTCACTACTTTATCCACAGTAGTGTGTTACTACTTTATCCTCCTTCGCCACAACCTGCAGTGTACCCCACCTCACCTCTGACCACTCCTGCATTTCATCTACCTATGCACCCTCATTTTGATGGTAACCATAAGGCCTGCAGAGGCTTTCTCAATTAATGCCTGATTCAGTTTGTGCTCCAGTCTGACAGCTTTGTGTCTGAATGAGCAAAAGTGGCCTTTATTATCTTGATCCTCTTTGGCCAAGTTCTGGCATGGGCGTCTCCATTACAGAAAGGAGCGACACCAGCCTGGGTAGGCTCCAAAGCCTCAGCCCAGGATACATTTTGCAGCAAACAAGGAGGTTGTTCCTAAGTTTCTCTATTAGGGACAGCTCTATTGGTCAGTAGACCAATGAGGTCCATTCACACTTCTCCTTTCCTCTCACCCCACAACACAGGAGGAGTAGGGCTATAAGTACTCATAGGCAGCACACTGCAGGAGTGAGAGCTCTATTGGCTGTGGCCGGAAAACATCAGATTTGCTCTTCTTGTCATTTTAAATAATTTTGGTGGTTTGATTATGTCACTGAACTTATACATGACCTACCACTACTTAGATTTATATATCTTATATATAAAAAGAGGGTAAAACAGGTATTACATAAGCAAGTAACAGATAAAATACCTGTGTAAATCATTAAAGTATTTATGACAAATATTAAAAAAGTATTCATGCACAAATATAGAATACAACATATATCCTAAACAATCACATCTTAGATATCAAAGATACATAAACTTCATTGGTACATTGTATCACATTTATCTCCATGGATCAGAACATGCATTGAAACATTGTATCAGTTATAGACCACAGACAATGCACAATACATAAATCTCACTGGGATCATACCCAATATCCAAATTCCCACATATACCCCTGTCTTAATCCTTTCATGTACATGGGGTATTTTATATATTTTATGCCAGTTTGGATACAAATATTTGCAAATTTGCATATATTTCCAAGATCAACTTGGTGGGGGTGTGGCACTTTATGTCCGGGAGGGTATAGAGTAGGGATGTGAATCGTTTTCCATATCGTCTTAACGATAGAAATCGTGTGGCAGGGCAAGAAAATCGTCTTAGGCACGATTTTTTAGTTAAAAAATCGTTAAAAATCGTTTTTTCCGATTAGTGCGCACTAACTCGAGTTAGTGCGCACTAACGGGAGTTAGTGCGCACTAACTGGGAGTTAGTGCGCACTAACTGAAAATGATACAATTTGACACTTTTCAGGTCAGTTAAGGTCAGTTTAGGAATGAATATGTATTCCTATTGGCTGCCCTCTTATTTATTCATGTTACCAAGTTTCCTACTGACAGTATATGGGGGATGGGAAATGGAAACAGTTGGTAGCTTGACAAAACAAGTAATGTGATCAGTCAATGTGACTAGAACTTGTGCCCTAACCCTGATACCAGGGGTATTGTGATCTTCCTGCACACAGTGCCCTATCCCTATTAATACCAGGAGTGTTGTGATCTTCCTGCACACAGTGCCCTATCCCTAATACCAGGGGTGTTGTGATCTTCCTGCACACAGTGCCCTATTCCTGATACTGGGAGTGTTGTGATCTTCCTGCACACAGTGCCCTATTCCTGATACAGGGGTGTTGTGATCTTCTTGCACACATCCCGATATCAGGGATAGGGCACTGCATGCAGGAAGATCACAACACTCCTGGTATTAATAGGAATAGGGCACTGCATGCAGGAAGATCACAACACTCCTGGTATTAATAGGGATAGGGCACTGCATGCAGGAAGATCACAACACCCCTGGTATCAGGGATAGGGCACTGTGTGCAGGAAGATCACAATACACCGGAGGAGTGAGGGTCAGGCAGCTCCCCCCTGTCTGTGAAGCCAGCCTCTCACTAGTAATGCAGGGAGGGAGCTGTCTCAGACTTCACCATCCTCCCCCCCCCCCTCACCCACACACCATTCACTAGCTGGGACATGGGGGAAGTCAGGAGTGAGGGTCAGGCAGCTCCCCCCTGTCTGCGAAGCCAGCCTCTCACTAGTAATGCAGGGAGGGAGCTGTCTCAGACTTCACCATCCTCCCCCCCCCCCCCCCTCACCCACACACCATTCACTAGCTGGGACATGGGGGAAGTCAGGAGTGAGGGTCAGGCAGCTCCCCCCTGTCTGTGAAGCCAGCCTCTCACTACTAATGCAGGGAGGGACCTGTCTCAGACTTCACCATCCTCCCCCACCCACACACCATTCACTAGCTGGGACATGGGGGAAGTCAGGAGTGAGGGTCAGGCAGCTCCCCCCTGTCTGTGAAGCCAGCCTCTCACTAGTAATGCAGGGAGGGAGCTGTCTCAGACTTCACCATCCACCCCCCCCCCCCCTCACCCACACACCATTCACTAGCTGGGACATGGGGGAAGTCAGGAGTGAGGGTCAGGCAGCTCCCCCCTGTCTGTGAAGCCAGCCTCTCACTAGTAATGCAGGGAGGGAGCTGTCTCAGACTTCACCATC
Organism: Rhinatrema bivittatum; assembly: GCF_901001135.1. NCBI lineage: Eukaryota > Metazoa > Chordata > Amphibia > Gymnophiona > Rhinatrematidae > Rhinatrema > Rhinatrema bivittatum. Next base: position 238,057,907 of record NC_042621.1, read on the forward strand.
CTCCCCCCCCCCCCCTCACCCACACACCATTCACTAGCTGGGACATGGGGGAAGTCAGGAGTGAGGGTCAGGCAGCTCCCCCCTGTCTGCGAAGCCAGCCTCTCACTAGTAATGCAGGGAGGGGGCTGTCTCAGACTTCACCATCCTCCCCCCCCCCCCTCACCCACACACTAGGGATGTGAATCGTTTTAGGACGATTAAAATTATCGTCCGATAATTTTAATATCGTCTTAAACCGTTATGGAACACAATACAATACAGATTCTAACGATTTATCGTTATAAATCGTTAGAATCGTGAGCCGGCACACTAAAACCCCCTAAAACCCACCCCCGACCCTTTAAATTAAATCCCCCACCCTCCCGAACCCCCCCCAAATAACTTAAATAACCTGCGGGTCCAGCGGCAGTCCGGAACGGCAGCGGTCCGGAACGGGCTCCTGCTCCTGCATCTTGTCGTCTTCGACTGCAGGAGGTCGTTCAGCGAGGCGCCGGAACCCTCGCTGAACGACCTCCTGCAGTCGATCTCCTGCCGGCGCCATTTTCCGTACGGAAACGATTCGCGGCGGGAAATCGCTCCCTGACCCCCGCTGGACCTCCAGGAACTTTTGGCCAGCTTGTGGGGGGCCTCCTGACCCCCACGAGACTTGCCAAAAGTCCAGCGGGGGTCCGGAAGGACCTCCTGCCGTCCAATCTTTTTCGTCTATGGCCGCCGCCATTTTTCGGCGCCATTTTGGAAAATGGCGCCGGCCGAAGACGACAAGATGCAGGAGCAGGAGCCCGTTCCGGACCGCTGCCGTTCCGGACCGCTGCTGGACCCGCAGGTTATTTAAGTTATTTGGGGGTGGGGGATTTAATTTAAAGGGTCGGGGGTGGGTTTTAGGGGGTTTTAATGTGCCGGTTTTTCGATTTTTCGATTTTTCGATTTTTTAACGATTTTTCACGATTTTTCACGATATTTTACCCCCCCAAACGGCAACAATACGATTCCCTCCCCCTCCCAGCCGAAATCGATCGTTAAGACGATCGAGGACACGATTCACATCCCTACCACACACCATTCACTAGCTGGGACATGGGGGAAGTCAGGAGTGAGGGTCAGGCAGCTCCCCCCTGTCTGTGAAGCCAGCCTCTCACTAGTAATGCAGGGAGGGAGCTGTCTCAGACTTCACCATCCTCCCCCCCCCCTCACCCACACACCATTCACTAGCTGGGACATGGGGGAAGTCAGGAGTGAGGGTCAGGCAGCTCCCCCCTGTCTGTGAAGCCAGCCTCTCACTAGTAATGCAGGGAGGGAGCTGTCTCAGACTTCACCATCCTCCCCCCCCCCCTCACCCACACACCATTCACTAGCTGGGACATGGGGGAAGTCAGGAGTGAGGGTCAGGCAGCTCCCCCCTGTCTGTGAAGCCAGCCTCTCACTAGTAATGCAGGGAGGGAGCTGTCTCAGACTTCACCATCCTCCCCCCCCCCTCACCCACACACCATTCACTAGCTGGGACATGGGGGAAGTCAGGAGTGAGGGTCAGGCAGCTCCCCCCTGTCTGTGAAGCCAGCCTCTCACTAGTAATGCAGGGAGGGAGCTGTCTCAGACTGGTATCAGGGTTAGGGCACTGTGTGCAGGAAGATCACAACACTCCTGGTATTAATAGGGATAGGGCACTGTAAGAGATGACTGTAGTAGATTGAATAAAGATCTGATGTTTCTGCTCTCCTCACACCAAACAAAAACAACACACAAGCAGAGAAGCCCTTCTTACACAGCTGAGCTAGTGAGTTAAGTAGGAGGAAAAGTAAACATACTGGTGCCAGTGTGGCTACTTAAAAAATACACTTACCAACAATCAATTACATATATTTGAACTGTGTACAGTTCCAGCCAGGACCACCTTTCTAAAATGCACAGTGATTGGCAAATTCAACATGCACTAGCATTTCAGGTGCCTGCTAACAAAAATAATAAACAAACAAGTTCTAGTCACGTGAGTGCTGATCATTACATTACTTTTTTTGTCAAGCTTCCAACTGTTTCCATTTCACATCCCCCCAACCATATTGGTAACATCAATAGATAAGAGCACAGCCAGCCAATAGGAATACATACATACATATTCATTCCTAAGTGACCTTTACTGACCTGGGAAGTGTGAACACTTTGTTTCATTTTCTGTTGGTGTTCGTTAGTTTCCAGTTCCATTTCCCATCCCCCCAACCATCACCTCAGTGGTAACCTTGGTAACATCAATAGATAAGAGGGCAGCCAGCCAATAGGAACACATATTCATTCCTAACTGACCTTCAGTGACCTGGAAAGTGTTTATTTGTATCATTTTCAGTTAGTGCGCACTAAATCGAGTTAGTGCGCACTAACGGGGAGTTAGTGCGCACTAACCCGAGTTAGTGCGCACTAACACGATTTAACGATTTTTAACGATAAATCGTTAGAATTTCTATTGTATCGTGTTCTATAACGATTTAAGACGATATAAACATTATCGGACGATAATTTTAATCGTTGAAAAACGATTCACATCCCTAGTATAGAGTCCAACAGGATAAAGATCCTACAAGAGACTAAATGCTCAGTATAATCTATATGGATAGAAATCCCATGTGTGTTGGGTAAGAGTATAGTGATAGGAGTATACTACCATCCACCTGGACAAAATGGTCAGACAGATGATGAAATGCTAAGAGAAATCAGGGAAGCTAACTAATTTGGCAGTGCAATAATAATGGGAGATTTCAATTACCCCAATATTAACTGGGTAAATGTAATATCAGGACTTGCAAGAGACATAAAGTTCCTGGATGTAATAAATGACTGCTTCATGGAGCAATTGGTTCAGGAACCAACAAGAGAGGGATCTATTTTAGATTTAATTCTTAGTGGAATGCAGGATTTGGTGAGAGAGGTAATGGTGGTGGGGCCACTTGTCAATAGTGATCATAACATGATCAAATTTAAACTAATAACTGGAAGAGGGACAATAAGTAAATCTACAGCTCTAACACTAAACTTTCAAAAGGGAAACTTGAAAAAGGGATAATACTTGAAAATCGTCGGCTCAGTGTGCTGCAGCAGTCAAAAAAGCAAACAGAATGTTAGGAATTATTAGGAAGGGAATGGTTAATAAAACGGAAATCCAATCCAATAAACTTAAGGGTATATCCTGCAAAAAGACATTGATATCGGCAAGATTAATAGCTGAGCTATTTTTATATAAATCTGAATAAAAGCGCAAAAATTTGTTGTTGAATGTCTTTATTCGATGTAAGCATATTACCCTGCTCCTCTTTTACTTTCGTAATAATGTTTTGCAAGCGTTTCACTCTCAGTTTATTTGCTAATAATTTCCCCACCTTGTTTCCTCCCTCAAAATTGGCCTGTTCTGCTTGTTCCACCTCATAAGCTATTTTAGCAGCATCTAGCACTGCTATATGGGATCTACAGTGATCTAATTCTAAGTCCATATCCTTAGAGGGGTCTCGTTTATGTCGCCTTTCAAGATCAAGTAAATGAGTTACTAGCGTCTTCCGTTCCTGCCAGTCCCTTTTTTTAACGTATGAAGCTCTAGCAATAAATGTCACCTTAATGACTGCTTTCAGGCAATCCCATACAATAATTGGTGACATCTCTGGGGTTGTATTTAAATTAAGATATTCTGTAAGGACTAGCCTACACTGTGTGAGAAAATGCTCATCCTCCAATAGATTATCATTAAGCCTCCAGAAACGCTGTCCCTTGTTATATTTAGGGAAGGATAGTTCTCCCCAAATTGGGGCATGATCTGACCATGTGAGTGTGTCTACAGAGGCTTTAAGCATTCTATGGAAAATTCCCTTATCAACAAAAATATAGTCGATCCTGGAATAAGTGTTATGTGGTTTAGAGTAAAAAGTATAATCGCCAGGCATCTATTAGCTGGAAATGGGCCAAGAATTTAACCAGACTGTTATGATCTTTTTTGGAGACACAACCTCTACCTCCCGAGGTATCCTGTGTGGGGTTGATTGGTATATTACAGACGCCCGCCATTAGCAAATGTCCCTCCATTCTTAACTGGACAACATTTATTAAGTTATTAAAAAATTGGGATTGTAACACATTCGGAGCATAGACATTTAGTAACGTATATTTTTCTCCAGCTACGTTAATAATGAGCAGGATGTACCTCCCCAATCGATCTGGAAAACAGCCAATTAACTCAAAGGCAAAATCCTTCTGAAATAAAATCCCTACACCAGCATATCGAGCTGTCTGTATGCTAATGGACCAATACTGGGTCAGGTATAAATCCGATCAAATTAGATGTTCAAAGCGTCTCTTTCAATGTGTCTCCTGCACAAAGGCAATTGCAATATTAGCTCTATGAAGATCTTTAAATAATAGTTTGCGCTTGCGGGGTGAATTCAGACCTTTAACATTCAAGGACATTAATTTGAAAGTCGCCATCTATCCGAAAAAGGAAAAGAGGTTCCTTGTTTGAAAATTAAACAGCAAGACGTAGATCCTTGTCGTGAATAATCTCCCGCTCAGTTCTCCATACTCATAAGTCAATTGTCCCTGTCCTGATGTATAAGTTTCCATTGAAATTATAGGAAAAAAAATCCTCTGCTTCTCCCTTCCCCCCCCCCCCCATTTTGGGACCATATATAACAATAGGTCCGTGTGTATTATCCCGCTTCCTTAAGTATTCCCGCCACCTCCTGCACTGTCTGTGCCTGATGTATGGTGAATCCAATCCCAAATGGGTATAACCAGCGGTACCAAATTTCCTCTTTACCCATCAATGAAGTTATTGGTTACATTTCTTGTCGTTTTTTTTAAGAGTAGTGGGGGAGATATCAGCATAAATCTGGACTTCATGTCCCTCCAGCTGGATTTTCACCTGCCTACGTGCCAGCACATATACCCTTTCCTTCACAGCAAATTCGTGGAAACATGCGATGATATCTTTTGGTTTGATTGCTAATCTAGGCCCCAGCACCCAGTGTGCCCTTTCTATCTTCACCTGCTGCGTTGGTTCAGGGCAGGCCGCTGTCTCTCCACTCCCCTTGCGTAGTATATCAGTGCAAAGTTGAGATATCACCTGCGCACAATCAGTATATTCTGGCGTTTCTGGAATTCCACGAAACTGTAAGTTTATTCTGCGATGCTATTCTCAAGGTCTTCCAGTTTCAAAGATAATTGCTGTAATTCAAGTGACATAGCTTTGTTTTCTTTTTGTACCGCAATCAAATTTTCTGCCTGGGCCTCTGTAAGCGTCTAGTATTCAAAACTGCAATGCCCCATATTGTTCACTTCTTCCTGCATCTCCCCCAACAATTCCATTACCTCAGACTTATATGTTTTGATGTTGTGTCTGAGTTCACTAAACCAGGCTTTAAACTCACCCCTGGAGAGTATGTCGGAATCAGAAGGTAATAGCGAGTCCTCGGTGACCGCGGTCAACTCCGCTCCAAACGCGTCCACCATTTTGGATTTTTCGGCCTTCACATCTCGATCAACTTTTTGGTATGAAAACTTGTGAAAGTCGATCGCTTTTTTACGATACGACATCTAGAAATGTTCAGCAAGCTGGGGGTGCTTTTTTCTGCTCAGAATGCGCCCTGGATGGCTACGATCGTGCAAGATTCTAACCAGTTCGGTTAGGAGCCCCGGTTTAGGCAGCTGCTCACTCCGCTGATGTCATCAGCCTCCAGACTGGTGTTTTAATAGTTGCTAGAGAGCTACTCTGGGAGCATACACTTCCAGTGTAGCACTAAGGAGCTTCCATAAAAATGGTAACTTAGAAAGGCATGGGATAAGGGGGTCGGGTGCTGCAGGGCTACATATTTCTAGCTCAGCTGGATGGGGTAGGGGGACGTAAATGGGCAACTAGTCCTGCAACCTTTTTTTTTTTTTACTTGCAGCTCAGCACTTAACCAGCTCTATTCTTTTGAATAAAGCTGGTTAAGGCTAAAATTATCTGGACACATGAGCTGAATAGTATTAGTATTACGTTTACTATTATGATGTCTATGATATGCTGGTTGTGTTTTAAGTTCCTTTTATGTTTATATATATTTTAATTTTATGTATCAATTTTATTTTATAATTATTTATGCATGTAACCTTTATAAGCCGCACAGAATAGGGATGGTGCGGCCTAGAAATATTTAAATTAAATTAAACCTAACCAGTGATATTTAAAATATATCTGGTTAAGTTTAAAATTATCTGGCTATGGTTAACCAGATATTTTTAACTGGGTATATTCAGTGGGATGGTTATCTCCCTAAATATTCCAAATAATTTATTCATCTAATTTAGATCTAGATTCACCAAAATGCTATAAACATAGTGTCTGCAATAAAAAAAGGGGGTGTGGTTAGGCTAATTTCACTGCTCCCATATAACATAGGTAATAACTGCAATGCATGATACATTTATCGCACCTGCACTATTTTTTGCATCATATGCTGATTAATCCACCACAGCTGCATTACTTATTTTTATTGCACATGCTGGTTTGAGAGAGAGAAAGAGAGAGAGAGAAGCTCTGAAGAGGCCAATATGTAAATATACTATTTATACCACTGTAAGAGGGGGCACTTTTAACTCAGGGTGAGGTTTGGGGGTGGGTGGGGTAGGTTTGGGAGGACAGTTTTACATACAAAGAGGTACAAACCACAAAGTTGACATTCTCTGAAGATTTTCTGTCATTTCGAGCGATGAAAGGGAAAAGAGGAATTAATTTGTACAATGCACTCTATACCTAGCTTGATGCACTCTCTACCTAGCTTCAATCAATGTGTTACTCTATCACATTTGATGTTAGGAGCTACTCATTACCATTAACTCTGACGAAACTCCTCCCACTTGCATAACTAATGTGACATTTGCATATTAGCGCATGTTGTGCTATTTAACATATGCATTAAGGCCCTAATGTAAAATGATAAATGACCCAGTCAGCTGGATTAGTTATCCTTTATATGTTTTGTTTATAATATTGACCTCATGGAGTCTAAGCATGCATTAATTTAGCATGATGTAAAAACTAAAGAAACTCAAGCCATCCAAAGCCTAAAAATTAATCAGAATTCTATTTATCTTTTTAGGAACTAATAACTCTGGGTAATGTTTAATTAGGGGGTTTATCCCATTTTGTGCATTTTCAAAAAAATCATATTCAGCTCACATAGTCTCATGAGAGGGTTTTTTTTTACATGTCTAGAAATCCTATTTCAGCAACCTAATTAATTACTGAATGTGTAATGCACCATGTGTGACTGACTGGCATGCATAACATTTAGATGGGCTAAGACTCAAAATTAAAAATACACAGTAAAGCAACACAGTACAGAGAGAGAGCAAAAGAGAACTCCAGGATTACAGATAAAATACAAGCTGGTTATAAATCTTCTGGTGCTAAAGTGATAAGACAGATGATGACATGGGGACAGATGGACAGACAGAAAACTGAATTCATAATAATTCTCTTTTAGCTAGAAAAAACATTTTGAATATTATCATAGCAAGATGATCTAAAGAAGTGAAAAACATTATGGGGGTAATAATCTGACTGCCTGCATTGGTATACATTTTTTAAAGTGTGTGTATATGCAAATTTTCACTTTGAAAATTATCCAGGGAAAACTACCCATATACATTTACGCCTGCTAATTTGTGCGGGTGGTCTTACCAAGAAAACAATATATGGGTACATTTGAAAATTAAAAAATAAGTATGTAAATGAAGGTCCCTCTCCAACCCACTGCCAAGAATGCCTCAACTCTCTGCAGGTAAAGTTTTGCTGTCTGCTATTAGCATTACACACATAAATTTACTGCAAACAGAGCACAACTCTTAAATCTATCTGTGGTATAACATTTAAATGCATACGCGGAAGCACAGAGATTAATGCTAGTATTTTATAAACTGTGAGGCAGGATAAGTGCAGTTTATAAAATACAGCGTTTCTGCTCCAAAACTTTGCTCATATATTTCAGTACATGGATATTTATAAATGATCTGGAAAGAAATATGACGAGTGAGGTAATCAAATTTGCAGATGACACAAAATTGTTCAGAGTAGTTAAATCACAAGCAGATTGTGATAAATTGCAGGAAGACCTTGTGAGACTGGAAAATTGGGCATCGAAATGGCAGATGAAATTTAATGTGGATAAGTGCAAGGTGATGCATATAGGGAAAAATAACCCATGCTATATTTACACAATGTTAGGTTCCATATTAGGAACTACCACCCAAGAAAGAGATCTAGGCGTCATAGTGGATAACACATTGAAATCGTTGGTTCAGTGTGCTGCAGCAGTCAAAAAAGCAAACAGAATGTTGGGAATTATTAGAAAGGGAATCGTGAATAAAACGGAAAATGTCATAATGCCTCTGTATCGCTCCATGGTGAGACCGCACCTTGAATACTGTGTACATTTCTGGTCGCCGCATCTCAAAAAAGATATAATTGCGATGGAGAAGGTGCAGAGAAGGGTGACCAAAATAATAAGGGGAATGGAACAGCTCCCCTATGAGGAAAGACTAAAGAGGTTAGGACTTTTCAGCTTGGAGAAGAGACGGCTCAGGGAGGATATGATAGAGGTATTTAAAATCATGAGAGGTCTAGAACGGGTAGATGTGAATCAGTTAAATACTCTTTCAGATAATAGAAAGACTAGGGGGCACTCCATGAAGTTAGCATGTGGCACATTTAAAACTAATCGGAGAAAGTTCTTTTTCACTCAACGCACAATTAAATTCTGGAATTTGTTGCCAGAGGATGTGGTTAGTGCAGTTAGTATAGCTGTGTTTAAAAAAGGATTGGATAAGTTCTTGGAGGAGAAGTCCATTACCTGCTATTAATTAAGTTGACAGCAACAGTAACATGGAATAGACTTAGTTTTGGGGTACTTGCCAGGTTCTTATGGCCTGGATTGGCCACTGTTGGAAACAGGATGCTGAGCTTGATGGACCCTTGGTCTGACCCAGTATGGCATGTTCTTATGTTTTTATGTTCTTATGATGAAATCCTCTGTTCAACATGTGTTGGCAGCCAAGAAAACAAATAGAATGCTAGGGATTATTAAGAAAGGAATGGAGAACAAAACAGAGAATATCATAATGCCTTTGTATCACTCCATGCTGCGACCAAACCTTGATTTTTGTGTTCAGTCCTAGTCACCGCATCTCAAGACATAGCAGAATTAGAAAAGCTACAGAGAAAGGCAACCAAAATGATAAAGGGGATGGCTAAAGAGGTTAGGACTCTTCAGCTTGGAGAAGAGACAGCTGAGGAGAGAAATGATAGAGGTCTATAAAATAACGAGTGGAGTGAAATGGGTAAACATGAATTGGTTGTTTACTTTTTTAAAAAGTACAACAACTAGGGGACATTCAGTGAAATTACTAGATAATAAATTTAAGACAAATGGGAGAAAATATATTTTACTCTATGTATAATTAAACTCTGGAATTCGTTGCCGAAGGATGTGGTGAAATTTGTTAGTGTTGCTGGGTTTAAAGAAGGTTTAGTCAAGTTCCTGGAAGAAATGTCCATAATCAATTATTAAGGTGGACTTGGGGAAATCCACTGCTTATCCCTGGGATAAGCAGCATGGAATCTATCAACCTTTTAGGATCCTGTCAGATTCTTGTGACCTGGATTGAATACTTTTGGAAACAGGTTACTGGGCTTGATGGACCTATGGTCTGACGCTATATGGCAATCTTATGTTCTGATGTTCTTATTTCCAATGCAAGAAAATGCATACTTCTCTACTCTACTCATATATGCATTTTATTCAGATACCATAGCTTTTAGGTCCTGATTAATCAACAGATCAGTATAACCTAGGTTCTAATTGCAAATACCTATTTTATCAGGTATGCATGCATACTATTTTGAAAATACTTGCTTGTGTTCATGAAATCATATGTTCACTTATACTTCTGCCAATTTATCTAGTCCCTCTAACACTTCATCCTGAACTCCCACCAGTTCACCTCATCCAAAAGCTCCAGACAACAAACAAGTTTGATTTCACCTGCGCAATTCAATTAGATGTACAAGTATATGAATAAGTTCGCTAATATAGATGTTTATATCTCGTACAAAATGGCAACTACCACGCATACTTCTGAATCCTGACCTGCAACGCCACTAGCCCTCGTAAAATCTCCACATGTATATGTGACTTTTATGTACAAAACCCCTTTGAAAATTAACTCCACAGGGAGGCCAAATTTCTAAACACCCATTTCCATGGATAAAGTCCTTTTTTACCCACAGAAATGGCTTTGAAAATTGCCCTCTGTATACCAAAGGAAAGAGATTGCTTATTTTCTTTTATTCCAAGCAACTTTCTGAATGCTAAAAACTGCAGAAGGATAACAGCTTTTTTTAAGACTCCCTAAATTTGAATGTGTGGGGTAACCACTTTAACTAAAGTTGAACAAATTTTGAAATGGTCAGTCAAGTGTAAGAGAGAGCTGGTTTCAAATAGGCTGTAGTGTGTATATTGAAAAATGTAAATGGCTGCTCTTTCATATGGAAATAATTTCCATAGATAGATAGATAGATAATCTGTTATGAGGGAAAGTGAGGCAGTGGACAATCTGATTTACTTACAAATACAGAAAATAGATAATGCTAATATTATCCCAAAATTTCAGTGGATATTCCTAGGACTGGCTGGGGTCAGGAATGTTATAAAGAAAATGTTCATAGCTCATGTGGAAGATGGACCCAAAGCCATTCCACCACAGGGGCACAAAGGGGTCAAGGCTTAATTCCTCATTAACATGAAAGTTTTACCAGACAGTCTGGTTGACAATTTATGGCTGTGAGTTGACTGCTGACTACTCATAAAATATGGCGATATATTTTTCAAAATAAGTAAATTGGGAACAGTTATGTACTCTTTCCAATAGGACAAGGACTAGAGGACCCTCTAAAGATAATACATAGCACATTTAAAACAAATTGGGGAACGTATTTTTCCATTCAGTACACAGTTAAACTCTGGAATTTGTTGTCAGAGACTGTGGTGAAAGCAGTTAGCCTAGCTGGGATTAAAAAGGGTTTGCACAAATTCCTGAATGAAAAGTCCGTAAACCATTATAATTGTACTGTACACTGTTTTGATCATTTGATGCTGTGTACAATATAAAAACATACATAAATTTGCAGAAGAATCGTACACCCAAGTAACCAGACCTAAATAATACTCTGCAATAATACCCAAGTAAACAGAGGCACACCAGCAATAGAATGTCACGCATCAGATCCCAAAAAATGGAAGCAACATGTTATATACTGCTAGACGCCAATGCCATGGCTATAGCCAAGTAAACTTGAGAAAGCTACTGTTTATTCCTAGCTGTGAGCAAGAAAGTTTGCAGCTATTTTATGGGATTCTTTCAGATATTTATGAATTGTATTGACCACTGTCGGAGACTAAATGTTGGGCTTGCTGGACCTATGGTCTGATCCAGTAAGGCATTTCTTATCTCCATTATTTGCAATATTGGTGAGCACTTTTTGTTCATGCACATTGCTGTCAAATTTCTAAGTGAAACCATCCCATTCTTTGGCTTTAAAAATTAGCTACTCGAATATATGCGCACTAGTATTGCCCACAGGGAGCTCAACTACCAAACATATCCCTGTGGCCTGATATATGTGATTATTTATTTATTTAGTGATTTTTTATATACCGCGGCACGTTAATAACATCACCTCGGTTTACAATAAACAATAACATTAGCAACATGCTTTACAGACAATATGAAATAGTGCGAACGTATTATATATCAATTAAGAACAATCATAGTAACAGAGAACGATAAAACTAATGATAATAATATTCCAATGTTCAATGTCATTTTAGTAGTAGATGGGAGGTAAGAAGTCGTAAAGTAAAGTTTAGCAGCGGGATAAAATAAATAGTCGAGTGATAAAATAAATAGCCGAGTGATAATGGATCAGAGAATAAGTAATTGGCGTTTCAGAAACAGATGCTTATTGGGTAAACGCTTGTTCAAACAGCCAGGTTTTGAGGTTCTGCTTGAATTTCTTATGGCAGGGTTCTAGACGCAGGTCTGTGGGCATTTTGTTCCAGATGTTAGTTCTGGCAATCGTAAATGAGCGGTCTCTAGTGGCAACGTGTTTGATGTGTTTAAGTGAAGTGGAGGCGAGTTTGGCTTGGTGCATTTTCCTTATTGGTCTTTTTGATGTGCGGAAGATAAAATGATCAGAGAACCATTGCATATCTTGGTTGTAGATCGATTTATGCAAGATAGGCTCGGCGCGCGCAGGGGGGGTTTGGGGTAGGTTTTCGGGGGTTATGCGCGTAACCCTTTGAAAATCTACCCCTAAGTGTTTTTGTTTTGGAACTTACCCGCTCCACGGAGGAGTAAGTTCCGCGCGCTGGTCAACTGCAGGTGCGTGCTTCACCAGGACAGCACAAAATGGCGCTGTCCCAGCTGGCCCCCACCCCGCCCAAACCCCACCACTGGCTTTCCCCTTTTTAAAGGCCTGGCACTTCCACGCATACTGGGAGATACGTGTGTGGCCGGACCACTCTGAAAATGTGCTCGGCGCATGAGCAGCCCGGCTACGAGCATATCTCCCGGGATTTGCATGCGCCAACCTTTTAAAATCCCCCCAATAGTCAGGAACTTTAGTACATGTCTACTCTTTCATGCATGCATGTACAATTCTGGTTTTGCTGAGATGAGCGTATTCTAAAATGCCCCCTCCCCCCACCAGGTAAAACGACCTACTTTTACCATCAGGGATGTGGCCAGGCTGGCCTCCCTGATAGTGGCAAATGAGGACATCCTATTTCCCATCCAGGGGTGAGGGAGGGGCTCAGAAGAAACACCCGCATCATGAAGCCAGCCTGGCAGGGCCTGAGGAGAGAGTTCAATCATGGAGCTTCTTCCCTATTATGTAATTGCCTTAAGAAAACCCCAAAAACCTGGGCAACCTGGGTGGATGTGCAAAACAAAATTAAGTTGGTGCAGGCTTTTGCACCCTAAATGCAGTTTTGCATAGAAGCCTGGGAAAAAGTTCCACATGTTAAGGTGCATCCTCACATATGGGCACACTGGGCTGTGTGCAGTCCCATAACCTCAGATATAGGAACTGCTCATTCCTGCAGAGAGCTTACTTGGAAAACTCCAGAGGTGGTGGCACTGGCCAGAGTGCAATCAAGGCTTCATCTCTTAGGATTACAGCGTCATTAGCTGTGGTAAGATTTGGGAGGGGGGATTGGGTGGGTAGGTAGGCACAAAAGCAGAACTGCACATATTGATGGCAGAAGGGTTAGCTGGCATGAACGGAAACATACCATTGAGGATGTCACTGAACCAGCAGCATTCAACTAAAAGCCTTTTATTCTAACTTCTCCTATATATAGAGTAAGGATCGCCAGAAGAAGGCCGGGAGCTGAACCGCCTGGATGGTTAGTGGTTGGAGCAGCAGTGTGACAGACAGGAGATGCAGGAGATAAGTTGCCTAAAAGCCCATTAAGGAATGTCAACATTATTTGTCTATCTACTGCTTCCATCACAGACCCCCAATATTGCTCTGCCAGCCAACAAAACCCAGTCTCAGCCAACAGCTGGAAGCATCCTTCATGCACTTAATGGTCTATTTTGAAAGCCCTACGAGCGCCAAAGCCAGGAGATACACACATGTCTCGGGCTGGCGCGCGCCACACGGATTTTAAAAAGCGTGTGAGGACGCACATATCTCCCGGAACGTGCAGAAATAAAAACATTTTATAAAGGGGTGGGGCATGGGCATGGTCTAGGTGGAGCATGAGTGGGACATGGGCATTCCAGGAAGTAACCTTGAAAAGTGTGCGTAAGTATTTATGCACACACGCACGCACCGGGGTCCCCTAACGCCTAACTTTGCTTTTGCTATGAACAGTGTGTAAATATTTAAATTTTAAAAAACTAGGCGAGTCAGGGTTAAAAGGGTAAAAGGGAGGCTAAATAACGGGGGTTAGGAAATGCAATCTGTTAACTGGACAAACTGGCAGTGAACTGGGAAAAAGGGCTATTGCGTCGGCACGTGTTGTTTTAAAAATCCCCCCCCATTTATGTGGTAAAGCCGGCATTTGCACACACGTGTGCATCCATATAAAATTATAAATACATATGTGCGACTACAGTCAATTTAATACCATGCGCGCATATAAGCACGTATGTTATAAAATGGCCACGTCCACTGGTGCGAGCCGGCATACGCATATTCATTTACACCCATGCGGCTATTTGAAAGTTACCATCCAATGTTGCAAAAAAACATTAACAAACATATCCTTCACGTATGATGTTTCTTGCGTACCTTGAAGGTAATTGAAAACATACATTTCAATTTTCCAACATTTTCTCTCCTCCCTTCTCCCGGCTAATTCCTCCCCCCCCACCCCCCACCCCAGCCACACACACACCTTCTCCCTACTATCATAATATCAATGGATCCCCCTAGACATTGCTTATCCTCCCTTTCCTGTCCTCTTTTATTTACCAAAGTCCCAGGATCCTTAATTCCTTCTATTCCATAACTGTTCTTGCAGTGTCCATTTTGGAGATGTAAACATTTATTTCCTATGTTAAGTCAGGGTCCACTATTAATAATTAAACTTTGCACGCTAGGAGCCATAAACAAATTTCAACAACAAAAGGTGTATTTGGAGGCCATATGTTCCATTTGCATCATGTCAGGCAATGAGTTTCTCCATTGCCAAAAGGAGCGCATACTTTCACCCCATCAAGTCGAAAAGATAGTTCTCTTGCCTATGATACAAGCTTTCCAGACCAATAGTCCATCTCCCCTTGAAAAACAATAGGGGAAAATTGTTAATATAACATAGCTTCCGGAGAATTTGGGACATCATAAACTAAAATTTCTGATATATAGCTAGATTTATTTATTTATTTATCTATCTATGCTTTTTATATACCATCATTCCAAAAGAAGATCACAACAGTTTACATAAATTAAATTTGATAACATTTTAAAATATTGTATTAACAGGTTCTTAATTAGAGTAATGGTATCTATTGAAATACTATTGATTAATCAAAATAGTCAAAGTTAACAATCTAAGGGGGTCTCTCTAATGAGCTGACTGTGATTGGCTATCCCAAGGGCTTAAAGTGGAGTTAAAGGTATAGAGAGGGTGCTCTTTTTGGCTCTTGAAGAATAAGGATCTATTTTTCCTTTACTCTGCTGTTTGGGGTTTCTAATCCAACTTGATGTTTTCCTACATTTAGAGGAGATTCCTCATCAGTATATTCCCTGTTTGCGAAGGTCTGCCTCATTTTTGGAAGAAAAAGAGATTTGGAGGGGATTTTGTTCAGGTTTTTGATAAATTGTTCTCATTCTGGGGAACACCCTGTACCCTTTGGAGAGGGTAACCCCCAATCCAAAGAGAAGGGATTAGAAGAAGCAAAACCAGTGACAGCATTACCGAGAGTGGGATTTTTGGACTTACAGCAATTTGGATTTTTCTCTTTTTTTTGTTTATGTGAAGGGGTTTTTGTCCCCACCCCCTTCACAGCTTGGAGTCAGGAGGGTGAAAACTTTGTTGAAGACTAGAAACATCAGACTTTCCCCTTCAGAGATTTCAGACAGATTTAAAAGGAAATGTGGAAAAAAGAGGAAATGTGGAAAAAAGGATTTGCATTCACAGAAAAGCGGGGGAGTAGCTTGCTTGTCGCGGCGGTTACTACCCCAAACCAAATAAGACTGATACTTCACTTTCAATGCATACCCAGCATAGCTCTCTGTTTCAATGGCAGGGGGGAAAGAGGAAAAGAGGATTTATATTCAGGCAACAACCAACAAGGACTGAATTACATAGTCTGGGTAAACAAATAAGCGTGGGAGTAGCTTGCTTATTACGGCGGTTACTACCCCGAATCAATTAAGCCTGATACTTCACTTGGATGCAGCTCCAGCACTGCTCTCTACATCAATGGCGGGGGTGGAAAGTAACTAGAACCAAAAAGTTACTAATAAGGGCCAAGAGTAACAGATAAGTATGAGAAAAAAAAAATAAGTGTGAAAGCTTGCTGGGAAGAGTGGATGGGACGTTTGGTCTTCTTCTGCCGTCATTTCTATGTTACTTTCTATGTTTCTAAAAGACAGAGCGGAATGAAACATCACGATCTGGAGCTTCCCAACTGGATCTCTACCCCAAAGGGACCAGGACACCGGCTGCAGGCAAGAGACAGAACTTTGGACAGGTAGGATCTTTTCATGATTTGGGGCTCTCCCACAGGATTCCCCATCTGACTGGGCTGTTTGACTGGCAAGCGCCCTCCCAGGAGCGAGAGAGATGGACACAAGTACCCTAGCAGAGAGACTTATGTAAATAGTTCAAAGGTACAGTTTTATTTGTGGAAAGTATGTAGGACAGTTTTGGAAATAATCAATACATTTTATTTGAATACCCAGACTATGCCCAGCCTGTCTGTCCCTGAGGAGAATAAATTATCAAAGAAATACACACACTTAAGTAGAAACCCTCCAAAACCTGGGCCAAGGATTGCCTCCCCCCAACAGCAAGAACTCTCTCCCTGCGATTTGCAGAGAAAAGGGGTAGGATAAAGAAAGTAGCTCCAACTTAAAAAATACGTTTACAGCCCTAGTATATATGTGAAATCTGTTTTCATTGACTATTCATTTTAATGTAGAATTACTTCAGTAAGAAAAATGCCTAATAAATGACAGTTCAATGATTCAGTGATTAAATAATATTTGAACGATCTATGAACAAAAACCAGGACATTCTAATCAGAACTGAAGGATCCTGTTTTCCAGAATGCCACGTGTGTGTTTTGTGAATATGCATGCATCTGAAAAAAGAAAACTCTCTCAGAGGCCTCATGACCCTCGTGACTTGCCGTGAAAATCTGGAGTGGATAGGACACCAAACACAAAGGTTAATAGGAAAACACCCACACAGAGATCTCATAAGCTTTTTTCCCCTTTGGAAAGTAGGCTAACAACCTTGTCTTTCAAACTGCTAACTCAATTCTAGCAAGAGATTATGCTTTGGAAATATAAAAGGTTCTGTTCTCAAAGATTTCTCCCTATTCTGTCCCTAGACAAACTCTTGAAACTTGAATCATATTATTATATATTGACATTCAGCAGATGGAGGCTGAAAAACAAATACAATTCAAGACAATGAAATTGTCTAGTGAAGCAAGAGACATCTGGGACTATTAACCCAGCAACAACAAAAAAAACATTTTAAATTATGAAGTAATCTGGTGACATTGGGCTAGATTTTCAAAGACCAACTTAGTAGTGAAATTAACCAGTAAACTTTGTTCAGGTATTCAGCCGCAGTTGAATATTCAGTTAAATCTGTTATGGTTTTGAGGTATTGGAGTGGATTCTTGGGTACTGCGGTGATGACCACTCCCACGGGGAGGAGCCCCATGAGGAACCACACTACTAGGCTAGACTCTATACACGCAGACAAAGAGAACTGTATTTATTATACAGCTCGGTGGTATTGCCCAGGGAGCGGGCAGCAGTGAAGGTAACTCAGTAGGTAACCAGGGGTCCTCGGCAGAGGAGACCAGTCTCACACTCAATTAGATGTAGACAGAGCAGGGTAGCAGAGGCAGGTCCCGGATGTAGACTCTGAGTGCTGAAGGTGAAAGTGAAACAGACTGAAAAGGTTAGTACTCACTGAAGTAGAAGCTGTATTGATGAAGGTCCTGGCAGGCAGAAGTAGTGAGTTGTAGGCACCAGAGTAGGGAGAGCAGGCCCTCAAGGAGTGAGTACCCGATATCCCAGATAGATACCTGAAAGAGAGCATAAGGGCCCCCGAGGAGCAGATACCCTGGTTAGTGATGAATTACTCCAAAGAGCAGAGAGAGTTCTTCCTGTGGCAGCAAGGAAGCGGCAAAGCAGCTTAATCCGGAGGCATTCCAATCCAATCCTTCATTTGCTAACAAACTCAGTTTGTTAGCAAATGAAGGGCAGGCTAAATACCAGGATGTCGAGACGTCACTTGGAGGGTATGCCCCCAAGGTTCCCGCCATGATGTGGATAAAACATGGGTGGCGTGCGCGCACACACCCTAGGAGGCCCTCAGGAAAATCATGGCGAACTCCGTCACCGTTCCAGGGACGCCAGAGAGAGCGGCATGAAGACACGGCAGCAGCCATCTTCCCAAGGCTTGAGGAGAGAGAACGAAGAAAGGTGAGGCACAGAGGTGGAAGACGTCTAAGACCGAAGGACGCAACAAAATCTAACTGTACAAAACTTGAGTGGTATGATTTATGGAAGCTATTTGTGCAGTCACACTTATGTGGACAAATTTAGGCCTGGATTTATAAAAATGCACTAAATATTGCATGCGATAGGAAAAGGGATGAGTTTTATGGTAATAGGCAGTTTATCACAATTTGTGCTAATACCTATGTGAAGCGCTATCTTAGCACAAATTGCAATAACTTTTTCACACTTTCAGATGTGCCAGAATTGATGTATTTCCTACATACAACCACCGGGGGGACCATGTTTAAGCTCCTGGAGAGCCAGCTGTTAGGCTTGGCTCCTCAAGAGAGGAGGAGTTAGCAATCTGTTATAATTGAATCCTCAAGAAAGGAGGAGTTAGCACTCTGTTGTGGACTAGACTGCAGAGTTAGCAATCTGTTGTAGATCTGCTCCTCCAGAGAGGAGGAGTTAGCAATCTATTATAATTCTGCTACTCGGAGTTAGCTATCTATTATAGAGCTCCTCCTGTAGGGGGAGTAGTTTAGTTTAGGAGTAGTAGTAGTTTAGGAGATATGGATCTCCTCCTGGAGAGAGAGGAGTTAATAATCTGTTATCAGTCCCTGCTGCTATGGATAGCAATCTGTTATAAGTCCTCCAGGGAGTTAGCAATCGATTATGGATCACCCTGCCAAGGGGAAGAGTTAACAACTGTAATACTCCGTAGGCGGAGTTAATAATCTGTAGTGGGTTGGCTTCCCACAGAGTGGCAGTCGTATAATACCGCTCTAGTAGTGTAAGGAATGAACACTTGAGGTAAATCGGTGAATCCCTAGGCCGATGGCAGATGACAGCGCCCCCAGGAGGATATCCTGAGAGGGACCACCAGTTAGGCTGGAGTATGGAGACAAACAAACACAGATAGTTCTTTATTTAGACAGGAAGTAGAACCACCAGAGGTGGCAGTAGTGAGCTGATGTGCCCGGCAGGGTTGAAGTACCTCAGATACTGGAATTGCTGTCTCTGGGTTGGTGAGCTGTAGGGAGAGATTATAGGTAGTGAGTAGACAGGGTATGCTGGATACACAGCCAGTAGTAGATGGTACACTCACAATTGTAGAGATTGGTAATGGCTTCTCTGCAACAGATTCTTCAGTATATTCAGGAACAAGAGGCATAGGCGAGTGCTGATTCCTATAAGCAGTCTGAAATGAGAACTCACAATATCTGTGTGTGAGATGGCTTATGGAAGAGAAGAGAGTCTTTGGAGGGTTTTAGGAACTTAGGCCCTCGTGGAGCGAGTACTGGTTCCTATCTGCAATCTATATTTTATTTATTTATTTATTTATTTATTTATTTATTTATAACTTTTCTATACCGAAGTTCAAATAACAGAGTTAATTATCACTCCGGTTTACATTGCAACCATAAAAAACAGTGACAAAGTTGTCTTACATAGAACAGGGGAAGAGAAAAACTTGGATACAGCTTAAGCATGGGGAGTAACGTGTCAAAACTGGTAAGAACTGATAAGAGTTGGCTTTTTGGGGTAACAAGGTATTCCGAGGGAGGGGGTAGGAATGAGGGATTGGAAGGGGGTTGGAAGGGGGGTTGGAAGGTGGGGGTGGGAGGGTAGCGGAGGGTTACCATAGATTTAATGAAACTAATATACATATATTAAATAGCTTAGGCAGCGGAAGAAAAAGTGCTTAGGCATCTGAGCTTAGGAAGAGAAGGTCTGTGGAGGATGAGGCAAGGACGAGTGTTATGGGAAGGCTTGTCTGAATAGTAGTGTCTTAAGTCTCTTCTTGAATGTAATTGGGCATTGTTCCAGCCTAAGGTCCGGTGGGAGCAGGTTCCACTGTTTGGGGCCTGCGGTGGAAAAGGCTCTTTTACTAAAGGAGGTTTTGAATGTAGGTGTTCTAAGAGTCCCTCTTTGCGCTAATCTCAGAGGACGGGTTGAAGTATGAAGTTGCAAGGGGGTCGATAGGTCCAGTGGAGAGATGTTAAGAATGGCTTTGTGGGTGATTACTAAAAGCTTGTAGAGGATTCTGAATTTGACTGGGAGCCAATGGAGCTTCTTGAGGATCGGTGTTATGTGGTCCCTTTTGTTAGACTTTGTGAGTATCCTTGCAGTTGCATTCTGAAGCAACTGGAGAGGTTTAATGGAGTTGTCTGGAAGGCCTTGAAGAAGAGCATTGCAATAATCGATTTTTTAAAAAATGATCGCTTGTAAGACAGACCTGAAATCTTGAAAATGAAGGAGGGGTCTTAGTCTTTTTAATACTTGAAGTTTGAAGTAGCACTCCTTTATTGTGTTGTTAATGAAGCCTGTGAAGCTCAATTGAGTGTCCATGACTACCCCTAGGTTTCTGACTTTGGGAGAGATGGTTGGGAGCATTGTAGGGGGTAGGTTGTTTAGAGAAAAGTTACCATCTTGAGTGATTAAGAGGAATTCGGTCTTGTTTGTGTTGAGAATCAGGTTAAGATTTGAAAGGAGGTTATTAATGGAGCATAGATAGGTGTTCCAATGACTTAAAGTACTGTCCAGAGAATCTATTATCGGTAGGAGGATTTGGACATCGTCTGCATACACGTAATGTGTTAATTTGAGCTCGGAGAGGAGTTTACAAAGCGGGAGTACATAGATGTTAAATAATGTTGGTGATAACGACGAGCCTTGAGGGACTCTGAGGGTGGAACTGAATGGAAAAGATTCTTTGCTGTTGATCTTGACTCTGTAATATCTGTTCTGGAGGAAGGATTTAAACCAGTTTAAGGCTGTGTTTTTGATGCCGATGTCGGTTAATCTGTCAATGAGACAGACGTGGTTAACTGTGTCGAATGCGGCGGTTAAGTCCAGAAGGATGAGCAGGCAGGGCTGTTTTTTTTCAAGGTTCATGAGTATGTTGTCTGACAGTGATAATAGCAGAGATTCTGTGTTTCGGGATTTACGGAAACCAAGTTGTGCTGGGGAGAGGATGTTGTTGATTTCAAGGAATTCTGAGAGCTGTTTGTTGACTATTCTTTCGAGGATCTTCGCAATGATAGGGAGATTTGCAATGGGGCGAAAATTAGCTGGGTTGTCTCTGGAGAGGTTGGGTTTTTTTTAGTAGAGGTTTCAAGATGGCAAGTTTGAGAGGGTCAGGGACGTGATCCTGGGATAAGGAGGCATTAATGATCTGGGCGAAGGGCTTAGCGAAGTTTTTGGCAGAAGCTATCAGTAGGTTGACTGGAATCAAGTCCAGTGGGTGAGCGGATGGCTTTAGTTTTTTTAATATGGATTCGATTTCTAAGGCTGATGTGGATTCAAAATTCTCTAAGATGTCTGCCCGTGGAGGTAGAACACCGGGTAGTTGTGTGTGGTTGGGGTTGGGAGGCTGAGAGGTGGAGACCGGATGTGGTTGGCTTGTAACATTGTTATCTATGCGGGAGGCAAGTAAATTAGGTATTTTGTTCATGAAAAAAGTAGCCAGCTCCGTGGCTTTGTAAGATGCTTTGTCATCTGGAATTTCTGATGTCGGTGGTTTGGTAAGGGATGATACCAAGGAGAAAAGGGCTTTAGGGTCAAAGATGAAATGGTGAATTTTCTGAGAATAGAAGTCTCTTTTAGCTTGCAGGATGACAATTCTGTATTGTTGCATGAGAGATTTAAAGGTTTGCAGGTTTGAAGGCGAAGGATTTTTGCGCCAGGTCTGTTCCATTTTTCTAAGATCGAGCTTCTTGGTTTTTAATTCAGGAGTGAACCAAGGTTTATTGTTGGCTTTGTTGGAGTTGATAATTTTGGTTGTGAGAGGGCAGGTCTTGTCCGCCACTATGTTTGAGATTTTGATCTAAGAGGCTAAAGCTGAGTTAGTGTCTGTAAGGTCAAGTTGGTTTAATTCCGGTGGGAGTTGGGAGATTAGTGTTTCCTGGTTACAGAGTTTTCTGAATTGGACTGTGGTTTTCTGTGTTGCTGAGTGGTTTGGATGTTGGTATAGTAAGGTGGTGGAGATTAGCTTGTGGTCCGACCAAGGGATTGGTTGGCAGACAATGTATGAAGATTGGGTTAAGCCTTGGTTGATGAAAATAAGATCCAGGGTATGTCCTGTTTTATGAGTGGGTTCATGAATGAGTTGATTGAAGCCCATGCAGAGGAGGGTGTTAAGGAAGGATTCGCAGTTAGGGGACCGAGGGTTGGCATCTACATGAAGGTTAAAGTCTCCTAGAAGAATGGCTGGCGAATCGGTGTTGATATGTTTAGCTATCATTTCAATTAAAGGAGATGGGTCAGAATCAAGGAGTCCTGGGGGGGCGTAAGTAAGTCCAATTTGTAGATGGGGAGATTTGAAGACTGAGAATTCAAGAGCCTGTTGTGAGGTCGCCACATGGAGCGACAATCGAAAAACCTTTTTAGCTGCAAGAAGCAGTCCTCCTCCTCTTTTCTTCACTCTAGGGATGGAGAAGAAGTCGAAGGATTGATGGGGGAGTTGATTGAGGAGAGCCGTATCCTCTGGTTTTAGCCAAGTTTCTGTGATGGCGCACAGATCTGGCTGCTCATCAGTGAGGTAGTCATATAAGAGGTGTGTTTTTTTTTAGAGTGATTGGGCATTCAAAACGGTTAAGGAGAATAGGGTGAGACCCAGTAGTTGGTTTTAGTAATGCACAAGATATAGGTATATAGTAGTAGCTTCTGAAATAGAAAAGAGTTGAGAAGGGATTTAGGAACATGGGCCCTCGTGGAGCGAGTACCAGTTCCTATCTGTAATCCACAATAATGACTCACGATCTCCGTACCTGTGATAACGTCTTAGACAGAAGGGAGTCTGGGAGATTAGGAACATAGGCCCTCGTGGAGCAAGTACCGGTTCCTATCTGTAGTAGAACTCACTGTGTTCATGTCTGCGATCACTTCCAAGTAGTCAGGAGTCTTCTGATCATTCAGGGATGTAAGCCCTCGAGGAGCGAGTACCGGATCCCATCTTAGCAATCTGAACTCAAGAAGAGAGAGAGCGGGGCCCCCGAGGAGCGGGTACCCCTGATAAGGTGGTGGAGGCAGAGCAGCGGAGAAAGAATTCCCCTTGCTAGCTCGATTCATAGTTGCAAGCAAAGACCTTTTAAAGTGGAAGCGGATGACGTCACATTCGTGGGGTTGCCCCGAGGTTTGCGCCCTTGCCGGTACAAATTCTGGAGCACGCATACGCGCCTTTACGTCATCAGGCGGATCTGCAGCATCAGGCCAGCCCGGGGATTCCAGTAAGTACGTCGAGGAGAAGCCACGGCAGCATCTGTCCGTCAGACCCGAAGGGAGTTGCCACTAAGGTAAAGAGGGTGGAGCAAGGGTGAGAACAGGCACGAATGCAACACTAGCCAAGCTCTCAGGGCCCTCCTGGAGAGCGAGCAAGAGTGAGAGCGAGAGAGAGACTAGCTATAATTCCCTCACACTAGATAGGTATTTATATCTCTAAAGGAGGCCCACCTAGTCACTCGAGGTTTAGGAGTGAGGAAGCTCACCCAAAGATGAGATTTGTGCAATGTGGGTGAGTTTCCTCACTCTGAAGGTCATCAAATCTTCACAAGAGAGCACTGTTCTGTTTGTACGTCTCACTTTGAATGTCAAAGTGGCCCCTAACCCCTACACTAATACCTAAACCTCACCTCGAGTGACTAGGTGGGCCTCCCATTGAGATATAAATACCTAACTAGTGTGAGGGCATTATGGCTAGTCTCTGTCTCTCTGTTCTGGGTCAGGCAGACATTCGAGTTTGCCATCCAGACAGCTAAACTTTCTTTACAATCAGTCCTCAAGACAAAGATTCTTTAAGTTTGAAATTATTTATTGTACAGGTAGATTCTACTTACAATTGTTGCATCTCAAACGTAAGCCCCAAAGCAAAAATCTTTGGCAACTGGAGACAGGGTAGCAGGAGGGAGAAGGAAGTCTCTTGTGTTGCAGGAGTTAGTTTATGGTAGAGGTAGGGAGCTTGAGGGATATGAGGCTGATTTAGTCTTCAGAAGAAGGCAGTAAAAAAGAAGGTAAAAACTTGATCGTTTCACAGGGTTTTACAGAGTGCTGCTGGCTCAGAAGCCCGCATGGGCAAGACTGAGCTCTTGTCGAGAGCTGCTAAAGGAAACGCCTCCACAAGCTGGGGGCAGAGGAGCAAGGTCCAATGGCAGCAAGCCTAAGAACCATGTGACACAGGGGGAGCATGAAGGGCAGTCCCTTGAGCCTATAAGGCACCTAGGAAGACTCAGGTTAGATTGAGGGGCATTCAAGCTCTTCCGATAGTGAGAGAAAGTGGAGGGGGAGGGAGCTTCTCTTAAGGGCAAAGGCTCTTCGCAAATGCTCACAGACTTTTATCATGGGTTACAAAAAGTATTTCAGTATCAAGAATCCTCAGAAGGAAGGACTGCACTAAACACAGTTAAACTACAGTATATACAGATACAAACATGTACCCGCTGCTGGGGACAGAACACTCTCTCTCTCGCTTTCTCAAAACAGCAAGCTTTATGCAAATGAAAAAGGTGTAGTTAAAGCCGTGCGATATGGCTTCACAAAACTGTGAGCCCACTTGGCCAAAATTCCCACCCCAATATCCTCTCATTTGTATCACACCAAATGTTATGGTGCTTTCGCATGCGTTAAAGGTGTTTTCGCATGTGAAAACGCCATATAGTACTTTGATAAATGACCCCCACAGCTAGTTAGTGGTGCTAACCATCTGAATCTGAAAACCCTATCACAGCAAACCCCAACCTGGCCCCTTGGTTTTTCCTCTGGTTAAATATATTGCACAATAGGTGAGGGGAGAAGAAGTTTTAACCAGTTAGATCCATGTCATCAAAAGTCAGTTTTAGCCACACAGAGGCTGAGATTCAAAAAAATTCAATGCTCATAAATTTAGGACTCTAAGTTAGGAACCTATTTACAGCCAAACAGGATCAGGAAGGAAAGCTGAATTTTAAAAGCCCTACACACTACAGCTGGGAGATACGCACGTCTTGGTCCTGCGCACCTTGCGGATTTTAAGAAGCACCCAAATACGCACATAACTCCTGGTACACACACAAATCAAAATGTTAAAAAGGGGTGGAGCATGGGCAGAACATGGGCATTCTGAGAAGGTAACTTGAAATATGCACATAAGTATTTACGGCGCACAAGCGCGCACCTGGGTCCCCTACTGCGTAATTTTACTTCTGCTATGGATGTCATATAAGTGTTAAAATAAAACAATCTAGGCTAGATAGCAGGATTTGAAGGGTTGAGGCTAACAGGGTAAAAGGGAGGAAGGTTAATTGGAGGGGTTAGGAAGTCAGGAGCCTTTACCTGGGTGAACTGGGAATTGACTGGGGAAACTGGTAATTGCATCAGCGTGTGTATAGAATAAAATCCCCCACTTACTCGGTACAGGCAGCATTTGAGTGCACAAGCGCTCGTCCCTATAAAATTGCGCATATGTACATGCGTACAGCTGATTTTATATCATACTCGCATATAAACGATAAAATGGTTGCATCCATTCACATGAACCATCATACGCACGTACATGCATGCCCGTGTCGCTGTTTAAAAGTTACCGTCATATGGGGCCAATATTCAGCAGGCCGTTTAGTGGATTAGCTAGATATCGTGTCCATTAAACGGCCTACTGAATATTGGCCCCATATGACGGCGTTAATAAGGTGTCTGCCATTACTAGGCTACTAGGTTGGAGGTGAATGCTTCCATCATAGTAGCCTAGCAATGGCAGAAGCATCCCCAGAAGCACCGGTCCCGGAACGCAGTAGGAGGCTACTGCAATTCTGGAGACCAATTTGAAATAAAGGTATGGGGTGGGGAGGAGAAGGGAAAGGGTTGGGGTGGACATTGCAGGAGGAAACCGGAGGCCACACAAATTAAATTTTGGAGGTATAAGGGGAAGTTGGAGCAGGGGGTGGAGAAGGGGATCTCCCGCCCCCAATACATTTTTTTTCACATTAAATGTCCATTTTGGGGGAGTGGCTAGTTCGGCCCCATAGGGTCTTTGTAACTGGGGAGGGGGGGGAGGAAGGCAGGGGATAGGTCTCGATGTTTGTTTTTTTTCAGGGAACATAACTTAACTGGATATTTTCTTTTTTGAATATAACCGGTTAAGTCTAAAGTTATGTGGCCACATGAGGCCGGATAACTTTAGACCTGCCTACAACATGGCCAGAGTTAGTTGTTTAACCGAATTGGCTAGCTCCGCTCCTCCTCAGAATGCCTACTGCCTGCCCCAGCAACACCCCCAACATATCCAGCAAAATTCTAGAATTTAGTCAGATACGTCACCCAATATTGAGGCTAAGCCATTTAGACAGATAACTTTTCAGTTATCTGTCTAAATGGTTTTTGAATATCTACCCCAATGCATATATGCGTTATATGGCGCGTGTAGATAATACTATAGTATTTTATAACACACATATTATATACACACGTATTATTAAATACTTATATCTTTAACCCAGAGCAAATGCACCTATGTATGCTTATGCGTGAATGCATGAATGCATTGAAAGCATTTCAATGCATTGAACTGTGTCATTTTCCTACTTATTTTAAATATATTTATGCGTATATTTTAAGTGTGAAAATAAAGTAGGGCTTACTTGTGTAAAACCCAATTTGCACATGTAAGTCAACATATTTTAAATTAACCAGTTTACCAATTACTCCACCAGTTCACCCAATTTTTCTGTAGATCACCAAGAGTCCCATGGTTCTTCATCCTGAACACCCTCCAGTTCACCACACCTCATACCAGCCAGTAATACACAATAAATATCTAATATCAATTATGCCAGATAAATAGCAGGTATAATATTAAGTAAGTTGACAAATGTATGCACGTGTCTTTCAAAATATCAACTTATATGCATAACTGTTGGCCCCAGCCTAGAAAATCCCAGACTGCTTCTTTATTACACATGCATGCAAAATTCAACTGTTATAAAATACCAATTACACAAGAACAGGCTTCTTATATGCTTATTACCCGTGTCATAAGGCTTAGGGTGACTGCACAGTATGGCAGTTACTATCCTTTGGGCCGATACAGTAAAACTCACGGGAGAGCGGGCAAGCGCCCACTCTCCTGTGCGCGCGATACAGTAATTTAATTTATTTAAATTAGGGCCGGCGGTAAAAAGAGGTGCTAGGGACACTAGTGCGTCCTTAGCGCCTCTTTTCGGACAGGAGCGGCGGCTGTCAGCGGGTTTGTCAGCCGACGCTCAATTTTGCTGGCTTTGGTTCTCGAGCCTGCTGACAGCCATGGGTTCGGAAACTGGACGTCGGCAAAATTGAGCGTTCGGTTTTCAACCCGCGAGCCGCGGGCCTATTTCAAATTTAAAAATTTTTTTTTTTTTACTTTTTTTAACTTTTGGGACCTCTGACTTAATATCGCCGTGATATTAAGTCGGAGGGGGCACAGAAAAGCAGTTTTTACTGCTTTTCTGTGCACTTCCCCAGCGCCGGCAGAAATTAACACCTACCTTTGGGTAGGCGCTAATTTTTTAAAGTAAAATGTGCGGCTTGGCTACACATTTTACTTACTGAATCGCGCAGGAATACCTAATAGGGCCATCAACATGCATTTGCATGTTGCGGGTGCTATTAGGTTCGGGGGGCTTGGTCGCCATTTTCGATGCGCTATTACCCCTTACTGAATAAGGGGTAAAGCTAGCACGTCGAAAGCGCGCATCCAATCACGGGTTAACAGTGCGCTCCTCCAGAGCGCACTATACTGTATCGGCCTGCTTGAGAGAAACATGGGAATATCCTGCACGAAGCGACAGATACTACCATAAGAAGCTTGCTGGGTAGGCTGAATGGGCCATCTGTTCCTTTTTTGCGTCATTAATATGTTACTATTTATATATGCTAATTTTTATGTGTATAATTTCTTGAAAATTCACTTTTAAGTTTTCATCTAAAAATTCACATAAATTTAGCACCCTAAAACTTAGGGTCCCAAATTTAGATTTGCTATTCATTTGCGTAGACTATGTCCACTAAATTAGGTTTCTTGTTCTTAAAATCAGTGCTAAATACCTATGAATTTATTGTATTTTATTTATTTATTTATTTAAAAATTTGTTATATTTCACTTGTATCAAAATATGTACTAAATGGATTACAAACATATACTAATATTTATAACATAACCATACAATTAATAGCAGTAAAGCAATAAAAATAAGACAAATAAAACAAAACATAAAAACAATCAGTAATTCACATCACTGCATATCATGACATACCATAGGCCTGCCTATAAAGTTCTGACTTCAGCAATTTCCTCAACTGCTTTAGATCATCAAGTGAGCACAAATAAGATGGCAACGCATTTCACAAAGTAGGCCCCAAAACACAAAATGATCTCTGATGCATTTCACTCAGCCACACCAATTTTACAGTTGGAATGGAGAGAAAATGTTTATCAGTAGACCTCAATGTCCCTTTTGGGACATAGGTCTGTAAAACAAATTGACAAATAACTAGGTGTAATGGGCTTCACAGACTTATAAACTATCATAAGAACCTTAAATTAAATCTGATATTCAATCAGCAACTAGTGGTGTTCCTTTAAAATAGGGGATACAAGATCCCGACGTTGACACCTACTTATTAAGTGAGCGGCAGAATTCTGCAAAACCTGCAAAGCTTGCAATCAACAGCTAGGAAACCCTCTAAATAATGAGCTACAATAATCCAATATACTAAGAAGAAATGCGTGGTCAATTGATCTGAAATCTGTTTGATTCAAAATATATTTCAAATGCCTTAAAAGACGTAGCTTATAGTAGCCAAACTTCAAAATATTTTGAAAATGCTGTCAAAAAGATAATCTGTTATCAAATATAATACCCAGATTACGAATTGAATCCTTAAAAGGAACAGTCATATCTAACAAGACTAAGGAACTCAATTTATACAAAGCCAGGAAGTCCATTTGCCTAGCAAAACAAATCAATTCTGTCTTCTGAAGATTCAGGACCAAGTGATTCTGTCCTATCCACTTACTGATTAACTGTACACAAGTAGCAATTTTATTCAGAATCATATCAAGATCTCCATTAACAGTAAAATAAAATTGTAGATCATTAGCATACATCCTAAATGGTATCTGCAGGTTGTCAAGAAGAAGGCAAAGTGGCCGCATATAGATATTTAAAAAACGTAGCCACCAAAACAGAACCTTGAGGCACCCCACTTGAAACTGTAAACCAATCAGACACATCCCCTCCCATAATTACCTGCTGTTATGGAGCATAACCATCAAAAAACAGTCCCAGAAATCCCAATCAATTCCAACCTCTGAAGCAAAATAGAGTGAGAAGCGGTATGAAACGTGGAGACAATGTCAAGGAACAGCCGTACAACTGCCCCTCCACTATCCAAAGTCTGAAGTAGAAAGTCAGTCACTGATCTCAACAATGTTTCAGTGCCATGTTGCAATCTGAAACCACATTGGAAAGGGTGCTGAATCTGATTTGTAGAAAGGAACTCTGACAATTGAGAAAAGACAATCTTTTCCACCAATTTACCCATGGAAAATAATTAGAAATCGGACAATAACTTGATAATTGATCATGAGGTAAATTACCTCTTTTTAAAACAGGATGTATAATAGTCTGTTTAAACCTCCTAGGAAAAATCCCCTCCTTTAAAGAAATATTAATAAGAGAAACCATACTTTCACTAACCTCCTCACATAGAATATACAATAAGGGAAGAGGACATGGATCCAGGATACAATAAGAGTTTCACACTGAACTGAGAACCTTCACAAATCCAGTTCTCCCAATTTCTTCAAATTAATCCCAAATACTCAAAGCTTCCACATTCCCAGATGCCAATTCCAAGTTAGAAGTCTTATCAACCTGGGAACTAATTTGCTTCCCAGTGACTTCTAGCTTAGATTTTAAATAATTTGTAAATTCTTCTGGGGAGAATCTATAAAGGATTTAAACTCAAATGGGGCATTCAATCACTTAACAGTATTAAATAACTCCGATGAACGGTTAAGAGAGGTGTTCAACATAATTGTATAATATCCCTTTCTGGCTTTGTTTTAGGTATTTCTGTATTCCTTCCGACTTGAAAGAAACAATTGATACCTCTCTTCGGTCTTCAACTTCCTCCAGGCCCTTTCATAACACCTCATTACCTGTTTCAACTGAATCAAAGTACTATCAAACCATGGAACTCTACACCTCGAGTTTTGACGTCTCTACTGAACTCCTGGAGCACAGCTATAATAAACAGTTGTCAAACACTCCACAATAGTATCAGCCATATTGTCCAATGTAGAATTGGGAAGGTAATCATTAACAGATACCCATCTAGTTTTAAAACTTTCTAAATCTACTGATGACTGTACCAGCCGCTTTGTTGTAGAATTAAACCTTCTATATTTTTTAAATACTAATGACAAATGGAACCGAATCAAATAATCATCAGTCCATAAAACTAGTGAAATAGACGAAACATCAATCAATTTAGATGAAACAAACTCCTCGGAACATATTATTAGATCTAAGGTATTTCCATTACAATGTGTTGGTGATGAAACAATCAATATTAAATCAAGGGAGGTTAAAATATCAATAAATTCACTATATACCCTATTTGGTTTACTACCTTGGTGAAAGTTTAAATCACTCAATAAAATTATCCTTGAATATTGAACCGATAATGAGTTTAAAAGACTCATAATGATTGCCAGATCCTTAGCAAGAACTTCAGGGGGGAACAGTAGATCAATAAAAAAATAGTATGTAACAATTTTAAAACTATGTTCTCACTCCCATGACCTAACTTATATGTTAATACTTTAAGATTATAAAAATTTCTATAAAATACCAGCCTCCTTTTTTACCCCTCCCTGTTATCTAGAAGGTACAAAAAACCCTCCGGACAATTCAAATTTAACAAAGGTCAGTCTGAATCTGCTAACCAACTCTCTGAAAAAGCAACAAATCAGTTCTATCATCCACCATAAATTAGAACTATATCTAATTTCTGGTGAACAGAATGAATATAATATAGAGCATAGACAAGATAACAGATTCCTGAAGGCCTGAATTAAAAGGACGCGTATTCCTTATAACTTCAATCAGATTCCATATTTGTGGCTTCTGACTGTATCCATTCATCATCTTAAAAGGTTCATACTGGCCCCTTCCTGTTATTACAGGAATATGTGAAAAGCCTACACAGCAAGGTTATTAACAAGCAAGAAAACTAGAAATATAATACCAAACATAATTGCTGGCGAAGGTGCCGGCAAAGGGACCAGCAAAGGGGCACGGCCTTTTGCCGAGACCCTTCGCTAGCAGCCCGCCACCGGCAGGCCCGCCTCTGGGCCCGTTCTTTTTAAATGGTCCCGCAGGATGCTGTCAGTATTGCTGGTGCTGTAGGGGGATGAAGTAACCAGCTTCGATGAGCCAATAGCAGTGTGTAAACTTAGTCCTTCTCCAGGCAGGCTTTAGCTGAGAAGATAAAGTGGACTGTGCATAATAACTTTGTTTCTCCATCCTAACTCCTCCCCTGTAGCTACTGATTTTTTATGGTTCTAAATTTAGGGACCTAATGGAACAATCCTAAATTTAAGCATTCATTCCCAGTACATTTTCAAAAGGCCCATGTGATTCTGAAAGGAGAGGCAGTGGGCTTACGTAGGGTGCTGAAGTACAGAGCAGTCTGGACTCCAACCTTTTCTTCACAAAACTATTTTATTATATACACAAAATAAAAGCAGAAAAAGACCTGCTTACTTCAGCAGCTTTTTTTTTTTTATAATTGACAATTTTTATTATTATATAATCACGTTAACAATAGCAGCTTTTTAAATCAAATAGCAGCAGTCAAACATAGACAGTCTTTGCATAATCTCTGCTACATCCTCTCTAGGGATTTTCTGTTTCCTCCTGGACCTACAGACCTACTTACCTACTTAGGGAAATGCACTGTGACCAGGATTTCTGTTTGGGCTGTGACTTAAGATGGATCAGGTCAGATATCTGGAGCTGATTCTTCAAGGTGTTCTGAAGCTTTTTCCTATATACTTCTTCACATACTCTTCCCTTCAGCTCAACCTTCCTAGGTTGACTGCCTGCCTATGCCAAGGACATCTCAGTAGATAGGAAGTTGGCATTGGTATTTTTCTTCCTGGCTCTGTGTCTCACCTAGTTGAAGAGCTGGAGGGCCAAGAACCACCTCATGATTCTACCATTGGATTCCTTGTTTCATGCAGTCCACACGAAGGGTTAATGATCTGTCACAAGTGTGATTTGGCAGTCCAGCAGGTAGTACCAGAAGGTATCTAAGGTAGGGGTACTTAAACCAGTCCTCAAGCCCCTCCCAGCTTGTTGCATTTTCAAGATATCCCTAATGAATATGCATGAGAAATATTTGACTACATAAAAAGTAGTTCATGCAAATAAATCTCATGCATATTGCTTATGGTATCTTGAAAACCCAGCTGGGGTGAGGGGGGGAGCTAGAGGACTGGTTTGAGTATCCCTACTCTAAGACTCACTTGACTGCTAAAGTTTCTTTTTCAGTTGTTGAATATTGTTTCTCCCTAGGCATTAGCTTTCAGATAATAAAGTTCATGTGTGTTCCTGGCCTTCTTTCTCTTGTGCCAGGACTACTGCTAAGCCCACCTCTGAAGTGTCAGTCTGGACAGTGAAGGGCTTGGTTAAGTCTGGGTTCATTAGAACTGGTCCTAAGCACAGGGCCTTCTTTAGACTCTAGGAAGTCTCTTCTGCCTCCGCAGACCTGCCGACCTTCTCTGGTGCCTTCTTCTGTAGCAGATATGTGAGGGGTTCGGCCTTATCCACAAAATTTGGTATCAACCTCCTATAGTATCCTATGACACCTAAAAAGGTTCTCACCTTGCTCTTCATCTGGTGAACCAATGATAGCTTTTATTTTCTGTGGGATGGACATGCCCTTTCCTAAAGGAGTATCCCAGGTATTTCTTGGGGTTGCCCAACAGCTTGGTCTTCTGCAGTCTTGTAAGCACTGCCTACAATTGGATTACGTGTGTTTCCCACTACTGTAGATGACAATATCATTAAGGTAGGTGGCAATGTAGCCCTAATGTAGGCATAGTAGTTGGACAACTATGAAGTCCTAAGCACAAGACTGTAAATTGGAAGAACGTAAGAACATGCCATACTGGGTCAGACCAAGGGTCCATCAAGCCCAGCATCCTGTTTCCAACAGTGGCCAATCCAGGCCATAAGAACCTGGCAAGTACCCAAAAACTAAGTCTGTTCCATGTTACTGTTGCTAATAATATCAGTGGCTATTTTCTAAGTCAACTTAATTAATAGTAGGTAATGGACTTCTCCTCCAAGAACTTATCCAATCCTTTTTTAAACACAACTACACTAACTGCACTAACCACATCCTCTGGCAACAAATTCCAGAGTTTAATTGTGCGTTGAGTGAAAAAGAACTTACTCCAATTAGTTTTAAATGTGCCACATGCTAACTTCATGGAGTGCCCCCTAGTTTTTCTATTATCCAAAAGAGTAAATAACCGGTTCACATTTACCCGTTCTAAACCTCTCATGATTTTAAACACCTCTATCATCTCCCCCCTCAGCCGTCTCTTCTCCAAGCTGAAAAGTCCTAACCTCTTTAGTCTTTCCTCATAGGGGAGCTATTCCATTCCCTTTATCATTTTGGTCACCCTTCTCTGTACCTCCTGCTGTAGAGAAAGCTATTTTCTTTTTTTTTGCTGCCTGAGTGAGGTGCACCTGCCAGTATCCCTTTGTTAAGTACAGCATGGATATAAACTAGGCTTTCACCTGTAGCTAAATTCATTCATTTATGCGGGGCATTGAATATCCATCCAGCTTCAAGACCTCATTGACTTTACTGAATTCTATGCAGAAGCGGATGCTGCCATCTGGTTTGGGAACAAGTACAAAAGGCAAGGACCAAATGCTGTTAGACCCTTCTATTATGCTGAGTTGGATCATCTCGTTCACCTCAGCCTCTACAACATAACATCTGGCCTCCAGAATCTAGTATGGCCATTGCTGAACTATCACACCTGGAGGTGTAATAATATTGTGGAAAACAAGGTGAGACCCTAGAACATTAGAAAATACATCTTTATTCTGGTTTACCAACTGGTCAAGATTCACTTTCTGTGGTGGGGAGAGTTGATCCCAAAATCAATTTTTAATGGTACAGGACTTGCTGAAGTTTCTGGGTGAAAGTTATCTCCCTGGACAAGGCTACAAGTTGATGTAATTCACTTCTTTAGATGGTTCACATGGACAATCTGGGCCTTCTTTCTTTTATCTGGTTGGACCAGTCCATGGAACATATCTTCTCTACTGTGTCATAAGAACCTTGGCAATGGGATATTAATTTACTTTCTAAAGATGGGAACAGTACCAGGACATAGTCTCTGAACTGATTATATTCCCAGGTTTGAGTTACTCAGTCCTTCTCCAGACATAGCTTCTCCCAACCTGCTTTACCATTCCTGCATATGGATTATATAGTCGACCAGGTTCTGTCCTGAGGTTGGTTCTTCTTTCCAAGCTCCTGGGATACATCTAGGATCATCTTTTGTCCTCTCCCATATAGTGGTTTAAATGTGGAAAAACAGTGAAGCTTTAGGGAACTTTTCAGACTGCAAACAATATATATAAGACAACAAGTCCTAGTTCTTGCCATCTTCTGCAATACACTTCCTCAACATCTGTTTGAGGGTTTTGTTGAAGTTTCCACTAGCCCATTAGTTTGTTGAGGTAGGTTCAAAAGGGTTTTCACTCCCAATAAGGCGTAAACCTGCTTCATCACTGTAGACATGAATGGGGTCCCTTAGTTGTCAGTATCTCCTTGAGTAATCCAACCCAGGAGAAGATCTCTATCAAGGCAGTCACTACCATTTGAGTCTTCATATTCCTCAGGATACAGCCTCTAGATACAAGGTGGCATAGTCTAGGATGAGTAAAATATATTTATTTCTACAACTGGATCTTGCCAGGAGTCCTACCAGGTCCATAGCAAATCTTTCAAAGGGCATTTCTATGATGGGCATTGGCTCCAAAGGAGCTACTCGAATCCCAGTGGGTTTGGTTAGCTAGCTTGTAAGGCAGGACTGACAGTAGTCCTGGACTTGCCAATATAATTTAGACCAATAAAACAGGGCCAAGATTTTCTCCCTATTTTTTTCTTCCCTTTAGCGGCCCCCTAGGAGATGGCTGTGGGCTAGATGCAACACTTCTTGGAAGTAGGGCCAGGGTGCCAAATGTTGCTCAAAGGTTTTGTCCTTCAGATTACCTTTTACAATTTGGTACACTAAATCCCTCCTAATTATGAGGTGTGGGGGGGGGGAGGGGGAGCCCCAGACCCAGGAATTGGCTTCCCATCCACCAACTGTATATGTCCTTATGCAAACTTAAGTGACTCATTTTCTCAGTGGGCATGCCTAAATTTACCTGTATACCCTCACTGTCCCATTCTGGGGGAACAACTACAGGATCCTGAAGTGCTTGGGGGGTCCTTCTCTATCTACAGTAGCCTCTGGGTTCAGAGAATGAGTGAGTTTCTCTCATTGGTGTTCTCAACAGGATTTGGGTATCTTAGGATCCCTAACATATAAGTCCAGGTCTTCTAACGGGAAGACTTCAGGGAACAATGCCTCATCATTGTCTGAGCTGGCCAGACCAATCAAAAGATGGCTCGAGAGAGTCCCAAAGTCTGGATAATCATATCCCAGGTCAGGATATGGGAACGTTGGAAGAACCCCCACTTCTATTCTAGCTTGTCAAAATGGGATCTTCAGCAAGACCTGGCTGGTCAGGTAATGTCACTGACCTCCAAGAATATAGGTGAGAGTCACATTCTTCTCATGGTCAATCTGTATTTTTGGACCAGTTCTCTCTGAATGAGAGTTGTTTTCCTTCCTGAGTCTATCAGGGTTTGCATAGGGGAGTCATCCAGTTTCATTGGAACCATAAAAGTTGAGAACCTTAAGCAAAATGTCCACAAATTTTCAGAAATGTGGAGTCATCAGATTGACATCCATAGCTTTGCCTCCTGTCTGATGAGAGTCACGAGTGAAGTGGACTCCGATTCCACAGCTGAAGCAGTGACCGGTGTAAGATATGGACTGATACTGCTCGGGGCCCGCAGCAGACATTTAGATTTCGCATTATGGCATCCAGAGTCTTATGGAAGCTGTCTCTCTGAAAGCTGTGGTTGCTCTGGCATCAACTGATCCTAGTAGAAGGTATCAGCCACTTCCAGGGCAGTCTCTAGGGAGAGTTTTGGGTGTCAGCGTATCCATTGTTGCAAAAGTCAGTCCAACTCATCAAAAACTGCTTTAGGAGGACTATTTCAGCTACTTCAGCTCCCATCTTCCCCTTCAGGCTATAGCCATTTCCAGATTGAATTTTTTAGCCAGTAGAAAAGGCTTTGTGGACTCTCCCCAGGCTGGAGAACTCCTTGTCAGAGCCGTTGCTTCTGGGGGTGCACTCTGCCCTTTCAAGAATGGCAGCTTTAATCTCTGTATAGCTACTTCTTCCATATGGATTTGCAGCTTTGAAGGTAGCCTGACAACTGCCGGTGAGCAGATTGCCTAGATACGTGGTCAGCAGATTGCCTAGGTATGGATTATGGCCAGTCTGCCAGCCAGGCAGTTCTTTCAAAGTTCATCAAGAAACAGTCTTGGTCTTCTTCTGAAGCCATTTTAAGGATTAGTGGAGACAATGGGGGTGGCCGGACTGTAGAAGCTTCCACAGCTTGTGCTATTTGAGTCAGTGAAGTTGCTGCTGATTGAACTACTCTTGTAGTGCCTGCTACTGGGCATACTGGGTCTATCGCTGCTGATGTCCCTCTATGAGGGTCTGCAGTAATCTCTCCATGTTGGCTTAATATGCTTTGGTGAAGCAGAGGCTTCTCTCTTCCTAGAGGAACGCTGGCCTCTTCAGGAAGGGATAGCCCCTTTAGCCCACTGGACTTTTCCGGGCTGCCCACAAAAAAATATTTGTTTGTGGGTTTTTTGACACGGGTCTCTGATCTGTGCTGGTGCTTAGACCAGACATCCCACTGATATCACCATGTGTTATTTTATTTTATTTATTTTTAATTTTTATATACCGAAGTTCTTGTGGGAATTACAAATCACTCCGGTTTACATAAAACGATGAACTGCCCAACAGCGGATGGGGGCTTTACATAGAACTGTAGAACATAAGGAACAATAAAACCGGATGTCAATTTAACATGGTAATAATAAATATAATATAATATAATATGTATATACAATTTAACTATTTAACATAGTAGAGATGACCTGTCAAATCTACCATATAGATACAATAAGAATAATATAGTGAACTTATGGATTCAAAAATTGATTGAGCAGTTGTGGAGTCCTGATAGTAGGAATTGGTGAGGTGTCGATAATTTAGGGATACCTAGTATTTAGGAGGTCCTCCTGTCTAAGTATCATTGAGAATCTGGGAAGGCTTGTTGGAAAAGCCAGGTCTTCAGTCTTTTTTTGAACTCGTGTTATATCGCGGGGAGAGGCCCTGGGCTTAGGTAGGGTGCCAGAGGACAAAGCAGTCAGGACTCTAGCCTTTTCTTCACAAAAGTCTTTTATTATTTACGCAAAACAAAAGTAGAAAAAGACCTGCTTGTTTCAGCAGCTTTTTAAATTAAATGGCAGCAGTCAAACATAGATAGTTTTAGCATATTCTCTGGTCCTTCTCTCCAGGGCTTTTCTGTTCCCTCTTGGGCCTGCTCTCTTAGTCTCCTGCTTAGTAAAATGCCCTGTAACCACTATTCCCTTCTAGGCTGTTGCTTAAAGTGGACCAGGCTAAATAACTGGAGCTGTTCTCTTAAGGTGTTCTGAGGCTCTTTCCTATGTACTCATTCACAGACCAATTTAGGAGCCTAAATCCCTTGAAAATTGGCCCCATTAATCTTTTGAATAATGATCAGATTGTAAACATGTGTGATATCTTATGCCTCAGTACACAGCTTGCGCTCAGCTGGTAGTTCCCCGCTGCAGTATCCTGATTCATGAGTCCTGCGAAACTCTTAAATAATTAGCACACTTCCCTTGGGATGCTCCAGTATCTCATCCACAGCACTACCCCTCGCTGTCCAACAATTCTCTCTCCTTTCCCCTGTCAATTTTCTCACTCCACAATCCCATGAGGGATGGGAGGATAACTTATCACCGGTTGTTCATACTTGCCTTATGCCCATTGCAGTTCATGTGCAATAATGTCCAAATCATTCCTGGGACAAGTCATGAGTCTGTCAGTGTGAGCTGAATTTATCTGGCTCTGAGAGTCCCGTCCCCACCCAGGTATGTGTGAAAGCCAGCTGCCCCAAGCTGCCACTAAAGGCCTAGGCCTGGCATTCAATGTTCAAACAATACTTTGCTTGTCCACACCGCGACCACCCCAGCAGGAAAACAAGTTCAAGGCCCTTGGAAGCCTTCGGCCCGGCATAGGGTGTGCTGCCAACCTCCCATGCGGCAGCTCTACACAGACCCAAACACCAAAGTTGCCTAACTGTTGTGGTTATTTCTCCCGGCCTAGCAACCCTGCAGTGTCCCTCCCCCACACTGCAGTTAAGGAAAAATGATGCTTGATAACTTCGGCTAACTAGTTGTTGGCATTCCTTCTCCCACCGCTTCATGCCTCCTACCTCCTTTGCAGCTCTGCTTAGGCTGGTCACTCTGGCGTCTCTGCTTCTGAGCTTCCTTCCTGCTGCTGCTTCTTTGTGGTCGCTCTAAAGGGGAGAACCACACTTCCTTCCTGTCTATCTACTCCACCTGCACTAAGGTGGGAGGGACCTTCGCCCACCCAACTCTCTAAAGTCCCACCTTAGAGAACTCCCTTCTGACACCCAATCCCTGTCCATATTAGGTTTTACAGTTCTCCAGACTCTTCCTTTGCTTTGTTCGGGGGGGGGGGGGGGGGTTCTTCATCAGATACTTCTAGCATTTGCTCTGCTGCCCTTGGGGTTTCCTCTGTGATGTCTCCATCATACATGTTAGATATTATGTACATTTTATAAAACGAAAAGGTACAATCCAGAGAAGCGATTGAAAATGAATTATCTGCCAAGACATCTATTTCTACTGTGCTTTGCAAGATCTTTTCTTCTCTTTCTCTTTCAGAAATGGAGATTTATCCATTTCTTTTTGTTGATCTCTGTCAGAATGAGTGTGTGCATGGGTGAGTGAGCCATTTATTCACATGGCTTCCTTTTTTTTAATTGTATTTATTATATATTTTCACTCGATATTTGGCATCACTATATAAGAACAAAGAAACAAATTTTAACCCTGTAATCTTGTATGTCATTCCTCTTATACAAAATTGACAGTTTTTTGGCAAAAAAAATGCAAGAGAATTCTTGTGATGTATTTTATGGTCCATTGTAAGCTGCTTATACTCTGCATGTCGGTGTTAATAAAGCTACCTCCATACTGAGGGTAATGTCTTTGTTGTTGTGCCAGATGGCATTAATTGGTGCTTAGGGAAACTGAAATGGCAGGAAATGCCCCACTTCATGTAGTTACTGGTTTAATGGCTATTGACTTTTGTCAAGCCTTATGCATGGCCTATGCTTTTTAATCACACATCTTAGCTATTTGTCTCACCAGTGTTTTTTTCCGCAGAGTTCTCTGCAAGTTTACAACTCATGAAAACAGAAAATTGGTCCTTTTTGTCTTCACCTTTTGTCTCCACAATCTTTGTGATATTATTCTTTGCTCTTACAATTTAATATAACAACTCTTAATTCTTCCTATCCAAGAACTGAGTGTCTATTTTTGCATCTCTCTCTTCTGTTACTATAAGTAAGATGACAACCTTCACACCTTGACTCCAATGGAAAATTAGAAAAAAATACATTTTTATGTCAAACTGCCACTTACACATTACCAAAATTAACAATAATAAACATAATTTAGGAGATGTGTTACAGTTACCTTATATCATTACAACTGGTAAATGCCAATTAAGAGCCCTATTTACTAAAGTAAGTTAATGACAAGCATTAACAGGTTAAACAAGTTAATGAGATTAATGGCATGCAAATATATGTAATAATATGCATTGAAAATCTATAATATATCGGGCTTGGTAGTGTGTCCATCAGTGATCGCGCATGTTCCCCAGCCTGCCGATAGATGGCACTATAATATATCGGGCTTGCTCCCTGGACGCCTTGGAGGCTCAAACACGCCGTACAGCAGCAATGTCACAACACCAGCTACAAGAGGTACTCCTGGGGGAATTCTGCGCTACTGTGGAATGCAGAATTTGTGCAGAATTCCTCCTTCCCGCAGATTTCCTCCCTCACCTCGCTGATTTCCTCCCTCGCCGGAAGACAATTCAAAACCGGAAGGACAGCGGCCTTCGCGGGACAGGCAGAAAATAGCAGAGGAGACCCTGGCATGCCGCGAACGGAGCGCATCCCGCGGCACATGCTCCGTTCGCGGCAAAGATGAAGGCCTGGTGCGCCATTCATGGCGAAAAGGGAAAGCCCCCGTGTGCTGCGATCGGCGCGCCCGGGCCTTCATCTTCGCCGCGAACGGAGCATGTGCCGCAGTACGCGCTCTGTTCATGGCATGCCGGGGTCTCCACTGCTATTTTATGCTCACTCCGAAAATGGAAGGCCCCTGTGTGCCGCAAATGGCGTTCCGGGCCTTCATCTTCGCCGCAAACAGCACAGGTCCCGAGGCATGCCGGTCAGAGAGAATGTGTGTTGGGGAGGGGAGGGTGGGAGAGCGAGCATGGGGGGGGATTCCGGTGAGAGAAAATGTGTGTGTGAGAGGGGGGGGGTGACAGAGAGCATGGGAGGTAAGAAAGGGTGGGTGGGGGGATGCTTGAGTGTGGGTTTCAGAGCGAGGGAGCCTATATGAGGGGAGGGGGATGCCGGTGCAAGAGAATGTGTGTGTGAGAGCGGAGAGGGGGTGTGGGGAAGTGCAAGAGACAGCTTGGTTGGTAAGAGGGGGAGTGCGGGTGATGCTTGAGTGTGGGTTTCAGAGAGGGAGCTTATATGAGGGGATGTGTGTGTTTGCGAGACAGTGAGGGAGCCTGTATGAGGGTGTGTGTATGTGGAAGGGACACTCTTACAGTGAATTTCTAGGGAAATTCTGCTCAAAATATTTAAAAATCTGCAACTTTAAGTAATAACTTTTTCCTTTAATAATTTAAACTGTAATTACTTAAAGACTGTCATGTACCGTATTTTTCGCTCCATAAGACACACCTTACCATAAGACGCACCTAGGATTCAGAGGGGCGTCTGTGCATCTTATGGAGCAAATTAAGGGAGTGCATAACATTTTTTTTGTCCCCATTTCATTTTTGGGTCTGGGGAGGGCCATTTTGGTCCATTCCCCAGATCAGAAAACTTTTATCATTCTCTTTCTATGGGAACCCCCCAAAAAAAACCCATCCCAACCCTTTAAATTTAACTAACTACAACCCCCCACCCTCCTGACCCCCCCCCCAAGACCTGCCAAAAGTCCCTGGTGGTCCAGCGGGCATCCGGGAGCGATCTCCTGCACTTGGGCCATCGGCTGCCAGTAATCAAAATGGCGCCAACGGCCCTTTGCCCTTACTATGTCACAGGGGCCGACCAATGGCACTGTTGCTAGTGACTTTATGTATATTTTAACCCACTTTAGTGAATAGGCCCCTAACTCTTACATAAGATAAGAACACAAGAAATTGCCATACAAGGTCAGACCAAGGATCCATCAAGCCCAACATCCTGTTTCCAACAGTGGCCAATCCAGGATACAAGTACCTGGAAAGTACCCAAACATTAAATAGATCTCATGGTATTGACGCCAGTAATAAGCAGTGGCTATTTTCTAAGTCAACTTGACTAATAGCAGTTTATGGACTTCTCCAGGAACTTGTCCAAACCTTTCTTAAACGCAGATCAGCTAACTACCTTAACCACATCCTTTGGCAATGAATTCTAGAGATTAATTATGCATTGAGTGACAAAGAAATTTCTTTCATTTGTTTTAAATGTGCTACTTGCTAATTTCATAGCTTGCCCCTTAGTTCTTGTATTATCTGAAAGAGTAAACAATCGATTTACATTAATCCATTCTAGTCTTCTCATGATTTTGTAGACCTTCATCATAACCCTCCTCACCCATCTCTTCTCCAAGCTGAACAGCCCTAACCTCCTTAGCCTTTCTTCATGGGGGAGACATTCCATCCCCTTTATCATTTTGGTCTGTATCTTCTTCAGTGCATCAATATCTTTTTTTGAGGTGCAGCGACCAGAAATGAACACAAATACTTAAGGTGAGTGTTACGGATGTGGTCCCTTAGACTGAGGGGGAATTGGTGGAACAAGCAGGGAGGGGCCCTGCAGGTCCCCACTGTCAGCAGGCAGAGCTGGCAGCAGCAGAGGCCCAGCTGGAGCTTCTCCAATACCAGCCCACATTCCCCTTAGATTGAGCCCTCAAGTGCCGGGGCTGGCTGGTCTTCGGTGCTGGCATCTGTGGAGAAGATCTGTCACAATGAAGTCATTGCAGGGAAGCACTGAGAAGGAAGTGGAGTCAGGACAAGCAGCAGTCAGGACAGGCAGCAGTCAACAGGGCCAGGTTCAGACCGTGGTCAGAGGCAGGCAGCGTTCTCGCAGTGTCGTGGTTCAGGCAGTGGTCTGGGCAGGCAGAGTTCAGTCAGAAGTGGAAGCAGGCAATGGTCAGGGGCAGGCAGAGGTCAAGCAGCATTGAGGTCCAATTCAAGGTCAAACCAGGAGTCCAATCCAAGTCGATGCCAGAAGTCTGATCCGAGGTCAAAGCCAGAAGTCCATTCCAAAGAGATTTATTTATTTATTTAAAGTTTTTTCTATACCGACTTTCCAATAACAGAATTATTGATCAATTCGGTTTACATTTTGAACAATAACAGTGACAAGCAAATGTCTTACAGAGAACAGGAAGAATAACTTGGAAATGAATATATGGGGTTAAACAAAGAAATACAATATACATAGCCTAATATAGGCAGAGGCAGATAACTTCTGTGTGGGGTTGATTCTGTGTGGGGATGAGAAATGGAGAGGAGAAAGGAGGATGAGGGACCTCAGGAGCAAGATGAAACGCTGAAGACAGACAAAGGAAAGCCTGACCATGAAGACAAGAAATCAGGAGACAAACCAGATACCAAGGAACAGGACCCAGGAGAAAAGGAAAGACACATAGCAAAAACCAGGAAGCAGGAACCAGGACCGTGGAGGCAAAGCACATCTCCAGAAGGAGTCAACCTATTGCCAAGGCACTGAAGAGGCGTTTGGGCAGGCTTTAAATACTGGTGGCTTTGTGATATCATCAGAGGGCACCGAAGGGGAATTCCCACTGCGGACCCTTTAAATTTGCACAAGTTGGGCAGTCGAGAATCCAAAGTCAGGGCTGGCGGAAGATAGGAGATGCCAGAGACAGGCCAGAGGTCATGGCAGACAGCAGACAGGAGATACTGAAAGCAGGCTAGAGATGGGGCAGGCAGCATTCAAGGCGTGATCAGAATCAAGGCAAAAGGTCAGATCCAGGTGGCAATCAGGGAAGGTCAAGGTCCAAAGCAAGAGTCAGTAGCAGAAGAACAAGCCTAGGGGAGAAAAGGAGAGACAAGAAAGACAGATGCAGAGACTGGGCAAGGTGAGGCAAGAGAAGGGCAAGGCTGGGCAAGGCAAGGGCACAGAAACAAGGCAGGAGCAGCAGAACACAGGAATACTGGAACAAGACAGGAATGCAGGAACACAGGAACGAAAGCAACACGCACTGAAGGCTCAAAGCACGTCGGGAGGCCTGCTGCTAAGGCGTCTGATGCTCCTCCAAAGGAGCCTTTTAAGGAGGCTGCCCAGTGATGTCATCAGGAGGCGCTGGCGCTGTTTTTCCACCACAGGCCCTTTAAAAGGGTGAGTGCTGGGCATGCACACACTTAGAGGAAGCCAGGGTAGTGACGGTATGGTGGCGTCCTGAGCTGCGTTTGGTGATGTTAATTTGCTGTCGGCATCAAGGGTGAGTGAGGCCGTCCCGCTTCCCGTCAAATATAACAGATCTTTTTCCTGGGTAGTAACTTCTAATATGAAATATAACATTGTGTAACTACAGCATGGGCTATTTTCCCTACATGCACCACCTTGCACTTGTCCACCTTAAATTTCCTCTGCTATTTGGATGCTCAATCTTCCAGTTTCACAAGGTCTTCCTGCAATTTATCACTATCTGCCTGTGGTTTGACTACTCTGAATAATTTTGTGTCATCTGCAAATTTAATCACTTCACTCATTGTTCCACTTTCCATATCATTTATAAATATATTATAAAGCACCAGTCCAAGTACAGATCCCTGAGGTACTCCCCTGTTTATCTCTCTCCACTGAGAAAACCAACCATTTAATCCTACTCTGTTTCCTGTCTTTTAACCAGTTTGCAATCCACAAAACTACATTTTCTCCTAT
Source organism: Rhinatrema bivittatum (assembly GCF_901001135.1). Taxonomy (NCBI): domain Eukaryota; kingdom Metazoa; phylum Chordata; class Amphibia; order Gymnophiona; family Rhinatrematidae; genus Rhinatrema; species Rhinatrema bivittatum. Next base: position 238,102,671 of record NC_042621.1, read on the forward strand.
CCCTTGACTTTTTAATTTTCTTAGAAGCTTCTCATGGGGGATATTGTCACACACCTTCTGAAAATCCAAATACACCACATCTATTGGCCCACCTTTACCCATATGTTTATTAATTCCTTCAAAAAAAATGTAACAGATTTGTGAGGCAAGACTTCCCTTGAATAAATCCATGCTGGCTGTGTCCCATTAAACCATGTCTATCTATATGCTCTGTGCTTTTGATCTTTAGAATAGTTTCCATGATTTTTCCCAGCACTGAAGTCAGGCTCATTGGTCTCTGGTTTCCAGGATCACCCCTGGAGCCCTTTTTAAATATTGGGATTACATTGGCCACTATCCAGTCTTCAGTTGCAATAGATGATTTTAATGTTAGGTTACAAACTGATGACTGTTAAATGTAACAAATAGCAGGCTTTTTTCTCAACTCATGTGTGATGAAAAGAAAACATAATTTTTTTAATTTTTTTTTTACCTTTGTGCTGGTAGGTTGCCTATGCCCCTAATGAAGCCCCTGGAACAGGCTGGCTGAGGTGGACTGGCACTGGCTGTTAGTACTGGCAGCAGTGGACTGCAGCTTGGATGAGCAGGCTGATGCGCCATAGGAACCAAGTACTGTATGGTGGCTGCCCTGGTCCTGGCTCCACTGGGGTTGTCATGGTCCTTTGCAGGGCTGTGCCTTTTTTCTTTTTTTTTTTTTCCCTTGCCATGGCCTGGGTATCAAGGGGCCCGTGGCTGAAGCCGGAGAAAAAGCAGCCAGCTATCGCAAAAGGGTTTACCCTGCCTCTTGCAGCAAGGAGCACGGCAGCAGAGGAATGGAGTGAGTCATGCCACTGCCGCGGATGTTCAACAGCAAAGGAAGGAGATTTCTGCCGTTCCTGCCGTGGCTCGTTTTGCTGCAGGGAAGGGAGGCAAAGCAGTAAGGAGTCTTGGGAAAGCTCCTGCCACTAGAATAGACTATGGCCAGGCCCGAGGCTGTTGCAGTGGTGACATCGTCATGACGTGGGCCCTTAAAGGGGTGGGATCACAACTACGCTGTGGGTACAGGCAGAAAGAAAGGGGGTGGGGAGAGGAAAAATATAGAATATTAAAGAAAAGAAGGAAAGCAGAGCACACTGTGAGTTGAAGGGGGTCCCTGCCTCATGAACAAACCCCCGGAGTGCACTGCAGGACCAAAAGGAACATGACCAGCAGCAAGAGGCCCTGGGGAAGCCCTTGGTGCCCTATTGACAGTTAGAAGGAAAATATGGAGGCACACAGCAATGCCAACTTGGGGACTCTATTTTAAATTAAATAACTGTGGCCATTTGAGTGACAGAGTGCCCTGTGTACAAACCCCACTACCTGTGCAAAGGTGATTGGGCATAGTTATTTGGCCAGGGAATGTCCCTGTGACAGGGATCCAATTTATACAGGAGTCCAGTCTGGGTTTTACCTGTAGCTCACTGTTTTACCTCCTTCAGCTCTCTGAAATGAAGGGAGGGTTACCTGGCAACCAAAGAAGCATTAGGAATAGCCTTGTAGCTTAGGCAAGTGAAATGGCCAGTGAAAGCACATCAGGCAAGTAAAATAGCCAGTTCCTGAGAAGTCTGCACAGCCACTTAAAAAATGGTAGAAATTAAATAGAGGTGAATGGTATCTGTGTGATTTGTTTACTTGTTTCTATCATCTGTGACACGGTATGGAGAAGGCTGAGAGCTGCAAGATTAAAGTACATGAGAACTTTTAAAATGGCGCTATTTTTGTGTGATTTCAGTTGAATAAGGATCTGCTCTGGGGGAAAAAAGTGAGTCTCACGTGGGAAACTTGGGACAGAAGACAGGTGGTGCTGGATAAAAGGTGGAAATGCTGTACACCAGCTCCAGAGAATTCTTGGAGAAGCCATCCTTCACCAAACTGGGACAGTCACAAGGACTAGTAACACCTGTGTTACTGTGTGACTGAGATGATTGAAAAAGGGAAAAAAAAGTGATTTTGGTTCAAAGTTGCTCCTGTACCCAGTTTTCAGGTAAGGGGACAAAATAGTTAATTGTAAAAGAATTGAACAGGAGCATGATTTCACCTTTTCTTTCTAAAGGAAAGTGGGAAGACTGTGAAAAAGTCCTAAAGTAAAATTTAAGACAGGGGATTTTTTGATTATCCTTTTATTTTTCATAGTTAGAAAATCAGCTCAAAGCCAATGGATACCTCACTAGAGAACTAGCTGCTGGAAGATTCTCAATGTCAGGAAGTTAGGCTTTGTTATTAATTTTGTGAAGTCAGGCAATAGGTATCCCTGGAAGAGAGAACGCCACCAAAGTAAAGACCGACACTTGTGCATCCGTCACATCAGAGACGCTCACTGCCATCTGTCATCCAGGAGATACTCGCTGCAAAGGAGACCATTGCACCAGATCTTGGACCAAAACAGAAAATCAGAGATAAGTGCACCACCACATCAGACACAGACACTAAGTCAGGCCAGACTAACAGTATTTTATGAACTAAATAGCAAAGCAACACACAAAAAAAGAGAAAAACTATCAGAGGAAAATAAACACCTGGAAAAACCAAAAATACTTACCGGAAAGGACGCTGTACCAGTAGACCCTAAAAAGAAAAACAACACAAAGAATCAATTTCTGAAAAATACAAATTTGAAGTGTAATCATAGTCTGAGTAAAGAGGAATATAAAAACAAAATACTTATCTGACTTATAATTCTTTTGGTTTAAAGTTCTACGATAAAAAAAATCCATAATTGTTGATAGTGTTTCAAAGTATTTCCATGCTACAAGAAAAAAAAGTTTGAATATGCTGAAATTTCAGATTATTGTCTAACAAGTGAATTTTAAAAGCCCAGAAAGGTGATTATGTTGGACTGGCACACGCTGAATAGATTTAAAAAAAGGGGGTAGGGCGTGGGCATGGTATGGGCAGGCCTTGGACCCTCCTGGATTTCACATTGAAATTAGCGCATAAATACTTATGGGTCCCCTGCTGCATAACTTTACTTCTGCTATGGATGGCGTCTAAGTCATAAAACAAAAATCCTAAACAGATCAGCGGGGTTTTAAGGGTTGGGGCTAACAGCGGGATTTGGAAGTCCTAACCCTTAACTAGGTGAACTGGGAACAAACTGAGAAAATGGGCAATGATGGTGCCTATGTCTATTAAAATCCCTCCACTTAGAGTGGAGAAGCGGCATTTGCACACATAGGCAGGCACCCTCTTAAAATTGAGTGCACATGTGCATGCGGTCAGCCTACTTTATAACATGCATGCACATACACATGCATGTTATAAAATAGCTATGTCCCTGGGCGTGAGCCAGTGAACGTGCTCACATGTGCGCCCAAGCCCCAGTTTAAAATTTATCATCATAGCATGTAAAAATCCTTTTCTTGAACTATTGTTTTAAAAATACTTTTTGAAAGGTATTAAGTATTTGATATATTGTTTCCAGCCAGTTCTGAATTCTTTTCGTAATTTTATCCTTGTTTTCCTTCCCTAATCCCAGGAGACTGACTGGGTGGGTTATACTTGACCATACAAAGTCCAGCGGGAAAGTGGATTTTTCGGGTGTGCCCCCTCAAGGAAACATTGTGAGTCCCTACTTACCTTCACTCCCTCAGCCCAGGACACCAAAGCACGAGGGACTTCTCCTAAGGTGGCTTACACACTGAAAAAAAAATCCATTTGCTCTAAAGATTTTTTTGCATTTTATCTTACCCTTCAAGTCAATATCCTATTTGAAAATAAAAATTAAGGGCCCAATATTCGAAGATATCTGGTTATCTAAGTTATAACTTATCTGGCTAACTTACCCCTAGATTCATCAAAATGCTATAATTTTGCATGGATACTGTTGTAGTCCTACCCGCGACAGGTGTGGGCAGACCCCCTACCTCTCCTGCTGCTCCTAGCGAGGCCAACCAGGCTGCTGCCAATGCCATCCCTCAGCAGGCCGAGCCGCGACACTCCGGACTCCCCCACGGTCCAGGAGCCACCGGCAGGAGTCTCCTCTTCGCAGCACAGAGCCGCTCCTGCAGCCTGCCTTGCTCCATTCTTCACGGCAGGGCTGCCGCCGCCAATTCCACCATTCTTCGGGCCTCCCACGTGGCAGGGATGCCGCCAACATGCCTGGCTTCTCTCCTGCCTCTCCTTAGGCGTGGGCGCATGCCTCAACCCAACCTTTAAAGGATCAGCGGCGGGAAAAGCCCCATGGCCCTCTCAGATGATGTCATCCACCACTTCCTGCTTCAACCCTATAAAAGGGCTCTGCTTGCCTTCCTTCAGTGCCTTCAGATCGGGTTTGCACATCATCTGTGATCTTCCTTCCGATCCAGGTCTTCCGTGGTCTCCTGTGCCTTGATGGATCTTCATTCCATGTTCTTCGTGTTCCTGACCTTCATCTCCTTGATGTCCCTGGTCTCGTCCCTCGTCGGAGCTCCCTCGTCACCTGCCTTCTGTTCCAGATGTTCCGTGTCCAGATGTCCTGATGTCCCAAGTCCTGAGGTGCCATGTTCCATGTCCCTGATGTCCGATGTTAATGTCTTGACTCCGTCCATCTCATCTTCAGCTCTTCATCCAATTCCCAGGTCCCTCGTCTGTCCATCTCTCTTGGCGTGCCATGTCGTGGCCCGTGACCAGTCCATGGGATGGCTGTGTAGGGCACCTCGTGGTACAAGGCCTTCTTCTCGTTGCAGCGCAAGCCTCCGGGAGACTTCTGTTTTTAAAGCCTTGTTCCTGAGTATCTTGGTCCCGGTCTATGGAGTTCCCTTGTGCCTGCATCTGTCCATGCCTAAGACTGCTTCTGATTGAGCAACCCACCGGATTGTAGATAGTTCAGTATCCTTTCCTTCAGCAGAGTCTCCATTAATTTTCCCACCACCGAGGTGACTCTAATCGGCCTGTAGTTTCCAGCCTCTTCTGATGCATGAGTGCTGATTTTTTAATTGGGATGTAGTATGATTGGTATGACTAAAGCATGAATGGTTTTTAATAGAGGTGATGGTCTAATAGCATGTGCAATATGGGGTTGATTTTAAAAGGAACACATGCATGTCCATGTGTGCACTGTTCCTGGAACACGCACATGGAAGCGCCGATTTTATAACATGCGTGTGTTGGCACACGCATGTTATAAAATATGGGTCCCGCGTGCACATGCTCTGCACGCGCGGGGGGGGGGAGATATTAGAAAATTACGTGTGGAGACGCAATCGAACCTCCCCCAGTTCCCTCCCAGTCCACTCCAATTAAGGAGAGAACTGGGAGGGAACTTTCCTATCCCTATCCCTACCCTTGCTACCTCTTCCCCTCTCCTCCCTTACCCCTAACCTAACTCTACCTATCCCTAATTTTTTTATTTTAATACTTACTGCTCCCTGGGAGCAGAAGTAATGTCTGCGTGCCAGCCGGCTACCGGTGCACACTTCCTCAGCACAGTGGCTAATAGCATTGTCCTGGCTCACTCCCCCCGCCTCGCCCTTCCCTGCCCAGACCATGCCCCCCAGCCAACCCCTTTTGCAGGGCCTGGCACTTCGGTGCATAACGGAGGTTATGCAAGTGACCAGGCCCATTCTAAAATGCGCTCGGCGCACACAAGTCTCAGCCACACATGTAACCCCCGTTTTTTACACATGTGGCCCTTTTAAAATCAGACCACATATTTATAAGGAATTTAATAAAAGCATTTTCATTTGAAAAATTTGTTTGAAAGTAATAAAAAATGTATTGGTGTTGTGCATATACCTGGAACTTATATATATATATATATATATATATATATATATATATATAAAAGTTTTTTCTTTGAATAAGCTAGCTGAAAAGTCAGCACATCCCATTTCTCAAAAGTAGGAAGCTATTGGGTGCCAGTTCTGAGCATAATCCATAATATTTGCCATCTGAGAAATCATCTTTGGGTAATCACTTGATTAGTGAGATTAAAATAGTAGTAACTCACTAAATAATTTTTAGAATGAGCCCTTCATTTATATATTTCGAAAGTCTATTGGGTTGAATATTTTACTGTAGGTATACAATGCAAAATGAAAAAGTAAGTGATGTTTGTAGACCAAATAAAGGAAATTTAAGTTTCAAAAGCAAGTGTAGCCACTATTTCTGAAATTATTCTTGAAAGTAGGGGTTACACTCAGTTCTGGGGCTAAGTCCATGTACAGTCCAATAGTCCCAGGGTGTGGATTCTCTGAAAGGGGGAGGATAGACCTCCAGGGCCCAATCTGTAGAGGGGGGAAACCCTCCACTCAGTGTATGCTGCTGATTGGATATAGATTAGATACTAGAACAAACAGACAGGACATTTTGGTTGAGTGGTCAAAATTAAAGTTTACTGCAGATCTTTGGAAGTAATTGATTAGCACCATGTCCAGTTGAATCTAGTTACAACCATGCCCCAAAGTTAATGTCAACTGGCTCCTCTATCTGCGAATGTGTCCTTTGGCACTAGATTCCTGAAATGGTCTCATCCTCTATGGTACCCTCACTCTCTATGATCCTTCTTCAAAGGACCAGGTGTTGTGGGATTTATTTGTGGAGGTCTCTAGAACTGAGGTTGAGAGTGTCATGCAAGCCCTAAATACTAACCTTAGTTTATTAAATAATTACTCAAATGCTTTCTTAAAATGTTTAAGTAAGGATTTAGTGCAATTTGTGACCAATTTGTAAATTGCTGTCTTGTGGAGGATTATATATCGGATTTACTAAAAGCGGCAATTGTCCAGCCAATCTTTAAAAAAAATCAAATGTGAACATACATACAGCACACAGCACATGTATGTTTCGGTTTGTTTATTGCACATTGTAACTTGAATGTATAATCTAACAGAGTTTTAATTGTAGTTAAAGGACAGATTAGACAACATTGAACAATTAGCCATTATTATGAAACTATGTTACCGAGCTTAAAAGGCATCTCAAATTACCAATAATAGGAACAGATACATTTTCAATTTACTATATGTGCCTCCATGTAAACTGTTGTGATGGTATATTACTGAACAACGGCTTAGAAAACATTTTAAATAAATAAATAAATAAACATTAATGAGCCAAGTAATTTTAGACCAATTTCAAATTTGCCTGTTTTTTTATCTAGGAAAAAAATTGTACTTAGTTTCAATCTTTTTTAAATGATTAAAATATTTTGATCCTTGTCAATATGGCTTTAGAGCCTTACACAATATCGAGACCTTGCTGCTATCCATATTTGAAATATTTAGAAGTGTGTTTGATAATGGCCATGGGATCTTTTTGATAGACTTAACAGCAGCTTTTGACACAGTTGATAAAATTCTTCTTTTAAAACATGTTAGACTGGAATAGGAGATGTAGTTCTCAAATGGTTTGTCTCTTTCTTGTCTAATTAAACTCAGTCAATTGTTTTTGATGGAACTAAATCTTCTTCTTTCAATCTATTCTTTTTGCCACACTTTTAAATGTTTACATTTCTCCAATTTGCCACCTTTTAGTTGACCTAGATGAAGGCTATCGACTTTATGCAAATGACGTTCATTTTTTTGTGCCTATTTAAAACAATCTCTGAAACTCCTAATCGCATTTCTAATTGCTTGTTAATAGTTAATTCTTGGTTTAGTAATCAAAAGTTTATTTATAACTTTGAAAAGACTGAAATTCTTTATCTTGCAAGGTGTCCTGTAACAGATCTTCCTAGCCCATGGACTCTAGAAGATACTGTGATCGAAATTTCAAGGGAAATACGTAATCTGGGTTTTACAATGGACACAAAATTGACTCTTTACCCACAAGTAAACAAAGTAGTAAAGTCGGCTTTTTACAAGCTGAATATGCTTTGGCAATTTAAACCATATCTATCTTAAATGATCTAAAGACAGTGGTTCATTAATTGGGGATCTCGTCTATTGACTACTGCAACACCTTATATCTTGGGTTGCCTCACTCCATGTCCATTGCAATTGATTCAAAATGCTGCCATGAGAATAATTACCGGAACACCAGTATACCGACACATTTCTCTAATCCTGGCCAGTTTGTACTTTCTCTCTATAGTGTGGAGAATTAAATTCAAGATTTTGCTATTAATTTACAAAGGTGTTAAAGGAGGCATGGCCCCAGCAACAATCAATGCTGCTCCTAAAATTTACCTGCAGTAAGGACCCCTAGATTGTCCTATCAAAATTTATTGTATATACCATTTTTCAAGCAAATCCATTTAGATGAATTTCAGGAAAAATTGTGTTAGTACAGGATCATTTAGCTTTGGAACCTTTTGCCCAAAAAGCTTAAGGAAGAATCCTCATTATTAAATTTAGGGAGCCATTAAAAATGCTTTTATTTCAGCAAGCATTTTTAACAATTAAATCCAATAAGTTACATTTACAGTTTTGTGTGACATTTTAAGTGTCTGTAGGTGTTTTTTTATTTAGTTTTATTTCCTTTTAATATACTGTGTTGTTTGTTATTAGCTATGTATTTATCTTTTTATTATTTTAATACTATGATCTTAAGGTGTTGTTTTAAGGTGTTTGTTATTTATTTCAGGTTTTAATATTTTTTTTTTTTTACCTTATGTACATTTATTCATTATTATATGTTATTTATGGATGTTAAATCTGTATTCCACTTAGAAATTTTGATGTGGTATAGAAAACCCCAGTATAAATTAATTGATTGAAAGCAAGTATCCTTCCCAGGCGATACCTAAGTCCAGATGTATTTCAGATTCTCCAAACTTCCAAATCCTCTCTCTACTCCAGGATCAGAGACTCCACTGGGGATGAGCAAACAATTTTTATTCAAGGTTCTTCTCTCCAGATGGTAAACAGGAAATCTTTCAGATGAAAGGTCCAGTGCAGCCAGGAAATAAAACTCTTTTTTCCCCCACTCATGGACAGGATGGATGATAGTAAATTTCCTCCCAAAACAATAGATAACATTCTCAAAAAAAATAGTCACTCACACCAGAGTCATCCCTTTCCATCCATTGAGTTTGAAATGGAACAAGAGAGCTTGTCTCATTCTGATTCTTCCCAGGGGCAGAGGGCTTTTCCCTCCTCAAGATAAGACCAGGTATTCCAGGAAAAACATTGAAAAGTAAAATCCAAAAATCTCAACAAATTGCAAAACACTGAGGTGACCTCTCCAGGCAGGTTGTGGACTGAAAGGATATACCACCTACTTCTATCCTGGGAACACTAGCCTGTGAGGCCTAGCCTGCAAAAAATTAGACCAAATAACTTGCCCACACACACACACTCCCCCTATTTAGTCTGCTATCTCAAAATGCCACACTGATGTCCCACTCTGCCTGCCTGAGTGTCTCACAGGGGGGTACTCCCAACCCCATGATCTAGACTAGGGCCATCTAAAAATGTATTTATATTGGAACAATATAATATATATCACTTAGAACTTGTTTGCTGACCTTTATTTCAGTGTGTCTAAGTGAAACAAAATGGCAACCATATTTTATTACTCAGATTGTTTTCTTTTTAATTTGGGGCCAATTACCTGAACTCCCTGGCTTGGATTTAATTCAGAACCAGTAAGCCAACTCTAGTTTGCAAAAAATACAGTACAGCTTTTACTGAACCTGTTACTCTTTGTTCAATAGAAAACTTATTAGGATGAGTGAGATATATGTTTTAGTCATCTAAAAATTCCTAAAGCTCTTTATGTTTTAATCATAAAACCTTTGCAATTCCCAGATTATGTATGTAATTATAAAGCAGAAATGAATTAGAAGAACCAAACAAAATGACAATAACTACAATTTTAATTATTCATAATTTCTGTAAATGTTAAGTAGATGGAAATCACTGCTGAAGGATCTGTTTATAATAGCCATCTATAGATTTAAATACGAGAAAATATTTAAGTACTCATCCAATTAATGTCCACTAAAAATGTTTCCTATGTTTTGCAGCCTTTCCAGTACACTGCCATTATAAAGATCTAAGAGACTACATACCACGTAGGAAACTCTCAGGCACAATGTTTTATCTCTAATCTAACAGGAAAAGGCAATTTAAAAAATATGTGAATTATTGTCTTGAAGTTTAGTCACTTATTAGTTTCATTTTTCTAAAGGTTAACCTGACTAACTTTGAAAAATGTCTCCTATTAACCAGCTAAATTTATCTCTCCAAATTTACCAGGCTCTCAAATTTAGCCAATCAGCAAAATATCAGCTCTGTAGATGTTTTTGGGGAAAGTTTGTGATTTAGCTGGATATCTCTGGTCGCACAAACAGCTGGTCTAAATCTAGCCAGACAAATTTTGTACGGCTAGATCTAGGCAAATTTTCAGCTGCTAAGCTAACTGGTTAGGTGTGGCTTAAAATTGGGCTAAAGATAACCAAATAAAATTACCTGATTAACGGGGTCATTTTTCAAAACGTGATGGGCTGTCATTGCGTGTATTAGGGCCTTATTACGTGTGATAACGCCGTAAGGCATGCAGTAGCAACCACATTGCGATGATAATTAAATGAGGGGAGGGGTTTGGGTGGCGTTTTAAACATTTTGGGGATGGTTGCACTGTGGCCAATAATGTTTTACACATTATCACCTGCAGTGGCGCCGGAAATAGCTACACCTTTTGCAGGGGCGCTCTGGGGACAATAGTGTGCACTGTGGCCACAACTGCGGCAGATGAAAATGCACCACCACAATGTGGCTGGGTGCACACTATCGCCCCCTGCCCGCCCCTTTTCTGGCCACGGCTCTTCATTCCTCTGTATTTATGGTGGAATGAAAATCTAGGCATGAATTTGCTGCGCGGCTGCTTATTGAAAATTCACCCAACATAAAGTATTGTTAAAAATGACACAAAAATGAACACATTTTTCCCCAACAAAGATCCTATGGCTCTGGTTTCTGATTCTTCAGCTACATGAGAGGATTCTAACACAAGGACAGAGTCCAGAAAGAAAGCCTCTTCCTAAGGCTCCACCATCCATCATCCCCCACCCCCCCCTCCCAAATAAAGCAAACCTACGTGACAAACTGAGGTGAAAGAGAAAGAGATAGGATTAATTCAGGGAGTTGAAGAACCAATAAAAGGGAAGAATCTTACCTCTCTTCTGCATAGGATTCACATGGGCGATGGTAGCGATGTCCATTCTACTTCACAGAGTCTTCAGATACTTGCATGCATGGTGAAGGGGTTGAGGATAGGGCGAGCATGACAAAAGGGGAAGTAGTGTTCCAAGGAAAAAATTATGAAAAAAAAAAAAAGAAACAAGATAGAACAAAGCCTCCACCTCCATACCCACTTCACCAGCACGATGGATGGGGAAGAAAGAGACAGTTATGAACAGAGAAAGGCAGAACCCCCAGAAATAAACCGGGGAATCAACTTAGAATCATTGTATGGAGAAATCCCTTGGCCTGGCATTTAAAGCTCTATAAAACACAAGCTGGCATAAAATGGCTGACATAAAACCTTATCACTTTAGGGAACGTTCCCAATCTGGGGTAGCAGCAGGAGCTTCCTCCTGGTCTGACTACTTAAACTCCTCCTCTTTTCAAAGCATATCTGAAGGTAACCCTTTCTACATTACTACATATTAAGCCTTTAAATCTTGTGGTTCTGCTCAAAACACTTTGAGGAAAGAAGAGGATGCTGAAATATAGCTTATATTATAGAACCCAATTACATCCTAAATAAACATTTCAGGGGTACCTAAAATTCTAAACTGAAATATATTAGGAATGGAAAAGGACACACTAACTGAAGGGTATGCATGAAAAAGAAAATAGAAATGTAGGTATTCTCCTGCAATAGAATAGATGGAGCAATGCTTGCTTATACTGTCTACAAAGGTCTGCCAAGCCAAGGTTTAGGACTAGACAACATAGGCAACTACCACTAGTGCCAAATCGTCATAGGGCCAAATTTTCTCTGGAGCCTTGAGAGACTGCCTTGCCTTTATACTGGCCTGCTCCCACTGAGGCGCTGACCTAGAGCAGCGGCTACTTGAAAAGAATTCAGCACAGGGCCCAGGAGCACACTGACAGGCCTGGTGGTGCCCTGCTTCTCACACTGGTTTTCATAGTAACAGGAAACCCCTGCAGCAGGAGAGGTGGAGTGATGCAGGGCCTGTCACTCAGCCCATAAGGGTTCCCAGGCCCTGCACTACAGCTGCTGCTATGGGTCGGTGCCAGAAATCTGAGGTGAGGGAAGGTTCTGGGCAGGAGAGGTCCACGTCCCCTGCACCTCCAATGATCCAGCAGGGAAGAGAACATCCCCCAGCACCCTACATATATGGGTGCCTGGTGCCTGAAAGCTAATTTTCAGGCTGGTAGCATACAGCGGGTACAAATATATACACAGAAAGTAGACAACGGTATTTCAAAATGAAAGCCCCATATGTACTTTCTCTTTTCTGAGCTCCCCACACCCCTTTTTGCTGTGGGTAAAACTAGCCATGTTCTGAACGGTTTGTGCACTTTTACCTGCAGTGAAGATGACGGAGGGGCTAATTCTCCATAGCCCTTTTTAGTCAGGCAAATAACTATTTATTTCATTTTATTTATCAATTTTATTAGACCGCTTCCCCAATCACAAAGTGGATGCTCAAAGCAGCATACAATGTAAACATCAATTACAATACATGAAACAATTTATAATAGTAAACAACTAAAATCCAAAAATTAAAAGACATCTGCAAGTGGGAGAATGATAAACACTCCAATAAACCTTCTCCAACCCTTTAGTTCTCTCAGTCTCAATCCCTACCTCTTGTCAAACTCCAAATCAATATCCCTTATGTAAAAAGCCCTGAAAAGTGCCCTCCTCAAAGCCGCTTGCTTATTTTTGCTAAGCCTGCAGTTTCATTAGTGTATGTACCTGTCCTAATTTAGTAATTGCATAAAGGCAAAAACAGCAAATATTAGCACACATTTCTGCCAATAATTTAAGCATTTGTTTTGATCACTTTTCAGTCTATTTTCTGTTCCTAGAACCTGAATATTAATATTTGTGCCTTAGTTCATCCTCACAAATATTCTAAGTCTTAAAGTGCTATGTAACAGTGCTCAGAGGACTATAATAATTGTGTGCCATGAATCACAGTAATAATTGCCGTTCTTGAACGGCAATTATTCTGTATATACTGTTCAATAACTGCTTGATTCTTTCTGAGTTATGTCACTTCTGTTTTGCATTTCTTTTCAAGTTCTGCCACTGTATTAGCTTCAGGTTTTCATGATGATCCAAGCCCCCTGCTATTAACGAACAGCTAAATCTGCAAGGAAATAAAAGGTACGGTACTGTATCCGCATCCTAGCACATTTCTGCTTCCAACACTTTTTTTACCTTCTGGCTCCTTGTGAATCTATCATTTTCTGAAACTCTACAATCAAAACGTGGACAGCTCTAAACGAGCTTCTTGCTATCCTTGGGGAAAAGGAAACAATCTTGCAGTATTCCCTGAAGCTGAATGGCCTTAGATTGTACTGGCTCTTTTAGCTTGTCATTCGTTAAGCCTTCAGCATCAGCTCTGCAATAGAGTGGCAGAGAAGAACTGCAATTCAGGCAAATCCTTTAGCACAATTCATGTTTAAGATACCTGATGAAAGCACATAACAGTTTGCTTTATACATTTCACCTGAAACAAAAATACATTATTAGTTGTTTTGAATGGGAAAAAAGTAATTTCAGAGACTGAATAAACTTGTTAGATGTATGCTAGTTATTGAAAGTGCTAGAAAGATATTGATAATGTACTGCTCTTACATGCACCACCATGCCTATTTTCTTTCAATAAATTGACATCACTTATTATGATTTTTCAGCTACTGAATACAGATATCAATCTCAACACATACCAGTCTACGGATCTCTCTTTCACACTCTCTTTTGATCCTAGTGATTTCTTCTTGGTGTAGATGATACACACTCCTTATCTCTGCAGCCTTAATTTTATCCGCTTGAATAACCACATTTAAAGCTTCTTCTGCTTGTCTCCTAGCTCCTTTAAGCTCATAAATTTCTTGCTGCATTCTTATTTTTTCAAATTCATATATCTTCTTGGCCTCTTCTTTAGCTTCAGTGTAAAGTACTGTTTTAACTTTGTCAGGAGCAGCATCCCGTAGAGCACTGACAACAGTTTGCAGTCTCTGATTTTCATTATCTTTAATTTTTATGACTCTGAGCAGCTCAGCTTCATGCTGTCTCAACAGAGATTCTCGAACTGCCTGCAGCTCCTTCATTTTTTCTTCGTGAAGTTTGGCTTTCAGTTCTGTTACCAAAACTGTATTTTTATGCTGTTCGTGCTCTTTGATCTGTTTTATTTCCTGATTTTTTTCTCTCTCCAACTTGATTACCTGCAAAAAATAAAAGAATAAATTAAAATTGTTTCATTTGACTGAAGTAGTTAAGACCTAGACCTCTGTACTTTTGCAAAAGCTGGTAGGAGTCATGATAAGTTAATTACAGCAGAGTATCCTAGCATCAAAATTAAAATGATAGTTAGTGAACACTTTGGGGCAGATTTTAAAAGCCCTGCTCTCAGAAATCCAGCTGGAGTTACGCGCACCAAGCATATTTTGCATAGGCCCAGCGATACGTGCAAGCCCTGGGACGCGTGTATGTCCCGGGGCTTTGAAAAAGGGGTGGGAAGGGGGCGGGGACGGGGACGGGGACGGGGCGCCGATCCAGGGGCAGTCCGGGGGCGGGAAATAACAAAATAAAGGTAGGGGGGGATTTAGGTAGGGCTGGGGGATGGGTTAGATAGGGGAAGGGAGGGGAAGGTGGGGAGAGCGGAAGGAAAGTTTCTTCTGATTTCGGAGCAGTCTCAGAGGGAATGGGGAAAGCCATCGGGGCTCCCCCAGGGCTCGGCGCATGCAAGGTGCACAAGTGTGCACCCCCTTGCACGCGCCGACCCTGGATTTTATAACGTGTGCAGCTGCGCGCGCATATTATAAAATCGGGCGTAGATTTGTGCGTGCTGGGTTACATGCAAAAATCTATGCTAGCACGTAGCTATTAAATCTGGCCCTTTATGCTCATTTTCCAAAGAGATACTATATAAAAGAGGCATATGTTGTAATATGAAAGATTATATCAATCTAAGGGGGTCATTTATCAAAATGCACTAAGGCATTTTTGCATGCATTAAGAGCTTATTGCTTGTGAAAAGTAGTGTGTGTTATGGTTTTATTGCATTGTCTCCTAAAAGGCCTTTTTTAGTAGATTTGAGCTCCTGGAAAGAGTGAGAGAAGAGGGGGAGAGAGAGATGCCGTAATGTCACTCCCCTAGATAGGTATTTGTATCCCTATGGTAGGCCCACCTAGTAACTCGAGGCGAGGTTTAGGTATTAGTGTAGGGGGTTAGGGGCCACTTTGACATTCAACGTGAGACGTACGAACAGAACAGTGGTCTCTTGTGAAGATTTTATGGCCTTCGGAGTGAGAAAACTCGCCCAAAGATGAGATTTGGGCAATGTTCTCTTCACCTAGCTTGATGTTACCCAGGTAGAGAGTCCATCAAGCTAGGTCTCTCTCTCTCTCTCTCTCTCTCTCTCAACAATGGTCCCCCTGTGGTTGAATGCAGGAAATACAACAGGTCTGGCACTTATTGCAAAGTCTGAAAATGTTATTGCAATTTGCGCTAACTTAGCTCTTCGCATAGGTAATTAGTGCAAATTGCAATAAACTGTATATTAGCATATAACACACCCCTTTTGCTATCGCATGTGATACTTATCGCATTTTGATAAATCCTGGCCTAAGAGAGAGAGCATTAATGATTTAAAGCTCTGTTCAATAAAGATTTTTCCATTCACAAAGACTAGGAAAAAGTTATTTTTGAATAAGGCCCTTAAATTGCTACTTTACCTAATGCAATATGCACTATATTTATCTATTAAATTCAGTAGAAATGCAACAACTAAATAAGGAAAATAGGACTGTTTAAACTGAGAGAATTTTGTGCTTTCTCATTTCAAACCATAGGAAAGTTTCATGATGTGAAGTAAAGCAGCCTTACTGTGGATTTGAATTGAATTGCTTGCTTTTCCCAGGCTGTGCTTAGAGTGAGTCCTGACTCCTAGAAAGGGCTTTCAGTCTAAATTGGTGCATGGGTCTATGTGACTTGCTCAAGGTCGCAAGGGGCGTCAGAGAGAGAAGCAAGGTTTGAATCCTGGCTTCCCTGGTTTGCTGCCTGCTGCCCCACTACCTAGGCCACTCTTGCACTCCTTTATTAATAGGGAAATAATCATAAAAGATAAATAATATTCGCTTTCAAATCAGGAACAACAAACAGTAAAGCAATAAAATATGATTGGTAGAAATTAACATTTTAAACTAAAAATTTTGTTTGAAAGGTGGATGTAAAACCTGTAAATAATTATAATTACATGTTTATAAAATCTTTTTTGTAAATACAAAACAGGGAAAAGCATATTTGATCTAGTAGAATCTTCTAGTAGGTGGGATCAGAAGGGGGATAGGCCACAAAAATGGGTGCAATTTTGCATTTTCAAAACCAAGCATGTTGTTTTTTTAAAGAATGCAGAGTAAAAAGAAGATGCAAATCTCTGTGGGTACTATTTCCCTAGGCAATTTTCAAAGGAAAAGTATGCATGCATCTCATGCATATTCATTATGGATATCCTGAAAGCCTGACTGGTTAGGTGTGCTCCATTGTAGACATACATACAGCTGCTTAATATATAGATGGCCCAATGTAAATTTTATGATTTACAAATCTCCAACCTACCTAGGCATCTCTGGTTCCAAAAACCTATTGTGATTCCGTCATGTGATGTACACAATGTATTGTGTGATTCATAAGTAATTTTTAGAGGTTTCTATATGATTAATTTACTGAGTTACAGGATTTTTATACTGTTGGACAGATTTTAAGTAAATATGTACACAACAACTAGTAGAGGATTGAAACATTGCTCACTCAGACTTGCTTTGAATGGTAGTTTGGCCATTCAAGAAATGCAGAGTAAAATCTGTGACCCCCATGAATTGCAAACCTCCCAACTAGTGACGCCTTAGCATTTATGGTTTCACCTGGTGATTCATAGAACTTGGATTTCAAAATGTGCACATCACACTTTGAAGGACTTTCTGATTAATATCTGCAGAACAATTTGACTATATACTACATCTGCTTTAAAAAGCATATTGTCCTACCTGACAACAACTGAAGAAATGACAATGAATGATTTTACTAACTCATGATGCATTTCAAAGCACAGGTGACCATCATCCCATTTGGAGTAAGTAAGACCTTTTCAAAACCTGCATATACAGTGACTGTAGAAAGTATACACCCCCTTCCAAATTGTTGTCTTATAGGGAGTTTACATGTTGGCGGTCTTTATGCCACTCTGTCTTTCTGCTATACTCCAGACTCTATATCTTCGAGTGTTCTTGCCACTTGCAGAGACTACAGTGTACAAATCAACTACTCTTGTAGGAATTTTCCTCACTTATAAGGGCTAAAATTCTTTAATGATGTCAATTTTACAATGAATTCCTCAGAATGTTTCTGTAACACCACTCCCCCAAACCCCAACCCACCTCCCAAAAACTCACCGTGAATCAAAGTGCCCCCTTACAATGGTGCATATATTGAGTGTCAGGCTGAGCCCTATAAAAAGTCTCTCTCTCTCTCTCTCTCATTTTCTCTGTAAGATATGTGTGAAAAAGGCTGCAGATGTGCGTGAAGAGTATTTTAAAAACCTACGCATATACTTTATAAAATAATGCGTATCTTTACGTGAATTTATGGGCGCACGCGCGGCCCTTTTAAAATCTACCTGATAGTGCTGAAGTATGAAAGCAAGCATCGTCAGTCTCAGCCCTTAAGCTTGCACAATCATTCCAGCGAATAAAGGGAATGACTGAAAATTCACCAGCATACAAAGGGAAAGAAGTTACAGAATTAGCAAAACAACTGAAGAGTCTTTAAAGAATCAGAGCAGCAAAAAAGGAAAGATAATTGGCAGAAGCACAAATATAGTGGGAAATCCAGAGAGTTACTCCAGAGATCCCATGTGGATCCAGACTGGACACAGCAGTAATTAAGGAGGGGCGAACTCAGATTTATAGATGAGAGCTTGATAATTGCAGCATAGGATACTAGTGGTCTACACACAAGATAGTTTACAGCCAGCATAAAAAAGACTAAGAAAATGGATGAATGTCGACTTTATGGAACAGAACTGGAAAAGGTTACATATCTCATTGCTGGATGTGATGTGCTGATGTCTGGTGAAATTGGAAGAGATGATGAAAGAAATCAAGATAGCAAAGTGGAAGAAAGGATCACCAAAGATAAAGCGAGGTAACAAAACATTTTTCAGATGTCTCAGGGAAAGGATTTAGATTTAGAATTTATTTATATTCTACCTTTCAGCCACTTCAAAGCAGATTACATTCATGTATTGTAGGTATTTCCCTGTCCCTGGAGGGCTCACAATCTAAATTTTATACCTGAGGCATGACTTGCCCATGGTCACAAGGAGGAAGGTCAGAGATGGTATTGTAAGATTAAAAGGAGACAAGGGTCATTGTGTGGAGAAAGATGAGGAAAAGACAGAAATATCAAACAAATACTTCATTTTGGTGTTCACTAAAGAAGACCATGGAGGAGGGCCATTACTCGTTGGCAAGTGTGCAGATGACAGTGGGGTAGATACCACCCCATTTACAGAAAAGAGTGTTTAGATGAAACTAGCAAAATTGAAAGTAGACAAGGCCATAGGGCCTGAAGAGATACATCCCAGAATACTAAAGGAGATCAGAGAGGTGCTGGCAGGTCTGGTGAAATGGGCATGGTGTTGCAAGCCTGGAAAAGGGCAACAGCGGTCCCAGTTCACAAAAATGGGAGCAGACTACAGACAGGTTAGCTTTACATCAGTAGTAGGAAAATGAATGGATCCGAGGCAACATGGTTTTACCAGAGAAAAGTCATGTCAAGTGAACCTTATTGACTTTTTTGATTGGGTGACTAGAGAATTAGATCAAGGATGAATGCTTGTGATTTATTTGGATTTCAGCAAAACTTTTGACACTATCCCACATAGGAGGCTCATGAACAAAATGAGAAGACTGTTAATGGGTCTCATGGTAGTAGAATGGAATACAAATTGGTTGACTGACAGACAACTAGGAGTCACTTAATGAAACTCCAAGGGAGAAGACTCAAAAACAATATAAGGAAATATTTTTTTCACGGAGAGGGTGGTGGATGTCTATTCCGGATTAGACAGTGAGGACAAAAACTGTAAACTAATTCAAAAGGGCATGGGTTAAACACTGTGGATCTTTAAAGGCTTATGGATGATATTGAAGAAAAGACTGCACGGGGTAACCTTCATGGAACAGTAGTAAGTAACCTTAACAGAAGGCATGGGGAATTACTGCAATCTTTTACTGTGTTACTATGTTACTATGTAGCATAGGGATAACGCAAACACAGTCCAAGATCCAGACCAGGTCAGTTAATCCAAATATATCAATCTTTATATATTTGACAAACAAGACCTCCAGATACTCTTCTACGTAAAGGAACAAGTATACAGATTTATAGGTATGAGCATTCACGGGGCTCACCAAATCCAACAGCGCAGCACATCTCTATTCTCTAGCCCTCAATTTGCCAGAATACTGGTATTCCCAGCAATGCATTTTGATTCTTTGATTACCAATCTGGATCCTCTGGGTGGGGCTGGAGCTGTTTGCTTGAGGCTGCAGGCTGATCCCCCCTTCTGGGTTGCTCAGCCTCTGGATTAAGGGAGCCACTCAGTAGCTCAGAGGCAGAGTTCCAGGCCAGTTCAAAGCCAGCCAGAGCTCTTTTTGTCCTTAGCGCTAAGGCATTCAATGACTGAACAGCAGTGGTTTTGGAGTGTCCATTCCCACTTCCCTGGCTAGTCTCAGAGGCAAGGTGTCTCCCCTCAGATGCACATGATTAGCCAGTAGGTCCTGCCCCCAGTCGCTCTCCCTTCTCCATTAAAACATTTTTCACAGCATTTCAGAAAGGCAGGGCAGGTATGGAGAAAAGGGACAGAATGACAGAGAGCAAAAGGTTGCAGAAGCATCACATGAGCATTTAAAAAATAAATCTAACTTTCTTTACACAGGGCAAGTATGTTTCTAAGCCATGGGTTACCAGAGGACAAAGGCCTTTGCTGTCATTGAAATCTCCCCCAATAGAGATCTCTTGTTATGTTTAAGTCTATAATATGCCTTACTAGGGTTTCCCATAATGCAGTTCCTATCAATATTGTCTTTGCAATGAATCAGTAGAACAATCATAAGAAATATTGGTTCAGATCCAGTGGTAAGAAATATTGTAAACCAAAACAAAATCTTGACTCTAAATTTTATTTTTTTTTTTGTTGGGGGGGGGAGCGCTGCATAATCTTATGCCCAAATTTTCAAACGCCGGAGCACGTAAAATCTGGCAGATATGACACGACTGTGTCGAACCTGTGCCAAATGCATTTTAAAATCGGCCCGGCCATGCGCGTATCTGCCGGTATATGCAGAAGTGCCGGCAGAGCAGAAAGGGGCAGGCCGGGGCCAGCCAGCACGGTGCCATTTTGCACTGTCCCGGTGACTCGCATGCCAGCAGCAGGCCAGCATATGCAACTTAATGCAACTACCAGGATGAAGTAAGTTAAAAAACAAAAAGTTTTCACATAGTTAGGGTGGGTTTAGGGGTCAGGGAGGAGAGGGGAAAAGGGAGGAAGGGTAGTTAGGGGGATAGGAAATTTCCCTCCCAGTCTACTCCTTAATTGGACAAGAAATCCTTAATTGGAGTGGGCTGGGAGGGAACTGGGGAAGGCTCTGCTGTGTCGCCGCGCATTTCTTTAGAAAATTCCCCCGTGCATGCATTAGAGGACACTCGCACATGCGCACACCGATATTAAAATCAGCTGCGCATGTGCGTGATGGAATCATATTTTATAACATGTGTGCAGCAACATGCACATGTTATAAAATCGGCGCACCCATGTGTGTGCGCCAGGAACCGTGCGCACATCGATGTGCGTGCACGGGTTTTATAATTAACCCCTTAGTGTATGTAAATCATTTCCATTGTCATGTATTAAAACTGCTGTAAACAATAAATTAGTTACTTTCTTAATAGTAGTTTATGGTAAGTTTGCTTACCATAAACAGTGTTCTCCATAGACAGCAGGATGAATTAGCCATGACACATGGGTAATGTCATCTGATGATGCTGAATGGATCCTTCTCTCTTAGTCATAAAGCTTTTCCTCTATTGAGCATGCTCAGGAGTTCATCTGCACATGCTGCCTTGTGAGCCTCTCAGTTGATTGCAAAGCTTAGTTTTCAGTAGACAGTTAACTCTCCAGAGAGGTGAGCTACTGTTATGTATGTCTATGGAGAACACTGTTTATAGTAAGCAAATTTGTTTTCTCTATCACCAAGCTGGGCTGAATTAGCTATGACATGTGGGAAGTCCCAAGCTGAGGGTTGGGACTTCCCACATGTGGGGTAGAACACTTACTGAAAAAGCAATCCAGAGCACTCCCCCCATCCCCCATGGAGAGTGGGTAACGAGGCTAAAAAAAACCTGCTAGCCCAAAGTTACTGTCACTTCTTGATAGATTGTCTAGACTATAATTAGACATGAAGGTGTGAACTGATAAACAAATTGCAGCTTTGCAAATGATAGGCCCAGCTCTTAGATGAGACATTGAAGTAGCCATGGTGTAGCCATGATGAGTTCTGGCAGAGTCCAGTATCTAGAGACCAGCCAGAGATTAGCAATGTGCAATACAATCTGCCAGCCAGTTGGACAATGTGCTCTTGGCAACAGCTATTCTCAGTCTGTTAGAATCATAAAAGACAAAAAGATGAGAAGCCTGATGATGTGGTTGAGCTCTCTTCAGATAATATGCTAAGGCCCTTTTGAAGTCCAGAGAATCAAGGGCTTTTTCCCCTTTATGTGCATGAGATCTTGGGAAGAATGTGGACAAAACAATGGCATGGTTGAGATGAAAAGCTGAAACTATTTTTGGCAGAAACTTGGGATAAGTGCAGAGCACCACTCTTACAAAAAAAATTCAGATAATCTCACTGACTCTCACTGAATTCAGGTAATCTCACCTGCTCTTCTAGCTGATGTGATGATGACTAGGAACATTATTTTCCAGGTGAGGAACTTCATGGAGCTGGCTAACAGTTCATATGAAGGTTTTATTAGTTGTGCCAATATGACATTGAGATCCCATGGCACCATTGGCTTAGGAATCAGAGGTCTTGTACACCACAAGTCTTTCATGAACTACAACACTAAAGGATGCAAGGATACTGGATTGCCCATCCATTTGAATGTGGTAAGCCACAATGGCATTGAGATGCACTTTGACCAATGATGTACTGAGACCTGACAAGGAGAGAGAGAATAAATACTGGAACAAATCCTTTAGAGCACAAACATATGGGTCTAGGGAATTTGCTAGGCACAAATGAAAATCTTTTCCATAAAACTGTAAGCTCTTCTAGTTGAGGGCTTTCTAGCCGAAATTACTATATCCTCAACTTCCTTGGACAGCAACAGCAATGAGACTACCGAGCATTTAACATCCATGCTGCCAAGTTGAGAAGAAAAGTGTTCAGTTGACATAAATGATCCCTCCTCTTCTTAGTAAAGTCAGATCAGACCACAGGGGGATCAGAAGGCTGACTGAAAACATGATGAGGTAAGACAATCACACTTGTCTTGGTCATCCAGGAGCAATGAAGATTAGGCACACCTTCTGCATTGTTGTCACCACCAACGGAAGTGGCAGATCTGCATCCCACTTGAGTAGAAAAACATCTGAAGTGATTCTGAACTTGCTATGAAGGATGGACCAAAATGTCCTGTTGTCACTAATGCAAACAAGCATTCAATGGGTGAGCCCAGAAGTTAATCTGTCTGCTACATTTTGATTTAGAGATCTCTCATGAGGATGAAACACTCTGCTGAAGCAATCCACCAGTGTGTTGGAGATCCCGGGAAGATAGGTTGCTTATAGGAAGGTTCTGTGACTGCAAGCCCACTTCCAAATTCTTAGAGATACTTGGCAGAGGGTCCATGACCCCATGCATCCTTGCTTGTTTATGTCGGTTTGGATCAGAATTCGCTTTCTCCATAAGAGATGTGAAAAAATTCTCAATGCATGTTTCTGATTGCTTATAACTCCAGGACATTGATCTAAAATAGACTATTTGTTGTCAACCAAATTCCTTGGAGTCAGAAAGAACCCTTTTGTGCTCCCCACACTATTTCCCAGGTAAAGGCTTTGAAAATTATCTATGAAATATTGCCATCTGCAGCCAGACTTTATAATCTCTACAGGGAGCAGTGAGCTACTCTTTTATCAGCACCAGTATGGTGCTTATTCTTCCCAATACATTTTGGTTCATTCTTTCCAGTCAGAATATATTCTTCATCTCCATATCCGGCTAAGTTACATGGATATTTAGCAGTATGGCTATTCCATTGAATATCCACATAGAAGTCACTACTAAGTCGGATAAGTTGTATCCATCTAAGTTTAGGCCTGCTATTGAGTTAGAGCAGCTCTCTCTTAGACGGACAACTTATCCAGCTAAGTCTAAATGTTGCTACTTTGCCGGATAAGTTATCTGGCTAAGTAGCATCGCCATGATCCACCCACTGTCTGCCCACAAAGTTCTCTGGCTAAAAGAAAGCCAGATAAGTGACCTATCCCACTATCTAGTGGCCACTGAACTTAAGTGGATATTCAGTGGCCGTTAGATAGCTGGATAAGTCCTACTTATCCGGCTATCTGCTGGCTGAATATTGGGCCCACAATATTCAAGGGTTTCCTTTTGAATATCATGGGAAGTCAGGTTGAAAAGAGACCAAAAGTCCATATTTTTCTCCCTTCTTCAGCAGTTCTCTAGAGGTGATCCATGAGAAAGTAAAAGAGTAACTGTAAACCAGTTTTATCTGCTAATGGAAGAATTGTCTTTATAACCCCAACCATAGTATCTCTCTGGATTAGCTCACAAAGCTAAGCACTTAATCATATCCGTTGTTATGTAGCCAAGCCAGGAACTTATCTGTCCTCTCACACATAGTCATAGATATAACCAGGGCAACTTCTTCTGAAGCACATTTCACATCACTCTCACAGTAAAAGACATTTTCCTCTGGAGAGGAAACTTACATTTCTGTAATCTCAGAGATCAAACTCTTGTTCTTTCAATTGCTTTGGCAGTAAATAGTGCTCCTGAATGATTCAACAGGGAAATTATTTACCCTCAGAGCAGCTAAAAGCAACAAGAGCAACTGTATATCACGAATGTGAAGAATCAGAATAAATAAAGAGAAGATTTATATTGCTTTGCTGAAAGAGCCCATAAAAACAGCAAAACTGAAAAAGAAAATTAGATGGCAAGAGAGAATTCTTGATCTGGCCTATGTTGTATTTTGGCTGCTTCAACTTGGAGCTGGGGTTAGCAACGATTGCCCCCCCCCCCCCCACACACACACACACACACACTTGTCATCCAGTCTCCATGATTACAGTGTGCTGCTACCACTGCTGCACTAGAGATTGACCCCAGTACCCTTACTGTACTTCGAGAGAGATGACAGGGGGTTGGGGTGGCAGGGAAGACAGGAGATCCATGACAGTGGCAAGAGGAAGGGTTTGTAGGGAAAGGGGGAGAGGGGAAAGAGGAGATCTGTTGGGTTGGGGAGCAGATAGTTGGGTCAGCCCATGCTGGGCTTTTACAGCCTCATTCCACAGCAATGGAATCCCAGCTAACCAAGGGCTAGGCTAATAGTTATTCAGCCAATGGAAAATATTGTTAAGGAACCTCTTAATTTTATTAGAGATATCTGGTTTGAGGATCAGGAAAAGAAAAGAATGAAAGAGGTTCCGAAATTTAGGACTTCTATTCATTTGCCTAGATTTAGGTGCCTAACCCCTTGATTTATCAAAATGCTATATTTATAGCAGAAATAGCGCCCACAAGAAAAAAAAAAGGGGGTGTGGTTAGGGTAATTTCCCAGCTCCCTTATCATGTAGGTATTTTTCACATCGCGAGCAATGTTATTGTCAGCACGTCCCACAATGTGTCAGCGCATCGCCCATCATTAGCCACAGCACTGGCTATTAGCAGCGTCTCACATTGTTTTATGCACATTGCGCAAATCTTTGGTATATATACACCCACTTCCTGCAGCTGTCTCTTTGAGGGTGTGTCAAGGTGTGGGTTAGAGGGAAGGAGGTGAGTTGTAGTTTAGTGGATTAGGAGTTCTTATAGCGATTTCTGAATGCATTGTCCTGTTCTTTATTGTTTTTTCCTTGTGTTTATCTTTACCTTTGTCTTTTGTCCATCTTTATATCAAAGTTTTCTTTTTCACTTTTGTCTGTTGGTATTTTTCTGTGGAGGAGTGAGGAGACATGTGGAGGAGGAGTGGAGGAGCGAGGAAGAGTGTGGAGGAGGAGTTGAGGAATGAAGTGTGTGGAGAAGAGTGAAGAGGTGAGTGGAGGAGAAGTGAGGAGTGTGGAAGAGTGTGAAGCAGTGGTGGTTGTGGAGAGGCTGGAGTGTGAGAGGCATGGGGAGAGAGGAGAGGAAAGGCATGAGGAGAGGAGGGGGAGGAGGGATGAGAGGAGGATGGTGGATGAGGGCAGGAGTGCTAGGAGAAGGAGGAATAGGAGTAGGAGTAGGGACAGGGCTAAGAGTAGAGATAGGTATGAAGGAAAGGAAAGAAGGAGGCAGGAGGGAGAAAGGGATAGTCAGGCGAGGACGGCGGGAGGAGGACAGCAGGCTAGGGATAGAAAGAGAGGGCAGAGGCGAAGGGAGTTTGCAGGCCATGGATAGGGGGGGGGGGGGAGGGAGGGGAGATGGGAGTGGGAATGAGAGCAAGGAAAGGGAGGACACCTCTCCAGAAGGGGAAGTGGCACTCCATTCTGGCAGCCAGGCAGCAGAACGCCCTCGGCTAAGAGCTCTCAAGCTCAGCATCAAGGACAATGAGATAATTATTGTTAGGGTCTTTGAGCATTACCCCTTCCTTTCTGGAAACATCAAGGCATCGGAGGGCCAGATCCGGTGTACCATTGGCAGGCAATATCCAGGTGGAGCTGTGTCCAGTGCAGTGCTGAGCAGGTGGCCCACAGGTTCCGGGACATAAAGGCACAGTTAAAGATGAAGGTCAGCAGCCGCAACAGGTACTTCCAGCAGCCCGGCGGAGGAGCCCCGTACCCAATATTGCTCAGGCCCATGGAGAAGCGCCTCATCCAGTGGCTGGGATCAGACATGCTTGAGTGCATGGCTGAGCAGCTAGATACCACACGAGCCAGAGCTGGTAAGTTCACCTGAACTGTTAATGGCAAGACTGCTACATTGGTGCACATCATAAAAACATAAGAACATAAGAAATTGCCCTGCTGGGTCAGATCAAGGGTCCATCAAGCCCAGCATCCTGTTTCCAACAGAGGCCAAACCAGGCCACAAGAACCTGGCAAGTACCGTGATCACATTCAGGCCGATACAATACCGATACGCTAAAAATGTGCATCTGTTTCAGGCGCCTGCTCTTTTAACGCACGCACAACCCGCTTTCTTAGACGCGTGATACAGTATTCAAAAAAGACACAAATCACAACGGCACCAAAAGAGCATGCAGAGGTCAAAAAAAGAGTATCCATAACGCTACTGATTTTACTAGATAGGACATCCATACAGTATCTCGCATGCGCTTGCAATGTGTTAAACTTTTATCAAAAGGGCATACATGTCAGATAGAATAATAACAAAAAAGAGTTTCCAATTTATCAATTTACATTTTCATTTATCATAGCTATCTCTCATAGCTGCCCCACCGTGACGTCAAGTGGTGCATCATAATCCTGCCTGGGAGATATATAAATTGCTGCTTGGAGTAAGTGTCCTTTTCTATTCAGTTCAAATTCAGTCAGTATTATATACAGACTGGTCTGAACTGGTACCTTTCATATTACAGGAATAGGAAGATCAACATCGTCATCCCTTAAATTTCAACAGGTAAGAGACGCAGTCATGGACGCTTCTTTCCCTGGGCCACCATTTGACTCCAGCGGTCCAGCAAAGGCCTGAAATGGACAGCCGGAGTCATGGACATCCAGGAAAGAAGCGGGAGCCTCCATGCTTGGTGGCTCCACTACTTTTCTGGGTGCTCACAGCTCAGGCGGTCCGGCAAAGGCCCCTAACGGACCCCCCTGGAATCATGGACATCCAGTTTGAGATGCTAAGTGCACCTGCCATGCCAAATGTTCCATGTGTGTAATTCTTACCTTTGGTAATTATGTTTTCTTCTTTGTTTCCAAAGCTCTTGCCCAGGCCTCTGCCAGTCCCAGCCGTCAAGCCCCAGGGACCAGCGGCACAGCTGGAATTTTAACTGCACCCTTGCTTATAGATGCAGAGACCCAGTTCAGTGAGGAGGAGGAGGAGAAGGAGCAGCTGCAGGAGCAGCATCATAGCCCACTCCTGGGATCAGCAAGCCTGCTAAACTTTTGGCCAGCTTGGGGGGGTCAGGAGGCCCCCCCAAGCTGGCCAAAAGTTCCGGTTGGGTCCAACGGGGGTCCCGGAGCGGAGGAGCACGTGACGCCGACGTCACGCCGGCATGACGTCGGCGTCACATGCTCCTCCGCTCTGGCGTCACGTGCTCCTCCGCTCCAGGACCCCCGTTGGACCCAACCGGAACTTTTGGCCAGCTTGGGGGGGTCAGGAGGCCCCCCCAAGCTGGCCAAAAGTTCCGGTTGGGTCCAACGGGTGTCCCGCAGTGACCTCCTGCCACATGACCTACCTGTCACGTGGTAGGAGCACAAGATGGCGCCGGTGACCATGTGACAGGGGCTGACCAATGGCATCGGCAGCCCCTGTGACACAGGCTATCGGCGCCGTGAGGAAATCGCAAACGAGTGCAGGGATGGCTTCCTGACTCCCCGCTGGACCACCAGGGAGTTTTGGTAAGTCTTGGGGGGGGGGATCTTAATCCCCCCCCAAGACTTTAAACCCCCCAGGGTGGGGGGTTTAAATTTTTATTTAGGGAACCGGGAAACGTATGGACAGATCGACAACTTATGGAATTCTCCATACTTCCATATTCAACGGAATCGACCCTCAACGACAACATATCACAAACGCAACGAAAAGTTTTTATCTGCACATCCCTAGCAGGCACTGAGGCAGACCAGACCCTCATGCTCCTTCTGGAGGCCAAACCATCATCTGCCAACATGAAAACATGCCTCCAGCACCAGCACTCCCAACAACTCCTGTATAGAGGCCAGTGTGACAGTTTATTTGTTGACAGTATATGAACAGTATAAGACTTGCGCATTCTGTGTCAGCTGTTCCCGAACGGGTAACTGCATGCGGTAGAATACTCTCTTTTGCATTTACTCCTCCCACTCTCCTCCCACTTGCATACTCAATTGTATATTTGCATACACAATTGCATTGCAGTATTTATTGCATGCATTAAGGTTTTATTGCACGTGTTAGGCTGTTATTGCGCATGTTAAGGCCCTATCACGAAATGATAAATGACCTGGTAAGTTAGGTACCTAGTTCTGAAAATCAGTGCTAAGCACTTAACTTTTTTCCCCACCTTAACTTTGCCCCCATAGTCATCTACTTTTTAGTGTCCTAAATTTAGGAACGTAATGAAAGTAGAAGACAAAATTTAAGAATTCTGCCCTAGTACATTTTCAGAAGGGCCAATTTATGAGCCTGATTCCCAAAGTTTGGTCGCTAAACCCTTTGAAAATTGACCTCTATCAAAAGAATACCCTATAAAAGGTAGAGACAAAGGATGAAAATTATGCTGCACCTAAAAGCTCACAAGATCAAAAATGTTGTTACGGTTCAAGAAGATCAGAAAAGAAGGTAGTGATTTTTGTCAGAAATTGGTAAGT
This sequence comes from Rhinatrema bivittatum, assembly GCF_901001135.1. Taxonomy (NCBI): domain Eukaryota; kingdom Metazoa; phylum Chordata; class Amphibia; order Gymnophiona; family Rhinatrematidae; genus Rhinatrema; species Rhinatrema bivittatum. The sequence continues at coordinate 238,131,577 of NC_042621.1, forward strand.
TGTAAGGAGATAAGAGTCATTTTCATATTTATTGGGCCAAAACACAGGTTACAGGGAGTCAAGATGAAGAAAAGTGGAAAGAAAACAAGCAGGGATCTGACTGTGAAGAGGGCATGTGAGAGACTTAGAAATGAAAGCAATGAGTCCTGACAGGATACATCTGAGGGTATTAAGGGAACTTAGGGAAGTTCTGGCAGCTCTAATGAATGCTTCTTTAGTGTCTACAGTTGCTCCAAAGGATTGGTGACAGACGGAAGTGGAATGAGGAGGCTGAGAACTGCAGGCTGGTTAGTCTGACCTCAGCTATAAGTAAATGGAATTTCTGCTACAACAGAGAAAAATGATTCTATGCGCTACAGCAAGGGTGACCAACTCTGCTCCTCGAGATCCACAAACAGACCTGATTTTCAAGACATCCATAATGAATATGCATGAGATAGATTTGCATATGCAGCCTCCATTGTATATATAAAGGGATAAACAGAGTAAAGTAAATAAAAATATAAAATGAAATAATAGAAGACTTACCTATCCTGTAGTTCCACAAGTAGAGTCCAGAAGGTTCAGATTTTCTAGTGGCCAGAGTTGTGCCAGAGGCAGTGACAATAGCAGGACAGAGATTGAAGACAGCACCCAGTCTTGCTATGAGGGACTGCCAGAGGCAAAGGCCGACAGAACTGAAGAAAGAAAAAGAACCGTGAAAGAAGATGAGGACTGCAGCTACCCAGAAGCAGCGTTGTGTTGCCGGTGATCAGCTACTGTTAGTGCTTCTGGCAATGAGTAGAAACTACACTCAGAATGCAAAGGACTCCGGACCAAGATGGGTCACAGCTAATGATGGAAAACATTTCAGGAAGTGACAACAAGCACTGGAGAGAAAGGCAGAGGATGGCAGGAAAGGAATAAACAGATGAAGAAATAAACTGGGAGGATTGAGCTACTATTGAAGGGGTTCAATTTCGTGACCCCCTGAAGAATGAAACACCTGAACGTCTTCCGACTAACCATGCCAGCAGTGAAACACACAGCCATTTTGAACGTACTAATGTTTGCAACGCAAATGACACGTAATGCGTAGTGACGCAGTTGCGCACTAACCTTTAGCGTAACGTAACTCCATTTTGGAATAATAATTTGTATTGTATTAATACGAACGCCGCTGTAAAATGTCTAACACGTCAATTAAATGACGAAACGATAGTCTGATCGTAAGCTACACCTACTAGAGGACCACGCTAGCTAATGCTTGTTCAGCAGTTTGTGAAATGTTTGTTCAGCAAAAACCAGAACGCATGTGTGAAAGATAAGAGTTGTAAAGTGCATAAAAGTTTGCTCCTAAGGGGGCGTGGCATGCAGTTGTACTGAGCCTTTGTCTTAGCTGCATCTTGCTGGCAATAAAAGTCTATCTTTACGGATCAGTTGTCTGGACCTCCTTACTGACTAAAAAGAGACGGTTACATTTGGCGAGCCAGCCAGGAGGTACCGGGGACGCTATTTTAGCCCCCCAGTGGGTCCGGTAGTTTGGTGGCGGAGCGATCCCCCAGACGCACCTGGTGAGTGGCCACCGCTGAGTTCAGCGATCAGGTTTCTGAGGGGACCATTCCACAGAAATTCTCCTGAGACCTCTGGGCTGGTGATCCGGGAAGAAGGCTTTCGTGACGATCGGAAGAACCCTGCAGGCGAGTATTATGGGAATGGTGGGAGAAGTGAAGAATAGCTAAAAGAGTAGCAAATAACCGGTCCATCCCCAAGCGGACCAAGGGGGCTTTGATCACACCCCACGCCGTGGTTTGGTAGGAATTGTATTCCGAAAGCCACGCGCATAAAAAGAAATTTATAAGTAAAGTATATGATAGCGGGAATAGGTTTCTTGTTGTGTGAAAGAGAGTGAATGGCCTCGCAGTTCTAGGCCGGGCTGACCGCGTCCTAGTCGGGGCGATTGTGACCCTTTTGTGTCTGGCGGATACGGACCCCTTACCTATCCGTCTTCCCTTCCCTTCTCTGTCTGTGATTCTATCCTAATGGGAGGGGGCTACTCAACTCCACTAAAAGCTATGACGGAACACTATAGTGAAGTGTTCGATAAACGTAAATGTACGAAACCTGGAATGATTCAGCGATGCACCCACAGGTGGCCCAGTTTGTGTGTAAATTGGCCTCCGGCAGGAACTTTCAATTTCCAAACAGCCACGAGGGTCCTGAATATAGTTACGCAAGAAGGGAATCCAGGTTGCCCTGAGGATAAGCCGTACATAACTGCTTGGATTGCAGTTATTGAGAATCCTCCGTCATGGGCGAAGAAGTTAGTGGAGGGAGCCGCCCTCGTAATGGTGGCGCAAGTGAACAAGATGGGAGACCGGAAGTCCCCAAACCGGAAGAGAAAGGGAAGGGCGGCCATCTTGGGAATAAAAGATCATGCGTCATCTGCGGCGGCCATGTTTGTAGTGCAAGGGAATGCACGGACTCAAGAAAAAAAAATTAAACCCCTGCCGCCTGCAGTACCGTCCGACGCAGAACATCTTCTGCCGCCACCGTATGCCCCCAGCTACCCTCAACCGTATAATGCGCCACCAGTTCCCTCAGCCCCCGCCAATGCCCAAGCCGATTCTGAGCTAGTGCCGATTCCCGAAGCACGGCTTGAAGCAGCAGCGGCAAAAGTTGAAGACGGCAGCGAGTCGTCCGTAGCCGGTGGCACTCGCAGTAAAACCCAAGCCGCAAGTTTGCAACTACCAATTAGGGAAACGACCACCGTAGTTCCCGTGGTCCCGACTGAAGAAAACGAATATCATACTACGCAAACAATAAAGTTATTTACTTACATACCTTTCACTTCCAGTGATCTTTTTAACTGGAAACAGCTTGGCCCCTCTTACGCTGACAAACCAGATCAGATGATAGATTTTTTACGGGGAATTTTTGCAGCCCATAACCCCAACTGGGCTGACATTCGGCATCTCGCCTCCATCCTTTTCACCACCGAAGAGCGCCGACAAATACAATTAAATCTGGAAGAAGCAGTTCGGCTGGGAGCTGGGTCAGATGGTAATCCAGATGAAGCAGTGAAAGAACAAGCCCCAGTCGCCGATCCCCACTGGGATTTCCAGACCACGGCAGGGCGCGAGCGCATTGCTGCATATCAAAAAGCATTTCTTGAAGCATTAAAGAAAGGAAAGAAGAAAGTTGTGAACATGGGAAAGATCCAAGACGTGGTGCAAAGGAGAGACGAGACCCCCGGAATCTTTCTGGAGCGATTGATGGACGCATATCGGCAATACAGTCCGTTTGATCCAGAGGACCCCAAAAGTCAGTCCGTGATAGTGATGAGTTTCGTCGGACAATCCTGTCCCGATATCCGCCGGAAGTTACAGAAGTCAGAAGGATTTGAGGGAATGACTATTAGCCAATTAAAAGCTATGGCCGACAAAGTTTATGTAAACCGAGAGCCGGACGGAGATAAGAAGGAAAAGAAAGAAAGTAGAAAGTTAAGAGAAAGTGTTAGTCTGTTAGCCGCAGCGTTGGAAGAAACTAATTTCGGGAACTCGTCCAGGCACTATCAAGGATATCCTGGACCGAGAGGAAGGGGCAGGTCGCCCTTGAGGGGGCCGGCCAGAGGACGAGCAAGTAGAGGAGGATCGTTTAGAGGGGGAAGGATGCCGTTGGGAGCCAATCAATGTGCATTCTGTAGACAAGAAGGACACTGGAAGTCTGAGTGCCCGGAATCCCTGCAAGTAAAGCAGGAAGGATATACTCCGTCCAAACCAAAAGAAGCTGAATGGCAGATGGCCGTAGGAGAAACTTCTGGCGAAGACAGTGAAACATGACTAGACAGGGGAAATCTTCCCCTGGATCCCTTAGTGGAAATTAAAGTAGGGACTGAGACGTTTAAAGGACTGTTAGACACCGGGGCACAAAGATCAGTCATGACTACCGCTATCACCACGCCCACTTCAAAAAAAAAATATTTCCATCGTCGGAGCCTCTGGAAAGCCACTCATCGCTCCTTTTCTCCAAAAACGACAGGTCCGTGTAGGGGGACAATTAGTATCGCATCAGTTCCTCTATGTCCCGGGATGCCCAGTCCCACTTATAGGGAGAGACCTCCTTTGCAAATTAAGAGCCACTTTACAATTCGAATCTACTGGAGAAATCAAAGCATCCTTCACTGATAACCCAGTCTCTCTCATCTGCCCACTCCAAGAAGAATGGAGATTGCATCTCCCCATAGTTGAACACGTCACTACGCACCGATATGGAGAAAACACCATCCTCAACGAAAAGCACAGACAGCTGATGGATAGTGTACCTAAAGTGTGGGCCGAACAAAACCCAGGAGGAATAGCCATCAATGCTACCCCTATTTGGATCGAGATGAAACAGAATGCACAGGTGATCAATCAACCTCAATACCCCATTCCATATATGGCCAGGCAAGGAATCGAGATACACTTGCAGAGACTGTATAATTTGGGCATTCTCCGGCGAATCCGATCTGCTTGGAACACCCCTTTGTTGCCCGTAAAGAAACCTGGATCTGATGATTATCGACCAGTACAAGACCTAAGGAAGGTGAACAGTCAAGTAGCAGATCTAGTAGCCCTCGTGCCAAATCCATATTCAATCCTAGCCCAAGTCTCCCCTGCATCAAAGTGGTACAGTGTCATTGATCTCAAAGATGCCTTCTTCTCCGTCCCAGTGGCGGAGGAATGTCAAAAGATTTTTGCTTTCACATGGGAAAATGCACATACTGGAATAAAGCAGCAGTACACATGGACTCGTTTGCCTCAAGGGTTTAGGCACTCACCTACGCTGTTCGGTGAGCAACTGGCAAAAGACTTGAAGATGTATCAAGTGAAGTATGGGCCAGTAATACAATACGTGGATGATCTTCTGTTGTTTCGAGAGACGTATCTCGAATGTGCAGTATCCACTCTTCAGCTGCTAAAGACGTTGTACTCAAAAGGATATCGTGCAAGTAAAAAGAAAGCGCAAATCTGTGAATTGGAAGTAGAATATTTAGGCTTCCAGATCCGTGGAGGAACCCGTTGTCTGGGAATTTCTCGCACCAGTTCGATAAGAGGTCAACCTGTACCCACTTGCAAGAAAGAACTCCGAGCGTTCCTTGGAGCTGCAGGATACTGTAGACTGTGGATTGCTAACTATGCAGTCATTGCTCAACCCCTGTACGACAAATTGCGGGGTAAAGAACCCGAGTCCCAACCTTTTCAATGGGAAGGAACCGAGCTGGCAAGCTTACGTCAATTAAAAGAAGCTTTAATTGAACCACCTGCTCCAGGATTGCCAGATGTAATGAAACCATTCCATTTATTCGTCGATGAGAAGAAGGGAATGGCCATCGGGGTATTGACTCAAACCTTAGGCTCATGGGAGCGACCTGTTGCATATCTGTCAAAAGGAATGGACAATGTTGCAAAAGGATGGCCTGGGTGTCTTCGAAGCATCGCGGCTGCATGCTTACTCATTCCAGAAGCAGTCAAATTAACTTTTGGTCAAACTCTGAACGTAACAACTCCCCACACTATCCAAGGACTGCTAGAGACTCATGGGCCAAAATGGATGACTAATTCACGTCTCGTAAAGTATCAAGCTTTGTTATGTGAAACTCCAGAAATTCAAATACAAGACAGTAAAAATCTGAATCCTGCAACTTTACTCCCAACTCCTACTTCAGTTACTCATAAGTGTGAGGAAATCATGGCCACCGTACATTCCAGCCGACCCGATCTACGCGATCAACCCTGGCAGGGAGCTTGGACTTTGTTCACTGATGGAAGCAGCCAGGTTATTAATGGAGTCCGGGTTGCTGGGTATGCTGTGGTCTCCGAAGATGACATCATCGAAGCCGAGCCCCTACCCCCAGGGACATCGGCGCAAAAAGCAGAACTAATTGCGCTCACCAGGGCTCTACAGTTGGCAGAGGGCAGAACTGTTAACATCTATACTGACTCAAAGTACGCTTTCCTTACTATCCAAGTACATGGAGCTTTATACAAAGAACGAGGATTCCTAACAGCTGAAGGGAAACAACTAGCTAATGCATCTGAAATATATCAATTGCTAGAAGCCGTGTGGGCACCAAAGAAGGTAGCTGTCATGCATTGTAAAGCCCACACAGGGAAATCAGATCCCATCGCAAAAGGAAACCAATGGGCAGATAAGACAGCAAAAGAAGCAGCACGTGCACATCAATCACGCACCCCAACTAAAACTTGCCCACTTCTACAATTTCCGGTTGAAGTCCCTGTTTATTCAGTGGAAGAAAATGACTGGGCACAAACTGAACAATTCCACCAGCAGAATGGTTGGTGGATAGTGCAAGGAGATAGGGTGTGGATACCCGACGCATTGGCTTGGACCATTGTCAAGGAAGCCCACAGCAAAACTCATCTTGGTCGAGATGCATTAGCAACCCTATTGGCAAAAACTTACTACATTAACAGACTCATTCAGCTAACCAAATATGCTGTCAATCAATGTGTCACCTGTGCAAGAAACAATCCAAGAAATGGACCTGGTCCAGCACCTGGACACATACTACGAGGGACTACTCCGTTCCAAGTTTGCCAAATCGACTTCACCCACATGACTCCTTCAAAAGGATACAAAGCAATGCTGGTAGCTGTCTGTACTTATATTGGATGGATCGAAGCCATACCCACACGAACTGAGACTGCCAAGGAGGTAGTGTCTCTGCTTCTCCATAAAATCTTACCACGATACGGATTACCACGGCAAATAAATTCCGACAATAGACCAGCTTTCACCAGTGAAGTCACACGACGACTGAGTCAAATTTTGGGTGTCCGATGGCACCTGCACTGCGCTTGGAGACCTCAGAGCAGCGGAGCAGTTGAATGAGCTAACAGGACTCTAAAAAATCAACTAGCTAAATTGTGTCAAGAAACGAAAACCAAATGGCCAGATATCCTGCCATTAGCTTTACTACATGTCCGATGTACTCCAAGAAAGTCTGGTCTAACACCTTATGAAATGATGTATGCAAGACCTCCACCCCTTCCATCTTTTCCTGAATCGTTGCAGATACAAGGGGAAATGTCTCTCAGTAACCAACTCAAAGGACTACATAAGACAGTCATTGCAATTCAAAATTACACCTGTGATACTGAGCCATTAGTCCTGCTAACCCTGATCCACCCATTCCAGGTCGGGAATTCAGTGTGGGTAAAAGACTGGGATGAGTCCGATTTCCTCCAACCACGATGGAAAGGGCCGTACACTGTGTTACTAACCACTCCAACGGCAGTTAAAGTCTTTGGATGCCCTTCATGGATTCATTGGACCCGACTTAAACCAGCTGCATCCAACTGGCAAGTCTCCAGGATTGGGGACCACAAGTTAAGATTCACCCAAGGCAGGGAGAATGCTAGTCCTGAGTAAAAGACTTCAGTAAATACTAAAGAATATTAACGTGTCCATTTCTTTCCTTCCTTTCAGACTCCATAACTTACGAATGCAACTCTCTACATCATAAAGCAATGTCACAGATACTGACTTCAAAGGTCTACGCAGCATCTGCCTTCTACCTTCAGTTGTCAAGCATTCTACAGATTTCATTACTACTCTTCTGCACGCCAACTACCTCTATTTTCCTGCCCCTGAGCAAGAATTGTACAGAATGTATCAAGCAGATCCGTACTACAACTCAAGATGGATTTCAAGTTGTATCAACGATCATCCACCAATCTCAGCCTCCTGCTTCCTGTGCCACACTACCTGCTTGTGCCTTAAATACCACTCAAGGCTATCAATCTTTCCATCGATGTCTAGAGGGTAGTAAAGTCATTTGTCATACCCCAACCACTCCTAACTACTACAATATTACCCTCACAGCAGGTCTACCAAAGAGCTATACATCAAGCATTATCCCAGAAGGAAAGGGCATCTTGTACTACATCAACTCCACTAAAGTTCTTATGGGAGGAGAGACTACCGTCACAATAACCTTCGATGCCTGTGAGGCCATTGATAAACACCCAAATGCACTCCATTGTGGGTCTCAAGCCTGGAAAAATTCCTATGTCTACAACCACAAATACCTCTGTCCATACAACCGAGCCGCTAATCCATCCAGTTGGATACCATGTGGAGGGGACCTGACGCTGTCAGGCTGGGCTCTAGTCTGCGACTATACTGGAGGAGGTTACCATGGCTGCCACGGAATAGGCCGGCTAACTGAAATAACTGGTAACACTGTCTCTATACAATGGCCTATAAGAAGTGAAGGATCCCCCTGGCAAGAGACTTGGGGATTTGGTATCGACGGAACTGGAAAAGACCCCATGACTTACATTACTATCACACAGCGGAGAGACAAACCTCGTCCAATTATTCACCAGACCACTGTAGTGGGCTATCAGTCTTTCTTCGATGAAATATCTCATGTGACTGAGGAATTGAAGAAACATACAATTTCCCAGCAAGCAAAGAACATGTTCATTAATTTGGCTGAGAATATAGCTCTCTCTCTCGAAGTTAAAAACTGTTTTGTATGTGGAGGTACAAATACAGGAGAGCAATGGCCTTGGGAAGCCAAAGAGACATTCCAATCTGATCTTAATACGTTAAATACAACTGTAACCTGCAACCGAAAAACTCATCCATATGAGTGGGCACTCCAGACTGATGTGATTGGCAGACAAAGTATATCTCGGCAACATTCCCGTATCTATACTATACCTGTTGGAAATTCTCCATGTACAGGGGTTCTTACTGCCAATCTAACTAACCATACATGGTGGCAAACTGAAAATTCTACCATGCCAACACCCATCTGGACTGAACCAACTTTAAACAAGACATGGACTGCAGCGGGCGTGTCCACTACCATCTTCAACGCCCCAGACGGCTACTATTTTGTATGCGGACGACGAGCCTATGAACAATTGCCCACACACTGGTATGGTACTTGCTTCTTGGCTACAATACGACCCAGTTTCTTCCTACTCCCCATTACTGCTGGAGAAACCTTGGGAGTCCCAGTGTACAGTCCCATGAGATCCAACAAACGTCGCAGAAATTCTAAAGTATCCATTGGAGACTGGAAAGATCAGGAGTGGCCTCCTGAAAGAATTGTACAATATTACGGCCCTGCCACATGGGCTGAGGATGGTTCTTATGGGTATAGAACCCCTATTTATATGCTAAATCGTATTATCCGACTACAAGCAGTACTAGAACTCCTGACAAATGATTCTGCCTTGGCTCTCAACATCCTAGCCAAGCAGAACACCAAAATCATAACAGCTGTTTACCAAAATCGATTGGCTTTGGACTACCTCCTGGCACAGGAAGGGGGTGTGTGTGGGAAATTTAATCTTTCTAATTGCTGTTTACAGGTCGATGACAAGAGTAAGGTCATTGAGGAGATCACTGATCGAATGATATGACTTGCACATGTTCCCGTACAGACGTGGACTGGAATACTTGATTGGACAGCCTCCTTGCCCAACTGGCTGACCTCCATACCGGGGCTTAAAGAGCTTTTCCTTCCTTTGATATTTCTTCTTTTGACCTGTACTCTATTTCCTTTGTGTCTACCTCTTATTTTCAGAAATCTCCATTCCATGATTGAAAAGATTGCTGATCGACGAGCAGCAGCTCACGTCATGATGATAAATAAGTATGTGTCTGTCTCCACTTTCCCTTCCTCTGATTCATCTGACTACGACACTACCGATGATTCTGATGCTGATTCTGATAATGAGTACCTAACCACTAACTTGTAATTTCTCATGGATTCTATGCAACTAACTTCACAGAGCCACTTGTTAGCTAGGGTAAGTCGGGCTACAAAGGGGGGTGACACCAATAGGGTACACCCGTCTCAAACCCGTGAAGCAACCAACGACCTAGCAACACCTTAGGGCTCATGTTAAATGACACAGCTTTTAATTCTTGTTTGTCGTTTCAGTTACTTCACAGATAAAGAGTGATACTTCTGCCTTCTACCCGAAGTTGAAGTATCAAAGGGGGGAATGAAGGGGTTCAATTTCGTGACCCCCTGAAGAATGAAACACCTGAACGTCTTCCGACTAACCATGCCAGCAGTGAAACGCACAGCCATTTTGAACGTACTAATGTTTGCAACGCAAATGACACGTAATGCGTAGTGACGCAGTTGCGCACTAACCTTTAGCGTAACGTAACTCCATTTTGGAATAATAATTTGTATTGTATTAATACGAACGCCGCTGTAAAATGTCTAACACGTCAATTAAATGACGAAACGATAGTCTGATCGTAAGCTACACCTACTAGAGGACCACGCTAGCTAATGCTTGTTCAGCAGTTTGTGAAATGTTTGTTCAGCAAAAACCAGAACGCATGTGTGAAAGATAAGAGTTGTAAAGTGCATAAAAGTTTGCTCCTAAGGGGGCGTGGCATGCAGTTGTATTGAGCCTTTGTCTTAGCTGCATCTTGCTGGCAATAAAAGTCTATCTTTACGGATCAGTTGTCTGGACCTCCTTACTGACTAAAAAGAGACGGTTACACTATCAATGGTCAGCTTAAATGATTGAGAAAGAGAGAGACTGACACTGCTGACAGAGATCTTCTCTTGAGATGAGAGCTGTATATAAAAATAAAAAGAGAAGAAGTTGCTGACCTCCTGCTGCTGTCATTGCTGAGGGTGTCTTAAGGCTGATTTTGGTATTTTGTATCTTTTAGTTTGTTCTGGAAACTGGCGTGGAGCTGCTGGACAGGGGAAGGCATGTTAGAAAGGAGAGTGCAGGAACTTCAGTGACATCATCACTGAAACATGTACTGCAAGTACTGTTGGGGGGAAGGTTAACAAGTTTAAGTAAAAAGAAGAAAAATAGAAGCTAATAAGCACAAACAGGAAATAATATTCAGGATAAAAAAAAGGATACCTATATAATTAAAAACAATGAAACTTCTCAGGAAGGAATTTTAGGTTCCTCATTAAACTACACTATTTTAAAACATTAGAAAGTTGATTGGAATCACCCAGCCCATCATCAACAAGGTTGCATGCGCACTGGATAATCAGGTTAGGCAGAGATAGCGTATCCTAGGAGACGCATCACTGGCTTCCCTGGTTACCAGTGAGTAGGCTGGCAAAAGTGTACAGAAGTTAGACAAAGCACAGTGTAGGAATTTAAATTTCACAGAGATTTAAAACACATTCAGATTACACAAAAATCAACTGAAATCAGATACTGCAGGGAAAAATAAAAAGAGAAAGAATAAGCATAGTATAAAGACAAAAATAATCAGCTCTGAGGATTATTTGGCGCTATGATGTCATCAAGTATTGAGACCAAGCAGAAAAAAAAAAAAGACAGTTACAGAATCAGAGCAGTTAGTGCCTGATCATTGATGGAGAAGGATCTGTTAAGCCAGTCCTCTCAAATCAAGGCCTAACTAATGCAAATAAGTGCAGTTACAGTACAGTTATAGTGAATGTATGATTGATATTAAGTGTAAAGGTGTGTATGATATATATTGTCTGTTCTGAAACAGTAGTGCTAGGGTTATGAATTATATATTTTTTTATTATTAGTTAGAATATAAAGTTGAAATAAAACAACAAGTAACATACTTGTAGTATGCAGAAGATCCTGGAACAGTGAAGGGAGTCAGTTTTGCTTCCCTTTAAGTTGTTTAAGATTAAGTTTAGGAGGAAGATTTCAAGATAAAAGAAAAGAAAGAAGAACTGGCCAGCAACGAAAAAAAGCAACAATAAAGATAAAAGAAAAGAAGGAAGAAAAACAGATAAGTGACTGTTGCATTGATGAACTCTGATGAACTCTCACATTTAATAGTAATTTCATACTTGGGTTAATTAAAAGAAATATATAAGTAAAGTGATAAATATATATATGGAGTAATAATAAAACAATTCTTATTTGTGATTGTATTTTAATAGTTCATGAAATTCTAATCTTATAAGGAAATAATATATATTAATCATATATAAAACTAATAATTTATTTTTTTATGAGAAATATAAATAAAATTGAGAGTTTGAATTGTTTTGAATTGGTTATTCCAATTATTTTTAAGCGGTAAATAGTATTTCTGTATTTAACATCTGACTACCTTGCTGCCACACGACTACACTACTCGACCACAGTAGTCTTCTAACAGAAGTACATTTACCAGGCTTACATATGCAAACCTATCTCATGTATATGTATTGTGGATATCCTGAAAACCTGGCTTGTTTTTGGCTCTTGAGGAGCGGAGTTGGCCACTTTTGCAGTACAGGATCCAAGGCAGCATGGTTTTACCAGGAGTAGGTCTTATCAGATGAAGCTAATCAATTTTCTTTGACTTGGTGACCAGAGAACTAGATCAAGGGAAAGTACTAGGAGAAATGTACTTGGATTTCATCAAGGTCTTTGGCAGTTTTGCAGAGGCAACTTGTAAATAAACTGAGTGATGTAGGTATGGGCTCTAAAGTGACAAACTAGGTTAGAAACTGAGTGGGAGATTAGAAAGCGTAGTGGTAAATAGAGTTCAATCTGAGGAAAAGAGGGTCACCACTGTTGTGCCTCAGGGATTGGTCCTCAGTCTGGTTGTGTTCAACATTTTCGTAAGTTATACTGAGGAATGGCTATTGAGAAGGTCTGCCTTTTTTGTGGATGATACCAAAATCTGCAAAAGAGTAGACTCCCTGGAATGTATTGGAAAACATTTGAATGGATCTAGTGAAGCTTGAGGAATATTCTAGAGTTTGTAAGATAAGATTTAATGCCAAAAAATGCAGGGTCAGAATAGGATAAGAAGATCTTCCGTGGACTTGGAGATATCATATTTGATGATCTTGAAGTGGCCAAACAGACAAGGTAACAGCAAAAGCCAGAAGGATGCTTGGGTTCATAGAGAAAGGAAAAGGAGATGATGCCTTTGTATAAGTTTCTGGTCAATAGAGCGTGCAGGGAAAAAAATGTATTTCAATTCAATTTTTTGTTTCAGGAGAGGGGAGTTTGCATTTCAGTTTACTTTATCTTCTGAGCTAAAACAAACATTACATGTTTAAAAACCCTGAAACAAAAAAACACAAAGAAAATGATCCCCCACCTCTACTTGGTGCCAAAACATTACACTAATCCCCATCCTCCCGGAGATATTTTATCCCGTCATGGGTTCTGCCCAAACTTGCCAAGAAGAACAGGCAGGGGTGCTCCACAGTTGTTCCTGCTCCACTGATTCCTGGTTCTAAAATGGCATTGGCCAGCCGTGAGGCCAGCACCATTTTGTTGTATGATTGCATAGCTGTATGGATGTACAACAAAATGGCATTGGCCTCAGGGTTGACTGGCACATTTTGGAACTGGAACTCAGTGGGGCAGGAATGCCTGAGGATTGCTCCTGATACTTTATATTTGCTTGGTTTATGAAGATCACAAGAAGGGGTAAAATACCTCTAGGGAGATGGGGTTAATTTAAATGTTTTACTAGATCTTTTTTTTTTTTTTTTACTTTACTAAACAAAAGTCACTGAAAAAAAATCACATTTCAGGATAGTGGGAGTTTTGTTTTTAAACAAAACAAGGCTGTTTCCTCACATTTTTCATTTTGTTTATCAACAAATGCATATCCCTAATTTTGACTACTCTGTACAATTTTGGAAACTGAATTCATAAGTATATAAACCAGATGGAATTGGTTCAGAAGGAGGCACCTAAAATGGTCAACAGCCTTCATCCTAAAGCATATGGGGAGACTTAAAGATCATAAGAACATAAGAAATGCCATACCGGGTCACACCAAGGGTCTATCAAGCCCAGTATCCTGTTTCCAACAATGGCCAATCCAAGTCACATGTACCTGACAAGTACCTAAACATTAGAAAGATTACAAGCTTCTATTGCTTATTAATTACCATAATAACCTCTAGGAACTTATCCAAACCTTTTTTAAACTCAGTAACACTAACTGCTGAAACCACATCCCCTGGTAATGAATTTCAGAGTTTAGCTATGAACTGAGTGAAAAAGAATTTTCTTCAATTAGTTTTAAATGAGCTACTTGCTAACTTCATGGAGTGCCCCCTGCTCTTTCTATTATCTGAGAGAGTAAATAACTGATTTACATACTCTTTCAAGTCCTTTCATGATTTTGTAGATTCTATCATATCCCCCTCAGTCGTCTCTTCTCCAAACTGAACAGCCCTAACTTCTTTAGCCTTTCCTCATAGGGCAGAGGTTCCATGCTCCATATCATTTTGGTCGCCCTTCTCTGCACTTTCTCCAGTGCAGCTATGTCCTTTTTGAGATATGGTGACCAGAATTGCGCACAGTATTCAAGGTGCGGTCTCATCATGGAGTGATACAAAGGCATTATGACATCCTTCATTTTATTTTCCATTTCCTTCCGAATAATACCTAACATTCTGTTAGCTTTTTTGATCGCCACAGCACATTGGGCTGATGATTTCAATGTATTATTCACTATGACGCCTAGATTCTTTCCTGGGTGGTAACTCCTAAGACAGAACCTATGTGTAACTACAGCAATGGTTATTTTTCCCTATATGCATCACTTTGCACTTGTCCACATTAAACTTCATCTGCCATTTGGAAGCTCAATCTCCCAGTCTCACAAGGTCCTCCTGAAATTCATCACTATCTGCTTGAGATTTAATTACTCTGCATAATTTTGTGCCGTCTGCAAATTTGATCACCTCACTCGTTGTACCCCTTTCCAGATCATATATTAATATATTAAAAAGCACCAGTCCAAGTACAGATCCCTGAGGCACTCCACTGTTTACCTTTTTCCACTGTGAATACAGACAATTTAATCCTACTCTCTGTTTCCTGTCTTTTAAACAACTTGCAATCCACAAAAGAACATCACCTCCTATCCCATGACTTTTTAGTTTTCTTAGAAGCCTCTCATGTGGGACTTTGTTGAACGCCTTCTGGAAATCCAAATACACCACATCTACCGGTTCACCTTTGTCCACAGGTTTATTCACCCCTTCAAAAAAATGTAGGAGATTTGTGAGGCAAAACTTCCCTTGGGTAAATCCATGTTGGTTGTGTCCTTTCAAACCATGTCTATCTAAATTTCTAAATATCTAAATTAATAAATATTAATAAATTAATAAATAAATTAATAAATATCTAAATTAATGAGACATTTCTCATTAACCCTCTTCCTTTAATTTGTATCCTGTAATTTATTTTGTCCCCCTCTGATTCCTGAGAACCCTTCCTTCCCTCAACCCCATCTCACCTATGAAAGAGTATCATTTACACACCAACTGCTCGATATACACTTAGGTTATGACATTATATGCTTAGCTTTATATGTTTTTTTTAACTCTGTTCACACACAGTAAGGCCGATTTTTAGGTCGTACTCTATTATACCTGTTTATACAATATTGCTCTATGCCTAAATGTAACTAGTTGTTTGTACACGGTTTAATATGTGTTATATGTATATGTTTTATGTATTAAGATGTTTAAACTGTAAACCGAGTGCAGGCAGCCTGTTATACTTCGGTATATAAAAGAGCCCAACTAAATAAATAAATAAATAAATAAATGTTTTGTGATCTTATTCTTTATAATAGTTTCCATGATTTTTCTTGCACTGAAGTCAGGCTTACCAGTCTATAGTTTCCCGGATCACTCCTGGACCCATTTTTAAATATAACCATGTATATCATGGAGGAAAGGAGAGATATAATAGAGATATTCAAATATCTCCAATGATTAAATGGACCGAAGGGAGCTCTCTTTCAAAAGAAAGGAAGCTCTAGAATGAGGAGTCATGGGATGAGGGCATAAGGGGGAAAGAAATAATATAAGGAAATATTTCTTTATAGGATGGGTGGTGGACATTTGGAATGGCCTTTGATTGAAGATAGCGAAGGCTTGGTGAGGATCAGAATTCAAGAAAGCATGGGACAAGTACAGAGGATCTTTTGAGGGAAAGAAAGGGAAGCAGGAGGTATGGAAAGGCAGAATGGATGGGCCATATGGGGGCCCGTATTCAGCTGCTGGCTGGTTAGCAAAGTTAGCTGGGTCAATTTATCGGTGTTTATCTGGCTAATTTAGCCAGATAGCAGGCTCTGCCCCCAAGCTAGCCAGATAAACAGCTATCTGGGTATCATGGGGCAGATCAGCCTGGTGGGATTTTCAAATCCCGCCATTTCTCTGGCTAAGTCCGAACTTATGTATATATCAACACCACCTAAACAGTGATCTACTAATTATATAATCATCTAGAGAACAGATGTACTGTTCTATCACTGTAATTTAAGGCTATTTTTTAACCATGCTTAATATTTTGTGCATTTCACGTTTGTTTTCAATGCCTACACAATTAGTGGAAAATATTCTTTCTTCAATTTTTTTTAAATCCCATCTAAAGATTTTTTTGAGTAGGGACGCCTACACATATGTATGAAACCTTCTACCTACTCCAAAAATTTTTTTAGATGGGATTTAAAAAAAATTGAAGAAAGAATATTTTCCACTAAGTCCAAACTTAGCCCGAGAAATAGTCCTGAATATGAACCTCATGGGCTTTATCTGCTGTCAAATTTTGTTTCTATGTAAGAAGAAAGTAATGCAGGGTGAAAGTTCTGAGAAAAAATGCTATTCAGAAACAAATTATAAATGTAATTGTTAAAAAAAAAAAAAGTTCAATGCAGCTTAAAACAATTCTAGTAAGCTAGGTGGCCTATGAACACAAATGTTGCAAGTAGCTATATTCATGCTGCTTGTTGATTTCTACAGTACATAAGAAGATTCGTTGCAGAAGTTAATATAATAAGTTTCTAAGGACTGGAATCAATAGAGATTATCCCCTAATTCAAAGGGTTGCCCTTTGTTTGAATAATGCATTAATGCTAACTTGCAAAAAAAGACTAAGGAGGGGCATGTAATATCATTGTAAATGAAACAGCTTATGTTCAGCTGCAATGCGATCCGATTTAAATTATACTGTAGTGTACAAAACATGAATAAAAATGAGCCTCTTAAAGTATTATTAAGAGAGCAAAATCTGCTCCATGGTTTTCTCCAGTTGTACAAAGGCTGAAGCAACAGCTAAGGTGCCTTGAGCGAGCCTGGCGGAAACACCCGTCTCAGACATCCAAATTGTTCTATTTTAAGCATTTGGCTTTTTACAGGAATAAGATCAATGAGGATAAAAACCAGTATTTCTCTATGAAAATTCAAGCTGCTGGTAATAAGTCTGCTGAACTGTTTTATATAGTTAAAAAATGTAACATCCAAGGCTTCCAAACAGAAGAGTTACAATCTCACTGCGATAATTTCATTAAATTCTTTTCTGATAAAATATCAAATATTTGTAAGAACTTCAGGCCAGGTTCGGCTGTTGCTCCCACAATTGATATAAAGGCTGATGCTCAATGGGACCAATTTACATTAGTTTCTAAAGATAAGATTGTCTATAAAATAGCTAAAATGAATTCCTCAACAATTCCTTTAAGTCCTTGTTCTACTGCATTACTGAAAGTGCTCACAAAGGACTCCAGTGAAGTATTAACCGATACTATTAATTTGTTTTTCGTGATAGGATCACTTCCTTCCTATGTCTCTAAAAAAAAGCCACAGTAAGACAAATTCTAAAGAAGCCTGGCCTAGATTCCAGTGTTCTTGCAAATTACAGATCAAACTCATCTTTAACTTTTTCATTTAAACTCACTGAATCCATTGTACGCCCTCAACTTTCTGATTTCATTGAGGAACATGCATTCAAGAACACATTGCAATTTGAATTTAGAAAGCAACATAGCATGGTAACCCTGTTATTATCCAGTACTGATACCATCATCAGAGGTTTTGATAGTGGCACAGCGGAGTATGTCATGATTTTTCTTGACATCTCCACTGCCTTTGATACTATAAACCACAACATTCTTATTTCAAGGTTAAAATCACATATTGCCGGTGTCGTTCTTAAGCGGTTCATTTCCTTCCTTCAGGACAGATCACATTACATATTCTTGGGTAAAGCGTATTACTCAGTGAAATCAGTCTCAAAAGGAGTACCTCAAGGTTCCACACTGTCTGCAACTCAATTCAATATATACATTACTCCAGTGGTATGCAGTGACATTTATAGCAGGGGAGTCAGTCTTGTTCCTTCAGTTCCCTTTCCCCTCCCATATGTGCTGCCCATCCACCCTCCCAGCCCCCCCAGACTACAGCAGTCTCACTCCCTCAACCCCCTCTCCCCTAGATTAAAAAGATCCATGGAACCATATGGCATTAGGCCTGTTGTAATATGTAATGGGTGTGGGCTTGGCCTTTAGAAAGACATGAATAAACAACTACAATATAGTAAACCTCCCATACCAAAACTGCACTAACTGCCAGCATTCAAACTACAACCTAACCTATGAAGGTAACACTGCAGATATTATATCAGACTCTAAAACACCAATATACCTCTTATTTAGAAAACAACACAACACAGGCTACCTAAAATACCTGTAAAATAAAAAAATACATGTATTTCTGGATAATACTTACATAGCTCCAATAAAAGCTATTACAACCTGCTAAGAATACAGTTTATCCCAAGAGACAAATCTGCCATTTCAACATGACACTAACTCCCAGGACTCAATAGCAACAACTCTACCCAGAAAAGAGCGCATTACAAATATTATATCAGGCCCTAGAAGACCAATACACCTCCTACTGAAAATAGAACAAGATGGACTGCTATCAACCTCTAGAAATTATAAACTAGTGAATCCCTCATTTCACTCAAACATACAGAGCACAAATAGATCCTTACCAAAGGCAAAATAAGAAAATAACAAACACTAAAATAAAGAAATATAAAACATTAATCATAAAAGTAAAACCATACTAATAAAAAGAATACATATTTTAAAACTGATAAATAGATCATCCAATAATTAAAACCTCATAAAACCATGCACCCAGGCTCATACCCACCCACCCAGTTATTCATCTATACACACCCAGGTAGTCACGCACCCATAACCACACAGTCACACATACACAGGATTCACCCAGACACACACAAACACACACAGCCTCTCACCTACCCAGGCTCTCAACCCCCACCCACTCGAAAGCAGTCTCACACACACACACACACGCACAGGCAGTCACCCACACAAGCAGTCATTCCCCCACACAGAGCCTCTCTCACACACACAACCACACAGCCTCTCACCCACACATACACAGATCTTATCCACCCACAAACACATACCCATAGGAAGCCATCTACACAGATACAGACAGCAAGATATACACATACACATACACTCCATTCCCACCCCCACACACAGGCTCTCACCCAGCCACACTAACCCACCCACCTGCATCCACCCATACAAGCTGTCACCCCTCTACACACACACAATTAATCATCTACACACACACACAATCAGTCACCCAGCCAGCCACACATACACACACAGGGCCTGGGCTTCTTCTTCAGCCACCAGCGAGATGGGGACCATTGGCCATTATGTCCTCCTTTTCTCCTTGGCTGCCAGGGGATGAAATCTGTTGGTGGCCACTGCATCCTTCTGCTCTCTTTAGCTACCAGAGGGATGGGGTCCACAAGCAGCCACTGCATCTAATCTCTCTCTTTAACTGCCAGAGGGATGGGATCCACTGGCTGCCAGTGCATCCTTCTTTTCTCTTTTGCCACCAGCGGGATGAAGTCTGCTGGGGACCACCATATCCAATCTCTCTCTTCAGGTGTCACAGGACATGGTGCATGGTGGTCTACTGAGTTGTATGGTGGGCAGCAGCAGGAGTCGCGTTTATTCAAACATCATGTTCTGCTGCCACAGGGCTAGGCTCACGATAAGAGCTGAGAGCCTGGCCCCGCGGCAGCAGGAGATGACATTCAGATGAACACAGCTCCTGCTGCCCGGGGAGGGGCAGGTGTAGAAAAGTGTGATGCCATTGATCAGATCAAGCAGAGTTTTAGTCTATCCCTGCCCGATATGATGTATAAATTTGGGGTGGCACTTGCCACCCTGTAGCGACTCCTATGGGCTGGAGATTCACTGAATCCCTTGAAGGCCCTGACTGCATGCCACTGATTGCTCTTATCTGTAAGCTTTTCAGTAAGTTGGGCATAAATTAATAGATTTACACTGATGATGGTCAATTTTTTGTACCATATTCCCTTTCTTGGTCAGATACCTTTAAACATGTTTCCCTCTGTTTGCAGTATATAAATAAATGGCTATTTCATAATAAACTATTACTTAATACTGAGAAGACAAATTCTGGTTTTGAGCAAATTTTCTTTAGCGAATCTTCCTTCATATTTGGCATTTGAATTATAACATTCCAATTTGCAGACATATGCACAACCTTGGGGTGCTGTCATAGTAAGTCCATGGCCAAGAGTTATTTATTTGAACTAAATTTGGTTAAAAAAATTGCATCCACTGCTTAATCCCAATGATTTTGGAATTATTCTCCAGGTACTTGTTCTCAGCAATTTATTGCAATGCTTTGTATGCTGGACTTCTGACTCTGCCCTACGTCCACCCTATCTGGCTCAAAGTTTGACGGCTTGTGTTTTATCTGGGGGTCAAAGTCTGTCATCACCTCACCCCTGTATCGGTAGAACTACATTGGCTTCCAATTAAGTGGAGGATAATGTATAAACTTGCTACCATTGTATCTTTAAGCTCTTGCATGCTGACCATCTGAATTGGGTGAGCTCCATGCTAAACGTTTACAGGCCACCACGTTATCTGAGATCTGGTCATAAGTTTCTACTTTAGGTTCCAACCATGAAGTTAGCTCATTTTAACATTATTCAGGAGAAAGATGTTTTTTTATTTGTGTCCATTATTGTAAAATTCTCTCCCTGATGAGATCAAGACTGAGCATTTTTTAAAACTTTCAAAGGGGCTCTGAATACATTTATTTTCAAGAAAGCCTTTTTTGATTGAGTAGATGTTGACTTCTAATTGTTATCTGATTTTATTTTTTCAAGTGATTACTTTTGATGATATATGTTTGTGCTATTTTGTAAACCACTTTGAAATTTTATGATATTGTGGTATATACATTTTAATAAACTATAAACTGTATTTTGATTTCTACCTTTGAATTCTATCATTTATCATAGTGTGCTCACAGAGACTGAGAACTTACTTTTTTGTACATGACCAGGCTTGGAAGAAGGAAGCAAGCGGAGACAGATAAGCATGAAAAACAGGGGAAATAATTATTTAAATGGACTAAGGCTTTCACTGCATGGTAATCACAGTGCAACAGATGGAAAATCTGGTTTGCAAGCTATCCTCATAACTAGCACACTGGGCAGCCAACATTAAAATCTTCACAGAGGTGACATTCTCACCCTCCAAAGATGACACATGCAAGCTGTGCTGTGTACAAGCAAAAAAAAAAAAAGAGAGAGCAAGAAAAAAAGAAAGCAGTTTTTATAGAGAAGAATTGGGCTCCACTATAGCTACAATAACAAAATGTTCTGATTGTAACCGGCTTTCAGTAATTAGCGTGAACACAGGTACATGAACTTCTTACATAACAGGTAATGTTGTTGTTGTTGTGTTAGTCCACTTGAATCCATGGAAAGAAAAGTACAAAAGCAAAAACAAAAAAATCTATATAAGGTGATCCTTTTAATTGGATTAGCTTAATACACTTCGAGGTCCATATTCAGTCACTATCTGGATAGCAAAGTTAGACAGATAAACTTATCCGACTAACTTTGGAGGTAGTATATTTATTATTCAATAGTGCATAGCCGGTTATCTTAAGTTAGCCAGATTACTTTATCTGGCTAACATTAGGACACCTCTTTGGACCAACCATACTTAGTAGGATAATATATCCAACTAACTCAACTCCTTCCAGTTATGCCCCCAGAATGCTCCTAATTTATCTGGTAAAATTTTAGTCGGATAACTAATTAGCCAGCTAGAATTTAGTTGGATAAATTACCAAATCTTCATTTAACTGGGTAACTTTTAAATTATCCAGCTAAATGCTTTTGAATAATTATCTCTTCTTGACTAGCTCTTAGAAGCTAATACTCCCATCAGGTCAAACCAGAATGAGTAAAAGACGACATTACCTGAGGGAGGGAATATCAGCGTCTGAAAGCTGGTCAAGCAATATATTACGTTAGTCCGATAAATATTGGTGATACCCTATATCTTTATTTCCATAACAGGCCATAAAGATGCAGAACCAGATCTAGGGTGGGGAGGGGAAACATTTACTCTTTACCCTTGTACATAGGGTACCCCAAAAATGTATTAACTGGATTCCAGCTGAGTCGACAGGAGGAGGGAACCTGGAGAGACCACTGCGGTGAGCGCTGGTGACTGAGAGAGGAAAGGCCTGATCACGAAAAAGACGGTAGGGGAGGCAAGTGAGAGGCTGTCGCCAACAGTGACAGATGGGCTGCAGCAGCATTGTTGCGGTCCCGGTTGCTAGACTCGCGACCGGGTCCTTACCTTTTACCCGCGCTGAGGCTGCGACAGGGTCCAGCATTCTTTGGGCCTGCCAGGCCTCTCTGCGGCGGCGTCTCCACAAGGGAGATGCCGCCGAGCTCCAATCCTGACTCCGCCCCCCCCTAGGCACGCGCACGCGCGTGCAAGAGGAAGACTTTTAAAGACCCAGCTGCACAGAGTCCCGGCCAGCCCCCTAGATGACGTCAGACGCCAGCAGGGTATTTAAACCCGGCGTCTGACTAGGGAAATTGCCTTGCAACTAGGGAAATTGCCTTGGAGTCACTAGTTGCCTCGCGTTCCTGTGTTCCTGCCTGATTCTTGTGTTCCAGCTTCAGTTCCTGTGTTCCTGCTTTAGTTCCTGTGTTCCTGCCTTGATTCCTGTGTTCCAGCTTCAGTTCCTGTGTTCCTGCTTTAGTTCCTGCCTTGATTCCTGTGTTCCAGCTTCAGTTCCAGTGTTCCTGCTTCCGTTCCTGTTTCCTTGCTTCAGTTCCTGAGTTCCTGCTTCTGGGTCGGTTCTTCAGCTTCAGTACCTGGTTCCTGATTTTCGGACTGTCTTCCTGGCCTCGTCTTTGGTACGTCCTCATTCTGCTGTTCTGCTGCCTGCCTCGACCTTGGACCATTCTACGGACTTCTTCTCCGGGAGACCTCTCCTAAGCCCCAGAGGCCCGGGTCCTCCCAGGCTCCTCCTGGGGGGACCACGGGCTTCCCAGGGTGAAACTCTTGCCCGGTCTCCCGGCCCTGAACCGCCTCATGGCCAGTCCTCATGGCGGTGGTCCGCCCACTGCCATTCCTTCATCTTCACGGCCGGCCCAAGGGTCCACCTCTCCAGTGATACAGTTCACAACAAGCATGGCAGAGCTGCAAAGGAAAGAGAAGCGGCGTCAGGCCACGGCAGCAGCTGCACACCTTTTCTCTCCCCAAGACCCCTTTTTATAAAAACTCAATAGGAGAGAGGACTTCTTCCAGTGATTCCCTTTTGGACACTTCCTCTGCCACTCTGTGCTAGATGTACTTCTTCCCAATGAATTTCATTCTAGTTTTGGACAGCAGGGTCCAGGGGATATATTTTTCTTGTGGTCAGAAAATATTCCATCACAGTGTGCTACAAGTCTGCCATCATGCCAAAAGATGGGGGTTTCTCACTCCTCTTCCACTGCAGCATGATTAAAGGTTGGCCAAGGGATGTCATTCCCCCGATCTAGCCTACTTATAAATCCCAAGACATGTGGTCCTAGGTACTAGTAAGAAAGATCCATTGGATTACAGGCAGCCTTTTCCAGTGTCAGTCCTGTTGCTCAGGGCTACTGGTAGCAAGAGGGTCCTGCATAAAAAGGGGGCTACGGGTTTGTGGTGAATAACCCTTACTCCCCCAAGGCCCTCAGACTCTCCACAGAGCCACTAGCAGCAGCTCTTACTCCCCCTCCCCTGATGAAGTCTCTCAAATTCTCTCAGGGATCCTAATAAGCGCTCCCTACTGGACAAATTCACTTCTTCCGAGACAGGGTTGAAAACCTAACAACATAAGAAATGCCGCACTAAGTCAGACCAAGACAGTGACAGTGACAGTGGCCAGTCTGGATCACAAATACCCAGCAGATCCCGACAAGTGCATCTATTTCTTGTCATTCACTCCCTGGAATAGCAATGGCTTTCCTTAGCCTACTGGCTAATAATAGTTTATGGACTTTTCCTCCAGGAACGTGTCCAAACCTCTTTTAAACTCCTTTATGCAAACCACCATTATGCAACAGATTTCACAGCTTGATTGTATGTTGAAATCTGCTGGTTACATTTTATAGAGTGTCCCCTAGCATTATTTGAAAAGGTAAATAAGGGTAAATAAGTAACCTTTGTTACCCATTTTACCCCGCTCATGAGTTTATAAACTTCTATCATATTCCCTCTCAGTCTTCTCTTTTACAGCACAAGAACCCTAACCTGCACAGTTTCTTCAAAGAGGAGCTGATTCATCCTCTTTATTGCCTTTCTCTTCATCTTTTCCAGTTCCACTTTATCTTTTCTTGAGATGGGGGTGACCAGAATTGTACACAATTCTCAATGTTGTATTTGCACAATAGATCAATACAAAGGTAATATGATATTCTTTGTTTTATTCTTCATTTCTTTCCACATCATTCCTAACATTCTATTTGCTTTTTTGACAGTGCCACACAGAGTGTTTGAGACAGTGGAATTTAAACCCATGGTCTCAGGTGTTCAGGACCAGGGGATCTAGTGGTAGAGCCATGGGGACTCTAAAACAACCAGACTCCTCTGTAAATAACAAGCAAATAATTATTAGGGGGATCCACCCCTAAGCTATTTCTAGTAATAAGCTTAGGGGTGGAGCCCGCCCCTCGAATAACTCTTTAACATTTCTCCAGCACCCCCTGTTGGAGGCACCAGAGACTAGCAAAAAATAAAAACAATACCTAGGCCCTGTTTGAGCCACTCGAATTAGTCTGAACTAAGCTGAGCATCTAACATGCACAGCTCTTAAACGTGAAACCAAAGACATAAAATAGAACCTAACCACTGCTGAGACTGTTATTGCTTCCTCCTTTTCCTAGGGTGGCTATTGGTAATGCTGCAACAAAGTGGGGGGAGGGAATAAATAGGAGGGAGAAATGGAAGAGATTTCCAGAGCATGGAGAGGGGAGGAGACAAAGATCTTCAATGCATGTTGAAAAGGAGTACCCCCAACATGTGTGTGGGGGAGGGCATATCCCTGGCAAGGGAGGCTTCGGGGTTGCTTTCACTTGACCAAGGCGTGATCCCAAGACTCATGGTCAGATAGGTGGGACCTGCCCGCTGCCCAACCAAATGAAACCCAACCAAAGAAAAAGAGAAAAGGGAGAGGGCGAGAATTAATGAAAAAGGGCAGAGAAGGGAAAATAAACAGGTGGGGCCACCCTAAAATATGAAACTAAAATATGAAGAGCCAAAGTGAAATCAGGAGGAGAGGAAGGGAAGTAGAGTACTCTGCCCCCTGCCTGCCAGCAGGTGAATTCCTCCATCCAGCTGGAGAACACTGCACAAAAGTGCTGCACATCAAGGTTCTTTTTTTTTTTAATTCTTTATTTATCATTTCACATAGTTACAACAAATAAATTATAAATAGAATGTCAGGACTGAGTTATACTAATAACTTAAAAAAAACAAACAATTCCATATGGTAATACATTATCTTAACAGAGCCCTGCACTCTAGAGGTTTGTTTCTAGCCAGCTTCTCCTACCTTGTCTGCAATACCACTTATATTGTGGTGGACAGAAGAAAGTTGAGCAGGATATCTCTTTCCTGTGGGGGCACTTTCTGTTGTGCACCCATACAAAAGGAGGTGGGAGTGAAACATAACAAAAAACACCAAAATAGCCAACACAAAAAAGTCCAGAATTTCAGTCCCAGGAGGGATAGATCCTCCTGCTGTCCATTAAAGAGACAGGAGAATTCTGCCCAGGTAAAATGGGCTAAAAGCCTGCTAGAGATCACAGCTCCATGTACCAGCATACAGCTATGGTCCCTTGGAGTCAATCCTGTATAGAATAATTCCCAGCAGGGACCTCCCCAGTCTCCATGACCCAATTCGTCTCTCCAGGGCATGTTAGTACAGAAGGCAAGGGTAAGTGGTGCACTGTGTGGTCCACCAGCAGTTGGAGGCTCTTCCAGGATATGGTGCAGAAGAACATCAGAGGCATGTCCCGCAGTCAACTAAGATTGCAGGGCCTGGGATAACTGGGCCTGAGGGTCCACCATGCAGCATCCTAGACCTATAAGCAAGTCTGGTGGGCCTGAGGGGACCGATGGACAGCGACCCTTGGCCCGTGCAACTCCATCCAGCAAAACAGACATGATTTTCCTTATTTCACTTGGAACCCAGTCAATGAAGCATTCCACAGTGGCAATTGACATCTCTAGTAGGTCAGTGACCATAGTCACCCAGACTGCGACTAGCTGGCATCTCACAGAAAGTTCTTCTTGCCCCTCTAAACCCAGAGTGGGGTTATGGAAGAGGCGTTTACCCAGGAAGTCCCAGTCCAAGTTAGCCAGTCCCTTGGTTATGCCCAGGATTCTCCAGCCCTTCAAAACATCCTAGTAGAAGACCAGTAGCTGCAAAAAGTGGCTATGGGTGATCCCTCTTGTGTCGATGACAAACAGCTGCCAGTCACACTGCAGACTGTCCAGGTGGTGAAAAAAATAAGCTACCAGTGGGTGCTACTGCAGAAGGGTCTGCAAGCCCTCTGGGGATAGGGAAATACCTACCTGAATGTAATCCACTTTGAAGTGCTGAAAAAATTGTGAAACGTGGAATATAAATGTAAATAAATAAATATGATTCAGATGGACTGAACCAAATTACGGGAAACCTAGAAGATGTGGCAGGCCTGACTGAAAAACTGAAGAGTAGTAAATCACCTGGACTGGATGGTATACACCCTAGGGCTCTGAAGGAACTAAAAAATGAAATTTCATATCTATTAGTAAAACTTTGTAACCTATTATTAAAATCATCCATTGTACCTGAAGACTGGAGGGTGGCTAATGTAACCCCAATATTTACAAAGGGCTCCAGGGGCAATCCGGAAACTACAGACCTGTTAGCCTGACTTCAATGCCAGGAAAAATAGTGAAAAGTGTTTTAAAGTTCAAAATCACAGAACATATAGAAAGGCATGATTTAATGGAACAAAGTCAGCATGGCTTTACCCAAGGCAAGTCTTGCCTCACAAATATGCTTCATTTTTTTTGAAGGGGTTAGTAATCATGTGGCTAAAGGTGAACAGGTAGATATAGTGTATTTGGATTTTCAGAAGACATTTAACAAAGATCCTCATGAGGTTTTTAAGAAAAGTAAAAAGTCATGGGATAGGTGGCGATGTCCTTTCATGGATTACAAATTGGTTAAAGGACAGGAAACAGAGAGTAGGATTAAATGGACAATTTTCTCAGTGGATGGGGATGAGCAGTGCAGTGCCTCAGGGATCTGTACTGGGATCCGTGCTTTTCAATATATTTATAAATGATCTAGAAATGAATATGACGAGTGAGGTAATCAAATTTGCAGATGATACAAAATTATTCGGAGTAGTTAAATCACAAGCGGATTGTAATAAATTGCAGGAGGATCTTGTGAGACAGGAAAAATTTGACATCCAAATGGCAGATGAAATTTAATGTGGATAAGTGCAAGGTGATACATATAGGGGAAAAAAACCCCATACCATAGTTACACAATGTTAGGTTCCATATTAGGAGCTACCTCCCAGGAAAGAGATCTAGGCATCATAGTGGATAATACATTGAAATTGTCGGCTCAGTGTGGGATAGACTTAGTTTTTGGGTACTTGCCAGGTACTTATAGCCTGAATTGGCCACTGTTGGAGACAGGATGCTGGGCTTGAAGGGCCCTTGGTCTGACCAGTATGGCATGTTCTTATGTTCTTACATACTACTTCCCAGCACACAAATATACGCACACAGTAAGTAGTTCAACCCTCCAACAAATTCCTTTGAAGGATTTAAACATTTTATCCACCAATAGATGCAGCTTCTGCTGTCAACACTCCCTAAAGACTAGATCATACCATTTCTATGGTTTAGACTGGAATAGATTTAGTTAACTATAAGGTAAAGGGTTTTTATATTACATCACAGGAACCTGCAGTTTCCTGGTGCTCACAACTGATAGATGTTCATAGTTCATGCAGAATCCTTTCTGACTTCCCCAAATGCCAATTGTGCTGGCATGTAGCCAGGCTTGCAATGAAAATGTATTTTCTAACACTTATATCACCATTACATTTTGAACAATTTGTCTGCTATGGTAAAAACATTTCTTCTAGTTTTACCCAAGATTAAGATCTTGCCATGTAAAATGGGCAAAACCCAACTGCAACATTTATTCCAGTATGCTGATGCTCAGGGTGGGTAGATTAGTAAAATAACATAGCAACAACTTTCCTCTCAGGGAGGAGGACAGAACTCTTCCACACTAAGGGGCCAATGCAATACAGTGTGCTCAGCCGAGCAGGCATTAATTGCTGAGCACTCCCAAAGGTTGTACAGAAAAGCAGAAACAAAATTTTAAAAAAGTTTAAAAAAATGGGCCGGCGGTCAGGTTCGGGAAATGGATGCTCAGCTAACAAGCGTTTGTTTCCCAAACCCCTGGCTGTGTGCTGATTAGGAAAACGGACGCCGATAAATTTGGCATCCGTGTTCTAAACCGGTGGTCAGCTAACTGGCTCCCGCAGTCAAGGATGTGCTAGGGGCATGCAAGCGACTCTAGTGCCTCCTTGACAACACAACCCCTAATTTAAATATTGCGTGGCGTCCCCTTGAGGAGTGCCTGGGGGCACTTTAGGAAAGCGGGTGCTGAAAACTCAGCGTCCGCTTTCGGTGCATTTTAATTGCATTGGCCCCTAAGCCCCAAGGAAGTATTCCATCTGTCCAGCAGGGCACTAGAAGCTTGGTTTTCTTTGGCATTGCTGCTTACAGATATTGCTATTCTAATTGCTGATTGATTGTACAGTGCTGTAAAACTCCCAAAATTTGTTTCACAAAATATTCTAAATTTGTTGCTTCAGTGATAAATCTTTCAATTTATTTTATCTAACTGGTCTAAACTGCATTTTGATCAATAATTGCTGTAAACAGCGTTTTTGTTGAAGAAAAGTCATCTGTAAAAAAATATGCTTGAATTTACAGTGAAATTAAATAGTTGTACAGCAGCATGTATGCACAGTCTGACTCAGGTTATCTGTGCAGCTGATCATGCATCTCAACTTTATTTGCAATAATCTGATTGTCTATACCAATGAGGAAAATCGAGCTGCAAATTTACCCCCTAATAAGTAAATATAGGAAATAGTGGACATATAAAATAGTCTTCTGTGTACAATATTTGCTGGCATTTATTAAGAATAGGGTTTGAATTTGTAGTATGTAATCAACTGCCAATTAAATTGTTTACTGATATGTACAGCAATACAGAAACTGATCATTAAAGCAAACTCATGCATGCACACACTCAGTATGGGGCCTTCTTGTGCAATGTATTATAATGACTCCAGTGTTAATTGCTGTAGATGCTGTAGGTATTCTGCAATCAGACAACTGAAATAAATTAAGGAATCTACTAATCGAACTGTAGATGTCCTGCATTGCACAAAGACTTACTTACAAGGATGCTATAATTAGGGCATCTGATTTTAGATATTTATAAACTGTAAATGCATGCATTTATTTTACAACTAATTGGGGGTTCTTTGGGTGTACCAGAAATTGATGTTTATCCATATTTTCATGGCACGGGTACTATTTTTGGGTACTTTTTCCGGTGAATCAAATACATACATTTGTGTGGCTCGGGCGTCATTAGCATGGAAAAGGTAACAAAAACAAAGCGGAGGATCCAGAATAGGAAAGGAAGGGTAAAAGAGTTCTAGGGGAACTGCTGTTTTGCTGGTGTTTATCTAATAAATGAACTGAAATGAACTGCTATATCAGAGGTGGGCAATCGTTTTTTAAACAGGGGCCACATTAATGGCTCCCATTTGTAACAGGTGCGGGGGGTGGGGGGAGGGGAGTACTCCTTGGAGCTCCTCGAGTGGGAGAGGGAGAATCCTCCTTGTGGCTCCTTGAGCAGACGGTACAATTTCAGGAAAGTAGGGAGTATCACAGATTTATCCATGAGATGGCTATCTGGGACAGTTTTTATATTTAAAGATCGGATGGGTTTATTGAATAAATTGTCTTTTCAGTCATGGGTGCTGGATGCATCCAAACCATTACCCATTTTCTGCTGGCAGGATTTACCTGACTTGCACGAATAGCAATCTATCAGTCATGCCATACCCCAAATGCTGACAGGCATGGAGAAAGAAGAGGAGTTGGTACATCTAAATTATATCATTTTCTACTGTGCAGAGTGCCTGAGATGCAGCCTGACACCATCAGAGATGGCCCACATCGTGTTAAGAACACAAGAACATAAGAAATTGCCATGCTGGGTCAGACCAAGGGTCCATCAAGCCCAGCATCCTGTTTCCAACAGAGGCCAAACCAGCCACAAGAACCTGGCAAGTGCCCAAACACTAAGAAGAACCCAATCTACTGATGCAA
This sequence comes from Rhinatrema bivittatum, assembly GCF_901001135.1. Taxonomy (NCBI): domain Eukaryota; kingdom Metazoa; phylum Chordata; class Amphibia; order Gymnophiona; family Rhinatrematidae; genus Rhinatrema; species Rhinatrema bivittatum. The sequence goes on from NC_042621.1 coordinate 238,162,186, forward strand.
TTAATAGCAGTGGCTATTCCCTAAGTAAACTTGATTAATAGCAGTTAATGGACTTCTCCTTCAAGAACTTATCCAAACCTTTTTTGAACCCAGCTATACTAACTGCACTAACCACATCCTCTGACAACAAATTCCAGAACTTTATTGTGTGTTGAGTGAAAAAGAATTTTCTATGATTAGTCTTAAATGTGCTACTTGCTAACTTCATGGAATGCCCCCTGGTCCTTCTATTATTCAAAAGTGTAAATAACCGATTCACATCTACTCGTTCAAGACCTCTCATGTTCATCTGCATATCATTGCAGGCCACTGACGGTTATGTTAGGCTGCTCGGGCACGCTGCTGGAAGATGGCATTGAGGCAGATCATATAGCAAGTGAGTTGCAGGTAGGCAGGCCAGAAGATGAAAGAGATATATTTACATTTACATTTACATTTATTAAAATTTGTTAATCGCCTAACACTATAAATAGGTCTAGGTGATTTACAATCAAACATGCTTAAAATTAAAACAATACAACAAAGTGTAAAACATTACAGTAAAATAAAATAATACATATTAAAATAATAAAAACAGCTGTATGACATTACATGTAAGCCAATTTAAAAAGAATGGTCTTTAACAAATCTCTGAATGTTTTGTTTGTTTGTTTATTAAAATTTCCTAATCGCTTTGAGCATGAGCTCTAAGCGATTTACATAATAACATACATAATAATTAACAAATAAAATTAACATAAAAATATAAACATAAAACAACAATCAGAATCACAAATTGACAATCCTGAGCAAACAAATTGCTTGGCAGATCATAAAAGCCTATAGGACTGTTAGACTGTGCCTGAGTACTCTCTGCAGCTACATAGAAAAGGAATGGGACTTCATAATGCAGGAGATGCTATTGAATGTATATAGGTTCTACTTAATTGTATGCTTGATTCAGCAAGAATACCTTTAAAACTGTTTTAAATTTTTTCGGAGATTTTGAAGTCTAAAGGATGCAGGTATTGAATTCCATAAAATAGGAGAAGCACCAGAGCAAGCACAGTCTCTTGTGGAAGCTAATCTAGCTGTTTTTATTGAAGGCACTTCAAGAAGCCCCCTTTCCTGACTCTGAAAGCTGGAGTTCTTAGGGAAAGGAGTTCCAGAGGATTGGACCAGCAACAGAAAAGGTGCACTCCCCAGTAATAAGTAGTCGAGCCAGTTTAGGAAATGAAATGACTAGAAGATCTGGGAAGATCGCAAATTTATGGAGGGTTGGTAGAACTTTAAGATAGCATTAGACCAAGGACAGGACTGATCATTAGTTAGTTTGAAGATTGTCATGCCAATTTTATATTTAACTCTTTCATTGATAGAGAGCCAGTGCAAGTCCATCAGCACCGGAGTGATATGGTCAAAGCGCTTTCAACCGGCAATTAACTGAGCCTCAGATGGGCCGCAGATGGGCCACCTCTGACCTACAGACTATAGTTTGTCCAACCTTGTGCTATATAATGTTCCATTAATACATTGAATTAACTTTTAATGTCAGCTGTTTTCTATTCATTCAGCCACACCCTACAATTAACTATTTTTAAAACAAATTTACTACCAGAGTAATTTTCAAAGGAAAATGTAAATGTAACATATTATTGTAGCAATTTTGAAAAGTCCATTTACTCGCATTAAGTGCACTTAATGCAGGGAATACCTACTGACAATTCAATTACATATATTGCTGCAACTTTCGAAAGGGATTAATCATTTTATTTGATGATAGTCATGGGGAGGACAGTTTTAAAGGAATTTGCACAGGTAACTCAGTAATTATCTAAGTAAATTTCCAAGGCTGATCGTTGCCCTCCCCTCAGCTGCTAAATTTAGTCACTGAATTCCATAAATAGGCGAAATTTAACCATGAGAAAAAGGGCTGGATCAGGAAGAAATTAGGAGAGTCAAAGCATGCATAGGGATTTCATTTTCAAATCTCTGTGTGTACGTTACTGTAGATACTTTGCACTTTGTTATGCTCAGGCTTGTGAACCCTTGAGCTGATGGGAGGATGGTGTACCTTAGGAGGAAGATCCGTAGGTTCTCTCATTGGGTGGCGAGGCAGAACTGAAGATGCGACCAGCTGACCCTCGGTACTGGAGACTGTGGAAGCAGATGAAGAGTCGTGACGACAAGGAGAAGAACGGAGTCTTCGCCAGTAGAAGTCCACGGTCCCCCCAGGAGGAGCCCTTAGGGACTCGGACCACTGGGACTTAGGTGGACCTTTGAGAGGTCAAGGAGTCGAGACCGGTGCAAGGGCTAACTGGAGCTTCACCCCTGGAAGCCCGCGGTCCCCCTGGGAGGAGCCCGTAGGGACCCGGGCCACTGGAACTTAGGTGGGCCCTTGAAGACGATGGTCCAGAAGAAGTCCAAGGTCACAGGCCAGAAGGTCGTCGCTTACCAGTCCGAGGTCGTATATCAAGGGATTGCCACTTGCCAGTCCGAAGTCACACACCAGGAATCACCACTAGCCGATCCAAAGTCACACACCAGGAATCACCGCTAGCCGATCCGAAGTCAGGAACCAGGAACACCAAAACAAGACAGGAACAAGAATCCAGTGTACAAGAACTCACTGAAGCAAGCAGACCTGACTACGTGGGACTTGCCAAGTCAAGGAATGGGCAGAGGAAGCTTCCCTTTATACTTCCTCTACTCAGGCCCATTAGAGACAGCTGTGAGTAGTTAAGGGGCCTGGACCCTTTAAATCTATGGAGGAGGCGTGGCCTTGCACTTAAAGATGGCGGCGGCCATCTTGGATTTCCTCCACGGAGGAAAGACTGCAGGGAGGAGCAGGGATGGCTCCCCACCCGGCGGCCAGACAGGGGACCTGCGCCGCAGCGATGGGCACCGGCCCAGGGGTATTACTAGGAGCTGCTGCGGCGAGTCGCCACTGCGGGTGAGGTAGGGGGCCGCGCCCGTGGCTATCCACAGGCATGGAACACAACACACTTACTACTATGAAGCAGGTGCGAAGTTCATGTGGTTCCCACTGGGTTCAATTTTCAAGGGGAAACCCTGCAGGGAGTTTCTCTTTAAAAGTTCCCTCGCAGCTCACCCACAGACCTGCAAAGTTTTTAAACTGTCCCCATAATTTACAATCAAATAAATAGTGTTGTAAGGTCCCCTGAGTCACATAAACCAGGAAATGTATTAATGATAGGGGCCCACAACAAAAGGAGCAGTTTTAAGCAATTCTTGTATGTTAAAATCTGGCCCTAGGGCTCTCCCCACTGTGAAAGAATGAGAATAACTTTACATCACTGATTCAGTCACATAATATGAATTATTTAAAGATGTCATTTCATTAATGGAGCTAATGGGGTAGATTTTTAATCCTGAGTGAGCGCGTCCATGTACGCGGGCTACCCGGCGCGCACACATGGACACGCGATTTTATAACATGCGAGCGCATGCGCAAGGGGGTGCACAATTGTGCACATTGCGCGCGCCGAGCCCGCGCCAGGCCGTGCTGCCTTCCCCCGTTCCCTCCCAGGCCGCTCTGGGGTGGGGGCAGGGGCGGGCCCAGGGCTGAAGTAAGTTTTGAAATAAAAAAAAAGAAGTCATCAAAGGGAGGGGGAAAGGGCGGGGGAGGTAGGGGAAGGGAAGGTGGGGTGGGGGGTAGGGAACAGGGGAAGGCAGCGTGGCTCGGAGCGGGCTCGGCGCGAGCAAGGTGCACAATTGTGTACCCCCTTGCGCGCGCCGACCGCAGATTTTATAATATGCACGCGCCTGCATGTTATAAAATCGGGCATACATGTGCGCGTGCCGGGTAGCACACGCACAGGTAGGCCTGCGTGAGCTTCTTTTAAAATCTACTCCTTTATGAACACCAGAAGCAGCAGTAATGATTAACTCATTCTACTCTCTCCAGCATATTACGATCACTTTTGCTTTTTATATGACAAAACTTTCAAATAGCACTATAAGGTGTACCCAGTGCTGTTCTTCTGATACACATTTGAGACAGCACCAGTTTTACAGAGTTTACAGTCTAGTCAAGATGGACAGACCAGACTAATATTCTTTTTCCTTTGCTAAAATTAAGGGGTATATCTACTAAGCTACTTTAGGCAGTTACCATGTGGTAATCAGCATTTACTACATAGTAAATACATTGCAAGAGTGATAACACACATTATTTTACCTTAAATATTGCAAAAATGGTAATAAGATGCTTTGTATGCAAATGCTTTGCTAACGCATGCAAAGCAACAACTTACTAGTAAATTTGTAGACATAAAAACTCAGCTTGCCTGATAAATCGCAAGCTGCATTATATTTCTGAAAGTTAGCTACAATTCAGGAGTGGTAGCTAACTTTTAGTGGGAGCACTGGGATGCTAACATGTATCCCGATGCTCCCAGGAAGTTTCTCAAAGGGCCATAGTGGTCTGATTTGTTACCCCCTCTGTATAACCTCTCACTGCCTCTAAAGATGGCTGTAATGTAAAAAAACAAAACCAAAGAGTTTCAATAAAATACCCCTCTAAATCCCACCCCACCCCCTGGCATATCTCCAAGACCTAGTGGCCCAATGGGCTCCTGAGTGCCTTCTAGGCTTCAGGCCCAGCACCTTCTCAAAGCAAAATGGCACCAGCCATCTGCAACAGATGCACAGGAGCTGCATAATTCCAGGCCGCACTAAGCCACTAGGTCTTAAATGTACACCTGAGGCTGGGGTCAGAGGAAATTGGAGCCAAGGGAGTATTTTATTGAAAATGGGGGAGGTTGGAAAGGTGGGAGAGCCATTTACTATGTGGCATTACATTTTTTTTTGGGGGGGGGTTATTTACATTAAGCCACCTCTAGAGGCAGGAGAGGTCTCACAAGACCCTGGAGAGGTTTGCACATGGAGGGGGGTGTTGATTGGGCTGCTATGGCCCTTTAACAAGATTGGCCCCAGGTAAAGTGCAGTTTTTGGGGCCTTTTAACCCGTGATATTCATTTCACATGGTACTTTTCCATGGGTGAAATACTGCACGGTTTCCTTAGCATAGAAAACCCCTGTAGTAATCTCCTCTCTAGGAAAATGCCACAACTTCGTAAATGACCACCCAAATTTATATAATCATTAATTAATGTACTTAAAAAGATAAGCAAAGAGATAAACAATAAAGCAAACCAAAGGGAGAAGGAATACAATCAATTCAAGAATCATTCAGAAGTTTAAATATTTTCATTTGCTGAGAAATATTGCCTGGTTGCCCTGCTGCTTTCCAGTGTGCCCATGAACACTTTCTATTTTTTTTTAGATTAGAAGCAAATGAAATATTGATCTTATCCGTTTCATCTAGGAAAATCAATGGCAGTCATTATTCATTGTTCTTTCACATTTTCCTATGCATGGGATAGTCTTCTTAGGCTTACTAAATGGTTAGCTCAAGACGGCAAGGGCATTAAATAACACTGAATTCCGGATTGCAATAGTCTCAGAAGTAAAACATCTGGCAATAAATATTTCTTTTCTTGATGCATTTTTCAAACGGGGCCTGGAATATTTAGAAAAGTAAAACAAAATGACTTCCAATCTGCCTGCATATTTATTTCTCCCCCAGCTCCAAAGAGTTTTGGAGTTTGCTCTACTTCCAGCATGACTTGATCTGTTTCTTTCTACAGAGGCTTACTGAGATCGAAACTTCTTAAAACAGCTAGATAGAGAGTTGAGATGTCACCTTTTCAATCTACATGTGCATTTCTCTGAGATATTTCACCTAAAACCCATTCTAATTATCTACCTCATTTTTAAAAAATGTTTCTAAGACAAAACAGAAATATACAAACAATAAAAATGTTTCTTGCCCCCTCTGGGTTGAAAAAAAAAAAAGGCACAATTAATTTGGCATCCACACTGTAAATATTTCTTAAAAATGCAACCATGGCTGGTGGTTCAGAATAGCAATAAGGAAGAATTGTATAGCATAGGGATGTGAATCGTTTTAGGACGATTAAAATTATCGTCCGATAATTTTAATATCGTCTTAAACCGTTATGGAACACAATACAATACAGATTCTAACGATTTATCGTTATAAATCGTTAGAATCGTGAGCCGGCACACTAAAACCCCCTAAAACCCACCCCCGACCCTTTAAATTAAATCCCCCACCCTCCCGAACCCCCCCCCAAATAACTTAAATAACCTGCGGGTCCAGCGGCGGTCCGGAACGGCAGCGGTCCGGAACGGGCTCCTGCTCTGAAACTTGTCGTCTTCAGCCGGCGCCATTTTCCAAAATGGCGCTGAAAAATGGCGGCGGCCATAGACGAAAAAGATTGGACGGCAGGAGGTCCTTCCGGACCCCCGCTGGACTTTTGGCAAGTCTCGTGGGGGTCAGGAGGCCCCCCACAAGCTGGCCAAAAGTTCCTGGAGGTCCAGCGGGGGTCAGGGAGCGATTTCCCGCCGCGAATCGTTTTCGTACGGAAAATGGCGCCGGCAGGAGATCGACTGCAGGAGGTCGTTCAGCGAGGGTTCCGGCGCCTCGCTGAACGACCTCCTGCAGTCGATCTCCTGCCGGCGCCATTTTCCGTACGAAAACGATTCGCGGCGGGAAATCGCTCCCTGACCCCCGCTGGACCTCCAGGAACTTTTGGCCAGCTTGTGGGGGGCCTCCTGACCCCCACGAGACTTGCCAAAAGTCCAGCGGGGGTCCGGAAGGACCTCCTGCCGTCCAATCTTTTTCGTCTATGGCCGCCGCCATTTTTCGGCGCCATTTTGGAAAATGGCGCCGGCCGAAGACGACAAGATGCAGGAGCAGGAGCCCGTTCCGGACCGCTGCCGTTCCGGACCGCCGCTGGACCCGCAGGTTATTTAAGTTATTTGGGGGTGGGGGATTTAATTTAAAGGGTCGGGGGTGGGTTTTAGGGGGTTTTAATGTGCCGGTTTTTCGATTTTTCGATTTTTTAACGATTTTTCACGATTTTTCACGATATTTTACCCCCCCAAACGGCAACAATACGATTCCCTCCCCCTCCCAGCCGAAATCGATCGTTAAGACGATCGAGGACACGATTCACATCCCTATGCTCCACAGTTGTTCCTGCTCCACTGATTCCTGGTTCTAAAATGGCATTGGCCAGCCGTGAGGCCAGCACCATTTTGTTGTATGATTGCATAGCTGTATGGATGTACAACAAAATGGCATTGGCCTCAGGGTTGACTGGCACATTTTGGAACTGGAACTCAGTGGGGCAGGAATGCCTGAGGATTGCTCCTGATACTTTATATTTGCTTGGTTTATGTAGATCCCAAGAAGGGGTAAAATACCTCTAGGGAGATGGGGTTAATTTAAATGTTTTACTAGATCTTTTTTTTTTTTTTTTTACTTTACTAAACAAAAGTCACTGAAAAAAAATCACATTTCAGGATAGTGGGAGTTTTGTTTTTAAACAAAACAAGGCTGTTTCCTCACATTTTTCATTTTGTTTATCAACAAATGCATATCCCTAATTTTGACTACTCTGTACAATTTTGGAAACTGAATTCATAAGTATATAAACCAGATGGAATTGGTTCAGAAGGAGGCACCTAAAATGGTCAACAGCCTTCATCCTAAAGCATATGGGGAGACTTAAAGATCATAAGAACATAAGAAATGCCATACCGGGTCACACCAAGGGTCTATCAAGCCCAGTATCCTGTTTCCAACAATGGCCAATCCAAGTCACATGTACCTGACAAGTACCTAAACATTAGAAAGATTACAAGCTTCTATTGCTTATTAATTACCATAATAACCTCTAGGAACTTATCCAAACCTTTTTTAAACTCAGTAACACTAACTGCTGAAACCACATCCCCTGGTAATGAATTTCAGAGTTTAGCTATGAACTGAGTGAAAAAGAATTTTCTTCAATTAGTTTTAAATGAGCTACTTGCTAACTTCATGGAGTGCCCCCTGCTCTTTCTATTATCTGAGAGAGTAAATAACTGATTTACATACTCTTTCAAGTCCTTTCATGATTTTGTAGATTCTATCATATCCCCCTCAGTCGTCTCTTCTCCAAACTGAACAGCCCTAACTTCTTTAGCCTTTCCTCATAGGGCAGAGGTTCCATGCTCCATATCATTTTGGTCGCCCTTCTCTGCACTTTCTCCAGTGCAGCTATGTCCTTTTTGAGATATGGTGACCAGAATTGCGCACAGTATTCAAGATGCGGTCTCATCATGGAGTGATACAAAGGCATTATGACATCCTTCATTTTATTTTCCATTTCCTTCCGAATAATACCTAACATTCTGTTAGCTTTTTTGATCGCCACAGCACATTGGGCTGATGATTTCAATGTATTATTCACTATGACGCCTAGATTCTTTCCTGGGTGGTAACTCCTAAGACAGAACCTATGTGTAACTACAGCAATGGTTATTTTTCCCTATATGCATCACTTTGCACTTGTCCACATTAAACTTCATCTGCCATTTGGAAGCTCAATCTCCCAGTCTCACAAGGTCCTCCTGAAATTCATCACTATCTGCTTGAGATTTAATTACTCTGCATAATTTTGTGCCGTCTGCAAATTTGATCACCTCACTCGTTGTACCCCTTTCCAGATCATATATTAATATATTAAAAAGCACCAGTCCAAGTACATATCCCTGAAGCACTCCACTGTTTATCTTTTTCCACTGTGAATACAGACAATTTAATCCTACTCTCTGTTTCCTGTCTTTTAACCAACTTGCAATCCACAAAAGAACATCACCTCCTATCCCATGACTTTTTAGTTTTCTTAGAAGCCTCTCATGTGGGACTTTGTTGAACGCCTTCTGGAAATCCAAATACACCACATCTACCGGTTCACCTTTGTCCACAGGTTTATTCACCCCTTCAAAAAAATGTAGGAGATTTGTGAGGCAAAACTTCCCTTGGGTAAATCCATGTTGGTTGTGTCCTTTCAAACCATGTCTATCTAAATTTCTAAATATCTAAATTAATAAATATTAATAAATTAATAAATAAATTAATAAATATCTAAATTAATGAGACATTTCTCATTAACCCTCTTCCTTTAATTTGTATCCTGTAATTTATTTTGTCCCCCTCTGATTCCTGAGAACCCTTCCTTCCCTCAACCCCATCTCACCTATGAAAGAGTATCATTTACACACCAACTGCTCGATATACACTTAGGTTATGACATTATATGCTTAGCTTTATATGTTTTTTTTAACTCTGTTCACACACAGTAAGGCCGGTTTTTAGGTCGTACTCTATTATACCTGTTTATACAATATTGCTCTATGCCTAAATGTAACTAGTTGTTTGTACACGGTTTAATATGTGTTATATGTATATGTTTTATGTATTAAGATGTTTAAACTGTAAACCGAGTTCAGGCAGCCAAAAGTCCAGCGGGGGTCCGGAAGGACCTCCTGCCGTCCAATCTTTTTCGTCTATGGCCGCCGCCATTTTTCGGCGCCATTTTGGAAAATGGCGCCGGCTGAAGACGACAAGATTCAGAGCAGGAGCCCGTTCCGGACCGCTGCCGTTCCGGACCGCCGCTGGACCCGCAGGTTATTTAAGTTATTTGGGGGGGGGGGTTCGGGAGGGTGGGGGATTTAATTTAAAGGGTCGGGGGTGGGTTTTAGGGGGTTTTAATGTGCCGGTTTTTCGATTTTTCGATTTTTAACGATTTTTAATGATTTTTCACGATATTTTACCCCCCCAAACGGCAACAATACGATTCCCTCCCCCTCCCAGCCGAAATCGATCGTTAAGACGATCGAGGACACGATTCACATCCCTAGTATAGCATATAACAAAACCAAGTACAGAAATATGCTGAGCCAGTTCTTTAATTCCTAATTTAGAAGGAAGTTTTAGGTTAAAGGCGGAAAACAGATAATGGTTTTTAACTCAATTACAAATGAGTTATAAAGAGGCAACTTATTCAGCAACTCTTGTAATTACTGTAATTGTCTCATAAATAGTAGATGGATTATTTGCAGGGATTATTTATACCTTGAAGAAATGCGTATGTTATTTTGCAGCATCATTAGTGTTTGTCGTGTAAAATATTTCCAGTGCCTTCTTACAATGAAAAAAACTGTAAAAGTGGTTTATGTTTCTCTGACTCATACTGCCATACAAAGCTTAAGAAATATCCAGCACATGCAAAATACCATATAAATTACAGCAAGAATTATTACTGAGAGTTAGAAATGCATTGCTGCGACAGCTGTGAAGATGCACAGAGCTGAAAGACAGATATACAATCATTTTGAATTAAAAGTTGACAAAATGTATTCTATAAGTAGGAAACTAAACCACTGAAATGGTATGAGAAGACCACAAATAAGAAAGCAGTATACATACCCAAGATAAGGTGAGAGCTATGGTCAAAACTAATACAGAATTTGCATTTTTATCAAAAATGATCAACGAGACGTGTTACTTACTTCCCGTAATTCAGCTAAAGCATTTCTTCCTATATATTTAGTATCAGTTACAACATTAGACCATCTTTTCAAATGTTCTTTAAAAGAGTTTAGAAGAGGAGGGAACTTTTCAGAAGAGAAGGAAACTTTTAACTTCAACAAATGATTATGGGATCAGTCCAAGCATAAATCTTAGGCTGTACTAGGATGAATTATTTATTCGATTTGGGACTGGTGGTCACATGTGCCGCCTTCTTTGGCCAAAGATTGATGTTGGGATTAGGCTTGTAATGTATTGCACTTCTACAGTATACTGGCAGATATATCCTTATGCTGAACTGAGCAAACACATTACTATCATTATTATTAATCTAATTTACATTCTGCCTTTCAGGCACTTCATAGCAGATTACATTCAGGTACTGTAGATAGTTCCCTGTTTTTATTTTTAAAGTAAATTTAAAAGGTAATTTTGTAAGTGTAAGTGTCCACATTTGTGAAAAATCTACAAGGGTGGTGGGGGTTAGTTCAAGACATGACACCAGTTTTCAAAGGGAAAGAAAGTGCATTGATTCCTTTTGAAAATTATCTAATCAAAACTACCCACACCCAATTACCCCTGCTAATTTATATGCAAATTTTTATGAGGGGAAAAAATATACACACACTTTTGAAAGTGCAAAAGTATTTGTGTAATTGCAAACTCCACCACCACAAGTCCGCCCAAAAGATGGCCTCTTCAAACGGCAGATAGACGGCTGTGCATACAGGCCCTATGCGTATACTTTTACCTGCATATCGGGCAGACAATTTTGCAAAAGCCCATTTAGGAGGGTAAAGTACTGTTTAACCCATGGAAATGACTTTGAAAAAAATTATCCTTACTTAAAATAGTTCTGGACTAACCAGTGGAAACTGAAATCCTGCACTTTTCTACAGACTTGCCACAGTAAAAACCTAGTAGTGAATTTTCAAAAGAGTTACACATGTAAAAATTAGCATATGCGCATGTAAGTAGCTTGTACTCATATACAGGCTGATTAAAAAAAATCCCATGTGTAAAAAAGGGGGGTTACGCGCGTGGCCGGGTCTTGTGCACACTGCGTGCATTTTAGAAGAGGCCCAGCTGCGTGGGTAACCCCCGCTATGCGCACAAGAGCCAGGCCTCTATCAAGGAGCAGTCCTGGGGGTGGGGAGGGGCGGGGAGGGGTGGTCCAAGGAGCGGGGCGGAGCAGGAGGCCGCCGGTACAGCAGCCATTTGCCATTCTGCCAGGGGAACGTATGCTGGCAGCCTGCTGGTGTGCGCATATTACTTCAGGTCGGGCCCTGAAGTAACTCGATGGAAAACAGGTAAACTAAAGAAAAAGGGATTTAGAGAGTGGGGAGGAGAGGGGAAGGGGAAGGGGAAGGGGAAGGGAGGTTAGGGTAGGGGGTAGGAAAGTACCCTCCCAGTCCGTTTCTTAATTGGAGCGGACTGGGAGGGAAGTGGGGAAAGCAGTGGGGAACTAGTAATTAATATTGAAAAAACAGAATTTATACACCTTGAATGAAAAAACATTGAATTAATCCAGAATCCCATCAAACTTAAAAACGATCAGATAGTGGAACTAACTGAAAAAGCTCGAAACCTAGGATTTATAATTGACTTGGAACTCAACCTCAAGCAACACATATCATTGAAAGTTAGAGAAGGCTACACCAAACTAATGGTCCTTAGGAGGCTAAAACCCTTATTAACCCAAGCACACTTTTGAACTGTTCTGCAAGCGCTTATATTCGCTAGCACAGACTATTGTAACACACTCTTCCTTGGATTACCATATACATCACTAAGACCACTACAAATCTTACAGAAGTCCGCAGCCAGAATACTAACTGGAAAAAGCAGAAGGGACCACATCACTCAAACACTCGCCGAATTACACTGGCTACCAATAGAACAAAAAGTACAATTTAAAACGCTATGCACAATTCACAAACTAATCAATGATGAAAATGCTGATTGGCTAAATACTGCACTACGACCACATATCCCCCAGAGAAATCTCAGATCTGCCAATAAAGCTCTACTAACCATACCCTCTGTAAAAACAGCTAAACTGACCCAAGTTAGAGAGAGAGCACTATCCTTAGCCGGTCCAATATTATGGAACACAATGCCACTCGAAATAAGATTAATGAGAGATCTAAAACTCTTCAAAAAAAGTCTAAAAACACTGCTCTTCAAAAAAGCTTTCCACAGCGAGAACGGTAAGTAAGAATTACTAATGAACAAGAAAAAGAACTTATACACAGTAAAAAGTCACCAATTAACATATATGCTTACTTTATTTTTTGTTCTCATAACTAAGTATTAATTTAAAAAAGTACAGTATATCTCATAAGAACATAAGAACAAGTATGTATATTCTATTAATCATATAAATGGAATTTCCATTCCACATTCCATATAGCTTATATTATTTAAATCATGTAACCAAAACATTTACTGGCACCTACTAGATAATTTATAAACTAACCAAACTTATTTACATGCCTATTTGTAAACCGTTGTGATGGTGCATCACTAAACGACGGTATAGAAAAGTTTTTAAATAAATAAAATGTACCCCCCCCCCCTTGCACGTGCGCATGGATTACAAAATCCGGCACGCATGTGCGTGCGGCCCGCCAATTTTAAAACATGTGTGCACCGGCGCGTGCATGTTATAAAATCGCGAGTCCATGTGCACGCGCCGGGTAGTGTGCGCACATAGAGGCACACGTGTATTTGTTTAAAATCTACCCTATAATGGTTATTTTATAAACAACGAAAGTACACGTGTACTTTACATTTCATGCACACATATATATGTGTAGGAAAAAGAGAAGCAGTCCAAGGGCATTCCAAGGTGGGGCCAACTGTTACACGTGTACGTTGCTATTTTAAAAGACTCGCACGTACATTTGGCAATTTACTTGCATAATTTTACACCTGATAATTATCTTGTGTAATTGATATCAGACTTAATTATTGTACACTTTCATCTAAGAAGGAGGTCCGGGTGAACTGGAGGTTCAGGCTGAAGAACCAGGATGGTCTTAATGACTTGGAAAAGGACTGGGCAAAGTGGTGGAAGAATTGGAAAATTGGTAATACCAACTTCCGCACATAAATCTGGTTTATTTTTCACATATAAAATATATGTGCATATATTTTTTTAAATTCGTAGGAAAAATACATGCATTCAGTGCATTAAAATACTAGCTTTCAAGACATTGCATGTATTCATAAAAAACTATACCCCCAGGGATAGATCTCGGAAGTTGCCAAGTAACCCCTGCAACCCAAGTGAGAGATCTAGGGGTCCAAATCGATGAAAATTTAACAATGGAAGTCCACATAAGCCAACTGACTAGATTGGTTTCCACAAGCTGCAGATTTTGAGCCAATTGAAACCTCTACAAAGCACAACAGATTTCAAAACAGTTTTATAATCTTTCATTTCTCAAACCTCGATTACTGTAATTCATTACTTCTAGGTCTTCCGACTAGTCACTTAAAACCCCTGCCACTACTGCAAAACACTGCTGCTCGACTATTATCTGGAGCAAGAAATGTTGACCACATCACTCCAATTCTGATGGCTCTACATTGGCTTCCTGTACAGTCAAGAATACTTTATAAAGTTTTAACTATAATATACAACAACATTAACCTGAAGAACAACAACAATCTGCTAGGAACCTCACATCTTCCCCACGAACTCTCAGATCACAGAACAAAGGCCTCCTAGAAATTCCAAACTTAAGAGGTTCGCATCTAACTCTAACTAGAGATAGAGTGATCTCAATTGCTCGCCCAAAACTTTGGAATTCTATGGCAGAAGAACTTCGAACATTAACAGATTTAAAGAAATTCAAAAGTGACTTAAAAACTTGGCTATTCAAAAATGCCTTCTACTTGACAAAAACACCCAGTTCCCCATGACTCAGATAACATGAATAATTCTTGAACAATAACAGCTCCCCTCGCAAACCCCTTTAATCTAGCTCTGTTTCTTTGATGGAAGTCTACCATTGTATTAGTTCCGTTTATTATGAATGTTTATCCACCTTGTAACACTCATTATATTTATGAATGTTTTACCTGTAAACCGTTATGAACTAGTGATTCTCACATGGAATGATGGTATCTAAAACAGTTAAAAAAAATAAATATTCATGTGTAAGCACACATATGTACATATGTTGTGGGGTAGAAATACATGTACTTTATAATATGTATGTATCTGATAAGTGCGAGTAATAAAATACAGTCATAGATCTCAACTCAGCCATATACACATGTATATGCAGCTGCAAACTGACTGCCAAGTGGACTATTTTAATACATCATTTCATATAGTATGTTTGCACAATGCTTCTTTCTTGAGTAACGGAGAAAGGCTTTGCAATATAGTGCATGGGAATACAATACAGTGTTAGACATTTAGAAGCTCAAGATGGAATGCAATTATTATTATTTTAAATTCTCTGGCAAACCTTTTTACACATTCTGCTAAAGTTCTGTAGACTATTTGCAGAGTCACTTCATCAGGTATTCTAGTGCTGTAAAGTTAAAATGCAATCACCAGCAGTACTTAGACGCAGACTCTAGCGATCCATTACATGTATAAATACATGTTGTCTGACATTTACTGGCTACTTACTGACTCTATTAGACATGCAATGATATATGAAACATTAGTTAATAGTTGGTGCTTTAAATTCAATACTCATTTAAGGGAAACAATCATATTCATTTGCAATGTTAGAAAAGAACAACAAATCTCACAAATAGGGATATGCAATCTTTCTGGTCACAGAATTGGTTCACAGAATTTTTAATTGAGCAGAGACAATTGGTACTTAAAAAGTTTCATGGAAAACTAAGTTATATTCTGTACAGCTCAACTATTTACAATATGTCAGACTGTAATAACAAGAAATGCATAATCTTGAGTCTGGATGCACTGAGAATTTTTTCCAGTAGATGGATAATGACAGCAAAACTCTTGTTCTGTAGCTTAACCCATTCTGTACCCATGGATGTACTTGGTATGCTTAGAGATACGTTTGCAGGTGGACGTGAGCTCACAGGAGCTCTGCCTCTATTGTCACTCTAGAGGCCTCTTCAAAGTCCTCAGTCTCTGACTAAGAGTAAATGGAGCCTCCAGCATGCTTTGAGGTAAAAATCATTGATTGGTGGCACGTGGAGTCCTAGGGCACTGAACAATGAGGAAGACACTGAGAAAAGGAGGAAGAGGGAGGGACGATCATAACCATGCAGGGGGAGGGGGTCAGAAGAAGAACCTTTTCAGGAAGCATAAGCTAAGCTTAAGGGTACTAAAGAACAATAAAAACAAAATAAAATGAATTAACAGGATAAGAAGGGAAAAGAGATAAAGAAAGTTAGGGAAGGGGGAGAGTAAAGGAAGTTATAGAAGAACAAGGGGAAGGGCAAGAAAGTGCAGAGAGGAGGCAGCGGAAGGAAAGAAGAGTGGAGAGGGCAGACAGGCTATCAGAGATTAGAATTAGAAAAAGAAACATGGGAAATCAAAATTATAGGTAAAGATAAGAGGAAATGAAATGTAAATGCTAGAAGAGAGAGCAACAGGAAGTGACAAAGGGTAAATAAAAAAAGAAATAAAAGGAAAAAGGAAATTAGAATTAAAAAAAACAAAGCAGATGTCAAGAGAGCAGAGAAAGAGAGAGGAAAACATTCCCCTCAGAACTAAAGGAGCCCTGTGCACACATCTGCTACCCACACCTATGTGGATCGGGAAAAGCTGCAGGCCCACCAGAAGGGAGCCTGTTTTCATGGGATGGGCTCCACCTTAATTAGAGTGGAACCTTCTTACTGGTGCTAATACTTAAGAAAGAGAGCAGCTTTTAACGCAGACCATTGGGGACCTCCGATAGTCACACAGAAGCATCTGGTTCAGAGGGAGGTTTCTTCAAAAGTAGGGAAGTTAGAATATTCAAATAGAGAGGCTGTGGTAAAGGCTGAAGTAGCCCAGATGGATTTAAAGAAAGAGCACACAGATATGAATTTCTCCAAAGTGCCTGTGTTGTCTGCTAATATGCAGGATTTGGTTATAAATCAAATTAGAAATCAAAACAAAAAAATACTTTAAAATGTCTGCATGTGAATGCCAGATATCCTTTTATACCTCCTGATTTTTACCTCCTGATTTTTTTTACCTCCTGATTTTTACCTCCAAATTTAAAGAAAAAAATTAAAAAATACACGGCTTCTTATATGACCCAAAAACTCTGTTCTCATATGTTGCTGCCCTTACCACACCTATGCCCCTTACCATCCCAGAAGAAAAAGCCCAGAACAAATCCACAGAGTTGGCTATCTTCTTTGATAACAAAATCAAAAACCTACTTGCCCCCCTGGCATCATCTAACACTTCTCCAAACCTCCTGCTTCGCCGCCCTGCTCTTCCCCCTCGGCTCGGTCGGCCCTCCCCGCGCGGTCTGCGTCGGCCCATCGGGGCCAGGGGAGGTGGACCGGTGACAAGCCTCTCGCGAGGCCTCCGAGGCAACCACAAATTTAAAGAAAAAAATAAAAAAAAACCAGCGGCTTCAAAGCGGATGGCAGAAGGAAGCAGGAACCGGTAAGCCCTCCCCGGAAGCCACAACGCCTCCCCAGAGCCCTTTAAAGGGCTGAAACTGCTCTAGGCGTCGCGCAGCCTAAGGAGCGCGACAAAGGGGCCTGCCCCTTTGTGCACTCCTTCGTGCGCTCCAGCACACTGTACTAGAAGACACCCTCGCTATCTCCTTCTATTACTCCACCCGTTCTTTTACCCAAGCGCTCTACCTCAGCTCTCCTCAAGCATTCGTCCAGTCACTCCCACATCCAGCATTTTTCCAGCAATCGTCCAGCCACTCCCACATTCAGCATTCTTCCAGCAATCGTCCAGCCACTCCAGCATCCAGCATTCTTCCAGCAATCGTCCAGCCACTCCCACATTCAGCATTCTTCCAGCAATCGTCCAGCCACTCCCACATTCAGCATTCTTCCAGCAATCGTCCAGTCACTCCAGCATCCAGCATCCTTCCAGCAATCGTCCAGCCACTCCCACATTCAGCATTCTTCCAGCAATCGTCCAGCCAATCCCCACACTCTGGGGATTCTTCCAGCAATCGTCCAGTCACTCCAGCATCCAGCATCCTTCCAGCAATCGTCCAGTCACTCCAGTTTCCAGCACTCATCAAGCCACTCCAACACCCAGTAGTCATCCAACAATCATCTCTGCCAGCAACTTCTTCCAAAAAGACAACATGCTACAAACTTTCCCCATACCGATTATCCCTTGCTTACTCCCCAACAGAGCTAATACACCCTTGCTCAATCTATGCTGAAAGAGATCCCTGATTCCAATCATGATCTCTCCCCTAACACAATTCCTAGGCTTATCTTTAATCACCTTAACCCTTTTCAACTCGCAGTCGCTCTCGAAAAAATCCCACATGCTCAACGACCATCTCCTGGACACCCAACCGGACATTTGTGCCATTACCGAAACATGGCTGAAAAACACAGACACCGCCATAATTAACCAACTGCCAACACAACAATATGACATCTTCTCTATCCCCAGACCTAAAAAAAGAGGGGGTGGAATAATGTTAATAGCAAAAAAAGAACTGAGACTATCCCAGCAAGCCTTCAAATCGACGACCAAATTAGAAATCGGACTATTCAAATCCCCCCAGCTTCAATTCTGCCTTATTTACGCCCCCCCGGGGCTCCTAGAATCCGACCCTTCTCCCCTCATCGAAATCATAGCCAAACACATCAACACTAACTCACCTGCTATCATTTTAGGAGATTTCAACCTCCATGTTGACTCCCCCACCCTATCATCTAATTGCGAAGCCCTTCTCTCATCCCTCCAGGCTATGGGATTCAAACAAATTATAAACAATCCCACACACAAGGCAGGCCACACGCTTGACCTGATATTCACGAACGAAACCATCTCGCCCATCTCCCCACCTTCTTGCACCCCCATCCCCTGGTCAGATCACTCGATAATAACTACAAAATTATCTATAAAACAAAAACTGACCCCTATTGCTACTAAATCCTCTATCCAGTTCAGGAAACCTTGTTCCATGGACACTCAACAACAGCCTGGCCAAAGACCTAATTAAACTGGACCTCTCCGATGCTGATACCGCTATTAACTCCTGGCAAACTATTACACACTCAGTAGCAAACAGAATCTGCCCCGTATCTTCAAAAGTTATCAACCCGGCCCGCACGAAAAAAAAAACCCTGGTTCTCAACTGAATTAAGAAAACTCAAACAAGATCTACAACACAAAGAACAACGCTGGCAGAAAGATCCCTCCCCTTCCTCACTGGCTTCTTACAAAACAGCAATGAGCTACTATAGGACATCCATTACCCGCACCAAACGAGATTTCTATGCCAAAAAAATACACGGCTTCTTATATGACCCAAAAACTCTGTTCTCATATGTTGCTGCCCTTACCACACCTATGCCCCTTACCATCCCAGAAGAAGAAGCCCAGAACAAATCCACAGAGTTGGCTATCTTCTTTGATAACAAAATCAAAAACCTACTTGCCCCCCTGGCATCATCTAACACTTCTCCAAATCCCTCGCAACCACTAAGCCTCGCAACCACTAACCCTCCTCCAACTATCCACAAACAGACGCTAGAATCTCTTGAACCGACATCTTCCCTGGAAATAGAATCAATAATCAAGAAAATGAAACCTTCTTCACATCCATTGGACCAAATACCGACCAAACTCCTTCTCACCATCCCTAACACCATTGCTAAACCGCTGGCAGACATCATAAATTGCTCCCTCAATCAAGGATCTGTCCCTGACTCCTTAAAAATTGCTTCACTGAAACCCTTACTAAAAAAACCCAACCTGGATCCAGCCAACCCTGTAAATTTCCGCCCCATTGCAAACCTACCTTTTATAGCCAAGCTAATGGAAAAGCTTGTCAACATCTGACTCACAGACTACCTTGACTCCCACAATATTCTCTACCCTTCTCAATTCGGATTCAGGAAACGCCTAAACACAGAATCCCTCCTTCTTTCTCTAACGGACAACATCCTGATGGGCCTTGACAAGGGACAATCATACCTTCTAGCCCTACTCGACATTTCTGCGGCGTTCGACACGGTAAACCATTCTATCCTCATCAACCGTCTAATGGAAATAGGCATATCTGGTTCTGCACTGCTCTGGTTCATATCCTTCTGAACAACAGGCACTACAAAGTTAAAATAAATGACAAAGAATCCCACCCCATAGCCTCAACCTCACCCATTTTATATACGCGGACGATGTGCAAATCATAATTCCCATCTCGGACCCCATCTCCTCTACTCTAAATTTTTGGAACAACTGCTTACACGCCATCAACCTTCTTCTCTCGAGTCTCAACCTGGTCCTAAATATGTCCAAAACGGAACTCCTGGTTATCTCCCCTAGTGATAACAACCCCTTCGCCAATAATGCATTCATCCCATTAGCAAACCAGGTCAGAGACCTTGGGGCCACCCTTGATTCTAGAATGAATTTCAAAAAATTCATTAACGCTACAACCAAAGAATGCTTCTTCAAGCTACAGGTCCTGAAGCAACTAAGACCGCTCTTACACTTCAAGGATTTCCGTTCAGTGCTTCAAGCCATATCGTTTTCAAAGATCGACTATTGTAACGCTCTACTACTCGGTCTCCCCGCTTCTTCTACCAAACCTCTACAGATGCTGCAAAACGCAGCGGCCAGGATCCTTACAAACACACGTCGCAAGGACCATATCACACCAATCCTAAAAATCCTACACTGGCTTCCCATCCAATATAGAATACTTTTCAAGGCTCTCACTATCATCCACAAATCCGTCTACCAGCAATCCACACTCCAACTCACCTTCCCACTCGAATTACATACCTCCGCAAGGCCGATCAGAACTGCCTACAAAGGTTCGCTCAAGGCTCCCCCCAACAAATCCTCGGTCCACAACTCTATTCACAAGCGAGCACTTTCGACAGCAGGTCCGCTACATTGGAATTCGCTTCCCCAAGACTTACGCCAGGAACAATGCCATCTAACATTCAGAAAGAAACTGAAAACCTGGCTGTTCGCAGAAGCCTACCGTTGAAGGAACACCTCAACCATCACTGACTCTCACCCTTCCACCCCTCCCTAATCCCTCCCCCCCCATCATTTCCCTCTCCCCCCCCCCCCCCCCCCCCCCCCCCCACTCACCTCCCCTCCTCTCCTTCTCCCACTGGACTTACCATGTTAATAATCGCCTAGGATAAATCTCTGTTTATGTATCACTAACATATTGTTTTTGTTGATTATATTTATCACTCTCCAGTTGTTATAGTTTAAAATCTGTCCTGTCTTCCATTTCCCATGTTTTACGCTCCCTGTTTAATGTAACTTTACTTTCTACCTAAATGTTAATTGGTTTCCCCTCAGTTCTATTGTAAACCGGTACGATAAGACCTGGTCTTGAGTATCGGTATAGTAAAAGAAGTTAAATAAATAAAATAAAAATAAATATCTGAGAAATAAGATTGGAGAGCTAGAATGTGTGGCATAATAGACATCTCAGTGATATGATGGAAGGAAGATAACCAATGGGACACTGTGACATCACAATTAAAAATTATATCAACACAAGCGAGCACATCATTTTGGAAGAGAGGTAGCACTATATGCAAAGGATGGCATAGTGTCTTTTTTGTAATAATATGTATGTGAATCTTTGTTACCTGCACTGGAAAATTAGAAGATGTGGGCTATAAAACTTTGCTATAAATAGAGACAAGCAAAATAAGCATTGGATAAACACAGGCAATCTCTCAGGGAGTAATGGCATTTGTAAAGCTGAATTAGTTGAGTGGATGGCACTCAACAAATTTATTTTTTTTTTACAGGAATGTCGGTATAGAAAAAAATAAAATAAATAAATGGCAGACTATATAGGCTATATAGTTTTTTGTTGTCATCATGGCTCTGTGTTTCTAGTCTGAATATCTGAATGACAGAAAAAAATGAATGTGGAAAAGTGCAAAATAATGCACACTGGGAAAAATAATCCCAACTACAGGTACACAATGCTGGGCTCTGTATTAGGAGTCATCACCCAACAAAAGGACCTTAACTTCTTCTGGACAAGAAACTGAAATTCCTAGCTCAGGGTGCGCGGCATTCTAAAAAGCAAATAGAACACTAGGAATGATCCAAAAAAGGACTGGAGATTAGGGATATGCATTCGTTCAGGACAAATTAGGAGAATGGTTAGTGCGCGCTAACCCGAAATTCGGGTCCCCCCGAATTTCAGAGGCCCGAACTGCGGGAAATATGAAATTTCCCACGGCAGGCCGAAAACGAAGCCTGAACCAAAAATTTAACTCCTGGTCAGAGGCAAGATTTAAACCCCATGATAAACTGGAGAGCATCAAAGCGAATGGATTATAGCATGGCCGGCAAAGCCAGCAAATGCTCTCTCCCGCCCTCCCTCCCTCCCTCCCCTCCCAAGCATGCAGAAACCTCTCTCTTACCTTAACCAAAGAGTTACAGGGTCCCTCCTTCTCTCTCAATCCCATCTCTAGAACGCCCCCCCCACCCAGGAAATCCCTCTCAGAGAAGACTTTACCTCCTTCAGCTGAGGTGTTCCCTTTCTGGCAGCTGACAGGTCCCTCCACTGTCACATGTCAGTGAAAGGACCAATCCCCCTTCAGAAAGGGGACTGGTCCTTTTACTGACAGCTGACAGTGGAGGGACCAATTGGAAAACAGTAAAGGGCACGTAATATTAATAGCATTAGGTGCTTGGATGTTTAGTATCTTGAAAAAAAAATGGGATAATTCTTAATTTGCTTCTAAACTCTAGAAAGCCAGTAGAAAGGTAAAGACTACAACAATGGAGAAATATAGATCCATGGGCACACAGTACACAATAACCAGGCAGAAGTATTCTAGACTATTTATTTATTTTAAAACATTTGTTACCTGCCCTTCCTACGTTCAGGGCGGGGTACAATAAAATACACATAATAAATTGAGAAAAATACATAACAAAATCAAAAAGTTAAAATAACAGATTTAGACACATTGGAAAACAAAATGAATCAAAACAAATAAAGACATCACTAATACCTCTGCCACAAGGAGGACCCATGGAGGAATCGAGGGGGACTGTGAGAATATCATTAGAGGATAGGGACGACAGGGGACTATAAATTGTTGGAGAAGTTTGGGAAAGCTTTCTTACAAAGGTGGGTCTTTAATGCTTTTTTTTCCCAAAATTTCTATCACGAAGGCATCTTACCTTTTTTGGTAGGCTATTCCATAGATGAGGACCTCCTGAGAAGAAAGCACAATCTCTAGTTTCATCTAGGTAGGTTAATTTTGGGGAAGGAACACTGAGCAACATTTGGCTTGCCAACCTATGAGTCCGGGACAGGGTGTGGATTTTCAGTACAGAGGAGATCCAGGGGAAATCTATAGAATGAATGGTTGAATGTATAATCATGGCAAGTTTATATTGTCTGCAGTATGATAGTGGGAGCCAATGTAATGATTCAAGAATAGGGGTAAGATGATCATGAATGGGAGTACTGGTTAGGAGTCTTGCTGCGGAGTTCTATATAATCTGTAAATAAAGAGTAACATACATTGGGAGGCCTGTTAAAAGGGAATTACAGTAATCTGTGTAAGAAAATAAAATTGATTGGAGAACAGAGCGAAAGTCAGAGTGTTCGAGAAGAGGTTTAATGTGATGGAGTAGACGTAGTTTGTGAATGACAACTGGATGACATAAGTGCAGTAACATAACAAAAAGAACAAATTAAACATACAGGAGTCCATTTTCAGCTGCTGTGCCGTACGCCGTATGCGGCTAAATTTAACTGCATAAGTAGGGGATGTTCCAGGGCAGGCAGGCGGCATTTCTGGGCAGAGCAGAGTTATCCACATAAACTATGTGCCTATACCTGGTCTGCCCAGAAATGCCGCCTGCCTGCCCTGGAATATCCCCTACTTATGCAGTTAAATTTAGCCGCATACGGCGTATGGCACAGCAGCTGAAATGGACTCCTATATGTATAATTTGTTCTTTTTGTTATGTTACTACACTTATGTCATCCAGATGTCATTCACAAACTATGCATTTTGATAAATCCAGGCCTAAATGACTACTCAGCAATATTCATTGCCGAATGTGGCTAAATGTAGCCGCATAAGTTGGGGGGATTCCAGGGGCGGGCATTTCTTGGCAGACCAGATATAGGCACATAGTTTATGTGGATAACTCTGCTCTGCCCAGAAATGCCCACCCCTGGAATCCCCCCGACTTATGCGGCTACATTTAGCCACATTTGGCAATGAATATTGCTGGGTAGTCATTTAGGCCTGGATTTATCAAAATGCACTAAATATTGCATGTAATAGGAAAAGGGGTGTATTTTATGGTAATAGGCAGTTTATTGCAATTTGTGCTAATACCTATGTGAAACACTATCTTAGCACAAATTGCAATAAGTGCCAGAAGTGATGTATTGCCTACATGCAACCACTGGGGGGGGGGGGGGGGGGGGGGAGAGAGTGTGAGAGTGAGAGAGAGAGAGAGAGAGACTAACCATAATGCCCTCACACTAGATTGGTATTTATCTCTCTATGGGAGGCCCACCTAGTCACTTGAGGTTAGGTTTAGGTATTAGTGTAGGGGTTAGGAGCCACTTTGACATTCAAGGTGAGTCGTACGGACAGAACAGTGCTCTCTTGTAAAGATTTGATGACCTTCGGAGTGCGGAAACTCACCCAAAGATGACATTTGTGCAATGTTCTCTCAACCTAGCTTGATGTTACCCAGGTAGAGAGTTCATCAAGCTAGGTTGAGAGAACATTGCACAAATCTAGTTTGAGGGCATTATGGCTAGGTACTCTCTCTCTCTCCCTCTCCCCCCCCAG
Source organism: Rhinatrema bivittatum (assembly GCF_901001135.1). Lineage (NCBI taxonomy): Eukaryota > Metazoa > Chordata > Amphibia > Gymnophiona > Rhinatrematidae > Rhinatrema > Rhinatrema bivittatum. Next base: position 238,186,610 of record NC_042621.1, read on the forward strand.
GAGGGCCCTGATAGCTTGGCTGGCTCTCCAGGAGCTTAAAACCACTCAAAATGGCATGTGCACAAAACATCACAACTGTGATAAAACTCTATCACACAGCTTTACGCAAATGGAAAAGGTGTAGTTAAAATTAGTGTTCAAGCCATGCAATATGGCTTTGCAAAACTGTGAGCCCAGCCCACTTGGCCAAAATTCCTGCCCCAGTATTCTCTCCTTTTTCTCATTTGCATCACACGCGTTAATGGTGTTTTTTGCATGCGAAAACGCCTTAACGCATGCGAAAACGCCATATAGCACTTTGATAAATGACCCCCTTAGACGGATAACTTTTCAGTTATCCATCTAAAAGGCTTTTCAACATCAACCTCATAGTGACTAACACCTATACATAAAAGTGTCAACCATGCCTCAGCTGAAGATTGCCATTTTAAATGTACACAAACTGAAATCAGGTCCTCAAAGACCTATTCAAATAAGTGTGTTTTAAGCATTTTTCAAAACCTAATAGCTGACTCCTTAACCTTGAGCTCATCATGTAAACCATTCAAAAGGCAAGGTCCATCCACACATCTCTTCCTCGATTTTTTGAGCGGACCTGTCTAACAGATGGTATAACCAATACATTTGCGCAATAGCCAGTAATGAGCAGTACTTATAAACTAAACTATTTAAAATAAAAAGTTTAGCAATACATTTGTAACCAATGGTTACTGAAGTGGTATGTTCTGGTCAACCTGCTCTCAGTTGTATTTGGTAGGGCCTAGGTGATCAGAGCATTCTCCTGTGTTGAGTTACTGCTGCAGCAGAAAAGAGGTTGAGGCCTGACTGGATAAGTTTTTGCCAAGTTTCAACAGTTTTTGAAGAGATTTTGCTCAATTAAATCAAGATACTGTTAATCCTTCAGCCTGCACCACAAATTAGTTGAGCTCTGACAGTTCCTAGGGAGGATTTTGCTGATGCTTGCAAACTTCTTGCTGCATTGAAAGGACCAGTTCTAAAACTAGTTGTGAGTATTATGGAATTTATCACAGCTGATATGATAAATGAGACTAAGATTACTGCTTGGGGAGATCAGATGCTAAGGAAATGAAACATAACTATATTAACTCATGCTGACTGATTCAGAATGTTAAGCCCGTCGGTTGCAGACGACTGCGACTTCTCATGCTCACCTCTTCTTTCCCTGCACCATCAATCCTAGGAAGAATGGCAGCATCTGCAAACCACCACCGGCCTCCCCGGCGTTCCCGGGATGGCTTGGGCGCTGCCGACCGCCATCTTGTCTCCGGAATCACCTAAGGCACGACGCGCTCACAAGGGCCTCGTTTGTACACGTCATGGCGGGAACCTCGGGGGCATCCTCTGGGTGACATCAACTCACTGCTGTACTTAAGCTGACCGGCTCTTTGCTTCAACAAGTTAGCAAGGAGTTCCCTCATTGCTGAATCCGCTCCATATTTGGACTTCTGTTCCAGATTCCTCTCTCAGCGTGTGGACGCTCTGAGTACCCACTCCTTGGGGGCTTTTCCGCGTTCCTGACTATCTGCTCCTCGGAGGGCCTTCCTGCCTTGGAATTCTACCTGACCCCCTTCTCGGGCCACTCTCCTAGAACTTCCGCTTTTGAGTACTTTCCACAGACTTCAACAATACTTGCTTCACTGAAGGATCTCTGCGGTTTACCGCATGCCTTGGGTCACTACTGTTCCTCTTCAATGGAAGTTGTTCCAGTATATCCTGTGCTGCAGGGTATTGCCGCATCAGCTGCAGGGTATTGCCGCATCAGCTACAGAATCCACTTCCGGGTTCCTGCACCTCAGACCATCTCTTCATCATCTACTGTACAGACATCCTCGGCGTAGACCGCTCTACGGGCCACTACCAGATCTGCACTTCTGAGGTAATCCATACTCATCTGAAGGGTCTTCCTGGCATCCCCGCTCTGTGGGCCACTACCAGATCTTCACATCAGTAGTATCACCCTGGGTATACCCCACTGCTCTCAACTGTACTTATTTGCATCTCCCGCACTGCGGGCTCTGCTTTTCCTTCCTTCATAATAAAGTCTCTATAATTTAGCTGTGTCCTACGCCACCGAGACCACGCCTACCGACGATAAGGCTCACAGGGCTCCTCCCTGTGGGCGGAGACACCTCTCATCTCAGCCAAGGGTTCACATCCATACAAAAACATAACAGATTCGTAACTCCATGGACCCGGCTCAGGTCTCAGCCATTCAAGCCATCCCTGGCCTGGCCCAACAGCTTGCCAAACAACAAAGGACATTAGAGACTTTGGCTAATGCCTTCAATCAGCTAAACTCTCGGCTGAATTCTACATCGACGCCTGACAAGGCCACTCCTTCTCCACATGTGTTGCCTGTACGACACTCCATGCCCTTGCCAGCACTCACTTGTTTTACAGGTGATCCCCTCTTATGTAGGGGCTTTCTGAATCAGTGCTGTGTACACTTTTCACTACAACCTACCTATTTTCCAGACATAGTGTCGAAAACTACGTACATACTGTCTCTTTTAGACGGGAAGGCCCTGGCCTGGGCCTCACCTCTCTAGGAGCGTAATGATCCAATTCTAAATGATTTGACAGGCTTACTTGTTCTCTTTTGTTCTGTATTTGACGACCCCGCTCGCAAGACTGTCGCTGGATCTGCATTCCTGCATCTACAACAAGGTATCAAACCTTTGTCTGATTATGTTATCAAGTTTAAAACCTTGTCTTTGGAGCTACTTTGGAACCTGGGTTGCCTGCGGGCTATTTTCCTGGAAGGCCTTAACTCCCGCATCAAAGATGAATTAGCAGCATGTGAGCTCCCTGATACTCTGGACTCTCTCATTGACCTTGCGGGATGAATTGATTATCATCTACGTGAGCGATCACTGGAGGTAAAGGGACCTAAAAGGATGCCACCAGGGGTTCCACGCTCTCGTCCAGCGCCTGTTACCCAGACTACTCCAGCACCCAGTATCGAGGAGGAAGAACCCATGCAACTAGGTCGCAGCCACCTTTCAGCTATGGAGAGGCGTTACCGAAAGAGATTAGGCCTCTGCATGTACTGCGGACAGCCTGGCCACGCTGTTCCCTCCTGTCCTATCTGTCCGGGAAACTTGCAGACTTAGGATCCGCCAGAGGACTCCACCTAGGTCTAACTTCTCCATGTCCTCCATTGACTCTTCCAGTTTCCATTATCATGCCCTCGAATTTCACTAGCTCTAGTGGACTCCGGTGCCGGTGGGAACTTCATACTCAGACAACTCATAGAGCACCTATGAATCCCCACTGTTCAGTGCCAGGAAAAATAGTGGAAAGTGTTCTAAACATCAAAATCACAGAACATATAGAAAGACATGGTTTAATGGAACAAAGTCAGCATGGCTTTACCCAGGGCAAGTCTTGCCTCACAAATCTGCTTCACTTTTTTGAAGGAGTTAATAAACATGTGGATAAAGGTGAACCGGTAGATATAGTATACTTGGATTTTCAGAAGGCGTTTGACAAAGTTCCTCATGAGAGGCTTCTAGGAAAAGTAAAAAGTCATGGGATAGGTGGCGATGTCCTTTCGTGGATTGCAAACTGGCTAAAAGACAGGAAACAGAGAGTAGGATTAAATGGGCAATTTTCTCAGTGGAAGGGAGTGGACAGTGGAGTGCCTCAGGGATCTGTATTGGGACCCTTACTGTTCAATATATTTATAAATGATCTGGAAAGAAATACGACGAGTGAGATAATCAAATTTGCAGATGACACAAAATTGTTCAGAGTAGTTAAATCACAAGCAGATTGTGATAAATTGCAGGAAGACCTTGTGAGACTGGAAAATTGGGCATCCAAATGACAGATGAAATTTAATGTGGATAAGTGCAAGGTGATGCATATAGGGAAAAATAACCCATGCTATAATTACACGATGTTGGGTTCCATATTAGGTGCTACAACCCAAGAAAGAGATCTAGGTGTCATAGTGGATAACACATTGAAATCGTCGGTTCAGTGTGCTGCGGCAGTCAAAAAAGCAAACAGAATGTTGGGAATTATTAGAAAAGGAATGATGAATAAAACGGAAAATGTCATAATGCCTCTGTATCGCTCCATGGTGAGACCGCACCTTGAATACTGTGTACAATTCTGGTCGCCGCATCTCAAAAAAGATATAATTGCGATGGAGAAGGTACAGAGAAGGGCTACCAAAATGATAAGGGGAATGGAACAACTCCCCTATGAGGAAAGACTAAAGAGGTTAGGACTTTTCAGCTTGGAGAAGAGACGACTGAGGGGGGATATGATAGAGATGTTTAAAATCATGAGAGGTCTAGAACGGGTAGATGTGAATCGGTTATTTACTCTTTCGGATAGTAGAAAGACTAGGGGACACTCCATGAAGTTAGCATGGGGCACATTTAAAACTAATCGGAGAAAGTTCTTTTTTACTCAACGCACAATTACACTCTGGAATTTGTTGCCAGAGAATGTGGTTCATGCAGTTAGTATAGCTGTGTTTAAAAAAGGATTGGATAAGTTCTTGGAGGAGAAGTCCATTACCTGCTATTAAGTTCACTTAGAGAATAGCCACTGCCATTAGCAATGGTTACATGGAATAGACTTAGTTTTTGGGTACTTGCCAGGTTCTTATGGCCTGGATTGGCCACTGTTGGAAACAGGATGCTGGGCTTGATGGACCCTTGGTCTGACCCAGTATGGCATTTTCTTATGTTCTTATGTTCTTAAACACCTACACCACTGCTATTGTTATCTATACATGGCAAGCCATTACCTGGTGAGGTCTCATATACTACTCAACCTATTCATCTCCACACCGGGTCTCTACATTCGGAGACCATTTCTTTCCTAGTCCTAGATAAGGCAATACATCCGGTGGTACTCGGAATACCATGGTTACAAATGCACTCACCCCAATTCGATTGGAGCATCCTAGAACTGTCCCAATGGGGAAAAGCTTGCCATGGGAAATGCTTAGAGGTGGTAACTCCGATGCCATGCCTGACCACTACCACCTTCCTTCTGGGCCTACATCAGTAGTACTCTTCCTATCAAGATGTATTCTCTAAGAAAGCGGCAGACACCCTACCACCTCACCGATCCTTTGACTGTGCCATAAACCTATTACCCAATTCCAAGCCACCCAGAGGAAGAGTGTATCCACTTTCTCTGTCAGAGACCAAGGCTATGTCAGCCTATATTCAAGAGAACTTGGCGAAGGGCTTCATTTGGCCTTCTAAGTCTCCTGCCGGTGTTGGATTCTTTTTTGTGGGTAAGAAGGACGGATCCTTTCGCCCATGTATAGACTACCGCGGCTTAAATGAGATCACCATGAAGGACCGCTACCCATTGCCATTGATCTCTGGACTCTTTGATAGGCTCCAAGGAGCCAAAATATTCATGAAGCTGGACCTCAGAGGGGCATATAATTTGGTCAGAATACGCCAGGGCGATGAATGGAAGACAGCAGTTAATACCCGCGATGGCCATTTTGAATATTTAGTCAAGCCCTTTGGCCTATGCAACGCCCCGGCCGTATTTCAAAACATGATGAATGAAATCTTCAGGGACATGTTGTACACCTGTGTAGTAGTGTATCTAGACGACATACTGTTTTTTTCTCAAAACCTCCAGAGCCATCAATTGGACGTTGCTCATGTTCTACAGTGACTGAGAGATAACCACCTGTATGCCAAATTAGAGAAATGCTCTTTTCACCAGGAATCCATTCCCTTCTTAGGCTATGTGGTATCCAGCCAGAGGTTCCGCAAAAAACCAAGAATATTCAGGACTGGCCCCAACCTACTGGTCTTAAAGCCTTGCAAAGATTCCTCAGATTCACTAACTACTACAGATCATTCAGTCATCACTATTCTACCTTGACCACGCCTCTCACCGCCATGACACAAAAGGGAGCCAACCCCTCTCAGTGGTTGCCAGAAGCTGTGATCGCCTTCCAGGAACTCAAGAAGGTGTTGCTTCAAGAGCCATGTCTACGCCACCCTGATCCCTGACGACCTTTCATCGTCGAGGTGGATGCTTTGGACGTCGGAGTTGGTGCTGTCCTTAGTCAACATAGTGACACCCACACCTTACATCCCGACTCCTTTTTCTCTTGGCACTTCTCACCTGCTGAGCGAAACTACAGGATAGGAGACAAGAAGCTACTAGCAATCAAATTGGCATTTGAGGAATGGCACCCATGGCTCGAGCGTGCACAACATCAGATAACGGTTTACACCGATCACAAAAACCTTGAATACTTTCGTCATGCGCAATGCTTGAACCACAGGCAAGCCTGCTGGTCCCTATTTTTTAACCAATTTGATTTCCTCTTGAGGTATTGCCCAGCGGACAAGAATACCCGCACAGACGCTCTCTCCCATTCCTTTTCACCGGAGGACGTCCCTGATACCCCGTGTCATATCATTAACCCTACTAGGGTACTTCTCTCAGCTACCCACACGGTTCCAGCCGGGAAGACAGTGGTTCCCCAGACACTCAGGAAGAAGATCCTCAGATGGGCCAATGACTATATGCTTGCTGGTCATCCTGGACAATCTAGAATGCTGACCACCTTGCAAAGATACTACTGGTGGCCCTCCATGAAAGAAGACGAACAGGCCTACGTGGAGTCATGTCCTACCTACGTAAGACAGAAACCTCCGTCCGGTCATCCCTGGGGACTTTTTCAGCCACTACCCGCTCCTAGCGAAGCGTGGACACATATAGCCACGGACTTTATTGTCGATTTACCTGTGTCCAATGGCACCAACACCATCTGGGTCACTGTTGACCGCTTTTCTAAAATGGCTCATTTTGTGGCATTACCCGGATTACCATCAGCTCCAGAACTAGTGAAGTTATTCATCCGTCACGTTTTCCGTCTGCATGGCATGCCAAAGCACATCCTCTCTGACTGAGGGGTTCAATTTACAGCAAAATTCTGGAGATCCCTATGCAAAAAGTTTGACATATCCCTGGATCTTACACCAGCTTACCATCCGCAAGCCAACAGACAGACAGAGAGGATGAACCGTATGCTAAAACTATTTCTCCGGGCCTATGTTAATTCCAGACAAAGCGACTGGTCCGAGTTGCTTCCCTGGGCCAAATTCATGCTGATTTCACACCAATCAGCTTCAACAGGATCGTCGCCTTTTCAACTCGTCTATGGGTGTTAACCTCTACCTCCTCTACCAATGCCATTGTCAGTACCATCTCCTGCAGCCCAGGCATCAGCGCAAGAACTGCATCAACTTTGGGAACACACTAAAGAGCTTCTCCAGAAAGCAGGGCAACAGGCTAAGAAGTTCTATGATGTCCATCACAGAGCAGCTCTGCAGTTACAACCCAGAGACAAGGTATGGCTCAGTACCCACTTCATCCACCTAAAGCTGCCTTCTGCTCGATTTGCGCCCAGATACATAGGGCCTTTTGCAATACTCCGCTGCCTGGGTCCAGTCACGAACAGCTTGCAGTCACCATCTTCTCTTAAAATCCACAACGCCTTCCATATCTCCCTTCTAAGAAGAGGACATCACTTATCAGGTGGAAGATATCCGCTATCGTTTATATGTTTGATATCCGCTATCGTTTATATGTTTGAATTAATGACCTGTCCTTTCTCTTCTTCCTCTGCCAAGTTCTAATCACCCTGTTATATGTAACTGCCTTTTTCTGCACCATTGTTTTAGTTTATGTTTACGATACACCCTTGTTTTATGTGAACCAGCATGATGGGACTGCGTTCTCGAATGCCGGTATATAAAAACCCGAAATAAATAAATAAAAATAAATATTCCTGATGTAAGGAAACATGGAAGATGCTGGGAGTACCTCATATCCTGGGAAGGATTTTGTCCCGAGGAGAATAGTTGGGAGCCTGCAAGCAACATGCACAAGGGGGCGTCCCCTCCGGATGACGTCAACTCACTGCTGTACTTAAGCTGACCAGCCCTTTACTTTAACGAGTTAGCAAGGAGTTCCCTCATTGCTGAATCCGATCCATACTTGGACTTCTGTTCCAGATTCCTCTCTCAGGACGTGGACACTGGGTACCTGCTCCTCAGGGGCCTTTCCACGTTTCTGACTATTTGCTCCTTGGAGGGCCTTCCTGCCTTGGAATTCTACCTGACCCGCTTATAGGGCCAGTTTCCTGGAACTTCTGCTTGTGATTACTTTCCACAGACATTAACGATACTTGCTTCACTGAAGGATCTCTGCAGTGTATCTCGTGCCTTGGGCCACTACTGTTCCTCTTCAGTGGAAGTTGTTCCAGTATACCCTGTGCTGCAGGGTATTGCCGCATCAGCTACAGGATCCACTTCTGGGTTCTTGCACCTCAGACCATCTCTACATCATCTACTGTACAGACATCCTCAGCATACCCCGCTCTGTGGGCCACTACCAGATCTGGACTTCTGACGTAATCCATACTCGTCTGAAGGGACTTCAGGCATACCCCGCTCTGCGGGCCACTACCGGATCTTCACATCAGTAGTGCCATCCTGGGTATACCCCACTGCTCTCAACTGTACTTATTTGCATCGCCCACACTGCAGGCTCTGATTTTCCTTCCTTCATAATATAGTCTCTATCATTTAGCTGTGTCCTACGCCACCGAGACCGCACCTCCCAATGGTGAGGCTCACAGGGCTCCTCCCTGTGGGCGGAGACACCTCTCATCTCAGCCAAGGGTTCACATCCATACATAAACATAACACAGAAGAATTATCCATGTTGAACATCATGCAATTGCTCCAGGTTTGACTGTAATTTTCATAAATGTTTTGTTGCCACAATAAAAGTAAATGATTGAATCCTATTCAAGAGTATGCTGATATTATGAAATATATTGCACTTGATCCATGGTCAACAACAAACCTTTTCCGTTGGAAAAAAATCAGTAAAACTAGGGGTCATGATTTGAAACTCCAGGGAGGAAGACTCAGAACCAATGTCAGGAAGTATTTCTTCATGGAAGGGTGGTGGATGCCTGGAATGCCCTTCTGGAGGAAGTGGTGAAGACTAAAACTGTGAAGGATTTCAAAGGGGCATGGGATAAACACTGTGGATCTATAAAGGCTAGAGGATGGGAATGAAGAGAAGAGCCATTGGGGTGGCTTGCTGGAATGGTGGCTACTATCTGATGATTACTACCCTTACTCAATAAGGGCCGGATTTTAAAAAGGTTACATGCGCCAGGCCTATTTTCAAAAGGCCCGGCGACATGCGTAAAGCCCTGGGAAGCGTGTAAGTCCCAGGGTTTTACTAAAGGGGCAGGAAGGGGCGGGACATGGTGGAGGCAGGGCATGGGCAGGGTCAGAGGCTCCAGGCACAACGGCCATTTGCCGACTGCCAGCGCGCAAAAGGTAAATTTAAAATTTTGGGGGGGTTAGAGTAAGGCTAGGGGGAGGAAAGGTTAGGAGAAGGGGTGGGAAGTTAGGGGGGAGGGAACGGGGGAACGGGGAAAGGCAGCATGCGCAAGGTGCATAATTGTGCACCCCCTTGCGTGCACCGACCCCCGATTTTATAACATGCGTGCGCCTGTGCGCACATATTATAAAATCGGGCGTACATGTGCACGCGCCGGGCAGTGCGTGCACATATAGGTCGCACGCGCTTCTTTGAAAATCTACCCCTAAGCCTTCACACGGTTAATGCAACTCCAACATTGCTCTCTGTTTCAACAGCAAGGGGAAATGTGGAAATGAGGATTTGCATTCAGACAACAACCAACAAGGACTGAATTACACAGTCTGGGTAGAAAGATAAGCGTGGGAGTAGTTTGCTTATTACAGCAGTTACTACCCTAAACCAATTAAGCCTGATACTTCACTTTGAATGCATATACAGCATTGCTCTCTGATTCAATGGCAGGGGGAAATGTGGAAAAGAGGATTTACATTCAGACAACATCCAACAAGGCATTGATCTGTGCAGGCTGAGTAAACAAGCATCAGGGTAACTTGCTTGAATGGACAGTTACTACCCTTAACCATTAAGCCTTATGATTCACCTTTGATGCAGCTCCAACATTGCTCTCTGCATCGGCAGCAGGGGGTGGTGGGAAGTTCGAGTCAGACAGTTGCCAACAAGGGCCCTGAACTTGGTGATCGGTGAGACAGATAAGTATGGGAAAATAAGTGTGGGAGCTTGCTGGTCAGACTGGATGGGCGGTCTGGTCTTTTTCTGCCGTCATTTCTATGTTTCTATGATAATCACAGCAAGGCAAACTGAACGAGACACCCTAATTTTCCCTTGACTAAAATTTATTTTATTGGAAGACAGAAGATCCTATTCTGGCCACCAGCGAAACAGAGGACAGGGCACCAGGGGTGCACATTGTTTTCCTGGACAGATCTTTATAAAACGGCATTTACCAATAGGTAAAGGCTCCAAGCGCATTCACCAAAGCTTGACTCTAGCAATTGTGTTAGCTGTTACCTTATCCCCTCCAAGATCATCATTCTGTCCAGTGTTCAGCAAACATAGTTATATTCTCAGTTGACGAAAAACATAAAACAATACTCTGAACTGCTTTTCTCTCTTTAATTTTACATATTTCTTGTCTGGGGGAAAGGAAGAACTCTTCTGCAGCTTTTCTTCTCCTTTCTCAGACAAGCAAATACAAAGATTACAGTCAAGGAGCTTCACCACCTCTTCTCCCAGACAAGATATTTCCTTCTCACGTTCTGTTTTCCCATACAGAACAAGAAATGCAAGTAACCCTTCCCAAGATGCCACATCTCAAGATGCTCAAGTTATCAGATGGCTCTTCACACTGCTCAGGTAGGCAGGCTTCCCCCACAGTCCTCATCATGCAGGACACACAGGAGATCAAGAAATACAAATTCTTTAATAATCTCTCCCTACTTCCATCCACCCGCTCCAGCTGGTGCATCAGAAAGGAAGCACATACTGACCCACCATCCAGCAAATGACCACAGTGTCCGCAGACAAGGAGGGATCAAAGGTCCAGCCCTTGTTGATCCAACCATAGCAAGCTTCCTTCCTTTTTGAAATTCTAATAACGAGAGACTGGTAACAATAATAATCAGAGTACCTCTTCATTCAATCAGATCAATATTTTAACCATTTCCTATCTGCAGAAATCCCACCGGCATGAATGCAAACATAATATACTATAATATATTGAAAAATTAACATCTTTCTGTAGCCATGAAAAAATGTGTAATGGAACTTCTAAGTGCAATGGATTGCTGCACCTGGGATCACTTATTGAAAATTATAGACTTTGTTATTAGGTGTCTTTCATCATGTGGTGTTCCAGTTCAGATGAGATGAATAACCACTGACGTCCAGGTTTCTGAATAAGGAGTAGAAGGGATGAGTGAGTGCAACAATCAATAATACTTAGGGTGTATAAGTCTGAAATCCTATAACAACACAGATGGTAGAAATTGGTTTTCTAGCATCTTTTCCTATATCCATGTCTAAATAATTGTAAAATTTAAAAGCTCACAATAGTGATCTAACCATTAAAGATGCTCTGAATTGCAAATTAAATGTAATGAAGTTTCAGTGCAATTTCTTTGCACACTGGAAAAATAAAAAAAGCCATTGTATGCCTATGCTTGAATCTTATTTTTCTTTTCCCTGTGGTGCAACAGCAGTGATATGCAAATTGAGGTGACAGGCTTGGCATATCCTGCTGAGCCAATTCCTAATAAGCCTTGCTTGCTTTGTTCTGCTATAGCTTTGATGCTGCATCAGAGTTCTAAAGGAATGCCAGCCATTCCCATTTTACTAACCTTGAGGGTGTCCTTTTTAATCTCAGCTGTGTGCAGAATTTGATTTACAATATTTGCTGTTTCAGTAGACTTCAAAATGACAAAATGCCAAAACAGTCTGTATTACAACACAGGAAAAAAACATGAGGAATATACAGAATATTCAGGGCCACTCTTAAATAGTAGCGTATGCTTATATTAATGGCTGCCGGCTTATGCTTTTGACTGTCCTTTATGGAAACCTGCATATATAAATGCTGCGGCAAGAATCCTGACTAATACCAACAGAGGAACACACATCACCCCCATACTACAGAACCTGCAATGGCTGCCAATCAAATATAGAATATTACACAAGGCTCTCACTATAATCCACAAAGTCATTCACAACCAACAACAACTAGACCTCCAGATTCCCCTCAAATTATACTCATCAGACAGACCGATTCGAGAAGCATATAAAGGCACCCTGCAACCCCCTACAACGAAATCTACCCGCCTATCATCTACCAAAGAACGAACCTTCTCTACAGCTGGCCCAGCCATCTGGAACAAGATGCCCACAGAACTCAGATTAGAACCATGCCCGTCTACCTTCCGCAAAAAACTTAAGACATGGCTCTTCATCCAGGCCTTCACTTAACCTACAGTTCCAGCAATTCCTCACTAATTCAGACACTGACTCCTACCTAAACTCTCTGACAAGTGTAGCCTATACACTTATGCCTCTTCTCATCATATTATTGTATTATCTAATTTGTTCAGTTATGCCTTCTATCGCTCCGGCTATCCTAGCCCTCCAGGTTAATACCCCTTGTTATATGTAACTTTCATTTCTTGTTATATGGTTGACTTTGTTATTCCCCTCATGTTATTTGTAAACCGATCTGATATGAATTTCTTTCATGAAGGTCGGTATATAAAAATGTTAAATAAAAATAAATATACAGTACATCCCCAGCAAACCAAAATTCAGATAAAAACGACAAGGTTTATTTGGCTCAATTCTCTTCTGTTCTTCCCAGCAAGTCATGGCAACATGGAAAAACAGCACAAGTAACTATTTTAAAATGAGTGAAATAAACTGGAAACAAGATGCACACCTTACTCTTTTCTTGCTGGAGCTCTATTTGAATATCTGTCAGTTTGGCCCTGAGCTCTTCATTGGCAGCTTGCAAAATAGCTAAGGCATCAGGCTTTTCTCCCTTAGCTCGGTTGCTGGTACTCTTCTTTGACATTGTGAGATGGTGCGACTGGGAGGATGAAGTCCCAAGCAGAGAGAACCTCCCAGTCCTAGGCTTGGGGCTCCTCGTTCCAGGTTCCTTTGCACTACATTTTCTTACTCACCTAAAAAGGGGGAAAAAAAAACAAAACACAACCCATGAAGGATATTGTATTTTCTTTGTAAACAGTACGTCAAGGTTTAAAAACCCACAGTCATTATTTATTCAGCTGGGAAACTGGCAAGGTCTAAATACAATTCCAGAATGCAATTCAAAATATTTTGTGCTCAACAGCCAGTGGCATAAGCAGAGAATTTAGTATCCTGTGCTGAAACTGAGTGAACCATTCTGCTCCCCACCTCCACCATTTACCAACTGGGTGACAATAACAGCTCAATGACACACTCTGTCTGTGCTTAATTTTATTACCTACAAAATCAACCAGATTGCTCTCAAAAGCAAATCAGAAGGAAAGTCATTAAACCTAAAGTAGACAATAATTATTTTGCTTCTTTCTCATAGAATAAAATTGATAGCATAGAAGCAGAGCATTACATCTGTAGGAAGGTAGGTGGAGGGGAGGGTTAACTAAAGAATTCTTTTCAGTAGACTTCGCTATGTTCTGGGCTCACGTTGATTTTGTTTTGGCGGGGGAATAGTTATTCTTCTGTTAATCCACCCTGTTTTCCCCTCCATTTTCTCTGTTAATTTTGGGGCTCACAGGAGAGGAAGAAGAGCAGGAGATCTCCCAGCAGGGCTGGTCCAGTGGCTGAGTAGCTGTGCAGAAAACCTGTATTTTGATTCCTGCATCAGGTCTTCTGCTCCCAGGGCTAGCAGGGAATGGGGATATCATGGAGGCAGCATTCCTAGCCCTTGGGGAGTAGGTAGGAGGGAGTCCCAGTCATTGTGCAACAATGGCACCTAGTGGTCGAATTGAAGGCCTATGATTGTAGGGTTCTGGAAGAAACTCAGATGCACGGCCAAGGACTGTCACCGCGATGACTGGGCTAAGTGATTGGGAGCTGCTATAAAACAGGGGGAAAAATCCCTGGGTAGGTATGAATGAAGGTTTATGGCACAAGATCCCAGCCCTGTCATGACTGAGCTGGTACCTCAAGAAGCAAGAAGAAGAAGATACCAGACCCCCCCCCCCCCCCCAAACAGAAGAGTTTCTTTCCCAAACAAATAGTAGTATCATTGTGAGGAAACAGGAATATGAGCAGAAGGAGCTTACTCTGCATTGAGCTCCTTGTTCTTCTACCTAACAAACAATGACAACATTTTAAATAACAAAGCCTGAAGAGAGTTAAAGCAGAGCCTTTTTGTCTTGACTTATCTTATTAGTACGTAGCTGTCCCATGAAGCTGTGATGGCTAGGAGTGCTGACATTTTGTTTTCCCTTCTGTTATGAGGGCAGCGTGGTGCCAGGAAGGGCACCTTCAAATCAAGATTACGCATATAGATTTTTGTTTCTTCAAAAATGTCTTTCAATTTATTTGTAAATCTTGTTATTGGCAATGAACAATAACACAAAAAGCTACGTGTGCAATTATCTCTGTTACATACCAGCTCATATCAGACATTTTATTACACGTAAATCACAATTCGGTGCTGTTAGCTGCAGCACCGTTATCATCATCTGAGTCACTAGAGGATGATGAAGAAGCAAAAGTTACTTTTCTAGTAAACATTTTTGGATTTTTATTATTACCCCTCCCTCCCACCATTCCTCTGCACCCTCAGATGTCTTCAAAGCAGGTTAAACTCCTCTTCATAAATCCAGTGCCGTCCTTTCACATGATAAGAACTAATTTATAATAAGGCTACAAAAAGCCCTAGAAGAAAACGATTGATAATAAGTTTCCCATTTCTGTAGAAATACTTTTTTACTCTGAAATATACTGTCCCTTACAGACATTTTTTCCAGTTCCATTAACAAGTGCAGAGCATTTCTCCACTATTCGTATGAAGGCTTATCTGAATACACTATTTAGTCAAAATGCATTTCTTCACTATAAAAAGTGCTATTCTCAAAAAATAAACTTATATTTTTATTTCCATCAAAATCTGAAGTTAAAACATCAAAAAGAACCAACTCAGGGTGCAGAGGAATCCTCGTTCCCACAGCTAAGCATAGGAATCTAGTCATTTCTTTCCAATGTTTCTGAATTCTGTTACAATCCCAAAACAAGTGACTTTCCATGTCCACAGCCTGACACTTGTTACATTTGTCTGACTGTTTATGTTTTGCAAGAAATGCCCTTCTATGAGAATAATAAATCCTCTTCCAGAATTTTAGAAGGTTTCCCACAATGCTATTAACTTTGTTATAATTATTTGTTTAAAACTACTAATAAAGCGTCCAGTCTTTATATTAATTTGCTCCTATCTGAAATGCACACCAAGGTGAATACTGTAGTTATATGTTCCAAATTGTATATTCAAAACATTTTTACAAGTTATTTTGCAAATTTGTGATAATATTTATGAGATAATATAGCCAATTTGCTTAGAAATTTATTAGTCACTGTAATCTCTCATAAAATTTGAGCACACAAGCAGTGAAGACTATTCCCTGAGACAGCTCGTTTGGGTGAAATGCTAAGCATCAGAATATCAGTCTTTCCAAGACTGTACTTCACATATTAAGCTAAGTGTACTATCTCAAAAATTCCACTTAGGTTTTGAAAGTCCATTTGCTGTGCAGTATTTGTGTTACCACTATTTTAGTGTCATTGAAGCAGCTGTCTAAAAGAAAAAATTAAAAAAATTAAAAATGTATGGATATGCATTAAATCAATGTTACTATTAATTTTGGAGGCTTTTTTATGATTAATGATTTTGCCCCCTGCAACCAATTCACAAGGCATCATCTGCCTGTGAATTCACATGTCTTTTTCCTCCATTTTTAATATTATAAAAAAAATTGCAAAAAAAAAACTTGTAAAAATATAATTTGGAACAAGTAACATAGCTATTCGACTTAGTGTGCATTTCAAATAGGAACAAACTGTTTAAAATATCAGTACTGAATATAATTTGATGTTTTTAATTGGTACATATGGTGGTATCCCTATTTGGCAATCTTTATATCACGCAACAATTCCTGTTTCCATTTCCTTATTTTCTCTATTAATTCTGAATTCACTTCTCCTTGCTCCAAAATTTCCCTAAATTCAGAGATGAATAGTCTATTATATTCATCCAGGGCCAAAGAATTCTCCATAGTTTCAGTTACTGATGCTTTCAAATTATTCTTCTTAAGCATTAAAATATGTTTCACCTGAATAAAGTTATACACTGTCTTGAAATAATTTATCTTTGCAACTCTTGATAAGATTTTACCTTCCTATCACTGTATTAACTGCGCTATGGAACTGACTCAGCCCACCTCTTGAAAATAGCATTATCCATCCCTCGAAGGAAATGCCCATTCTCCCTAACAGGAACATGAGAAATCTACTGGAAGGAAGCATTGGACCTCTCTTCCTGCATGAGCTTAAAGGGCATAAGTGCCTGCTAGACAGTGATTTCTTCAGGTACTACTGGATTGTTTTATAAAACAGTCTCTTTACCAATTTCAAACAAGAGGGGAGGAACTCTAACCTTTCTGCATTCTATGGATTTTGGCTGAATTTATTCATTGAAACATAACAATGTAATGGCAGAAAAAGACCATATAACCTGTCTATTCTGCCCATCCACCCAACTATTTTAGCTTTATAGGTTCTATCATGCCTTCAGAGATCCCCTATGTTTATCCCATGCATTCTTGAATTCAGCTACTGTTTTTGTCTCCACAGCCTCCACGGGGAGGCTGTTCCATGCATCCAGCACCCTCTCTGTAAAGAAATATTGCCTAAGATTACTCCTGAGTGTATCCCTTTCAGACTCATCCCATGACCCTTCATTCAAGAGCCTCCTTTCTTTTGAAAGAGGCCTGCCTCCTATGCATGTGAATCTTGAAGGTATTTAAATCCCTCTATCATATCTTCCCTATCTCACCTTTCATCTAGGGTATACATGTCAATATATATGACTGTCTCCACATATTTTAGAATGAAGACCACTGATCATTTTAATAACTACCCTTTGGACTGACTCCAACCCATTTATATCCTTTTGAAGTTGCAGTCTCCAAAATTGTACGCTATATTCCAAATGAGGTCTCACTAGGGACCTAAAAAGGGGAAATATCACCTCCCTTTTTCTGCTGACCATTCCTCTCCCTATGCAATCAGCATCTTTCTGGCTTTTGCCATTGCTTTCTCCACCTATTTGGCCATCTAAAGATCATCAGAAACAATCACCCCAGATCCCAATCTTTCATCCCTAATACTGTAATTCTCCCTTGAGCGTTTGCATCCTAAATGTATAACTGCATTTTTTAGCATTAAATCTTAGCAGCCAGACCCTAGACCTTTCTTCGAGCTTTGCTAGATTCTGCCTCATATTTTCTGCACCTTCCTGGCTATCTTCCCTGTTGCAGATTTTGATATCATCAGCAAAAGACAAATCTTTCCCAAATATCCTTCCACAATGCTGCTGAAGAAAATGTCGAAAAGAACAGATCCCTGAGGCACACCACTAGAAATGCCCCCCTCCCCAGAGTGAGCTCAATTTACCTCTATCTTTTGTCACCTTCCGCTCAACCACTTTTTAACCCAGGCATTCACTCTAGGGCCCATACCAAAGATACTCAATTTTTTTATGTCGCCTATGTGGAACCAAGTCAAAGGTCTTACTGAAATCCAAGTATACTATATCTGGTGTTCTCCCTTGATCCAACTTTCTGTCACACAATCAAATAAATTGATTAGATTCTTCTTACTTTATTTGCCTCTGGTAAAACCATGCTGCTTCAGATCTTGCAATCCATTGGATTCCAGAAACTGTACTATCTTCTGTTTTAGAAGCGAGTCTATTCATTTGCTTATCACAGAGATCAGACTAACCAGCCTGTAGTTCCCAGCATCCTTCTTACTTCCAGTTTTAAGAAAAGGAACTACATCTGCCCATCTCCAGTTCCCCAGAATACTCCATACTCTAAAAAAGCATTGAAATGGTCATCCTGCGGAGCTGCCAGAACATCTCTAAGTTCCCTTAGTACCTTTGGATATATCCCATCTGGCCCATTGTTTTATCTAGTTAGCGCCTCCCTGTAGGATCATAGATGTGGTCCTCCAACAGGGCCTCTAACAGGGCAGAGTTCAGATCCTTCTGCCCTATGGTGAGTCACTGAGAGCTGAAATTCGTGGTTGGGAGAACATAAAGGAGTTATACTGAGCAATAGCCATATTGACAAAAGTGTTTCGGCTTCCTAGACATGGGATGATGTTTCAAGGACTGTTGAGCAAAGATGGGAGACACCTGTCAAAGAAGGGGGCATATTATCTTCCAACACAGACTGGCAAATCTGCTGAGGAAATCTTTAACTATGATTGTAGAGGATGAGTGAACAAAACACAAAGGTAAGTAAAACAAGTACTTGTGTAGAAAAGGGAAAAAGGGCAACATCTGGAAAGCTATGTACACAAATGCACGTAGTATGGGAAATAAAGCGCCATGGAAGAAGCTAACTTGGATATAGTGGTTATCAAAGAGACATGGTACACAGAAAACCATGACTAGGATATAATTATACTGAGCTACAATCTATTTAGGAAGGACCGTGTAGGAAGGAAGGGAGAAAAAGAAGATCGGTGTAAAAAATGCCTTTATTAAAGAGTTGCCCGACTCTGGCCGAGTTTCGCTCTCGCAGGAGTTGCCTCAGGGGCTATTTCTATCCTGTTGATTTTGAAAAATTCAGTGGAAAGTCATCACCGATTGCCAATATCAATCTCAGTGTTGTTAGTAAGTCAATCCCGCATGTGTTAAGTTATTTATTCGAATTCTCAAGCTGGCAAATAAGCATGATTCTTAATACATTCCAGTTTGTTCAATGCCTTGTGTAAAAGCAAATGTAAGATAGCCCATTTCTTGTGTTCAGCCTGTCATTGTCAACATCGGCAGGAGACTTAACCATGTACCAAAAGAGGCAGCCTGTTGTTTGGGGGGGGGGGGGGGGAGGTAACTGGCAAAGGGGAAGTGAATGGGTGACTATATGGGGTGACAGATGGGGAGAGAGACTGGTTGGGGTGGTAACTGGTGAAAGAGAGGCAGCCTGGTGTGTGAGGGGAGATGACTGTTGAGAGGGAAAGTGACTGAGGTGACTGTATGGGGTGACAGGTAGGAGATTAACTGGTTGGAGTGATGACTGGTGAGAGAGAAGCAGCCTGGTGTGTGTGTGTGTGGGGGGGGGGGGGTGGCTGGTGAGAGGGGATGTGACTGGGGTGACAGGTGGAAGAGAGAGGCAGCCTAGTGTCTATGTGGGTGACTGAGGTGACTACACACACAGCAGGCTGCCTCTCTCTCACCAGTTACCACCCCAGCCAGTCTCTCTCCCCATCTGTCACCCCATATAGTCACCCATTCACTTCCCCTTTGCCAGTCACCTCCCCCCCACACATACAGAAAAGGCTGCCTCTCTTTCACCAGTCACCATCCCAACCAGTATCTCTCCTACCTGTTACCCCATACAGTCACACCAGTCACTATCCCTCTCACCAGTCACACCCTTCCCATCCCCCCACCCCCACCAAATGCACACACAAATACCAGGGGAATAAAAAGTTTGCATATCCCAAAATGCCAGGGCACTTTTCCTAAAATACAAAGGGATTCACAATTTCAAAATATGCACTTGCTTTATATGCTTTTGGAGAACTCAATGCTATTAATACATCACTTGTTTGTTTACACTTGTTACCAGGCCCCGACATCACCATACACACCACCTTGCAACCTTGGCAACACAACCAAGTAACTAAGGAAAAAGCCAATGGGAGTGCAGAACCATAACTCTAGCTAACGAACCTCTCCCCCAATTGACATTTTTTAACATATCAGCAACATTTTCAGGTAGTAGGTGCTAACATCTGGTTACTGAGCACTAAGTCCCGTTAGTACGCACTAACTCCAAAATTAGGGAAACCTGAAATAAACACCCCCAAACTATTTTAAAAATAAAATCAAACAGATAATGACCCAAAATGAAAACAACACAAGAAAAAATAAAATAAAACACACTCTTATGGACAATAGTCTGCGGTCCAGTCACTGTGGAAGGACCAGGAACAGGACCACATAAAACGAACTTAAATAAAATTGAAAGTAAGGTAAACCTCAAGTAAGTTTTCAGTGATGTATTTTCATGAGGTGCTAACAGGAAAGATAACTTTAAAACATGCACTTGCATGCCAGTATGTGCATGTATAGGAGCACACGTGGTCATGCTCATGTATTTTATATTGTATGTACAAATGTGTGCATACTATATACAATACACTTCATTCTACCCAACAAGATGCTCACGTATCAAAAATATACACAGCATGTATTTTCAACATAGCTGGATAAGTAGCATTTTAACACTTATCCGGCAATATCACTTATCTGGATAAGTAATGGTTTGAGACTTTTTTGGTAGCGGCGCTAGAGTGACTGACTGGGTTCGAAACTGGTTGAGTGGGAGGTGAGAAAGGGTAGTGGTAAATGGAGTTCACTCCAGGAGGTGGGGGTGTATTACTAGTGGTGTGCCTTAGGGATCGGTCCTTGGACCCATTCTTTCAGGAAAGGTTTGACTTTCTGCTGATGATACCAATAGGACAAAAACAAGATGAGGTCTAAGGAGAAGACAAAATAGGAAGCACTAAGTTAAGAAATGGTAAATTTCAATGAGTTTTCGGATTTTATGTCTAATCTTTGGAAATATGTTTAGGATTGCTGGAAAATCTGAAGTGGATTTCATCTGATATTTCAGATCTGCTTCAGTTTTTTGGGTTTTTTTGCTGCTACACTTTGCATCTTCCCCAGGCACCATCACATACACACTCAAAATATGACAGTTTATTTTATATTTTATTTTATCTGTTCCCTAACTTCTGGAAAACTCTGAGTAACTTCAAGATTAAAAACATAAAATTATATTTCCCAGCAGCTCTGGGGTAAAATTATGATTTTCCTGATGATTTTGAGCCAGGCTGAAATTTACCTGATTTGAGCTCAACCTTGAATTGTTTGCATATTGCAGTTATTTATTGTGGCAGAAAAATACTAATAAAAAACAAGATTGCCCACAAGTTAATCATTAATAGCTGTGAACATCCTTATTAATTAGTTTTGCCCGCAGTCTTTGTCCAGAAATGATGGGCATCTTTGCCTAGTGACCTTGTTATCAGGCTGATGAGGCTCTCCTAGTGAGAGATCAGCACTGGTACTCATTAACATCCTGCTGACTTTGTCCTTATCCAGATGTTTACTTTATAACAAAAAAGAACTACCAGGAGTTCATTTTAATGCTCCGCAGAGTTCCAAAACTAGCAAGCAAATGATAAGAAATCTGTCATAGAATTGTACCACACCACAAGACTGAACCACAATTATTTCTACATAGTTTATTTATTTGTATTTATATTCTACCTTTCATGACTTCTCAGCCAATTCAAAAAGGATTACTTTCAGGTACTACAGATATGTTCTTGTCCTCAGAACATTTCTAATCTGTTTATACCTGAGGCAATGAAGGATAAAGTGACTTCTCCAAGGTCACAAGGAGCAGCAGCTGCCATGAATCAAATGGTTTACAATAAGTTATAGAATGAACATTTTTCTGATCAACATAATTCTGTCCTATTTCAGTCTTCCTACCAACAATCAAGCTATCTTTGAACACAGAAATGTTAAAACCCTCCAGACAGTCCATTTTCTGTTCCATCTGATTGTATAGATTGCATTAAAGTTGGTACCACAGATTGCTAAGAGTCCATTTTATTCTCCAACTACTCCAGCTTAAATTTAAGCATTTATGACTCTGGTACCATGTCTCTGTATAACTCAGCAACAGCTTGCCATACCATTGCCAAATTAACATTCTCAGACTCTGCCACCCCTCTAGCCACCTGGGATCCTGTAGCTATTAGCTTTCTTCAAAATTATTCTTTTTCTGATGTGGAACTTCTAAAAAAAAAAAAAAAAAAAGTATGATTGATTGTGATTTATTAAATATAGATAGCCCACATTGAAGGCTATCTATATTTCTAGATCATCCTTTCTCTCTCAGGATGTACTTCCTCTAAAACAGAAGCTGGAACAATCAAAGTCCGAACTGGGCCAAGAAGGGAACTCCTTCAATTATCTTTGTCTTAGATGTTGATAAAAACACTGTTATGAGATTTGACTTTCACAACTATGCATAATCTTTCTTACTTTTGTTCCATCAAGTTGTTCCCAGATATTTTGGCCCCACTTGTCTGCCCAAAACAAATAGGTACCCTTGCTAATTTTCACAGGAAAACAATGTGGCTGGTTTCCCTTTGAAAACTGGCTGCAATGTAAACAGCAAAAAGTGCCTGATTTATTAAGGCTTTTCTCCCATTCTGTATCTACAGAAGAACGTTTTAGTAAGCCAGGCCCAATGTAAGCCATTCGAAAATTCAGAATTGCCTCCATTATGTATATTTAACCTTTAAATGTGACAAAATCCATCCATTTTCCCAAAGGGACCTCTACTTTTCCTAAGATTTTTGTGCACTTTTGAAATTAATTTTTCATGTGTATTAGGACAAAAAGTTCTTATTGGGCATCATTTGTGAAATAGGGTTCTGTGCAAACTCAGAAATTCCTCTTATGACAGTTTATTCCTTCTTTCCTCTTCTTTTCTGAATGGGACTATGTAATGTTCTTCCATACAAAAATACGACACAGTTTCCATCACAGAAGTAGCTGCATGAATGCAATTTGTGCTGATTGTTGTCAGAAAGCTGGGCTAGTTTTCCATATTCTTTCATTGCAGGTATGAAGAAAGCCAAACTTTGTAGAGACGTTATGGCAGAGTCTGCTCAGTGCCCAGTACAAAAGATGCATGGTTTTCAATCCTTTCAACAACACAAGCAATATCCATTTTTTGGTTATACTTGGTTACTAAATACAACATCATGATTTTAGCAAGAGTCATGGTGTCTGTACTATTAAGGAGTGCCAGTCTTGATCAGAGTATTTTCAGGCAGGCTCCTATTACTAGACTGTGATCTCCAATCACAATTTTGTACCTGGATTGTAAAATTCTAACCATGGATTATTACCTGCAAATAGGAACCAATCTAAGAACATATAAGAACATAAGAAATTGCCATGCTGGGTCAGACCAAGGGTCCATCAAGCCCAGCATCCTGTTTCCAACAGAGGCCAAAACCAGGCCACAAGAACCTGGCAATTACCCAAACACTAAGAAGAACCCATGCTACTGATGCAATTAATAGCAGTGGCTATTCCCTAAGTATAATTGATTAATAGCCATTAATGGACTTCTCCTCCAAGAACTTATCCAAACCTTTTTTGAACCCAGCTACACTAACTACACTAACCACATCCTCTGGCAACAAATTCCAGAGCTTTATTGTGCATTGAGTGAAAAAGAATTTTCTCTGATTAGTCTTAAATGTGCTACTTGCTAACTTCATGGAATGCCCCCTAGTCCTTCTATTATTCGAAAGTGTAAATAACTGATTCACATCTACTCTTTCAAGGCCTCTCATGATTTTAAAGACCTCTATCATATCCCCCCTCAGCCGTCTCTTCTCCAAGCTGAACAGTCCTAACCTCTTCAGCCTTTCCTCATAGGGGAGCTGTTCCATCCCCTTTATCATTTTGGTTGCCCTTCTCTGTACCTTCTCCATCACAACATTTTGAGATGCGGCGACCAGAATTATACACAGTATTCAAGGTGCGGTCTCACCATGGAGCGATACAGAGGCATTATGACATTTTCCATTTTATTAACCATTCCCTTCCTAATAATTCCTAACATTCTATTTGCTTTTTTGACTACTGCAGCACACTGAGCCGACAATTTTAAAGTATTATCCACTATGATGCCTAGATCTTTTTCCTGGGTAGTAGCTCCTAATATGGAACCTAACAGGAAATAACCTGTCCCTGTCAAGCCCTGCTATTTTGATCCAGTCCCAGCTCTGATACACACTTCATGTTAGGACAATTTTGGTTTTCAACTTGTATTAATTAGGTAATCTTCTAAGAACTAAATTCATTATTCATGAAACCCTGGGAAATATGCATGAACTCAGATATGAATGCTAGATGCACTAGCCATTAGAGTAATTCATTATTCCTAATACATGGAAAAAATGATACAAAACTATTTAGAAATATGATTCTGTTATATGCCTCATATGCAGAATGGAAATCAAGATGTACTATACTATATATTCACATTTTGTTCAACACTATTTTAAGTAACTGATAGTTTCCAATGACAATATAATCTGAAGCAATATGTAGGGTGAAAAAAACTTGACTTTTTGACCTTGGTATTTAAAAAAAATGAACAAAACATTTTAATGTATTCCACTGACATGATTTCTTCCCGTGAAGTTAATCACAGTTGCATTTTTCAACAGCTTGAGAGACTTTCATTTTACAGAAACATAAGGCAAGGCTATTCAGCATATTAACTTCAATCCAATCATGGTTCATGAATACAAATGATTTCATGATTTGAAAAACTTACTATTTAATGCATAACTTTGGCCTCCAGCTAGCGTGCCCTTTTACAAATTTATATCAACCTTATCAAACTACTTTGATCTTGAAAAACTAATAGTTGTGCTGTATGATATCATTATAGCAAAATAGGAGCTTACTGTGGGAAACCTGACCCAAAACCTGCCTGCAAAAACTCATCTACCAAATCAAATACCATCAAGACAGAGTACACTACGAGAATGCACATTGAATTAGGTCTTTTATAACAAACCTCTATAGACTCATTAAACTTCCAAATAAGAATGTTCAGGCATCTAATACATCCTTTCATTGATTCAAAACACCTCTTCTCCATGCAGTAGCAGACACATTTTAGAAAATATGTTAGGAAATAAGTACATTGACTTAATTCTGAAGGAGCTGGATAGTTTAATTTTCTTGAAATAAGTACAATGCACTATATAGCTGATTGCTGCAGTTAACTTCCTTGACTCTGATGTAGTGTAGATTAGCTTAACTGGCACGGAGCGGCAATTACTACCTTGGGAAGCGTGCTGGGCAGACTAGATGGACCATTTTGGTCTTTTTCTGCCATCATTACTATGTTACTATGTTACTATGCTAAATACAGATTAAGATTATATTAAAACAGAATACTTTTCTAATAACATTTACAGCTAAGTACATGGGAGTCAATTTTCAAAAGACTTAGGTGCCTAACTTTGGGAACTAGGCAGATGAATTGCATGCAAATCTGAATTTAGGAACCATTTGGGATGTGCAGGGAAATTTTTTTTAATTTGGTTTATTTTAATCATTTTTAGATCATATTTTATTCATTGTTTTGGTTCTGTGGGCTTTTTTTCTTTGGTTTTCATTTTTATTAATTTCAGAAAATAATGCTTGCTATTAGTAAATAGCAACCTATGGGGGTCATTTTCTATCCCTATTCTATCCCTTTTCGCGTGAGATAGCTAGATAGGGGAAGAGTCAGGGCGGCATCGGGACTGGAAGAGGAGGAGTTGGGGCGGCATCAGGGTAGACGCCAAGGAAACATCACTGGCGGCGAAAAGGTAAGACCTCATATCGCCGCCAGTAGCATGCTCAATAGCGCCACCTTTCACGGTGGTGCTATTAGGTGCAAAAGCCGGCAGCGATACCACAGTGGTGCGATCGCTGCTGGCTTTCGCAGGCCTGCCCCCTGCTTCGCCCCATCCCACCCCCCATTACCAGGCAATTCAGAAAACTTTGCGAAGATAGAAAATCCAGCCATATTTGTGAACAGTGTGTACTATTTTTCAAAATAAATAAACCCTAAAATTTGGGGGATTGGGGGGTAAATGGTGCATTTGTTTTAGGATAAAATAAATTGAAAGAAAAATGCCTGATTTGGTTGGGATTGCCATTCATTATAAAACAAAGGCACATCCCTAGGATTGCCAACAGATTCTAGATTTTCAGGATGGATTGAACCAGTCCTGGTTTTATCCCATTGCATGAAGGGCCTTAAAGTTCTGACTTCCCTATTGCTTGTCCTTAGAAGGTCAAGACTTCTGACTTCCCTAATACATGTCCTTAGAAGATCAAGCCTACAAGTCCCTGCATGCAATGGGATAAAATCAGGACTGGATCAGCCTGTCTTGATAATCTGGAGCTAGTTGGCAACCTTACACAACCCTAGGAGCCACAGAGATTGATATTTAAAAGATTTGTCTGGTTAATTTTGTGAGACACCTGACAGGCAGTTTTTGTCTCCAGCTAGCAGAAGGCCTTTATGAGCCCCTTAGACTGTCTGTCCAGTCCTTCCAAATCTACGACTCACACTTCCTGGTGGTGGCATCTTGTTCTTGTCTAGGAATATATATATAGTGAAAAAAGAAGAAAAGGCAATGTAAAACCATATAAAGTGTTCAATAAATTAAACAATATCTAATTACAAAAAATGAACACTAATGCATCATTTTATATCCCACTTAATTAAAATTATTAGAACAAAATTTAAAATAATTTTTTACAACAAAAGCACACAGTCACACAATATCAAAAATATATATATCAAAAATCTTACTTTGCATATACACTATTCAAAAAATTGACTGCAGGTGCTATACTTAAATAACAGTTATCATGACACTAGCTACAACAACCACTATTAAATGTCATATACAAAATGAGGAAAAAAATCCTCTACCATTTACATAGGTAATGCTAATTTGTATTGCAAGTGATAGCCACTGCAAGCACAACTGAATGTCCAGTTCAAACCAGAGGAAGATCCTCTGACATCAGCACAGTGTTGAACCCAAAAGTGCACTGTTGAGTGTTGAAATGCAATTGTTCAAAAAATTCCCCGACAAAGGCCTTTTTGTTTCACCCGATGAGGCTTCATCAAGGGGTCTATGTTACATCAAATCAATTTCTACAGCATCTGTCTTACAGAGATCTTAATGCCACAGCCAACTCTTGTTGATCATTTACATTTGATGTTGGCTGTGAGATTAAGATCTCTGTAATACAGACGCTGTGGAAATTGAATAGTGTATATGCAAAGTGAGATTTTTTATATTTTTTTTTTTATATTGTATGTGCTTTTTTTTTTTTTATGCCAATTTACAATGATTACAAGAACAATTCTTGATCGGGAAAAAAAAGAGATTTAACTTATACAATAGAAATAAAATTATATTATTAGTCTAGGAAATCATAATAATTTCAATCTCTCTATTTAAAGTCCTCAATAAGGAGGGATAGATCCTTCACAACCTTAAGAAATTTTTCTCATTTATCGTTTAGGAAATAGACAGATACATAACAGCGACCTTTTTCATTCTATGGGGGACCAGGTGGATCCAATTGGGGTACCTGAGGAGTTATGGGGGTTTTCCCCACTAAGAATTGGGTTAACTGGGGAGGATCGAAAAAAACATAGGTATTCTGTAGATACTTAACCATGCATTTGCATGGAAATTTGAGGAAATATCTCCCCCCAATTAACAAGACCTGAGGTCTCAGCAAGAGGAATGCTTTTCTCCTCTTCTGGGTCTCACGAGAGACATCTGGGAGAGTTCTTAAAATACTTCCCATAAATCTCTCATTCCTGTGTCTTAAACATAATTTCAATAACCAATCCCTGTCAGTCTCTAGTGCCAAAGTCACTATTAATGTTGCAGGTACTGCTAACTCCGAATCTGATGATTCCAGAATTGCTAACAAATCAAGAGATTGGTCACGAATTGATCTTAAGGGTTCTATTTCACCTTCTTGGTCAGCAGGCACTCTTCTGGACTTAGGTAGATAAAATATCTTTATTGTCAGTGGTATCATTGTCTCTGAAACCTTTAGTATTTCAATCAGGTAGACAGGTACTTCTTAAAGACCTCTCTTGGAGATCTTAAAGGTAACGGGGGGAAATTTATAAACCTTAGGTTTCTACTTTTAGACATATTCTCAAGGTTTTCTATTTTTAAAGCGGTATTATTTTTATCTTTCATCAA
This sequence comes from Rhinatrema bivittatum, assembly GCF_901001135.1. Taxonomy (NCBI): domain Eukaryota; kingdom Metazoa; phylum Chordata; class Amphibia; order Gymnophiona; family Rhinatrematidae; genus Rhinatrema; species Rhinatrema bivittatum. The sequence goes on from NC_042621.1 coordinate 238,214,696, forward strand.
AGTTAATTGAATCTATTGGATTGTTTTTATCTCAGTCCTGATAGATGAAACCTGTTGTTCCAATTCCAAATTTGTATTCGAAATGATTTCTATTTTTTCATCTTGTTGCCTTACTTGATCCATTACTGGATTCAACTGTTGCAAAATAGGCAGTCTCATCTCATTTATGGCTTCCCACAGCATCTCAAATGAGAAAACTTGTGGTCTTACCATTGATGGTATTTCTGTTGCAGGGATTCCCCCAACCACTCCCAAGGCTTCTTTCCTTGATTCTCCTCTTTTGCTGCCGCTTTGCCCTAGCGTTTTTCTTGGGCTTGAAGTTGCCACCAATACTCCTCCCGACCCCGCGGGGCTGAGCTCCTTCACTCTTCGGTCTCGGAGTTCCTCCCCCGGTTGTAATGTTGTTCTTGTGGCAGCTGGATTAAGCGGTGGGGTCCTCTCTGCAGGACTCAATGGAGAATATTGAGCCTGGGAGAGAAGGGAGCTCGAATTCCCCTCCCCCTCTCTCCAACGGCTGGGTTCCCGCTCCTCTGTCGCTGCGCGTCATGTGTGCGCAGGGGCGGATTGACCTATCTGGGGATCGGGCTTCCCCCGGTGGGCCAGTCACTCCTGTCATGTGATTTTTTTTTTTTTAAATTATAAAGTTTCCAGCCAAAGTATTAGGGGGCGCCGCGAGCAGTGGTATCCCGAGGAGAGCCAATGCCCCCGGGCGCAGGGAGGCTCATGCAGCCGCCAGTGACACGCATGTAGCAGGCAGATCAGCAGGGCCGTGGTGGAGCTCACGTCACCATGGCCCGAAGAAAAAGATCGCATTTAAACGCGCTGATGCTCCTCCTCCTTTCTGCCTGCGCGGCTCCGGAAGTAAACGTTGCTGGAGCCGCGTGGGCAGGAAGGAGGAGGAGCATCAGCGCGTGCAGAAGACGAGCAGCGCTTACGGGCCGAGAAGAAGAAGAGGCCCGGTAGCAGGGCCGCCGCGGCGCGAGAAGAGGAAGAGGCCCGGAAGCAGGGCCGCCGCGGCCCGAGAAGAGGAAGAGGCCCGGTAGCAGGGCCGCTGAGGCCCGAGAAGAGGAAGAGGCCCGGTAGCAGGGCCGCTGCGGCCCGAGAAGAGGAAGAGGCCCGGTAGCAGGGCCGCTGCAGAGCCCATCCTGCGGCAACCCGCGAAGAGGCGGCCCAGAGGTGAGAGAGAGGCTGAGGGTCTGTAGAATGTGTATGTGGGCGTGTATGAGATGTGTGTGTGGGAGTGCCATTATTTATCTCTGGGTGTTAGCAGTATACAATTTATCTACTGCTATTCCTGCCAGGTATTTGTGACCTGGATTGACCACTATTGGAAACAGGATACTGGGCTTGATGGCAATTCTTATGTTCTGATGTTCTTATTCAGCACTATCACTATTACTATCATTATTCATAGTGCTTAGGCTAAGGATGGGCACCTTTTTATCCGGGTGACATGTGTCCAGTATAACTTTTTCTTTTGTTCTTCCATTTATATTTCGGTAGTAGTAGTCACCTGACTGAGATCTGGTCTAGATGTGACATACTGAAGTCACCACAAGTACTCAGCAAGACTTGCTGAGAAACATTTTCCCCATATAGGGCCATATTTTTGGCAAATGCACCCTGAGCAAAAAGCACCCCCTCCCACATCCAATGGTGCTCCCCCCTCCCAGACCTCTCTCCAGCCACAGTGCTATGGCGTCCTCCGTGGCCACTGGGTTTCTCTTTGGCCACGGCAAGATGGTGTCTGCCATGGCCACCAGGCTTCTCTTCAGTTATGGTGGGATGGGATCCTCCAGGCCTGACCCCCATCTAATAATTATTCTCTCCCCCTTATGTCCTTTAGAATCTCTTGTACAGAGTATGCATATAATTCTCCTTATATTAATATCTTTACATCCTTTCTTTCATACCCACTCATTCTGTCACACTTCACACACTTACACCTGCACTTTATACACTTTATACATACAAATACAAATCCATAATACCATAGCCATTTATTTTCTATTAACTCTACTATCCAGGATGCCTTTTGTGGGGGGTGGGGGGAGGGGGACTGCAGCTCCTTAGGTTAACAGGAAGCTTGTATGCTTGTACCTCTCTGTGCATGAACTTCTCTGTCTTCTCACCACTGGGGCAGCCCGGCGGCAGTGCATGCACAAGAATGTGGGAGGCAACACATTTCTGGCCTAGAAACACCCTGTGCTGGCTTCATACTCTCTACAAATAATAATTTTAGTAGTGTCTTCCTCACTATTATTGTGTTAGCCTAGCACTGCTGCATAGTGTTCAAGAAAGGCTCAAAAATGTTAAAAAAAAATATTGGTAGCCAGCAAGATTATCTGGGCAGCAGCCAAAACAAGGTATCCAAGACTGCCTCATTTAAGGAGAAGAGCAAGAGATGTGTCAGTTATGATCTAGAGGGAGGGCTATTTTAAAAGACATTTCCATGGGTAAAGCAGTGTTTTACAGACATAAATACTTCAAACTCCAGGTCCTAAAAAAACTCAAACTGCTTCTCTATACCCAAGACGATCGAACAGTTCTTCAAACACTACTCTTCTCAAAACTCGACTACTGCAACACCCTCCTCCTCGGCTTCCCTGCTGCCAATCTCAGACCAATGCAGCTGTTACAGAACGCAGCAGCAAGATCACTCACAAACAGCAAAAGATCTGACCATATCACACCAATCCTCAAAGACCTACACTGGCTACCCATCTCTTTCAGAATCCAATACAAAGCCCTAACTCTCATCCACAAAACACTCAACAATGAGAAAGACGGACTGGCTGAATGCATCCCAGGATACACGTTTACATCCCAGATACGGCTACGCGTATCTTATAAAACATTCTGTTTGCTTTTTTGACTGCCGCAGCACACTGAACCGACAATTTAAATGAGTTATCCACTATGACACCTAGATCTATTTCTTGGGTAGTAGCACCTAATATGGAACCCAAAATTGTGTAATTATAGCATGGGTTATTTTTCCCTATATGCATCACCTTGCACTTATCCACATTAAATTTCATCTGCCATTTAGATGCCCAATTTTCCAGTCTCACAAGGTCTTCCTGCAATTTATCACAATCTGCTTGTGATTTAACTACTCTGAACAATTTTGTGTCATCTGCAAATTTGATTATCTCACTTGTCGTATTTCTTTCCAGATCATTTATAAATATATTGAAAAGTAAGGGTCCCAATACAGATCCCTGAGGCACTCCACTGTACACTCCTTTCCACTGAGAAAATTGTCCATTTAATCCTACTCTATGTTTCCTGTCTTTTAGCCAGTTTGCAATCCACGAAAGGACAGCACCACCTATCCCATGACTTTTTACTTTTCCTAGAATTTTTAAAAGGATGTAAGTAAATTCTACCAGACAATCTACAGGCACACACATTAGCAGGTGTAAATGTGGACAGGCAGTTTTCATGAGGCAATTTTCAAAGTGAAAGTATGCACATGCTTTTGCTATGAAAATTAGTGTGGAGTCTGCACCGGCTGAAAATTACTCCCACAGAGAAAAAGTCTTAAAGCAATCCAGCTATGTTAATAATGACTGACATGGTTACATTGCTCCATTTGAAAGTTGCCTCTTTAATGAGTGCATGTTGTTTCAAAATGCCCATATTTTTGCCCATGGTGAAAAGGAGTAGGACTGGAGGAAGGGTTAGGATGGGAAAAGTAAAGCACAAGCAGGGATTCCTTTAATGAGCATACTTTGATGCTTCTGTAAAGCAGGTGCAAAGTGCATTGGAACTAGCCCCTGCCATCATCACATTTTCCAAGGGAAACCACATAGAGAGGTGCATGGGTACTTTGCATACTCGCTGGGCAGTTTCAGCATTTGCCCAAAAATTTTAAACAAGTAAATATTTTACAGAAAATGAAATAGTTTAATATGAAATGTTACATATTCCAATAAGTACCAAAAATGCAAACTATTTTTTGCCTTTGTTGTCCAAGGATTTTTTTTTCCATAAGGTTTGGCAATCTTTCCTCTTCTCTAACTTCTGAAGCCTTTTCTTGGTTTTCTTTCCATTGTACTTTCGTGTCTCCTTTCTCCATCGCTCCCTTCCCATCCACATCTTTCATCTCCTCATTCTGCTCTTTTCTTCTGATCTTCTGATGTCCAATGCTTTTTCTCCTCTCCCCACTTCACCCATTTTGCATCTTCATCTCATATTCTTCCACCTATCTTCCAGTCTCTAACCTTCATCTCATATTCTTCCACCTATCTTCTAGTCTCTAACCTCCACCTTGCTTGCACCTTCTCTTCTCTTTCACTTTCTTTCATTCTCAACCTCTTGCTTGTCTTTCTTATCTCTCTGTCTCTCAAGTCTAAAGTCTGTCTCTCCCTCTCAATAAACCATCTTCTCCTTTCATTCTCTCTCCATCTTCCCCATCTCTGTTTCCCCCTTCTCAGGCTTTCTTCATCTCCCCATCAATGTCATCTCCCAGCCTCACTCATCTTCCCAATCACTCCCTTCATCAGCTTCTCTCATTCTCCCTAGTGCTCACCCAGCTCCTTCCATAGTCCCCCCTATCTCACTCATTTTTTCCCTGTGTTCCACCATCCCACATGCAATAATCTTCCCACAGGTTTCCCTAGCATCAGTCCTCTCCCAGTTCTCCTCTCACTGTCAATAATTATCCTCCAGTGCTCCCTAGCCTCAAAAACCCTTCCCCAGTGCTCCGATACCATCCTCAATAATTCTTCCCTGCTGTCTGCTCCTCCCAGCCTCAATAATCTTCTAGTCATTTTCCCCAGCCCCAAAAATCCTCTACCAGTGTTCACCATCTACAGTGAGATGCAATGTGTAATGCAAAGCCACTGAAGCAGTTCTATGCACACTCAACTGACCCTTCAGGTGAACTGCCATCCCTGCCTCCTCCACTTGCAATTCCTATGCCAGCTTTCAGAAGCCAGTGATGCAAGTAGAAGAGGTGCCGGGATCATTATGGGGACAGTGAGCATGGACTGCTTCAATGACCAATGTCTGACTCGAAGGCTTGCTATTTTGAGGCATTTTCAAATACAATAGGGGTCCAGGCCCATGTGCCTTTGCCTAATGATGCATTTGCTACTGTGGAGGAGTAGCCTAGTGGGCTATGAGCCATGGATACCAGAGTTCAAATCCCACTGCTACTTCATGTGACCTTGGGCGAGTCTCCCCACCCTCCATTGCCTCTGATTGTGAAGTCTCTGGGGACAAGGAAATATCTACAGTATCAGAATGTAATCTGCTTTGAAGAGGCTGAAAGGCAAAACATATAAATAATCACTCATTCCGCTCACTGCTATCACTATCTATTATTCTATAGAACTAAACAGAAAACACCTGACAAAAATAGCTAAATGTTGTTTTCTTTTAATTCCAGTGACTCTGATGGGAAAATCGGGAGGGCACCCAGCCAATTATATCTTGTGTGGGGGACTTCTGCTCTTCTTTTGCTTACTCCATCCAGAGCACAGAGCACAAGGATGTCATTCTGTAGGGGAGAAAAAAAAATTAGATACTAAAGAAGAAAATTAAACCTTCACACAACAACCTATAGTAGTGACAGTATGGACACTGGCTATATGAAGTCTTCTATTGCAAACAGAAAAGGACAGAATGAGGGGCAGAAAATGACATGTAAAAACAGTGTAGCATTATAAGAAATTGAAAAACAAAATTTACTAACTAAAAACACTATAATATCAAAGTGCAGAGCACTGAGAGGAGAGGATCATCTTGCTGGTGGCTGAAAGGAATCAGTACGTTTTTGCTTGGGACATTATCTTTTTTAAAAGTATTGGGGAAAAGTTAACTATTTGGGAATATTATTTAGTGTGTTTGTGCTTTTAATAGTCAGTAAGGCAGCGAATAGACAGAAATTAGACTTTTTGTATTTTTTAAATAGTCAGTCTGTAAAGCAGCTAGTAAGCAGAAGTTAGAGTGTTTGTATATTAAAAAAAAAAAAAAAAAAGAAAAAGTAGCCAGAAGCTAGGAGCAGTGTATACCTAAGTAAAAAGGTTGAAAAGTTCAGTTCAGTTACTCACCTTGGAAAGGTGTTGAGGTAGTGTGATTTGGTTTGATTAGGTACAATAAGAACATAAGAACATAAGAAAATGCCATACTGGGTCAGACCAAGGGTCCATCAAGCCCAGCATCCTGTTTCCAACAGTGGCCAATCCAGGCCATAAGAACCTGGCAAGTACCCAAAAACTAAGTCTATTCCATGTTACCATTGCTAATGGCAGTGGCTATTCTCTAAGTGAATTAAATAGCAGGTAATGAACTTCTCCTCCAAGAACTTATCCAATCCTTTGTAAACACCGCTATACTAACTGCACTAACCACATCCTCTGGCAACAAATTCCGTATGGCCGGCGCCATTTTGCAATACGGCAATACGGTCATACGACCGGCGCCATTTTGCAATACGGCCCTAGTGCATGAGGTCGCTCCCGGACCCCCGCTGGACTTTTGGCAAGTCTTGTGGGGGTCAGGAGGCCCCCCCAAGCTGGCCAAATGTCCCTGGGGGTCCAGTGGGGGTCCGGGAGCGATCTCCTGCGCTCGTGACGTTGGGGGACAGGAACCAAAATGGCGCCGGCGCCATTTCTATTAACGCAGCCGTGGCCCGAGAGTGGAAGATCACACCGGGACCCCCCCCACTGGACCCAGGTAATTTAAAACATTTTGGGGGGGTTCGGGAGGGTGGGGGATTTATTTTAAAGGGTCGGGGTGGGTTTTAGGGTTGTTTTAGTGTGCCGGTTTTCCCGCCCTCCCCCTTCCCCTCCCCCCTCCCCTGATTTACGATTTTTGACGATAAATCGGGGGAATTCCTATTGTATCGCGCCTCTAACGATTTTTGATGATTTAAAATATACTGGACGATATTTTAAATCGTCAAAAAACGATTCACATCCCTAGTAATAATGAAGGATGTAATAGATCACATTGACAAACTAAAGAGTAACAAATCACTAAGATCAGATGGCATCCACCACAGAGTCCTGAAAGAACTCAAACATGAAATTATAAACCTGTTGCTAGTAATCTGTGACTTATCGTTGAAAATAGCCACAATACCCTAAGACTGGAGACTGGGCAATGTGGTGCCAATTTTTATAAAGGATTCCAGGGGTGATCTGGGAAATTATAGCCTGGTGAGCTTAATGTCAGTGCTGGACAAAACAGAAGTATTTATCTTAAAAACAAAATCACTGGGCCATATAGATAGACATGGCTAAATGGGAAAGAGCCAACATGGTTTTAGCTAAGGGGAATCTTTTAGATTTTTTTGAAGGTGTAAATAACATGTAGATAAAGATGAGCCAGTTTATATAGTGTATTTGGATTTTCAGAAGACATTTGACAAAGTTCCCCATTGGAGACTCTTCAGGAAATTGAAAAGACATGGGATAGGAGGCAGAGTCTTACTGTGGATTGCAAACTGGTTAAGACAGGAAACAGAGAGCAGGAGAGCAAGACTAAATGGGTCAGTGTTCCTAATAGAAAAAAGTCATTAGTAGAGCACCACAGGGATTGGTACTGAGACCTGTGCTGTTTAACAGATTCATAAATGATCTGAAAAAGGGAACAAGCAAGGTGATCAAATTTGCAGATGACATGAAATTGTTCAAAGTTGTTAAAATAGCAGCAGATTGTAAATAAATGCAGAAGGATCTTGTGAGAGTAGGAGATTGGGTATCTGAATGGCAGATTAAATTTAATGTGAAAAAGTGCAAAGGAATACACATAGGTACACAATGCTGAGTTCTATATTAAGGGTCACCACTCAGGAACAGGACCTTGAGTCATTTTGGACAATACATTGATATCCTCAGCTCAGTATGTCTAAAACCAAATAGGAATGATCCGAAAAGAAATGGAGAATAAAACATATTATATTGTTGTTATATCAAACAATTGTGGGACCGCATCTTGAGTATTGTGCATAGTCAGTTCTGGTCACCCATCTAAAATAAAAACATAGTAGAATGAAAAAAGGTGCAGGGGAGGTGACAAAAATGATAAAGGGGATGAATATCTCTCCTATAATGAGAGGCTATGTAGGTTAGGGCTCTTCAGATAGTAACAATGCTGGGCTAAATGAACTTTGGTCTATTCCAACAAGGTGTTTATGGTCTTATCCAATGCTTTTGGATCCTTTCCAGGAGGTGTGTTAGAGTAAACTTCAAGGCCTACTCCACTACAATAGAATGGTGGGATAGCTGGACTACATAAAAAATGGAAGAGGCCTGAACTCAGTACTTTAAATTAATTTTTGGGGTTCCCAGAAATTATCAGAGTCTGCCACATCCCTACTTACTGATCTTTGAGGAAGCTATGTATTGGGATATGTGTGGAGTTTGCCAGAAGATGCAGAAAATGCAACAAGTTGATAATACCTATTCTTGATTCTTGTACCTTCCCCACATTGATGGACAATGTCTACACTAACTAGTCCAGAAAATTAGAACAACTGAGATCTTATTGAGGAGATATATTCTGAGGCAAATTCAGCAGGGGACCTAAAGGAATCCCCGTAGAATGCTCCTCACTTGACTATGGAGAGACGCTCAACCAGGACCCGGAGGAGAGGGATCAAAGAGAAGACCTCTGCTGATCCAAGCAAGAAAGAACCAGTAGGAGCTCAGATTGATATGAACCCATTTCTTTCCCTCTCAATCCATGAAGAGACTACTATGGAGGAAAAGAATCTACCACCTGAGTATAGGGATTCATTCCTACAACCAGCAGTCACTGAGGCAAGGACTGAACCTCCTGCAGATTCTGTGGGGCTTCACTGAGCAGTAAAACTTCCTCCATCCTGGATAGGAGAGGCTCCAACTTCCCTCGCTAGACTTCAAGACTTAAGGAGGCAAAATGTTTTCACCAGCTCTGATGAGTTGGCTCCAACTGACTGAGGAACCATTTGCACTGGAGATGGAGGAAAGACATCTTCAGATACCCATATCATTGTATCTTCACTGAGGGGCTGTTGCCACAGGTAGCACTGAATAGGAACTTGGGGATGCGTGGGTTGCAACTGCAGAAACAGTGGATTCTTATATACTCCACGCCAGTAGCACTGATGTCTCCAGTTGACCGGCATCACGATTAACCATCAGCATTGGTAAGGCCATTCTCTGCACCAAGGCCCTACCTTTCAAATTCAAAAAATGCCTGTCCCTTCTCAACAAGGCACTCCACTCCAAGTAGATTGAAGGCACCATGGCATCATATACCAAGGTGGGCTAATTACGTCTGGGGTGTGCCAGTATGCTGTATACTGATGAGATGGATTGTGCCCTGGACAGCACCAGGTTCAGTTAAAAAAAATGGCTTGCATGACAGGGATCTTCCATGCCAGAAAAGATGAGGATACTTGCACCAAGGAATCTATTTATCATCTCAATGTCAAGGAGAGCTCTGCCCCAGCTCTACTGATGGTACTGGCTTCTTCAGTACTAAGGGAGGCAACCCTGGAGGGATCCATCATGCTGTTTAGGTGCTCTTCTCAGCACCACATCCAGTGCCATTTACTTCCATGCCTTGGAACTGTGGAGGATCCGAGAACTGGTGTCACAGGTTGGGGAAAGCCTTTCCTGACTTGTGAGAGAAAGAAGAAGTCAAATCCAAACTCAACTGATGTTTCTTCTGCAGCCAAGAGTCTGAAGATGCCTACTCCAGGAGGAGGAACATCTCCACTGTCTGCCCTTGCGCTGAGGCTTCAGATCTTACCTGACGGCATCTACTTTAGGGCCTTCATGTTCAAGGTATGGTACTGATGCCCCCATGGGGACATCCAGTCATAACTGTGACATCATGATCTGGGCCCAGGCAGTGATAGCAGACAGAACGAGTGTCTGTTATGGACATATGACACCCACACCTGCAGGCCTTAAACCCTTTAACTGCAGCTAGTTTCTTTATTTTATTTTTTCACGAATCGCTTTATAAATTTTTTGTAGAACTGACAAGTTATGTTGAGGGGCTGCAGAGGCAATGATAAAGAAAAAATAATTGCAATCTCAAATTTGAGGCAAAAATAAGGCCAAAAATAACAAGGTCCAAATTTTTAGAGAGAGAGAATGAGAAACATGTTCATTCAGTAGCACGGACAAAGAAAGTATGAGGATCCATTGCCAAGTGCTTCTCTGGCCTAAAGATGGTGCTGTAAGCCACTGGAACTGTCTGTCTAGTCCTCCCAGCTCTGTGCTCCTCACTTCCTCATGGCAGCCATCTTATTTCCTGTATAGGCCTGTGCTTATACTGAGGCACTCTCAACAGTCAGTTGCCAGAGCTTGGTCCTACCTTTTGGTCTTCGTACTCTGGCTCCACTTCTGATTCCAGAAGACTTCAATTTCATCAGCATCTACATTCAGCTTCTATATCCAGCACTCCAGTTGTGCACCTTCCTGGCTTCCTGGATTTCTGGTTATTTCTGTTCTTTTTTTGTTTTCCTCTTTATTGACTTTAATAGAAATTACAAAGGAGATACACTTTGTACATAAACAAGAAATTTAAATTAGTAACATTTCTGCTTTAATAGCTTCTGTTTAACAGGAAACAATATTTATAATTAGTCCCCAAAATTTGAAGGGAGGAGTACACAAATTAGAGGAGAACAAAAAGAAGAAATAAAATCAGAGGAAAGCCATAGTGTACCTCTAAGCTATCCCACGTCTTTACTCGCTAATAGGACTATCTTGGACAGAGGGAATGGGCAGTAATCTCTTCCTATTTTCTAGCAATAATTTCAACTGTTCTGGAACAAAAAACACATAGGTAATATTTTCCAATCTGAAAAAACATCTACAGGGATATCTAAGCATTAAATTAGTGCCCAAAGAGCAGGCTTCCTGTCTCAATGCTAGGAACCCTCTCCTCCTCTCCTGGGTCACTTTTGCCAAATCTGGGAAAATCTGAACTGCTTTCCCCAGGAATTCTACTCCCATATTCTGAAAATAATTTCTCATTATCAGAGTTACATCCTGCTCATATATAAAGGAGACAAGAAAAGATGATCTTTCTATTATTTCAGGTGTTGAGGTTTCTAAAAATATGGTTAGATTTTCCATATCAATAGATTGAGAAGCAGCATTTTCTCTGGTTCTTGCATAAGGTAAGAAATACACTCAATTAAACACAGGAATATTTTCTGGGGCAATGTGCAGCACATCAGTTAAGTACTTGCGGAGTGTTAATCTTGGCTGCTCTTCTAACACCTTAGGAAAATTTAGGAAACTTAAATTTAGGTGTCTCAGCTTATTCTCTATTTGTTCCATTTTCCTGCTCATTATTTGTCTCTCTTGTATCAAAGCTGACTGCATTTCTTGTATCTTCTTGTCTTTATCCTCAAGTGCTTGAATTCTCTGTTGCTGTTCCATAAACTTGGAGTTTAAATCCTGGGTTGTAGTATCAATCTTAGTGGAAATTACATTTTGTTGCTGGGAATAATTTTGCAGTACCATGCCCAGTTTGGCTACCAAATCCCACAGTGAGTCCAATGTCACTGTTGTTGGTTTAATGAAGATGGCACTCAAGGTTCCTGGCTCTAGTGAATTCTGCTCAGACATAGTACCCAACAAGACATTAGGGGAAACAATCTCTCCTACAGGTTCGCCAACAGTTTGCCTTTCAGCCACTCCTCCTCCATCCAGGCCTTGCTCTCCACTCCTGGTTCCTACGGCGACTCCCGCACATGCTTGAATTGAACTCATCAGGTCTAATTCAGCACTCACTGGACTCGAGAACTTCTTGGGTATCGGCGCTGGGGGTGTTTGCGAATCTGGAGGGCTTAAGGTGGTCTCCCTAGAATAGGCCACTGCTCCTGCTGCGGACGACTCAGCGGGGCAACGCTCCTCCACTTTTGGATAGCCTGCTGCAAGTTCAGTGATGATCCGCTGTCCTGGAGGTAAGGGGAGATCGCGGGGTACACCCTGACCCTGCCTTTTTGCTTCGGAGCCATTTCTTACAAAAGGTGAAAAATATCAGAAGAAAACTCGGACAGCATTCCGAGCCTTGCAGCTAGTGCGCCACCATCTTGACTCCTCCCCCTTCTGTTCTTTATCCTGTGATAAGCCTCTCACTTCTTGCTCATTTCGGGGCTACTCCAATTTTTGTGCTTCGCTGGGCACCAGCACCGGAGGGTTCAACCTGAAGGGGAGGTGGCTGGCCTAGGCTGAAGTCTATCTACTGACAGCTGTAGGGATTCGACTCTCTTGGGACTAGGCTCAGGGGCGGATTGGCCTATCGGGGGATCGGGCTTCCCCCGGTGGGCCGGTCGCTCCCATCACGTGATTTTTTTTTTTAAAACTTCCTGGCCAAAGACAAGAAGAGGGTCTGCTGGCGCTGTGGCCCGAAGAGAAACCTGCTGGCAGGGCCGGTGGAAGCACTAGGCCTGAGCCTGGGGCGCCGTGAGCAGTGGTATCCCGAGGGGAGCCAATGCCCCCGGGCGCAGAGAGGCTCATGCGGGGCTGCGACAGGCAGATCGGCAGGGCCGTGGTGAGGCTCACGTCACCACGGCCCGAAGAAAAAGATCGTGTTTAAACGCACTGATGCTCCTCCTCCTTCCTGCCTGTGCGGCCCCGGAAGTAAACGTTGCCGGAGCCACGTGGGCAGGAAGGAGGAGGAGCATCAGTGCGTGCAGAAGAGGAGCAACACTTATGGGCCGCCGCAAATCCCAAGTCGCAGCAGCCCGAGAAAAGGAAGAGGCCCAGTATCAGGGCCGCTGCGGCCCGAGAAGATCAGGGCCGCTGCAGAGCCCATCCTGCGGCGACCCGCGAAGATGAGGCCCAGAGGTGAAAGAGAGGCTGAGGGTCTGTAGAGTGTGTGTGTGTGTGTGTGTGTGTATGTGTGCATGTATGAGATGAGTTGAGAGATTGTGTGTGAGAGTGAGGACCTGAATGTTTGCAGAGACAGCATGTGAGAGCCTCTGTGTGTATGAGATAGACAGCATGTGACAGTAAGAGCCTGTGCTTGAGCAAGACAGCATGTGGGAGTGAGAGAGAGCCTGTGTGTGTGAGAGTCAGGCAGCATGTGCCAGTGAGAGACTGTGTGTATGAATGATTTTAGATGAGAGAGCATGTGACAGTGAGAGCCTGTGTGTGTGTGAGAGAGAGAAATGCATGTGAGAATGAGAACCTGACTGTGTGTTTGAGGGAAGAAGATGGAGAGAAAAGAAACAGAAAAAAAGACAATATAAAAGGAATTGGCAAAATAAATAAGAAAGGGAAGGTGGGAAAAAAAAGCCTGTGACCAACCAATTAGAAAACTAAGATCAGACAGCAAAGGTAAAAAAAAAAAAAATACTTTTTAGTGATTGGCACATGTAATCTTTGGGAATGTGCAAGAACAGCACTTTCTCTATGCGGATCACACAATGTACGAGATCAGCATGGAGAAAGTGGAAGCCCACCGGGCCTGCACAGAGGAGGCAGCAGGATGGGTTTCAGTGTCAGTAGCAGCAATCGGCGCATCCCCAATAGCCATGCGGCAGCAGTGACAGTGGCAGCAGAGGAATGAGAGAGGTTCCGAGGTTGCTGGCAAAAGAGAGGGGGGTCTGCCTTTAGTGTGTGCATGTGTATGAATGGGACTCTGACAGGGGGTGTATGTGTGTGAATGCATGGGTGCCTGCCTGGGGGTCTGTGTGTGTGAGAATGAATGTGTGCATGCCTGGGGAATGGGGAGGGAGTGGTGTGAAAATGAATGGGAGCCTGCCTGGGGGTCAATGTGTGCGTGTGAGAATGACTGGGAGCTTGCCTGGGTGTGTGTATTTGTGTGTATGTGAGGGAGCCAGTGAGTGTGAGAGCATGAGTGTGTATGAGAAAATCCAAGGGAGTAAGAGTTTGTGTGTGGAGGGGGAGAGAATGTCTTAGAGCCTGAGACTGTGTCAATGTCAGTGAGAGTGAGAGGTTATGGTGGATATAAGAGCATGAATGTGTATGTATGTGACAGTGTATGTGTGAGAGAGAATGGATATGTGAGTATGTGTGAGAGAGAGAGGATAACCTCCCAATCCTCGACAATATCAGGGTGACTGGAAATCAAGAGCTCCCACAGAAGGGGACAATGAACAATGAACAATCTAGAAACTGTGCATACGTTACTCCCTATCAAAGATAGGACAGATCAACTATCTAACTGTATAAAATGTAATAAAATCTTTATTTGATGTCTGTTCTTTTTGAAATATTTTATTGGTGTTATATACAAATTTTTGAAAATTTCCGTGAGTTAAATTACTGGAGGTTCTATTCATCAGCAGTTTTGAATATATATTTTTAGTATGATTTTCCTATTGTGATGTTTTATAGTTCTTGATTTTATTGTTTGATGTTTTATGAGGAATGATGGTATTTTCTGTTTTTCCATTGCTGCATTACATACAGTGTAACTTGTTGTGATTTCCAATTCAGTTTGTCTGTGCATTTCTGTGTATATTTTATGGTCCCTTTATTCTGTATTTGGTGACTCAGCAAATTGTATGTGTAAATGGGTACCCATGGGCCAGTATGGAGAAAAATCCCCCGGGCCACTATTTTCCCACAATCCGCCTCTGACTAGGCTGCTCACTTCTGGGGCAACCCACAGACTACAAATGTTATAGAAAGACTGAGGGGCTCATGAAGCAGTGATAAGCAAAACAGTATTGCAATCTCAAATTTGAGGAAAAAACAAGGCCAAAAATAACAAGTTCAAAATTGTCAAAATTGTTAGAGAGAGAGAAACACATTCATTTAGTCGATTGGACAAAGAAAGACTGAGGGGCTCACAAGGCAGCAACCACATCTGGCAACTCACAATCACACTCAGGAAGACTTACTGAGCTCTGAGAACTGGGTCTGTGTTGGTGCCATCGGATGATATCACTCACATATTAAGTTAACCGGCTAACTCTGCTCCTCCTCGGAATGCCTACTTCCTGCACCAGGAACGCCCCCAGCTTACCCAGCTAAATTCTAGCCAGATAAACCTTTTATATATGCGGCTAAGCTATTTAGACGGATAACTTTCCCGTTATCTGTTTATATAGCTTTTGAATATGTACCCCATAGTATTTGGCTAACTTAGGCCTGGATTTTCTAAAATCTCAGGGCTTTCTGAATCACGCGGTAAGAGGGACCGGGGGGGGGGGGGGGGGGGGGCGAAGCAGGGGTGGCGGGCCTGGGAAAGTCAGCAGCGATCGCACCACTGCGGTGTTATCGCTGCTGGCTTTCTCACCCAATAGTGCCACCGACTCCTTCTCTTCCAGTTCCGAAGCCCCGACTCCTCCTCTTCCAGTCCCGACGCCGCTTCGACTCCACCCCTATCTAGCTATCGCACGCGAAAAGTCCCTTTTCGTGCGTGATAGGGATAGAAAATGACCCCCTTAGTTGGGATATTCAGTAGTGTGGACACTAAAAACTTATCTGGTTATGTCAGGGGTAGTCACATAAGTAGGATATTCAGGTCCTGTGTTTCTTCAGCTACATGGCAAACTTAGCTGGGAAATAATGTGCTAAATTTGGACCTCATCATCACCACACCAAATTCAAGTGCAAGAAAGACCTTTCACAAACAACAACTCAAAATTATGGTTCTCACCATAAAAGTCAAACTGAATCATGCATAGAAACTGTTCACACACTCATGGACGCTTACCTTAGAAAAGAAATACAACATGAAAATAAAGTAACATCCGAACACATACAGCCATGCAAACTATCGACAATACAAACATTACTCACAGGGAGGGTGTAGAGGACATGGCACATTTATCCACCTTGTGATATCCTGATCACTCATACAGGCAATGAAGAAGAACCCTGCTATCCTTCAGTAGCTCTTCCTATAATGGAGAGGGAAAGAGCCTCCATTAATTCTCTACAGCAACATGAAGATGCTGGCTTTACCTGTGTTTAAAAAAAAAGAAAGAAAGAAGGAAAAGTAACATATTGTACATTAATATCATGACTATGTAGTAAGCAATTAACAATCTAGTAACTGTGCATATATTACTCCCTATCAAAGATAGGGCAGATCAACTATCTTACTATATAAAATGTAATAAAAAAACATGAAAGTGACAGAAAGATGCTTAATAAGAATGAGGAAAATATTCAAAGGGATCTAGTCAGCTAACTAAGGACCAGGCATCAAACTGGGAGAATGATAATCCTCGACCTGTACCTTCTTCTGGCTTGACCTGAGGTGTATTGAGGGGTAAGATGGGGAATCGATTGATTTGGAGGGACAGGAGGACGGTTGTAGATTTCGGAGAGACTTTTTTTTATTGTTTTGGCTTTTTTTGATATTTAGTTTATTTTTTAGTCTGTGAAGCAAACCAAACTGAAAAAAACATTAAAAAAAAACAAGAAACTACCCTTCCTCCCAAAAAAAATGAAACAAAAAAAAATTTAGATGTACACATCTCTAATAGTGGGGTAATTGAAGTCTCTCGTTATAATTGTGTTGCCAATTTTATTAGCTTGTCTAATCTGTTAGCAGTCCATGTCCTCATCCTTGGAATTTTATCCACAAGACCTTTTATCCTGCTTGACTATATGCCATTCTTATCATATAGTGCCAGCCATCCACCAATTTCATCTGCTCTGCCATGTTGATTTTATTTGTTCTCTGGTATCACCATGTCCCATTGGTTATCCTTCTTCTACCAGGTCTCTGAGAAGCCTATTATGTCTATGCATTCTAACTCCCAATCTTATTTTTCAGATTTCTGGCATTAGCATACAGGCATTTTAAATAACATTTTTTTATTTGCATTTCTATTTTTGTTTGTATTCACAGCCTAATTATTAGCAGCTGAAACAGACAGCTTTAAAGCATTCATACCTGTTTTGTCTTTATTTAAATCTAGCTGGGCCTGGGCTATTTCAACCTTTACTGCAGCCTTTCTATCAGGATATTCTAACTTTCCTGTCATGCCAGTATCCTCTGAAACAGGGGCAGCTCGAGGCAATCTGCTGCCTGAGGTGAGGGATGAGAGTGTGCCCCCCTTCCCCTCCCCCTCAAGGTACAGTACAGGTCAAATCATCAAGAAGGGCAAGGATGGGGTCTCTTTGTACCCTGGCCCTGGTGATTTCAAATGCTGCGGAAGAGGGAAAGCGTTCCCAGAGGGGTGGCAGACAGAGCCAGTGATAATGGTGCGAGGAAGCTGGCAAACCTGCCACACTCCCAAGAACCCCAAGACCTGCCTCCCAGCTTTCCCCCCAACATTTTCCTTTGGAGAAGTGGGAGATGAATGAATGGTGGGGGTCTTTGACAAACTCTCTCCAGAGCGGTGCAAGGGATTTAGACACCCTGGGCAAACTTTACGACCTCATGCCTGTGCACCCCTGCACTCCTCATACAAAATTAAAAATCATGCATTTAAAATAAAATATTTTACATGAAAAAGGTCATTAAGAGTGCAGTTCTCTGAGGTAAAAATATCATCAACTATCACAACCTTGAAAAAAACCACACTTGGAATGCATATGGTATTAGGTCTATAGTAATGCATGTTGGCTATGGGCTCTGCCCTCAGAAAGCCAAGAATAAACTGAATTACAATTACAATATTTGTAAACCTCCCATACTAAAAGAGTACTAACTGCCAGCCAGAAATAGTAAATCCCTAACTATGATAAGGCAATATTGCAAATATTACTCCAGGCCCTAAGCACCAAGACACCTGCTATTAGGAAAACAGAACAAGCCAGCCTTCTAGACATCCTTAAAAATAAACTACATGGCAGCAGAATATCTAACCTGAGTCTCATATGCAGAACACAGACTCTCACCAAATATAAAGACCATAAAGTATAAACAGAAATGAACTAGAAACCTCAACAAACCAGACTGTATGCAGAGTAATAGTGGAAAAATAGAAACGCCATTCCTCAAACAATAAAATCAAAGAATACAAAACAATCAATCATAATAGTAAAAACATACTAATAAAAAGAATATTTCAAAACAGTGGATGACTAGCATAACAGCCAATAATTAAAAATTCATAAAAATTATATTATTTCCCAAACATCAATAATAAATCAAAATAGCAGACATCAAATAACACCCAATAATTAAAACTAATAAGGATAAAAAAAATCTCTGCTTTCCATACCTGGGAACTTTTGATTTCTAGTCCCCCTAAGATTGTCCTGGATTAGTGGGATTGGGATGCACAAACTTTCTCCTGTCTTTCGTATATATCTACACACACACACAAATGTATGCTATATGTTCACACATATGCTTCCTCTCTCACACATACCTGGGCATCTCCAGTTTTTCTGTGGTTGGGATCCACCAGTAGCCTGGGTTTTCCTCTTCACTTTGACTGCTGGCAGGTTGGGATCCACTAGTAGATGCATTCTTATTCTCACACACACAAACACACACTCAGGCAGGCGCTCCTGCCCTCTATCACACATGCACACACAACCCAGGCAAGCTCCCACGCTCTCACACACATAACCCAGGCAGGCTGTAATGCTCTCACACATATATGCACAACCTAGGCAGGCTTCCATTCTCTCTCTCTCTCTTTCTCACACACACACAGGCAGGTTCCCATGCTCTCTCACACACATACATACATAACCCAAGCAAACTCCTATGCTCTCACACACATAACCCAGGCAGGCTCCAAAACTCTCTCACACATGTACTGAAGAGCTATTCTTTGGTTACCAGTATGCCGAGGGAAGCACTAGATAGAATAGGTTTGTGGATGGGGGGAGGACCCATTCAAATCCAATCCCTCCCTTTAAGGACCTGAGAATGGCCATCCCCCTAGGAGGATTTATAGAAGCTCTCTCCTGAGGGTCTGGAAACAGTCATGTATAATTTTTTGAAGTTAGGAAGTGGTAGGCACTTACTTTTTTCTTCTACTTTCAGGCCCAGTTGGAGGGAGCAGGCTAACCCAGCCTGGGATTCCTGACTAGGATCAAGAGGGCGTTCCTGCCAGTCTACTCTCTAGCTGGTTTGGATACTCCACCAGGATGTTTTTGGGATTTGAGATTTTCTTGGTAGGAGCGCTGCTGGACACCTGGACCTTTCCTGGACTCAGGGAATGGGAAACCCTGTGTTGGGGATGCCCAGGGTTAGGGAAGACCTGCCCATCTGAGGTGGTGACCCACTGCAAGGGGGTGACTCAGGTGTTATCCTTGTTTAAGGGAAGAGAATATTAAATTAGACATCCAGGAAGGTAGATTGTTTGGCTGCCTCTTCCTTCCTGCAGTAGTACAGGGCAAGATAACCTGTTTCCAGGGATCCCTCCCATAAGGAACCCAGAAGAAAGTGAGAGTCTGAGATAAATCTAAAGAAGTGAAAGAACCTGCTAACCATAAGTACAAGAAATGTAAAGAAGTCAGAGGACACCAATTCAGAATCTTCAGCAGCTGGGGAGAGACAAGACAGTACTCTCTGTGCAAGGCCAGGATTTTTGGACATCCATGGAAAGGATTTTCCTGCCCAGCTTAAAGGATGCCCTGCCCATCTAGACTTTCATCTCACCCAACTCAGGAGGGTGATAGGATCCCTTGCCCTGTGAAACATTCCTGCACAGAGCAGAAAAAAGTTTTAATTGAGAAGAGAAAAGACTGTGGTGCTGGAACCATATTTATTGTGCCACCTGCAACTATCTTATTCAGTAAATTTAAATTTGGACTCTAATCCAGTGTGTCTAGCATCTTTATTTGGACACGCAACACACAGGAAGAGAAATGACCCCTCTCCCAGTGATAACCAAGAGGAAATTAGTCTTCCCTGCACTGGGACATGAAAGGCACTCTTTCCCCCCGAGCCAAAGGACCCACACTCTGGGGAAACGGAAAAAGAAAAGAGCTAATCAGGGTTCCTGCCTCAAAGAACTTATAAATACTTTTATTGCCCCACCCATGCAGGACAAGTACACTGGGGTGGAGTTACACTCACATGCACACATAACCCAAGCAAGCTCCCATGCTCGCACCCCCACATAACCCAGTCAGGCTCCAATGCTCTCTGACACACATACATACACAACCTAAGCAGGCTCCCATTCTCTCTCCCTCATACACCCCCCAGGCAGGTTCCTATGCTCTCTCATACTTAACCCAGGCAGACTCCAATGCTTTCTAATAAACAAACACACAACCTAGGCAGGCTTCCAATCTCTCTCTCTCTCTCTCACACACACACACACACACACACACATACACAACCCAGGCAGGCTCCTATGCCCTCTTTTTCTCTCTCTTTCTCTTTCTCACACACACACACACACAAAACCCAGGTAGACTTTCTTGCTCACACACACACAAAACTCAGGCAGGCTCCCATGCTCTCTTACACGCACACACACTCACATGCACACACTCACATCAGCAGCCTCACCGGTGCCTGTCTTACTCTTCCACTGTTGCCAGTGCCTCCTCAATGAATATACAAGAAGAAAAGAAGTGGCCCAGGTGGCAGCCGGTGGACCCAATCCCAACAGCGGAAAAGAAAAGAAGCGGGAGCAGGATGGAGCCCGTTCAGCTGCTTCTCCTCCTCCTGTGCTAGCCCTTGTTATTCAAAACTCGTGGAGCTAGCACTTCCTTTATGCTGATCTGGTGCATAAAAGAAGAGTTAGATCTGCAATGTTTTAATATCTTGGAGCCGTACAGGAGGAGAAACTCTAAAATAAACCCTTTCTATCTTTTAATGGCAGTAATTCTCTCCTGAACTATCAAAGACCAGACAGCCAAACTTCTCTGCCTATCCACACCAACTGCTCAGATCTGCAATGCCTATCACTCCTTTAGAGATATTGGGGCAGATTTTCAAAGGGGTACGAGCAAAAGATACACGTGTACCCCCCAAAAACCTGCCCCAAGTTTTCCCTGCGTGCGCCGAGCCTATGTTGAATAGGCTCGGCGGCGCGCACAAGCCCCGGGACGCACGTAAGTCCCGGGGCTTTCCTGGAGATGCGTGTCGGGGGCATGTCGGGGGGGCATGTTGCGGCGGTGCGTCATCCGGGGGCGGGGCCGCAGGCGTGGTTCCGGCCTGGGTGCATTTCGGGGTCGTGGTCGAGGCCTCCGAAACTGCTCCCGGGCCGGGGAATCACGCAGCCGGCGCGCGCAAGTTACGCCTGCCCAAGGCAGGCGTAACTCTTCAAACAAAGGTAAAGGGGTTTAAATAGGGCTGGGGGAGTGGGTTAGGTAGGGGAAGGGAGGGGAAGGGAGGGGAAGGTGCGGGGGGGGGTGGAAGGAAAGTTCCCTCCGAGGCCTGTCCAATTTCGGATCGGCCTCGGAGGGAACGGAGGCAGGCTGCGCGGCTCGACGCACACAGGCTGCTGATTTTGCACAGTCTTGCGCGCGCTGACCCTGGATTTTAAAGGATACGTGTGGCTACGCGCGTATCTATTAAAATCCGGCGTACTCTTGTTCACGCCTGGTGTGCGAACAAAAGTATGTGTGGGCGTACTTTATTAAAATCTACCCCATTCTGTGCTCGGATCATGCTTTCTTGAATTTAGATTCCAATCTTGCCTCCACCACCTCCACTGAAAGGCTGTTCCATGCATCCACCATCCTTCCTATAAAGAAATATTTATTAGATTACTCCCAAGACTATTCCCTTTCATCCACATCCCATGACACCTCATCCAGAGCCCCATGTTGAAAGAGAGCTATCTCCTGTTTGATACCTTGGAATTATTTAAATGCCTCTATCATATCTCCCCAATCCTACCTTGCCTCTAGGGTATACATGTTTAAATCTTTAAATCTGTCCATATTTGCTTTATAATGAAGACCATCGACCATTTTAGTAGCCACTTCCAGGACCAAATCCAACCAGTTTATATCCTTTTGAAGGTGAAGTCTCCAGAATTATACACAGCATTCCAAATGAGGTCTCACCAAGGACTTATACAGGGGCAATATCATTTCCTTCTTTTTTTTGACCATTCCTCTCCCTATACACCCAAGGATTTTTATGGTTTTTGCCATTGCCTTATCCACCTGTTTGGTTACCATGAGATCATCAGATATGACCATTCCCAGATCCTGCTCTTGTTTCATGCTTAGAAAAATTTCAGTCCCTATTCTGTACCATTCCCTTGAGTTTTTGCAGCTCAAATATATGACCCCGAATTTTTTAGAAATTAGCTCTTAGCTGCCAAACTCTAGATCATTCCTCAAGTTTTTCTATACACCTCCTTATGTTTTCTATACTATCCTACCTACTTTGTTGCAGATTTTTAAATCTTCCACAAACAAACCTTTCCTGATAGTCCATCAGCATTCTTGCTAACAAAAATGTTGCATTAAAACAAAAAAAGACCAATCCCTGCAGCACATCATTAGTAACGTGGTCCTCTGCTTGGAATGTATTCCATTTACCATTACCATTAATCACCTCTAACTCAACCAGCTTCTAACCCATTCAGTCATTCACTTTAGAGCCCATACCAAGGGAACTCAGTTTATTTATCAGTCATATATGTGAAATAGTGTCAAAGACCTTACTGAAATCCAAGTAATTACACCTAATGCTCTTTCTTGATCAACTCTTTGGTCATCCAGTCAACAAATTGATCAGATTCATCTAAGACCTATCTCTAGTGAAACCGTGCTGCCTCAGATCTTGTAATCTACTGGATTTCAGAAACTACACTATCCTTTGTTTTAGAAGCAATTTTATTAAATTTGCTCACCAAAGAGGTCAGACCAGGAACAGGCAACTCCAGTCCTTCAGTTCTGCAGGCCAATCAGATATTTCTGATTGCTGTACTATGATACTGTAGTGTATAAGTGATTGTAAATAAATAAATATTCAAGATAGCCACACTAAATATTCAGAAGATGCATTTGAATGTACTACCTCCATTGCATGCAAATTCATTGCGGCTATCCTGAAAACCTGACCAGCTTGTGACACTCTAGGACCAGAGTTGCTTATCATTGGGTGAGACTAACTGGCCTGTAGTTCCCAGCATCTTCCTTCCTTCCATTTTTGTGAAGATGAGCCACATCTGACTCACTCCAGTCCTCCAGAACTCTCCTGACTTTAAAGAAACACCACTGAATTCCTAGTCTAGTCTAGGATAATGGCCAGATTAAAGGTCTCGCTTTAGGCTTGGAGCTTCACTAGACAGGGTACTAACAATAAATGTTCCTCATAGAAGGATTTCTCGTTAACTAAAACATGCATTTTGAGATGTGAGGTTGAAAGAAATAGACTATTAATAATATTATAAAACAGTTATATACTGCTATAAGATGTATGTATATACACAGACACATATACAAATTATTTATTAATTTGGAATTTTGTCTTGGCTTTTTGAATAAGAAATTAACCCAAGATGGGGTACGGCATATTAGAATAGTAAGATATAGTTAGAGACCAATAGATGAAGCAGCCTAACAATTCTAGTCAGAAGAAGAAGAATGGACAGTAGTACCAACCTTGAAAAAAATACTAAACATATGTAGGGATCCTGTTAGTTCCAAAGACTAGATAAGGATTATACCATTTAGGAATGGGGAAAGACAGATTGGGATAAATTTTCATACTTATGTGCAGGCATACATGTGCGAGAGCCACCCAGCGTGCACACATGTATGCCCAATTTTATAACATTTATTTATTTATTTATTTATTTTATTTAACATTTTTATATTCCAACATTCGTTAGTAATGCAGCGTAACAGAGCTTTACAATGAACACATTTGGAACGGGGGGAGGGGAGAGGTATTTAAACTATGACATGGGAATTATAACAGGCGAACAACAAGTTGTTGAAACTATATGGGAGGGGATTATGGAAGAAAGATAGCAAATTATAGTAAATTGGTAATAAAAGTCGATTCGGGACGGTCTCACCAATCAATCATGTGAAGATAAAGGGATTAGCAAGTTGTAACAAATTTCAAAGATCATAAAGGTTGCAGTAATATAATAAAATCATTGATTGCAGGTGCTGAGAGAATTTACATTATGGAGGATCACAAATTACAGTATAGTGGAAGGTAAAAAGTTAGATTTGGGATAAGGAGGGTAGGGTAAATATCTTCCATAGGGTCAGGAGGTCACTGAAAGCAAGGGGAAGAGTCTACTTAAGATTATGATCGAAGAGGGAGGGAGGAAGTGGGTTACATGTTGTTTCTGTAGGCTTGTATGAGCAGCCATGTTTTGAGTCTTTGTTTGAATTTTTTGGGGCATGCTTCTTGTTGTAGATCAGGGGGCATGGTATTCCACAGAATGGGTCCAGCAATAAATATGGAGCGTTCTTTTTAGTGTTAAGGTGGGTGAGTTTGGGTGATTGCGTCTGTAATGTTGCTAAGTGTTGCGATCTAGTGGGTCTAGTGGAGGGGCGGAATAGGAGTGAGTCATTAAACCAGTGTATGTTGGGGTTGTGAAGCACTTTGTGAATGAGGGAGAGTGTCTGGTATTTAATTCTGGCGGAAATCGGGAGCCAGTGGAGTTGTTTGAGGATAAGGGTGATATGTTCTTTTTTGTGTATACCGATCAGGATGCATGCGGCAGTGTTTTGGAGCATTTGTAGAGGGGATAGAGTGCATTTAGGGAGGCCTAGGAGGATGCTGTTGGAGTAGTCGATTTTGGATAGAATGATGGATTGAAGTACAGAGTGGAAGTCATTTGGGTGCAGAAGGGGTTTTATCTTTTTTAGAGTGTTCAGCTTGAAATAACATTCTTTTAGAGTGCAATTGATACTTTTTTCAGGTTGAGATGGGTGTTCAGGGTTACAAATAGGTCATGCAAGTGAGGGGAGAAGTTGACAGTGGGCAGGTGAGTGTTAGTGGGGGTGGTATTATAAAATTTGTGTTGGGAGGCAATGATCATAATATCTGTCTTGTTAGTGTTGAGGGCAAGATGAAGTTTAGTAAGGAGGTTGATGATGGCCGACGGTGGAATCCCAAGTCTCGAGGGCTTTATGTAAGGAATCTTTGATGGGGATGATTATTTGCACATCATCAGCATATATGAAATGTGGGAGAGAGAGCTCTGAGAGGAGGTGGCAGAGGGGCAGAAGGTAAATATTGAAGAGAGTAGAGGAGAGGGAGGAACCTTGAGGTACACCTCGAGTTATGTTAATTGCCTTGGATTCACTGGTGCCTATTTTGACTTTGTAGTTCCTGTTGCGTAGGAAGGATTTAAACTAGAGCAATGGAATTCCAGAGATGCCTAGTTCAGATAGCCGTTCAATTAGAATGTTGTGGCTAATGGTAGGTGTGCGCATGTTATAAAATTTATTTATTTATTTATTTAAAATAATTTATATACCGGAGGTTCCTGTATAATATACATATCACCCCGGTTCACAAAGAACAGTAACTATCGCTACAAATAGCGGTTTACATAGAACAGAATAAAAGAAGTTTTACATTGAACAAAAACTAAGTAACAAGTTTTTACATTGAAGTCAGCATGTGTAAATTTCTGATTAACAAAGGAAGAAAAAAAAAAATAGATCTGAATAACTCGTGGGCTTGAAAAGACTTGAAAATCAGGGGTTGATGCGCACAAGGGGGTGAATACTAGTGCATCTTGTGCACCAACACCCACGGCCTTCCCCCATTCCCTCCCAGGTCACTCCGAAATCGGAGCCGTCTGTGAAAGAACTTCCATTCCATCTAAACTAACCTTCCCACCCCTTCCCCTAACCTTTTCCCCCCTAGCCCTACTCTAACCCCCCCCCCCCCCCCGGCCTCTGTCTTACCTTTTGCACCTGCAGCTCCCCCATGTGGTAGCTGGCAATGATAGTGTCATTAGAGCATAAGAACATAAGAAATTGCCATACTGAACCAGACCAAGGGTCCATCAAGCCCAGCATCCTGTTTCCAACAGTGGCCAATCCAAGCTACAAGTACCTGGCAAGTACCCAAACACTAAGCAGATCCCATGCTACTGATGCCAGTAATAGCAGTGGATATTCTCTAAGACAACTTGATTAATACCAGTTAATGGACCTCCATGAGCTTATCCAAACCTTTTTTAAACCCAGCTACACTAACTGCACTAACCACATCCTCTGGCAACAAATTCCAGAACTTAATTGTGCGTTGAGTGAAAAATAATTTTCTTCAATTAGTTTTAAATATACTTCTTGTTAACTTCATAGAGTGCCCCCTAGTCTTTCTATTATCCGAAAGAGTAAATAACCAATTTATATTTACCCATTCTAGACCTCTATCATATCCCCCCTCAGTCGTCTCTTCTCCAAGCTGAACAGCCCTAACTTCTTTAGCCTTCAAGAGACTTAATTATAGGAAAAGTAATGTGAGGACCTTGAAAGGAAACTTCCCCCTACCCTACCCCCCCCCCCCCCCCCGCATCCCCACCACACAGGAAACCTTGGAAATGTATTTCATGACAGAACAATAGTATCCATGTAAATATAAGTGTGAGATATGGCCTCTGGAACTGTTGTCTGGGTTCCAGTATCAGAGGGGTTATACATATAAGAGCTATGAAAGGGGTCTTTCATCCATAGACAGCCCCTAATTAATGGAGCTTACAAACTAGTCAAGACAAACAATCAAATAAGAGACGTGGATTACAATTAACAAGCTTTAGAGGATAACAACCAACAGAGTAAATTCTCTGTCTTCTGAGAGTCCATAGAAATATGACATCAGAAAAAGCCCATATGACTCATTTAGTCTTCCCATCTGTCCATGTAATCTAGCCTTACAATTCCTATCACTTCCTCAGAAATCCCTTATATTTATCCCATGGTTTCTTGAATTCAGATGCTGTTTTTGTCTCCAACACCTCCATTGGGAAGCCATTCCATGCATCTACTACCCTCTCTGTAAAGAAATATTTCCTAGGATTACTCCTGAGTCTGCTCCCTTTCACTCTTATCCCATGACCCCTCATTCAGAGCATTCTTTATATTGAAAGAGGCCGTCTTCCTTTGCATGGAAACCTTTAAGATATTTAAATGTCTCTATAACATCTCCCCTGTCTTGCCTTTCTTCTAGGGTATACATGTTTAGACCTTTAAGTCTATCACCATATGCTTTAGAACAAAGACCACTAATCATTTTAATAGCCACTTTCTGAACTGACTCCAACCAGTTAATATCCTTTTGAAGGTGTGGCCTCTAGATTTATACACAGTATTCCAAATGAGGTCTCACCAGGGACCTATACAGGGACAATATTACCTCCCTTTTTCAGCTGACCATTCTTCTCTCTGCGGCACCAAGCATCTTTCCTGCTTTTGCTGTTACTTTATCCATCTGTTTGGTCACCTTAAGATCATCAGATACAAGCACTACCAGTTCTTTTGGGCTTAGAAAAATTTCACCTCTAATCCTGGCATTAAATCTTTGCTGCCAGTCTCTAGACCATTCCTCAAGCTTCTCTAGATCATGTTCTATACCTTCCTGGCTGACTAACCTGTTGCAGATTTTGGTATCATCAGCAAAATGGCAAACCTTTCCTGACAATCCTTCCGCTATGTTGCTCACAAAATTGTTGAAAAGAATCAGTCCCAGGACTGATCCCTGAAGCACACCATTAGTAACACCCCATCCTCTCAATAAACGCCATTTACCACTACCCTGTATTACCTCCCACTCAGCCAGTTTTTAATCCAGTCTGCCACTATAGGTTTCATATCAAGGGCACTTAATTTATATATAAGACTTCTGTGTGGAACTGTGTCCTTACTGAAATCCACTACTTCTAGCACTCTCCCTTAATTCAACTCTCTGGTTACCCAATCAAAGAAATTGAATAGATTCGTCCTTCTTCTGACTTTTTTCTTGACTAGAGTAGTTCTCTTTGAGGTATCTAATGACTCACACACTCACTAAACCCCAGAGTTTTTCTGATAGTAGGAAAGTAAGCCTATGCTTCAGGGTCCAAGGCATTTGACTATGTTGCGATCCTGCCCGTGAGGAGCATGGGCAGGTTCTTACCTTCTCGCAGCCAGTCGGACTGCTGACGCTGCTGCTTCTTTCTCCCTGAATCAGCTGGGGCCGTCCCCACAGCTGTTGCCATGCGGTCGGCTCCTCTGCTCCTGTTTCTGCCTTCCCCCGACATGCTGCTGCAATCCCGGGACCTTCAGCCCGGGTCCTCGACCAGTAGGGAGCCGTCCCTGCCGGTGCCTGCAGCGCTCTACTGTGCCTGCAGCCTGCTACAGCTCTCTACTCTGCCTGCAGTCTTACCTCTCCTCCTGGGGCTGTCTTCACGGCATGGAGCCGTTCCTGCAGTCAGCCCTTCTCCTGCTTCAGTCCTTGCAGCTCTCTGTTCTCTCTGCCGGTGCCTGCAGCCAGCCTTACCTCTCTCTGCTTCTTCCTGCTTCAGTTCTTGCGGCTGGGAGCTGCTCCAGTGACCTGCCTTCACCCAGCTCCAGTCCAGGGCTGCTCCACGGCTTCCCTGGGCCTTCCACGTGGCTGAGGACGCCACCAGCTTCCAGCTCTTCTCTCCAGCTCCCTAGGGCGCGTGCCTCTCTGCTCCTCTTCAAGGGCCAGCCAGGTGTGGCCCCCTGCTGACCCCTCCCTGGGCGTTGTCCACCTCAGCTCTACTAAAGGGCTCAGCGTTCAGTCTATCTTTGCCTTCGCAAGGAGTTGGTCACTCCTGAGAACCTTCGCTCCAGGAAGTTGCCCGTGTTCCAGCCTTCTGCAAGGTCCTGTGTTTCTTGTTACCTGTTGGAGCTCCTCGTCCAGTCCTGATGTCTGTCTGCCGTTCCAGTCCCAAGGTCTGTCTCTTGATCCAGTACCTGTGTTCCAGTCCTGATGTTATCAGCTGTTCCTGTTGTCCATGTTCCTGCCCTGAGGTGTGTCTCCTGTTCCAGTATCCGTGTTCCAGTCCTGATGTTCCTTCTGTTCCTTCTGTTCCAGATGTCCTTGTTCCAGCCCTGAGGTCTGTCTTATCCTTGTTCCTGATCCTGATGCTTTAACCTGCCTTGAGCTGCCAGGAGTGCAGCAATCCTGCTTTGGCTGCCGGTGTGCAGCAATCCTGCTTTGGCTGCCGGTGTGCAGCAACCAGCTTCTTCCCTGTTACCTAGATGTCGGTGCCAGATCCAGTTCCTGATCCAGTCCATATGTTCTGCCCTTCGTCTTGTCTGGCTCCTGAGCCTTCTGGCCTGTTGGGCCCTGGAGTGGCCAACAGGTGGGATTCGTCCCTGTGCTCTGGAGCTTCCGTTCCTGCCAGCCGACGGCGCTTCGGATGTCAGTATCCCAGCATCGGAGTTCGCTTCGCCTGGATCTCTCCTGCATTCTCCCGTTCTCAGAGTGGTCCGCGACAGGCCTTCCTGGGCTGAGTAGGGCGCTCATGAGACAGGGTGGTCTGCGACTCAGTCCCGCGGGTGGTCTGAGTAGGGCGCCCTGAGGGACAATGCCCATGTCTTCCTTCAGCCCTTATTCCTGAGTCTACATCTACACCTTCAGTACCTTGCTTCTGAATCTACCTCTGCATCTACAGTACCTTGCTTCTGAATCTACGTCTGTGCATCCAGTACCTCGTCCTGAGTCCACGTCTGTGCCTAAGTCCACGTCTATGCATCCTGCACCTCGTTCCTGAGTCCACGTCTAAGCCTGAGTCTACGTTGTTCCTGAGTCTCGTCTGAATCCATGTTCCAGTCTTCGCTGCCCTGGCCTCCATCCGGCCTGCCGCTTCGTGCCGTACCCTGCGGCAGGTCCGAAAGGGCTGGGAACGGTCGGAGGACTGTTCACAAGACCAACATTGCGTTGCTGGGTCTTCCAAAGCGTGCAGGTCCGGAGGAGGGCCTGTCTCCCGTCATCACTCCAGCCTGGCTCCCGTCCAGCCCATGCTCGGGCATGCCACGCCTCTCGCGGCACCTCTTCAGTGTTCCTCTGGGGTCGAGCCGTGGCCCATGGACACACATCTCCCAGGAGTGGGATCGCTCTCCTAGCGCTCCACAACAGACTATGTTGTTTTCTTCATTTCAAATGAGTCCTCACATAGTTGTAGAGTTCCACAATAAATTTTGTTAATAAGAAACTTAGTTTACCTTATATTTCATCTAAATAGACAAAAAAGCTGATATTAAATAATTATGTTCCATGATGTTAATGAGAACAGAAATAAAAGATTCTAACTTCATAAGATTAAGGTTAACCTTGGAACAGAAGGATTGAAATTATGCCTGGCATGTCCTGTGTTAGCAAGTTGGTAATTAATTACATCATAAACCATCCTTAGATGACAGTTCTTGGACTCATCATGCAATCTACCTACCTTTTAGCTTGTAATTCAAGACGAGTCCTAATTGGAAAATGTGTTTGCTACCTGAAGATCTTGGAAATCAATACTGCAATATACAGACTGTAATAAAAAAAAATCTTCAATATCTGGAGTATAAATTCTCCTCCCATCAGTTTATTGAACCACCAGTAGTTAAATATTTGGTAAATGAGGCAACTCTAGGACATGAAAGGTTATAATTACCTTAAGAAATATCACTGAATGCTGCATTTATAACTGTTGGCTTATTTTATTTACTTCATACTGTTCAATGTATATACTGTATACATGTAACATTATTGTGCATTCTCTAAAATTCAGGGGTAGCTGGCTAAATTCAGCCCCAAGCACACAAATTGCATTAGTAGGCTAGCTCCCAGCATTCCTCCCTTCTCCCCCTTCCATCACATTCTCCCAGACCCCATGATTGTTCCCAGCATACAGTTATCTGTTTTCCACCACCAGCTCTGGCAAAGATCAGAATCTCCATGCACAGTTATCTGACCCTTCCCACCCCACCCCTGGCAAAGATCAGAAGCCTTCCACATACAGTGTTAGTGTAATTCAGAATTGTAATTCAGCTTATTCTCGCCTTCCTCAAAAGCAAACCCACACCCAAAACACACTACTGTAGGCCTAATATTACTCACAAAAAATAATTATACAAATCATTGCATACAGCAGTATCATAAATTAAAATACAATATAAATTGCTAATATAGCCTGATCCTCCTCCAATCTTTGTAGGGAGCTGGAACAGTCTGCATTACAGACTAAAATAATAATATCCAAATTTTACTTCCTCCCAGAATTTAAATACAGAATACATGAATATGATTCCCTACTACAAGTTGGCTCTAACCCCTCTCTAACTAGCTGGTACAGACTTCATTAAAAACTGAAAGCAAATTATCAAAATGTATACTCCCTCCCAAACCACATGACACAGAGTTTTGAAAGAACTGAAACAAGAAATTACTAGTAATCTGTAACCTATCATTTGAAACAGTCACAGGGGCCAGGACTTGTTCCCGGGAAGGCGGCGAAGTGTAAGGAAGGCCGGTTACGGGTATCGTGGCCGGCTGACGCAACACATGAGTCGGGTGGAATGGGACTACATCAAAACCTGAGGAGGCCTGGACGCTGTACTTCAAATCAACTTATCGGGCTCCAAGACCACCTCATATAGACATTAGATTTTATATGTTCCATGTGATTGTGTTTTAACAATTATGTATGTTTTATTGTACCCCGTCCCAAACCTTTAGAAGAGGCAGGTAATAAATACTTTTAAATAACTAAAACATTATATTGGAGCCTGTTGCATCCTTATTTGCAAACCTTTGAAGAAGCTTTGTATCAGGATGGACAACAAAAATGATAAATGAGGCGAGGCGATGCAGGTTAGATCCCTTCCACTTGGTAAAGGGAAGGCTGAGAGGGGACATGATAGAAGTTTATAAAATCATGAGTGGGGTGGAATGAGTAAATAAAGGACAGTTATTTACTCTTTCAAATAATACTAAAACAAGGGGACATGCCATGAAAATAATAACCCGCAGATTTACGAAAAATCAGAGAAAGTAGTTTTTAACTCAGTGCACAAACAAATTGTGGAATCTGTTACCAGAAGATGTGAGCAGGAGAGCAGCCTAGCGGGATTGTAAAGATGTTTGTACAAGTTCCTGGAGGAAAAGTCCATAAAACGTTATCAGCCAGGTAGACTAAAGAACGCTGTTGCTATCCCCAGGAGAGAGTAAATGGAAATAATAATTCTTCTTCATGAGATTTGCTGGGTACTTGCAGCCTAGAGTTGCCACTGTCAGAGACAGGATGCTGAACTTGATGGACTTCAGTCTGGCTCGGCATGGCATTTCTTATGTTCTTATGTTCACATATAATGTAATAAACTAGAGGCCGCGCCCCTGCTCACTTTGCTCACCAGCTTTGCCAACAGGTTTTCTCCTCTAGATTCCATGTTTGTGTCTAGATGGAAAATGCAAGCTGGGTAGGGCAAGTGACTTTAATGAAAGGAAGGGCAGGAAGAGGGCTGTAGAATTCTCCATTGCCTCTCCTGCCCCCCACCTCCCTTGACTGAGTGTACTTGGATGTTAAGGGAACCTACAAAAAAGAGAGAGCAATAATTGAATGGCAATTTCAAAAATCAAGTTTTATTGATTGTAGATTATTAACGGGATGTGTATTTTATCATTGTCTTGCACTTGCTCAGTAGGGGGTGGAGGAATGGGGGAGGGTGCCTGTGTGTGGGGGGGGGGAGAGTTCAGTGGGGACGAGTGCAGATCAGAAGGCTTGCAGAGGGTGTGGGATATATAATGATGGCTGGGGTGCATGTATATATTGTTGAATTGGTTTGAGGATGTTAGTGGTGTGTGGTGCATGGGCATTTTTCCTCCTTGCACTCTCCACGTACTCCCCCTATTCTCCTCCTCCTTACCTATCTGGAATGGTATATATATGTCTTGTGATTGAGAGTGGTGGATGTGTCAGCAGTATTGGGAGGAGAGTGGACAGTATGGGGTAGATTTTTAAAGTTATGGGCGGGCGTAGATTTGTTCGCGCAACCCGTCGCATGTAATGGTATATGGGGTGCAAGTATGTATGTTTGTGTGGTGTGGTATGCATGTATATTTGGTGGGGGTATGCGTGTGTGAAGGAGGCATGCATATGTAGGTGTGCATGTGTGTTGTGGGGTGAAAGCGCACGCATGTATGGAGTAGCATGTATGTATGTGGGTGCACATGCAAATGAGGATATGGGTGCTTGTGTGTGTGTGAGGAGTGTGGGGGAGAGGTGGAGGGGTGGAGGGATGCAAGAGAGTAGGGGGTGTATGCATGGGGGACAGTTGAGATGTTATAGGGGGATGTGACCTCTTCTTCCCCATCACTTTTCCCTGTCCTTCTTCTCCTTTCTCCCCAGTGCTCCTGGCCTTCCACTCCTTCCTCCCTGACCCCAGTCCCCCTCTCCTTCCTTCATCTTCCCACATCCCCGCCTCCTCCCCTAACTCTGTCCCCAACCTTCTCCCCCTCCCTCTCCCCTCCCCCTCTCCCACTGCTCTTGCCCCTTTCTCTTTTCTTCTCTCATTACCTTCCCCCTTCCTTATTCTCCCATTACATCCCCCTTCACACTCCTCCCCAGGGCTGAAGTAAGTTTTAAAACACAAAAGAAAACAAGAAAAAGGTAGGGGGGAAAGGGCGTGGGAGGTAGGGGAAGGGAAGGGAAGGTGGGGTGGGGGTAGGGAACGGGGGAAGGCAGAGCGGCTCAGTGCACGCAAGGTGCACAATTGTGCACCCCCTTGCGCGCGCCGACCCAGGGTTTTATAACATGCGAGCGCCTGCAGGCGCATGTTATAAAATTGCGTGTCCATATGTGCATGCGAGGTAGCGTGCGCATATGGATGCACTTGTGCAAGTTTAAAAATCTACCCCTTTGAATATTGGGACCCCTATGTTTGTCGGCTGCTTTCATATATTCAGTTTTTTCATGGTTTTAATATTATGAATAATGTCTTACATCTCTTGATTTTATTGCTTGATGTTTTGTGAGTTGTGATTATGTTTCTGTTTTTCCATTGTTGCACTACATAATACAGTCGGGCTTGTTGTGGTTAACAGAGCATGTTTGTGAGCGAGAGAGAGAACGAGTGAGCCAACGAGCATATGTTTGAGCAAGAGGACTATTTAAGCCAGTGGGCCTGTGTGTGAGTATAAAATAGAGCGAGTGAGCCAGTGAACATATGTGTGAGTAAGAACGAGTCAGTGAACATGTGTGTGTGAGTATGTATATGAGAGAGCAAATGAACCAGTGAGCATGTGTGTGAACAAGAGCATGAGTATGTGACACAGTGAGCATGTCTGTGAGAGAGAGCATGTGAGCCAGTGAGCATGTACGAGAGACAGCGTGTGATCTAGTAAGCACGTGTGAGAGAGAATATAAAGGAGTTTGTGTGAGAATGAACATGTGTTAGAGAGAGAAGAAAGTTGTGCATATCTCCCACCCCTTACTAATCCATGACAATCTCAGGGTGACTGGAATCTAAAGTTCCCAGATACGGAGAGCAGGGGATTTATTTTGGCTTTATTTTAATTATTGGGGATGTTTGCTGTGTCTGCCATTTTGAAACATTTTATCAATGTTTGGGAAATTTAAAAAAACAATGTTTATTTATTTATTTTAAACTTTTCTATACCAACGTTCCTGTATAGAATACAAATCACACCATTATGTTATATGTTTGTAATCATTGGATGATCTTTTCATCAGCTGTTTTGAAACATTTATTCTGTTTATGAGTTTAGTTTTACTATTATGATTGATGCTTTATATTTCTTGATGTTATTGCTTGATGTTTAGTGAGAAATGATATTTGTTTTTACATTGTTGTGGTTTCAAGTTCAGCTCCTTACTGTATCGGCCTGTCTATTTGCTAGCTAATCGAGTTAGCAAGGGAACTCCTTACGGATGGGATTTGCTCTCTGTACCTAGCTACTCTGCCTCTCCTTATTGGACTTACTCTATTGGGGTACCCACTCCTTGGGGGCCTCTCTCTTTTCTTTCAGGTCGCTGTCTGGAACCAGTACTTGCTCTTCGAGGGCCCATGTTCCCAGACTCGCTGCCTGAGCTCACTTCTGCTTGGAAGAACCCGCTGCCTACACCATCAGTGAGTTATCATCTCGACTCTCTCAGAGCTGTTCTCTGGAACCAGGTACTCACTCCTCGAGGGCCTGCCTCTATTCCAGCTTCTGTGATACCTTCCGGGAGAAACCGCTGTGTGAGTAATCAACCTACAAGGCTCTATACCAGAATCCTGTGTATGCTCCACTGTACTCACTATCTCAGTTTCTCTCCTCTACAGCACAGCCATTGAGGGATCACTGTTCCAGTGTCCTGAGGGACTACAAGCCCAGCCGGGCTTCACCTCTACTCACTACTGCCACCTCTGGTGGCTTCACAACTCTGTTTAATAAAAGACAATTCTGTGTTGTGTGTCCTAAGTTGAGCCTGACCTGTGGCCCCTCATTGGACTTCCCCCTGTGGGTGTGGTCATCTGCCACAGTGTCCAAGGGTCCACCCAAAACCTTACAAACAATAACATGTGGTTATCAATGACATCTGCAGTCACAAAGATGCCATGAGAATGCATGGATCATGAATCCTGAGAATAAGGGATGTGTCATCCAGAGTTAAATTTGACCTAAACTAGTCTGATAGAAATCCTAAGTATTCTACTGGGGAAAATTCTCCACTTGTTGGCACGTTAGCACAAAATTGTCCATGGTCCTTGGAATAGCTGAAGCACCATGCATAAGAAGAAATAACTTGGCTTTATCCTTGCTCTTACCTATAAGGTAAGGAATATTCAGATTGCAGAAACTAAAAAAATTAGCAGGTGTAGCCAGAGAACCTCTTAGGTGAGTGCCTGGAATGCAGAGGTTCATGGTGCTCCAGGGCCATAAACTCTCTCTCAGCCCACAAGCCTCAGGGTGCTGGGTTCCTTCTGGCAGGGGGGGAGGATAAAACTCCAAGACCCAAAACACACAGGGAAAAAGTACTTTTCATTCTTCTTCTCTCACTGATCTTGGTCAGATGACCTGACTTCAAGATCACGTTCAGCACATATTAACACACTGAACACTCTAATGGGCTGTTTCAACATAAAAATTTACTGTAACAAAAAGTCTTCAAATCAGCAGATAATTTCCAATTGATCTTCCCAAAAATCCAAATGTCCTTTTTGTCTTAGGCCTGCTCCTCTGAATAAATACTCTTTAGAGGGCAGGCACCAGGGAATAATCCTTCCTTCCAGGTGGTGGAAGATGGGCCTCTAGTGATTGGTACTGGGTGGGTGTTCCTG
Source organism: Rhinatrema bivittatum (assembly GCF_901001135.1). NCBI lineage: Eukaryota > Metazoa > Chordata > Amphibia > Gymnophiona > Rhinatrematidae > Rhinatrema > Rhinatrema bivittatum. Next base: position 238,250,785 of record NC_042621.1, read on the forward strand.
TGCTCTTCTGATGTTCCCTGGGACCTCTCAGGTAGATAGTTCCAACACAAAGAAAACAATGTTCACTTCAACCTCTCTACATGACACAAACTTCCTCCCAAAACAAAATAAGAACCCAAAGCTTCACAAAACTCTCTGGAAAATCCTCTGTAGGAGGATTTGCATCACTAATTCTCCTTCTCCTGCCCTTCTCCAGGCAGGGAGTAAAGTCCTCACGAAGGCATAAACAGGATGCCTCTACAACCAGTAAAAGAAAACTCTCCCAAAACTGCCTGAACTAGAGAATACAAGGCCAGGAATCTGTCTCTTTGCCTCTGCCTCTCTGGTATCAAGTTGTGAGGCCTGAAATTGAGAGCTACTGTCACACACTCCTTCTACTCTAGAATCCAAAACAAAATTGCCACACCTACTCCCTTCTCTTCCTGAATTTAAGCAGGTTGGATGACTTAACCCAATAGCCTTGTAGGAGGCTTTTATTTCATCTAGGAACTTTACCTCTCTACCATGTCTTGATGTGACATTTACCCAAACAACATTGGGGTAATTATTACTGTACTGCTAATTATTTTAGCTTCCTAATTTCAGTTAGCATTTCATCATCTGTCTGTTCATTTTGGCCAGGTGGATGGTACACACATCCACTGCTCTTCTATGCCCCTTCTCACATGGAATTGCTATCCATAGATTCTACAGTGCATTTTGTTTCTTGCAGAACTTTTATCCTGCTTGACTCTATGCCTTCTTTAACATATAGCACCACCCCTCCACCAATTTGATCCATCCTATCATTGCAATATAATTTGTATCCCATTATCACAGTGTTCCATTGGTTACCCTCCTTCCACCAGGTGTCTGAGATGCCAGTTCATGCAGTGTTATACATTCTAATTTTTTTAGACTTCTAGCATTTGTATACAGACATTTCCAAGTATATATTTTGTTTGCATTAACGACCTACTTATCAGTTGATAAGGGTAATTTGGAATCTTTCTGCTTTGTTTGCTCTTTACTTAATGGCAGCTGGGCTATTTTAGCATTTATTGTAACTTCTCTATCAGGATGCCCTAAATTCCCTGTTTTGTTCAAAGATACATCATTCCAAACCATATAGCCAAAGCAAGGGGCTCAATCACAAGATCAAATATAAGTGGGGATAAAGGACAACCATGCCTTGTACCTTTAGCAATAGGAAAGAAAGGGGTATGAGATCTATTAATCAGCAAATTAGCTCAAGGCCTTCCATACATGGCCTGAACAATTTGTAGGAACCTAATAGGGATTCCAAACTCGGACACCACTTCAAACAAAAATTTCCATGATATCCGCTCAAAGGCTTTGTCTGTGTCGAAAGAAAGGACCACACCAGGTATACCCTGCATCCTTGCAAGATGTATAATATTAAGAAGCTTACTAGTATTACAAGTGGAAACTCTCCCCTTAACAAAGCCAGTTTGGTCAGCATGCAACAAAGAAGGCAGAACATTCTCTAACCACCTTTGCAGTATCTTAGCATAAATTTTGATGTCAGAGTTCAACAGTGAAATGAGTGAAAAGTACTACATTCCAACACATCTTTGCCAGATTTAGGTATTAATGAGATGTAAACATCAGCCAAATCACCCATTGAAGCCAATGAAAACCCTGTTCCATTAAAAACAGCCAGAAGATAAGAGGCTAGCAGAAAGGGATGCTTTATAAATAAATCCAACTGGTACCCATCAGGACCCAGACACTTTCCATTTGCCAAAGCCGTTATGGAAGAGTAACTCTCATTCGACTCCATAGGCACCAAGAGTATCTCTTGTTGCTGCTCAGTATGTTTAGGCAAATGTAAGGATCCCAAATATGCTTGTATCTTCCCCAAACTCACTGATTACCTTTCTTCATATAAGCTGGTAAAGTGTTGCAAAAACCTTTCCTGAATATGCTTAGGAGACATAAGATTCCAACCAGCATTCAATTGTATTTGCACAATATGGTCTCTAGCCCTTTTCGTTTTAACCATTCTAGCTAAAAGCACTCCAACCTTATTACTGTGCTCATAGAATTTGTTTCATGTATTTTAAAGCCTTCTCAATCCCCTCCACGTCAAGGGAACCCAATTCCCCCTAGCAGACTCCAACACCTTAAAACCCTACTGGAGCAAGTTCGCTTATGATGTGTTTCCAGGATTTTTAGATCAGTTAGAAACCTTTTACATTTTTTACTTCTCCCCTTTTTCTTAAGACTCACATAAGAAATTATTTTCCCTTTGAGGTAAACTTTAAATATCTCCCAGTGCAATATCAGTGTGTAATTTTGCTCTGGATTATCTAAATTAAAATCTCTTATAGACGTTTGTATTAATTCAATTAAATTCATATCCCCCAACAATGATGTGTTTAATTTCCAGGTACCACTTGCTAATGACTTGGTCCCACAATCCAAAGTGATAATTACTGGGTATTGATCCAATATTGAGGAGATCAAAATAACACAGCTCCCAACTATTACACTTGGCTGGTCTGGATTGAGAGAACACCATCCGAGGAGTGCTACAAGATGGCAGGTCAGGACTAGGGCCGGTCTTCTGCCTATTAAGCCCCTTCCCCCATGGGTTGAGTCCTTGGAATCTGGGGGCCAGTATGGCTTTGCTGCAGTACCGGTACATCTTGGTGAGTGCTGGCAAGAGAAGGAGTTCATACTGGAACAGAGTGCAGGTAAAGACGGAAACTGGGTTTGAATGTAGGCAAAGCCTGGATCTAGATCTTGAATGCAGGCAAGGACTGGAACTGAGGCTTGAGTGCAGGCAAGGAATGGAAATGGATTTTGAATGCAAGCAAGGACTGGAACTGAGGCTTGAGTGCAGGCAAGGACTGGAACTGATACAAGACAGGACAGGGTGAGAGAAGGACAACATGGAACAAGGAACATATTGGCCTGAAGACAGTAGGTGCTAGGCAAGATAAGGCCCCGAGGGGAAAGGCAAGTAGAGGCCTAGATAGGCCACAGAACAAGGCAAGGTCTAGATAGGCTAGAGGTCAAGGAAATGCCAGATAGGTCACAAGGCATGGAAAGGAGCAAGAAGACCTTGAGGCCATAAGGAAAGGCAAGAAGCGAGAAGGCTTTAGGCCTCAAGGCAAGGCAAGAAACAAGAAGGCCCAGAGGCTACAAGACAAGGCAAAGATAGGCTTGGGAGGCTTCACGGCAACAGTGACTGGGGCAAGGAGCCAAGGACAACTCAATGCGAATGCAAGAAGTATTTGGCAAGAGTGGATTATGTAGAGCTGTGGCTTGGGTATGGTGCAGGCAAGGAGGAGGAGCTTGGCAAGGCTGGAGAATGGATTCACTGAGGACTCCTGGTGGCTAGTATGCTGCATCACAGGCTGAGTATGATGAGCTGTGAGGAGCTGATGTGGTTAGCATGGAATGGAGCTCTGAGGAGCCATCTGCTGGCAGGAAGACGTCACAGTAAGGATACAATGAGGCTGCATAGCAGGTGAAATCATAACACCAACTTTAGAAACCAGCCCTGGAGAACAGAAAATAATCTATTCTACTATATATTTTATGTCTAGGCAAATAAAAGATATAGTCTTTTTCTCCAGGGTATGTTAGACATCTGATAGATTTAATGCCTTAATCATCTGTTAATACTACCTCTGTCCTATGTTTGTTAGTGACCACAGGGATCTGGGGTCTAAACAGACATTTCAATCACCTTCAATACAAAGAGTATTGGAAGTAAGTTGAACCAACTGTTCAGTAAATCCTTTGTATAAATGTTTTTGTTCTGTATTAGGACCATAGATATTAACAAGGGCGAACTTGAGGGAATGTAAAGAATATTCAAGCATAACATATCTACCATCCTTATTGGTCACAGAATTATGCACCACTCAAAGAGGTAAGTTCTCATCTATCAGGATACTCACACCTCTGCTTTCAGCGTTACTAGAAGAAGAATAAAGTTGCCCAACACAGCCCACTTTAACTTTTTGTGCTCTACCAGTGAAATGTGTTTCATGCATCAGAATCTGCACATGGTGCCTGCAGACCAACTGCAATGTACTTTTACGCTTAATAGGAGTAGAAATGCCCCTTAAGTTCAGGGACATACATTTATAAGCAGTTAGAAGCCATTCAAGGCTCCTTACATACATTTAACTGTAAGGCAAATAGCAAGGCACCATGAAAGATCAATCACACAAATACAGTTTAGTATTTATAAAGACCAACCAATATATAATTCAATCCATACCAACCATGGTAATGTGGAGAATATAATAAGGGTCTGGAAAAAAAAACCCAATTATGCATGTACCACTCTGAAAAATAGAAACCAGCCACTGGGTTTTCCATTTTTCTCACAGGACAAGCAGGATGGTAGTCCTCACAAATGGGTGACATCGAGGATGGAGCCCTGTACGGAAAACTTTTCTGTCAAAGTTTCAACAAGCTTTGACTGACACTGGCACACTGGGTGCACTGAGCATGCCCAGCCTGCAATTATCCCTGTGAGCCACAGGTGTCTCCCTCAGTCTTCTTTTTTCCGCTCTGCAGTCAGCATAGCGGTTGGAGCTCTGTGAGGATTTTTTAACTAATTACCTCATGGAAACACTTAACTTTTCACTTCAAAAAACACTTTTCCCTGCACAGGTCTCCCTCCGCGTACGTTTTTACGACGCTCGGTGAGTACTAATTCTTATTTTTCGGTCGGTTCCTGTCACTATCTTAAGGCTGTTAACTGACTGAAGCCTTCCCTTCCCCCATTTTTCAGTTAGCTTTAAACAGCTTGCGAGTATCTCTGTGACACTCTGCTTGCTTATGCTAGTGGGGTAGGGATTTTTTCCTTAACTTAGGACCTCTGTAGCTTCAAGTCCTTCGTTCCCTGGTACCCTCACGCAGTCGATACCCTATCGCTACACCGGGACCCGCCTAAACCGCCCTGGGCTTTTATATGTCATCAGCGCCCCTCCCCCCACGGTGCCCTGATGCCTTTATCCATGTTTTTTGCTTTTCAGTGCTACCAGGCTTTTTCCTCCTACGCACTGTTTTTTTCCTTGGGCTTCCTCGGTGCCGTCCCTACCCGGATGCATGCCATTGACGCACACGCTGTTAGTCACTGCCATGCATACTCGGGTCGCCGCCACCGCTGCCCGAGACACTTTTTAACGATCCCAGGGTCACTTCATCGATGCCACCCCCCCCTTTTGGGGATGCCATCGATGCCCCATCCTCCCCACCGATGTCCAGCCCTTTCCATCGGGGGGCATCGGTGCCACATCGATTCGTCGGTGGGCATCGATGCCGGATGGTCCCCATCGGTGGACATCGGTGCCGGATGGTCCCCATCGATGGACATCGGTGCCGGATGGCTTGTCCGTCGATGGCATTGGTGCCGGATGGCCGTCCGTCGATGGCATCGGTGCCGGGTCCTTTTGCATCGATGGACACCGATGCCCAGGTGTTTCATCCATGGGCATCTATGTTAGAATGCATCCATCGAGGGCAGTCGATGCCAGGCTGCTCCCATCGGTGAAATTCGATGCCCAGGTGGGTCCCATCGGTGGGTATCCATGCCGGCTCGATTCCGTGGATGGGCGTTGATGCCAATGCCAGCCTTATGGCTGGCATCGATGCCCATGCCGATTCCAGGACTGGCGTTGATGCCGGGATGGAATTCATCGACTGGGAGATCCATGCCATCGATTCCATACGTGTCCATATCGATGCCACCGACACACGTGTCTGGGGCACCGATGCCATGTACACTTGGAAATCTGAGTCTGTCCAAATCGATACCGTCAACGTCTGTGGCCCTATAGTTGATGCCCGTGGCCATGCCACAAACGGCATAAATGCCCGCCTCCATGCATCGATGCCCTCGACACCTCCGTTTTCCTTCGGTGTCCTTGACGCCCTATTGATTCGACTCAGTCGATGCCGGTATCTTTTTCAATAACGGCAATGTTTTTCGATTATTCGATTCCACATCGTTTCAAAGATACCTATGCCACTGCTGTCAGTGCCCGTCACTGTCATCATTCTCCTGGCCAGTCATCGACGATTTTTCATACCCATTTTGATGATATCCTCGAAGCCCCTTAGGTTGCCTTCAATATCGTCAATACCGACATAGCACCGCCACATAATACCCTCGCCTCCTCACATTGCTCCACGCTTTGGGTTCTTTTTTAAGCCCCGTATTAGCTTAAGACACTCCATTGTGTCAGGAGCAGAGCAGGCGTGCTGACAGTTCGTCATCGATCGCCTTCCAGGACGACGAGGGCTTCCATCTCGGCGCTGGGGAAAGACCGGGCCGAGCACCGTGGCACCCATCATCGCCGACATCGTGATCGTCCGCCGCTGACGCCATCCAGCACATCGGTGCCATCCTTCTCCAGGCTGGACAACGCTCGGGCAGAGCGACATCACCACTGCCATCAGCACTGTTCCTACAGTTTTGGCAGTCCTTGGTGATCCAGAACTTCCGGATCCAGGTCCGACAGCTTCTGCATTGGCGTCACGACACATCGAGCCGCTGTGACGAGGGAGGGAACATGAGTTCCGTTAGGGCTCCTCTGTTCCTGGCGTGCCCCCACCGTCAAGTGGTGTGGGACTATGGCCATCTGTTACACTTAGCAGTCTAAACGCCACTCACGCCTGGCCTGTCTCCTCTGTACCTGTGCCACCATACCGGGTTTCAGAGCGAGATGGACGTTTACGTCCCCGGCCTTACCCTCGAGGACTCCGGAGACCGTCGGGGTCAACAATCTTCACCGGCTCGTCTTGCGGCGATCCACGTCGGATGGTAAGTACCCGCTGCGGCGGCATTCCCATAGAGTTGTGTTCTCCCATTCAGACCGTGGTTCGAAAAGTTCTGGGTCATGTGCCTTTTAGAACTGTATTAGTGTCACATATCACTATGTTAGCTATGTTAGCCACAATATCAGGAGAACCCCTCTATCTTCTTGGGATTGCAGCAGGGCTTCTTCTCTTGTCAGTAACAAGTCCCTGTGCCGACCAATGCTCTGACTCTTGGTTCCCTCCCAACCAAGGTCCAGCTGCATTGGCTGATCTGCTAAACATGAGATTCAGCAACCATTGCCCCATGTACAAGTCCACCTTGAGGCCTGGCCACAGGTCTCAGTGTCTCCTTGTACAGCATACAGAAATGCGGGTACCACTTACCGCTCACACACCTGCAGGAGCCTACATGATATCCTCCATTGGGACACCTCTTGGTCTCCCATCTGGTCAGATATCAGAGCGGCCACCCCACCTTGTACCAAAGTCCCGGTACACTCCCCCAGGCGCTACGAAGTGCAGAGGGGAGAAGGGAGGGGGGTTGGGGAGTTTTAATTGCACTATTCTTTCTTTTAACAGAAAATAGTTACTCTCCGCACATCCTGGACCTAAGAAAATCCAACTTTCTTTAGACGTCACAGGTACAATGGTATCTTTGGTTACCATCACTCCATACTGCAGTAAGTACATTATTTTAATGTTTCTATGTGCTTTATGGTGAGTCAACATTACAACCCCAAGCTCTGCCGCCGGCACCAGCTTCGGTAAGTGAACTGTCTCTTGCATCACTGTTGGTGAATGCTGTTTTCTCTGCGGAGTGTAACATCATTCACTTTCCTTTCAGTACATGCAAAGAGCTCTCACTTTTTTCAGGACTCACTATACATTTACTAACTGGGATTACTGTCCTGCCATAAATCCCTTCTGTAACACTTCTGGACACCACAGTCTTAAGACCCTCTTGTCCAGCATGCGCACAGACATTCTGATACATTGTTATATGTCCCTGCGCATATTTTCCATAACCTCAACCTTTCAACTTTTCATGGTTGGGCTATGGGGTTTCTTCCCACTATGCATTTTTTCTCATAATTCAAAACTGCTATGGGTTATATTCAGTGACATTCTATACTCAATGGACCTAAGTGGTTTCATTGCTTTCGTCCCTGATTCTTATCCCAGTTCGAACTAGGACCTAGTCTCCTTCGACTCATGCTCGCAATTCCTTAGGGTTATAAAGTTTCTCCTGAAAGCTGTCAACCCATTATGCATCTATTGCACTCCAGCATAGTTTCTCATAAACTTCCTGGACGTTGCACCCATGAGTTATGCCCTTATGCCTTCCAATACTGCTTTTGCAACAATTCTTTGTGCATACAGACAGACAGCATAGGGACAATGTGCTTTCCAACTCATAAGCACGCACAACCTCTTAGCTGCTCTGCTAGACAGCTGCGCAGCTCTACCCTTGGCCCTTGTTCACTTCATGCGTCTTTGGGCCGCATATCTAAGAGATTTAATGAACGCTCTATCTGACCTTCTCCACGTAGGTTCTATCCTCTCGAATGGTCTCAATTACATGTGTACAGGGCAAATCTTTTAACGCTGAGTTTAACTAAACTTTCCTCTGCGTCTGCATCATTCCATACGATGCACAGGTTCTGCTCCCTACACATGTTTCCTATGCGTTCCCTTAGATGCCTTTTCTTCCATCAAAGGCCTCTTCAATATATCTCTTCTGCTGCCTCTCGTAGCCAGCATTCTTCTAATGTTGAACTGGGATGGGGTTCAGTATTCTTTTCCCCACTCCCTGACTGAGATCAGTATGCTTCCCATACTTCTCAATCCATCATATCAGTAACCTTTTATTCCCTCACCAGTCAGTCCCAAATCATAGACTTACTGATGTTCTTAGGTTCTGGTAGCGTCACAAAACCTTCTAAACATAAATCTTGCCGTTTAATATGGCAGGCTTTACCTCCTGACGCTAAAAAAAAAAAAAAAAAAAGAGGTATTACCCCTTTTACTTTTCCACCATTTTTTCTTACTCCCTCGGATTCTGTTCTCCAGACATCCTCCACATAGATACACCTTTCTCTTAGGAGGTGTATCGTTTTGGGAGTTGGGTTCCCGTTTTCGGTAATCCTCTCTGAGTCGGCTTACCATGGATTATCCACTGATCAAGCCGCCTCTATTTCTCTAATCACGGAATGAACATATATATTCTCCTTATAAGTCTCATACATTCTACGTTTGAGCCTTTCCATTCCTCTCTTCCACAGTTTGGCAAGGGAACTTCTTTCCCTCTTAATGTCATTCCTGCCAGCAGGGTCCGTGAGTTATGCACTCTTTCCATACTCACCTGACTCCGTTCCTCTGCCACTGAGTAGTTCTACGCATTCAACTTTCTATCCTTTTCAGGTAGATGTTGTATCTCCGTTCCTCAGGAAATACTCTATTAATTTTTCCTAACCTCTCTCTCTCGCCCTAGGGAGAGACTGGGTTTTCCACATTCATGGACAGTAATGCTGCGCTTACATTCTATCTACATTGCACTGCATTCCATGTGAATTCCACTTGACTCTTTCCTTCATGCAAGGGTCAAGCTGCTACTTCCAGTGGCCACACAGACCTAATCCTTCTGATTAAGTGGTCTATATTTCCTTTCCTACCAACAAGCAGACATTTCACTACAACACTGTGGGTATCCACATACTGTTGTGTCCGTCTTAGCCTTAACAGCTTCCCTTTGGTTACTGCTGCTTGTACTTTTTTATCAGGTTGCAGCCTGGAGTCCTCTCCATACCTTCGCAGCCTATTATTGCTTACATTTGACTAGCCGGCATGCTCCATGTTTGGCCAGTCCGCCTACTCTTACTTTTTTCAATTCACTACCCAACATCCTTCCACGAACCCATTATGGTGTTGCGGATGCCCTCCGTTCCCATTTCCACCTCAGTTGTTACGCCTTTGCGCATCTGCGGTGTATCTGGTGCATTCCCGGGCATCCTCAGCTCGGTACTCACCCATTTGTGAGGACTACCATCCTGCTTGTCCTGTGAGAAAGCAAATGTTGCTTACCTGATGTAACAGGTGTTCTCACAGGACAGCAGGATGTTAGTCCTCACGAAACCCGCCCGCCACCCCGCGGAGTTGGGTCTGTATACTTTTATTTTAGTTTCGCTTGCGCTTTTTAGCTATAAGACGAGACTGAGGGAGACACCTGTGGCTCACAGGGATAATTGCAGGCTGGGCATGCTCAGTGCACCCAGTGTGCCAGTGTCAGTCAAAGCTTGTTGAAACTTTGACAGAAAAGTTTTCCGTACAGGGCTCCATCCTCGATGTCACCCATTTGTGAGGACTAACATCCTGCTGTCCTGTGAGAACACCTGTTACATCGGGTAAGCAACATTTGCTATTTCAGGCCACAACCCCAACATGGGCCCTATTAAAGTTAGAAACTGAAACTTTAACTTCAAAAAAAGTGCATTAAACTACAAAACAATCCTCTCCTCTATCCACATCCAAAATCTTACCAATACCTAAAACAACCCGAGAAGCCTTTGGTAGGAACATTCTCGGGACCTAAAGGACGGGTCACTCACTAAACCAAACCCAGAAAAACTACTTCCCTGCCCTTCTCTTTGCCTCCCAACTCCCCCACCACCACCCCTCCCGAGTATTTCTCCATCCCCCATAACCACGTGGTAAGCAAACTATATCATGAAGTTCAAATAAAGTCATTTGGCTAAAGTAAAAAATTGTCAGTCTAAAGCAACCATAAAGCAAAAATAACAAAAAAGGCCCAATCCTGCTCCTCTGCTCAGATCAGAAAAATTCACTTAGACAGTAGGGATGTGAATCGTGTGCCATATCGTCTTAACAATCGAAATCGTCTGGCAGGAGAAGAAAATCGTGTTTGGAACGATTTTTTAGTTAAAAAATCGTTAAAAATCGTTTTTTCCGATTAGTGCGCACTAACTCCCGTTAGTGCGCACTAACAGAAAATGATACAATTTGACACTTTTCAGGTCAGTTAAGGTCAGTTTAGGAATGAATATGTATTCCTATTGGCTGCTCTCTTATTTATTCATGTTACCAAGGTTCCCACTGACAGTATATGGGGGATGGGAAATGGAAACAGTTGGTAGCTTGACAAAAAAAGTAATGTGATCAGTCAATGTGACTAGAACTTGTGCCCTAACCCTGATACCAGGGGTGTTGTGATCTTCCTGCACACAGTGCCCTAACCCTGGCGCCAGGGGTGTTGTGATCTTCATGTACACAGTGCCCTATCCCTATTAATACCAGGAGTGTTGTGATCTTCCTGCACACAGTGCCCTAACCCTGATACCAGGGGTGTTGTGATCTTCTTGCACACAGTGCCCTATCCCTATTAATACCAGGAGTGTTGTGATCTTCCTGCACACAGTGCCCTAACCCTGGCACCAGGAGTGTTGTGATCTTCATGCACACAGTGCCCTATCCCTATTAATACCAGGAGTGTTGTGATCTTCCTGCACACAGTGCCCTAACCCTGATACCAGGGGTGTTGTGATCTTCTTGCACACAGTGCCCTAACCCTGGCACCAGGGGTGTTGTGATCTTCCTGCACACAGTGCCCTATCCCTATTAATACCAGGAGTGTTGTGATCTTCCTGCACATAGTGCCCTAACCCTGATACCAGGGGTGTTGTGATCTTCTTGCACACAGTGCCCTATCCCTATTAATACCAGGAGTGTTGTGATCTTCCTGCACACAGTGCCCTAACCCTGATACCAGGGGTGTTGTGATCTTCTTGCACACAGTGCCCTAACCCTGGCACCAGGGGTGTTGTGATCTTCCTGCACACAGTGCCCTATCCCTATTAATACCAGGAGTGTTGTGATCTTCCTGCACACACTGCCCTAACCCTGATACCAGGGGTGTTGTGATCTTCATGCACACAGTGCCCTATCCCTATTAATACCAGGAGTGTTGCGATCTTCCTGCACACAGTGCCCTAACCCTGATACCAGGGGTGTTGTGATCTTCTTGCACACATTGCCCTAACCCTGGCACCAGGGGTGTTGTGATCTTCCTGCACACAGTGCCCTATCCCTATTAATACCAGGAGTGTTGTGATCTTCCTGCACACAGTGCCCTAACCCTGATACCAGGGGTGTTGTGATCTTCTTGCACACAGTGCCCTATCCCTATTAATACCAGGAGTGTTGTGATCTTCCTGCACACAGTGCCCTAACCCTGGCACCAGGGGTGTTGTGATCTTCATGCACACAGTGCCCTATCCCTATTAATACCAGGAGTGTTGTGATCTTCCTGCACACAGTGCCCTAACCCTGGCACCAGGGGTGTTGTGATCTTCATGCACACAGTGCCCTATCCCTATTAATACCAGGAGTGTTGTGATCTTCCTGCACACAGTGCCCTAACCCTGATACCAGGGGTGTTGTGATCTTCTTGCACACAGTGCCCTAACCCTGGCACCAAGGGTGTTGTGATCTTCCTGCACACAGTGCCCTATCCCTATTAATACCAGGAGTGTTGTGATCTTCCTGCACACAGTGCCCTAACCCTGACACCAGGAGTGTTGTGATCTTCCTGCACACAGTGCCCTAACCCTGACACCAGGGGTGTTGTGATCTTCCTGCATGCAGTGCCCTATCCCGCCTGCATTACTAGTGAGAGGCTGGCTTCACAGACAGGGGGGAGCTTCCTGACCCTCACTCCTCCCCTCCCCCCATGTCCCAGCCAGTGAATGGTGTGTGGGTGAGGGGTGGGGGAGGATGGTGAGGCTGAAACAGCTCCTTCCCTGCATTACTAGTGAGAGGCTGGCTTCACAGACAGCTACCTACCTAGGCTTGAATATATTAATGCTGCAGTACTAATAAAAATAAATTATAATTCTGCTAAAATGCCACTAGCCTCACCAGTAACACTAGGCTAGTAGCCTAGTCAGTCATTCACCACCACCTAGTAATAATTAATTATTAATTCAGTGATATAATAAATCATTTTAAAAAAATTGAGTAGGTTAATATAATAGATGACTGTAGTAGATTGAATAAAGATCTGATGTTTCTGCTCTCCTCACACCAAACAAAAGCAACACACAAGCAGAGAAGCCCTTCTTATAAAGTTGAGCTAGTGAGTTAAGTAGGAGGAAAAGTAAACATACTGGTGGCCAGTGTGGCTACTTAAAAAATACACTTACCAACAATCAATTACCACATATATTTGAACTGTGTATAATAGTTCCAGCCAGGACCACCTTTCTAAAATGCACAGTGATTGGCAAATTCAACATGCACTAGCATTTCACGTGCCTGCTAACAAAAATAATAAACAAACAAGTTCTAGTCACATGAGTGATGATCATCACATTGCTTTTTTTTGTCAAGCTTCCAACTGTTTCCATTTCACATCCCCCCAACCATTACCTCAGTGGGAACCTTGGTAACATCACTAGATAAGAGCACAGCCAGCCAATAGGAATACATATTCATTCCTAAGTGACCTTTACTGACCTGGGAAGTGTCAACAATTTGTATCATTTTCTGTTGGTGTTCGTGAGTTTCCAGTTCCATTTCCCATCCCCCCCAACCATCACCTCAGTGGGAACCTTGGTAACATCAATAGATAAGAGGGCAGCCAGCCAATAGGAATACATATTCATTCCTAACTGACCTTCACTGACCTGGAAAGTGTCAATTTGTATCATTTTCTGTTAGTGCGCACTAACGGGAGTTAGTGCGCACTAACACGATTTAACAATTTTTAACGATAAATCGTTAGAATTTCTATTGTATTGTGTTCTATAACGATTTAAGACGATATTAAAATTATCGGACGATAATTTTAATCGTTGAAAAACGATTCACATCCCTATAGACAGTTCCAGGAGAAAAAACCAAAAGAAGAAAGAAAGATACCAAGAAGGCCAAGGAGGAAACCCAAGATAAAAATGAATAAGGAACTAAGAATAAAAGTACTACATGTCCATTGCAAGCTGTAAAAAAGCAGTCATTGATTCAAGCTGTAGAATATATCGAGTCCTCCAGGTTCAGCCCCAGATTCAATAAACCACCCACAGGCGAAGAGGTAAGCATAGTCATTATGTGTGCATGCCTTATCACTTTGAATGTGCAAGCCAAACAAAGAAGCATCAGCACCATGAAGCATTTGGCTAATATGTGCCAGTAAAAACAATGGCCAAGCAGTACACAATATATCCGCAATAGCAGAGCACAAAGATGTTGCTAAAAGTAAAAAAACTGAAGATCGACCATGAGCTCAGTGTAAACTGCCACAGGCTTAATAAATCAGTTGTTAACTGATAAGAGCAAAATTGTCCCGCTTCCAACTCCAAGAGAAAAGAAAAAAAAAGAAGCTTCACCCTGACTCGAATTCCCGCCATGTATTTTAGACCCAAGGAAAGCAGTACAAGTGTGACGGACCTTCGGTTACATCACCATTAAGACCTGGGTGAACCTCTAGTTTAGTTCAGTTAGTAAGAATGCAGGTTAATGTAAGGGGGAGGTTACTTTTGAGGGGTCTGAAATGGCCACCCCCCTGGTGAGTCTATATAGCAGCTCCCTATAGAGAGCTCGGGAGGCAGTCCCTTTAGGTTTGTTGAGAGTTAGAAGGTAAAGAGGAGTTTTGCTTGAGTTTTTTTTTCAGGCCCAGTCAGAGGAGCCGAGCAAACCCTGCCTGGTGGTCTTGACCAGGATCGGGAGGGGTTTCCTTATCCAGTCCACTCCCTGGCTGTTTAGGATTTTCCCTTTGGGTATATTTTTCGGGTTTAAGCTTTTAAATGGTAGGAGCCTTGTGAGATCCTGCATACCACCTGGGCTCAGGGCACGGGGAACCCTGTGTCTGGGGCTTTGCAGGTTAGGGAAGACCTGCCCTCCATACCCTCCATGAGGAAGGAGGTGTCAGCAACCTGCTGTGAGGAGGAACTACAGTGTTAAATTCTGTTGATGGAAAAGACTTTGATTTCAAGATCCAGGAGGAAGTTTTGGTTGCCCTTCCTTCCTGTTTGACGCAAAGAGAGCTGCTTGCTTCAAAAGGCTTCCTCCCATCAGGGATCCAGAAAGAAGAAATAAAGAGACTGTATAAGAACCAAAGAGATCCAGAAGATCTGATAACTGTAAGGGAAATCACAAATCACTGGGGACACCTCTCTGGTGTTATCACCACCCTGGGGTAAGAGAGAAAATTTATTGTCTGTGTCATAGACTCTTTACCATTTTTACCAGATTGGAAGGGAATTTTGACCAAGCTAAAGAGACGCTGCCCACCTGGGAACTCCACTTAATCAAGCCCTGGAGAGTGGATTTTTCCCTGGCCCTGGTATGTGAGTCCTGCACAGACAGAGGGAAAGAGACTGTAAGAGAAGAAAACTAGAGAGTTCTGTGGTGTTGCAGTTTGAGTATTTGTTCCATTCATCATCAGTGAACAGTAAATACTACAATTTTGGACACTAAGTCATTGACTGCAGAGTATTTCTTTTGCGTTCACTGCACCCACCATGAGGATAAGTACCCTCTCCCAAGGGAACACAAAGGAAAAGGAAATATGTAAACATTGGGCCCCGAAAGTAAAATCTTTTCCCCGTCTATAAAGTATCTGGCCCTGGATTTGTCAAAGAGCTAGCCAGCGAGTGGTTCCACCCCCCAAAAAAATTAAATATTCTATGGCCCCTTCCATGCAAGATAGGCACACCAGGATGGGGGTTATACAATGTATGTAGGTTGCAGGAGAAAACTCACTAATCTTTAGAGGCAGCAACTCCAGGTACCCATTCCTTGGCTTCAATAACAGTGTTTAACATGGTGGTTGTGCCATTGTATATTACTTTTAATTTTGCAGGATACATCATGGCATAATGCACATTCAAGTTTTGTAGCTCTTTCTCTGCAGCTTCAAGAAGTCCTAAAAAATCACAACACGTTGCCCTTTAAAATCAAGGGCTTTTAGTTCTCAAACCACATCAAGTATTTTCTGCTTGTCTGCAAAGTTATGCCGCTTAATAATAACTGCATGTGGTTGTCCTCCTTGAGCAAGAGCAGGCACTAAGGCGTGATATGCTTGATCAATCTTAATGGTGCTTTTATTGCATTCTAGCTGCAGGTCGGACAGCCATTTTGAGATGAATTGTACAGTGTCACTGCCTTCCACTTGCTCCAGAGCACCAGGTTCCTGAATATTACATCTTTGCTTCCTGTTTTCAAGCTCATCCACCTTATCAAGTAGCAATCCATATTTGCAACCAAGCTTCTCGATTTTGGTGCTAGCGGTAGCAATGGTCATTTCTAGTTCCGTCATTTTAGTCTCTTGCTCCTCAATTTGGCTGGAGTTTTCCTGCACATATTTGACCAGACCTGGCACTTTGTCCACTATAGTCCCCAATCTGGAGTCCAATCTATCTGAAATTTTAGTGGAAACATTTCCATCGGTGTGTTTATATATATGTCAGATTTTCAGGCACGTCACAGGACTCATCATCTGCCTCATAATCAGAGGCAGAGTTGTCTATCCTGGCCTTGATGGCAGTTGCAGCTTTTTTATTCATCTTTTCTACCTTTAGACGACCGAACTGCCCACATAGAAGAGATTTTACCTTTACTTGCCTCCTTTGAATGAGATTTTAAAGTCTCTCAGGTCCTTTTTATAATGTTTAAGCAGGATGAAATTGCTGTCTTAGCGGGAGCAGAGTCAGAGCACCACCATCTCCTTCAAGGCATAACTGGAAGTCCCCATGTACCCCTTAGATTGAGTTTACCCTCTTTCATTCTCATCCCCGTGACCCCTTGTTCTAGAGCTTACTTTCTATTGAAAGAGGCCCAATTCCTATGAACTTATTCCTTGGAGGTATTCTATCATATCGCCTCTTTTCCGCCTTCCCTCTAGGGTACACATGTATATGTATATGTTCATCCTCCTTTCCCTTTCTTTCCATCTCTTCCTTTTCCCCCCTGACCTCTCCCCCTTCCCTCCATCCCTCCCACTGTTATTTTTGCAATGATCAACTATGTTTAATTATCAGTATTCTGTTTGAATCTTGTAAACCGTTATGATGGCTACACCGAATGACGGTATATAAAACTAAATAAATAAATAAATAAATAAATAAATAAATAAGCCCCCTTTTCCTGGGGGGGGGGGGTCACTTTTGGGAGTTGCAGAGGTGATCAGTTACACTCCTGCAGCCCCAGGAACAGTAAAAGTCCAGCAGGGATTGCCAATTGGGGACCAAACTGCCTCTGGCTTACCAAAACAAAAAAGTCCAATTCCACATTTCTAGTTGATTCCAAAATAGAATTTATTTTATTTATTTAAAATCTTTTCTATACCGTCGTTTAGTAGAATACCGTCACAACGGTTCACATATAGGCACATATAGTACATTGTATATGCAACTGTTCCTATTATTAGTAATGGAGGTGCCTGATGATCTCGGTAAGATTTTGTTTTGTAAATCCAAATCAAAGCAGATAATTCCTTCAGAAAAAAAGGCTTCTTAAATTTGTAGTGTTAGGTTACAGATTAGTAACTCAAATAAATTACTCCCCTGTCTTCAAATATTTCTTTGAAGATGAGGCTCCAGTTCAGACTTCAGTCCAAAGGCCTTCAGGGCAACACTCTTTCAAGATCAAAATCAATAAAAATCTTTTCTTTCCTGGAGCTTCTCCGGCAGTAATTCCATCCTTTCTCCTAGGGTTACCTCTCTTTGAATGGCTAAGAGGAATATTTAATAGCTTCAGATTTCAGAATTCGAACAGCTCAGGAGCCCTTACACTCCAGAGTATTTATTTATTTATTTAAATTAATTTATATACCGGAGGTTCCTGTATAATATACATATCACCCCGGTTCACAAAGAACAGTAACTATCGCTACAAATAGCGGTTTACATAGAACAGAATAAAAGAAGTTTTACATTGAACAAAAACAAAGTAATAAGTTTTACATTGAAGTCAGCATGTGTAAATTTCTGATTAACAAAGGAAGAAAAAAATAGATCTGAATAACTCGTTGTGGGCTTGAAAAGACTTTTCTTCGTGTTCTTGGCTCTAGGGGAAAGCTTGTTTGAAAAGCCAAGTCTTAAGTTTCCCTTTAAATGTAGAGTGGCATGGTTCTAAACGAAGGTCTGGAGGGAGCGAGTTCCAAAGTGAAGGGCCTGCTGTGGATAATGCACGTTTCCTCAGAACGGATTTCACAGGTTGTGTGATTAGTCTGTTCTGATAGGCGCTTCTGGTTGGTTTCACAGATGTGTGTAATTGAATTTGGAATGTTAGGTTGAGAGGTGCGATGTTGTGTAAGGCCTTATGTATCATCATTAAAGACTTGAACTGGATCCTGTATTTAATTGGAAGCCAGTGGAGATGGTGGAGAATTGGGGTGATATGATCTCTCTTTTTGGCATTTGATAGAATTCTTGCAGAGGCGTTCAGGACCATCTGAAGTGGTTTGATGGTGCATGCTGGAAGGCCTAGGAGGAGAGAGTTACAATAATCCAGCTTTGGGAGTATGATGGCTTGTAAAACCATGCGGAAGTCTCTGTATAGGAGGAGAGGTTTGAGTTTCTTTAATGTTTGAAGTTTAAAGAAACATTCTTTTGTTGTGTTGTTGACGAATTTGTTGAGACTGAGTCTGTTGTCTATGATGACTCCCAGATCTCTAACTTGTTGTGTGGTGGAGAGCCCTGTGGTGACTGGATGTTGATTAGTGTTAGAATGTGAGGAAGGGGTATAGTTTTCCGGAGTTATAATGAGGATTTCAGTTTTGTTTTTATTTAGAACCAAGTTGAGGCTGGTGAGTAGATTGTTGATAGCTGACAGACATTTATTCCAGAATGATATGGCTTTGTATATGGAATCTTCTATAGGGATGAGGATTTGAATATCATCCGCGTATAGGTAATGTCTTAGCTTAAGGTTAGTGAGAATTAGAGAGTTAGTGAGTACTCCTTTACGCCTCTCTCTCTAAGATGCCTTTTACAGCATCTTAAATAGGGATGTGCATTCATTTTAAACTAATGTGCAAAATGCAATAAATAAGGCCAATATTTCATTTGGGGGGCTTTGAAACGAAATGAGGACCCCCAATTGAAATGACCCTTATTCACTGCATTAATTTAAAAAGAATGCATTGGGCCTAGGCTTAGGCCCAAGGTCGAGGCCTCGCCTAGAGCATAGGCCGAGACCCAAAGCAGGGGCCATGGCCTAGGCCTGAGTGCAACGCTGGAGTCTCAGCCTAGGCCTGGGGCAATGCCGGGACCTCAGCCAAGACACAAGACCTCCAAAACATTTCACTTACCTGATCCATTGGATATCCGAAGAAGCTGCCAGATCTGGTCCCAACACCTGGGCCCAGGTCCCGACACCTGGGCCCTGGTCCCGACACCTGGGCCCAGGTCCAAGACCTGGTCCCGACACCTGGGCCCAGGTCTTGGAGCAGCAATGACGGTGTCTTCTTTCTTCATAAACTGACTGACACTGTCTGCTGGGATTCTGCCAGACTTTATTAACTCTGGTGCATTCACCCAAGCAGATAGTGTAATTTCGATGTATAGCATCATAATGGTGGTCTAGGCTGAGGCCAGGCCTCAGTATTTGGCCTGGGTCCAGGAACGGCCTTGGCATCGGGACCCAGCTTCTGGTAATTGGGCATGGGTCAGGGTTGAGGCCCCAATGTCAGAACCTGGGCCTCCAGGCCAGGCTGTGGCGTAGGCCTGGGTCCAAGCTCCAGCCTAGGCTGAGGCTAGAGACGTCGGCCTTGCATAGGCTGAGGCCAATGTCATGGTGACCTACCACAGCCTTGGCCCATGCACTGCCGAGGCTTTGTCCTGGACCTAGGCCTTGCTGGTGGATCCCCATTGGATCGGATAAGTGGGGGTTGTGGGATCCTGGCCCCGACATTCTTCTGGGTGGGAGGGATGGGCGGTGGGGATAAGAGGCCATGGGAGGCCCCATTTTCTTTTTTTTGTTCATTTTTGGGGTTGTTTGGGTTTTTTATGTTTGATTTGTGTTTTTCACACAAATGAAAGGAATCAAACATTTCATGAACCGAAAGTCATGGGGAAAAACCCTCCTGAAAACAAAACGAAAATAAAAAACACATTTTCATTCCTGCACACCCCTGATCTTAAATACTTTTTCCCCAATACTATCTCCCCTTGACATCATCCTAATGTTCTCCATGCATCTCTCACTTTTCAAACAAGTATTACCTCATGCCCCTTGGTACACCTCCTTACAGAAGATGCTTACAGAGGGCAATAGTTCTGCACTTACACAGAACTCTCTGAACTTTGGGTGAACCCTGGACAGCAGGAACCTTGCGGAAAGTATTAGAACCTTTTGAGCCGGTTAGTGACCCTTGCTAAGGATACACATGTTTCTATCATGTCTTCCCTTTCCCTTCTTTTCTCCAGGATACATTAATTGATTGCAGAGTTAGGCCACTTAATAATAACTGCATGTGGTTGTCTTCAACCCGAGGGGAACATGGCTTGTTAAAGGCAAAGCTCCAATTGAGTATCTGCTTTATCCGAATCCGCCTTCCAGCGGTAGGGACCTGCAGACCTCCTACCTGCAGGTTACGTCAACTCCACCTCGGCCTGCACTTTCACTTTTAAAATTATCCCAGGAAAACTAGCTGCACACATTTCCACCTGCTAAGTTATGTGGGTAGTTTTGTGGAGAAAAGCTAGATGCATACTTTTGAAAATGCAAAAGTATGTGTATAATTACATAGTCCTCCTCCTCTCCGTCTTCAGGAATGCCTCTTGTTCTGCATATAGGGCAGGCAATTTAAAAAAAAATATATTTGAATAGGTAAAGCACTATTTTACCAGCAGAAATAGCTGATAAAATTACCCTACCTGTGTGCACTAATCATGCAGGCAAACGCATAATAAACGGTCAGTTGCCGGTTTCTTATCAAGGGACTCACAAGCTCTGTTCCACTTGATGAGCTATTCCTTGTTCTCACTACCTAGCTCCATATAACAAAAAATACATAACATACATTAACTTAATACTGAAAATTATATTCCAATCACAGGATTCTTGGCATGTTGAAACATTTTATTGGACCAGCATAAGAATTTTCTAAAGGTTGACAGGATGGTGATTTAGCTGGCTGCATTGGCTGAGAGGAGCTCCACATTTTCTTAATTTTGTTTGGCCTGGTTGCTCTTTTTGGGGGTACAATAGTAAGGAAGAGAAAAAGCAAGGTAGGTACTCATCTCTCCAAGTCCCCGTCCCCTCTTACTGGATCAATTGACAGTTATGTTGTCTCCTGAGCAGCTGTTGATTCTGCCATGTGGACTGGAGAAGCGCTACAGGAGGATGAGAGATTGGTGTATTTGATTTCCCTTAGCCCTGGTGATTCTGAGCAGCCATCACTTCAAGAGAAGTATCTCTGGCTTCCTCTCAGTGATCCTGTTAAACAGTGCTGGAATAGAAGTGTGACAAGATGGGTGCACTTGGAAGGGATCCTCTGTTGAAGATTTGCAGCAGAACTATTCATTCCTTGAAGGGGAGCAGTTTGAACGAGAGTCTGGGAGTGCAGTGAGTTTACTTATGGAGGTTGGCCAGTGAGTTGAGCAGAGTATGGAACCCTGATGGAGCTAATAGGGTTTCCTCTTCTCCAAGGATCCTGAAAGCTGTAACTCCCCCTCAATAGATTCTCCCCTCTTCAAGTTAACTCTCAACCCCCTGAGAAATTCTCTTTGCAAGATTTGTGGAGTATGATGATCAGGACTGAAAAATAATGTCCTAGTAGGAACTCAGCTCTGCCAGTTTACAGTGGATGTGGAGTGTAAGTTTGCTGCGATTGACAGTACCTTGGTAGAATGCGAGTCTGTTATTGAAGATTCACAAAACCATATTTTCTTATTGCAAAATATTAAAGTTAATTTGACGAAAGATGTTGGATTTTTGAGAAGCAAGGTAGACTCTTTAGAAGAGTCCACCTTGCTTCTCAAAAATATAATTAATTTTCCTTAATTTAAGTTGATGCCTCCATATGAGCTGCTGAAGAAATATTTTCTTGAGATTTTGAAGTTTCCCCCTGATTTAATACCACCTGTTTCTCATGTGTTTTATGTTCCTGTGTTCAAAAAGATAGTGTCACAGGAAGGGGAGGAGGATGTTGATGCCCTGACTGCTATTACTTCAAACTTTGAGATTTCAATGGATGAGGTGAAAACTAGAACAACTCTTGTTTTCTCTCTCGCTATAGATTTGGATTGTGCTTTTTTTGGGACAACTGGGTAGGATATTTTATTTAAAGATACACAAATCACTAGGAAAAGATTTATTGCTCTGAATCAACAGGTTCTGGATGTTGGAAGTATTTCCTTAAATTTCCCTGCAAATGTAATGTGGAGAATTTGGGTATAGATATATTGTTGTTGTTGTTGTTGTGATTGGCGGTCTGAGGGGCCCCCTCCCACAAACCGCCACAATTACCCCTCAGGCGGGCCCTCTCCCATCGCTCCCAGACACCGCCGGACTAAAATCCTGTTGCAACCGTCCCTTCCCGACGGCTTCACTCCGCCTACCTTTCTTTCTTTACTCTTCCTCTTGCTGTGGATGAATGCCTGGCTGCCGCGGTGTCTGCTTGCTGCTCTCTCCGGCGTCCCCGGACCGGCTTGGGCGCTGCCTCCCACCATGCTCCATTAGTACCTTAGGGCACGCGCACCGCGCGGCCCTCTCTCTTATTTCCTAATTGGCGCGAACCTCAGGGGCGTCCCCCTTTGATGACGTCACGCTGCCCTGATATTTAAAGCCTACAATGTTTTCTAGCCTTTGAGTTAGCAAGGGGAATTTCTTACGGATGGGATTCACTCTCCATACACAGCTACTCTGCTTCCAATTCCATTGGACTCTTAATGCTAACGGGGTACCCACTTCTCGGGGGCCTCACTTGCTTTTCAGGTTGCTATCAGGAAACCGGAACTCGCTCCTCGAGGGCCCACGTTCCCTGACTCGCTGCCTGCTCCTACCTTCTCTTCTGCCTGGAAGGATTCGCTATCTTCAACACCAGTGAGTACTACCATCTTTACCTCAGAGCTGTTCCCTGGAACCAGGTACTCGCTTTTCGAGGGCCTGCTCTCCCTATCCTAGGGTTCTCCATACTGGGGCTTGTGCATATTCCACTGTATTCATTATTCTCAGTTCTTTCCACTACAGCACTGCTACCGGAGGAGTCGCTGTTCCAACGCCTGAGGGATACTAGCCCAGCCGGGCTACTTCAACTGCTCTCAACTGCCACCTCTGGTGGCTTCATCACATTGTCTATTAAAAGATCAATCTCTGTGTTTGTATGTCCTAAGCTGAGCCTGACCTATGGCCCCTCACGGAACTTTCCCCCATAAGCGTGGTCAGCTGCCACAGTGTCCAAGGGTCCACCCAAACCTCACTAATTAATAGCACATCCTTCCCAGCAAGCAAGGACACTGTGCCCCAAAGTGGCAGGACGCCATCAAGAACTCCCACAGCAAGACACTGCTGACACCGCCGGGCCTCACTCCTCCTAGGGCGCGTGCGCGCCTGACATGATCAGATTTAAAGGGCCTGTGGCTGATGACCAGGGGCCACCTCTTGATGACATCACTCTTCCTGGCCTATATAAGGCCCCTGCAGTGCCTCGGCAACAAGTCTTCCTACAAACTTGTAGTGTGAGTTGCTTCAGCATTCCTTGACTTTGTTTCCAGTGTCTGCTTTCCATGTCTGCAATTTCAGTCGTTCTCATCTTCAGCTTCAGTTCCAGTGATCCTCGTCATCATCACCAGTTCCTATGTTCAGTCCTTCAGTTCTTCAATTCATCCTCATCTTCTTGTCTACTTGCTTGTTCTGCTTCTTGCCTCCCTGACCTGCCAATCCATCTCGCCTCTACTTTTGGTAGGGATGTGCAGACCAAAAGTTTATGTTCATAAGTCCATAAGTCGAAAGGGGGGGTCATTTGCGGTCAATATGGACAAATGGAGAATTCCATAAGTTGAGTCTATGTCCATATGTGCAAATAAAAATTTAAACCCCTCACCCTCCTTAATCCCCCCCCCAAGACTTACCAAAACTCCCTGGTGGTCCAGCGGGGTCAGGACGCCATTTCTGAACTCCTTTGCAAGGAGCACGTGACGTCGGTGTCACGTCGGAGTGACGCGGCGTCACGTGATTCCCCGCGGGTTCGCTCCGGGACCCTCGTTCGACCCAAAAGGAACTTTTGGCCAGCTTGGGGGTGTCAGGAGGCCCCCCCAAGCTGGCCAAAAGTTCCTTTTGGGTCGAACGAGGGTACCAGAGCGAACCCGCGGGGAATCACGTGACGTCGGCGCCAGGGTTAGGGTTAGGGTTTGGCCAGCTTGGGGGGGCCTCCTGACACCCCCAAGCTGGCCAAAAGTTCCTTTTGGGTCGAACGAGGGTCCCGGAGCGAACCCGTGGGGAATCACGTGACGCCGCGTCACTCCGACGTGGCGCCGACATCACGTGCTCCTCACAAAGGAGTTCAGAAATGGCGTCCTGACTCCTCGCTGGACCACCAGGGAGTTGTGGTAAGTCTTTGGGGGGGGATTAAGGAAGGTGAGGGGTTTAAATTTTTATTTTGGATCAACAATCGCGATTTCCAATGTATTCAACATAGCTATGTTGAATAAGTTGGAAATCCGATCGTTTTCGCCTCATCACTTTTTTAAGTTAAAAAAAAAAAAAAAGTAGCGTTTTACATTTAAGTTCAAAACGAATGCACACCCCTAACTTTTGGACAGATACCCAATATTGACCACAGCCTAACTCCAGGATACTCTTCTGAAAACGCTTTCTTCTTCTGACCCTGGCCTGCTTCTGGATTCACCTCTGCAACCTCTACTCCAACAGCAACCTCGACGAATTTCTATCCCATCAGCAGAGGGCCCCCACCTAAGACCTGCCAGCCCTGGCACACAAAGACTCAACCCGAGGGAAATATGGCTTGTTAAAGGCAAAGCTCCAATTGAGCAACTGCTTTATCCGAATCCGCCTTCCGACAGTGGGGACCTGCAGACCTCCTTCCTGCAGGTTACGTCAATTCCACCTCGGCCTAAGGGTCCACGAAATCAACAATTGTAGATCCTTACCATCTTATTTCCATTCTTAGAAGTAAACCTAGAAAGAGTGCTTCAGCTCCTTCCAATTAAGAGTTAAGATCTAGATGTTAACTGTGCACTGAATGTTGTCTGCCTGCATTTAATATTAATGTTGAATCTTTTTCTTTTTGAGTTGTACTTTTCTTTTTCATCTTGGACCTTCCGTGTAATGGATTCACATATGTAAATAATTTTGAATTCTTTTTGTGATTTATTTATTTACCTTTTGTATTTCCTTTTGTCTATGGTGATGGATTTCCAATGCATGAGGTATTTATTATGTAACTTTAAAAATGTATAAAAAATAAAACATAAAAAAAGAGGTTTCTAAAAATAGTGTATATGAGCTTTTCAAAGAAAAGAGATCACTTATTAGTTAGATGTCACATCAGAAACATTATTCACATCTGAAGAAGGGACCTCTGTGGTCTGGATTGCTCATATACAATATATTTTTTTATTTTGATCCAATAAAGTTATCACAACCTGCAGATAATCTAGTTTACTCCAGGAGCCATAAAGCTACCAATTCACTGAATTATTCCAATCAGTAAATTGCTTTTCTCTACCTTTGTTGTTTGGGAATGGGGAGGGGGGCAGTTTTCTAATCACATTGGACCTGGTCTCTTTATCTTGTTGCTGAGATCCCTTCCATCCCCTCCCATGTTTCCTGGGGGACAAAAGAACAGCACATTCAGTTGGGTAGAATAATAGGAAGGGAAGGGATGGATTAGGGAACACAGTAGCTTACCTTATATAGTACAAGTGTTTTGCTAAATGAAAGACAAGCAAATGTTGATATTAGCCAGATTCTGCGTCTGAGCGGACTGACAGTGATCTGGGCCCCCGGGCAATAAGGGTCATTGGCCTCTAACCACCCATCCAAGGCTAAAGGAGAGTGCTGTGGGCCCTTGGGCATTGCCCTACTATTGTGCAAATGGTCAGTCTGCCCCTGTTCTGCCTAATTATATTTTTGGCATGTTTTCGTCTTTTACACTCATGATATGACTCTGAATCCTTCAGTGTCACTATGATGCAGCCTTCTGTGAGAGCGAGCACCAAATATAATCTCAGGGTGCCCTGTGGCCCTAGATGCTGCCCATTTCTGCTTCTTTTAGGGTGAAAAGGATGCTACTGCGGGGGATGGGGGGACCGGTATTGTCCCAGTTCAAAAAAATGTGTTTTCACCTGACCATCCTGTCCATGAAACATGGCTCCCCAGACTACAACCAAGCAGTATATGTATGTTAGAAACTACTGACCCAGAAAAAAAAGAATGACTAAGGGCAGTAAGATCCAGGATGCTACATGATTTCTGAGGAAAAGATTTTTTTTCTTTACTTAATGTGCCTCCTAATGGAAGTCTATTTTTCAGTGTTACTATACTTTGTAAATGTTCTTTGTGCAAGTTCCCAAACCAATTTCTCTCTAACTATAAAGCTTTGCTGGTGGGTGTTCTGAAGAAATATGCATATACTCTCCTGCTAGAGCAAAATTTAGGGGCCCAAAGAATTATGAATTATAAGATGGAAGAAGGGATGACGCTGGTGCTGGAAGTCACGAATTGGTTACCAGAGGAACATCAAATTTACTTTAAGATCTTCTGCCTGTCGGACAAATCACTGGGGCAAGCTACTTGCAGGAAAGACTAAATTGGTATACCCCAGGCCTTGTTAAGGGAACCAACACGGAAGGAGTTCCATTTAGTATTTGACAACTGGCTTTAAGTTGCAGTGCTGCCCAGTTATGCAACTAACTGCCAGCAGAGGTGTGGTTGCCCACTGAGTACTTTAGTTGCAAGAGCATGTATGAATTAGAGAATTTGGAGTTCCAGCTAAGAATGTTTATTTGGGCCTGGATTTGCCCTGAGGTGGTTATGGAGGGGAGGAAAGGCTTTGGAGGTGCTCTGGCGTGGTCCTGGAAGTTAGAAAAGAGTAATATGCAAATCCTCCATTAACAGCTACTTTCTTTTTAGGGAGTGTCAGGTCAGTTTCCTCCTGCTCCTTTGAGCTTCCAGTTCAATTGGAACTAGCCTCTTTTGTGCTATAGTACCATGAGTCTTCTTTGGCAACTACCCAGGGTTTTTTGTCCTCTTTTATATTTCTCCCCAACTCAATCCAGCTATTGCAGCGATTGTCCTCAGCTGGGGCAAATGAACCTAACTAATGTGAATCCTATGTCCAGTAATTAAGTCTTGCTAGGGACTGTGCAAGACTTGCACCTCCAGCTTTGACTGGCCCAGGGAGCAGAAGACCTGACCCAAGAACTGAACCCAGATCCTACACGCGGCAGTGCAAAGGACTGCAACTAAGCCACTTGGCCAGCTCTCAGAAAATATCGTCTGATCAAATTTGCAGTCACTGAAAGAGAAACATGGATGTGAGCAGAAAAGGTTGAATCTCCCAGTCTATCTTTTTGGATGTGCCTGCTGTGCTGTCACAGGCCTTACTTGATCTTTGGTCTTCTAACCTCTGCCACTCTGGTCCCTTTGTGTCTGACTATCACATCCATGCTTGAATTCTGCTACTGCTTTGGATCCCTCAATCTCTTTTGGAAGTCTGTTCCAGATGACCATCATTATCTCAGTGAAAATTATTTTCTTATATTCCTTTTGAGATTTTGTCTTTTCAGCTTCGTATGAGGACCCCCTTATTTTTGAGGTTATCAGTTTAAGGAAAATGATAGCTTCTGGTATTTTATTGAAGCCTGCTAAATATTTAAATGTTTGTATCAGATCTTTCCTTTCCCTTCTTTATTCTAGAACAGGGACCCGAAACACAGTCCTTGAGTGCTGAAACCCAACTGGATTTTCAGGATTTCCACAGTGAATATGCAAGAGATCATTCTGCACACAATGTAGGCATTGCATATTCATTGTGGAAATCCTGCAAACCTGACTGGGAGACAGACTTCAATAACTGAGTTTCGGGACCCCTGATCTAGAGAGTACATGCTTAATGCCTTCATTATCTCTCTCTATATGACTTATAGTGCAGGTCATATACCATTTCAGTGGACCTCCTATTGCACATTTTCATATTATCTTCAGACACACTTTCCTTTTTAACCCTTCTCCAGTGCTTCCTATGAGAACATAAGAACATGCCATACTGGGTCAGACCAAGGGTCCATCAAGCCCAGCATCCTGTTTCCAACAGTGGCCAATCCAGGCCATAAGAACCTGGAAAGTACCCAAAAACTAAGTCTATTCCATGTTACCGATGCTAGTAATAGCAGTGGCTATTTTCTAAGTCAACTCAATTAATAGCAGGTAATGGACTTCTCCTCCAAGAACTTATCCAATCCTTTTTTAAACACAGCTATACTAACTGCACTAATCACATCCTCTGGCAACAAATTCCAGAGTTTAATTGTGCGTTGAGTGAAAAAGAACTTTCTCCGATTAGTTTTAAATGTGCCACATGCTAACTTCATGGAGTGCCTCCTAGTCTTTCTATTATCTGAAAGAGTAAATAACCAATTCACATCTACCCATTCTAGACCTCTCATGATTTTAAACCCCTCTATCATATCCCCCCTCAGCCGTCTCTTCTCCAAGCTGAAAAGTCCTAACCTCTTTAGTCTTTCCTCATAGGGGAGCTGTTCCATACCCCTTGTCATTTTGGTAGCCCTTCTCTGTACCTTCTCCATCGCAATTATATCTTTTTTGAGATGCGGCGACCAGAATTGTACACAGTATTCAAGGTGCGGTCTCACCATGGAGCGATACAGAGCCTTGCACTGATCCTTGTGATGCTCCACTGATCACTTTCTCTTCACCAAAGTGGACCCCATTAACCCCAAGTGGAGTCCTGTTGCTACAAAGTTAGCAAGTAGCACATTTAAAATAAATTGGAGGAAATTCTTTTTCACTCAATGCACAATTAAATTCTGGAATTCATTGCCAGAGGATGTGGTTAGGGCAATTAGCTTAGCTGGGTTTAAAAAAGGTTTGGACAAGTTGACTTAGGGAA
This sequence comes from Rhinatrema bivittatum, assembly GCF_901001135.1. Taxonomy (NCBI): domain Eukaryota; kingdom Metazoa; phylum Chordata; class Amphibia; order Gymnophiona; family Rhinatrematidae; genus Rhinatrema; species Rhinatrema bivittatum. Next base: position 238,279,682 of record NC_042621.1, read on the forward strand.
TAACCACTGCTTATTACTGGCATTAGTAAAATGGGATCTATTTAATGTTTGGCTACTTGTCAGGTACTTGGATCCTGGATTGGCCACTGTTGGAAACAGGATGCTGGGTTTGATGGACCCTCTGTTTGACCCAGTATGGCAACTTCTTAAGCTCTTATGCTCAATCAACATCTCACTTAGTTTTAATTTTTCTTTCAGTTTCAGGACTGGCTACCTCACTGTTAAATTAAACTGCAGCACAGTGGACCCTGCTCCTAACAAATGCTTTTAATCTAGTCAAAATTCTTGGCATCCTGATTGATTTTTATAGTAGAGGAGCCAATGTGTATGTACTAATGTTTCTTGGCTCCTGTTTTATACAGTACATTTGAAGGAACTGCATAATGGCTTCTGACCTAAACAAATAGGATATGTATCACAACGATGATCTTTATTAACATCAAATAACTTAACTGTACATGAACTTTCAAAAAAGAACAAAAGTATAAAGGTTAATAACGAGCAAGACCTTTTTGCTGTTCTTGTTCTAAATTGGACTGAACAGCTTGAAGTCATTATTTCAATGTTAATTCCAAATCATCAAAATAAAGGATCCATTTTTTTTTTTCTTGTTTCAGCTTCTTTTACAATGGTCTATTCACACATCCTAGAATTTAATGTTGTAATCCCACAAGCAAGCTTAATTATTAAGCAAATGTGGCATTTACTGTACCTAAATTCAAGGACCTCTTGTTTATAATCAAAATATTTAAGAGTTAGGTTTTTCTTTCTTTCTTTTTTTTTAACAGTGTCAGTGCTAACAATATGAGGGAGCAAAATGATAGACTGAACTATAGCATAGTATCACAAATGAGCTGCGGGAACTTGATGGCTTGTTAAATATGAGCTTTCTTTTCTCTTTGATTTTCAGTACAGTGGCTATTCTTGTCAGTCTGGCTGATGAAGTATTATGTTGGACTACAATGAGTCACTAAATAAGCAGGGCTCTTCCTACTGTGGCCCGAAAGGCAGATAATTAGCCTAGAATTCAGCATAGCAACGCATTGAATTCAGCACTGCCATCAACCTCTACAGCCCTCCCCCAGCAGCTCTCAAGCATCCAATCTTTCCCACTGAAAAGGAAGCTGTAGAACTAGGGGTCATGATATGAAACGCCACGGAAGTAGGCTTAGGACAAACATCAGACAATATTACTTCATGGAAACGGTGGTGGATGCATGGAATGCCCTCTCAGAAGAGGTACAGTAATGGAATTCAAAAGGGCATAAGATAAACATGGAGGATTCCTAGTACTTGAAGGATGAACATGAAGAAACAGGGTAACCTGTGGCAACTTTAAGTGTAACATTTCTGCACAGCGCAGCAGATATATTCCTTAAAAGAAGCCTTGGGAGTAGCTTACATAGACAAGCAGTTACAACCCTAAAAATTCTATCCCATGCATATTCATCGTGAATATCCTAAAAACCTGATTGGTTAGAAATGCCCTGAGGAATGGGCTAAGAAGCACTGCCCTATTGATCCACCTGAATGTGCAGAAATAAAGGTCAACAAAAAAAATAAATAAGATGATGCCTTTTATTTTTCTGTTGTGATGATTACTATTTCATTGGTAAGACATGTTTACCCAAAGCACTTGGTTCCAAAATGAAACCAACCTACTAGGCAGATGAAGTACAGCAGGGTGTTCAGGTGTAATAATTAAGGCCTAAGAACATAAGAAATTGCCATGCTGGGTCAGACCAAGAATCCATCAAGCCCAGCATCCTGTTTCCAACAGAGGCCAAACCCATCCACAAGAACCTGGCAATTACCCAAACACTAAGAAGATCCCATCCTACTGGTGCAATTAATAGCAGTGGCTATTCCCTAAGTAAACTTGATTAATAGAAGTTAATGAACTTCTCCTCCAAGAACTTATCCAAACCTTTTTTGAACCCAGCTACACTAACTTCACTAACCACATCCTCTGGCAACAAATTCCAGAGCTTAATTGTGCGTTGAGTGAAAAATAATTTTCTCCAATTAGTCTTAAATGTGCTACTTGCTAACTTCATGGAATGACCCCTAGACCTACTATTATCCGAAAGTGTAAATAACCAATTCACATCTACTCGTTCAAGACCTTGCATGATCTTAAAGACCTCTATAATATCCCCCCCTCAGCCATCTCTTCTCCAAGCTGAACAGCCCTAATCTCTTTAGCCTTTTCTAATATGGGAGCTGTTCCATCCCCTTTATCATTTTGGCTGCCCTTCTCTGTACCTTCTCCATCGGAACTATATATTTTTTGAGATGCGGCGACCAGAATTGTACACTGTATTCAAGGAGCAATACAGAGGCATTATGACTTTTTCTATTTTATTAACCATTCCCTTCCTAATAATTCCTAACATTCTGTTTGCTTTTTTGACTGCTGCAGCACAGTGAGCTGATGATTTCAAGGTATTATCTACTACGATGCCTAGATCTTTTTCCGGGTGGTAGCTCCTAATATTTATTTATTTATTTAAATTCTTTTACTATACCGATACTCAAGACGCGGTCTTATCGTACCGGTTTACAATAGAACAGGGGAAACCAATTAACAACTATATAGAAGGTAAAAAAGTTACATCAAACAGGGAGCGAAAAACATGGGAGCTGGAGGACAGGAAAGATATTTTAAAAACAATAATAACTGAAGAGTACTAAAATAGTCATTGAAAACCATGAAAACAAAAGACAGCGATGCAAAATCCGCTAGATTAAGCTCGGTTTAATCTAGCGGATGGAACCTAACATTGTGTAACTACAGCAAGGGTTATTTTTCCCTTTCTCACAGGACAAGCAGGATGGTAGTCCTCACAAATGGGTGACATCGAGGATGGAGCCCTGTACGGAAAACTTTTCTGTCAAAGTTTCAACAAGCTTTGACTGACACTGGCACACTGGGTGCACTGAGCATGCCCAGCCTGCAATTATCCCTGTGAGCCACAGGTGTCTCCCTCAGTCTTCTTTTTTCCGCTCTGCAGTAAGCATAGCGGTTGGAGCTCTGTGAGGATTTTTTAACTAATTACCTCATGGAAACACTTAACTTTTCACTTCAAAAAACACTTTTCCCTGCACAGGTCTCCCTCCGCGTACGTTTTTACGACGCTCGGTGAGTACTAATTCTTATTTTTCGGTCGGTTTCTGTCACTATCTTAAGGCTGTTAACTGACTGAAGCCTTCCCTTCCCCCATTTTTCAGTTAGCTTTAAACAGCTTGCGAGTATCTCTGTGACACTCTGCTTGCTTATGCTAGTGGGGTAGGGATTTTTTCCTTAACTTTAGGACTTCTGTAGCTTCAAGTCCTTCGTTCCCTGGTACCCTCACGCAGTCGATACCCTATCGCTACACCGGGACCCTCCTAAACCGCCCTGGGCTTTTATATGTCATCAGCGCCCCTCCCCCCACGGTGCCCTGATGCCTTTATCCATGTTTTTTGCTTTTCAGTGCTACCAGGCTTTTTCCTCCTACGCACTGTTTTTTTCCTTGGGCTTCCTCGGTGCCGGCCCTACCCGGATGCATGCCATTGACGCACACGCTGTTAGTCACTGCCATGCATACTCGGGTCGCCGCCACCGCTGCCCGAGACACTTTTTAACGATCCCAGGGTCACTTCATCGATGCCACCCCCCCTTTTGGGGATGCCATCGATGCCCCATCCTCCCCACCGATGTCCAGCCCTTTTCCATCGGTGGGCATCGGTGCCACATCGATTCGTCGGTGGGCATCGATGCCGGATGGTCCCCATCAGTGGACATTGGTACCGGATGGTCCCCATCGATGGACATCGGTGCCGGATGGCTTGTCCGTCGATGGCATTGGTGCCGGATGGCCGTCCGTCGATGGCATTGGTGCCAGGTCCTTTTGCATCGATGGACACCGATGCCCAGGTGTTTCATCCATGGGCATCTATGTTAGAATGCATCCATCGAGGGCAGTCGATGCCAGGCTGCTCCCATCGGTGAAATTCGATGCCCAGGTGGGTCCCATCGGTGGGTATCCATGCCGGCTCGATTCCGTGGATGGGCGTTGATGCCAATGCCAGCCTTATGGCTGGCATCGATGCCCATGCCGATTCCAGGACTGGCGTTGATGCCGGGATGGAATTCATCGACTGGGAGATCCATGCCATCGATTCCATACGTGTCCATATCGATGCCACCGACACACGTGTCTGGGGCACCGATGCCATGTACACTTGGAAATCTGAGTCTGTCCAAATCGATACCGTCAACGTCTGTGGCCCTATAGTTGATGCCCGTGGCCATGCCACAAACGGCATAAATGCCCGCCTCCATGCATCGATGCCCTCGACACCTCCGTTTTCCTTCGGTGTCCTTGACGCCCTATTGATTCGACTTCGACTCAGTCGATGCCGGTATCTTTTTCAATAACGGCAATGTTTTTCGATTATTCGATTCCACATCGTTTCAAAGATACCTATGCCACTGCTGTCAGTGCCCGTCACTGTCATCATTCTCCTGGCCAGTCATCGACGATTTTTCATACCCATTTTGATGATATCCTCGAAGCCCCTTAGGTTGCCTTCAATATCGTCAATACTGACATAGCACCGCCACATAATACCCTCGCCTCCTCACATTGCTCCACGCTTTGGGTTCTTTTTTAAGCCCCGTATTAGCTTAAGACACTCCATTGTGTCAGGAGCAGAGCAGGCGTGCTGACAGTTCGTCATCGATCGCCTTCCAGGACGACGAGGGCTTCCATCTCGGCGCTGGGGAAAGACCGGGCTGAGCACCGTGGCACCCATCATCGCCGACATCGTGATCGTCCGCCGCTGACGCCATCCAGCACATCGGTGCCATCCTTCTCCAGGCTGGACAACGCTCGGGCAGAGCGACATCACCACTGCCATCAGCACTGTTCCTACAGTTTTGGCAGTCCTTGGTGATCCAGAACTTCCGGATCCAGGTCCGACAGCTTCTGCATTGGCGTCACGACACATCGAGCCGCTGGGACGAGGGAAGGGAACATGAGTTCCGTTAGGGCTCCTCTGTTCCTGGCGTGCCCCACCGTCAAGTGGTGTGGGACTATGGCCATCTGTTACACTTAGCAGTCTAAACGCCACTCACGCCTGGCCTGTCTCCTCTGTACCTGTGCCACCATACCGGGTTTCAGAGCGAGATGGACGTTTACGTCCCCGGCCTTACCCTCGAGGACTCCGGAGACCGTCGGAGTCAACAATCTTCACCGGCTCGTCTTGCGGCGATCCACGTCGGATGCATTCCCATAGAGTTGTGTTCTCCCATTCGGACCGTGGTTCGAAAAGTTCTGGGTCATGTGCATTTTAGAACTGTATTAGTGTCACATATCGCTATGTTAGCTATGTTAGCCACAATATCAGGAGAACCCCTCTATCTTCTTGGGATTGCAGCAGGGCTTCTTCTCTTGTCAGTAACAAGTCCCTGTGCCGACCAATGCTCTGACTCTTGGTTCCCTCCCAACCAAGGTCCAGCTGCATTGGCTGATCTGCTAAACATGAGATTCAGCAACCATTGCCCATGTACAAGTCCACCTTGAGGCCTGGCCACAGGTCTCAGTGTCTCCTTGTACAGCATACAGAAATGCGGGTACCACTTACCGCTCACACACCTGCAGGAGCCTACATGATATCCTCCATTGGGACACCTCCTGGTCTCCCATCTGGTCAGATATCAGAGCGGGCCACCCCACCTTGTACCAAAGTCCCGGTACACTCCCCCAGGCGCTACGAAGTGCAGAGGGGAGAAGGGAGGGGGGTTGGGGAGTTTTAATTGCACTATTCTTTCTTTTAACAGAAAATAGTTACTCTCCGCACATCCTGGACCTAAGAAAATCCAACTTTCTTTAGACGTCACAGGTACAATGGTATCTTTGGTTACCATCACTCCATACTGCAGTAAGTACATTATTTTAATGTTTCTATGTGCTTTATGGTGAGTCAACATTACAACCCCAAGCTCTGCCGCCGGCACCAGCTTCGGTAAGTGAACTGTCTCTTGCATCACTGTTGGTGAATGCTGTTTTCTCTGCGGAGTGTAACATCATTCACTTTCCTTTCAGTACATGCAAGGAGCTCTCACTTTTTTCAGGACTCACTATACATTTACTAACTGGGATTACTGTCACTGCCATAAATCCCTTCTGTAACACTTCTGGACACCACAGTCTTAAGACCCTCTTGTCCAGCATGCGCACAGACATTCTGATACATTGTTATATGTCCCTGCGCATATTTTCCATAACCTCAACCTTTCAACTTTTCATGGTTGGGTTATGGGGTTTCTTCCCACTATGCATTTTTCTCATAATTCAAAACTGCTATGGGTTATATTCAGTGACATTCTATACTCAATGGACCTAAGTGGTTTCATTGCTTTCGTCCCTGATTCTTATCCCAGTTCGAACTAGGACCTAGTCTCCTTCGACTCATGCTCGCAATTCCTTAGGGTTATAAAGTTTCTCCTGAAAGCTGTCAACCCATTATGCATCTATTGCACTCCAGCATAGTTTCTCATAAACTTCCTGGACGTTGCACCCATGAGTTATGCCCTTATGCCTTCCAATACTGCTTTTGCAACAATTCTTTGTGCATACAGACAGACAGCATAGGGACAATGTGCTTTCCAACTCATAAGCACGCACAACCTCTTAGCTGCTCTGCTAGACAGCTGCGCAGCTCTACCCTTGGCCCTTGTTCACTTCATGCGTCCTTGGGCCACATATCTAAGAGATTTAATGAACGCTCTATCTGACCTTCTCCACGTAGGTTCTATCCTCTCGAATGGTCTCAATTACATGTGTACAGGGCAAATCTTTTAACGCTGAGTTTAACTAAACTTTCCTCTGCGTCTGCATCATTCCATACGATGCACAGGTTCTGCTCCCTACACATGTTTCCTATGCGTTCCCTTAGATGCCTTTTCTTCCATCAAAGGCCTCTTCAATATATCTCTTCTGCGGCCTCTCGTAGCCAGCATTCTTCTAATGTTGAACTGGGATGGGGTTCAGTATTCTTTTCCCCACTCCCTGACTGAGATCAGTATGCTTCCCATACTTCTCAATCCATCATATCAGTAACCTTTTATTCCCTCACCAGTCAGTCCCAAATCATAGACTTACTGATGTTCTTAGGTTCTGGTAGCGTCACAAAACCTTCTAAACATAAATCTTGCCGTTTAATATGGCAGGCTTTACCTCCTGACGCTAAAAAAAAAAAAAAAAAGAGGTATTACCCCTTTTACTTTTCCACCATTTTTTCTTACTCCCTCGGATTCTGTTCTCCAGACATCCTCCACATAGATACACCTTTCTCTTAGGAGGTGTATCGTTTTGGGAGTTGGGTTCCCGTTTTCGGTAATCCTCTCTGAGTCGGCTTACCATGGATTATCCACTGATCAAGCCGCCTCTATTTCTCTAATCACGGAATGAACATATATATTCTCCTTATAAGTCTCATACATTCTACGTTTGAGCCTTTCCATTCCTCTCTTCCACAGTTTGGCAAGGGAACTTCTTTCCCTCTTAATGTCATTCCTGCCAGCAGGGTCCGTGAGTTATGCACTCTTTCCATACTCACCTGACTCCGTTCCTCTGCCACTGAGTAGTTCTACGCATTCAACTTTCTATCCTTTTCAGGTAGATGTTGTATCTCCTTTCCTCAGGAAATACTCTATTAATTTTTCCTAACCTCTCTCTCTCGCCCTAGGGAGAGACTGGGTTTTCCACATTCCTGGACAGTAATGCTGCGCTTACATTCTATCTACATTGCACTGCATTCCATGTGAATTCCACTTGACTCTTTCCTTCATGCAAGGGTCAAGCTGCTACTTCCAGTGGCCACACAGACCTAATCCTTCTGATTAAGTGGTCTATATTTCCTTTCCTACCAACAAGCAGACATTTCACTACAACACTGTGGGTATCCACATACTGTTGTGTCCGTCTTAGCCTTAACAGCTTCCCTTTGGTTACTGCTGCTTGTACTTTTTTATCAGGTTGCAGCCTGGAGTCCTCTCCATACCTTCGCAGCCTATTATTGCTTACATTTGACTAGCCGGCATGCTCCATGTTTGGCCAGTCCGACTACTCTTACCTTTTTCAATTCACTACCCAACATCCTTCCACGAACCCATTATGGTGTTGCGGATGCCCTCCGTTCCCATTTCCACCTCAGTCGTTACGCCTTTGCGCATCTGCGGTGTATCTGGTGCATTCCCGGGCATCCTCAGCTCGGTACTCACCCATTTGTGAGGACTACCATCCTGCTTGTCCTGTGAGAAAGCAAATGTTGCTTACCTGATGTAACAGGTGTTCTCACAGGACAGCAGGATGTTAGTCCTCACGAAACCCGCCCGCCACCCCGCGGAGTTGGGTCTGTATACTTTTATTTTAGTTTCGCTTGCGCTTTTTAGCTATAAGACGAGACTGAGGGAGACACCTGTGGCTCACAGGGATAATTGCAGGCTGGGCATGCTCAGTGCACCCAGTGTGCCAGTGTCAGTCAAAGCTTGTTGAAACTTTGACAGAAAAGTTTTCCGTACAGGGCTCCATCCTCGATGTCACCCATTTGTGAGGACTAACATCCTGCTGTCCTGTGAGAACACCTGTTACATCAGGTAAGCAACATTTGCTATATGCAACACCTTGCACTTGTCCACATTAAATTTCATCTGCCATTTGGATGCCCAATCTTCCAGTCTTGCAAGGTCCTCTTGTAATGTATCACAATCCGCTTGTGATTTAACTACTCTGAATAATTTTGTATCATCCGCTAATTTGATAACCTTACTCGTCATATTCCTTTCCAGATCATTTATAAATAAATTGAAAAACACCGGTCCAAGTACAGAGATGCATGATGAAAAGCAAAGTCAGAGAAGGGAAGAACAAGAAAGAAGTGTTTTTGAATGTTTTTGAAGTAAAGGAAAAGCACAAACAGAGATGAATAAATTGGTTTAGTCAAAGGGAAAAGCCAATGGTAAAGAAAGCAAGTAGGAAAGATTAAAAGAGCACTTAGTTAGGTAAGGCCACCGCAGAATGACTAACTGAATTATTTGCTTCAGTGTTTACTGAGGAGGATGTTGGGGAGATACCTTTCTAGAGTCAGTTTTCAAGGGTGACGATTCAGATGAACTGATCCAGATCACGGTGAACCTGGAAGATGTACTAGTCCAAATTGACAAACTGAAGAGTAGCAAATCACCTGGACTGGATGGTTTACATCCCAGGGTTCTGAAAGAACTCAAAAATGACCTATTTCAAGTAATTTGTAATCTATCATTAAAATCATCCTTTGTACCTGAAGACTGGAAGGTGGCAAATCTTATCGCGATATACCGCGATATATAAAAAGTGCTCCAGAGGTGATCCAGGAAACTATAGACTGGTAAGCCTAACTTCAGTGCCAGGAAAAACCATGGAAACTATTATAAAGAATAAAATCACAGAACATATAGATATACATGGTTCAATGGGACATAGCTTGGATTTACACAAGGGAAGTCTTACCTCACAAATCTGCTAAATCTTTTTGAAGGGGTGAATAAGCATGTGGATAAGGGTGACCTGGTAGATGTGGTGTATCTGGATTTTCAGAAGTCATTTGACAAAGTTCCTCATGAAAGGTTTCTAAGAAAACTAAAAACTCATGAGATAGGAGAAGATGTTCTTCCTTGAACTACAAACTGGTTAAAAGACAGAAAAGACAGAAAACAGAGAGTAGGATTAAATGGTCTGTTTTCACAGTGGAATGACTCAGGGATCTGAACTTGGACTGGTGCTTTTTAATGTATTTATAAATGATATGGAAAAGGGAAAGACGAGTGAGATGATCAAAATTGCAGATGACAAAAAATTATTCAGAATAGTTAAGGCACAAGCGGATTGTAATAAATTGCAGGAGGTGTTGTGCTTCCCGGCCACGTTGGCACCGCAGCCAGCCCTGCTCACCTCACGCTTTCTTCAACCAGCTCCGGGCACCCCTCACTTATGACCTCAGCCAATTCATGGCATCCTCGGGCTCCCCTCTCACCATCTTCCTCACAGGCCTCACAGCGGAGCTCCCGTTGGGGCTCCACGTCCTCGGCCATATCCCTAGGTGCGTGCACGGCTGATGTGCAGCCCTTTAAAGGGCCAAAGGTGGGAAAACCCATTGGGGCACCTCCCGATGACGTCACTTAGTTTCCTTACTTAAGGCAAAGCCCTGTCCCCAGGACCTCGCCTTGGCAATCGGGTCGACATCGTTGGTGTATTTAGTTTGCCTTGCATTCCAGTGTCTCCTGTTCCAGCATCTCCTGTTCCAGTGTCTCTGTGTTCCCATGTCCTTCAGGTAGTACCTCTCCTGACTGACCTTTGTATTGACCTCTGCCTGCCTGACCATTCTCTTGTCTGCTGCCTGGAACTGACCACTGCCTGCCTGACCATTCTCTTGTCTGCTGCCTGGAACCGACCCCTGCTTTGGTTGACCTCTCTTGGACTGATACTCTGGCTCTGACCCTTGCGCTTCACTCACTCTCTTCCAGCCTACTGTGACCATTGGACCTACCTGCTTGGAAACCAACCACGGCCTCCACTTGGCTAGACCCACAGGCACTGCCTGTCTCGCCCGAAGAACCTTCCTGAACTGTTGCCTCCTTGAGGTCTCCGGAGCTTTCAGCTCGGGTCTAGTCCATCCTCTCTGCATCAGCCACACACCCTTACTCGTGGTAGGCACATCCCTTCGCTACCTCTCTGGGAGACCACCAGAGGCCCACCTAAGTCCAGGCAATCTGGGTACCCTAGGGCTTAACCTGCAGAAACCCCGGACTGTTATTGGTGAAGCTCCAGTTAGTCTCTGTCTCCTTGTGTGCTCCGCCTTCTGGTGGCAGGCGCACTCTGGGTCCAACCAGAGGGCCCTACCAATCCTGTACCAGGCCAAGGGTCCACCTCCAGCGCAACAGGAGGAACTTGTGAAACTGGAGGATTGGGTGTCTATATGGCAGATGAAATATAATATGGACAAGTGCAAGGATAATGCATGAGGGAAAAATAATCCATGCTATAGTTACATAATGTTAGGTTCCATATTTGGAGTTACCAACCCGGAAAAGATCTGGCCATCATAGTTGATATTAAATTGAAATCATCAGCTTAGTGTGCTGTGGCGGTCAAAAAAACAAACAGAATGTTAGGAATTATTAGAAAGGGACTGGTAAATAAAACAGAGAATGTCATAATGCCTCTGGCTTGCTCCATGGTTAGACCACACCTTGAATACTGTGTGCAATTCTGATCACCGCATCTCAAAAAAGATATAATTGCACCCGAGAAAGTACAGAGAGGGGCAACCAAAATAATATAGGGCATGGAATGGCTCCCCTATGAAGAAAGGATAAAGAGGTTAGGGCTGTTCAACTTGAAGAAGAGATGGCTAGAATGGGGATATGATAGAGGTCTACTAAATCATAAAAGGACTTGAAAGGGTGAATGTGAAATGGTTATTTACTCTTTTGGAAAATACAAGGACTAGGAGGCACTCCATGAATTTAGCAAGTGGCACATTTAAAACAAATCGGAGAATATTCTTTTTCATTCAACGTACAATTAAGCTCTGGAATTCTTTGCCAGAGAATGTGGTTAAAACAGCTAGTGTAGCCGGGTTTAAAAAAAGATTTGGATAAGTTCCTGGAGAAGAAGTCCATAAACTGCTATTAATCAATAGGAAATAGCACTAGTAGAATAGGATTTATTTAATGTTTGGGTATATGCAGGTACTTGTGACTTAGACTGGCCACTGTTGGAGATAGGATACTGGGCTCGATGGACCCTTGGGCTGACCCAGTCTGCATGTCTTATGATCTTATGTTCTTATGAAAATAAGTGCTACAAATAAAAGAAACAGAATCACAGTCTGGAGGAGGACTGGAGTGGTCGTGCAATGGTGAAAAAGAAAGTTTGAGACACAAAGGTTTGGAAGATGGAAGCATCATTGGGAATGCGCATTTAGAATGGGCTTTAAGAGAGGAGAGAGGCGTTTTTGAGCTGAGGAGGAATATGAGCCAAGTAGGAAGCGATAGACAGCTGCAGCATTCTGGATTAGTTAGACAGCAAAGTAAGAGAGGATAAGATACTGAAATATTTTCTACATTGTGACCTTTTAGAAGAACGAGACTTATAGGAAAAGGAGATGTGGTTTCCCAAGAAAGTTCAAATTATATCATATATTCTTTTTATGTCCAAGGAAGATTTCTTGACAAGAACTTAAAGCTGCAAAACCAGCAACACACTGATATGAGACTATTGTTGTTATACCTCATATTCTGTATAATCTGCCTGAGGGGGATGGGAGTAGAAGGGAAGAGACAAGGTAGCTTCAGTCTTGCCTTCTCTTTTTTTGCTATGGGAAGCATGGCAGCATGAGAAACAGAAATTGAAAAATCAAAATCGGAAGCATGGCAGCATGAGAAACAGAAATTGAAAAATCACAATCTACAGATATAAGTTTTTATTCTTTGGACATAAACAGACTGCAAATTGTGAAAAGCAGATTTGTAGTTGGGTTAGCATATGCCATTCTAAACAATCTGAGGTTGCTATCACGCTGCTCCCATTTAGGCTTTCACAAAGAAAAAATATTGTCAAGTTACTAATCTACATGTGTGCTGGTCAAAGAGGGGCCTCTGCTTTTTTCTGTCTCCATTAGATCATTTACACAATGCTTGGAATGAAAAGAACAAAACATCCATATTGAAGGACTTTCTTAAACTCTATTGTGTTAACTGTGTAATAGGATGCTCGGAAATAAACGTCAACAAAAAAAATTATAAGGTGACCTGATGAACGGAGTCTGGAAAGCTAGTCAAGAAATGTATTGTTAGTCCAACAACATTTTCCTGACAAAATCTTACTCACAGTAATGAATTTCAAAGGTCTTCTTATACTCTTAGACACTGCTGCAGTTAAGCTTTCATTCTCATACCATGCTAACATGATACAGTGCCTTTGCAGATGAGACTTACATCTAAGTAGCATGCAGAAGAGCTGCTTAGCATCTCTGAGCTAGCTAAATGTTGGAGGGAGATATGGTCTATTGGTTAAAGCCTTAAACTGGGATATTCTGAGAGATTAATAGAAAAAGCCCTCTTCCCATCCTTCTCATACCAGTGGCACATGTATCCTCATTTGTCTATTCAGCGTTATTGAGGATGCATGGTCTATATCGAGTCCATAACAAACAAACATCCTGAGAAATCTGAAAAATAAGGATTTTTTATTTTCATTGTGTCTAATTTTCTATAGGTTCTAGATGTAAATTCAAGTTTTGACTGTAACACAGTGACTCTGTAAACCTGGGATATCACTAGTGGCCTTATTCAATGAGCGGATAACTTTCAGAAACTCATCGTGACCCCATATATGCGCGTATATAGCTGTGTGGAGATCTAGTACAGTATTTTATAGCCTACTCACATCAGGTGCATGCACATTATAAAATATGCGTATTTCAACCCCCAACATATGCACTTATGTTTGGTTGTGCATGAATACCCATAATGTATTGAAAGTGCATAAAACCCTGATTATACACGGAAATAGGTATATTTTAAAATATTTATTTATTTAACATTTTTCTATACCGACCTTCAAGGTTGAATACCATATCAGGTCGGTTTACATCGAACAGGGGGTAGATAAATATAAAAAGGAACAACTTTTTATAATTAGAGGAAGCAAAAAAGCAGAAAAGTATATGTGTAACTGATATCGCCAGTTTGCTGAAAACTCCATCAGTTTATCCAATCTTTCTCCAAATCATCAAGACCCTCCTAGTTTTTCACCCTGAACTCCTCCAGTTCACTCAAACCTCCCACCCAATCAATAGCAGTCAATAGACAAGTCTGGTATCAATTGCACTCAATAATTAGCAGGTGTAAAATTACCTAATGTATTTGTGTAAATTTATTCTAAAATAACAACTTACCGTGTATTGGCCCCCACCCTAGAACGACTCTAGACTGCCCCATTTTTGTGCAGGTAAATGTGTGCATGAAACTGAAAATACTTGCATATTTTTATGATTATAAAATAGCATGTACATGTCTACAAGCTAATTATGCATGTATATGCTAATTTTATATGTATAACTCATTTGGAAATTCATTCATTAGGGCATGATTTCAAAAGCATTTACATGCTTAAAACTGGATTTTACTTATGTAAATGCACTTTACCTGCATTGTGGCTTTTGAAAATTGCTACCATATATGGTATTGAATTGTCCATTGGTTTTGCCTGCCATAAGTGCACATAATCCAGGCAAATGGTTTTTCCTATAACATTATGTTACAATTACATGTGTAGCTCCTTTGAAAATTCATCTATATGGCTTTTTTCCCATTCTGTGTGCATGGTAGACTAATTTAGTGAATCAGTCCCTTTAAATAATTTTACTCTGCCTAATTGAAAATAGCCTGCCATATCAATATCATTGTTCCTCCTCTCCTCGTCTTTCTGTAAGCTTTTATCCAGTCTGGGCTCCAAAATTGTCCTGTATCAGAACATCTGACCTGAAGCGGCTGGCTCTCATGTATGAAAGTACAAACTGATGAGGACCCTGTTTAGGACAGCTATTTCTTAGGTCTGAATATAATACATTTGGATTCATTTGGATTGTCTGATTAATTTTTATGAAAATTGTTGACAATATGAATATAATAAAACAAAGAGGCAACACACCACAAGGCAAGCAGAAGCATAATACAGAGTGGTGATAAAAAATACACAATATAATATATGTGGAAACACTAAGAATCGATTATTGTCAATAAAAATCAAGTACAAACATTTTATTAAAAGTATATATATATATATATATATATATATATATATATATATATATATATAAAACTAATAATAAACAATAAGGAACTCTTGAAAAATACAATTTTACAAAGAACCTTACATGTCCATGTTTCTGAAAATTCTCTACTTTGGGGAAATTTCTTAATGAAAATGTTTAAATTAAATATTTTGTTGTTTAAAGGTAAGTAAGCCCTTGAAGGTTAGAAGAAAATTTTACCTGTACTTGCAAAATAATATCCCTGGGGTGTATTGCAGAGTCCTCATAAATGTAAGAACTTGTCAACTGTGTAACAGCCTCCTGAGAACCAACATATGGCTTTCAGTATGTGCTAAGTGACACTGGATAAATTGCTCCAATAATTCTTCTTGAAGTAGGCACCAACAAACAGAATATATATTTGGCAGGAGCATGCTAAATGCTGGCAGGGTAGTTAACTATCCTGTCTCCTTTTTTCTTGAGGAATTTACCTGTGGGAATTGGGTAAAGCAAAAGAATGAGAATGCACTCTACCTACAGGTGCTTTCCCCTGCTGCCAGACCAATGGATAGTTTTGTCATCTATAGTGGTAGTAGAGTAGGCCTGACAGCTGCCTTGATCTGAGCAAAAGATGTCTCTGAACCAGAGTCCATCCCAAGTACCCCCAACAATGATCCTTTGCTCCGCTGTGGTAGATGTTGTCCTGGACCTCTGATGGCAGCAGCGTTGGCCGATTGGGTACTTGGAAGTGCTGCAGTTAAGACAGGAGTGCCACCTGCACTGTCAGTCATCAAACCATGACTGAGGAGAATTTGGAGAGAAGACCTGGGCTTCTGTTGAATCTCAGAGGGACAATGATGGAGGCAATTGCAGGCAACAAGTGGTGTCATTGATGAGCTTCTTTAGAAGTGAGCATGATGGTGACTCTTCCCTTCCCTATCAGGATGCTGACAAGTTTGATGATTTCTCTTTTTTTTTTTTTAACTTTTTATTTATGCAAGTTTAAATACACAAAGCATCAGCTATCTTTGTACAATCAGAATTAGGGAAGACAATTTCATTAGAGAGAAAAATTATCATAAATGGCAATATGACGAATACTTTAAAGTCCTTAAATCATTCAAGGCAAACAAAGCAAACAAAGTAGCAATTGTATCAATAATAAAAGAAAAATGAGGAAAGGCTTCTAGTGAGTAAAAAAACCCCATATAAATAACTAAAGGCTCAAATAACTAACTAAGGATCAAGTGGGGTGGGAGAAGAAGTAATTGTTACACGCCCCATCCGCGACCGTCCTGCGCACGGGCCTGCTCACCTTCATGGTTCCACGGCAGTTCCCGGGTCGGCCTCCCTAGCGGCAGCTGCTAGCACTTCCAGGCCCCGGCGTCCCGAACTGGCGGTCGCCGGGCCTTCTACTGCACACCAGGCCTCACGCTGGAGCTCAGCGTCTTCGGCAATGTTGGCCACGCCCCTACGCAAGCGCAGACCGCCTGGCCTCTTGAAGGGCCAAGGGTGGGTCTTAGCTCTGTGCCGCATCCTGATTGAGACTCTGTTATAAGGAAGTCCCTGCCAGCACTTCCTTGCCTTGGCAATCGGGTCGGCTTATGCTAGATTGTCTCCGCGCTTGTACTTAAGAACATAAGAACATAAGAAATTGCCATGCTGGGACAGACCAAGGGTCCATCAAGCCCAGCATCCTGTTTCCAACAGAGGCCAAAAACCAGGCCACAAGAACCTGGCAATTACCCAAACACTAAGAAGAACCCATGCTACTGATGCAATTAATAGCAGTGGCTATTCCCTAAGTATAATTGATTAATAGCCATTAATGGACTTCTCCTCCAAGAACTTATCCAAACCTTTTTTGAACCCAGCTACACTAACTGCACTAACTACCTTCTCTGGCAACAAATTCCAGAGCTTTATTGTGCGTTGAGTGAAAAATAATTTTCTCCGATTAGTCTTAAATGTGTTACTTGCTAACTTCATAGAATGCCCCCTAGTCCTTCTATTATTCGAAAGTGTAAATAACCGAGTCACATCTACTCGTTCAAGAGCTCTCATGATCTTAAAGACCTCTATCATATCCCCCTCAGCCGTCTCTTCTCCAAGCTGAACAGCCCTAACCTCTTCAGCCTTTCCTCATAGGGGAGCTGTTCCATCCCTTCTCTGTACCTTCTCCATCGCAACTATATCTTTTTTGAGATGCGGCGACCAGAATTGTACACAGTATTCAAGGTGCGGTCTCACCATGGAGCGATACAGAGGCATTATGACATTTTCCGTTCTATTAACCATTCTCTTCCTAATAATTCCTAACATTCTATTTGCTTGTTCCTGTCTTGTTCCAAGTCTCGTTCCAGGATCCTTCTGTTCCAGTTCTGTTCCTACCTAGTTCCTGCTTCCTAGTTCCAGTGTCCTCCTGTTCATCTGTTCGTCACCCAGGTAGTACCTCTGGGCTGTCTCTCTGGTACTGACCTCGGTTTGCTACTTGACCTGCCTGTTCGTCTGCCTGCCTTCTGAACCCGGCCTGTTCCTTGACTTGCCTGCCTGCTGCCTGCCTCCTGACTCCAGCCTGCTATTCGATTCGTCTATCTGCTGCCTGCCTTCTGACCTCAGCTCACCTTTGACCTCATCTGACCTCCGGTACCTGACCTCTGCTTTGTTGAACATCCCTCGAACTGACTCCTGGACTCTGACCTCCGCCTGCTTGACCTCATCTTCGGATTCTGGCTCTGTTCCTAGCCTTGTTGTCACCTACACTCTTCTGGTCCTCCTTGTTCCACCTGACCTCCAGTCTTGAACCTGACCACGGTCCCCTTCTGTCTGTGGGCATGCTGGACTTTCACTCTCCCAGGAGACCCTGTGAGGCCCACCTAAGTCCAAGCGGCCCAGGTCCCTACGGGCTCCTCCTGGGGGGACCTCGGGTTTCCAGTGGTGAAGCTCTTCCTAGCCTCTGTCTCCTTCTGTGCTCCGCCCCCTGGAGGCAGTTGCCTCCTGGTCCCTACCAGGAGGTGCTTCTCCACTGCCACAGGACAAGAGTCCACCCCCGAGTGCAACAGGTTGCGAAGGCTATGGACTCGACGGAGTCTCCCGCCTCCAGGGCCCTACTGGGTTTGGCCGCCACAGTTAAACAACATTATCAAGTATTGGAAATGCTGGCCTCTTTGGTGGAAGAACTTCGTTCCCAGCTACAAGATACAGCTTTGGCCAATCCTGTGGGCCTCTCGGCCACCATGCTTCCCAAAGCATCTTTGGCACTTCCTGTACCTCCTCGATATAATGGGGACCCACGC
This sequence comes from Rhinatrema bivittatum, assembly GCF_901001135.1. Taxonomy (NCBI): domain Eukaryota; kingdom Metazoa; phylum Chordata; class Amphibia; order Gymnophiona; family Rhinatrematidae; genus Rhinatrema; species Rhinatrema bivittatum. The sequence continues at coordinate 238,297,825 of NC_042621.1, forward strand.
TCCTGTCGGGGTTTCCTTAATTAGCGCTTTATGCAGTTTGCACTGCAACCCTCGCTGTTTTTGAAGGAAATCACTAAAATGACCTTCATTCTGTCTCATTTGGAAGGGAAGGCCCTTGCATGGGCCTCTCCCTTATGGGAACGTTCTGATCCCATTCTTTCTAAATTAACTGACTTCATTGCTCTTTTCAAGCAGACCTTCGGAGACCCAGGCTGCCAGCCATAATTTGCTCCACCTCCATCAAAGGGCAAGGACCCTCTCCGAGTATACGGTGGAGTTTCGAACTCTGGCCACAGAGCTTGGGTGGCAAGAAGATTGTTTGCAAGTCTTCTTCCTACATGGAGTCTCCTGTGCTCTCAAAGATGAGCTCTCTGTCCGTAAGACTCCCACGTCTCTAGAGGACCTGATTTCCCTGGCCGGGAGGATTGATCATCGTCTCCGGCAAAGACGCCTAGAAGTAAAGGCTCCATGCTCTCCTATAGCATGCCCCACAAGTGCCTCCAATTCTCTGGTGAAGAATTCTGCACCACCACCTTCCTTTGTGGTGGAACCTATGGAGGTGAATCGTGGGCGTTTGTCTCTGACCAAACAGCTACGTCGGTGGAAGGAGGGTCTTTGCCTTTGCTGTGGCACTTCTGGACATCGTTTGCAGTTCTGCCCGGTGCAACCGGGAAACTGCAATGCCTGAGCCCAGAAGGGGTCCCGAGCTTGAACGCAACTGTTATTGGCCCTCAACTTTTGCTTCCGGTCTCCCTGGGCATCAAGGCCCACACCTTTCTACCACCACTCTTGTTGATACCGGAGCTGGTGGCAGCTTCATTATGGACGATATCGTTAAGCTCTTGAACATCCCTCTTCAGCCATTGGAGGTGAGTCTCCGCATTGCCTCCATTCAGGGGGATCATCTTCCAGGACTTATTACTCACTGGACAGTTGCTGTCCATCTTACTATGGGTACCCTCCACGAGGAAGAGATGTCTTTCTACGTATTTAAGCGATCAACACACCCGATTATCCTGGCTCCTGTCCTGGCTCCAGGCTCACAAAACCCATTTCGACTGGCAAACTCTGCAGTTGGTACAATGGGGCTCCAAATGCCAGAAGACTTGTTTGTGTTCCTTATCTTCAGTACTTCCTGTCCTGAAGTCTGTCACTTTACATGGTTTGCCTCCACAGTATTCTGACTTCAATGATGTTTTCTCGAAGCAGAAAGTGGACACCTTGCCTCTGCTAAGCAAGTTGAACTGTCCTATTGAACTCTTGCCGGGCACTACGCCTCCCAAAGGCATAACTTATCCATTGTCTCAACCTGAGACCCGGGCTATGTCTGAGTATATTAAGGAGAACCTAGAGAAAGGTTTCATCCGTCCATCTGACTCCCCTGCTGGTGCGGATTTCTTCTTCGCCAAGAAGAAGGATGGCAGTCTATGCCCCTGTATTGATTACAGGGGGCTCAACGCCATAACCCACAAAGACCGATACCCGGTGCCCCTCATTAGTGAACTGTTCGATCGCTTTGAAGGGGCACGAATCTTCTCCAAACTGGACCTGAGGGATGCCTACAATTTGGTATGCATCCAACCTGATGATATATGGAAAACCGCATTTAACATGAGGGATGGTCACTATGAATACACTGTGATGCCCTTTGGGCTATGTAATGCCCCAGCGGTCTTTCAACGTCTTATGAACGAAGTCTTCCGAGACTTTCTGTACTCCTTCATAGTCGTATACCTTGACGACATCTTGATCTTCTCTAAAGACCTTGACTCTTATAGAGAGAATGTCAGAATCGTGCTGCAACGTCTACGAGAGAACCACTTGTACGCCAAGCTGGAAAAATGCCTGTTTGAGCGTTATCGCTTACCCTTCTTAGAGTACATTATTTCTGACTGAGGATTCTCCATGGACCCAGAGAAAGTCCAGGGGATCCATGACTGACCACAGCCAGTAGGCCTCCGAGCCTTGCAACGTTTTCTTAGTTTTACCAATTATTACCGGAGTTTCATTGCTAATTACTGCTCCCCAGTTGCCCCACTTACTGCTATGACTAGGAAAGGGGCCAACACCCGGGTATGGACAACTAAAGCACTTGCCGCCTTCCAGACCATCAAGGAAGCATACTGCTCCGGCCCCTGCTTGCACCACCCGGACCCCACACGTCCCTTCGTTGTGGAGGTCGACGCCTCAGCAATTGGCGCAGGAGCCATCTTAAGCCAGTTTTCCCCTTAGGGCAAACTGATTCCCTGCTCCTTCTATTCATACAAGTTTTCCCCATGGAACAGCGTTACACCGTTGGTGACTGTGAACTCCTCGCAGTCAAATTGGTAGTCCAAGAGTGGCACCCCTGGTTGGAAGGGGGGCAACACAAGTTTACCATCCTCACTGACCATAAGAACCTTGAGCGTCTGAAAGAGGCTCAACTCCTTTACCCTTGTCAAGCCCGATGGGCACTTTTCTTCGAACAATTCAACTTCACCCTGTGTTTCCGTCCTGATTCTAAGAACCTTCGCATTGATGCGCTATCCAGATCATTCGAGCCTGAAGACGTCCCTGAAGTTCCCAGTTTCATTAATGATCCTGCTTGCATTTCCCTTGCCGTGACTACTACAGTTCCTACTGGAAAAACTGTAATTCCTAAGAGACTAAGTGAATGAGTTCTGAAATGGGCTCACGACTCCAAGTTGGCAGGCCATCCAGGCCATGCCAGAACCTTAGAGATGTTACGAAGACACTATTGGTGGCCCAATATGGTGCAAGACTCCCAAAATTATGTGGACTTGTGTCCCGTCTATGCTCAGCAGAAGCCACCTACTGGAAAACCCTGGGGCTTACTGCAACCACTCCCTGCACCTACCAAACCATGGTCGAGCATCTCGACGGACTTTATTACGGACCTACCTCCTTCCCAGAACAACACGGTGATTTGGGTCATCATCAACCGTTTTTCGAAAATGGGTCACTTTATTCCCCTGCTGGGCCTCCATTCAGCCCTGGAACTCACGAAACTGTACTTAAAGAACATCGTCCATCTTCATGGACTCTCCAAGGAGATCATCTCTGATCAGGGACCACAGTTTGCCGCCAAATATTGGCGTTCTGTATATAAGAAGTTCAACGTCTCTTTAAGCTATACATCGGCCTATCATCCACAGGCCAATGGCCAAGTGGAAAGGACCCTGAAGACGTTCCTCCGCTCCTATGTAAATGATCAGCAAGATAATTGGTCTGATCTTCTTCCTTGGGCCAAGCTGTCGCACAACACGCATGTTGCTGCAGCCACCGACGTTTCCCGTTTTCTGTGGTATTCGGACGGCAGCCCCGCCTGCCTCTACCTGTTCCCTTGACAGTTCCATCTCCAGCTGCACAATCCATGGCTCACACCATTCGTCAGGTATGGAACCGAGTAAAAGAGCATCTTTCTCAAGCCGCTGAACGCTCCAAGCGAAACTCTGATATCCAGAGATGTCCTGCTTCACTCTTCCGACCCAGCCAAAAGGTGCGGCTAAGTGCTCGACACATACGACTGAGACTTCCCTCTCATCCCTTGGCTCCGAAGTATATAGGGCCATTTCCTGTAATCCAAAGAGTGGGAGTGGTATCATACCAACTTCAGCTACTTTGTGCCATGGGTATCTATAACATGTTTCATGTGTCCTTGTTGAAGCCATTGGTCCTCTCCTGGCCCTCAAGCAGAGTCCCCACTCCTCCACAGGTCTCTGCTGAACCTGACTCCTCCCTCCAGGTAAGAGAGGTCCTTGACGTTCAGCGGCGTTGAGGAAAATGGGAATACCTTTTAGCATGGGAGGGTTATGGGGCTGAGGAGAATTCGTGGGAACCTTCCCATAATATCCTTGATAAGGAGCTCTTGAAAGCCTTTCATAGGGCTCATCCTGACAAGCCACGGCCGCGTAAGGGGAGGCCTAGAAGGTGGGGTAGTTACGCGCCCCGTCCGCGCCCGACCTGTTCATGGGCCTGCTCACTTTCATGGTTCCACGGCAGGTCCTGGGTCAGCCTACCTAGCAGCAGCTGTTAGCACTTCCAGGCCCCAGAGTCCTGCGGCGGCAGTCGCCGGGCCTTCTACTGCGCACAAGGCCTCATGCTGGAGCACGGCGTCTTCGGTGCTGTTGGCCACTCCCCTACGCATGTGCACGCGGACCGCCCGGCCTCTTGTAGGGCCAAGGGTGGGTCTTAGCTCTGCGGCGCGTCCTGATTGAGTCTCTGTTATAAGGAAGTCCCTGCCAGCACTTCCTTGCTTTGGCAATCATGTCGGCTTATGCTAGATTGTCTCCGCGCTTGTACTTGTTCCTGTCTTGTTCCAAGTCTCGTTCCAGGATCCTTCTGTTCCAGTTCTGTTCCTGCCTTGTTCCTGCTTTCTTGTTCCAGCGTCCTCCTGTTCCTGTTTGTCTGTTCGTCTCCCAGGTACTACCTCCGGACTGTCTCTCTGGTACTGACCTCGGTTTGCTACTTGACCTGCCTGTTCATCTGCCTGCCTTCTGAACCTGGCCTGTTCCTCGACTTGCCTGCCTGCCGCCTGCCTCCCGTCTGTTACTCAACCTGCCTGCCTGCTACCTGCCTCCTGACTCTAGCCTGCTACTTGACTTGTCTGTCTGCTGCCTGCCTTCTGACCTCAGCTTGCCTGTGACCTCGTCTGACCTCCGGGTCCTGACCTCTGCTTTGTTGACCATCCCTCGGACTGACTCCTGGACTCTGACCTCCGCCTGCTTGACTTCGTCTTCAGATTCTGGCTCTGTTGCTAGCCTTGTCACCTACACTCTTCTGGTCCTCCTTGTTCCACCCGACCTCCAGTCTCGAACCTGACCGTGCTCCCCTTCTGTCTGTGGGCACACCGGACTTCCACTCTCCCAGGAGACCCTGCGAGGCCCACCTAAGTCCAAGAGTCCCTGGTCCCTACGGGCTCCTCCCGGGGGGACCTCGGGCTTCCAGTGGTGAAGCTCTTCCTAGCCTCTGTCTCCTTCCGTGCTCTGCCCCCTGGGGGCAGTTGCCTCCTGGTCCCTACCAGGAGGCTTGTCTCCACTGCCACAGGACAAGGGTCCACCCCTGAGTGCAACAGTAATCATTTTCCTAGCATTAAGGAAAGACTGTAACTGTTCAGGAGCAAAGAAAACAAAAGTATCAGAATGAAACTTAACAATGCATTTACAGGGATATCGTAATATAAAGGAAGCTCCGGAATCCAAACTATCTTTCCTAAGAGCTATAAAGCCTTTCCTCCTATGCTGAGTGGACCTGGAAATATTGGGAAAAAATACATAAAGTTTGTCCATGAAAAGAGAAGTTTAACTTTTGTAGATAAGATCTAAAATAGCATATATAAATAAATTAAATACAAAAGTTTACCTGTGTCTGAAAATGGAGCAGAACTTCAGAGGTGTTAAGTTTTCTTTTAGGGAAAAGAATAGAGCTGTGTCTTGCTTACAGTGGCTGTTGCACTTGTTAATAAAAAAAAAAAAAGAAACAAAACTAAACAAAACAGGAGAGCAGTGCTGGTCTCAGTTTAAACTGAGACATGTTTGGATTGTTTGTTTGTTTTTTTCAGCAGGGTGGCATCTGCATTAGTGCAGACAACAGAGATTTTCTTTTCTGGTTTGTTTACGTTTGTCACTGCCTCAGGCCTGATGAGAGTGGGGGCAGGGAGCATAGTCAAGCCCAGAGCAGGCTGCCAGGACAGAAAATAGGAGGAGTGAAGAGAGAGAGATTGTGGGCAATTCAGGGAGGCTGCTGCTGCTGACAGCCTTCAAGATAGCTCAGGAGCAAAAGAAAGTTGACAGAGACCGGCACAGGAGGGATCGGCTGAGCAGGGTCACTGTCTCTGCCCATGGCCTTTCCCTTCTGTGTGAGAAGCATCAGAGATGACAGGAAAGACCAGCTTCTGGAGTCAGGAGGATCAGGGAGCTCTTAGGTGAGTGGGGTTTTTTTTTAATGAAGGGAGGAATTCTGTCCAGCTTAGGTGGGCTGAAGTTCTGATGAAGGCCGAAGAAAAGACAGTTTACGTGATGTCATTAATGATGTCATCAGGGACCCGATCTTAAGTGGGGAGAGCATATTAATTTTAAGTAAAAGAAAGAAAATTAAGAATTTATTAAAATAAATGATACTGGTAGCCTGAAATAGAGGTTTAAGCCACTTGAAAGAGATAAGTCCAGGATAACAGAAACATGGATAAAAGAAATATGTATACTTATAATGTTTGGGTGAAGAGTGAAAGTGTAAGAAGGAATTAAAATACTAGGGAGGTAAAGAGAAAATATGTAAAATATTTTTATTACAGTTAGGAAAGTCATAATAGTCTGATAAAGTAAAATGAATAAATTAATAGTCTAATTGGAATAGTCTGAACACCCCTATGTAGGATAGTATCATCTAAAACAACTTTGAAAAATAAGGGGGTAACTAAGTAGTGATGTCAGTAGCTTCCTTGGTTACAAGTAACAAGGTGTGCACACTAGTTTGAGCCTTAGCACTGAATTAAAGTAGCAAATAAGAAGGGATTTTATTAATAAACAATCTATTAAAATGTTTCTGATATTGAAATTAATAAACCCAAGTAGAAATGAACATGAGGGGAAAGACAGAACATATATAGTGAGCAGTGCTGTGCACTATTTAGAGCAATGACATCAGCAGGAGAATGAATCTTAGGATCTAAGAAAAGAAAGAGACAGTTAGAGAAACAGTTAGTTGAGAGGTAGAAGTGTAATAGTACAGAGGTGCTGTCATGATTCTCTGTACTTTAGGCCTAGTTTTCAGTATAAAACATTGTGAAATAATGAAAGAACATGCACGATAAATAGAATGAATGAAAGTATGTATGTGTTTGTATGAGGGTTCCTGTTAAGATAAGGTAGGCAAAATAAACTATTATTAAGTAATTAAAAATTGCTGTATCGCGTTCTAAAACAGCATTTAATAGGTTAAATATACTGTTTGAGTGAATAGAATTTTTTTATTTTTTTTTAAGAGATGGAATGGCAATAAAATTGAGCATTATAAAGTGTATAACATTTTAGTGACAAAAACTGTAGCAACAGTCACTATAAAGAAGATATCACTATAATAGCTCAATTCCATACATGCTATTAAACAGAGGATACAAATTACATATGGAAATATTGTATGGCGAAGTAAAATTGTATCCAAAGAAGATGTATCTATATTCAATGAATAATTTAAGAAGGAACTCATAAGTGTGGAAGAATATAAAAAACAGAGTTGTATGAAAGTATTTATAGTGGAATTGTTCTTTTAATTATAAAAGAGAAAGAAGAAGAAGAAGAAAAGATAGGGAATACCAATTATCTTTTGATTTAATTTAGATAGATAAACAGTAACAAGTAGCTATGTCAAAGACAGAATACACAGGTTGACATATACATATATATATATTTATTTACGGAAGATCCCGGAGCAGTATCAGGGAGTTAGTATTTGTTATTAGTTTATTTAAAGTATAAGTTAGTAGGTACAAGAAAGAAGAAACAGCATACGGAGAAAAAGAAGACTAAAGGACGAGAAAAGGACAAGATTATCATCTGGCCAGCAACGAAAAGAAGAAGAAAAAAACAGATAAGTTTAATAATAGAACTTAAAACTTCTATTGCCAGGCCTGAGCATATTGTTTTACATGTGCACTTGAGAACAATTACAAACAATAAGTAAGAAAAGACATTAAATACAAAAGGAAAGTAAAAGACTATAAGAAAAAAAAATAAAGTTTACTTATCTGAATACAACAAGGAGAAGATATTCTGGACTTAAATAAGAGAAAGAAAAGAGAATACAAAGAATCAATTTTCTTTTATTTAAACGAAATGATATAAGAAATATTAAAGTTAATATTCAAGAAAGAATAAGGACTGAAATATTTATCTGAGAAATAGATGAGTTGAAAGTAGCTGGAATATATTATTTTATTATTGCTTGTTTGTTTACAGCTATTAATCTGTGATAGGGAAAAGAAAAAGAAATATATTTTAAGGTTTGTTAAGAGAATTGTTATTTAATATTCACAGTAGTATTAAGAAATAGTACAATTTCATTAAAAGAGTATTTTTAAATAAAATTATTTAAAAAAATATATACAATATCTTATTTATCCTTGCCTCCCCTCTTAACCGGCAAGAGACTGCACTGGGTGGGTAGTAGCAATTAGAATCCCTACTGAACCCCCTTCTGAAAAGAGACCCAGTAGGGAGGAAGGCCTTAAACAGCACCCCTGTAGGGCAACACCTGAGAGCTTGCTGCCTAGTACATATTTCACGACTACATTACTGATACCATCAACCTCGGTCACGACAGCAATCTTCAACCCTGCAGGGGCGGCAGTTTATACTTTCTAAAATATAAAGACATAACTTTGGAAAGATCAGATTCAGATACAAAAGAAACATACTGGCTCAGTCTCATATTTCCTAATCAGATGACTCAAATCAGTAAGATACAAAGGAGGAAATTTATTCCCAGACAGAGGATTCGCAGAGATGGGTGATGGTAAAAAAGTTAACTTATTTATAGGGGATAGTTCTTCTGGAATACCCAGAACTGAAGTAAAGTATCAGTAATCAATGCAAGTTCCCCCAGAAAGTTCAAAAATTCTAAGATTCATACAGGAGGAAGAATTTTCCATCAGTTCAAGCCGACGAGATAGAACCCCCATATCTCAAATTATAGTGGATTGAACTGCCTGAATTTTACCAATATCTTGTTGAATATCAGCAAGTTGCCTGGAATGATCTTGAATTATACTTTCATGCTGCACAACCAGAGGATCCAATTTAGAGATAACTGAATCAACTTTGGAAACAGAAAATTACATTTTAGTAAATTCTCCATTAATTCCCATAATGAATCCTGTTATGAACCCTCCTGTAGCGGTGCTACGGGAGGCTCCTTACTTCTTCCTGGAGGCCGCTCCGAAGCCGGGGTCTCGCCTACAAACTATCCAGGATTTTCTCCAGGGCCTGGGCGGCCTCAATGTTCTTGGGGCCTGCCTGAGGCTTGCTTGTGTCTGCATGGACTTCCTAGTTTGAGCCATGCCCTTCTCCCTAGGGGCCGGCCAGCAGCACTCCTCCTTAGTTATAGGGCCAGCTAGGTGTGGGCCATCCAAACTCCTCCCAGGGAGTCGCCGGTCTGCAGCCCTATAAAAGGACTTCAACTTCCAGTCAGCCTTGCCTTGCATCAGGGTTACTTCATCTCTGGAAGCTCCTGCTGTCCAGCGCTCCGACAGACCTTTGTCTTCTTCGTGGAGCTCCTTGTCTCATGTATGTCTTGAATCATGTCTTCATTGCCTGAGGTCCCCATCCAGGTGTCCTGGTGTTTCAGCTCTTGATGTCTCGCTTCCTGATGTCCTAGCCCTCCTTGGTGTTCGTGCTTGCTCCGGAGCCTTCTGTTCTGCCGGCCGTGGATCTCCGGGTGATGCCGGCAGTGGACTGCTGTCCTGTGCTCCTGAGCCGTCTTGTCCTGCCAGCCCTTGTGGAGCTCTGGATGACTTCTGGCTCCGTTGTCTAAGTTCTGCCTCGGCTGGATTCTTCCCTGCGCTTGTCCCGCTCTCCGCGTGGTCCGTGACCAGTCTCCTTAGGCTGTGTAGGGCGCGCAGTGGGACAGGGTGGTCCGCGACCAGCCCAATGGGTCCGCCCGTGAAGGTGGGTTGTGTAGGGCGCCCTGAGAGACAGTGCCAATGTCTTTCTTCCCAGTTTCTCGTCTCGTCTGGACTTCGTCAAGTTCCTCATCTCTGATTCCGTTGCATCCGCCCTGGTGTCATGTCTTTGCTTCAACCCTTGTCTGTGATGCCGTCGCATCAACCTTGGTGTCATCTCTTCGTGTCAAGGCCTCTCTCTGCCCTCATCCTCAGGCCGGCCTGCGGCTCCATGTCGATTCAAGCGGCAGGTCCGAAAGGGCTCGGAACAGTCGGAGGACCGTTCCCCTACCAACATCATCTGTTGTTGGCTCTGGGAGCTTGCAGACCTGGCAGAGGGTAAGACCGTGTTCTGTCATGCTAGGACACACCGTCAACCCTCAGTTCAGCCCTGGATCCATCTGGGGTCGGGCTGTGGCCCAAGGGCACACTAAACACCCCCCGTTTCTAACAGAATGCAAGGCCTTTCGAGGCCCCTACATAACAAATCCAAAGTTATTACCACAGGCGTAACTGGTAAATGAAGAGAATTCTGCAGAAAAGGAGCAACCGAAGCAGCAGGTACAGATGGGAAAAAAAAGCCTGGTCTCCAGATGAGCCAACTTGGTCTGAAGAGGGCAGAGAAAATTAGGCTCCAAAAACTGCAGCACTCTCAGGTACCATTGAAGATGTTGAAGCAGACAGAGCGGTGTCTTTGGCTCCCACCTGCACTAATTCAAGTGACGAAACATCGACTGTTGCATCGGCAGCATCATCAGAATGCAACACTTCCTTGCCAAGTGCCTCATCAGGGAACACACCTCCGGAGCCAATCTGAGGGTCCACGGTAGACACAAAGGTGAGAATAGTCTGCTGGCCAGAGGGTAAGGGTGGGTCAGTGGGGAAGACCCACACTTTTCATTTCCTCTTCGGTGGCATAGTAATGAAGGAGAACAGAAATCTGGGGAAAATGGAGAAGGGCTCAGCAGCATGGCATCTAATGGCTTGCGGCCATCTTGTCCCCATGATTTCTCTTTACATACTGTTTCTTTAGTTGGAGATTATGTGTGTTCTTCATTGGCTAAGACATCTGATGGGGAAGGCAAACTCCTAAAAAAAAATCCTCTACAAACTTCATGGTTTGCAATTACACATCTAGAAAAGATAGGGGCGGATTTTAAAAGGAGCGCGAATAGGCCTACTTTTGTTTGCGCTCAGGCGCAAACAAAAGTACGCTGGATTTTAGTAGATACGCGCGGAGCCACGCGTATCTACTAAAAAACCTGGATCGGCGCGCGCAAGGCTATCGATTTTGTATAGCCGGCGCGCGCCGAGCTGCGCAGCCTACCCCCGTTCCCTCCGAGGCCGCTCCGAAATCGGAGCGGCCTCGGAGGGAATCCTCTAACACCCTCCCCTCACCTTCCCCTCCCTTCCTCTACCTAACCCACCCGCCCGGCCCTGTCTATACCCCCCCTTACCTTTGTTGGGGGATTTACGCCTCCCGGAGGGAGGCGTAAATCCCCGCGCGCCAGCGGGCCTCCTGCGTGCCGGGCCATGACCTGGGGGCGGGTACGGAGGGCGCGGCCATGCCCCCGGACCGCCCCGGGCCGTAGCCACGCCCCCGTACCCGCCCCCAAAACGCTGCCGACACGCCCCCGAAATGCCGCGACGACCGGGCCCGCCCCCGACACGCCCCCCTCGGAGAACCCCGGGACTTACGCGAGTCCCGGGGCTCTGCGCGCGCCGGGAGGCCTATGTAAAATAGGCTTCCCGGCGCGCAGGGCCCTGCTCGCGTAAATCCGCCCGGTTTTGGGCGGATTTACGCGAGCAGGGCTCTGAAAATCCGCCCCATAATGTATCACGTCAGAGACCCAAGGTTAACATGGGTGGGCAGTTGACATACAAGTCTAGGTCCTACTATTTGTACTCTTATCAATAAATAATGCCTTTGAGTGCATTTGACAATGGATTTCTAAGTAGTTTCAACATGAGTGATGCTTTAAAATATTTGAATTCTATTATTTTAAGCACTTACCAGCATTAAAAATACTTTATTAATCTATATGAATTTATTTTATATTTATTGCAGTTTATAAATATTTAGCATGTAAAAAGTAACAAGTTTAACAGAAACATAAGATCTAATTATGTAAAAAAGCAAATATAAATGTATTATTTATGAATCCTCTTTCCAAAAATGAGGAGAATATAATAACTACAATAAAACAGCAATAATCATAATAATCATCATAAAAACTTAAGATTTGCAACAGGTACATAACAGAACTAGGACATGCAAAACAAAATATATTCAAATGATGGTGCCACCTCAGTGACGGTAAAACAAACTCCCTCCAATGCTAAACACTTTGTGAAATAAAACAAATCCCTACAAAAAAAAACCAAAACACCTAAAACCTTCCCATGCCATACCATAACAGCAGTAACTCTCAGGACTCAAACAGCAACAATCTCTTATCTAATAAAAAGGCAGCAAAGGCAAACATTACACCAAGTCCTAGAACACTAATTCACTACATAGTGGGCAAACAGAACAAGCAAACTGCTACAAATCCTTACAGAGAAATTACACATTAGCCAAAATACTGCACATCTGTTATACATGTGCAACACAGATAGAGCCTTACCTAATACAGAATAAGGGACTACAAATTAGAAACAAATATGCAGACAAAACTGAAATGGGAAACCTGAGAAACTAGCTTCAGCCTCTGTGAACAGTGGAATACTGAAGAAACTGCAAAATAAAAATATATAAGAAATGCACATTCCCAAAGATGGCATATTCCAATTGCTGAAAGTCAAAATAATTTTTTTTACCTTTGTTGTATGATCTTACTTTTCTAATCGGTTGGTCCCAGTCTCTTTGTTCCTCTTGTCTGTCTTTTCCTAAATTCTTTTTCAGGGTCTCCTTTATTCTTTCTGTTTCTTCTCTCTCCTCTTGTCTTCTTTCCTTCCTCCTTCATACACTCACACACATATTCTCTCTCACATGCACTCTCTTAAACATATGCTTTCTCTCACACATACACACAAGCTCCCACTCATGCTCCCACTCTCATATGCTCTCTCTCATATGCAGGCTCTCACTCTCACATGCAGGCTCTCACTTGCAGGTTCCCACTCCCACACATTCTCTTTTACCCATGCTCCCACTCGCACACACAGGTTCCCACTCTCACTGCAGGTTTCTACTCCCACACACACACAGGCTCTCTTACATGCTTTCTCCCACATGCAAGCTCCCATTCCCAAATGTTCTCTCTTACACCAACTGTCTTTTACACCCACATGCTTTCTTTCATTACACTCCCATGCTCTCATACATACACAGATAGGTTTCTCACTCCCAGGCACTCACTCATACACACACACACACACACAGACTTCTCACTCATATATACACAGACAGGCTTCTCACTCCCATGCTCTCTGTTATATACCCACACATCCTGGCTTCTCACTCCCTTGCTCTCTTTCATACACATACAGGCTTCTCACTCTCATGTTCTCTCTCATCACATACACACACACATACCCTGGCTTCTCACTCACATGCTCTTTCACACATATGCACACACAGATGCTTCAGTCTCATTCTGTCTCTCTCTCTCTCATACATACAAAAACACACACACACACATACACTATCAGGGCCTCTCCCTCTCTTCTGGGCCTCCTTGTTGCAAGGCCTCTTCTCTGGCCTTGCATGTTGAGCTCCATGATGGCACTGAGATGCACAGACCTCTCTTCTTGGGCTGCACAGGATGAGCTCCATGATGGACCTGTGACGGGTGGGCCTCTTCTCAGGCATTGGACCACATGGGATGAGCTCCGCGAAAGCCCTTCGACGGTCGGGCCTCTCTTCTCAGGCTGCACGGGATGAGCTCCATGACAGTCCTGCGACAGTCAGGTCAGGCCTCAGGCCGTGCGGGATGAGTTTCGTGATGGCCCTGTATCGGGCCTCTCTTCTCAGGCACTGGGTAACTCTGAGTGGGTGGGCCTGAGTGCAAAGTAGGTGGGCCCTAGCCCACCCATGGCTACACCACAAAATGTAGAAAACTTTATTAAAACAGTAATGTTAGACATTAATTTTCCTTTAAAACAGATTGTTGAGCCATGAGAATTATTTCATAGATGCATGATTGAAGTGTTAAAAAATCAAAAAGCTCATAACCAACCATTTTTAAAGAACATCAGGTGTGAGGAATTTGGAGGATAAAGCTCAATCCATGGTTATGGCAGATGTTTCTCCCACTACTACTTTTAACTCCCTGCTCAGTGCTTACTGCTCTCATTTGGATTGTCTCTTAATTTTCTCCTGCATTGCCAGCCTGGGTTTGTTATGGTGACAACTGACTCCAGCATTGCCATTGGGGTAAAAGCCCTGCTCCCACAGTGACATCAGCTTCAAGCACAGTGATAACAGCAGCGGGCTCTGGAGGCAGATTGAAAACCCCCTGATCCCCTGCTTTCTGTTCTTATGGGAGAGCTCATTGGGACTGTCTCTTACTTTTCTCCTGCAGCACCTGCCCTAGTTTGTTAATGTGAGAGCATCTGAGCCTAAAAATGCAGTCAGTTTGGGAAGTTCCACCCCCGCACAGTGACTTCAGTTCCATGATAAGTGAGGCAGGCTCCAGAAGCAGCTCGCTAATGGCTTGAGCGTAAGGTGCACGTCCCTTTAGTGAGCCCATTTGCGGGACTGGGTGGGACTGGCAGTTAATGCTGTAAGTGGGATGTGGCTTTTGTTATCTAAACTAGGACATTTTTTGCTATGATAATAATTATGGGAAAATGTATTATTATTTAATAAAATTTATAGACCACTTTCCTGATTTAAACAAATCGCTCAAAGAGTTGTACAGTCATAGATACATATATAACACATTCCTCATATTGGATCATTGATGATCAACCATGTCTTTAATTTCTTACAGAATTTCATTAGTTCTTGTTCATCCCCGATCATTAGGGGCAAATCATTTCATAATTTTGGAACTATTTCTGAGAATGCTCTATTCTGAAGTCTGATACAGTGAAATGCCTTGATTGGTGGTAACTGCAATTGAAATTGGTGTTGCAATCTCTGTAACCTGCTTGAGTTTTTCAAAAACAGACTATTTTTAACTGTAGTGGACCCCTTCCCTTCAAAGTTTTAAAGGCTAATGATAGCACTTTACATTTACAATGAGATCTTATTGAGAGTCAATGTAATTTTTTCAAAAGAGGTGCTGCTGAATCTCGCCTCGTGTGTCCCAACACTACCCTTGTGGCCATATTTTGAATGACTTCAAACACCTTAAGGAAGTCTCAGGAAGTCCACAGTAGATCGCATTACAGTAGTCATCCAATTGATTACATAAAATGACTGAAGGGATTTGGGGCAGATGTAAAGTAGATCATTGTAATCATACAATAATAAAAATATTAAATCCCTATTAGGATTAATATTCTAGACTGAGTTAGGTAGGATTACTGAATGTGAGATGTGATGTGCCTAAAACTCATTTAATCAGGGATTTGATTGAGGATTACAAATGTAAAATTCTGTGTTTGACAGAAACATGGGTGGGGGAAGAGGATTTAGTTACATAGATCTAATGTTATCTGGCAGGATATACTTATTTTAATGATTTTAATGTAGCTAAGGGGGTCATTTATCAAAGTGCTTTATGGCGTTGTTACCGTTCAGCAACCCACGAGACAGAGAACTTTCGGGAGGATCGCTGTTCAGTGACGTCTTCCGGCGGTAGCACGGCCCAACATGACTCGCACCCAGGCTTCGCCCACTAGCACGCGTCATTGCCCTTCCCGAAACTGCCCGCATTGCGCGGGAACTTTTGATATTTAAAGCCCATAGCCCAGCACAGCACTGCCTCGGCTACAGACTTGCTTGTGCTGGTGCTCTGGTTGGATTCGTGTAGTTGTTCGTGCTTTGCTGTACCCGGATTGGATTTGACCCTTCTTCTGCTTGCTGCCTGCCCTGACTCTGGACTGTGCCTTGGATCTGCCTGTTTCCTGCCTACCCACGACCCGGATTGAATTTGTCTCCTCTTCTACCCATCACCAGTCCTAACCCTGAACTGTGTCTTGGGTTCACCTGCTTGTTGTGGGTTCAGCTGCATCCCTCCAGCGGCAGTCATGGCCTAAGGTAAGACTGTTGTTCTACTCAAGGATTCACTGCCAAACTATTGCGTAGTAACAGGTGTTTTTGCATGCAAAAGCACCATAACACATGGTGTGATGCAAATTAGAAAAAGGGGAGGAGATTGAGGTGGGATTTCTGGCCAAGTGGGCTGGCTTCTGGATCTTGACCTTTGCCTGTTTGACCTCGTCTCCAGATTCTGGCTCTGTTCCTCACCTTGTCATCACCAACTCTGTTCTGGTTCTCCTTGTTCCAACCAGCAGACACCTTTGAACCCAATCGCGCTCCCCCTGTCTCTGGGCACAATGGACTTCCACTCTCCCAGGAGACCCTGTGAGACCCACCTAAGTCCAAGCGGCCTGGGTCCCTACGAGCTCCTCCCGGGGGGACCTCGGACTTCCAGTGGTGAAGCTCTTCCTAGCCTCTGTCTCCTCCAGTGCTCCGCCCCCTGGGGGCAGTTACCTCCTGTTCCCTTTCAGGATGCATTCCATCTCTGCCCCAGGACAAGGGTCCACCCCGAGCGCAACAGCTGAGTTCAATTGGGGATACTATGGGGGAAGAGCGAGATCAAGTTATTTCAGTTACATGTAGAAACTGGGCAGCCCTTACTGAGGAAGATTGTATTAATAATTTCACTGTAGAAGACCTTCAGTTAAAAACTTTACATGAACAGACTAAAGTAAGGAACAGTAAATTGCAGGAGGGATTGAATAAGGTGGTACCTGAATGAACACTAGTTATAAAACCAACTAAGAAGGCAGGATGGTATTACCTAGGGATGTGGTTGTTGAAAGAACAAGTCTGCCATTTGAAGTCAATTTAGAAAAAGGAGAAAAAATGCAAAAAATTGACAAAGATAAAGCTACATGCTAAGATCTATAAGCAAACCATTAAGGAGGCTAAGCAGGATTTTATTACTAAACATTAGAAGTGAATGCGAGTAGACCCAAGAAGTTGGCTCAAATTGTTAAAGATTTTAATGATGGGAATCAGCGAAGTAGAGGGGGGATACAGGGTAGGCAGTTTTCAGGCCACCAATATACATGGGCAAAACACTATTACCCACAGAAATTGCTCTGAAAATTGCCCTCCACATGGGCAATTTTCAAGGGATATCTGAAAGTAAACAGGTGATTAACTGAGGAAAATCTTTGAAAATCCATCCCCCTTCTTCTACATGGGGGAATAGCAATATGATTGGTTTTCAGTGTGCATACTTTTCTCCTCAGGGTGAAGAGTTGGAGCCAAAAGCTAACCCTGCTGGTGTGGCTGAAGTACATGTGGGAAATTCATGTTGAAACCCTGCACATTGTTTACTTGCTATACCTGGCACACGCGAAGTCAGCGGGATAAAGATATCCCAGTGGCACTGGATGCCACAGGATTTTCAAAGAGGAACACCACAACAAGTTTTCCTTTGAAAATTGGCTTATAGGCCCTCAGGTACAAACTACCTACAGGTGTGCAAGCTATGGGGGGGAGGGGAGGATAAAAATAAGCCTCTCAGTTATATTTTTCACACTGAAACAGACAATATTTCACTCTTCATATTCAAATAATTCCAAATGTGGCTTGGGTGACATAAATCAGAAAGAAAGCATTTCTGGCAAAGCATTCGGATATCATATTTGTGTGCTTCTTTTTCTTAGCATTATTCTATTAAGAGCAACATAGCATATGTTTTTTGAACCCAAATACCTGGATCAATTGCTGTCCACATGTAAATCAAGTCCAGACACTGAAAAGTTTGACAGCAAAGCACAGTGGCAAAGAGAACGGCAAGGTTTAAGGTCTAAGCATGGAGACAAGGTTGAGTGGCAAAGGTGCAGGGTGGAATGTGGATTTTCTTGTGAAATGGGCTTTCCAAAGAGTCTGATTTCACTTTCAGTGCGAGGAAAAGGTTTCACAGTGATGGGGGATCTAGAGAAAGTTGTGAGGGTTGCTTTTTATAGAAAAAGAAAATGTCCATATTCTGAGCCTGAATGCTGGCTACTCTGTTATAGAGCTTCACTGATGCAATGCTGCCTGTGCCTGGATGCTTTCATCTATTGCATGACGGTTTAAAATGGGCAGCAGCCAAAATGTTGTTTGGGAAAAATTAACTAGGAACTCAGAGAAAGCTCAAAGACAATGCCTTCAGAAGGAATGCACAGCAATTCCCTGGCATGCTCGGTCTTCAAGATCAGCGTCAATGTAGCCGGTGCACAGCGATAGGTTGAATAGGAAAAATGTTTCACTGCAATGCATCATCCCTGTTGTCTCCTTGATAACATTTCCATTATACCCATTCACTACTAGCTGACTGCTCAATACTTTGTATCAATTTCTAACTATACACCTGTCGCTCTCCTATTGATTTATATGAATCCATTGACTTTAATGGCTTATAGAAATTATTCTATTCAAAATGAATGAAACTAATATGATTCATTTAATTTAGAGGTATCTCTCAATTCATTTTGGGGTTCCCAGAAAGAAACAATTTGGACCCTATTCATTTATTTTCCCCATTCATTTGAAACTAATGCACATCCCTATAAATTAACATATTTCTTGTCGCCTCTATATTTTATCTTGATTGCATCACTTATTTTAGGACTTGCTATACTGACATGCATTTTCATTCTTTTTATTCTTTCTATATTTATTTAAAAATACTTCTTAATCACCTCCCTGATTACAATCTCAGAAAGTGATTTACAACAAAAATGAAAACAATATATCATAAGCAACAATTGAATACATTAAAATAATATATCATAAAACAATTCACCCAGCAGACCAAAATTAGTTGACCCATAAACAACACATTATAATACTTGATGTGAGATAGTACAAGCCACTGATTTCAACATACACAAGCCCCTGATTTCAACATACACAAATCCAGATACAATCAAAGTTGTCGCACCAATTTTACCTTCAAATAGATATTTTGACCTATTTGACAGATGTGACTGTCTAACTTCAAATGTGAGTCTAACACAATACCCAAAGACTTAGAGGTAGATTTTCAAAGATATGCGCGTAAGCCCCGAAAACCTACCCCTGTGCGCGCCGAGCCTATTTTGCATAGGCTCAGCGGTGTGCGCAAGCCCCAGGATGTGCGTATGTCCCGGGGCTTTCCAAAATGGGCGGTCCGGGGGTGGGGCCAGGACGGTGGGCCGGGGGCAGGGCCGGGGCGTGATGGCGGTCCGGGGGTGGTCCAGGGGCAGGGCCGAGTGCTCCGGCACAGCGGCCTGTGCCAGGGCATGGTGCGCCGGCAGCTGGCTGGTGCGCGCAAGTTACGCCTGCCTTGGGCAGGCGGAACTTTTGGAACAAAGGTAGGGGGGGATTTAATTAAGGCTGGGGGGGTGGGTTAGATAGGGGAAGGGAGGAGAAGGTGGGGGGGGGGGGCTGAAAAAAAAGTTCCCTCCAAGGCCGCTCCAATTTGTAGCAGATTTGTGGGGCACAACATCTCTTGTGTAAATCCATGCTGGCTGTGTCCCATTAAATCATGTCTATCTATATGTTCTGTGGTTTTATTCTTGTAATAGTTTCCACGATTTTTCTCGGCACTGTAGTCAGGCTCACCAGTCTATAGTTTCCCAGATTATCTCTGGAGCCTTTTTTATATATCGGAGTTACATTGTCCATCTTCCAGTCTTCAGGTACAATGGATGATTTTAATAATAGGCCACAAATTACAGCACAGGTTGACAGAAATAAACAGTGTATTCAGCATTAGAGCAAAATTACTATGAACCATGTAATTTCAGGTAGTCATGCAATAAATAAAAGTTGCAACAAAGAAAAAAACTTAATTTATAGATTCTAAACTTAAGTTTAAATATTGGACCCAGAAAAAAAAAATCTGTTCAATATTTATTATTAGGGGTTTGTCCTTTGGTCAATATGTACACTAGCACCCCTACGAGAACAAAAAAACACTTGTGGCACCGAGATGGTAGGAAAAATAACTGGTAACCTCTATAGTTCAAGAAAAACTACACAGTCCCACAGATAAATTTCTTTTCTCTCTCTGTGTGTGTTTCCTTTATTGAATGTGTCTCTCCCCTCTTATGTACACTCTAAAGAGCAGCAGTTCTGAGTTGCAGGCCCCAGATTACTATGATCCTTCAGCCTTGCTGAGAGAATCTTGTCTGCCTGCAAAGAGGATATTGTCTGCAAGGTTCTCTAACAGAGCAAACTCCTTGAATATTTTTATCACTTAACTTGTCCACAGCTGAAGAGAAATCCTGTTCTCACTCTCAAACCCTTTTCCTTCCCTCTGGTCTGCCAGCTCTCCATCAGCTCCCCTCTGCATCCCTCCAGCACCCAAGCAGGCAGCACACACAGATGTGCTTTAGTCTTTCTTTGATTAAATTACTGTGCTTCCTGGGCAGAGATTTACACTCTGCAGCTGGGTGCTCCAAGCTGTAAGAGTCCATGTTCCCATGCTGCAAGTGGAAGAGCACTACAGTTATTGGAAGCGTCTACTGTCCCTGCCACAAACACTTTTAGGAAAATCAGTTCACTTCTCTGAGTCCAGTTGGAGAAAGAGTGTACTATCTGCTGGACTCTTGCAGGCTCTCAGGCACATCTGCTTCTCCCTTCCTGCTAAGCCGTTTCTCTCTTTCCAGGCAATGCAGGACCCAGCCCTACTACTCCTCTCAGCACTAAAAATAAATAAATAAATAAAAACCAGCTAAAAGTTCCACATTTTCAGGCTCTCTTCTCCCTAATTGGTCAGAGGCTCTCTTCTCTTCCCGGCTCATTAGGGGAGAGAAGCAGCTGGGAGGGTTTTTTCTTTTCAGAGAGTTCTCTAGCCCAGAGATGACTGCTCAGTCGCTCTCCTCCTCTGGTGCCAGCCAGTACCAGATTTTCCCCAGCTCCCTTTCTCAATCCTTGCAGGTGCTACCACCAGTGCCCCTGCTCCCCCTTCAGAAGCTGCCTCACCACTTGTAGGGTAAACATGTTCTTGTTAACAGGTTGTGCAGCTCAGCTTTCTGGCTCCCTGTCAGGAATATGGCGATCTGATCAACCGCCTACATGCCAGGGACAGGATGAGTCCAAGTGGGCAGTAGCAACTGTTGATACATAACATGGGGGGTTAGTGATCAATCATTTCTCTCTCGCATGCACACTTGTTTTCGGCACGGTATAAAAGAGCAGGACTTTCCAGTGTCCGGCGGGAGTAGGAGATATTGCCTCTATAGACGTATAGAGTGCTGGACACTGAAAACCCCCTTCTCGCCTTTGCTGACCTGACGACTCCTCGATACAAGGCTGATGACATAAAGGGTGCTGGATGGCATATGCAATTGTAACATACCTCTAGGAACTAGGGCAGAGAAATGTTGAATTATCATTGTGACATTAGAAGACTGACAATAGAGTGCTGTCTCTTTAAGAGCGGGGGGGGGGGGGGGAAAGAGATTCAAAATTGGATTGTATTGGGCATGTGCAGCAGATCACTGCTACAGGCTGAACAGAGTTTTCCTGCCCACCTGTGAACTAATAAATGCTGTCTGTTGCTGATTAAGGTGAGCAGCCCTCTATAATTGTATTCATGTATAATGTATTTATGTTAGTTAACATTGTTTTGAGATGTATTGAAGTTGTTTTTTACTTTACCTAAAAAAAAAGATTGGATTGTATTGGGCATGTGCAGCAGATCACTGCTACAGCCTGAACAGAGTTTTCCTGCCCTGCTCTGAACTAATAAATGCTGTCTGTTGCTGATTAAGGTTTTCTTTTCTGGAACCCTGCTGTGGACGATTTATTTATTTTATTTTTTAATTTTTATAGACCGAAGTTCTTGTAGGAACTACAAATCAATCCAGTTTACATACAACTTTTAAATGCCCAAAAAGAGTAGTGGGCTTTACATAGAACAGTTGAACAATAAAACAGGTAACAATAGAACAATAATGATGGAACAAATAGAATAGATAACCAATTAAACATAGTAATATAGTAATAAATATTATATAGAAAATAAATATAAAAGAGATAGAGTAAATGGAGTGTGAGTACAGTATAAATACAAAAGATGAAAGAGCTCAAAAATTAAGGTACAGTTGAAAAAAATCGTAATAGGAAAAACAGTGAGATAACCCATGATTTGGGTTAAAAGACTTGATTAGGTAGCATTAGATGTCTGGGAAGGCTTGACGGAAAAGCCATGTTTTTAGCTTTTTTTTGAACTCCTGATGACTTGGTTCTAGTCTTAGATCTGGGGGGAGCACATTCCATTGGTGGGGGCCTCCTGAAGATAGTGCTCTTTTGCTCAGTGATGATTTTACCTGTGGGGCTTGCAATGTGCCTTTGTATGCGCTTCTAATTGGTCTGGATGAAGTATGAGGTTGGAGTTGGGTGCTTAACATGATCGGAGCAAGATTATATGTTGCTTTGTGAATAATTGTGAGCACTTTATAGAAGATCCTGTGGTTAATAGGATTTGTGAGCACTTTATAGAGGATCCTGTGGTTAATAGGATTTGAGAGCAATTGAACTGTGCCCTGTCAGGATTTGAAGCTTTTCTTTCGGACAGAGGCTGCTGTATTGTGGATTTGACGGTTGAAGCAAAGAGCAGTACTGACATCATCTTCAGCTCTAAATTCAAATGGACACATAGTAGGGTACAATCTGGAACTTTGCTTGTTTAGAGACTGCTTAAGGTTGGGTGCTATTATCACATGCTGATTCTGGTTGAAATACTTAACATGAGTTTATGATAAAGTTAAGTTTTCTCTTGTACTATATATATGTGTTTATATGAAAAATGCAGATGGTTAGGAAGTGAACAGATTTATTTCACTCATTCATCCCAGTAAAGATAAAACTGTTACCCACTAAAGAGCGTGTGGACTCATTTCTGATACTGGGCTGGGAATCAAAGTGCAGGTTTCAGATACAAGGAGTCATAAAGAGATTTGAACTTCAGGGGTTACACAATCATGTGGTATGTAAATAACTTTCTGTAAATAACGTATATTACCATGATGTCACATTAATAAATGATGTCATAGATATTGTGTCAGAGTACCTTACTCTCTCACTCCCAACACCACTGCTCAAAGACCTAAGGATATTGTGCTTTCCTTCTGCGCTTGCACTGTCCGGGGCGCTGGGAGGTGAGGGTGGGGGCTTAGCAGCTGAAGGAAGGCAGAACCTGCAACCCCCGCCAACCCCCTTTCTTATCTTTTTGTCTCTCCCCTTTATTCTGCTTTTTCATTTTCTGGAGCAGAAAGACAAAAAGCCATTACTATGCCAAAAGGGAGGCCCAGGGGGACAAAAGGCAAAATGCCTAATCCCTCTCCCCCAAGAGAGGCAGGCCAATTTTAAATTTTATTTTTTTATTTTTTTTATTTTTGGGGCCTCCGACTTAATATCGCTATGATATTAAGTCGGAGGGTGTACAGAAAAGCAGTTTTTTCTGCTTTTCTGTACACTTCCTGGCGCCGGCAGAAATTAACGCCAGCCTTTGGCAGGCGTTAATTTCTGAAAGTATAATGTGCGGCTTTGCTGCACATTTTGCTTTCTGGATCGCGCAGGAATACCTAATAGGCCCATCAACATGCATTTGCATGTTGCGGGTGCTATTAGTTTCGCGGGGATTGGACGCGCGTTTTCGACGCGCTATCACCCCTTACTGTATAAGGGGTAAAGCTAGCGCGTCAAAAACACATGTCCAAACGCGGGCTAACAATGTGCTCCACCGGAACGCACTGTACTGTATCGGCCCGAAAGTTGGTCTCTAGTTCAAGCAGAATGTTTGGAGCATTTTATCTGGTGACAGAAAATGTTGGAAGCCATGTGTAGAGACATTATTTTGCAAGTACAGTTAAAATACTTCGGACCTTATATTTAAAAACAAAATACAGTATGGGGTAGATTTTAAAAGGTGCGCGCGGGAGTAGATTTGTTCACGCAACCCGGCACGAACAAATCTACTCCCGATTTTATAACATGCGTGCGCTGCCACGCGCATGTTATAAAATACAAGGTCGGTGCGCGCAAGGCTGTGCAAAATCGGCAGCCTGCGCACCGAGCTGAGCAGCCATCCTCTGTTCCCTCCGGCCCCCCCCACCTTCCCCTCCCTTCCTATCTAACCAACCCCCCAACCCTAACTAATTACCCTCCAACCTTTATTTTACAAGTTACGCCTGCCCAAGGCAGGCGTAACTTGCACGCACCAGCTGGCTGCCGGCGCCATGTTCCGGTCCGGGGGCTAGTCTGGAGGCCACGGCCATGCCCCCAGAACGCCCCTGGGCCGGAAACACGCCCACGGCCCCCGCCCCCGGAACACTCCCCGATGATGCACTGGCCATGACAGGCCCCTCGACATGCCCCCGCAGGAAAGCCCCGGGACTTACGCACGTCCCGGGCTTGCGCGCGCCGCTTAGCCTATGCAAGATAGGCTCAGCGCACGCAGGGGGTGGAAGGGGCAGCTTTTCGGGGGTTATGCGCGTAAACCTTTGAAAATCTGCCCCTATATTTGTAAAACATTTTTAGTAGGAAATCCCCTGAAGCAGGCAATTGGTTGAATCATGGCCATGTATTTATTTATTTATTTATTTATTTTATATACCGTTATTTATTTATTTTATATACCGTTGATTAGACAGAGTCCATCTCTACGGTTCACAATTTCTACATTACATTAACATAGAGAGAAAGGAAAAATTACAATTTCTCATAAATATAAAATTCACTAAAAGACAGTAAATTAATTAAAACTTCTAAAATGCCATCTAAATATGAATTATAAAACCTAGGAGTCTAAAATTATAACTTACAGATATGGTTAAGATAATTAAAAGTAAAATCAAAAGTAGAATAAAATAAAATAAAGGTGCTGCCCTTCAAGAGATTCTACTTGCTTTCGTGGGAACCCTGCCATTTATTCCGCATCAAATGCTCGCTGGAATAACCATGTTTCAGATCTTTCCTAAATGTAGAGTTAATTTTTAAAGTTATGATATTTTCTTCAAAGGTATGTTTTGCATTTATGATTTTTAATATATTTATTTTATTTATTTGATATTAATCAGTTTTTGGTATTTCCATATACATTGTATTTTTATCACAACTGTTTCATTTCTGCTGACAATTTGAACATCACAAACTACTAGATTATATGGTGATGAATATATGATGAATATATGATGTACACATTATTGATTAGCATTTTGATTTAACTGTTATCCCCAAAAGAAAAACAAAGCAACATTATTTGCTTTGCTAATTGATTTAAGACTAAACAAAGAAGATAGTGTCCATAATAAATGAACTCATTGTATTCAAATAATTTGAACTGTGTCCTTGCTTGTGACCAGAATCCGTAGTAGCTGCAGCTCTAGCAACTTGATAGTGTTATTAATGATAAATTATAACATTACATACTGTAAAAGTCTGCTTATCTGAATCTTCTCATGCCCTACCTCTGCTTCTCTGATACTTGACCTACCTATATGGTTGAGCACAGGTGTAGACCCTCTTTCCATGGATGTCAGAACATGCCTGGACCTCTACATTGAGTAGTACATTTACTGCAATCCGTTCCCATTATCCCCAATTTCCTAGTGCAATATGTAGACAAAGCAGCTGGTGGAGAGGTGAGCTACAATGAATACAAAAGCAGTTCTTAGCTAAGCTGGCTTCAGGAAATAGTAGAAGGTGGGCTACACCTGATGGGGCACTACCACTCTAAAGCATATAGCCCAGTTGCTGGTCTCTCTCTATACAATAGATTAGATCTTTATAAGCAAAATTATTTTCTTTAAAAGTATTTGCAAACAAAGGGGGTCATTTACTAAGCTGTGATAACCTAAAACAATGATGCAAACTTTCAGATATCTGAAAGGTTTTAAAGATGCACAGAGAAGCAGTCACTACCATAAGAAACTTGTTGGGCAGTCAGGATGGACTATTTGGTCTTTTTCTGCCCTAAAATATGCCCCTATTCAAATTAGCTGCTTTACAATGTATTTGCATGCATAAAATGTATTAATGCACGCAAAGCAGCTAATACATAGATAATTCTAAGCTAATAAAATAATGTGCCTTGCCAGAACCTTTTTATTTCCCAAAAAATTCGCTTTTGAAAATGCGGCCATGCGCGTGACCCTGAATTTTATGCATGCAGGGTTTTTAAAATTTGAGCAAATTTTTTGGCAGGAGTATTGGGATGGTAACGTGTCTCTTGATGCTCCAACACTGAACTTAAAGGGCCATGTGACCTGAAAAAGCCCCTCCAAATTGTGTTGGTAGATTCCTGCCTACCCTCTCCTCCCCCCCCCCCCCCCCCCGTCGCCTATAGAGGCGACATGAGCACAAAAGGTTTTAAAAAAATAAATCAGTGGTGCATGGCGATGCCCTACCCATTTCCAAGCTCTCCCTTTTCTATAAAATACCCCCATAGGCCCCCTATCAATGCCCTCCAGCAGCAGATACCCCTGGCTCTCTCCCCAAAATACATCATCCCTGGGGTCTACTGGGCCCACCCCCTTACATCCAAAATAAACCCTGGTGACCTAGTGGATCTCCCATACTTTTTGAAGACATATTGGTGGTGCAATGGTGATCCAGAGCGCCCCCTAGCTCTGGGCTAGTCGATGAGATAGGGAAAATGGCCAGTCAATGCCATTATAGAAAATGGGGTCAACCAGGCCGGAGCTAGGGGGCGCTCTGGGCCACTATTGCACCACCAATGAGTCTTCAAAAGTATGGGGGGGTTCTGAGGAGGGTCCTTGCCTTCTGAATGTCTCCTACCTTTACCTTTCCTCATTCTTCCCTTCCCTTGCTATATTGTCCTACGTTCCTGAGGAAACATCAGTTGTCTTCATCTGTAACACCAGGACTATACAAGGAGATGAGAGATTTTGTTTTCCAGTTAATTTTTATTGGCTCTTATTATTATTTAGCAGTGCAAAATGAGAAATAGAAAAAAATAACAAGTATAGTGAGGAGGTAAAAAAAACTCAAACTGGCAAGCATGTTTACATTTTAAAAATAGTATGTGATTCTGATATTTTCATTTCTGACCACCTGACACACTGGTTGTTAATTATTACTTGGAATTAATTATTACAAGTCTTCCTCTAGCAATTACTTATGAGCTTAGCAACAGACCCTCTAATGTCCCCTGAATCAGTCATGCTTCTCTTACATTCTAATTGCTAAGACATGCATTTTCTCATATTACTTACGAGTGATTTCTTTCTTTCCGCTCACTAAAATTCATTGATGTGCACTTTTTGGACATGATTTTCAAAAGCAATTACGTGCATAAAAGCCAGTGTTAAGCACATAAATGAGCTCTTAGAAAACTGCAGACATATTCCTTTTCCAGCTCGCAGTCTTAAAATACAAATTTCTCATCTACCATGAGAAATTACAGTGTCAAGAAAATGAATCTTTCCTTAACTTCCAAAGGTCTCCCCTGCCTCAAAAATCCTTCAGGATTCAGGGAGTCCTCTTCCCAATGGAAACGGTAAAAAAAATTATCTGGTGGTGCACTGCGTTCTCCCAGCAAAACACTTTTCCCGGTGAATTTCAGGACAAGAAGCCTCCCGGAATCCTTTAGCTGAAACTCCTCCTTGAATGATCTCCCGGCCCATGCATGTCAAATAATCCTTGGGCCGCGCGCACGTGTGCCGGATTTTAAAATCCACACGCGCGTGTGCGGGCCGCGCGCACAGGGGGGAAATTTAGTAAATTACACGCAGCGGCACAATCGGGTCTTCCCCAGTTCCCTCCCGGTCCTCTCCAATTAAGGAGCGGACCGGGAGGGAACTTCCCTACCCCCCTACCTAAACTCCCTCCCTCTTCCCCTCTCCTCCCCACCCCCTAAACCCTTCAGCTGGAGCCAGCGCGCGCTTCCCTGGGACAGCGGCTAATGGCTGCTGTCCCGGATGGCCTCCATCACACCCCACCCCGCCCCTCCCTGCCCAGACCATGCCCCCCGGCCCACCCCTTTTTCAGGGGCTGGCACTTGTGCGTGTATTGGCACTTACGCATGTGGCCGGGCCCTTTTGAAATTGCACGTGGAGCGCGCAGGGCCCGGCCACGCGCAATGGGGGTCATTTTCAAAGGAGTTACGCATGTAAATGTGACATACTATCGTAGCAATTTTCAAAAGCTATTTACTCGAGTAAAGTGCACTTACTTGAGTAAATCCTATGGACAATTCAATGGCATATATTGTAGCAATTTTGAAAAGCCCACTTACTTGAGTAAAGTGTATTTACTCGAGCAAAAGCCAGTTTTGCTCGAATAAATGCTTTTTAAAATCAGGCCCATAAGTGCTAATTTTTACATGCGCAGCCATTTAAAAATTTGGCTTATACTATTTTGTTTTAAATTTAGTCAGCAAAACCTCATGCACCAAACAGCAGGTATAAATATGTGGGCGTCGATTTGCTGGGATAATTTTTTAAAGCGTACTGATGTACACAATTCCTCCTTGAAAACCGGTGCGCATTTTGCACATATCTGCCAGCTAACCTACATGCAATGTTACAAAATTACCCCATAGAAGGGCAATTTTAAAACTGTTCACATTGGAACAAAGACCTTTCATGGGCTTTGCCCCACTTCTCAAAACAAAAGTATGCCCTTTAAAAACTGCTGTGGGCACAAAGTACTCACCACCACTGGTACCTACTTTTCCTATGGGTAGAATTTTGCTGGAAAAGCACATGTGGAGATTTGAAATGCAGTCTTATGCGTGTAAATGTAACACACTGTCGTAGCAAATTTCAAAAGCCATTTACCCCTGTGAAGTGCACTTAATACTGCTAAAACCTATTGCAGCAATTTTCAAAATTCCACTTACATGGGTAAAACCCAGTTTAGGTCCTGATTTCCAAAAGCATTTATGTTCTTAAAATTGGGTTTTACATGTGTAAATGCACTTTACCCATGTAAGTGGGATTTTGAAAATTGCTACAATACATGCCATTGAATTGTCCATAGGATTTATCTGTGTAAGTGCTCTTTATGTGTGTAAATGGATTTTGAAAATTGCTGTTACATTTACATGCGCAATTAAACTCTGGAATTTGTTGCCAGAGAATGTGGTTCGTGCAGTTAGTATAGCTGTGTTTAAAAAAGGATTGGATAAGTTCTTGGAGGAGAAGTCCATTACCTGCTATTAAGTTCACGTAGAGAATAGCCACTGCCATTAGCAATGGTTACATGGAATAGACTTAGTTTTTGGGTACTTGCCAGGTTCTTATGGCCTGGATTGGCCACTGTTGGAAACAGGATGCTGGGCTTGATGGACCCTTGGTCTGACCCAGTATGGCATTTTCTTATGTTCTTATGTTCTTATGAAAATTCATCTGTAAGCACGTAAATGCTTTTGAAAATTAGG
Organism: Rhinatrema bivittatum; assembly: GCF_901001135.1. NCBI lineage: Eukaryota > Metazoa > Chordata > Amphibia > Gymnophiona > Rhinatrematidae > Rhinatrema > Rhinatrema bivittatum. The sequence goes on from NC_042621.1 coordinate 238,326,988, forward strand.
CCCTATGTGTGTACTTTTCCTCTCTCAACCTTAACCCAGGAATGCCTCCTCACGGTGCGGCTGTGGAACAATGCACAGGGTTTTAGCTGCATTTTCAGACAGCAGATTAATGTGGGTAAAACATGTTTTATCTAGGTAAATTGCTTTGAAAATGAACTTCCCATGTACTTACTCATTTATGATGAAATATCCTCCTCGGGAGTATCATGGGCCTCAGCTCCATGCTTCTGTTCTGAAATAAATGCTGTCCAAACCTGCTCCTTCTTGTGGGCTGGTTCCTCTTGATTCAACTGTCCCGTATCTGTTGCCAGGGATGTCTTTCGTTCTTGGGTTACCCCTGTAGCACTTGCAAAGACCAAAGATGCTACATTTACTGATACCTACACCATTGATTCTTTCACAGGTCAACTTTCTACCACAGCCTGCTTTTCCACCTCCACACTGCTTTAACTTCATGACCGGGCATGTTCTATACCAAAATCTAGAGCACCTGCTTACTTTAACTTCTGCTTTTTCTTCCTCACACAGTCTTCCTTGAGGCCTTCTGATTTTCTGGGATCTTTACCTCTGAGGCCTGAACTTCTGTTGGGCAGTCTGCGAAAATTTCCCTCTCTCTGATGCGGTGGCTGCAGACTCCCTAGCACTGGTACAGCCGGTACTATGGGCGTGATAATGACTTTAAATAGCAGCAGCATCTTACAGCTAGTACATAAATGTCTTTGACAGTAAAGATTTTTTCCCAGCCTGGTGTAATACAGTTTAGCAATTGACCAGCATTGTGATGTGGCAGTATGATAAATGAGCCCCAGTATGTTTCAAAGAATTGTCAGGAACATATACAGTACGGTTATATGGATAAATATAGGTGGATAGATAGATGTAGGCAGATCATATTTTTTTCACATAAAGGAATTTATTTCTTTCCAGTTCTGTTGTTTTTTTAATAGCAGCCAGTTGAGAGTTTTCTTATTATCCTGGCAGCTACCCAGCTTCTATGGTTGTTAGACAATCTGGTTTTACTTCACACATTTTTCCTAACAAAGCTTTCTGGGGCTCAAGGGACAACAGCACAAAATTTGACTATCATGAACTAGAACAGAAAGACTACACAGCTGTTTTCAGATACACATCTATTTATTATTCAAATCTCAGGTCTCTGAAGGACATTAGCAATATCTATGTTTAACTTGCTGCGGTGTATATTGTGTATCATTTTTGTACCTGTGATTCCAGACAGGCAAATGGCTCCTTTCCTTCACCAAAAATTATTTAAAGGGATGAAGGGGCAAGGTGAGGCGATCACCTGAGGTGGCACATTTTTGGGGCAGAAGCAAAGAACCATTTCAGCATGGTGGCACAGTGACGGATGAAGAAGAAGACCTGCATGGCGAGTGACACGCCAACAGGGATAAGACCTGAGGTGGCGAGGTGAGCGATATGCCAGCAGGATTCTCACCTCCTGTCAACAGGAAGAATACATAACCGGTGGTGAGGAGAGTAATATGCTGATAGGGTTCCAGCAAGAAGAAGGCATGTGCATTGGCACAGTGAATAATAAGCCAGAGGAGTTCCCATCCCCCGCTGGTGTGGCATGGTGAGTGACATGTGGGGGTTTCCACCTCCTGCTGGCAGGAAGAAGGACCTGCATGGCGGCACAGTGACTGAAGAGTCAGCCAGTTCCCCACCCCCTGCTGGCAGGATGAAGATTCATTCAGGTAAGAAGAGACTGAAGGGTAAGTGATGTGAGAATAGGGGAGGGGAGGAAAGGAGAAGGTTAAGGGGGAGGTATAAATGAGAGGGGGTGGAGGAAATAAAAGGGGAAGAGCAGAGGGTTATGCGTGAAAAAGGAGGGAAGGAAATGGGAAGAGGGTATGAGAAGAGAGAGAGGGAAGAAAAGAGGAAGGAAGGTGTGAGTGGGGTGGGAGAGAAGAGGGAGAGGAAAAGAGAGGAATAGGGAAAGGGGAGGGAAATAGAGAGAGAACGAGATTGTATGGGGTGGTGTGAGTGGGAGTATGCCCCCCCACACACACACTCACACCATTCACCCATCTCCCACTCCCCCAGAGGGCAGATGCTAGGAAAGGGTAGAACCTAACACTATCTATCCACAATCCACTATCTATCCATTGATTAAAGGGTTATGTGGTGGATGGTGGTTCTCATGATTACACAACAGAAACTGAGCGAGACACCAAGGTCTGGTGTCCTTGCATTGTATGAAGCATCACTTTGCACTCATTAAATATTTTTAACATACAGGTTTTGAAGAGCTTGGACATAACATTGGGTAAAAGTGGGACACTAAGGTGAAATAAATAGAAATAAACAAAAAATACATTTAAAATTAAAATTAAAAAATACAATTATTCTTATGTGTGGGTTGTTTGAAGAATTTGAGGAAAGGGTAGAAGGCAGATGGTAGGATTCCCAAGAGCATGGCACGGGTGTCCGCTTCCTAGAAATATTAGAGTCCGTATTCAGTGTCATTTGTCCAGCTAAATTTGGACTTATGCATTTATTATATATTTTTATTTATTTAAAATTCTTTTATATTCCGCTTATTCCAAATCAAAACCATATTAAGCAGATTACAAACATAAAACATTGATGATCTTAAAACAACCTTAATAAAATCAGCAGGAAACTCAAATAACACAGCTAGCCAAAGGTTTGCTGAAATAAATACGCGTTTAAGATCTTGCAGAAACATTTGACATCACCAATACTAGGTAGTTCCGCTGGATTAGCATTCCATGAGGTGGGCCCCACAGCAGAAAATGTTCGTCAGCATGTTCTCTGCAAATATCTCTCTCTAAAGGAAGGCACAGCCAGCAGGAGCTAATTACAGCTTAAAAAGTGACTCAGTTCATAGAAAGAAAACAAAGCTCTCAAGTACTGTGGAGCATCACCCTTCAGAAGTTTGAAAATCAAAATAAGAATTTTGAATTGAATTAACTGAACCACTGGCCACCAGTACAATTGGCACAATATCATTGTTAAGGAGCTGCATTTTGCAACATCTGAAGAACCCATAGATGTCACTTAAGGAGCCCAGCAAACATAGAGTTACAATAACCAACTGAGGTTAATATATAAGCATGGACGACGGCACGAAATTGTCCATTGGTAAGAAGTACCTCAGATATCATGCCATTCATAGCTTAAAAAATATTCTTTTAACACTGCCACACTGCCTTCGATTGAGGATTTGTTGCAATCGTCCCTTTCTGACGGCTTCACTCTGCCTACCTCTCTTTGTTTGCTCCTCCTCATGCTGCGGATGGACGCCTGGCTACCGCGGCGTCTGCCTGCCGTCCTCTCCGGTGTCTCCGGTCCGGCTTGGGCGCTGTCTCCCACCATGCTCCGCTTGTACCATAGGGTGCGCGCGTGCATGCCACGCAGCCCTTCTTCTTATTTCCTACTTGGCGCAAACCTCCGGGGCGTCCCCCCGTGATGACGTCATGATGCCCGGATATTTAAGGCCTACAATGTTTGCTAGCCTTTGAGTTAGCAAGGGGGTTATCCTACGGGAATCCTACGGATGGGATTCGCTCTCCATACCCAGCTACTCTGCCTCTCCAATCTCTATTGGACTCTCTAACGCTAACAGGGTACCCGCTCCTCGGGGGCCTCACTTGCTTTCCAGGTCGCTATCAGGAAACCGGTACTCGCTCCTCGAGGGCCCATGTTCCCTGACTCGCTGCCTACTCCTACCTTCTCTTCTGCCTGGAAGGATTCGCTAATCTTCAACAACAGTGAGTACTACCATCTTCACCTCAGAGCTATTCCCTGGAACTAGGCACTCGCTCCTCAAGGGCCTGCCTCCGTTCCAGCCCCAGTGCCATCTCCATGGAACCGCTGCATGAGTACATCATCTGCAAGCCTCACAGCTCTCAGGGTTCAGATACTCGCTTCTCGAGGGTCTGCTCTCCCTACCCTGGGGATCTCCTTACTGGGGTCTTGTATTTTCTGCACTGTACTCATTCTCTCAGTTCTTTCCACTACAGCACTGCTACCGGAGGAGTCGCTGTTCCAGCGCCTGAGGGAAACCAGCCCTGCCGGGCTATTCCAGCTACTCACTACTGTCACCTCTGGTGGTTTCCTTACACAGTCTAATAAAAGATCAAACTCTGTGTTTGTGTGTCCTAAGCTGAGCCTGACCTGTGGCCCCTCACGGGACTTCCCCCAGTGGGTGTGGTCAGCTGCCACAGTGTCCAAGTTTCCACCCAAACCTCACAGTTTACAACAGGATTTAAGGATAAATGAGAGTCAAAAAGAACTATGAAATCATGCACAGTGGTAGACACAGGGAGCAGGGTGCCATAATTTGCAAATTACTTGGCCTATCAGCAAAAGGGGCCAAACTCATCCATAGTTCTTCTGTTTTAGCAGCATTCAACATCAATTTGTTTTGCTTAAACCATGACTTAATATCTCTATGGAAGTATGATAGGGACTCAGTCACAGATGTGAAGTCCTTCTGAACTGGGCACAGCAATTGAATGTCATTGGGTAGATTTTATATTCTACAGAATCACAGAAATATCATTACTCAATGGCTGCAATAAATATGAAACAGAACAGGTCACAATGATGAACCATGGGGTACTCCAGCCTTTATGGGCTGCCAAGAAAAGTTTTGATCCCCCAACTTAAATTGTTATTGTCTATTCATAAGAAAAGATGTAAACCAGGCCAAAACCTTTTCTCTCAACCTAAATGAATACAATCGTTCAGTCAAAGTAAAATGATTTGCTGAATCATAAGTGGCTGAGACATCTAAACCCACATTGCTAGGGCTTTAATACCTGACAATCCTCTAAAAATTAATTTACCTGGGACATCACAACTTTTTCCAACAATTTGCCCAAGATTGGAAAAACTGAAATAGGACCATAATTAGTTGTACATTTTTTTTAAATATAGGTCAAACCAAAGCACAAGGCATAATGCCTTCCTGGACAGATTTATTAATAAGTTTGGTAACACCTTCTAAAAATATATGCTTAAGGCCTCAAAGAACCCAGAAAGAACAGGCATCCGAACCACATTGTATTAGTGGAAGAGCTCTGCTGGAGGAAGCTGAAGAGTCAGCACCTGTTTTGCTGTGCTCCTGGCATTTCCAGCACGGATAGTTTCAGTCTACATTCCAGCTCCTAGGTTCTGCACTACGACCAAAAGCCACTTGGAGGATAATGCAGAACACCATCAGAGACATTTTCTTGGTCTTTTCGGAGGTTTCACCAGAAACACCACAAGCAAGACTGAGTAAGTTGAAACTTCTTATTATAATTAGATGTAGAGAAGTGGAGTAAAGAATTTAGGAGAAGAGATTGTTTCTTGTGTTGAGGGTGGTAGGGACATCTACCCTTGAATTGTGAAATCTTTTAACTATTGTTGGGAGCTATTCTCCTCTTTGGCATATTGTCCTCTAAGTATAGTATGAGAAGGAAAATCTTGCTGCTGTCTTATAGTACTCCTGAATGTACTGTCTTCACTGTGCATTACCTGTGAATATGGACGTTATAAATACTTCTACTTCTGTGAGTAAACACAGACACTTTTGGAACCAACTCTGTTCTCAGATTGAACAACCAAACTTCGATGGTTAATCCTGCATAACAATCTAAAAAAGAAGGAGCTGTTTCACCACAGAGAGTTCTAGTCAGCCCTATTCAGTGAAAGTTTCACTTCAGCTGGTCCACTATTGTTTCTGATCACCCACAGCTCAGTAAGAACCCAATAACCTTGACAGAGATTGTAACTTGCTGCCTCAAAAGAAAGATACATGTTGGAGCAAACCCTTTTGCTGCTTTCAAGAAAAGTGAGGCTTCTCTATAACAAGGTCCAGTGGGAGCACTGAGAGGAGAGGATCAACTTGTTGGTGGCTAAAAGGAATCAGTAAATTTTGCTTGGGAATTTTTTTTTTTTTAATTGGGGCGAAGTAAACTATTGGGGTATATTATTTAGGGTGTTTGTGCTTTTGCTAGTAAGGCAGCGAATAAACAGAAGTTAGAGTGCTTTATTTTTAAATAGTCAGTCAGTAAGGCAGCTAATGAGCAGTAGTAAGTATGTTTGTATATTAGAGAAAAAAAAAAAAGATAGCCAGAAGCTAGAAATAAGCTAGGAGCAGTGTATACCTAAGTAAAGCGGTTCAAAAGTTCAGTTACTAACCTTGGAAAGGTGTTAAGATAGTGTGATTTGATTAGGTACCAACATTTGTTAATCAAGAGAGTAGTGAGTCACTCAGGCTAACTGAAGTGTTAAGGTAAAGAACATAAGAAAATAAGAACATAAGAAATTGCCATGCTGGGTCAGACCAAGGGTCCATCAAGCCCAGCATCCTGTTTCCAACAAAGGCCAAACCAGGCAACAAGAACCTGGCAAGTACACAAACACCAAAAAGATCCCATGCTTCTGATGCCAGTAATAGCAGAGGCCAATCCCTAAGTCATTTTGATTAATAGCAGCTAATGAACTTCTCCTCCAAGAACTTAACCAAACCTTTTTTTGAACCCAGCAACACTAACTGCACTAACCACATCCTCTGGCAACAAATTCCAGAGCTTAATTGCGCATTGAGTGAAAAAACATTTTCTCCGATTAGTCTTAAATGTGCTAGCTACTAACTGCATAGAGTGATAACTAGTCCTTCTATTATCCAAAAGTATAAATAACCAATTCACATCTACTCGTTCAAGACCTCTCATGATCTTATCATATCCCTCCTCAGTTGTCCCTTCTTCAAACTGAACAGCCCCAAACTCTTCAGCCTTTCCCCACAGGGGACTTGTTCCATCCCCCCTATCATTCTGGTTGCTCTTCTCCACACCTTCTCCATCGCAACTATATATTTTTTGAGATGCAGTGGCTAGAGCTGTACACAGTATTCAAGGTGCGGTCTCACCATGGAGTGATACAGAAGCATTTTGATATTTTCCATTTTATTAACCATTCCCTTCCTAATAATTCCTAACATTCTGTTTGCTTTTCTGACTGCTGCAGCACACTGAGCCGACAATTCTAAAGTATTATCCACTATGATGCCTAGAACCCTTTCCTGGTTGGTAGCTTCTAATATGGAACCTAACATCGTGTAACTAGAGCAAGGGTAATCTTTCCCTATATTCAACACCTTGCACTTGTCCACATTAAACCTCATCTGCCATTTGGATGCCCAATCTTCCAGTCTTGCAAGGTCCTCCTGTAATGTGTCACAATCCGCTTGTGATTTAACTACTCTGAATAATTTTATATCATCCGCAAACTTGATAACCTCACTAATCATAGGTTTGGCCACGCTTGGAAATAGGATGCTGGGCTTGATGGACCCTTGGTCTGATCCAGCATGGCAATTTCTTATGTTCTTGATATCTTTTGTAATCCATTCCGAAAAATCACATATGACACATACATGAGGCACTATGACATGATTTCTGAAACATGTTTGTATTATGCATATATACAAAATCAATGTTTTCTCTCTGAGTTAAAAGATGCCAGACCTCATGTGCAAGACACATGGATTTTTTTGGGGGGACTGGGGGGTTGAGGGACAATAGGGCAAATCAAGCAGGTGAAGGGAAAAAATGCTGGAACTCAATACCAGAAAGTATACCCCCTGAATAAAATCCTTATACAAAACAAAAGTCAATATTTAAAAGTATAAATGGCAAACTTAAGCAATTTGGTTCAAAGTTGAACTCTGCATGCCTTTAAGCGCTTTTACAGTGGGCAATTTTCAAAAAGCCCTTTTACCTAAGTAACTCAGAATTTGCCCATGTACAGGCTTGTGAAACATATCCTCCCTATGTCCAATTATGTGCTTTTACAGGATCTCTCTGGGAGACGTGCTGGTGGGGTTTAATTATCAAAGTCTCAGAGGAGGAGATGGCCTAATAGGTAGATTTTATAAGTGTTGCTCGTGCAAAAATAGCCCCCTTCACACATATGTGAGCCACGCACGGGCAACATAAATGTTAAGAAGCCAGGAAGTACGCACGTACATACGTGTGCATGCATCAAGAGCAAGGAGGCAGAAAAGGGGCAGGGCATGGTCATTCCAGGGTGGGGCCAAGACATATGCATGTAATCCCTGAATTTTGCATCTGGAGATTCTGAGCCAGAGAGATCCTGAATGAGGAAGAGAGAGCGACAGACAGATGGATACTCTATATATCTCTCACTGTGTAAGAGAAGCACTTTCAACACAGGATGGGTTTTTTTTTTTGGGGGGGGGGGGATTACAAGAGTCTACAGAACCTTGCACCGTACAGAACCTTGCACCGTGATGTTTCTGTGATGTTTCTGTTTTTCCACTGTTGCACTGCATACAGAGTCTGGCTTCTTGCAATTTCCTGTTGAGTTTTTGTCTTTATGTTTCTATTTATAACTTATGGTCTGTTAGTTCTATTTGGTGAGGATCTATCTGTATTATGCAAGTGTAATTAAGGTGAGATATTCTGCTAGCATGTAGTTTATGTGGAGGAATCTATAGCAGCCTGACTTCTTCTGTTTTAATAATAGATGTATTGGTGTGTTAGAGCCTGGTGTAATATTTCCAGTGCTGCCTCTTCATAGATAGGGTTGCTATTGTTTTGAGTCCTTGGATGTAGTGCTGTTACGGTATGACAAGTTTGCTATATAGGTTCTAAGAGTATTTTGTTACTTTACAAAGATAGTAACTTTCAAAGTGGCATGCAGGTGCACACGTGCGCACATTCATCAGCCTGTGTCCAGGGACGCGGCTTTTTTATAACATATGTGCATATATACGCGCATATATGCACTGAATTTTAAGTGGGCACGGGCCTGTGCATGCAAGTGCCGCTTCTACTGCATAAGGAGGATTTTGAAAGGCATTTGTGCTGACACCATTATCATGTTCCCAGTTCATTCCAGTTTGCCCAGTTAAGGGATAAGACTTCCAACCCCTCCTGGTTTAATAGCCTTCCTTCCCTCCTGTTAGCCCCGACCTTTAAAACTCCGCTGATCTGCCTAGATTTTTTTGTTTTATAACTTTCACATCATCCATATCAGAAGTAAAATTACATGGCAGGGACCTTGATGCACATCGGATCCTGTAACTGTTTACATGCAAAGTTCAGGTTGAAATCCCAGGAACACCCATGACCCACCCAGAACACTCATTCCCCACCCCTTTTTGGAAACTTCATTTGGGCGTGCAGCGACATCTACACGTGTAGCCAGGTGACATTTAAAATCCACTCAGTGCACGCCAGTCCGATATATTCGCACATCCCCTAATTGATGCACGTGTCGGGCTTTTAGTTTCTGGCAGTGGAAGGTGCATATACTGGTCTGACTGAGGTGACAGCGCCATTGACTCGCGCGTGCATGTTATAAAATTGGCGCATCCATGCGTGCGTACACATTTGAAAATCTACCCCAATGTGTATAAATGTCACTTTGGCTTGCTCCCTCCATTTTGGCAAGCCTCCCTGTTACCCCCAAATACTTCTGCCTAGACATGCCACTGCTCCAGAGCAGACGGGAGGGGATCAGATTTTCCAGGTATGTGCACATGTAAGCTCCAAGTACTGTATTTTCACAGTGAGTTTCTTTTTAACAAGCCTTGAGAGAGAAGGTCATAGAGCATGCTCAGAAGGTTGCTGTTGCTTTACAGCAGGCATATGTGTAAGTAAGTAGCCTTCAGAAAGAAAAACATGAAGTCCCCTCCCAAGAGCATACATTACAATGGTTCTTCTGCACTGGCTGCAAGGACAGAGTATGGGGAACAAATGTCTGTTGGACAGTGATTTTCCCAGGCACAAGTGGGCTGCCTTGTAAAGCAGCCCCTTAACCAATTAGAAAAAAAGTAAAGGGAAAAAAAACTCCCTTTCTGAATGCAGAAACTCAAGCTGCATATTTCTTTATGGGACCATAGATGTGGTCCTCCAGCTAGTCAGAGTGTCAGCCATTTTGCCTAGTGAAGAATCAGTGAGAGCGGGGTTTCCTGAAAAATGATGGAGTTTGTGCAGAAAGCCATTCTTTCCTCCTGTCCCAAGCTAGAAGAGAGAGAGAGAGAGAGGACCCAATCAAGACAGGCTCCTTATACTGTTTGGATTCTCTATAAATCTGTTTCTTGGTACCAGAATTCAGTAGCAGTTGCTGGAGAAGCAGCTGGAGATGAGAAGCCAGTAGTAGTGGAGCTGGTAAGTGACTGCATCACTGCATCAGGAGGAGTCACAGAGGAGGACGAGAGAGACACATAGGAATGGAGAAAAAGCCATGCTTGACATCACAGAGCTACAGCCAGGAGGAATCTTTTGACAGTCTGCTGCATGAAAGATAAAGCACTGAGATTGCTTTTATCCCCTGCACCACAATCTGCTTGCCTGCTGGTTAGCAGAAAAGTTCCTGCTGTCAAGGCATTACAGCCCAAGCAACTGAAAGAGAGGATGGCACTGGATTGGAGGTACTTCTTTTAAGGAACCCTATACTACCTCATATCTTTTAGAATGGTTTATAAATAACAGTTTTCAGCAGCACATTTATTCAATAACTGGGAAGTGTGTTCATCGCATATTTTGGGGAACTTACTAAGTGATCCTAGTTTTTCTCACTTAGGTGGTGGCATTTTGGAGGTAACAGAAGATCAAAATGTGCTCAGTATTATTGGAGTTTAGTGACCCTATCTCCTCCTGCTGTTTACCCTCCTGGTCCAATAACTTTCTGCAGTAAGAAATAGGTTTGCTTGGGCTCAGTAAGACTAAATCGTAGAGTTGGTGATAACAGTGCCTCATGAGGAAGGACTGAAAATTAAGTGGTCCCAGCAGTTTCTGGGTGTGTACAATTCTGGTCACCACATCTCAAAAAAAGATATAGTTGCGATGGAGAAGGTTCAGAGAATGGCAACCAAAATGATAAAGGGGATGGAACAGCTCCCCTGTGAGGAAAGGCTGAAGAGGTTAGGGCTGTTCAGCTTGGAGAAGAGACGGCTGAGGGGGGATATGATAGAGGTCTTTAAGATCATGAGAGGTCTTGAACGAGTAGATGTGAATCGGCTATTTACATTTTCAGATAACAGAAGGACTAGGGAGCATTCCATGAAGTTAGCAAGTAGCACATTTAAGACTAATCGGAGAAAATTATTTTTCACTCAACGCATAATTAAGCTCTGGAATTTGTTGCTAGAGGATGTGGTTAGTGCAGTTAGTGTAGCTGGGTTCAAAAAAGGTTTGGATAAGTTCTTGGAGGAGAAGTCCATTAATGGCTATTAATCAAGTTTACTTAGGAAATAGCCACTGCTATTACGGTAATTGCCAGGTTCTTGTGGCCTGGATTGGCTTCTGTTGGAAACAGGATGCTGGGCTTGATGGACCCTTGGTCTGACTCAGCATGGCAATTTCTTATGTTTTTATGTACCATCAAGGACACAGAATTAACTATTCAGCCCTAAAAGCAGCTGGGAAAATTTTCCCCAACCACTATCACCATAGTTTGCCTGGATCATGGAAAAAACACTCCTCTGCATTAGAGGGAGCAGTTTGCATGCAAAAGACTGCTGGATACAGACTGTCATTCGCAACAGACTATTTTTGTTTTGTTATTAGGTAAATAGGCGTGCGTCTAGGCACACAAATCCCATGTCTGCTGTGTAAACTGGGGGATTTTAAAAGGGTCGTGTCCATGCCATTGCCAGTTTCACCAGTTCATCCAGCAGTTTGCCCAGTTAACAGCTAGGCCCTCCAAACTCCCCTGCTTGAATAGCTTACACTCTTCCCAGTTACCCCAGACACTTAGATCCCCTCAGGTATGGGTAGTCTTTTTTATTTTTTTTAACTTACACCTCATCCCTAGCAGAAGTAAACTTGCGTGGCAGGGGATCTGGGCACACACCCAGGTGTGTAAGTATTTGCCAACCCCTAAAATGTCTATGTCCTGCCCAGACCACATCCCACGAGTTGTTATAAAATTACCCCCACGTTGCCTTTTCTTCCCTCAAGTGGATTTTCAGTCACTTTGAAATGTAACATGCAAGTTCCTAACATGCATAAGTCAATCATAAAAATGCGGTATTTCAGAGGGCATGCAGAGAATTTATCCATGCAACAAAATTTTCTAAAATTAGGCACACTACTGGTGTGCATGCAATCTTTTTTGTGTCATTTTGCATCAAGTAAATTTATGCACTTATTTCTAGCTGCAAAAGAACTCGATATTCAAATTCAATTTATGCTGGTACCATGTATTTAAGAATCAGGTTGTTTTGTGCGTGTTTAAAATGGTGGAGTAAATTTACCAAGGGGTTCTGAGTGTAAAACTAGCATGTAGCATGTACGTGCTATTTTATAATTGTCAAGAGCATGTGCTTATTTTCAGTTTTACTGGGGAAAAAGTGGCGGTGAAGGGGCGTTCTGGGGTGGGATTCGGAAGTATGTGCACTAGTAGCTGCTATTTTGTAGGAGGTATATACCGTGCATATAACATAACTCAACTTATTCCTACACCTTTTCACCTGCTGACTCGTGCAAGTGCAATCGGACTTGTCCATGGTCTACAGTTTTTGGATGAAAGGTCTGGGTGAACTGGTGGGCTTTCAGGATGACGTACTAGAGATCTAGATGAACTCGAGAAGGAGTGAGTGAACTGGAAGAGTTATCAGTGAACCGGTGACTCCAAGTATGAGCGCAAGTATTTCCAAAACGGTATAAGTGCATGGGGTGAACTTTACAAAGCTGGCATGCGCCAAAGCTGGGAGACATGCAGAAGTCGGACGGGAGCATGCTGCCTGGATTTTAAAAGGCGCCCACGTATGCGCATATCTCCCGTAAAGTGCACAAAAATATTTTCACAAAAAGGGGCAGGGTGTTGGCGTGGTTTGGGCAGGGCATGGGCGCGCCAGGATTTATGAATGAAACCAGCACGTAAATACCTAGGGGTAGATTTTTAAACAGATGCACAATTTTATAACATGTGTGCGCAAGGGGGGGGGGGGTGGAATATTGCAATTTTTGAGCAGTGACACATCGTGGCCTTCCCCAGATCCCTCCCAGTCTGCTCCTACCTTTTTTTTTTTCTTTGTTTACGAACTTAGCAGTCTGAACATAACCCCCGTATTTTACGCATGCGGGCGATTTAAAATTCGCCCATTAGTGCACAAGCACACACAGGGGTCCCCTACGGTGTAACTTTGCTTCTGCTATGGATGGCGTGTAAGACCTGAAACAAACAAAAAAAAAAAAAAAACTAGGCTAGTCAATGGGATTTTAAGGGTAGGGGTTAACAGGATAAAACGGAGGCTAATTAACTAAGAGTTAGGAAGCCCTATCCTTTACCTGGGTGAACTGAGAACAGGGGCAGATTGTAAGAAAACATCAGTCCGGGGCATTATTTCAAAATAGACCCAAGGGTATTATGCCCAACACCCTTGTGTGCTGTCTGTGCAGCACATGTTTCAACAGCTCCCAAAAGCACAGGAAGCTGACCCTTGAGAGTACCATGTGACCTGCAGCCAAAATATCGAAAAACCCGAATTCCACATTTTTCCTAAGTAACTAAGAAGATCCCTAGACCATGAATGATCAAACTGAAATGCTGTCCCCCTTCCATCCAGTCAACTGGCTGGCCCTGTGCCCACCTCAAGTCTGATTAACACATTAAGTAACAGCAGAAAAAGACCCAAGTAGTCCATCCAGTCTGCCCAGCAAGTTTTTTATTTCGTTTAGGGTAATAACTGCTGCTCTGCTTTTCTTCATTTCCATCCTTTAGCTGCTATGGATCCTCTGTGTTTATCCCACACCCTTTTGAACTTCATCACCTCTTCCAGAAAGGCATTCCATGCATCCACCCCCCTTGGAGAAATATTTCCTAACTGTTCCTATCCCCTCAAAGTTTCATATTGTGACCCTAGTTCTACAGATTTCTTTCCAGTGGAAAAGGTTTTATTCTTGTGCATCATTAATGCCTTTCAGGAATTTAAAAGTCTGCATCATATCTCTCCAGTCCTCCAGGGAATACATATCCAGGTCCTTCAGTCTCACTTCATATGACTTTCGATGCAGACCCCTCTGCCTTTCTCTGGGCTGCTTCCATCCTGTCTCTGTCTCTTTTGAGATACGGTCTCTCTCATGTATATATAGATCCTGGATTCCTGACCTGTTAAAGTCTCTTGCCAACCAATCAGCTCTTGAAAAGTTGCCAAGTGATGAGGCAATCCCACTGCCAACCAGTGGCTCAGACACATATTCTGCTATTGTGCTGCTGCTCATGTGCTCATTCAGGAGGTAATTTTCAATGGAGTTAACATGTAAACGTAACATACTATCATCAATTTTAAAAGCCCATTTACTCACTTACAGTACACTTATGCATCTCAGACCTATTGGCAATTCAATGGCATATATTTTAGCAATTTTCAAAAGCCCACTTACATGCGTAAAGTGCATTTACATGTGTAAAACCCAGTTTTAAGCATGGAAATCCTTTTGAAAATTAGCCCCCCCCCCCAGTGAGTGCCCCCTGCATCATTATTTAAAGTTCTTGCTGCCAGCCCTATCCCAGCTTGCTGCACCCCCTCCCTTTCCCACCCCTTCTCAGCAGCCCCACTCTCCAGGAAATTAATTGGCTCCACAGCTACCTGCCCCTCTCAGAGCTCAGTCTAGCCATCTCAGACAGAAGCCTCACTAACAATGCACAGGCATTTCCTCCTGGCTCACCCCCCCCCCCCCCCCCCTGCTTTCTGTGACTGTAGCTTGCCTCCACCTGCTACTCCAGTCCCTTCCCATTGACTGTGTGCTGCACATTCTGCTGATTTTATAGTTATGGTTTTTCAGGTTCTGCGCTGCCTACTTACTCCAGGGTAGGAAGGACCAGAAATCATTCATGCTGCTGGATTTCTCATGGATTATAAAAAAGAAAATGTAGCCATAGCCAAGACTGCACATATCACTGCTGCAGTCAAGACTGGGGACAGCCACTGACACAAAGCTCGAGATGGATTCCTGCTTTCCCATATGGAACCAGTGCAATCAGGGCCAGTGCATGGGTATTAGGCACCCCCTATCCTCCCCACTCACAATTAAAAATGATGCATTTATAATGAATGTACATGAAAAAGGACATTCAAAGTATAGTCTTCTAAACTAAAACATTATTTATTTACATGCACTGCTGGGGTGCCAACCACAAAACCCTGCAAAAGACATTTGGCACCCATATGGTGTTAGGCCTATTGTTAGGCTTGGACTTGGCCCTTGGAAAGTTTTGTGAAAACTGAATTACATTATAGTAAACCTCCCATACCAAAATAGAACTACCAGCCAGCACTCAAAGAGTAATAATCCCACCTATGAAAATGTAACATTATGAATATTACACCAGGCCCTAAATCACCGATATACCTCCTATTAGGAAAACAAAGGAATTGAGGATGCTACTGATCCCCACACTAGCAGAATCCCTCACCTCAGTTATATGTGCAGAACACAGAAAGACCCTCACCAAATATAGAATAAAGAAACTATAAAGTATAAATAGAAATATGCAGATAAAACAGAACCGGAAACTACAACAAGCCAGTGTCTGTATGCAGTACAACAATGGAAAAACAGAAACATCATCATGTTTCATAAAATAAACAAAATCATAAAGCATCAATCATAGAAACATAGAAACATAGAAATGACGGCAGAAGAAGACCAAATGGCCCATCCAGTCTGCCCAGCAAGCTTCCCTCATTTCTTCTCCCATACTTATCTGTTTCTCTTAGCTCTTGGTTCTAATTCCCTTCCACCCCCGCCATTAATGTAGAGAGCGGTGGAGGAGCTGCATCCAAGTGAAATATCTAGCTTGATTAGTTAGAGGTAGTAGGAGTAGTAACCGCCGCAATAAGCAAGCTACACCCATGCTTATTTGTTTTTACCCAGATTATGTTATACAGCCCTTATTGGTTGTTTATCTTCTCCCCTGCCGTTGAAGCAGGGAGCTATGCTGGATATGCGTGAGGTATCAGTTTTTTTCTTCTCCCCTGCCGTTGAAGCAGAGAGCTATGCTGGATATGCATCGAAAGTGAAGTATCAGGCACATTTGGTTTGGGGTAGTAACCGCCGTGACAAGCCAGCTACTCCCCGCTTTGTGAGTGTGAATCCTTTTTTCTTCTCCCCTTCTCTCCCATGCTAATAAAAAGAATACATATTTGAAAACAGTTAATGAATAAAATATCAAATAATTACAATTGTATATAAAATGTTTAAAAAATTTCCAAAACATCAATAAAATATTTCAAAACAATTAAAACCAATAAAGATAAAAGGTCCCATACTCTTACATCAAAATAAATAAATAAATACAATATGTCAGAACATTTGACTCCAAAAACCCTGAGATGGTTGGATCTGAGGGATGTGCACAGACTTTCTCCTCTTGCTCTCATACACACACAACACATATACACTCTCACATACTCACTGACACACACTTCCATGTTCATTCACACACAACACTCTCACACAGTCACAAGCAATCATGGACACACACACACCGTTACACACACATGCTCACTGACACAAAAACAGTCATACATGCTCACTGACACTCTCAAACTCACTGACACACACAAACGTTGTCTCACTTTTTCAGATGCTCACCGACACAAATGCTCAGACTCACATACACTTTCTCACATGCTGACACACAAATACTCAGTCTCACACACATTTTGTCACACGCAGAGTCACACATGAGTACTCACATATAGTTGCGCACACTCTGACCGGATCACTCACACACACACACTCTACCCAAAAAATGCAGGAGCAGTAACAGCAGTCAATTTTTTTTTTTAATATTTTTTACTCACATTGGTGGTTAGGGGGATGCAGGCAAAGCCCCGTGTTAACAGAGTCCCAGTGAGCTGGCTGCCTGTTGCTGCGGAAGGAGGCATTCTTTGCCTTAGGAAGGGGAAGGCTGTAAGCCTCGATACCGTTTTATTTTTTTGCCGCAGCCCAAGGACTAGGGGACCCACGGCAGAGGAGCCTAAGGCATGCAACATGGACCCAGGGTGAGTCAGCAGTGGGAAGCCTACCACCCGCCTCCCGAAGGGAGAGAGAACATGAGCCGTAAGAGGAAGCGGCTTCACTGTTTCCTTCCCTCCACAGTGAATGGGGGGGAGGGGTGGGCGGGTCCAAAAAAGCAGCAGGAAAAAGAGCGCGAAGGCACCACCACCACCACCACACTTCAATGATGGAAGGGGCTTCCAGCACGAGAGAAGTGCGGCCGAGGCCCGGGGTTGGTCACAGTGGCCCCGCAGGCATGGGGCCGCCGCCACCATCACTAACCACGTGATTTGCTGGACTGGCCCACCAGGGCGTGCCCGAAGCCCCGATAGGCCAATCCGCCCCTGACTGGGAATGAACAGGGGAAACTGATAATTGCATTGATGCGCATGTCTACTAAAATCCCCCCACTTACATGGTAAAGGAGGAACTTGCGTGCACATGCGCACGTCCATATAAAATTGTGCGCACATGTACATGCATATAGCCTATTTTATACACCATGTGTGCATATATGTACATATCTTATAATATGGCCGCGTCCTTTGGGGCGAGCCGGCATACATGCGTAAAATTACTGTCTTATTTTAGAAAATACCTGCCTCCGCGTGTAATTCTGGGTGTTTACTGGCACAGTGTCAGAATTATTTCATGCATAAAATATGTGTGTGTGTTTATAAAATGGGTAGAGAAAGTATGTATTTTCTTACATTGGAAATATACCTGCAAGCTGAAATATGCACACAGACTGGTGGTATTTTATAAACTTTGCAGTTCCTGCTGCATAGTTTATGAAATGCTAACATTAATATTCGTGCATCCACTTACATGCACAAATGCTGTACAGTGGATCAGTTTGAAAGTTAGGCTCCCTGTGTGTAATTTGGCAGTGAGGTGCACCTCTGAAACTTTAACCCTTAGGGCCTGATTTACTAAGGATTTTTTCCCATTCTGGGAGCAATAATCAATAGTATCCATGTTAGTGCAGACTCTGCAGATTCTTTTACCCACAGGATTTGTACCACTAATTACAGCAAAACCATGCTAGTAGTTTTGCTTTGATTATTGCCTAATGAAAAATTACTCACAGAGATTTGCGCCTTAGGTAACTGGATCCTTAGGGCCAGATTTTAAAAAGGTTACACGTGTAACCGGTCTTACGCGCGCCGGGACTATTTTCAAAAGGCCCGACGACACGCATAAAGCCCCAGAACGTGTGTAAGTCCCGGGGCTTTACTAAAGGGGGGGGGGGAGGGGTGGGGCTAGAGGCCTCTGACACAGCGGCCATTTGCTGTTGTGTCGGAGGATCACATGCCGGTGCGTGCACAACTTGCCCAGAGGCAGGCGCAAAAGGTAAGACAAAGGTCAGGTGGGGTTAGAGTAGTGCTGGGGGGGGGGGGAAGGTTAGGGGAAGGGGTAAGAAGGTTAGGTTAGGGGGAAGGGAAGTTCCCTTCCAGGTTGCTCCGATTTCAGAGCGGCCTGGGAGCGAACGGGGGAGGGCAGCACGGCGCGGCGCACGCAAGGTGCACAATTGTGCACCCCCTTGTGTGTGCTGACCCCTGATTTTATAATTGCACGCGCCTGCGCGCGCAAGTTATAAAATCAGGCGTACATGTGTGCATGCCAGTTGGGGGTGCACATGCACACCCGCACGCTCCTTTTAAAATCTACCCCTTAATGTGCAAAGTTTAAGCTTCCTCCCTGATCTAAAACTTGGTTGGAATTTGCATATCAGTATCTATATACAGAGCATCCTTTGTAAGTACGTAGAAGGGCCAGAGGGAGTAGACTCAGGAATACTGAATGGAGTCATTTCTTCCACTGAAAACGTGGTGAATGCCCGGAACAGCCTCCTAGTGGAGGGAATAGAGGGAAAATGGGTCTGAGAATTCTCAAACACATAAAAATACTCAGACATTAGGGAACAAGTGCAGGACAGCCAAGTTCAAAAGCTTAGCACATTTAAGCAGCATTGTCTGAATAATCAAGGTCATTACTCACCCTGTAAAAATGTTGTTAGCAGTAATTTTGATATGAGTTTGACAGTTCTTGGTTTTGATGATTAATATTGCTACCCTTAACATAAATCTTGGGGATAACCTACACGGAGCAGCAGTTACTATCATAAGGAGCTTGCTGGGAAGACTGGATGGACCATTTGGTCTTTTTTTTGCCATCAATACCATGTTACTATGTATGAAGATAAAATTGGCAGTAAACCACAGATCACATATTTTCCATTAAATGCTCAATTGTTGTTATTGCAATCTAAATTTCTAGCTATTTTATTATCTAGCCTGCAATTTTTCTAACAGTATGCCTTATTTGCAATAAAGCCTTTCTTGAATGAGTGAGGCAGAAATGAACCAATACATTTTCTGAAGTCCAGCTCTATAATATCCATAGTAATCTCTCTATCCATATTCTATTATTTTCTCACAAAATGGCATTAATTTTGTCTCTTGGAAAAACCATGCTGAATCCCATTTATGAAGGTATGTTTAACAACATGTTGTGTATAATCATATCCCTGATGGGTATCATTAACCTTTCAGCACTTTATCAGCATTGTAGTGTCAGACTTGTAATTTCCTATGTATCACTTATCTCCCTACAAAGTCCTAGAAAACATTTTAGTCCTAGAGAAAACTGTTCTTTGTAGGTTGTGATGCTAGGTTGATTCCAATATGTTCTTATACAAGACCACAGTCCCTTCACAGCTATCATTGCTTCTAAGGTCACAAACATGAGGGTTCCACCTTCTTTATTGGACCTATTTTAACTTCTTGGTATAACATTTTAGGCACTACTGGTCTATTCACTATGAAATCTATTACTTTTCAATAATGAGATTTCTATTCAAATGAACCCAAAATCTGGGAACCCTTTTTGCTTAAGGTAGACTTGCTCCATAAAGATATGCATAGAATAAGTTTCTTAATATCTGAACCAGCAGAATTTAATGTAGTGTGTGGTTAAGGACTCCGGCTAATATTTCATTTATTTATGGTTATTATTAGATTTGTACCTTCAGCTAGCTCTGTGTCAATGTGTACTTGACAATGAGTTTGACTTTAAAAAGAGTAATGTGAAGGTTATAATATGGTGGAAGAAAGGTTAAGAGTTCTTCTGCTATGTTGTTTATGATTTTGTAATTGTTGAATTGTAAATATGAGCTAATCTGTCAATCCTGTAATTTTTAATGTACCATTTTTAATAAAAATTGCAATAAAAAAATTTCATGTACACATCTTTGGATTAGTTTACATTGGTCCAATTAAGGGTATCACAACCTACAAAAAACAGTTATCTTCTTTCAGAAAAAATGTGCTATGCTTCCATAGTTTCTTGGTAATCATCATTGACTGCAAAGGAGACAAGAGCTCTTTATCATGTGAATGACCAGTTCAATATCCTGAAATGTAATCCATTTGGACCTAGAGTTATGCTCATTTTCGCTACATTTTTATTGCAGTACTTTATATTGCTTCATTCAGTAAGCATTATATTTTATCGTTTCTAATATTTTTGTTGAATACTAGCAGTGTGATACTTTAGTGTAAATATACCCATAGTACTTATAGTTGTTGCATGTGTGACTTACAAACTTACAAAGTATCTAGGCATCTTTATAACTGTTCCAATATTTCCTTTTTCAGTTAAATGATCAGTTTCTTCAAGAAAATTTACATTTTTGCAAATACTAGGCCTGATTTTCAAACGCATTTACAAGCTTAAAACTGGATTTTATATGTGTAAATGCACTTCACCCCATAAGTGGGCTTTTGAAAATAGTTACAATATATGCCATTGAATTGCCAATAGATTTTAGCTATGTTACGTGCACTCAACGCAGATAAATGGCTTTTGAAAATTGTTACGATAGTATGTTATATTTACATGCATAACTCCTTTGAAAACTAACCTGATAAAATATAATCGTAATGAAAACAATTAACACAAAACAGTGTAGTCTATGGTACTGTGAGTCATTTTTAACTTTGTGCTTTCTGTATGGCTACATAATATTTATTTTTTAAAAATCATCACATGATACAGCATGTGATGTGTTCTTAATCAGCATAGAATAATTTCTCAGAGATTAGACAGGAAATAGGAACTGGAAATTAGTAACAGTAGAAGCTTCTGAACCTGTGGAACCTAGAAATAAAAGACTATGGGGTAGATTTTTCAAGAAGCGCGCGCAGGGTACATTTGTGCGCACTACACGGCGCGTACAAATCTACACCCGATTTTATAACATGCGCGCTGCTGCGGGCATGTTATAAAATCCGGGGCCGGCGCACGCAAGGGGGTGCACACTTCCTTCCCCTATCTAACCCACCCTCCAGCCCTACCTAAATCCCCCCCCCCACCTTTGTTTCAGGAGTTACACCTGCCTGGGCACCTGCCAGTGCACCATCCCCTGGCACAGCCTCTGTGCCGGAGGCCTCGGTCCCGCCCCTGGCCCGCCCCAGACCCGTGCCACGCCCATGGCCCCGCCCCCTCCCCGCCCCTTTTTCGAAGCCCCGGGACATACGCTCGTCCCGGGGTTTGCGCGCGCCCCCGAGCCTATGCAATCTATGACAATCGATGTTCAATCTATGACAATCTGTGACTTCACTACAGCTATCAATTCTCTCAGTTTCCTAACATATTTAGAGAGTGTGTACTAAATTAAATAAAATCTCTTTTGTAAGTATAAATGTGATATTTTTGTTTCAGAGAGACTGAAAGAAGAGAGAGGGCTAGGCAAGAATGTAAAGAAAAACTAGAAAACTGCAGTGGAGGACAATGTTAGCAGCAATAGTTGGAAGGAAAATACAAAGAGCGAGCTGGAAGGAGACAGAATGTGCATGTGTTTCACATTTTGCAGCCTGGCTGTTACGTAGTGTCAGATTGCTGCTGGAAGCCAAGTCGGTAGGAGATAAAAGAGACTCTTCTGCTGCTGGTTCAGCCTGCGGGCAGAAAAGTGAGGATAAAGGGGAGCCCGAGGTATTTTTAATTCCTGTGAGGGAAGGGGAATTGGAAGAGGGTCTTGGATGGGCATTGGAACAACAGGCGGTTTGGAGTGGGGGATTGGAATATGGAGGACCTAGCGGGTTGCATGCTGCAGGGGCAGGGTGAATTGGAATCAGGATGGGGCTCAGGGGATTGTTTCATGGGAGGTCCTTGCTGTTGGAGGAAAGGTCCAAGACATGGCATGCTAGTAGCTTCCTACAGCCCCAGACCGGGAGCTAAATTTAGCATGGTAAGAGACGGTGTTAAATTTCAGCTCCTGGATCTGGGGCTCTTAGCGTACATTATAATACGGGTAACAACAAAGGAGGTCATTCCCATGCTTTACACAGGATTTGCATTAACTTTTAAAGCACCCCCATATGCATTACAAAAAGCTGGTTCTGGCTTACAATCGGGCCTTTGTAAATTTATACATTAACCCCTCCATCCCCAAGTGCATTTGCTAAGCATAGCGCATGTTTAGGATAAAGGCTCTTATTTGGTCAAAAAATGTCAAGAAATTTTCACTTTTTCATGCTTAAAAGTTCACAAACTCCAATGAATGTCAACTGGAGACTAAAATATCTTCCTCTTTCCACCACCAAATCCTCCTCTTAGGAGCTCTCAGAGTTGGGATATTTAAACATAGAATATCTGAATCCATTATTTTATCCCAGCATTGAAATTACAGCAATAGCTCTTTTTTAAATTTCTCTTTCCCTAGCCATCCTGGATTAACAACCATATTTACAATGACTGCACAAGCTGTCATTCTTATTCTTGCTAAGCATTTTCACATTCCGCACTTCTATAATATTATACAACAGAGTATTAGCTTACAGCCTTAATGAATGCCAAAATGTTATCGTCAACTATTTTTAAATTACTTGTGGGTTGTTGTTTTTTTATTGCAACAGTAAGGATGAAAGATTGCAAATGAGATTATGTACAAAAAGCACTGCAATACTACCTTGAGGAAGTAATCCTGGCTTCTATATTAAAAGAAGACGTTCCATGCAGAATTAATGGTGTATACTTTTACACCAAGAGTATGCTTCCAGCATTATTACCTATGTAAGACTAGAGGCAGCCGGGCCCGCTGTTTAAAGGTAATGGTCATCCTGGGGAGGGGGAGGGAAAGTGGCTGTAGGGGGAAGCAGAGGAGGCAAACTGTAAGATTTTAGGTGGGGGGAGGCCGGGGTCAGCATCGATCGGTGTCACGGTAGTTTAAAATGTTTTTTTTGTTGTTGTTGTTTTGCCTACCTTTTTATCAGTCAGCAAAGGAGGGAAGGTTAGAGACATGGAGGTGGTGGTGGTGGTGAGGCAGGCATTGGGCCAAGAGGCCTTCAACTTGTTTTTTTTTGTTTTGTTTTGAAGGTGCACTACTTACCCAGATATAACTGAAAATATCCAGGTAAGTAGCCTAACCAGGTAAGTCTAACCAGCAATATTGAACCAATGGCCAGTTAGGGTTAAAGTTATCCAGCTATGTGTAGTATATTTAGTGGGATAGATAGAAAATGGGAAGAAACCTTGGGCTCCTTAGAGAAAATCTGCTGCATACAAATGAGTATAGTATTTCAAATCTCCAAACAATAGGTAAAATAACAAAACAACTGTAGCTCTGTGGCTGCCTGGAAAGAAGGGAATTTTTTTTTAAAGTATTGTTTATTCACAAAGACAATAACTTTTAAACTGGTGCGCGGGTACACATGTGCATTCATTCATCAAACCACACCCACAGGCATGGCCATTTTATAACATAGAGCATCAGCAAGCCAGTCATGGCAGTGAGAAACACTTGCCGTCTGGACTTCTCGTCACTTGCGGTGTAGATGTTTGTTTGGATTACAATTTCATTATAATATTCTTGCAAACATCTACACCACAAGTGACGAGAAGTCCAGACGGCAAGTGTTTCTCACTGCTGTGACTGGCTTGCTGATGCGGTATCTTTTCAAATGAACAATATCTAAATTATTTAAGGACACCACGTTCTGACAAGTATCTGTGGTCGGCACAGCTCTACAATACTATTTGACTTGGTCTTTTTTTGTTTTGGGTTTGATTTATAAGACTAGTGCCGCAGTTCTTTGTTTTGTTGTCATTTTATAACATACACATGTCTGTGCATGTATGTTATAAAATAGTCTGTACACGTGTACATGTGCGCACAATTTTAAATGGATGCACGCATATGCGCGCAAATGCAGTTTCTACCACGTAAATAGGGGAATTTTACAAGTTTTCCCAGTTTGTTCCCAGTTCCCCTAGTTAAAGGATAGGACTTCCAACCCCCCCCCCCCCCCAGTTTAATAGCCTCTCTTCCCCCTGTTAGCCTCTACTCTTAAAACTCCGTTGACTAGCCTAGATTTTTTTGTTTTACTACTTACACGCCATCCATAGAGAAGTATCTCTCCATATATGTGCCTTATTTCTGCCGAGTAACACAGAGAAAGCATCTCACCCCATGGTCATACTACACAATATTTTGACAAAATCCTTTGGTTTAACATATAGACCCCTCTTCTTCAAAACACAAAAACAATGACATGGACCCCAGCTGACTTTTAGCTTTCCCTTCACTTCTTTGCAACTAGGGATCCTCTGTGTTTATCCCATGTATTCTTGAATTTCATTACCTTTTTCATTCCTTTACCTCAATGAGGAGGCTTTTCATGCATCCACCGCAGGGGTGGACAAGAGGTGGGGTCTGGGTGGGGCATGGGAGGGACATGTCTGTGAGGAAATCTTCTGATAGTACTCCTAAATCTATCCTGCTAGATTTTCATACTGTGACTCCTTGTTTTAGAATATTATTTCCTGTGAAAAAGACTTGCTTTCTGTGATTGATTTACTGAGTTATTTTTACAAGTTTCTATGATAGCCATAACTTAAATTTTGAAAGTATACAAAAATATATGAGCAGGAGTAAATCCCCCAGGAAAGAGATACTCTCCCACATTCTGACCCAAAGTATATATTTTTGTAGCATGACAGAAAAATGCCAACGGCTGAATATCTCCAGCTATGATGAAAAAGTTTTTTTATCACAATACCAGGCATTTTACATAATATTCAAATGAGTTTCAAACCAATTTTTTGGTGGTTAATTCCATTTGAACTATAGTGCAAAACCTTAACTATACCTCCTGGAGGTTTAGTTAAGATTCATGGAAAATCACCCATTTGTGCTATTTTCTACCTGAAATTTAACTGATCTGAAAATTGCTAATTAGCCGATTTGCATGATTCATCATCTCAGCAATTTTGCATAACTTTTGTGTTTATAAAATAACATCTATTATAATGCACTGATGCAATTATATGCATTGGTTTCCATTTGTTTTGCACATTATGAGGAGCTAATAAGACTTTTGTTAAACCCAGGACGATGATAAATGAGAGAACAATGTGGGCCGGACAGGACTGATATTAGACCCAGGCCACCGGACTGAAAATAAACCTAGGCCAAGGTTAGGTGTCCGGGAAAGCTTGAATGAAAAGTCAAGTTTTTAGGGTTTTTTTGAAAGCCGAGGGGCATGGTTCAAGTCGTAGGTCCGGGGGGAATGAATTCCAGTGATGGGGACCTGCTGCCGATAGGGCCCGCTTCCTTAGAGCTGTTTTCGCCAACAAGACTAAAGTGCCTTGCTCATGTTTACACGAACGGGGATCCATTTTCAAATGGGCGTATCCCATTTTGTGTCTATGAAAACATTATTATTTTTAAAATTGGGTCCAAAGTCTCCCAATATATGTGCTTGTGCTAGCCCATCCCAAGTCTCATAGAAGAGAATGCAATTCAAACTAATTAATTTTGTTGATAGTAGCAAGATATATCTGTAGCCTTTATGTTGTCTAATTTTAACCTTGATGGCCTGTTATCTGGAAATAAGGTTGACACAGTTGATTAAACTGTGTATATTTTAAACAGAGAGTCATACAGGATTTTCTGCTGAGGGCACATTTTTGTAATTTGAAAACAGTCCTCTAAAAGTGTGCAATGGAGATAAAGCACACACCGGAGGAAAAGAGGGCTTTTGAGAGGCATTTCCATGTAGTGTGAATCTTCTGGCAGCTTTAGATTATTGCTTTTTTCCTGGGCTGTGAATTTCAGAGTCAGGCATTAACCCACCCTACCCCACAAAAACAAAACAAAGAACACAATGCACAGGTATGCAACTGTGCAGGAGAGTATCAGATATGGAAGATTTGCTCAACCTGGATCAAATACATCTTTTTTGCAGCATTAAAAAAAAGGTGGGCTCAATTTCTCCAGATATACTCAGGAATTTCTGCAGAATTGGGAGGTCTTATTCACTAAAGTCAAAAATACAATATAGGAAAAAAAAGCATCAAAACTGCCTGAAAGTAAAAAACAAAGCCAATATATATTCTGTCAGTCCTTTCCCAACTCCGTTAATTTTTTGAACTGACGCTGGAGTTTTCAATAAGTGGCAAGGGCAGCGATGCAATGATATATAGCCCATTAAAACCACACACACCCTTAAAAGTAGCACAAAAGAACACCAGATTTCCCACAGCCAATCTCCAAAACTAGCCCAATTGGGCATGAAATCCGCTGAACTGGCAACACTGGTTAGGAGATCACAACACGAGGCCAAGTGAAGTGGAGAGTTTAGTAATTTCTATGGAAACTCAGATCTCTACATTATAAGCATCTGGTATGGTTCATATTAAGGACAATTTGGTTTTGCACAACAAGATGGAATCATTGGAGAATGCAGTCAGAGCAAAAAATCTGCAGTGGCTTAATTTCCCAAAGTCTAGGCTCTTGTCTCCAAAGGAACAATTCAAGAAATATCTTAGAGATGTATTGAAAATCTCCAATTGCTCTTTCAAAAATGTATTATAATCCATCATGAAAGAGGAGTGAATAAAGTGGAAGGAGCTTGGAATACCAATCTGCCTGCTTGGAGACATCTCAAGATGATATTCCAACAAGAACCACATTGTTGGTCTCCTTTAGTTCAGAAATGGACAAAGACTTACAGCTAAATTTGAAATCCCCTGCGCATGGGCAAGACGGGGGTTATGCGCATGGCTGGGCCTTGGGCATGCTACACGCATTTTAGAAAAGGGCCGGCCGCATGTGTAACCCCTGTTACGTGCACAAGAGCCAGGTCTCTATCAAGGGGCGATCCCGGGGGCGAGGAGGGGTGGTCCAGGGGGTGGGATGGGGTGGAGCTGGAGGCCACCGGTACAGTGGCCATTTGTCGTTGTGTTGAGGGATCAGGCGCCGGCAACCTGCAGGTGCTCGCAACTTACACCAGCACATGTATTTTTTTTAAAATCTACCCTTTAGTGCTTAAATGACATTTCAACAAAAAAGAGATTTTCTTTTTGATCAGAAAGTGCAAGTGTTCCCAGCTGTTGTCCATTTGACTCAACTCAGGAGAAACGTTTTCCTTCATATGAGAGGTCACTGCTTTGGGGCGTTCTTCCTTTTTTAAGTTCCCATGCAAGTGTATCTTATATTATCAAGAGAACAAGCATACATTTCTTGACCCTTCTCATTTAGAAACTTAGATGCCGATATTCAGTGCCATTTAGCTGAATAATTTCCAACTTATCCAGCTAAGTGTTGCAGTTTAAATATTCATTTGTAGTGAGTGGCCACTACTTAGCTGGTTAACTTCTTAGGGCTGGATCTACATCAAATGATACTCTGGGTGAAAACTGACAGTGGTGTCCCCCATCCTCCATACATTCTGCCCTTCTCCCTCCAGACATTATCTCCTTTTTTCCCCTCCTTCTCTCCATTCTTTCTTTCTTTATTTAAAAAATATTTTATTCCGCAAGTTCCTGTCTGTTCAGTGCAGATAACAAACAACTATGACTTCACAAAAACCTCCTGCAATGACTATGGAAACCATCTTCTATATAAAATAAATACTCTCAAGTCACAATTCTCCAACAACCATCAAGCAGATATCTCAGAAACTCATCCTACCAAACCAAAATGGACTTCTTTCAACACAATATCAAAACTAGAAGTGAATCAGATAATCAATAAAATGAAACCCGCGTCCCACCCACTAGATCCTATCCCAGCTAATACCCTTAAAAAAAGTAAACACTGTAATCACACCAATAATCACAACAAAAATAAATCATTCTCTATCACAAGGAATAATCCTTAAGATGGCAAAACAAGTTATTGTGAAACCAACTTTGAAAAATAAAACTGGAAAATTAGATGACTGGGACAACCAATCGCCAACCATTATGGATGCCTTTCTTTACATTTATAATTATCTCTTGCCATGATCCCTTTCCTTTCCCCTGCTCAACTATCTCTTTCAGCCAATTTTGACTTTTTGGAATTTTTCTCAGCTAATTGACTTTTTGTTTTAACTTGTTTAACTTGCTTAAATTCCTTTAATTACTTGTATGTTTAATAACCTTGATTACCATAACTATCATACCCTTCAGAGTGCTACAATTATTAGTTATTTAATATACTTGACTACCTTAATTACTAGTCTGTTTTAATATTTCCTTGTATCCTCTATAATTGTATTTTTAATGTGCCGTTGCCATCTTTCTTGTTAAATGTAAACCGATGTGATATTTTTCACTAAATGAATGTCGGTATAGAAAAACCCGCAAATAAAATAAATAAATAATAAAAATAACTATAGACCAATCTCAAACTTACCTTTCATCTCAAAAGCATTAGAAAGAGCAGTTTTATTTCAAGTAGAAGATCGCCTGGTTGACAACAATATTCTATTCCCAAATCCATTTGGATTTAGAAAATTCCATTCAACTGAAACTTTACTCATATCCCTAACAAACAACATACTAAAAAGATTTGATCATAATGAATCATATTTACTGGTTCTACTAGACTTAAAAGTAGCTTTTGACACTGTGGACTATCATCTACTCTTCCAACAACTAAAAAAAATTGGAATTGACGGAAAAGTTCACAAATGGTTTTCCTCCTTCCTTAAGAATAGAACTTTTCAAGTAAAATTAAACAACCAATTATCAGACATATTTACAATAGACACAGGAGTTCCACAAGGCTCAGCACTCTCGGCAACCCTATTCAACATCTACCTCCTACCAATATGCACTCTCTTAGAAAATTTGAACATTAAATTTTTCATATACGCCGATGATATTCAATTTTACATTCCATTCGATAAAATTTTTGAAACACCTACCGCAACCTTAACAACAATCATGAGATCAATCCAACAAGAACTTTCTCTTCTAAAACTTACACTTAACACCAATAAAACTGAAATAATATGGCTAAGAAGAGACAACAAAAATCTCAAACAACCCACCCTCAACCTTGGAATAGCCAATATTACACCCTCAGATGAAGTCCGTGACCTTGGAATACAGATTGATAAAAACATCAACATGAAAAAACATATAAGTAAAATAATGAAATCTGGGTATTCTAAACTCAGAATCTTACACTGTCTAAAACCATTCCTTACCTTCCAAGATTTCCACACAGTCCTACAAACATTAATATTTTCGAACCTGAACAATTGCAATTCACTTCTGTTGGGCCTTCCCGCAAGCACAATTAAACTACTACAACTTCTCCAAAATGCTTCAACAAGACTCCTTATAGGAACTAGAAAATTTGATCATATTATCCCTTCTATAATCAACATTCATTGGCTTCCAATAAAGTTCAGAATCTATTACAAAGATTTAACCCTCATCTTTAATATTATAAGCAACTATGATCCATCTCCTCCAGGAATAACAATATAAAGCTACAGCCTGCAAAGAGATCTCAGATCTCAAAACAAAAATCTTCTTATAGTTCCTTCAAATCTGAACACTCATCTAACCCAAATAAGAGAACGAATGTTCACAAGAGCAGGACCCAAACTATGGAACGATCTACCCGGATCAATAAGATAGTTAACGGAAAAAAAGAAATTCAAACAAGAACTTAAAACCTGGCTCTTCAGAAAAGCCTACAAACTAATGTAAAGAAATATCAAACAAGCCACTTAATGAACATTATTTTTCCAGAAATATTATTTCTTCTCAGCACAGCAAATAATTTGACTAAAATCTATTCAAAACTGAACAGTAAATATCAATATTAGATTGTTAACTTTGAATGTTTTGATTAGTCAATAGTATTAAAACAGATACAATTACTTTAAATAAGAACCTGTTAATACAATATTATACAATGTAATCGAATGCAATTTATGTGAACTGTTCACATAAATTGCATTCGATTACATTGTATAATATTGATCTTCTGTTAGAACAACGGTATATAAAAAGCATAAATAAATAAAATAAATAAATAAATGAATACCAAAAGACACTCAAAAAACATAATACAACATGTCATCTATAAAACACAAAATAAACAAACTAAAACATTAAATACAGACTAATATATTTCAGCCCCATCCAAATGCCTGTTCAAAAAACAGTGTCTTCAAGCCTTTTCTGAACAATTTTATATCCTGCTGCTGATGGAGCTCTACTGGTAACCAATTCCACTCGGCAACGGATACAAAAGAAAAATCTCGTGCTCTTGTCTGGACCCATCTATTCTTGTTGGCAGAAGGAATAGCCAGCAAGTGGGTACCTTCTGATCTTAGGGACTATTTTGGAATATACCAGTCAATGAGACTTCTCATGATACATGGGTGACTAATTACCAACAGTTTAAACAATATGTTCAACAACCTGAATCTTATCCTCCAGTTAACCAGAAGCCAGTGGAGGCACTGCTGGGGTGACATGCTCTGTCTCTGAGAGACCAGTAAGAACTCGAGCGGCTGCATTCTGGACCAGTTGTAGCATACGAGTTTGCTTCTCGGCTAGGCCGATGTACAGAACACCACAATAATCCAGAAGGCAGAGCACTAAGGCCTGTATCACCGAACGAAAAAAATCATGGGTAGTATGAACTTCAGTGGCCTAACCATTTTTAATTTGTAAAAAAACACTTTTGAAACGTGACAAATTTGCTGTTTCATTGTCAACTGGGAGTCTACAAAGATTTGCATACTTTTAACTTCCTGCAGAATCCCTCCTTTCAAATCCTTTCTCTACCCAAAGGATCGTTATTTTTTTTGATATTTAAAAACAGATCATGATTTGTCAGCCAGGCCCTTACTTCCCTAATTATAGTTTGCAATTCAATCTCTGGAAGCTCCCCGTCAGGGCCACATGATAAAAAAAACTGCACGTCATCCACATACATAAAAAAACTTCACATTTAAAGACTATACGAGTGAGACCAAGGGGGAAAGATAAATATTGAACAGTTCTGAGGAAAGTGCTGACCCCTGTGGTATACCCTTCGGTTATGGTGCCATGTACAATGTAAGCCACCTATCTGAACCCTCTGCATCCAATTAGTTAGAGAGGATTGAAACCAGTTCAGCACTGAACCTCCCAACCCATATTTAAAGAGATACCCAGGAAATGATTCATGATGTATTGTGTCAAACACTGCAGACAGACCTAATTGGATCAGAATACCTGCATGTCCCTGATCCAGACTACTCAACAGACTATCCATGAAAAGTAAATGCTCTGTGTTATGATTCTTGAGGAACCCGAATTGATTCGCATTTAATAACTGGTTCTCACTTACAAAAATTTCCAGGTGCGCTTTCCCCTCTTCCCCCTCCCCTCCAAGCATTCTCTCCCATTTCTCCTCTCTTCCTCCAGGCATTCCCTCCTTCTTCCCCCTCCCTCCAGATACTCTCTCCTCCTTCCCACACTTCCCCTCCCTCCAGACATTCTTTCTCTATTCAGGGGCTGGGGCAGACCAAATCTGGGAAGGAAAGGGGGCAGAGAGAAAAGACATGGATTTGGCGGGAGCTGACCCCTTTTCCTTCCCAGATTTGGTCTGCCCCAACACTCTCAGTCATCCCAGTACCCAAATACGGTCTTCTTTTCCTCTAGCTATGTTCCTCACTCTCGCTTTCCTTCCCTCCCTCCCCATCTTGGGTCCTATCACTTTATCCTGGATCCTCTCTCTCAATTCATGGCCCCGTCTCAAGTCCTCCTCCTTCCTTCTTCTTCCTGCCCCCACCCCATTTACAGAATCCCTCAGCCATGTACGGACTTCCTCTCTTTGCCCCCCCCCCCCCCCCACCCCATGTACAATCTCCCATCTCCCCCCATTAACCTATATGTTGTAGGTCTTCTGCTCTGTGCCCTGATTTCCAATACTTTCAATCTCCCCCTCCTCCCAGCTTTACGTGGCTGTATCCCTAGTGCTTTTTTGGGTTTCCTATGGCCGGTAGGAGGAACACTTACTAGTGCTTCTTCTGCTGTACAGGGCCAGTCTCACAGTTTGTTCTATAAGATCCCATAATCCAATACACTATTAAGCACGATTCCTCCTGCCAGCTGTGTTGATGATAGGGGTGGTATTTCATTTATTACTTATAAACCACAGTCCCAGATATAATACCTACCCATAGCAGTGTATAACAAAATAATCAAACATACATTAAAATAACAAAATAAAAATTTTTAAAATAAATAAAACATTTCTAAAAAAAAACCAACATTCTAACTCAATCCACCAAGCTTCGGGAAAGCTTTGTTTCCTCAAGTCTTGTCTTGTACTGGGCACGTATGATCATCACTGCTGCCTGGCCCAGCAGCTGAACAGCCCAACATGTGATTCTGTCAGCACCCAAAATGCCTCTCATCTCATGTGCCCCAGGTGATTGCCAGCTCACCCTACACAAAGGCCAGCCCTGATGTAGTACCTGGGTCCAGTGCTGCTAAGGCTGCCAGGTAGGGCATGTAGCTTCAGCAGCTCTGGAAGTAACAGCTAGCATCCCTCCCCCAAAGATAAAGGGAGGGGGAAGAGAGGGACTAAGGTCAAGAGGCTCAGCACCTGTATACCCATATTAGATTCATTGTTAATCATCTAGTAAAACTGCGGCCAAGTATATAAATAGAGAATCAAAAAGAAGCGCGCGTCCATGTGCATGCAGTTCCCGGCGCGCACACATAGATGATGATTTTATAACATACACGCACCGGCACGCACATTTTATAAACTCCAGGGGCCGCGTGCAGATGCGCGCCGGATTTTATAGTCCGCGTGCTCATGTGCGGGCGGCGTGTGCAGGGGTGCCTAATATTACAAACATACACGTGGCGACGAGATTGGGCCTCTCCCAGTTCCCTTCCCCCTACCTAATCTCTCTTTCCCTTCCCTTCCCTTCCCCTCTCCTTCCCACCCCCTAAACCCTTTCTCCTACTTTTAGTTTTTTTTATTTTGTTGCTTGGAGCTCCAATGGAGCAGTAACAACTTGCACGTGCCGGCAGTCCCTTCCCCGGTACAGCGGCAAATGGCCGCTGTACCGGCCACCTCCAGCCCCGCCTCTCCCCATCCCCCGGACCGCCCCTTTTCTTGGGCCCGGCACTTCTGTGAGTAACGGGTGTTACACACGTGGCTGGGCCCCTTCTAAAATGCACACAGTGCCCGCAAGGCCTGTCCGCTCACATAAGCCCCGGATTTTACGCGTGCAGGAGATTTCCGAGACACCCACAAGTTTGAGATGTACATTGCTTTGAGAGGGTTATTGTAATCTGTAAGGCGATTCATGAATGTTCTTAAATAAATAAATAAAACTTTTTGAGGTATCCATTTCTGGATGGGTGCTGGTCCAAAAGAAGTTAATTGGAGATTGGCGAAGAGTTCCCGGATGCCCCTATTAATACTTTATTCACTGAGGGCCTGATTTTAAAAAGCATTTACTCGAGTAAAAACCAGGTTTACTGGAGTAAATTCACTTTACTTGAGTAAGTGGGTTTTTGAAAATTGCTACAATATATGCCATTGACTTGTCTATAGGATTTACTCACATAAGTGCACTTTACTTGAGTAAATGGCTTTTGAAAATTGCTACAATAGTAGCTACATTTACGCATGTAACTCCTTTTGAAAATTACCCCCTGAGGATTTATGTAAGTTCAAGCTGTGTTTATCTTGCTACTATGCTTCTGTGGTGCTCATGACCACATGTGTCTCCACAGCATATCCCTTCATTTTCACTTAAGCATACAATATGCACATGGGCTCATTGTGACTGTAGATTACATGAGAGAAAGCAACCTCTGTATATGACCTATTACATACAATGATGCCATACATTGCATTGCCCTTTGACTGGGCTTTACAATGAAAGGTGTCCTTTAAATATATAGGGTCACAAAACCTTAACCATGCACAAAGGGGTTTGTATCATTGCATATATTTTATGTTATCAATTTTGCATGACCACTGTAAGCAAAATAGCTGAGGATACATTTTTATACATGGAAGTATTCCCCCAACCTCATTTTTGGATTTAGATTGTATAATTATATTGGCCTATGCAAGGATCAAGAACGTGGTACTTCGAGTAGTATTAAAATATCCTCTTTAACTTAAAAAAACGCCTAGTGCTTTTCAACCAGAGTTGAAAGCACTATAGCAGTGATTCAATCCATCACTCTGAGGACACAATAACTTCTGTGAAATTCTACCATTCGGGTCCAAACGTGAGGTAAAGGTGGAACATAGGAGCTAGGCCTATCGTATTGAAAATTACCTTGATCTGATAAGGATGAGGAGGTAGCGCGGCTGCTATCGCGGATTTTAACTACAACTCCAACTTCGCGTTATGGACTGCGCTACGGGCCAGAAAAGGATTATCGCCATCCACGGTAGTTCCAGAGAGAGAGAGAGAGAGAGAGAGAGAGAGAGAGAGAGAGAGAGAGAGAGAGAGAGAGAGAGAGAGAGAGAGAGAGAGAGACTTACTATAGTGCCTATGCCCTACATAGGTATTTGAATCCCTATGGGAGGGCTACCTACTAACTCGGGGTGGGGATTAGGTATGAGTGTCGGGGGTTGGGGGCCACTTTTGCATTCCACATGAGACCTACTGACAGAACAGTGGTCTCTAGTGCAGATTTGCTGGCCGTCGGAGTGAGGACGCTCACACCAAGAAGTGGTTTGGGCAACGTTCTCTCCACCTAGCTTGATGGACACTCTACCTGGGCAACAACATGCTAGGTGGAGAAAATGTTGGCCAAATCTCCGCTTGGAGTGAGCGTCCTCACTCCGACGGCCAGCAAATCTGCACTAGAGACCACTGTTCTGTCAGTAGGTCTCATGTGGAATGCAAAAGTGGCCCCAACCCCCGACACTCATACCTAATCCCCACCCCGAGTTAGTAGGTAGCCCTCCCATAGGGATTCAAATACCTATGTAGGGCATAGGCACTATAGTAAGGCGCTCTCTCTCTCTCTCTCTCTCTCTCTCTCTCTCTCTCTCTCTCTCTCTCTCTCTCTCTCTCTCTCTCTCTCTCTCTCTCTCTCTCTCTCTCTCTCTCTCTCTCTCTCTCTCTCTCTCTCTCTCTCTCTCTCAACAGGCTGTCTGGGACTATCTCCAAAAAGTGCCAAATATCGTGCACCGCGATACATGATATCGTGCACTGCGATAAAACCCTGAAAGAATCATCGTGCAGTGGGAAACCATCGCGTGTGGCGCTAATGTTTTCGCGAATGGCGAAAACATCGCCGCACACGATGTTTCCCCACTGCACGAAAGAAGCCTCATTTGCATTGGTAACGCCCCCTAATGCGTTACCAATGCGATATTGGAAAATAAGGCCCTAAATTTGAAAAGCAATAGAAAATCTATGCATAAGCGTGATTGCAACATCCTCTCTTGTTTTCCATTAACAAGGTCTCCATAACAAAGCGTTCTTTTGCTGGGAAAGAGCTCCCAACTTCCTTGCAATGTATCTGAGTCTCAGTGCTGTTCAGCAAAGTACAGTGTAATCTTACACAATGACAGAGGTTTACATTTTTTCTAGTACAATATTGCATTTAGCACAAGACCGTTTGGAACTAATTATGCGTAACAAACCTTTTAATTTGGCCCAAAATATGCTGCATACATTACCTAATCTGAAACTACTGAAATTATAACGAGCATTAAGGAAAGATATATGCCTCCCAACTTTCTCAAAAATATAAGTGGCTAGAGGCAAGGAAAATGTTTTGCACCAAATGTAAGCAAATGTGAAGTTTTCATTCTTGTGAATCATTTGCGAAAAACCTCACTTTTTGTCTTAATATATTTTTGTCTCAAAGTCTTGGAGCCATAAGATTAATAATCCACCGATTTAGAATTTTATTTTATTTTTAAAAAGTGTGAAATTTTTCCATTTCCCAAATCACTACCTCCTTCTTTGTGAAAAATATCCCAAAATGATATCCCTTTGTGCGAAAGGTTTGCAATTATATCCTGTGGGAAAAGGGGTTTGTTTGTTTTTTTCAAAAAGGTGAAAAATGGTATTCTCACAAAATACAAGAAACAAAATATTTAGAGGTTGATATTCAAGGGTTTTGCCCAGATAAACTTTGGACTTACCCAAACAATACAAAGATTTTGCCATTTTCCCCTGCTCCCTGGCTAAATTTTGTCCAGGGAACTCATTCTCGACACAAACGTTAGCATGGTAAAAAGAAGTGGTGCTGGAGGCCATCCAGCGCGTGGCTAAAAACCTTAGATGGTGAGTACTACCTGCCTAAAATTAGTCAGCTAAGTATAGTCAGAGAAAAAGCTTATTTTCAGGTATGTTCCATTGAGTATCCAGATAAATTACCTGGAGCGTTCTCCTACTCACCAGCCCACTGATCATTGACCTCACGCTTTTCATCCATTAATGGAGGCAAGCACTGTCATCGTACTTGATATTTATGCAACATGTTTTGTATTTTCATTAAATTCAAGTCAACCGACCCCCAACAAGCTTTGCTTACCCCCTCCACTCCTTTGCTCACAACCACCCTTTGGAAACTGGAGGTTCTTAATTATTATATAGCGCAATATATGTCGCATCAACCATAATCCCACAATTTGAAAACCTTTTGAAAAGTCGGTTTATATGATATTCAGGCAAATGTGCTGAAAAGGATTTGTATTCTATTAAGTTTATCATTTTTATTGAATTGAAATAGGATATTAGAATGAAAAGGGCAAATTTTCTACAGTATTTTGTATTAGTATGAAAAATTTAGTTGAAAACATTAAAATTTATATTCAAAACTACTAGATTTGAAATTCAGCAAGTTTGCAACTCAGTTAACTCATCTAAAACTGCAGGTATGATAAGCCGAGAACTGTATGCTCATTCATAAAACCTGATCATTGCATGTATCATAGACTGAATGTTTCTTATGCAGGAACCATTTTCAAAATAAATACTTGATAAGAAATGTTGGACAACCACGTCTCTAGTTTTAGTGGCATTGTGAATTATTGAAAAATGTGGTGGTTAAAACATGAAATGGAGGCTGGAGTGCGAGATGAAGAACTGCATGAGCCAAAGGGGAAGATGACAAGGCCTAGAACAGCCTTAACCAGCAGAAGTGGTGGAGGCCAGATTAGTTCATTTCAATTTATTAGATTTGTCAACCGCTTTCTGAAAGCTCAAGGTGAAATATACAATAAGTTAAAAACAAAATTACAAAAGAAATACTAACAGAAAAATGCAATAGCAAAAGAGAACAAAAAGATAACTTATCCGCATTCACAAAAAAACAAAACAAAAAACAATCAAACCAGCATGAATTCACACAGCACTGCAACAGAATATACATGTGCTTGTGACAGATATAGAAGGCAGTGGCAAGAACAGGGTAGAAAAGTTGAGTAAAAGACATGGTGAGGGAAACCAATGTTGATCTGAGTATGGGAAATTATGTGCTTATCATCAGTCCAAAGTGGTAGAAAACCGGAAAGGAAGACAACTTAGCAGACTGGGTGGATCAATTCATCCTTCTCGGCCATCACCTAGTATCCTCTCTTACTATGAAATACAGATACATAGCATACTCTATTCCCTCTTCTAGTCACTTTCCCATCGTTTGGTAGCGCCATTAGAATGCACATTGAAAATAGTTCCAAACAACTCTTCCTAGCACAGTCATTTTGAAATTGTAAGCATTAATCACATTTCATATTCATAGACACTGGCCATTATTAGTTCAAGCCAGAAAGAACAGAATAAAATAGCATTTCTTGTAATTTTCAGTTATGTCCATAGCCCTTAAATCCCTTTTTTTCATTATTTTTCTGGATTGCAAACAATTATGCAACACTCCTTTCACATTAGCCTAAGTGCTAGGCAAGGATTTATGAAAGATGCATATAAGACTTTCCCAGGCCAAGACTAGTGCATCAAAAATTTGAACAGCAAACAGCTATTTTCAGTGGATGAATGAGTGATGAACAGAGCAACCCTTCAGAAAAAAACATATTGTACACAGTACTTTTATTAATATTACATGAAAGTATTCTGATGTGAGCAATGACAGTCAGAAACATTCTGGCTGCAGCTTTAACGTCTCCCTATCTCTGAACTCTGTCTGCATTTCAAATAGTGTCCATACACCGAAGGCACCTACATTAATTAGCATCAAAATCAGCTTAATGCAATACACAACACATATAGCCAGCAAGGGAGCAGACTGATGTAATAATGCACTCTTTAAATCTAACAGGTTAAAATCATAAAACAGTCATTTATCCCAAAGGTGAATGCATGCATCAGATAAACAGTTTTGATTCTGCAAAATATCAAATTGTGTGTTATAATGCCACCTGAATGCTTTGCCGTGGAAACTTATGTTGTACCTGGAAGGTGCAAAACAAGCATGAAAACCACAGCATTCTATGTCAGAAGTATTCTAATAAAGGGACATATAGACCAGCTAGATAACAGTTTTATCAAGAAATCTGTACAGAGTAAATAGCTGCAGTAGGGCGTTGCAACAGTATATTTGCTGAAATGGAATGAAAGAATATCAGAAGGGCCTGCATGCTTTCTAAATGCATGCTGCAGAAAATCATACTTACATTAACCAGTCACACCAAAGACATAGTTATTTAGGAAATAAAACATAACACAGCATGCAAAAAAAAAGCACATTTGCAACTGTTACCTATATAGCAATAAATCTACATATATTTATACATATCCAAAAACTAACCTTACAGAAAGGATCCATCGGGATGCACTCTGCCTGTCTGCATTACCTGAGAGCAGTACCATTTGTTCTTTGCACTGCAATTCATTCTAAAACCTGTAGGCTTTTTCTATCAAACAGACTTAAAAGGATTTTACTATTCACTCTGCAAAATAATCTCAAAATAATCCAATCCATCTTTGCTGCATCAAATTATTTTTCTTCTAACCCTATCCTTTGCATGGTGGAAATGCTGAGAAATGATTCATCAAACCAATCCAGGGAAGCATTAACAAAAAAAAAAAAAAAAAATCAACCAAACAGCAAAATGTACTCACCATGTACACACCCACAAAGTGAAGAATCAGGTCAGCCTAACTGAGGAGAGGCTAAGGATGGATTTCACACCAAGGCTGCAGTTTCCCAGTGATGCACTGTGAGTCCTGCTCCCTCCTGGGAGAATGAGCTCATTCCTAGCATCCAACAGCCGCCCCTCAGCCATTGCAGTGTCACTGCAGCTAGCAGCCGAGTGCGAGCGCGTCACAGAGGAGCTCACTTATAAAGCTGAGAAAACCCTCCCTTTTAGAAACCCAGTGACAGGAGCAGAGCACCTGCGAGCCAGTGCCCACGCTCATGGCCAAGGACAGTAAAGGCTTCCTCCCATTTTATGCCTGAAGGAATGAAGTCTCGTCTCTCTGACCAACGCCCCCTCTCCAGAGTTTAGCATTCATTTTCCTCTTGCAATGGAAACTGTAGGCGTGGGAATTTAACTGTTGCTATGCTGCTGCTTATTTTCAGTTCTGTGATCAGATTTTAATAGGCGTTTAAGCACATTTGCAACACTGAGATCATTAAAACATACTTACAGTACTGACTGGCAATTCTGGTGGAATATACACTAAATACATTGATTTGAAAAGCCCTGTCAATAGTGATGAGAGACCGAAGCTTGGCTACCCTTGATAAGAATATAATTACTGGATTTCTTCACCCTGTACAGTAATTATATAAAATTGATATAATATGCTTGTGTGTTTTCTCCAGCCTCTGTAGGGTATTATTTGATGAGTGACTCACTAGCGGTAGTCAAAATGTTTTTAACCCCCTTCCAAAGCAGAATATATTATTCACAAGGTTGATAACGTTTGAGAAATTAATTTCTTTGAGAATAAATTGTACAGAGAGCAATTTTCAAAGATATTTACATGGATAGCCTGACTGAAAATTGCTCTTCTCAAATACAGCTAAAGGTGCACATGGCTGCCAGACAGGGCCGGCGGAACCACTAGGCGAACTAGGCCTGGGCCTAGGGCACTGACCATTAGGGGGAGGTGGCCCAATC
Organism: Rhinatrema bivittatum; assembly: GCF_901001135.1. Lineage (NCBI taxonomy): Eukaryota > Metazoa > Chordata > Amphibia > Gymnophiona > Rhinatrematidae > Rhinatrema > Rhinatrema bivittatum. The sequence continues at coordinate 238,367,374 of NC_042621.1, forward strand.
GGGGAGGGCGGCACGAGGCAGAAGGTGCCTAATCCCTTTGCACCGGCCCTTCTGCCAGATGTGCACACTTTTAGGCAGGGCCATTGCTAGTTTTTTTGCTGCCCTGTGCAAACAATTACTCTGCTGCCCCCCCCCCCCCCCCCCCCCCCCCCGATTCATTCAATCTCTGTTCCAGCCCATCAAATAAAGCCCAGCTCCCTCCTGCTATCCAAAGGGTCGATTTTAAGACCCGTGCACGGTTTCCGGCGCACGCAATTGGACGCAGCTATTTTATAACACAATTAAGGAGCGGACTGGGAGGGAACTTTCCTTTAGCCCTACCTACCCTTCCTCCCTTTTCCCCTCTCTTCCCCAACCTCTAAACTAACCCTACCTATCCCCTTTTTGTTAAATTTTCATACTTACTGCTCCTCGGGAGCAGAAGTAAATTAATGGCACTGTCTCAGTCTGCCCCCTACCCCACCCAGACCACCTCCCCGGCCCGCCCTTTTAGCAGGGCCCGGAACTTCTATGCATAACGGGGTTATGCCTGTGGCCGGGCCTGTTCTAAAATGCACATGGCGCATGAAAGGCCCGGATACGCGCGTAACCCCTGTATTTTTAAAAACTGATACGCCCCCACCCCCTCACCTCAGTCACATAAGCAGAACACAGACAAACCCTCACCAAATACAGAATGAAGAGATCAGAAAGTATAAACAGAAACCTGCTGAGAAGAACTGATCTGGAACCCACAACAAGCCAACCTCTATATGCAGAGCAACAATGGAAAAACAGGAATATTACCATTCTTCATAAAACATTAAATAAAATCAAGCAATATAAAACATCAATCATAATAGTAAAATCATATTCATAAAAATAATAAATATTTCAAACCTGTTAATGAATAAGAGTATCCCAAATCTCCCAAACACCAATAAAGTATTTCAAAACATCTGATGGTAATTAAAAAATGTCCTATTTCCCCCCAAACATGTAATATTTCAAAAGAGCATAAACATCAAATTACACCCAATAATTAAACTAATAAGGCTATAAAAATCTCCTGCTCTCCATATCTGGTATCTTTTGATTTCTAGTCACCCTGAGATCATCATGGATTGGGGGAATTAAGGCTGTACAAATTTTATCTTCCCTCTCACACACATGCACAATAACACAGTCATTCTCACACATTCTCCCACAAATTCACAGGCTCCTTCTCCTTCATATGTACATTATGTATGTATGTGTGTGTGTGTGTGTGTGTGTGTGTGTGCCTGTGAGAGCCAATGTGTGACACACTCACACACAACTACACAAGCTCTCAGACACATATGTGCTCACACAGACACATAGGCTCTCATACTGACACACGCACATATAGGCTCTCACACACACATATGTGCTCACACACACACATAGGCTCTCATACAGACACACACAAACACACACATAGGCTCACTCACACACATATGTGCTCACATAGAACATAGGCTCTCACACAGACACACGCACATATAGGCTCTCAAACACACATATGTGCTCACACACACACATAGGCTCTCATACAGACACACACAAACACACAAATAGGCTCTCACATACATATGTGCTCACATGGGGCAGATTTTCAAAGAGGTACACGCGTAAGATACGTGCGTAACCCCTGAAAAGCTGCCCCTTCCACCCCCTGCACAAGCCCCGGGACGCACGAAGTCCCGGGGCTTTCCTGGGAGGCGTGTTGGGGGCGTGTCAGGGGGCATGTTGGGGGTGTGTCGTGGTCGGCGCGTCATCGGGGGATGTTCTGGGGGCGGGGCCACGGGCATGGTTCCTGCCCAGGGCATTCTGGAGTATGTCTGCGGCCTCCGGACCAGCACCCAGACCGGAACATGACGCGCCAGCGCGCGCAAGTTGAGGCAGGCGTAACTTTTGAAATAAAGGTAGGAGGGGAATTAGGGCCGGGGGGCGGGTTAGTTAGGGGAAGGAAAGGGAAGATGGGGGGCGCTGGAAAGAAAGTTCCCTCCGAGGCCGCTCCAATTTCGGAGTAGCCTCGGAGGGAATGGAGGCAGGCTGCGCGTCGACCCCGGATTTTAAAAGATACGCATGGCTACGCGCTTATCTTTTAAAATCCGGCGTACTTTTGTTTGCGCCGGTTGCGCGAACAAAAGTACGCGCACGCGTATTTTTAAAAAATCTGCCCCATAGAACATAGGCTCTCACACAGACACACACACACACACTCATAGGCTCTCACACACACATATGTGCTCACACACACACACAGGCTCTCATATAGACACACACACATACACACACACATAGGCTCTCACTCACACACACACACACATATAATAAGCTCATAAAAATACATACCTTGCCTCTTATTGTCATTGGGCCAGGGTGGGATGAGCTTCACCAGGGCCCAATGGGCTTCCTGCTTGGGAAGAAGTGGAAGTTGTGCGCGGGAACGTGCACATGCACAAAAACACGAGTCTCTCCTTCAGTCGCCGGCGGCCTCTCTTCTTCTTCAGCCGCCAGCGGGTTGAGCTCCGCTGGCGTCCTCTCTCTTCCTTCTGCCAATGGCGGGTTCAGCTCCGCCGATGGCCTTCTCTCCTCCTTCTGCCGCCGGCGGCTCCTTCTTCAGCCGCTGGAGGTTTGAACTCTGCCAACAGCCTCTAAGAACATAAGAAAATGCCATACTGGGTCAGACCAAGGGTCCATCAAGCCCAGCATCCTGTTTCCAACAGTGGCCAATCCAGGCCATAAGAACCTGGCAAGTACCCAAAAACTAAGTCTATTCCATGTAACCATTGCTAATGGCAGTGGCTATTCTCTAAGTGAACTTAATAGCAGGTAATGGATTTCTCCTCCAAGAACTTATCCAATCCTTTTTAAACACAGCTATACTAACTGCACTAACCACATCCTCTGGCAACAAATTCCAGAGTTTAATTGTGCGTTGAGTAAAAAAGAACTTTCTCTGATTAGTTTTAAATGTGCCCCATGCTAACTTCATGGAGTGCCCCCTAGTCTTTCTATTATCTGAAAGAGTAAAAAAACGATTCACATCTACCCGTTCTAGACCTCTCATGATTTTAAACACCTCTATCATATCCCCCCTCAGCCGTCTCTTCTCCAAGCTGAAAAGTCCTAACCTCTTTAGTCTTTCCTCATAGGGGAGCTGTTCCATTCCCCTTATCATTTTGGTAGCCCTTCTCTGTACCTTCTCCATCGCAATTATATATTTTTTGAGATGTGGCGACCAGAATTGTACACAGTATTCAAGGTGCGCTCTCACCATGGAGCAATACAAAGGCATTATGACATTTTCCGTTTTATTCACCATTCCCTTTCTAATCATTCCCAACATTCTGTTTGCTTTTTTGACTGCCGCAGCACCCTGAACCGACGATTTCAATGTGTTATGCACTATGACACCTAGATCTCTTTCTTGGGTTGCCGGCGACCTTTTCCAGCTATCAGTGGGTTGAGATCTGCCAGCGGCCTCTCTTCTTCTTTAGCCGCTGGCAGCCTGTGGCCTCTCTCCTTCCTCACCACCGAGGTTACGGCCCGCCAATGGGTTACGCCCCGCCGGCAGCGAGGGAGGCCGCCGGCGGAGCTCAACTAGAAGTAGTCAAAATATTTTTAACCCCTTACAAAGCAGCAGCGGCCTCTCTCCTTCTTCAGCCACCGATGGGTTGAACTGCGCTGGTGGCCCCGCAGCCTCTCCTGCTGCCGCCCTGCCGCCCCCCTGGGTGCACACCCAGTCATTCTGGGCCCGCTTTTAGCCATGGAAAAAGAGGCATTCCCGAGGCTGAGGAAGGAAATGAGCACCCATATTTTTGTCTTCTATATGTACACATCCTATATTGTTCCCCCTCCGCAGGTACAAAGGGTGCACATGCTTTTAACACACATACTTTGTACTTACTAATTTTCAGAGAGAGAGAGATGAGAAAATATGCACATTAAAACTGCCTGTGTGGTTTGCAACTGCAGAGACTGAATATATCCCCATGTTTTCATTTCTACTGAATAGAAAGTGAGGATATTAAAATATCTTGCATGAATTAACTGTAGAATATCTCTTAAGGCTGAATGCTTTTCAGCACTGAGAGCTCTGAGCAGCGAGGATCTTCATTTTCTTTTCCTCAGAGAAGTGCATCATTCACTGAATTGTAGCAACATCTGCCGAGCGTGCACTAAGGCAGTATGGTCCAGACTGTCAAAATGCTGCAGATTTCTATGTGGCTTTTCTGACAATGTACGGATGCTTCTGGCAACTTACAAGATGCACCATGGCAAATAATGGAGGGCGCTGTGAGCACCTGTACCTCCTTGTTGTGAATACAATGGCACTAGCATCTTTCCATAGCAAAAACAGAGCTTTTTCGTGTATTTTTAGTTTGTGAAACCGAGGACAGTGTCCTCGGAGGGGGATGAATTTTACTGAAAAGCTGCAATATTGGCAGTGCCAAGATTTTCCTGACTGGAACCTCTGTTGCAAGTCCTATCACATTGTGCTTGTCATGGGTTCTTGGGACCAGCGCTAAGTGATCTCCAGCAATCAGAAATGGTATTGCCCTTATTTTATAGACCTCTGTGTATGTGTGCAATATAGAATACACCAGCCAGGGATATAGAGAGGCCTCGAGGGAGCAAAAGAATGTTTCCAAGAACTTCTAATGGGACAACTGACAGAGTGAAGAGCTGTGGAAGCTGGCCTTAGGAGAGTGAATGAATCAAACAGTCTAATCTCCTGCTGAGTGCCCTTTTGAATAAGTAATACTTATCCCCAGAAGTGATGCAGCTGAATAGCTGGCAGAATCAGAAGGCAGCACTTGGCCAGATAAGTGACTTATCCGGCTATGATTTTAGCTGGCTAAGTCAGGGGTGGGGAATGGATGGATCAAGGAGGAGTCGAGTTGGCCAGATAAGTTAGCCAGCTAACCTCGATATTCAGAGTAAGCCAGCTGAATTATTCGGCCTACTCTCGTCGGGCCATAGGGCTATCCTAAAGTTAACCAGTTTAACTTTGATAACCAGGTATATTCAGCAGCACAACTGCACTGCTGAATATACAATGCTAGTTAGCCGGATAAATGTATCCGGCTAATTAGCACAGCTGCATAGCGGCTGAATATAGACCTCATTGTGTCACAGCTAATGGGTCTATACACTAAAATGTAGCATGCACACTAAGGCCATTTAGTGTACAAACTAAATCGATTGCAATGCGCTAAAGGCCTAACTGCACCGTAAACCAGGTTCAGAAGATATTAGTGTGTACGCATTAAAATATGCATACCTCTGAATTCCTCCCCCACTTCCATTCCCACAGACCTTCAATTTACCCATGTCTCCCCCACACCTTCAGACTACAACCCCACCATTACAGGCCTTCATTTCCATTCCTTCCACAGACTTACAATCTAATTCAATTCCCACCTACTCCCTCCAGTTGGGCATTCAATTAACTACTTTCCATCACTGCCTTCTCCATCCCCCAGAAGACTTCAGGGTTTTGGCTACTTTGCTATTTCTATCAGAAGATAATAAGCACAAAGACTGAGTCAGCCCATGGCACTATACTCACATGTACTGCAGTTTCCCTAATTCCTCTGGGCTTCCATGTGGGAGGCTTAAATTATGATGTTTGGGCCCTGAACTGCTAGTAGCTTAACAGTAGAAGTATGGGGAAAATTCAGTCAAACTTGAACCAGGTATACTCCAGCCTTGGTTTAAACTTGAAGGAATTTTCCAACTTTCCACAGATATGTTGGAGCCATTTTTTTTAATTGCTTAGTTATTTTTGGAAAAACTCAACTAATGCTTTGGGCATCCCTGGTAACTGTGATTCAAAGTTATGGATTTAGTTGTTAATATTCTGCAGACAATATCCAACTAGCAGCTTCTGTTGACACAATACAAACTTAAGATATTAATAACTTCTGTTGCGATCCCCCCTGTTGCTGCGCTACAGGAGGTCTCTTACCTTCCTCCAGAGGCCGCTCTGAAGCCTGGGCCTCGCCTGTGTTCCATCCGGGACTTGCTCCAGGGCCTGAGAGGCCTAGCTGTGCCTGTGGCTTACATGCCTCTGCGTTTGGACTTCCTGGTTTCCAGCCACGCCCGTTTCCCTAGGGGCTGGCCCGCAGCTCTCTACCTCCAGTATTTAAGGACTTTCTGTTCACTTGCAAAGGGCCTTGGATCTGAGCATTACAGTCGCCTGTAACCTAGCTGATCCAGGTCCTCCATGTCTTGATGGCGCCTTGTCCTGTCTCTGCCTGATGTTCCTGATGTCTTCGTGTCTCGGCCTTGGATCTGAGCATTACAGTCGCCTGTAACCTAGCTGATCCAGGTCCTCCATGTCTTGATGGCGACTTGTCCTGTCTCTGCCTGATGTTCCTGATGTCTTCGTGTCTCGCCTTGGATCTGAGCATTACAGTCGCCTGTAACCTAGCTGATCCAGGTCCTCCATGTCTTGATGGCGCCTTGTCCTGTCTCTGCCTGATGTTCCTGATGTCTTCGTGTCTCTGCCTTGACCTTCGTCCTCGTCTGGTTCCTGAGCCTTCTGTCCTGTTGGGCCCTGGAGTGGCCAACAGGAGGGATTCGTCCCACGGGCTCTTGAGCTTCTGCCAGCCGAAGGGGCTTCGGATGTGAGTATCCCAGCATCGGAGTTCCTGCTCGCCTGGACCTTTCCTTCTTGCTTCAGCCCTTGCCCTGATGTCTTCAGTGTCTTGCTTCAGCCTGTCTTGGATGTCTGCTTCAGCCCCCGTCTGACGTCTTCTGTATAAGGACTCTGTCTGCCCTCGCCTCTGTCCGGCCTGCTGCCCATTGCCGTTCCCTGCGGCAGGTCCGAAAGGGCCGGGAACAGTCGGAGGACCGTTCATTAGTCAACTTCCCCGTGTTGGCTACCATGGGCATGCAGGTCCGGCTGAGGGTCGGACTCCCTGCTTCTGTTCCTGCCTGCCTGGCTCACCATGCCTGCTCAGCTCACCTCCCACAGTGTGGCTTGGGGCTCCTCCTTGAGTCCTGCCATGGCCCAAGGGCTCACCACCCGCCCGAGACGACCGCACCCGCGCGCACTCGTAACAGAATCCAAGGCCATGAGCTCAGTGAGCTGTGCTCGTGATGGACTTGTCTGGTTCCAGGATTTTTTTCCTTCGTCTGCTTTTGTTTCACGACCTGCTGGAGGCGCCAGCTTCTGCTTTTGCTTACGACCTGCTGGAGGCGCCAGCTGTTTGGGTTCCCACGACCTGCAGGAGGCGCCTGCGCCCAAACCATCGTTCACTTGTTCCCAGGATGGAGTTCCACGACCGGCAGGAGGCGCCTGCGCTCCTCCTGATGTTGCTGTAGTTTCTGCCCGCCCTCCCCCCCTCTTGTTCTTGCTCTTGCTTCTGCTGTGGGTGCTCGTTTGTGCTGTGTGCTGCGTGGGTGCTTGTTTGTGCTGTGTGCGCTGTGTGGTTGCTTGTCTGTGCTGTTGGCCCTGTGTTGCTTGTTTGTACTGTTGGCCCTGTGTTGCTTGTTTGTGCTGTTTTCCCGCTTGTTGTTTCCTGCTTGTGGGCTCCCGTCCTCCTCGTTCCCGCGTTTTCTTCCCCGCTTCCTGTCTCTCGCTCTTCGCTCTCTGTTCCCTTGCTCGCTGCTCTCTCCCTCTCTGCTCCCTTGCTCGCTGCTCTCTCTCTCTCTGTTCCCTTGCTCGCTGCTCTCTCTCTCTCTGTTCCCTTGCTCTCCGCTCCCTCGCTCCCCGTTCCCTTGCTCCCTCTTTTGTATTTGTGTGTGTCGGTCGCGCGGTCTCCGTTCGCTCGGTCGCTGCTTGCGCGGTCTCCGTTCGCTCGGTCGCTGCTCGCGCGGTCTCCATTCGTTCGGTCGCTGCTCCCTCGGTCTCGTGTTCGCCCGGTCTCGTGTTTCCTTGGTTTTGTTTGCTCCCGGTCTCCTGCTCTTGGTCTCTCGTCGTTTGCTTGCTTGTTTGTGGTGTGTGTTTGCCTGCTTGTTTGTGGTGTGTGTTTGCTTGCTTGTTTGCGGTGTGTGGTTGTTGTTTGCTTGCTTGCTTGCGGTGTGTGGTTGTTGTTTGCTTGCCTGTGGTGTGTGGTTGTGCGCTTTTCTTGCTTGGCTTTTGTTTTGGTCCCTCTGAGAGGGGGGGGATTCTTTGAGGGGGGGGTACTGTTGCGATCCCCCCTGTTGCTGTGCTACAGGAGGTCTCTTACCTTCCTCCAGAGGCCGCTCTGAAGCCTGGGCCTCGCCTATATTCCATCCGGGACTTGCTCCAGGGCCTGAGAGGCCTAGCTGTGCCTGTGGCTTACATGCCTCTGCGTTTGGACTTCCTGGTTTCCAGCCACGCCCGTTTCCCTAGGGGCTGGCCCGCAGCTCTCTACTTCCAGTATTTACGGACTTTCTGTTCACTTGCAAAGGGCCTTGGATCTGAGCATTACAGTCGCCTGTAACCTAGCTGATCCAGGTCCTCCGTGTCTTGATGGCGCCTTGTCCTGTCTCTGCCTGATGTTCCTGATGTCTTCGTGTCTCGGCCTTGGATCTGAGCATTACAGTCGCCTGTAACCTAGCTGATCCAGGTCCTCCATGTCTTGATGGCGCCTTGTCCTTTCTCTGCCTGATGTTCCTGATGTCTTCGTGTCTCGGCCTTGGATCTGAGCATTACAGTCGCCTGTAACCTAGCTGATCCAGGTCCTCCATGTCTTGATGGCGCCTTGTCCTGTCTCTGCCTGATGTTCCTGATGTCTTCGTGTCTCTGCCTTGACCTTCGTCCTCGTCTGGATCCTGAGCCTTCTGTCCTGTTGGGCCCTGGAGTGGCCAACAGGAGGGATTCGTCCCACGGGCTCTTGAGCTTCTGCCAGCCGAAGGGGCTTCGGATGTGAGTATCCCAGCATCGGAGTTCCTGCTCGCCTGGACCTTTCCTTCTTGCTTCAGCCCTTGCCCTGATGTCTTCAGTGTCTTGCTTCAGCCTGTCTTGGATGTCTGCTTCAGCCCCCGTCTGACGTCTTCTGTATAAGGACTCTGTCTGCCCTCGCCTCTGTCCGGCCTGCTGCCCATTGCCGTTCCCTGCGGTGGGTCCGAAAGGGCCGGGAACAGTCGGAGGACCGTTCATTAGTCAACTTCCCCGTGTTGGCTACCATGGGCATGCAGGTCCGGCTGAGGGTCGGACTCCCTGCTTCTGTTCCTGCCTGCCTGGCTCACCATGCCTGCTCAGCTCACCTCCCACGGTGTGGCTTGGGGCTCCTCCTTGAGTCCTGCCGTGGCCCAAGGGCTCACCACCCGCCCGAGACGACCGCGCCCGCGCGCGCTCGTAACAACTTCAGTTTATGATTGGATGCCATTTCCTCTTGGCTCTTACAATATAAATTTAAGCTTAACCCACAAAAATCGGAAGCACTTAAAATTCTTCCACAAATCACAGGTGCAGATATTCATCCTAAAGATGTGGTCTTGAGCCTGGGGATTAAGTTAGACTTGAAATGTTACATGCACGACCAAATATTTTCCATGACCCACTCCTCATTTTTTATCTTCATTGTGTATAACCGACTTAAGCCATTCCTTGAGAAAAAAGATCTTGGAGCAACTATCCACTCTTTTATTCTAAGCCATGTATACGGTTGTAACACATTCTATCAAGGTTTGTCAGTCAGGTCATTTAAACATATTCAACTTCTTCAAAATACTGCGACTGAAGTTATTTGTGGAGTAAAGAAGTACGACCATGTATCTCATATACTGATTCAACTGCATCGACTCTCAGAGCCGATAACCTAAACAGGTTAAAAGGCGCATATGTGCGCATTTTTGCGAGCTCACGTCCAGGAAAGCGGCTATTTTATAGCATATGCATGTATATGTGCTCGTGTTATAAAATAGACTGAGCATGCACGCGTGTGCGTGCAATTTTAAATGGCTGAGCGCCTATATGCGCAAATGTTGCTTCTACTACGTAGGTGGGGAGATTTTAAAAGCCAAGTGAGTCTACACCATTGCCCATTTTCCCAGTTTGCTTCCTGTTCGCCCAGTTAAGGGATAGGACTTCCAAACCCCCCCCCCCCCCCCCGCCTAGTTTAATAGTCTCCCTTCTCCCCAGTTAGTCTGACCCTTGAAACCCCGCTGATCTATCTATCTATCTTTATTTTATTCCTTACCCCTCCTCCATAGCAAAAGAAAAGTTATGCGTCAGGGGACCCCGATGTGCACTGGTGCGTGTAAGTATTTACATGCTAATTTGAAGTTGAAAACCAGGTATGCCCATGCCATGCCCCCTTTTCTGGAACTTTTCATTTGTTCATGCAATGGGAAATATGCACGTACTCAGGCAGCTTTTAAAATCCACTCGGTGCGCACCGGCCTGACATATTTGTGAATCTCCCAGTTTGGGCATGTATCAGGCTTTTAAAATTCACCTTTTAGTGAGAAAAGTTAAGTTTAACATCCTGATTATGGTTTCTAAATGTTTAGAGAGGGAGAGTCCTAAATATCTATCAGACCGCCTGCTTGACCACAAGCCTAATAAGCTTTGCAGTCTTCTCAATTGAATCTACTCACTATTCCTTCTCCTTCTATTATTCTGGAAACTACTCTCGTACCATCTTTAGCTGCCAACTGCCTCTCCTTTGGAATGTCCTTTCATTAGAAGTTAGGAGAATAACTATCTGAGATTTAGAAAAAGTATGAAGACTTGGATTTTTATTTCTCATCTATGCTAGGTTCTTCTTTTGTTTATCCTAAATCTTGTGAGCTTTGCTTCCTCCAGAGTTTTTCCTGACCAAGTGTTTTTTTTTTATAATACTTTTGTCTGATTGTTTTACTGCATTATTTGTTTTGTGTTTTTTTTTTCTTTATATTTTGCATTGTTTTGTTTTTTACATTAAGTTTACAAATTGTACTGAGTTTTATGTACCTTTTTTTTTTTGTAAACCACCTTGATTTTATTATATAAAACCAATCAATCAAATAATAAACCAGATTTGTGGGAATCCACATTGAATCAAACTTAGAAAACTAAGCTTCACAACATAGATGTTTAGACACAGTTACACTTTTAAAGAAAGCTGTTCGTTCTCTACTTTGGGATAAGGAGACTGGGGGATATGGAAAGGAAAAGACTGAGAGAAAGAGTGAAAGAAGGAGAAATTACACATATAGTAGAAAAGTGGTATATATTAGGTTTGGGAGGAATGAAGGAGACAGGTTAAGATGGGGAATAGTATGTGTGAGGAAAGGATGAAGGGGAAATAATAATTGGGTGGGGGAGGGAAAGAAAAGCTAAGAAATGGGCAGAGGGCAGAAGTGTGAGAGAGAAAGAAAGGAGCCAACCCCCCCCCCCCCCCCAGCTTGGGAGGGGAGAGGCCACAATCGCCTCCGGAGCAAGGGAAGGGGCAGAGGCTAGGAGGCGTGCTAGCAAGCAAGATTTAAGGAGTGTTGGCCCACCCAGACTCTTCTTTCGGTGTTTTTTCTTGTGGATTCAGTCTTTCTTTCCATACACCCATTCTCCCCCTACCTGGCAATCACTCTCTGTCGGGACGGCCATCCGCAGACTACAGGGCCTTGCTCCAGAGGACCATGTGGTGAACAGAGCAATTGTTTAGATTCTCTGGCGGTCCCCCTCTTCTCTTGAGCATGCTTTGCCTATGGATCCTGCGGCCACTGGGAGGGTTTCTGTCCCTTTAACTGAGCAGAGCTACTGTGGGCAGCATGCTCCACCCTCCACCCCCACCCCCACCCCCGCAGCAGCTCCAGGCGCCCTGCAGTGCTTCCCTTTGGGTGAAATCGCTGTCCGGTTGGTGCACACGCCTGCACTATCTTGGTCTCTGCCTGGCTTCTGGCCCACGTCTCGATCGCAGCCTGTAGCTGACCTGATTTTGGGCCATGCAGGGGTGGACTCCCACATCAGTGCAACACTGGGAATGGGGGGAGAGGTGAGCTTTGCTGTACTTTCTGGCACAACGGGTGTGCGTCAGGGGAAGGAGGAGCGCAAGGGAGCACGCGGCCCACTCTGAGAGGAGCCCTTGCTTGGAAAGGAGGTCGCTGGCAATTGGCCTAATGTGGTCGGCAATGGTATTAAAAAAAACAATCGTGACTGCTGGGTCTTCTTTGCAATGTTTTCCGGGGGCCGGTGTAGGAAGAGGCTTGATGGCTTGAGGTGTGGAGCAGGCTCCCAAGTATTTGGACAGTGTGGCAGTGGGGATGCTGTAGGGACTGCATTGTCCTGGCTGGGAGGATTTTTGGTGCCTGATTCAGGCTGCTTTTCTGGTGCCTGTCCTTGCTGCTGTGTCAGGAGGGGCCGACGCCGGAGGCTAGCAGGGTTGGCAGTGTTTCCGGGCCCTGGCAGAAGCAGCAGGAAAGCAGGCCTGGTGGTTTCTGTGGCCCAATTGGTGGGGTGAGATCAGAGTTGGTGCCGATTTCGACCCCTCATCCAGGAAGGATGTGAGGTTTCCCCCCAGATCGACACTGCAACCTAGACCCATGATTGCCTCCCCACCCCATCGTTTCTGGTGGTCAAAGGCACAGGTGGAGCCAAGGGGGGTCTATGTTCCTCAGCTGCCTGGTGTTAGTTGTGGTGCAGGTGGCAGACGAGTGGTTGCAGTGCAGGTCGCAGTGTTGATGTGTGTGGCAGTGAGTAGAGGGCCTTCATTTGGGCAGCCAGGGTTGTGCTGCTGGCTCTGGCACATGAGCCTTCCTTCCCCTATCGACATGATCGCTGCTGGCCTGGCAGGAGGGGGGGCCTGAACTTTGACAGGGAACAAGATCATACCATGGGTTGGGGAGGGCCTTTAGTGGCCTTTTGATGTATGCAGCAGCATGGGGGAGCCCTCATGGTGGCCGCTCACAGTTGCTACAGCTTTATGCCTCTTGCTTCATATTCCTAGTGGCAAGATTTCATTTCTTTACCAGCCGAGTGGGGACTCAGTGAGAAAAGAGCTTGCTTTTGCATTGCAGGGATGTGGGTTCAAATTCTTAGCTTTCTTTGCCTACTCCAGCAAGGTTGCTTTCCAGGGGAAGCCATGACTCTCCAGGAAGTCTTACAGCTGCAATAGTTCCGTTGCATGTCCAGTCCTAGGCTGCTTGTATGACTGTCTGGAAGAGGGAGGTCACTTGTGCTTGCATGTCAGCAGCCATTGCATTAAGGCTGAAGGCAAATCCTTCAGAGAAATGGCACAAGTGCCAGGTGAAACACAAAATGTCCCTTCAGCTGCACTGGGTATTCATACCCAATGAACCTTAGAAGCATGCCTCCTGTAAGGGGCATAACTGCCGCTCCATGCATGTCACCCCCATGCCTTCTATTAAAAGGGTGACTGCCTCCAGTTCTATTATGGATGAGAGTAACTGCTGCTCTGTACAGGTTATCCCTATGCCTCCTGGTAAGAGTAGTAGCTGCCGCTCTGTGCAATTTATCACCATGCCTTTTCTTTGAGGGAGAAGCGTGCAGGTTGCCCCCCCCCCCCCCCCCTCCCGAGCCTCTGTTGAGGGTAGTAGCTGCCTCTCCATACAGGTTATCCCCAAGTCTTCCATTGGGGCGATGGCTGCCACTCTTTGCAGATTATCACCATGCTTTTTCTTGGGGGAAATGGCTGCCACTCTGTGCTAGTTACCCCATGCTGTCATTGATGTCATCTGCTGCCTTGTGTACATTACCTCCCATACCTTTCCATTAAGGGAAATAACATAGCGACAGCATTAACCAGTAAGATCCATGGCTACACAGTGCCATGCAATAAAACTGACTCCCAGTTTTATTTTCAAGATTTTAGCATTGGCAATCATTTACATTTCATTTCTTTTCCTATTTTAAATTGAATCCACGACCTGCTTATTATCTGATAGTATAGGCAGTTTGGAGCCAATTTTGTTTGCATATCTTGGATTTTAAGTTCTTCAGTTAATGTATATGCTGGCTTAGTATTTAAATAGCATGTCTCTTGGCAGCAGAGAACAGCAAAAGCAATTTTCTTCATTTCATATGGCAGCCGACGAAAGATGAGTCCTGCCACTCGACAACAAAAGGTCTCATGCAGTTTCTAGAAAAATTCTTTGATAATTGGATCTATATGCCCAGCTAATGACCGATCCTTATCAGACATCTGGGTCGGGTAGTACCAAGGATCCCACTGCAAGCACTTGCAGGGCAGCATTTCTTTGTCATCCTTTCTCTTTCCATTCACATTTTCCTGCTTGACAGCTTCGTTTTCGTCCTGCACATCCTTCGGACCTACTGGCAGTAATTACATGCAGCAACTTGTATCTGGCACTAGGAGTGATGCAGGCAAGTAGTTATGCTCTCAATTTTGTAAAATACTAAATCATCCTTTGGCTTTTTGTCCTTTATCTGTTTGAGCTGTGTGGTACAGTAGTGGAGGAGGTCAGCAACTCTTTCTTGTCCATTGGGTCACAGACAGATGGCAACTTGTTCAACTATGGTTCGTGGCTCATCAGTACAGACCCAGAAATAACCTGATAAGTCTTTGTTTCCACATCACTGATAGGGATGTGCATTCGTTTTTCCCAAATTAGGCAATTTCAACAAAATTGCCTAATTCGGTATGGTTCGGGAGAACCAAAAAACGAATGAAGTTTTTCTGAAATTTCAGAAAAATTCATTTTTCGGGTTAGTGCGCACTATCAGGAGTTAGCACACTCTAACCTGAAAGTTGTCTAATACAGCTTTAATATTTTCATGCAGCTATTGAAGTGCTTGCCTCGTTTGGTGGCTCCTTGTTTCCTGTGTCGATTGCAATTATCTTCACAGGATTGCAAAATACCACTCCACTGCAACTATATTTCCCAGGTCAAACCATCTGCATTTCCTTGAACAATTATTGCTTTTCGTCTTGATTTCTTCAGCTAATGTCCAATCAGTATTGGACTTCTGGGTCGGATAATTCAGAGGATACACCTCCAACACTCACATGTCTGCATCTTCTGCAGGTCGTTCTTGTTTTCCTTTAGTAGATCATTGCTGACATTCAGGGACTGTCCAGTTGATGTGATTCACCTGTGGCAGGAGGGCAGGTGTCCCATGGTCTTCAGATAGCACACACACATGTCCAGTCTTACAGTGGTAATATTATGAAAATCGCAGTCAGCTTCTGGTATGCAGATTATTCATTGTATTTGGGGCATTCGATCTTCTTGTGCACCTACTATTCCTGTCGCTATTTCCCAAGGGCCACATTTTCAAAGGGGTACGCGCGTAAGATACGCGCGTACCCCCCAAAAACCTGCCCGAAGTTCCCCCTGCGTGCGCCGAGCCTATCTTGAGTAGGCTCAGTGGGACGCTCGTAAGTCCCGGGGCTTTCCTGGGGGGGGGCGTGTTGGGGGCATGTCGTGGTGGCGCATCATTTGGGGGAGGGGCCGTGGGCATGGTTCCAGCCCAGGGGCATTTCGGGGGCGTGGCCAAGGCCTCCAAAATGGCTCCCGGGCCTGGGAATGCTAGCCTCGGGCAGGTGTAACTTGTGCAACAAAGGTAGGGGGGAGTAGGGAGGGCTGGGGGAGTAGGTTAGGTAGGGGAAGGGAGGGGAAGGTGCGGGGGGTGGAGGGAACGGAGGCAGGCTGCCGATTTTTTGCACAGCCTTGTGCGCGCCGATCCCGTATTTTAACAGATACGTGCAGCTACACATGTATCTATTAAAATCCCACGTACTCTTGTTTGCGTCTGGTGCGCGAACAAAAGTACGCATGTGCACAAATTTGTAAAATCTACCCCCAAGTGAATTGACTAGGGTATCAATCCTATCATAGAATAAGATAACTGCATATAGTTGCCCCTCCCCCCACCCTGGTATTAGGCAGCTATTCTTAAGTATGAGGTCAGCGTAGCACTAAGTAGTCAAGTGTCATTATAGATGTTCTCGGACAGCCTCTAATCGTAGTATCTCTTTTCACACCAATTTTATTTTCTTTCCCACAAGCATGTGCTACAGATAATGACCTTGTGTGCTAGACATGGCACTTCTTCAAGTGTTCATTCAGGAGTAAACATGGATGGTGGAGCATTGGTGCTCTCTTGTGGGTAATCATTGTTGCGATGTGGACCCTTGAACCGAGGCGTGGTTGATGCTACCAGCAGAGGGGGATCCCCTCCGTGGGTCCCTGCCATTGACAGGCAGAGCAGTGCAGAGACCCAACTGGACCTTCAACACTACCAACCCTCATTCCCCGCAGGTTGAGCCCTTGGGTACAGGGGCCGGCTGGACTTAGGCACGAGTCTCAGGGCGATGAATCCAGGAGGACAGGCGAAAGCAGAATCAGATGGGCCAGGTCAGGGGCAATCAGCAAACAGATGAATCCAGAGGACAGGCCAAGGTCGGGGCAGGCAGCAGACAGATGAAATCCAGATGGACCGAAGTTGGGGCAGGCAGCAAACAGACGGAATCCAGAAGACAGGCCAAAGTTGGGGCGGGCAGGCAGCAGACAGACAAAATCCAGAAGAACGTACCAGGGTCAAAGCCAGAAGAACCATCCAAGGAACAGGGAAAGCGGGTCCGGGAGCCGGGCAGAGGAAGGCAGGGGCGCTGGAACATGGAGAAGCAGGAACATGGAGAAGCAACTAACAGGCTGAAGTAGCATGACCTGTTGCTGAGGCAAGGTTTGGGCAGCAGAGGCTGCCTTCAGAAGGGCTTGCTGCTGACATGAGCATCCGGGGCAGTGGGATGCTTTCCCGCCGCGACCCCTTTAAGTCCCGTGGCAAGCCGCATGTGTGTGCTAGAGGGAGCGGAGCAGGTAGAAGGGTGGCAGCAGTCCTGCCTCCCTGCCGCGCGGGGAAGAAGCGATGGAGGCGGCTCCGGAACGCCGCGAGGAGAATGGGGCTGGCTCGGGGGAGTAAGTGTGGCTGGCCGCATGGTCCTGCAGCTGGCCATCACAACAATCACCTTGTTCTAGTAGGCATGTAGAAGTATGAATTGTGGGCACCCCTGTTCCAGTCTGTAATATAGGTATGCTGTAGAGGTCACCTAAAAGCTACCATGTAATATGGTGAGCACATAATCTCCCTGAGCTAACTCATATGACTTCAAGTCCCCATGGCTTTTCCAATGTTGCCTTTATCATAGCTATTATTTCTTTACTGCAAGGTCTGCAGACCCTCCAATATGCAATTCAGCAGGTATATTCTTGCAAATTACATAATTTGTATGGGTATTTCATACCTTCTTAACCACTTTGTTTATGTTCCCATTGCTTCTCCTTACAGGAGTTCTAGTGCATCTCAGATGGGGCTATGGCATCCTCTTCGCTGAACTTGGCTTTCCACCATGCATGTCTGTTCTCTGCCAAGGATATCAGAGCTCATCCCCTGCACCTTTGGCAAAACTTGCACTCAGAGAGGGACCCATCATTATCTGTTTCACTTTGAGGTCTTCTGCAGTTCACTTTCGCCCTTTAGGGACATGTGCTATTCAGCTAAATTGGTGGAAATGTGCTTATTGGATACCTTAGGGGTCAGGCAATTCAAGGATACCATATTCCCCTTTGATTATTACTGCATTCAGCACATCCTGCATAATACACCCCTTGAGTTTTGGGACAGGGCTTGCACAGGCACGTAGCAATATACAGCAGGTCCCAGCATTTTGAATGAAAGCAATATCATATCTTGGGATTGGCCTGTGTATCATCCTAAAATTATGTTGGCATGCTAAATGAATATCTCTTGCTCTTTTACAGAACAGGGCCTCATTGCACCACAGAGAACTTCGCCGGTGATCAAGAATCGAAGTGCAGGATAACCTGAGGACTGAGGATTCGACGGCTCTGCATCCCCAGGCACTACACTGCTGTAGCATGATACTATGAAACATATATAAAATTGGGGTGAGGCTTTTCCCCATACACAAAAAATGGAATAAAAAAGCCTTAATATTCAGGCCCTCTATGTGAAGAAAACTAGCTTTCTTTTTGTTCCCTACCAAAGTGAGTAAAGCTCTATAATTATGTTCTGTACTTATGGATTTGCAATTCAACCTAGCCTACTTTTAGATGGCTAGCTTGTAATTCTGTAGTGTAATATTGTTTTATGTATTATGTCTTCATTATACAAAATGCAAGACTTTATAGTGACAGAAAAATAGTCCTTATTTTTTGCAACAGATTAGGCATCTAATTTTTATCTTTTCAAATACAGAAACAAAATGCAAATGCTGCAAAAGGAATAATGAGGGCCAGAATAGCTAACATACATTGTGAAATGAGGATACCACCTACTCTCTCAGTATTTCTTAGAAATAGGAAATCAAATTCTGTTGAATCTGTGGATCAATATTGTCAGTGGACCATATAGAAATGTTTATTGTTGTTTACAAGACATTTCCCATTACTTTAATTATATATTTTCAAATAAACCTTCACTCATCTTTTATGGGCTGAACGCTGCCAATAAAAGTATGCAGAATAATATAATCTCCTTCATCCTGTGTTATTATTAGTCTACTTTCTGAAGAAAAAGGAGGTTTATGAGATCACTCTAACTGTGGGTGTGTCTGCTTTTAATAACTTTTTTGTTTGGTGACCTATCCACACCCAGATTTCAGAACCTGTCAGGAGAACGCTGATAGGGATGTGCTTTTTCAGACCCACGCATGTTGGTAAGTAAGCTGCTTCTGCTTGGGTGGAACTTCTTATTTTTGTTTTATGTAGACGCTAGGAAAGTAACCCAAGTAGTAATATATTTATCCTAATGCTGATGCACTCGTACTACTGCCATCTCCCACACCTTACTCAGTCAACGTTGCTCAATAACAGTGCCAAAACCGGGAGATATGTCAGGCCAGCATGATACTGAGCGGATTTTAAAAGCCACCCCAGATACGTGCATATCTCCCACTGTGCAGACAAAAAGTTTTTTTTTACAAAAAAGGGACAGGGCATGGCCGTGGTCTTGGCAGGAGCACGGGCATTCATGGAGTTCACATTGAAACCAGCGTGTAAATAACTTATGTACATAAGCGCGTGCTGGGGTCCCCCCCTGCTGCATAACTTTACTTCTGCTATGGATGGCGTGTGAGTCATAAATCAAAAATACTAAACAGATCAGCAGGGTTTTAAAAGTCAATGCTAACAGGGGAGAAGGGAGGCTATTTAACTAGGGAGGTTAAGCAGCCCAATCCTTTACCTGAGCAAACAGGGAACGAACTGGGAAAACTGGTAATGGCGTCGGCACACATCTATTACAATCCACCCACTTACACAGTGGAAGCGGCATTTGTGCACACAGGTGCACGCCCTCTTACAATTCCACGCACAAGTATGCGGGGTCAGCCTGTTTTATAACATGTCCCACATGTGCCATTTTATAGCACATGTGTTATAAAATGGCCGTGTCCCTGGGCATGGGCCGACGAACGTGAGCATATGTGCCCTGGCACATCTGTTTAAAAGTTACCATCTAAGGATAGATGGAGTTTTACAATGTTTTGCCAGAACTACTGCAATGCTATATTAACTGTAAATGCATATACCTTTTCAGCAAGCATAAGAATTATGGCTTTTCCAATGTGAATTTCAGAGATATGCAAAAATATTATGCACGAGAATAAATCTCCATGGCACAGAATTGAAGAGTCACCAATAGGTCTGAATATTATTTTTAAAGAGTTAAAAACAATGCCATGGGCTAAATATCTTTAGATATTTGGCCATTTATACAGCTCAGGAATTTTGTAAAACAGAGGCATATAAATACCAGTGGTTTTTTGCTCTCTTTTTAATTGCAGGTATAAAACAAGTGTAGAAAGAGATTAGACGTAAAGTAGACAAATATATGGGCATGATGCAAAGCTGTTAACCAGATAAAATGCATAATACATATGCATGATTAATTCTGCAATAAATAACCAAACTAGGAGAAACCAAGGAATATTTTGACAGTTAATGAGAAAATACTGTCTCAGTGTGCATGTACCCACAGGAATAATTATATTGATTTTAGTTGTACATGCCAGTAAAAACCTGACAATTAAAATAATTTAATAAATTAATGCCTTTCAATGAGCCACAAAACATAGAGATAATAGTAACTTTCAGAACAGATGGCTGGATTCTTTGAAGGCTGTGTAACCAGTTTTCTCTGGGACTAATACTGCTACTAGAACTCTGTACCGCAGAACAGATGGCAAAACTGTTTCAATGAATATTAAATACTAAGCTCCCCTTTACCTCTATCCTGCATGTTACCTCTTCCATTCCTTAAAATGACTTCTATTCTTTCCTCCTTGTTCTCAAACTAGAGCAGATTTCAAACTCGAACATGGGGAAATGCTGACAGTTGCATATTGCATATCTCTTTCTGGTGATTTGCAACCTATCATTTAAAGCAGCCACGGTTCCAGAACACTAGAGCGTGGTCAATGTGACACCAATTTTTTAAAAAGGGCTCCAGGTGTAATCTGGAAAACTATAGACTGATGAGCCTGACACTGGTGCCAAGCAAAATGGTTGAAGTTATTCTAATAAACAAAATTACTGGACACATAAATAGCCATGGTTTAATGGAGGAGAGTCAATATGGGTTTTGCAAAGGGAAGTGTTTCCTTACCAATTTAACAGATGTTTTTTGAGGCTATAAATAAACATGTGTACAAAGGGGAGCCAGTTGATATAGTACATTTGGATTTTCAGAAGGCATTAGACAAAGTCCCTTATGAAAGACTCCTCAGGAAATTGGAAGATTATAGGACTGGAGATAGTTAGTGTCCTATTGTGGACTGGTAACTGGATAAAATCAGGAAACAGTGGGTAGGACTAAATGGTCAAGTTTTCCAAATGGAGAAAGGTGGAATATCCCAAGGGTCTGTATTGGGACCTGGGGAATTTAGCATATTCAACAATGATCTGGAGAAAGGAATGATAGGTGAGGTGACCTGATTTGCAGATGATACAATATTGTTTCGAGCTATTAATAGAGCAGAGGATTGTGAAAAACTGCAGAAGGATCTTAGGAGACGGTTTCTAAATGGCAGATCCAATTTAATGTACAGAAGTACAAAATGATGCATGTAGTGAAAAATAATCCCAACTAGAGATACATGATGTTGGGTTTCATGTTAGGAGTCACCACCCAGGAAAGGACCTTAGAGTCCCTGTGTGCAACACCTTGAAATATTCAGCTTAGTCTGCGGCAGCGGTCATAACGGCAAATAGAATGCTAGGAATTATTTGGAAAGAAATAGAGAACAAAACTGAGCATATCATAATGCCTTTGAATAAATCCATAGTGTGACTGCTAGAGCTGCTAACTGGCTCCAGATTTTCAGGACAAGTTGATCCAGCCCTGGTTTTACCCCATTGCATGCTGGGACTTATTCTAATTTCCCTTTTGCAATCCTTAAGAAAAGCAAGACTATAAGTAACTGCATGCAGGGGAGTAAAACCAGGGATGGATCAACCTGTCCTGAAAATCTGGAGCCAGTTAGCAACCCTCGTGACTGCACCTTGAGTATTGTGTGCAATTCTGGTAGCCCCATCTGAAAAAAAGACATAGCGGACAAAGTAAAGGTTCAGAGAAGGGCAACAAAAATGATAAAGGGGATGGAAAAGCTCATTTGTGGAGAAAGGCTAAACAGATTAGGGCTCTTTAGTTTGGAAAAGAGATGATTGAGAGGGGACATGACTGATATTTATAAAATCATGAGTGGGATGAAACGGGAAAATAGGGAACAGTTATTTACTCTTTCAAACACTAGGACTAGGGGACACTAGTGACCGGCAGATTTAAAACAAATGGTAGGAAGCATTTTTTCACTCAGTGCACAATCAAGCTATAGAATCTGTTGCCAGAGGATGTGGTCATGGAAACTAATATAGTGGGGCCTAAAAGAAGATTGGACAAGTTTCTGAAGAAAAAGTCTATAAACAGTTATTAGCCAGGTAGACCTGGAAAAGCCAGAACTTTTTATACCTGCGAGTGAGAGACAAGAAATAGATCAACTATTAGGGATCTGATGGGTACTTGAGATCCGTATTGGCCACTGTTGGAGATAATGCTGGGCTCAATGGATCTTGGGTCTGACCCAGCATGACACTTCTTATATACTGCTAATACTTTTCTCTTGACTTTCTGCTTCATAACTCCGTTAAATTTTCCCTTTGTCTTGTTTTCAACTACAAAGTTCCTAAAACATGATAGAAGGGCCATTTCTATGCAATAGCCTGATTGCATCTGACAGTTTTTCTGTGCTCTGATCTATAAAAAAAAGGAGATAGGCTGGGCCAGCCTGGAGGCTCAGAGGCAGTTCCATTTTCTGCCATGCAGAGAACCTGAGTTTGATTCACACTCTCTGTCTGGACTGCCTAGGGATGGAATGCAGGCAGCATTCATAGCCCTCAGCGGAGAGGGAATCATTATGCAACATCAATAGCTTGTGGCTGGATGTAGGGCCCATGATTGCAGGTTCCTGAAGGAGCCCTGATACATGACCCTCAGCCCAGGACAATTGCTACACAAGGATAAGAAGTAGGGAAGTGTATATAAAATAGGGGGGAAAAAATTCCCAGGTAGTTGTGAATGAAGGTTCATGGTATCAGATCCCAGTTATGTTTTTGACTGAGCTGAAAGCACAAAGGTGGAGGAAGCTGCAGACCTCTCCCTGCCACAAAAAGGGGTGGGGCATGAGTCATTCACTCTCATATGCATTCTTCCTCTTTCCTGGAAGTTTACAATCCAGAAATAGTGAACAACAAGTTTGAGGAATCTTGAGAAAGCTGAGGGGAAACTATAACAGTGGGGTAAAAAATTCTGAAAGGTGTGTGGTTTCATAATACAAAAACTAGATGAAACTGTCAGACTATAGGTTTTAAAGAAAAAAAAAGAGCCATTTCTTTGCCCAACTCTCATCTAAGCTGCAGAACTCCTTCTCAGAAGATGTTGCAGAGGCAAATACTATAACCGGGTTCAAAAAGGGATGATGTAGGCCCCACTGGGATCCCTTCTAAAGGAGTATGGCCTAGTAGTTAGGTCAGGGCAGTGCAGAGCAGAGGAATGTACCACCTATCTCTCAGCACCCCTACTAGAGGCTGCTGTGTTGGCTTGTTCCTTCTTGCAGAAAAGCAAGCCATGAATAGTGTCTGGGGGGTTTTAGTTTGGATTTCAAGAGAAAGGTGTTTCAGTTCTTTTAATTATTCAAAGGTCCAAAGACTTGGTTGTGGAGTCTTAGTGAGTAAAAGAGTAATTCACAACCTAGTGGCTGGTGATAATCTTGAATGAGTTTTGTATTTTTCTGTGTGGAGTTTGGTTTGAGAAGCTTGTATTCATCCTTCCTGCCCACCAAGAGAAGAGTAAGGAAGAGAAGTTGTTGGTTTTTTTAGGTTTTTTTTTAGATCAGACCAATCCCCATTGAGGTCTGAATGCTGAATGGGGATTGGTTTGGTCAGTGATAGACAGACCAATCACAGCTCTGTACAGCTACGTGGGGTGAATAAATGAATAGTAAAATGCCCGATCAGCCAATCCTGCACAGGCATTTAGTATTCAGTGCAGCAGAAGGTATGCGCCACTTCTCCCACAGGACCTTTTCAGCAATTTGGGAGATTGGATGGGAAGGGAGTGGAGAACTCAGGCTCAGGCTCTGCCGCTACCATTTTGTATTCTTCTTTCTGGGCGGAAGTGGGGGATCCAAGACAACTCTGCGGGTTAGAATTTTGCTGCTTCTATGGGGCAGGATGGGAGCTCCTGCCGGTCCCGCAGGTTACAATGTTTTTTTATTCTTCAGGGGCAAGGGGAGGCATTTGGTCTCTGCATGGCTACTACTTGTTTTTATTTTTTTTTTTTAAATATCATCCATCTAACTTTAGGTCTGTAAATTTTTTGATCGGAGTTAGCTCGATAACTTTACCGAGCTAGCACTGAATATTTGTTCTAGCTAGGTAAATTTAAGCCCTGCCTTGCCCTTTTTTTTAGCAAGTTAAATTTTAGCTGGATAATGACTTACCCAGCTAAAAATTATCCAGTCAGGAGGGGGGGGGGGTATTTAAATCTCAAGGTTTGTTCGGCTAAGTCCCAAATTTAGCCAGATAAACCCTTTTGAATACAGACCTTTGAGAAACTTTCATAGGCTCTGAAATTAGACTATACAAATAGGCCTGGCATCAGATGTTACCTTGCTATTAAGAAATAGGCATGTTGTTTTTCTCTCTTTGGAGGTGCACACACACTGTCGCACAAACTCTCATTCACCTGGAAGTTGTTTTGTAATAGTATCCTAAGCAACTGGCTGAATCTGCTCCCTAACTGACTGAATATGTCAGTCATGCAGAGACTAAAATATCGTGAATTCCAGGAAAGGGAAGGTATTCACCTGCCAGTTTGAGCACTATAAGATAACCGATGCTGAAATTGGCAAATGACTTCCCTCCCTTTGTAAGATAACGAATCGGAAGTCAGCTTTTGTGAACTGATTAGGCTTCCTATTTTGCAAACATGCAATACAGCAAGTCCGTACTCTTATGTCACCTGACTCGTGATGTCCCTTCACTTGTGTCTTTCCAGATTTTGCACCCTGTTCTGGACCTATAACTGTTTCAGTTTCTAATGTGGAGCATGGTGCTGGGTGCTGACTTCAGATGATGCCTGCTGCTCGGTGTGCAGAAGGCACCAAACGCCGCAAACGGCGCTGATATCAGTCCTTCAAGCCTAGGCTCTTTAAAAAGCCAGTTCTTTGGGGAGGGGTGGGGAAGCTAGGAAAGGTCGGAAGCCAATGGTCAGTCTCTGTCCTGTGAAATTTTCTGAGGTTCTCCAAGCCACCTCGCCTGTGAAATGTGAAATGCCAGTATCGGTAAATGCGGAGCAATAATAAATAGGGACATCTCCAGCATATTTACAGTTGCTAGAGAGGACTTTAAGATGAAAAAAATTAAACAGCATTCCGAACTTCACCAGTTACCATCTTTAAGAAATCATTCAAGGAAAACCTGCAACCACCATCACAAGGGTAGGGGTAGGCAAGTTATGCCATAAAATGTCATGCTTTTAACTTGTGTTCTTTATGTTATGTTCAGTAATACATTCTTTTTTTAGATGAAAGTGGGGTCACAGCCAGGGTATTCAAACTAATCTCCTATGTATAACATTGATTTCTATGAGAAAACTGGTCTTGACTTAAGACATAGTTTTCAGGAATGAATTGTGACTGAAGTGTGAAGATTTCCTGTATTACATGAAGAAACAGGAATCTCCAGATTATTTGTGACTAGAATGTGCACTGAATATTTTTTGGTTCATTTATTTAAAACAAAACAAACAAACCCCCCTCCAAAAAAATAAAACAAAGCAAATAGAAAAAAATGTCAGGTCTGCCCCACCTATCTTCCCTCTGTCATTGCTGCCGCCAGCACCACCAAACCCCCCCTCCCCCTCCCCCCAGAATTCCCCAGACTCTCCTGCACCCCCTTCAATCACTTACCCTATCCATGGGTCTAAGGGGCAGTCGCTCCTGCCCCACTGGGTCTCCATCTCAAAATGGCCCTGGCTAGCCCTGAAGCTGGTACCATTATGTTATATGGAGATATCTCTGCACCTCCCTATCTATCTCTGCAACAAGAGTGTGCTGGCCTCAGGACAGGAGCAACTGGGGCTCGATCATGCCCCTTAGGTCTATGGATGGGGTAAGTGGTTTGACAGGCCGCATATTTTGAATATGAAACAAAACCAAACAAAACTTTGCTTTTGTTTCAAAATGAAATGAAAGCATGCTCTGATTTCTGAATAGTGTGGGATAGATAGAGGTGCTGCTGATTCATTTTATTAACAGGACCCATGCCTAGATGACTATTTTACTGACCTTTGTCTTGACCAGTGGCCAACTCTCACGCAGCTTGAGATTACTAAATCAATGAAGCAGCATGCAGTTAAGATATTATACTCTCACTTCTGTGCCCACAGTGCAATTTTAACATAATTTGTCCTTCCAGTTACTTATACCAATACAAAGCAGAAATGTTATTTATTTATTTAGGGCTTTTTTATACTGACACTCATGATACCAATCATATCGTATCGGTTTACAATAAACATCTGTGCAATAACATTAACATCAACGTGAACAATAGGCGAAGAGAGAAAAAGTGAATGAAAGTTACAATTAAACAGGGGCACTTGAACTGGGAGGAGGAAAAGCCAGAGTCATCATGACCAAAAACAGACAATCATCATAGTGGTGGTTAAGGATGGAAAGAAAAAGAATAGTCATTAATATCATGGAGGTCAATAAAGTTTCTCCATTAACACACAGCAGAATTACTACCTTTAGTGATATATCTTACTAATCCCATCTGAGTGACAGATATTGCTGATGTGACTCTAAATTCAAGTTCTTGCATTTAAAAGTTCTTTTAAATCTATTTTACCTACAAATGGCACCTCCAAAGAAGGGCCGGATTCAAGATTTTGGTGCAACATTGCATGGCAGCATCCTTTTGAAGCACATGGCCCTAAAGCAAGCAGAAGCAAACTCCTCTTTGGCTGGGATATTTGGCAACTTCAAAATCTGGTGCCCTAGGCAGTTGCCTGTGTCGCCTTTGCCTAAATCCAGGCCTGTCCCAAAATCAAGAAGAATATATGAAAGTAAGAAGTATATGCTGAAAGAGCTTGTTTTTCTGTTCTTGAGCTAAGTGCTTGTCATAAAGGTCTGTTGTCTTATCTTGTAGTTCAAGTAATAGAATCAGGCCTAGATTTAGGTACAAGTGACATAGACTGATGCCACATTTTCTTAGCTGCCAGGCTGCTGCCATTATGCCACCATCTGGCCCTGCTGCCATACTGCTCTCTTTTAAGCAGAGCCAAGAAAACTCAGTGCAGGGCCTGCAAGCTGGTGCTCACAAGCACTGCAGTGGGCCCGCCCATCACTTGGGTTTCCATGGTAAAAGATGAACTTTACGCTGTGTTAATTTCTCACAACTATTCCTTCGAAACATTGGAATGATAAAAGGTAGTGCTTTCCTTTCCACTTGGACTAACCAACATGGATCTGCATTTGAGCTACATGTCAGCTGTGCAAAGAGCACATTCAGTTATTATTTTTTATTCATGTTGTAGGAGATGCTGTGACTCCTATAGCTTTTCACCCATGTTAAACAGCAGTCTGAAAATTACCCAGCCTGGATGCATCTAAAAGTCTGCATGTTGTTCCATGATGCACATGCTTTTAGCCACATTTCGAGACAGCATTTCCAGGGGTGCAGTTAGGGTGGGGAGGAAGAGACCATTCATAGATTGTATTTAAAAATCTATGGTGCATTGTTTTCCATGAAAGAAAAAAAGTGGTGAAAAGTCCAGAGGTGAAAAGTACCCATGGACTGTCTTCACATGGACAGCCGGAAGATTGCCTCCTAGATCAAGGGTGGCCAACTCCAATCCTCAAGAGCTACAAACAGGCAAGGTTTTCAGGATATCCACAATGAATATGCATGAGAGAGATTTGCATGCATGCCTCCATCGTATGCAAATCTCTCTCATGCATATTCATTGTGGAAATCTTGTAAAACTGGCCTATTTGTGGCTCTTGAGGACCAGACTTGACCACCCTTGCCCTAGACATAATTGAATGCTCATAAACTGATAAATCATGAAAGCAGGCATAGTTTCTTCCAAAATTTCACAGCATTTCATGTTCACTCTTTTTGCATACTCCTAATCTATTTAAGTAAAGAAAGATAACAGAAATGATTATTTTCTCATTTTATCAGCAACTATGGTAATTTAAGGTTAATTTTATTCTTGCATAATGAGACACATAATGAGTTCTCAGTTGAAGGATAGTGCAATAAAATTACCATTAAATTCACACACCAATTCATTTGTTTCTTTCCTCTTCAATTTTAATACTATGGATAGGGATCAGTGAGCAGATTCAGATTAGGGGACAGAAGGCTTGCCACTCCAGTGGCACATTATAGCCCCCCCCCCCTCCCCATAGCAGCATCACTGTTTCCCTGGGGCCAAAGGACATGATCGCCACTGTACCCTATAAAACCTCTCCTTCCCTTGCAAAGAGGATGAGCCAGAGAGAAAGGGAGATGGGGCTCCCCACTCCTGGTGTGACCATCAATCAAGGAGGACAGTCCTCAGTGGGCCTTGATCACATTGTGCCGTCGGGTGGGGAGGCCCATAGTGATGGGTTACCAAACCCACCTGACCTGCTTGTAATATGGACCAAGGGTGGAAGTGTTCCAGAGAGACAATCAAAATGATATGGGGTCTTCACCAAAAGCCAAATGAGATGAGCATGAATCACCAAAATATGTATACTCTGGAGGAGAGAAGAGACAGGGGATATATGATACGGTCTTTTAAATACTTGAATTGTATTGTATATGATGTACATGAATTATGTTCTATAGTGATTTGATTTATTTGGTTTTATTATACTGTTTTATTGATTTTATTTTTCACAAGTTTTAATATTTATGATTTAATTTGCTTACTATTGTTATTTTATGTTCCATGTTTTTTATGAATATAAATTGTAAACTGCCTAGAAATGGTGCTAGGTGGTCTATAAATTATTAAAATAAATAAAATCTTTTCTGATGGAAAAGAAGCTGTAGAACTAGAGGCTATGATATGAAACTCCAAGAAGGAAGACTCAGGAACAATGTCAGGAAATATATCTTCATGGAAAGGGTGGTGGATGCATGAAATGCCCTTCTGGAAGAGGTGGTGAAGACAAAACCTGACAGACTTCAAAAGAGCATGGGAGAGACACAGAGGACATGAGGAAACCTAGTAATCTGTGGTAACTTTTGATGTAAAATTTTTACATAGGGTAATATTCTTACAAGCATTCCCGGACTCCAATTGATTTAACAACTCAACGTCATCCCTCAACTCCATCCACTATCGTTAGCCTTTTTTGAATTAATAATCTGTCCTTTCTCTTCCTTCTTCGCCAAGTTCTAGTCTCCCTGTTAAATGTAACTGCATTTTTCCGCACCATTGTTATAGTTAATGTTTTACTTTGCACCCATGTTCTATGTGAACCAGCATGATGTGATTGCTATCTCGAATGCCGGTATATAAAAATCCGAAATAAATAAAAAATAAAATAAAACCTGCACAGAACGGCAGTTACAACCCTAAACAACTTGCTGGGCAGACTGGATGGACCAGTTAGGTCTTTATCTGCCGACATTAACTATGTCTCTAACCTTGTCAAAATATTTTCACTGATCTCTTCTGGAATAGCAGAAATACAACAAGAAAGAAAAGCAAGTTTACTCACTTGTAAACGGAGATCTCCATAGACAACAAGATGAATTAGCCATAACACGTGGGTGACATCTTCTGACAGCATATATGGGAGTTCCTGTACGTGCATGCTGTATCATGCTTTCTCTGTCAACAAGCAGGCATGAATTAGCCATTACACATAGGAAGCTGAGGATTGCACAGCAGAAGCACTTATTTATAGACAACACGACCCCCACCAAGTAGAGTGGACTACTTGGAGAACAGATTATGCAGAAGTGCTTGTCCAAATTTACTGTCACCTTGGGACCTGCTGTCTAGACAGCAGGGGGGGGGACAAAGGTGTGAACTGATGACCAAGTAGTAGCTTTGCAGATGTCTTCAATGGCTCTCCCTGGATAAGTCTTGACAGAGTCTGTAATCGGGTAAGCCAGCCAGCACATAACAGTGCTCTATACAGTCCACTTGCCAATTGATTAGTTCGTTTGGCACAACTGCTCTTCCCATTTTATTGGGATCAAAGGACATGAACAGTTGAGAAACTTGACAGTGAAATTGACTCCTCTTTAAGTAATATGCCAGGGCTCTCTTATAGATCAAGAATGCAGATAGCACAATGGTTTGATGCAGCGGCAGACTTATGACGTCGGACCGGCCTGAGTATTCACCACCCAGGACACGTCACGTGGTCTGCCGAGCGCGGCTCTGTCACGGCCATGCACGGCAGACCACGTGACTGGAGCGATCGGCCCACCGGGGGATGCCCGATCCCCCGATAGGCCAGTCTGCCCCTGGTTTGATGTGAAATGCAGGTACCACTTTCAGAAAGAACTTAGGATGAGCTCGTAGTGAAAAAATTGCAGGTATGGGGAACATGAAACCTGAACCTGTAGTTCATTTACTCTTCATACTAAAGTTATGGCCACAAGAAACAACACTTTCCAGGTGAGCAACTTCAACTTCACTGACTCGAGAGGGTCAAAAGGTTACATGAGTTGGGCGAGGACTGAGGTCCCAAGGTACTGGAGGTACTTTCCAGCGCAGTCTTTCTAGCAAAAAATTTCTTATGCAGGATTTTTTTTTTTTAGGTACCACAGGACAAATCAAGCAGGTGGAGAAAAAAAGTGCAGGTATATACCTCTTGAAATAAACATGGACCTTTCATGAAGCTTGATACCAGGAGGTAGGGAGAAATCAGAGCCCCTTCCACCTGCTGGAGATACACCATAAGGTCATTGAGATGAACTTTAACTGAAGAGATGCTAAGACCTGAGGGCGAAAGGAAGAACTGTTATTGAAGCAAGTTCCTTGGGCCACATGAAAAGGGGACCAGCTGGCTGGCCTTACACCAAATAAAAAAAACCTCTCCCATTTGAAGTCTTATAAGGTTTCCTGGTGGAAATCAAAACATCCTCCACCTCTTTGGGAAGTAACAAGATTACTGCACATTCAACATTCATGCCATGAGGGCCAGTGTTGAAACGTTCTTTAGGGACAAGCCAGTCACCCTAAAAGGAGTGGGCGCAACTATGAACCAAACTAAAATGGAAGGCAAGTAACATGTGATAGCCCCTGCATTTCTGAAACAGATGCCAAGGTGCTGGATAAACTGAACATTCCTTTATAATTAGCTGGTACTGCCAGAGGTCCGAAGTTCTGAGTCCTTATTTCTAATTAAGAGGCCCATTTTTGGTTAACCAGGTGTCTTCCAGCATATGTCATTGTCTAGAATACATTAAACCTGTGGGAATTTTCCAGCTAGGACAGATAACTGTTTCTGAATGCCATCAATCTTACACCCAATGAATTATGGTACATCTATCTAATCAACACATCTATTTCTGCATCCTATGCATGTGCATGAATATAAATCAGATTAAATAAATAAATGAAGGGTAGATAAGCTCAGAAGAAAGTCTTATAAAGGAACTGAAGTCAAAGAATGGAGACTTTTCTCTTTTCCTGCTTGATAGTTATGTTTGCATATGCCTTTCCTGGCAGCGTTAATGTTTATTCCTGCCTCCTGTCTGCCTACAACTTGCAGAGCCATCTGTAAGTGCTTCTAGATTGCTGCCCTGGGACTGTGATAGTGTAGCTAGGGAGAGCTTGTAGCTAGGGATACAGCTGACTGCCCCTTCATGCTGGATGGGATCCTGACCACATCCTTGAGATAGATGACCAGGATTATAACAGAGGATGAGACAGACTGTCAGCACTCCTGATATACCTAATATTAGCTAGTTACTACTCTTATACTGGATATTTAGAGTGTCTTTATTTAGGGGGTAATTTTCAAAAGGAGTTACATGCGTAAATGTAGCTACTATTGTAGCAATTTTCAAAAGCCATTTACTCAAGTAAATTGCACTTATGTGAATAAATCCTATAGACAAGTCAATGGCATAAATTGTAGCAATTTTCAAAAACCCACTTACTCAAGTAAAGTGAATTTACTCCAGTAAACCTGGTTTTTACTCGAGTAAATGCTTTTTAAAATCAGGCCCTTAATTTTGATTTATTACCCACCTTTTTTGAATACAAAATTCACTGAATGCGGTTTTCAGTACATTGTAATGGCAACAGATGCGTAAAGGCCAGTTACAGCTTTACAATAGATAGTTTAAACAATTTTAAGGTAGCATCAATTTCACATTTCATTTTTGTATTAAAAGGTGCTAAAACAAATGCTGATTACATTTTACTGATTTAGTTTATACATATAGTGAAAATACTGGCAATTTAATTCCAGAAATAGGTATATGTAGCAAATATTTGATCGTAGTAGCAGGTCTAAGCAGCATGTCTTTAAAGTGCAAGTTGAGATTAAGCAAGCAAATGGGATTTCAAAGCATTGTAACAAGAATAACCAATTATTCTAAACCACGAGAATGAAATATTGTCTACCGTATCTCATCACTGTATTTTTTAAGCTGTTGCTACAATAAAAATCCTATTATCTACCTCAAATAGTGTATAATTCTGGTCTTTTTAAATGGACACATATTTTATCTGATCTAAACAATTCAGATCCACAGTAAGCAGCACCTTCCTTCTGTGTGATGAGTTGGAGAAGTACACAACAGAACCAGATTGAACTGATGGATGAGATATGAACACCATACTTGCCATGGCTACGCTGATGCTTTGAGGATTTTCCTTGCCTTATCCCAAAGGACCTTTTGGATGGTTCTGGCAATAAGATAAATTGGTGCGTACACATTGAATAGGCAGATAGTCCAGACTAGCACAAAAAAAATCAGCAGCTGAACTGTAGCTGCTCGGATGTATACAGAGCTTCTCAAGTTTTTGTTGCCTACTGAGGTGAACAGATCGATTACTGGCTTTCCCCTGCAATTGAACAAGTTGTCATGAAGTTAGCAAGTAGCTCATTTAAAACAAATCAAAGAAAATTCTTTTTCACTCAGTACATAGTTAAACTCTGGAATTCATTGCCAGGGAATGTGCTTTCAGCAGTTGGTATTACTGGGTTTAAAAAAGGTTTGGATAAGTTCCTAATGATTAAATCCATAAACTGCTATTACGGTAATTAACAAGCAATAGTAGCTTGTGATCTATTTAATGTTTGGGTACTTGCCAGGTACATATGACTTGGATTGGCCACTTTTGGAAACAGGATACTGGGCTTGATCGACCCTTGCTCTGACCCAGTATGGCATTTATGTTCTTATGTTATGTTCTTATGTCCATGATCCATAGAGATAGGGATCACTCATGCACTTTAAAAAAAAAACTGCTGAGGCATTCCAGCAATTGCTCTGGTTTCCCAGATGGTAGGTTGCTTGCAGATAGACATTATGATGATTCATAGGGCCTCTGAGCAAAGAGTATAGCAGTCTATACATCCCAGCTTGTTTGTATAGAACATAGTCACTTGATTGTCTGTCTGGATCAAGATTCTCTTTCCCAAAAGATGAGGGAAAGCCATTGGAATACCTTGCCCGTTGAAGTAAGGCTAGAAACAAGACAGCACGAATTTAAAAAACTTTTGAAGACATGGCTTTTCAAACTGGCTTTCTCTGAGAACGAGAATAACATCTGATTTATGCAAGGCTCAGGATGATGCAAATGCAAATGATGAAGGCAGTATATAGTTTTAAGGAATTTTTAGGTATTTTAGTTGTAATATGTTTTTAGAGTTTATTTAACGTTGTATTTATTATGCTATTTGAATGCTGATAGTATGTATCCATTGTTATTTTATTGCTGATATTGTATATGTTATGAGATTGTAAACCGATTTGAAGGCTTGGTCCATATACCGGTATAGAAAAATTTGGAAAAATAAATAAAATAAATATTTTTATTTATTTATTTATTTATTTATTTATTTATTTATTTAAAATTCCTGTATGCCACCACCACAATAGTTCTGAGTGGCTCACATAAGATACATATGGTTTGCAGCTCCAGATGGTTGATTTGTATATGACTTGCCGCTAAGGACCACAATTCTTGGATCCATACCTCTCTAGTATGTAGCACTCTTAGCTCAGGGTCTGGTTTATTCCATTCAGTGACTTGCATGAAAATTCACTGATCAGATCCAAACATGGGCCTTGTGTTTACACTATTGACAATAACCTTGTTTGCAATAGAGCTAAGGCTGAAAATCACCAGAAAATGCATGTGTAATGTTTTCTGTTCCTGCAGTCCACCTGATCTCTGGGCCATCTGGGGTCCCCTCTGCACCACCATCTACCAGGTTTCAATTACTGTATTTCATGCATGCTGCATCCTACTCATTTTTCTGGTCCCTACCATTCTGCATGTCTACTTTTCTCTTTTGACCAACGCTGCTCCATGTCCCTCTCCACTCTTCATTTGTCTGCATCTCTCTTGCCCCTCGCCGCTGTGCATTGGTCTGCATTTCTCTCTGGTTCCTCCCACTCCTCATCCATCTGCATCTCTCTGGTCCCTTGCCACTCAGCATCTGCTTTAATCTCTCTCAGGACCCCCACTGTTCCTTTTCTGTCTGTATCTATATCTGGTCCCTTGCCATCCTGTGTCACCCTTTCTGATCTTTCTCCCCACCTCCAGTCCCATACCTGTCTTTCTATGCTTCATCTTCATTCCCATCAAAGACTTTCCCCACTGCTGCCATGTACTGGAACGGAACTTCAGGGGATAACAAAAAAAATACTCTGCCCGCTGTATACTCTAGTTCCATAAATTTGTGTATTACATATAAAAATTCACCTTCTTCTAGGTCCTGCTAGTTTGTTTATAATGAGGATTACATTATAGGCCATACCATGTATCGGATATCCAGTTGCTATGCCTCTGGAAGGAAAGCAGGGCACTCAATCAGAGAAAGTTAACAGCATGGGTACTAAGGGTAATTCAAAAAGGAAAGGGGAAGCAGGGAAGCTCAGTATTGGGCAGAGAGCAAGCAAGCACCCCTCCCGCGAACCCACAGCTAATATAATATGGGTAGCCAGGACTGACACTTCTGCCCGCGCCCGCCCCTTCACAATAGAATAAATACACACACAATGAAATTGGGAGTCAAACAGGCTGCAGCTTTATTACAAACACCCCCAGAGCCCGAGCCATGCAACCATAACAATAAATCCCCCATCACCGCCCATCCACCACCGATGAGCAAGATGGGCACACCCAGGCTATCCCAGCCTGTATGAAGTGACCATATTGTATCGTATCCCATGACCCCCGTCACCACCCAGCAAGGAGCCGATCAGATCGACCACCGCCACTGCCCAGCAAGGAGTCATACCAGCAAAAACTGCACCCAGTTGTTCTGCTAGGAATCCCTGACATGACCCCTGTCAAGTCAGACAACTGTTAACCAAGGCATAACCCCCCAATCGGCTCGAGCTACCCACCACAGGTGCAGGTAAGAATTACCTGTGACCCCCAAAGATGCGGCGAGGACCCCCACGAAGAATACATTCCACAGCATCCTGCAGCAAATTCAAGAATAGGTCCAAAACAATAAAGGATAAATGGACCCCCATCCCCACGGAACAGATCAGCCTCCAGGTCCCAGGACCAATCATGTCGAATATGAAAACCCCCCATCGCGGTCAGCCAAGAACCAATCTGCTGATTGGACTTGGCATGACAGAGACGCCAAATCTTATTCCTGATCACTGCAGGTCATGGAATTATGTCGGACCAACAGAGAACGGTAGCAGGCAGCAGGAAAGAAATGCACATTAAATCCCTGCGCACCATACTAACGAACCTGTGGCAAGACATCCTACCCCAGTCATTCCCACCGAGATGAATGATTAAAATATGCGGGGGGGGGGGGGGGGCTGAGCCAATCAAGCCCCCCATCGCAGACACTAACAACTCCCCCCAACACATCCCCCTCCGGCCCAACCAACAAACGGACACTCCCCAACCCCCCCAAGTCCAAGTGTGTCCCATAAGGGCGCCCTTGAGTGTGCAAATGGGCCCAGGCCACATAGGAGTGTCCCATGATCCATACAATTATCTCTTGGCAGACAGCACCTGCAAGGAGAGAACAATTAATATCATATGTGACTAAGGAGAACCTGTGCACATATACCCAGAAAAAGCATCCGACTTCCACCTCCCTATTCTTTGAATCACTCTACCCAACAGGCCGGATGTCACCGCAGATGTTGCTGCCTCAATTCGAAATGAGTGAGTCCCAAACCTCGAGGTATCCAGTCCTAAGGCAGACAAGCAGGACCGTAGAACTACCTCAAACTGGTACTTCGTCAAGGGCCTCAAGTTTCGATGAACAAGAAAGTGAGAACCCCCCGCCATGCGAATCCGCCCAAAGGCAACAGCGTTAGCCACAGGGCAGGTCGGCAAACCCAGAACGGAATACCACGGATGACCCTCTACTCATCTGATCCGTCTTGGATCTGTGAATGAAAAGAACCACCGAATCTGTGATAATACGCACATGCTGAAATAAAAGGCCAGAAGCCTCGGACCCCTTAGTTGCCTAGGCAACCAACTCACTAATGCAAAAAGCGCCGAAAAAAGCCCAAACAAAGGCAAGACAGACAACATTCATAATCGCTGTCACAAATACTGGACAACGACTCCCCCAATTGGCTCAGAATGTCATGGGTAATAGGCAGGCGTTTGTCCAACACCAGCAGGATCGGCCTCAGAACTTGACCTAGGCTCAGGGAGAACAAACATAGCTTCAGAGGCTGCAGGTCTCCCAATTTCAGCACCGGACAGCTCCGTGTGCAAAGCAGGCACAGGAGCTTCGTGAGACAGAGGGGGAGGGCCAGAGCACGACCGCGTGTCTGGGAGCAGAGAGGCAGCAGGAGAGCTTACCCTCTTCCTGCCTGACACGGCCTTGCCACTGCGCGCACGGGCCTGCAACAACTACCCTCCCCTATCCCTCAGACTTGATATGCCAGGCTTGCATAAGCAAGTCTGGCACCATATTACAGCGGCCAGGCAGGCATGAAGCCTGCCCGACCTTATAAAAGTTTGATAGTGGTGAGGTGGGGGCGTTTGTCATAGCCATAGTGGGTCCTCACCAGCACAAAAGTCGCAGCAATGGGGGCCTAGATGCCAGTGAAAAAGGGGTTGCCCAATACTGAGTTCTTCCTGCTTCTTCCTTCCTTTTTTCAATTATCCTTAATACTGAAGCTGCTTCCTTTCACTGATTGGGTGCCCTGCTGTCATTCCTATCCCTTGAGCCAATTTTGAAATCCCTTCTTTTTCATTCCCCTTACACCAGCTGTATACTTCATTCAGGCCCAGCATGCCTGGGAGTGCATACTGTGCATTTGCACAGGGCAGCAACAGCAGAGGGCACAGGGTCCAACTCTCTGGCGGAGTTCAATCTGCTTGCGAAGAAGAGGAAAGGCTGTGGCACCACTGGGTAGAAGGTAGAGGTTGCTGCTCCAATGGCAGAGCCCAATCCTGGGGAGACGGTAGAGGCTGCTGCTCCGCTGGCAGAGTCCAACCCACTAGCAGTCAAAGAAGAGATACTGTGTGGCCGCCAGCACAGCCCAACCCAATGGTAGCCAAAGAGAAGAGGCTGACCAGCTGCTGTATTTGTATGTGCGCATGTATATATGGGTGCCTGCGTGCATGAATATATTGAGTGCCTGCCTGGGTTTTGTGTATGCGCATGTATATATGGGTGCCTGCCTGGGTTGTGTACGTATATGTGTATATATGGGTGCCTGTGAGCGCGCATGTGTGAGAGCCTTCTCCCCCTCTCCCCCCATTAACCCATGACAATTTCAGAAAAGTCTCCAGGTATGGAGAGAAGGACTTTTATCCTCATTTCTTTTACTTATTTCTTAGTGTTTGATGTGCTTGCTTTGGTGAAATATCTATCTAATTGGTGTTTAGGAAATTTTGGATATTCTATTTAACTGGTTTGAAATATTTTTATGAATATGATTTTACTATTATGACTGTTTTATTTCTTGATTGTATTGTTTAAGATTTTACTAAGAATGGTAATGTTTCTATTCTTCTATTGTTGGTCTGTATATAGGGGCTGGCTAGGAGTGGATTCCAGTTAGTTATTCTCAGCACATTTAAGTTTATGCTTTCTGGTCTCTTTATTCTGTATTTGTTGAGGTTCTGTCTGCGTTTTGCATATGCGACCTAGCAGAGGCATTTTGCTGCCATGTAGTTTCTGTATAAGGATTTATAGTAGTCTGATTTGTTTTGTTTTCCTAATAGGAGGTATATTGGTGTTCAGTGTTGGCAGTTAGGGTTGTTTTGGTATGGGAGACTTACTATATTGTAATGGTAATTCCGTTTATTCATGGCTTTCTGAGGGCTAAGACCCCACCCAACATGCATTACAAAAAATCTAATTCTATAGAAGTTCAGAGTTTCTTTTTTTTTTTTTGCAGTTTTCTGGTTGGCAAGTAAATAAAATATGCATGGTGTAATATTTTTGTCTCAGAAGACTGGAATGTTCCTTTTCATGTTATAAATGCACAATTTGTGTCTTAGTGTGTGTGTGTGTGGGGGGGGGGGGGGGGCATGCAAGGCTGTAAGGTTTGCCTGGGGTACCTAATACCCTTCTAGGGACCATGAGTTCCTTGGAGGGGCGGCAGCAAGTATCAGTTATTAAAAATATAGACTGCTGGAGGGAGCTGGGTTTTCTTTTTTTTTTTTGACAGGCTCAGGACAAGAGACTGAATGACTTGGAGCGGGGGAGGGGGAAGAGCAGCATTGCAATTGTTTGTATAGGGCAGCAAAAAAAGCTAGCACTGGTCCTGGCTTTGTATGCCCATTTACTAATTTCTTTTATTATTCTTTTTGCCTGTCATTTGCTACTAATTTATAGGGATGTGAATCGTTTTTTGACGATTTAAAATATCGTCCGATATATTTTAAATCGTCAAAAATCGTTAGGGCCACGATACAATACCAATTCCCCCGATTTATCGTTAAAAAATCGTAAATCGGGGGAAGGGGGAGGGCAGGAAAACCGGCACACTAAAAACCCCCTAAAACCCACCCCCAACCCTTTAAATTAAATCCCCCACCCTCCCGAACCCCCCCCCAAATGCTTTAAATTACCTGGGGATCCAGCGGTGGTCCAGAACGGCGGCGGTCCGGAACGGCCCCCTCAATTGAATCCTTTTGTCTTCAGCCGGCGCCATTTTGCAAAATGGCCGCCGCAAAATGGCGGCGGCCATAGACAAAAACGATTCGACGCAGGAGGTCGTTCCGGACCCCCGCTGGACTTTTGGCAAGTCTTGTGGGGGTCAGGAGGCCCCCCCAAGCTGGCCAAAAGTTTCTGGGAGTCCAGCGGGGTTCAGGAAGCGATTTCTTGCCGCGAATCGTTTTCCATACGGAAAATGGCGCCGGCAGGAGATCGACTGCAGGAGGTCGTTCAGCGGCGGTCCGGAACCCCCGCTGAACGACCTCCTGCAGTTGATCTCCTGCCGGCACCATTTTCCGTACGGAAAACGATTCGCGGCAAGAAATCGCTTCCTGAACACCGCTGGACTCCCAGAAACTTTTGGCCAGCTTGGGGGGGCCTCCTGACCCCCACAAGACTTGCCAAAAGTCCAGCAGGGGTCCGGAACGACCTCCTGCGTCGAATCGTTTTTGTCTATGGCCGCCGCCATTTTGCGGTGGCCATTTTGCAAAATGGCGCCGGCTGAAGACAAAAGGATTCAATTGAGGGGGCCGTTCCAGACCGCCGCCGTTCTGGACCACCGCTGGATCCCCAGGTAATTTAAAGCATGGGGGGGGTTCGGGGGGGGGGGGGGGATTTAATTTAAAGGGTCGGGGGTGGGTTTTAGGGGGTTGGCTCACGATTTTAACGATTTTTCACGATATTTTTAAAACCCAAATGGCAACAATACGATTCCCTCCCCCTCCCAGCCGAAATCGATCGTTAAGACGATCGAGGACATGATTCACATCTCTACTAATTTATAATATATTCAAGATAAAGCCATTTTAAAATGTTGTGCTTTGTTCCAAAATAAACTGCGTGTTTCTTACAATTCAACACCTGCAACTATAGTTAATTACATTCCGTGGCAGATAAAGTAGTAACCACAAATGTTTTTATAATGCAACTTTTAACACATTGGAAAAGTTTGCAGTAGCAGTAATAGCTGCTATCTAAACATTTTATGTTGTATGAGACCTTCAGGGACATAGTAGCCAAGTCCCAACTTCAGACTGGCAGCCCTGGTGTTGCCTTGGAGGAAGAAGGTCTCATGATTGGAGAGCATCAACCGGGTGCAGCAGGAAAGGATCCTATAGCAAGGACCTGCTCTCCAGGTGATGCATTGTCCTTTCGCACTGAGGATATCTCCCCAAGGCCTACTGCCCAGGAGGGAAGGGTTAGGTCGGCCGTCATAGTTGGTGATTCAATTATTAGAAATGTAGATAGCTGGGTGGCTGGTGGGCGTGAGGATCACCTGGTAACATGCCTACCTGGTGTCAAGGTGGTGGACCTCACGCGTCAGCTAGATAGGATTTTAGACAGTGCTGGGGAGGAGCTGGCTGTCGAGGTACATGAGGGCACCGACATAGGAAAATGTGGGAGGGAGGTTCTGGAAGCCAAATTTAGGCTTTTAGGTAGAAAGCTGAAATCCAGAACCTCCAAGGTAGCATTCTCTGAAATGCTCCCTGTTCCACGCGCAGGTCACCAGAGGCAGGCAGAGCTCCGGAGTCTCAATGCATGGATGAGACGATGGTGCAAGGAAGAGGGATTCAGTTTTGTTAGGAACTGGGGAACCTTTTGGGGAAGGGGGAGTTTCTTCCGAAGGGATGGGCTCCACCTTAACCAGGGTGGAACCAGACTGCTGGCGCTAACCTTAAAAAGGAGATAGAGCAGCTTTTAAACTAGAACAAAGGGGAACGCCGACAGTCACTCAGCAGCGCATGGTTCGGAGAGAGGTATCTTCAAAGGATACTAATGATGCATTAGAATTAGGGCATCCCGACAGTGAGGTTCCAATAATAAGAAAAGTAGTCCAAGTGCCTGTAACTAAAAACTCACCTGAGCTAAAAAATTCTAACTTATCCCTATCAATTAAAAAGCAGAATGAAAATACAAACACAAAAAAAACTTTGAAATGTTTGTATGCTAATGCCAGAAGTCTAAGAAGTAAGATGGGAGAATTAGAATGTATAGCAGTGAATAATGACATAGACTTAATTGGCATCTCAGAGACATGGTGGAAGGAGGATAACCAATGGGACAGTGCAATGCCGGGGTACAAATTATATCGCAATGACAGACAGGAGCACCCGGGAGGCTGTGTGTCGCTTTATGTCCGGGATGGCATAGAGTCCAACAGGATAAACATCCTGCATGAGACTAAATGCAAAATTGAATCTTTATGGGTAGAAATCCCTTGTGTGTCAGGGAAGACTACAGTGATAGGGGTATACTACCGTCCACCTGGTCAAGATGGTGAGACGGACAGTGAAATGCTAAGAGAAATTAGGGAAGCTGACCAAATTGGTAGTGTGGTAATAATGGGAGACTCCAATTACCCCAATATTGACTGGGTAAATGTATCATCGGGACACACTAGAGAGATAATGTTCCTGGATGGAATAAATGATAGCTTTATGGAGCAATTAGTTCAGGAACCGACGAGAGAGGGAGCAATTTTAGATCTAATTCTCAGTGGAGCACAGGACTTGGTGAGAGAGGTAACGGTGGTGGCGCCGCTTGGCAATAGTGATCATAATATGATCAAATTTGAATTAATGACTGGAAGAGGAACAGTATGCAAATCCACGGCTCTCGTGCTAAACTTTCAAAAGGGAAACGTTGATAAAATGAGAAAAATTGTTAGAAAAAAACTGAAAGGAGCAGCTACAAAAGTGAAAAATGTACAAGAGGCATGGTCATTGTTAAAAAATACCATTCTAGAAGCACAGTCGAGATGTATTCCATACATTAAGAAAGGTGGAAAAAGGCAAAACGATTACCGGCATGGTTAAAAGGGGAGGTGAAAGAAGCTATTTTAGCCAAAAGATCTTCATTCAAAAATTGGAAGAAAGATCCAACAGAAGAAAATAGGATAATGCATAAACGTTGGCAAGTTAAATGTAAGCCATTGATAAGACAGGCTAAGAAAGAATTTGAAAAGAAGTTGGCTGTAGAGGCAAAAACTCACAGTAAAAACTTTTTAAAATATATCCATAGCAGAAAGTCTGTGAGGGAGTCAGTTGGACCGTTAGATGATCGAGGGGTTAAAGGGGCACTTAGAGACGATAAGGCCATCGCGGAAAGATTAAATGATTTCTTTGCTTCGGTGTTTACTGAAGAGGATGTTGGGGAGGTACCCGTAATGGAGAAGGTTTTCATGGGTAATGATTCAGATGGACTGAATCAAATCACGTTGAACCTAGAAGATGTGGTAGACCTGATTGACAAACTGAAGAGTAGTAAATTACCTGGACCGGATGGAATACACCCCAGAGTTCTGAAGGAACTAAAAAATGAAATTTCAGACCTATTAGTAAAAATTTGTAACCTATCATTAAAATCATCCATTGTACCTGAAGATTGGAGGATAGCTAATGTAACCCCAATATTTAAAAAGGGCTCCAGGGGCGATCCGGGAAACTACAGACCAGTTAGCCTGACTTC
This sequence comes from Rhinatrema bivittatum, assembly GCF_901001135.1. Lineage (NCBI taxonomy): Eukaryota > Metazoa > Chordata > Amphibia > Gymnophiona > Rhinatrematidae > Rhinatrema > Rhinatrema bivittatum. Next base: position 238,409,616 of record NC_042621.1, read on the forward strand.
AGTGCCAGGAAAAATACTGGACTAAACATCAAAATCACAGAACATATAGAAAGACATGGTTTAATGAAACAAAATCAGCATGGCTTTACCCAGGGCAAGTCTTGCCTCACAAATCTGCTTCACTTTTTTGAAGGAGTTAATAAACATGTGGATTACTAATAACTAATAACGGTAACATGGAATAGACTTAGTTTTTAGGTACTTGCCAGGTTCTTATGGCCTGGATTGGCCACTGTTGGAAACAGGATGCTGGGCTTGATGGACCCTTGGTCTGACCCAGTATGGCATGTTCTTATGAAAAAGAAGCAACAAATCCCACCTTGCTAATGCCACCTATCCTACTTGCAGTAATAGCCGCTCTAACAGCTACCAACATAACTGAAGCATGCCTTACCTTCTCGCCATTATCATCGCTTCCCCTTTTCCCGCCTCCCTCCCCCCCTCCCCCGCAATCTTTCCTGAATTTACCAATGAAAATATCTTTTTCTTTCTCCAGAAATGCACCTTTATTGAGTTAATGAAAGCAGTCACCGCCTTAACAACTTAAACATACCATTTGTAAAACATAAGTGTCTCAAGTGCATAACAGAGTAATGTTAACCCGCACCTGCACCAGAACCACCTAGCCAAAGTTTAAATACAAAACCCAGCTACTAATGATAGCAGGTGAGGCAGCTGCCTTTCAGCTTTCTGCTGTCGGGACAGGCATGCGGCAACTGTGTAACATCTCAGTTCTTTAGGCCTCCCTAGCCCATCACTGCCATGGTCTGGGGGACGACCTATTTTCACGCCAGGCCCCTTTTATGACCTGCCCCCCGACCTTTTCTATGTGATGATGAAACCTGCCAACCAATGGGCACCACCAGACCCAGGTACCCCTTTTTCACTGGTACCCAAGCCTCCACGCCAGGCTCCTTTTATGGCCTTCCCTCACCCAGCCCACCTTTCCCACAGGCTGATGAAATCTGCCAACTAATGGCAGCACAGACCCAGAAATGCCCTTTTTCACTGGCACCCAGGCCCCCATTACTGAAAATCTTCCCCCTTCGTGCCAGTGAGGATCCATCCTCGCAGGGACCAGTAACTCCTTACTTGATGCCTACCCCTCACTCACCCCCAATAAGTCTGTGGCTGTTTTTCAGAGACAGGATAAACAAGTTCCTACCTACATCTGACAAGTGTACCCCTTGGAACAGTTTTATTTGAAGTAAACCCCAAGTTATGTTTATACATCACTCACCACAGCGAGGCCTTCCCTCGTTATCTTTATATTTTGTTTTCATTATTATTGATATCCACCTTTTGCCTCTCATCAGGCCACACTGTGCAAGATGCGCCGTGCTATCCCTACCATTATTATTTCACTACATCCCCAGGCCAGCTAGATATCGGCCCGAGTCCTTTATTCATCTTCATATTGTGTTCACACCTTTCCCAGCCACCTAATTGTGGTTTGGGTACTTGGCAGCTTTTTGACTTAAGCCCCCCACCAGCCCAGGTGTACCCTCCATTTAATGCCACCAGAGCACCCCCATTTTAATCATCTTTTCTAGCTAGGCTGCTGCCCTAGAGGGGATCAGTAGGGGGGGATTGACCCCGCCACCACATCTAGGATTCTATATCTGCTTAACTTGCTGATTGTAGCTCTAAATTGACAATGACCCAAGCCCCCTTCCAAAATAAACAAACATTTGCACTGGGTTGATATTTCTGTATTTGCATCTGTGCACCTCCCAGCATACTCACCTGTGTCCTGCATTATGCCAAAAATATGAAAATCTGCTGGTCCTATTTCACACCTATCTTTCCCTACACCTGCTTCCTCCTAAGGCAGAGCTTTCCAAACTGTGTGTCGGGACACGTTAGTGTGTCGCCTGCAGTGTGCAGGTGTGTCACGCAAGCCCAGTCAACTCTGATGCGAGTTTGGGCTTTTTTTTTTTCTAGAGATTCACTTTTTTTTTTCAGTTTATGGGTTGCTTATTATTGGGTGATTTTTGCTGTCAATCGCATTTTTTTGGGGGGCTTGGTGGGTGGAACGAGCCCAGCCATCCTTGCATTGGCTGCTGCTGCGGATGAGGCCTGGCCATGAGGAGTACTGACTGCAAGCAGCAGTGTCTGGTGATCATGGAAGGGAGTGAAGCACTTAACTGGCAACAATCAAAAAGACGAGGTACATGAGTGTGGGGGCCAGACATGTGCTGGGGAGAGAGAGATGAGTGAGTGGGGGGCAAACGTGCTGGGGGGACAGACATGTGCTTGAGGGGGGAGAGATATGAGTGTGTGGGGGCCAGACATGTGCTGGGGGGAGGAGAGAGATGAGTGTGTGGGGGACAGACAATTTGTTTTATTATTGTTTCTCATAAATTATAACAATAACATGAATCTTGGAATATATATTTTTAATATAAATTTAAGGTTTTCATGAGATAGGTTGTGTCATGAAACATTTTATTTATGTATATATTTAAGGAAACATACATAAATTGTCAAAATATGTTTCATTCGTTTAACCTTTAACCTCTGGTTTACTAGTAGACTGAATTACCGTGTCGTGAAATTATGTTTGTCTAAAAAGTGTGTCACCAACATGAAAAGTTTGGAAAGCTCTGTCCTAAGGTAACAGAGTAAATGACAGCAGGTGAAAGCCAAAAAAAAGGGTGGGGGTCCATCCAGTCTGCCCAGTAAGGTGTTTATGGTTGTAACTGCTACTCCATGCAGGCTACCACCGGGCCCTCCGTCCATGGCTGCAAGTTACTCCATACAAAAGTACCACTTGTTATCTCTGTTCTTCATTCCTTTCTGCAGCCATTAAATAACCCATGCTTCACTACCACCTCATTGCCACTCTTTTCCTGGCCCAACCAAGGAGTGAATTACAATTCACACCATCTTTGTTGATATTCCCACGCTGTCCTTTTTCCTGCCCTAATAAAAGAATATACAGTCATTGCTCGTATTGTTTTAATGAGCCCTGTCCCTGTGGCCTTTGCTGACTGTGTAACTACACTGCTATGTCCCAGGGCCTGGCTTAATGGGGTATTAATTTTTGTCTCATGCCCTGAATATTTATTTTATTTAGATTTTTATATTCTGCTTTTTGGGTAAAGTAACTTGCCCAAGGTCACAAGGAGCAACAGTGGGATTTGAACCCTGGTTTTTGCTGGTTGATAGCCCACTGCTCTAACCACTAGGTTACTCCTCCCCACTTTGCCCCCGTCCTCTCCTAAGTGTCTTTGAAAAGCACTTAAGACTTGATTTTTAAATAAGTCTTTATATAATTTACCTCATGAACTGAATATGGTCCCATTCAGCATTTGCTAATGTTTTTGACCAACTATGGTTGCATTTCTGGAATCCTCTTTTTAGGCTTTTACTTTTTTCAAATTCTCACCTATGTATGAATTTCATCATTGTATTTATGTTATATTGAAGTCATGCATCTTACTGGATTTTAAATATGTATTTTATTGTAAAACGCCTTGATTTTATTTTGCAAGGTGGTATAACAATGTGTTAAACTAAACTTGAGATGTCTTATTCATACCTCAGTATGATTGTTCAACACAAGCACATCCCCTTCTGATAGCACTGGGTCAAGAGTTGTGTTCCTGGTTTCTGGCATTGTCTCTCTAACCTTAAATACCCCAAAGAACCAGATGACTCCTACCATCGTCTGGGTAATCTATCTTATATATTTCCCCATCTCCCCAGGCCACTCCATCATAACCTATGTAAACAATTGTTAAAACTTTGGTCCCTCTGATAAGATCGGTGCTTCTACTGCTCATGTCTTCTGCTGCTCCTGTTTTAAAAGAATAAATGTGAAAGTCAGTATCAGTATTTGCTGTTTATGGACAGCTGGATTTAGACAACTCTAACACTCCCATTTCTAACGTTCCCCCTCCCCCCCAACATGCTAATAATGCTACCCAAGTTTTGAAGAATGGGAATTAAAAATATTCTGGACCCCCAAAGCACCTTTGCTTTCTGATATTTCCAGAGTAAGTATGGGCAAGTAAATGGAAACTTCTCCCAGCTTTTCTGGGTGTAGCAACATAGACCAACAGCTAAAACACTGATCAGAATGAACCCCTTGGGATGGCTGCTCGTATTGAGACCTAAGCGGGAGCGCTCTGCCTTTGCTGCTTTCTTTTTCTGAAAAATGCCCGCTAAGAGGAAGGGTAAAGTTCGGACCTACCCGACCGAAACGAACCCCTCCACGACGATTCAGACAGAGATCACTCGCTTTGTGAGTCCAACACCTCAACAGAGAACCGAGGAAGCCGATGTGCAGGAGAGCGTGGAACAGCTGATCTTGCCGACGGGGGAGGTCTCTCTAAGCCCGGAACAGAGGGAGCCACCTACGCAGAGCTTAGCTGAGGAGACGAGGCGTGGAGGCGCGGCAGCGATTCAAGCCGGCCTAATTCCAGAGGTCACCTCACTGATTTCCGACGGGATAGCCGCGGGCCCTTTTACATCTAGCCCGGTGGAAAAGCTGAGGTCTGAGGGGCTAACCGTAACCAGTATAACCCTGGGAGAAGGTATGTCTCCAGAAAATAGCACAAAGAAAGATCTAATCGCTATCCCTGTGAGACCCGCACAGGTGACTTTAGACTCCCTCTGGGAGTTTATGGCTGGCATGGCCTCGGCAATAAACTCCATGAATGAAAAAATGGAAACTTCTAATTTACAGAGCGTTCACAAGTCAGTTGTTATGCAAACACAACTAGACGGTTTAAAAGAGAAAATGAATGGTTTGGAAGAGGAAAATAAACAACTCCAACAGGTTAAGACCGCAGCGATTAAAGATAGTCAAGCCATTTCCAAACGTATGGAATTTATTGAGAATAAATCCAGACATTTGAATTTACGTTTCATTAATTTTCCCAAAGTTGTGGGGGAAATCCCATACACAACTCTGAAGAGATTTCTACATGCAAATCTGGAAATAACTGAAGCAAACCTACCATCCATTAACTCCTGCTTTTTTCTTCCTACATCGACGCGTTCAGGAAACCCTACTAGTGTTCCCTTCGCAGGGAACTTAACTGGGTTCCTTGAGGACTCTACACTAGATGTTATAAGCAGGGGAACACTCTTGGTGTCATTTATAACAGTTAAAGATATCCGCCTAGTTATGAAACCGTATTTTAGGAAATATCCGCTTAACTTTCATGAGGCTGTTGTAAAAATTTTTCCTGACTTAGCTCCAGCTACTCAGGCCAGGCGTCGGGGTTTTATAACCCTTAGACAAGAGGCTATAGGGCTGGGCTATATTGTTAAAATTCAGTTTCCTTGTAAATGCTTTCTCATGAAAGGAAATGAACGTTATGTTTTTTTTTATCCCTGAGCAGTTAAGGGAGTATATCGAGGCCAGGAAAATTAACATCTTAACCTAATAGAAAAAAATGGAGGTGTTGTTACGAGCAGATTGTTAATTATGATATATTCCTACTATTTTGTTCCTTAAAAGATTTCTGGATCTATAAATAGTATTCTGCTAGGAGCGGGACTTAATATATTGAATAATGTAAAAGAATTATAAAAATATTTTGCACACCAGGGCTTATATAATTTTCAAACAGTTAGACTATAGAGGGTTTTACTTTATTTAATAATGATGGTGGCAAAAAATAACTATGCTTGTGTTTATTAATGGAACCGCAATATTTCTTTATAAGCAAAATTGTTTTGTTTATGTATTAAAATGAATAAATAAAGAATTAAAAAAAAAAAAGAATGAACCCCTTGGGTAGATATAATGCTCTACATGTATATAGCCAAATAATTGAATTATCTGTTAGACTTCCCAGTAGCTCTTCCAGAAACTTTCTCCTATTCTCAGTGTTAGTATTCCAAGAGCCCCATCACCATGCTGGGATCCTCATGGCTTACCCGTCTGCCTCAGATTTCAGTAACCTGCAATAACACAACTGGAAATATGTCAGCATATAACATTTTGCTGCAAACAATGCAGTTATTTTAAAGCATGAGAAGCCCATTTCTCAGAGCAACTGGAGCAGCATGCCAGAATGTGGGGAAGGAGATTTATGTACCTTTCTTTATCTCACATGTAGAATGCAGCTTACGACTGTATACTGCCACAAAAGGCCTTCAACTTGAGCCCAGCCCCTATGTTTGTGCCTGGCTGAAAAAGACTGCGTTATTTTCCCATTCTCCCACTGTAGCTAACCTGCAACCCCACCTCTGAAAAAGATTGATTAAACCCTTGTAGAATGATTATGGTAACCAAGCAGGAATGCGTGCATTATATACTGTACATATGAATGCATGCACACACAATGCCTTCACCTCCCTCTTTGACAGGTCTGGATTGAGTTTAGGCAACACAGACAACTGCCTAAGGTGCCAAATTATGAAGGCGCCAAGTATTCAAACTATAGTGGAACCTGTTTCTGCTTGTATTAGGACCATGTGCTGGCACAGATTCAAAGGGGCACAGTCATGGCACTGTGTATGGGTGCCAAAATCTCAAATCCACCCCTACTCTTTGTACAAGTTTGCAAATTTATTTACTACCAATAGATATGTTGATATATTTTGTATAAAATATACTATTGTCCACTAGCAGGAGTTCTTCCGACAATCTTGTGAGGCTTCCTTTTGCAAGAGAGAAGGCTCCACACGGTAAAGTTCACCAAAGGTGGGAGGGGTGGTGCCCCCTCACTGTAAATCTTACTGAACTCTAGATCTTATATTCCAAGTGTGTCCCAATTCTTTGAGAAAGTACTGATTAACCATTAGCACAACTTGATTACCTGCCTACTTTAAGACTAAAAGACTGAATTGAGTCCTAAAAAGTAGCCAATCAGAATGGATTGATCTCTTCCAAAATTCCCAAGCCAATTGGCTTTCCCTATTACATGATAAATAGTTGCTAATCTTAAAATTCTATTCTTATCTCCTCCAGTGTCTCCAACTATTCACATACCATCCCTGGACTTTGCTAGAATGTGATCCTCTTGGCTCCAGTTTTGTTACCTCACAAGTAGCTGTTAATTGCTTTTGTTTGAACCCTTTCAGTTCAAAAGGGCTCTACAGATCTACTATCTGATCCCCAACCATTCAGCAGATAAATTCCAAGGGATCCTCTTGTTTTCATATCCCCAACATGTTCAGCCCAAATTATCTTATTTTCATTTAAACTTTTTTTACACTGCCATTGGTTTCTGATTCTTGGTTCCTTTCAGCAAGCACCAATGCAATTTTCAAGCCATCTTAGCAAAATCTAGTAATAATCCATAATATATCGGGCTTGGTAGTGTGTCCATCAGGGCTCGCACATGTTCCCCAGCCCGCCGATAGATGGCGCAGGCAGCTCCCTGGCTGCCTTGGGGGCTCAAACACGCCAGAGGTACGAAGGACAGCGGCCATCGCGGGACAGGCAGAAAATAGCAGAGGAGACCCTGGCTGCCACGAACGGAGCACGTCCTGCGGCACACACTTCGTTTGTGGCGAGGATGAAGGCCCGGCGTGCTGTTCGCCGTGAAAAGAGAAGGCCCCTGTGTGCCGCGATTGGCGTGCCCGGGCCTTCATCTTCACTGCGGAGCATGTGCCACAGGATGCGCTCTGTTCGCGGCATGCCGGGGTCTCCACTGCTATTTTCTGCTCAAGGCAAAAATGGAAGGTCCCCGTGTGCCGCGAACAGTGCACCGGGCCTTCATCTTCGCCGCGATTGGCGCACCAGGCCTGCATCTTCGCCGCGGACGGTGCGGGTCCCGCGGCATGCCAGTGAGAGAGAATGTGTGTTGGGGAGGGGAGGGTGAGAGAGAGCAGGAGGGTGTGAGAGAGAACATGGGGGGGGGGATGCCGGTGAGAGAGAATGTGTGTGTGTGTGTGTGTGTGTGGGGGGGGGTGACAGAGAGCATGGTTGGTGAGAGGAGGTGGGGAGAGTGTGAGAGAAAGCATGGGAGGTAAGAGAGGGTGGGTGGGGGGATGCTTGAGTGTGGGTTTCAGAGAGAGGGAGCCTATATGAGGGGAGGGGGATGCCGGTGAGAGAGAATGTGTGTGAGAGAGGAGAGGGGGTGTGGGAGAGTGAGAGAGACAGCTTGGTTGGTAAGAGGGGGAGTGCGGGGGATGCTTATACAAGAGCATACATACATGTGCCAATAAAAACATGGGGGGGGGGATGCCGGTGAGAGAGAATGTGTGTGTGAGAGAGGAGAGGGGGTGTGGGGGAGTGCAAGAGACAGCTTGGTTAGTAAGAGGGGGAGTGCGGGGGATGCTTATACAAGAGCATACATACATGTGCTAATAAAAACATGGGGGGGGGGGGGGGGGTGCCAGCGAGAGAGAATGTGTGTGTGAGAGAGGGGGGTGACAGAGGGCATGGTTGGTGAGAGGGTATGACAGAGAGCATGGGAGGTAAGAGAGGGTGGGTGGGGGGATGCTTGAGTGTGGGTTTCAGAGAGAGGGAGCCTATATGAGGGGAGGGGGATGCTGGTGAGAGAGAATGTGTGTGAGAGAGGAGAGAGGGTGTGGGGGAGTGTGAGAGACAGCTTGGTTGGTAAGAGGGGGAGTGCACAGGATGCTTGAGTGTGGGTTTCAGAGAAGGAGCCTATATGAGGGGATGTGTGTGTGTGCCAGAGAGTGAGGGAGCCTGTATGAGGGTGTGTGTATGTGGAAGGGACACTCTTACAGTGAATTTCTAGGGAAATTCTGCTCAAAACAAGAGCAGATGTGCCAATAAAAAGGCTCGCTGCCCGGGCGTAGAATGGGTACAGTTGCTAGTGTGCATATATTGGCCTACTGCATTACTCTGGTCCCACAGTTGTATGCAGTCATTTCCAACCTCATGTGCTAGTCCCTAACTTTAACATTCCTGCTTCACACAAAACAGAGAATTGTTTAATGTCAATCTTTTGTTTTCATAGGCCCTGACTTCTTGGAAGCCCGAGCGGACCCAGTGTCCGTTCGGGCAGGATAATGTGGGCCCAGGCCCACTCGGGGATCTAGCGGCCCGGGGGGGGGGGGGGGGGGGGGGGGGGGGGGGGGGGGGTGGGGTGGGGGGGGGGGGGGGGAAGAGCAGGAGCGTGGAGTGCAGGTCACAGGGAGGCCAAGGGAAGGGAGGGGGTCGGAGAGGAAAGGGATTGGAATAGGAAGACAAGGATAGGATAGGGCGCGTTGCTAGGGCAACGACGGCCCCGATTGGTCGGCAGGCCGGCACGAGCAGGGGTAGGGAGGGCTACCCGGGGAGCGTACGCGCACAAGGGGGAGAACTCCGGGCAGTGGCGCGGCGGCAGGCATCGGCTTCGGATCCCCTCCCACCCGCCCTTATGTTTCGGTTGATTGTACAATATGTTTCGTTGTCGCAGCTATTGGGGGGGGTTGGGGTCTTGGCGGATGGCCCAAGCCATAATAGTTATGTATTTGGTTAATTGTTAAACGGGGTTTCAGCGAAAGTGGATGGTGGTGACAACTGGGGGGCTGTTGTCGATGAGGAGCTCCTTGCTGGAAAGCGGCGGGAGATGGCCGGCCGGACTCCTTGCAGGTTGGTGGCGGGAGTCCACCCAGGTTGGCTCCTTGCAGGCAGGCGGCAGGAGTCTGAACCCGGTGGGGGCGTGCCGGAACGTCGAGCCGGGTGGCTGGTAGCGACTATCCTGCCGGGGGGAGCGGCGGATGGTCAGAGGGGTTGGAAGCTGAAACTGTATTGTTAATGGTTTATGCCTGGGCTCGGGCCTTCAAGTTAATAAAGCTGCGGCCTTATTTACCCAAAGCGATGTGTTTGTGGTTCTTGGAATGTGAAAGGGCGGCGGAGAATGAGTGAGGTCCTGGATGCCCATATTATGCTTGTCTGTTACAGAAAGGCAGTAGCTAGCTCTGTAAATGTCTGCCTCCCAATCTATAAAACTGAGGCACAAATGTTTTCTTGCAGGAAACCATCCTTGAATTAACTCATTTAAAGAATATTGGTATTATAAATTAAATCAATCTTTCAGAAAGTTTAGAGCTATCTGTTGTCTTACATTCCCCTTTAAGTCATTATTTAATATCAAATTAACCTTCTCTGCAAGTTGAGCAAACTAAATTGAACTATTATTTTCTTGTATTGTATGTTCTTGCCATTTAGGTTAAGTCCTTGAAAGCACCATTTGTAGGCAAGGTTAGTGTGCAGCATAAAACATTATATAGCTGTATATCTGACGGTACACACTCATATATGCTGCTTAGAGTTTTCCGCATCTTCCAGCAACCCCTGGCTGGTGAAATTGCTACTAGACAGATTCTTTTACAGAAAGAGAGTCCTTTTTTCTTAATTTCTGGGGAGTCCACCACTTTGCACATCTTATCTATAATAGCTTCTTATACAATGCATTATTACTATTATTGAATTAAAATTATCTGCTTTACTGCTTCTGGCTAGTTGTTATTGTTCATTCCACAATTCACTACTAATTCCTGCAAGTCTTTGCTCATACATTAAACAAATTGCTATAATTATCTTGTTTATAAGACTTGGCATTAACAGGGTTCTCTTGCATTTTCTTTCAAAAAAACATGGCAACAATCTTAAGTAACCCTCTCTCACTCCCCTCACCCCAGCCTATGTGCCTATATATGCATACACAAACCATAACGACCTTCTCTGTTCCTATAGTCTACATGATCTTCGAGCCTGTGGGGTCTCTCTGCGGCGCCACCACCACCTAGCAGGTTTCAATCTCTGCATTGCGTTCATGCAGAATATTGTTATCTATCTCTGATCTCCACTGTCTCTGCCTCTCTTTGGACCATCGCCGCTCCTCGTCATTCTGCCTCTCTTATCTGGTCCCTCGCAGATCAGCCATTCGTCTGAATTTCTCTCAGGTCCCTACTGTTCCTTTTCTGTCCGTATCTTTATCTGGTCCCTCTCTGTCCTGTGTCATCCTTTCTGATCTCTCTCTCTCGCTGTCCTGTGCCTGTCTTTCTGTTTCATCTTTATTCCCATCTCACTCTTCCCCACTGCTGCCATATACTGGAACTGAGCTTCAGGTGCAAAAAAAAACAAACAAAAACCCACACACTTTATCTGGTCTATATTCTAGTTCCATAAATTTTCTTGCTACATATAAAAATGCACCTTCTTCCAGATACTGTTAGTTTGCTTTTAATGAGGATTACTTTATAGGCCACACCCTGTACTGGATATCCAGCTGCTATGCTTCTTTTACACTGTGAACCAATCTCCTTTCCTGTTTCCGCTGTTTTGCACACTGTCCTTTGGTGGCACCAGACTGGGAGTCCCACACTTCTCGTTCCTTATAAACAATGCCTGAGTAGCCCTTATACTAAATAAAACCGAGATTCTCAGCTATACAGCCGAAAATCAAAGTTTTCTGCTGGCTCCCTGCCTGTTTTGGGTTTGCTTGCTCCCCGCCCCATACCGAGCTCCACCTTTTTTAATTACTCCTGCTGCTGCCTTTCTCTGGTTGGGTGCCCTAAAGTTTTCCCTCCCCGTGAGGGAATTTTGAAATCCCTAATTATTATTGTTGTTATCTCTCCTCCCCGATTCCTTTCCCATGGCTGGCTCCAGTTCTCCTGCCCAGTAATGCAGCCCATGGCCTTACCGGCTAGACCACCTTAAAAGGAAGGAAATAGAAATATGATCATGTGCATAGGCAGCGGGCGACTTATAACCAATCACCTTCACGTAAAGTCATGTAGACAGGGAGCAAGGTAAGACCAATCAGGAGCCGGCTTACATCGGGACTGTAGCAAAAAAAAAAAAAAAAGGGCCAAAACTTGACATGTCCTATAAAAGAAAGGAAATGCATGGTGTTTGTGTGGCCCTGCACAGCGGGCGTAGCGCGCAGGGAGCCAATCAGCTCGCTCACTGCTCATACGTCATGATCCGCTAGCTGCAGCAAGTCTGCCCCTCTCCTCCGTTCCAAAACAATAACATCAACAGCATCGTCGTGTGAAGGGCTCGGAGCTGCCTTGTGGGATCCCCCGGCCGGAGCGACTGTGAGCGAGTCCGCGAAGGAAGGAGGAAAGGTTGGAGGATAAAGGGCCCTGGATCCAAACGGAGAGAGGGGCAGCATGGCACACAGCGAAGGGCTAAATGTGCAGGAGGAAAATTTACAGGGTAAGCAACGAAACCTAACCCAGACAGGAACGGCCGTCCAGGTTCTCCAAAGTTTTCGGCTCGGGCGCTGCTGCTAGCGAGAGCTGCGGGGCACGGGAGGTTCCTTTCCTGGTGTTTCTCATGTGTTAATGTCATAGCGTGGGAAACCTGCTAATAAGCTGCAGCTTGAAGAGCTAACAGTGGGGCGGGGGGCACAGCACAGCACCTAGAATCATAAAAATAACCTTTAAAATATTTCACCGTTTGTGTGCCAATTATAGCAATTTTATCAACTACTGGATCTGAAAAGTAGTGGAGGGTTTTGTTTTCTTGCGTCAAGAGGTGTTGGAATGCCTGGTCTCACTAGCAATGATCTTTCCACGTAAACCGTGTTGTGGTGTTGTTTTGTTTTTGCTGTAGGTATAGCTGCACTGCGATTTCATTGACACAAATATCGGACAGTCGAAGAGGCTATCAATTATCTATATATATGATAAATAGTACTGAGTATGTTGAGGAATTAGAAATAACTTTTTTAATTTCAGCAAATTATGCTGACAAACTTTAGTGTTGAACATTAGCTGATATAAAATTACAGAAGTTTTAATAACTAATGTAGAGCATTGATAATGTTTATGTACATTAATGCTTTGACATCTTACTGTTCATATACATCTTTGGAGATATTCTTTCAGCATTCTTAAGCTTATATTCTGGTTTATTCCATTCAGTGACTTGTGTAACAATTCACTGATCAGATCCAAACTTGGGGGATAAGTGGAACATGGGCCTGGTGCTTACCCTATTGAAAATGACCTTGTTAGATCAGGGTGAGATTTACAATAGAGTCAAGGCTGAAAAGCACTAAAAAAAAAAAAATCCATGCATAAGCATGTTTCACTTCCTTGTTTAATATATTGTTTACTACATTACAAGTCCAGGCTTAAATGTTCAGAAATAGTTTTAACATCGTTTTATTTCTCATCCTTGGAACAGGAATCTGATCACCCAGAATGGCACCTAGATACTCAGAATACCTACCAAGAGTTCTAAGTGCTTTGCTGTCTTGGCATTGACTTGAATTGATTTTGTAAGAAAATTGATTAATGTATGAACCTGGCATGTTAGGGAGCTAGAAGCCTGGCCTAAAGATTAGATCAATGGGCTAAGAGCCAGAGAAGCCAACATTCAAATCCCATTTCTCCCACTAATACTCCATGTGACCTTGGGCAATTCACTCTATCTTCCATTATATCATAGGTTGTGCTCTGACTTAGCTAAGATTGATTCAGCTCAGATTGTAGTCTGATTTTTCACTGAATTATGAGCTGTGTTTATCTCTTTGAGGAAGGGAATCTTGTGCCATCTGGGCAACTGTTTCTTGTGTTTTGTTTGTTTGTTTTTATCACTGCAGAGGTGAAAGATAATGTCAGATTTGCTAGAAATGTTGAGAACATTTTTTTAAGTGAGTTGAAAGGTGTTAAGAAACTTGAGAGGAAAAGAGGTGGTAGTTTTCAGATTTAAGTTATTTTTGTTCCTGCTGTTTTCATGTTTCTTTTCCTTCTTTCCTATATGTCGGTCCCTGGCCTATTGTTGCCTGCATGACAACAGTCCAGTATAAAGAAATCAGAGAGGTTCCAATAAAGTCCTAGTGATCTGCCAGCTAGTGTATCATGGCCTTTTCCCAATTCTACCTCAATAGGAGTGGTCCTTAAGAAAAATAATTTGTAATCAACATTCAAGGAAGGAAGGTTTATGTGATCACTGTGTGCATTCTACTAATAGTTTTTACAATTGATGTCCTACTGACACTAAATTTTCAGGGTATATCAGGCAAGGGAGGGGGCAAGAAAAATTGGACAAACACTTGTCATCCCCCTAATAACTTGATTGTTTTGCATCCAGTTTTTTCAAAAGGGCATGGGACAAACATTGTGGATCCCTAAAGACTTAAAGAAAGAGATGATATAACATGTATGCATGGGGTAACTTGCATGGAATGGCAGTTACTACCCTTAACAGAATGCATGAGGGTAACCTGCACGGAATGGTAGTTACTACCCTTAACAGAATGCATGAGGGTAACCTGCACGGAATGGTAGTTACTACCCTTAACAGAACATAAGGGGATAATAACCTGCACGGAGCGGCAGATACTACCATAAGCAAATTGCTGGGCAGATTGATGGAGCATTTGGTCTTTTTCTGCCATCATTACTATGTTACCATGTCAGGTGGTCCACAGGGATCATGGTGTAGTGGTTTTTTTTGGAGGGGGAATCTGAATATTGCACAAATCCATACATTTTATCTATCTATTGAAATCATTTTTTAAACCACATACCTGGCCAATGCAGGCCGCCCAAAGCAGCGTACAATAAAAAGAACATCCATCAATACAAATAAAACAGACAGTCAAACTAAAACAAATTCTACCACCTAACAACATTTTTGTTATCCATCGATCCACAGCAGATTTTCAGGACAGAGAGGACATGAGGACAGGGGTTCTTCTTTGGATTCATGTATTCCACAAATTTGTGTGTGTAATTATAACAAATAACTTTGTTTATTTTGTATCCAATCCACAGCAAATTGTTTGTACATGTCAGGTCATGAAGGGATATTGTTTGGGAGGATCCATGCATTCCACGAGTCCATGCAGACAATTATACCACCAAATAACTTTGGGGTTTTTCATCTGATCCACAGCAAGTTTTCAGGACATGTCAGGGGGCATAAACATTCGGACGGGGTAGGATTTTTTTTTTTGCTCTGCATACACCCCCTTACATCGTTTTTTTTTTTTTTGTTTTTTTTGTTTTGCATCTGATCCACATCGAATTTCAGGACATACTGTGGGACCACAAGGATCATGACAGGTATATTTGGAGTATCCACATTTTCCTCGACTACATATAATTATAGCCACCTAATAACTTTTGGATTTTACATGCATTCCACACCAAATTCTTATCTGATTTGAGGGTTCTAGGAGAATCAGGACAAGGGAATTATTTGGGGGATCCACATATTCCACAGAGATGTGTGCACAGTTAACACCACTGAATAAGTTTTTTTGTTTTGTATCCGATCCACACCAAATTTCCAGGATATGAGGGCAGTAGAAAATGGTAAATGGAATTCACTCTGAGGAAAGAAGTGATTAGAGGAGTGCTTCAGGGATCTGTCTTGGTGCCAGTTCTGTACAGTAGCTGAATAATATTGCATGCAGAGGAGAGAAAAAGTATATTTTTTTGCAGATGACACCAAGATCTGCAGCAGAGTGGACATTCCTGAGACAGAGACAGAATCAGCAGTGATCTAAGAAAGCTTGAGGCATGACCAAGTGCTTGCCAGTTAAGATTCAGTGCAAAAAAGTGCAGTCATGCATTTGGGGTGCAGAAATCTGAGAGAACAGTACTTAATGGTGAGTGAGGTACTGATGTGCAATAATCTGGAGAGATGCCGTGGAATGATCATTCGGATGACCTTAAGGTAGCAAAACTATGAGAAGGCAGGTGTCTAAAGCCAGAGGGATGTTAGGAAGCATAAGGGAAAGGCATTAACCAAATAATGCCGTTGGTTAGACCTCATCTAGAATATTGAATTTATTTGTGGAGGCCATATCTCCACAAGAAGCGGGTCAGAAAAAGGCTACCAAAATGGTGCAGGTCTGAACCAAAAAGCCCTATGTGATGAGTTTTAAGAACTTAAATATGTATACCCTAAAGGGGAGATATGACAGACCTTTACATTTCTGAAAGGAATAAATAATGCCCAAGGACCAAACCTTTTTCCAGGGGAAGGAATGCATATAACATTTTGTTCTAGAGCATTCCTTTCTCTGGAATGCTCGCTCTTATTATACCCAGTCTTGGGCACATTTAGAGCAGGGTGAGTTCTGATAGCTCAATAAATGTGTATATATGAAGTGAATGTTTGAGAGGCAGGGAATGAGTGTTTTTATGAAACTATGTCCTGACATGCCTTGCTTGCATTAACCTATTCCTTTGTCATGTCTTTGTCTGGCTTTTCAGAATACTTCTGATGTAGCAGTTACAAAATGAATAAACAGTTTAACAAAAGTAATGATTGTATGTATTTATTTAAAACATTTTTCTGCATTGGCCTCATCAATTCTGAAGAATAGCAGATTATTATTGTTGTATATTGGACATATTAACAGTAATAACTTAAAAATATGACATGGTAACAGAGCTGAGCCTGGGCCAGAGAAGTTGTTTTTCCCCTTCAGTGGATTTTTAAGTGCAAGAACAATAGACTTTATGAGGCCATACTTGCTAATGCAAGTTTTTGGATGACAATAGTAAATACTTTCAGAAAAAAAGTTTACAAGCTTTTCGAAGAAAAAGGATTGGTAGGGATGGGGGTCACAAGTACCTTAACTGGCAGCGCTTTTTAAGCACCGTCATCATGGGGCCTGTGATCTAGCGCATGTTTATAGGCCCTGCAGTGGCCCCCCTGTAGCATGCGTTTCTGTAGTAATAGCTCTGCATTGGGAGGGATCATGGGCCACCGCAGGACCTATGATCTTCCACTGGCTCAGAGACTCCCTGCTGACTTTCATTACTAATGTAGATCACAGTCTGCTCTGAACCAGCCATGAGGGGAGAGGAGAGAAGGGATGAGTGTTTACGGGCTGGTAGAGTGCCACTGCACTTCTCTCCTCGCCTACCACTGAACCTATCCAAGAAAAAATGTTACCCCTGTCATCGGCCTGCCCACTCTAACCACCAGTTGTCATCCGCTGTTGACCTGGGGCCCAAGGAAAATGTTATTGTTGGCCATGGCCCAAGGGATATCCGGAGGAGGCGGATGTTCGAAGGGAGGGATCAGATGCAGAAGGGGTTTGAGGGTTGGATTGAATGGCAGGAGGTTTCAGAAGGGGGTTCTGCTGGAGAGGTGGGGGTGGGGAGTGGATTGACTGTGGAAGGAGAGAGAAGGGGAATGACAGAAGATCAACTGGGGAATGTAAAAGAGGAGCTTGGGAGTGAGGGGGATCTGGGGTGAGAGAAATGTTGGATGGGATGAGAGGGAGGGGATCACAAAGGATCAGATGGGCTTATAAAAATGGCTTGGTGTGAGAGGGAACAGTGGAATGCAAAAAGGGCTGGAAGGCGTGGCAGTGGATAGGATTGTAAGAGGGGAGGAGGTTAAGAGGGAACTCTCTGCAGAGGATGGATGTTGAAAAAGAATCGGGTGGAGGTTGAGAGAGGGATACCTAACATGCAGGAGTGGCGTGATAGTACGAGGGGGCCACTATCCTCCTTATTTATTTTGGTTGCTGTCTGGGTGTCATAAATTTAAGTGCTAAAATAGGGCCACATTAGCTAAAAGCTTGGGAAGCCCAGTATTTGACTATTAGACAGCGGTGATTCAGGAACTTAAACCAATTATATTTTGTGTTGCAAAGGAATTTTGTTTTTATATGACTTATGGTTAAATACAGTTGGGTTGTGAATTTTCACTTTTGTATGGATTATCATAAATAGAGGCAGGGGGGTTTCTTGTGTAAGCAATAACATAGGAAAATGTTGGCATTCTTTAAAAGGTGGCACTATAAAGTCTATTTCGTCTCTGCCCAAAACCAGGTAGAAGTAATAATTAAAAAAAGAAAACAAAATTTGCCTTGTGTAATTTGGACCCTTATTTTTTTAACTTGTTTTGCCTCTGTTTTACCATTTTTGCTCTCCTCTTCCCACCACGTGTGTTCTCTGTGGCCCAGCAGCTCTCCCATCCAGGTCTAACTGCAATTGCTAGGAACCCATGTGACTTGGAGTTCAGGCTTTTTCCATGAAACAAAGCCCGAAACCTGGGGGGGGGGGCAGACAAGGGGTTGTAAAAATTAAAAAAAACAAACACAAAAAAACCCCAAAACCCACCCCAATCCTTCAAAATTAATTGCAACCCCCCCCCCCCAAAAAAAAAAACAAAACAAAACTTGCCATCGCTCCTACCATGTGACAGAGGCCGGCCAATGGCACCGATAGCCTGTCACATGGTATGGGCAAAGGGCCATTGGCGCCATGTTGATTACCGGCAGCCCATGGCCCAAGAGCGGGAGATCGCTCCCGGGACCCCCGCTGGACCACCAGGGGAATTCTGGCAAGTTTTTTGGGGGGGTTGCAATTAATTAAATTTGAAGGGTTGGGGTGGGTTTGGGGTTTATTTGTTTGTTTTTTTTTTAAGGCCCCCCCCCCAGGGACTTTCAGTCCCTTTTGATGTAGGGCTTATATTTCAAGCCCTACAACAAAAAAATCCTGAAAATGAAGCTAGGGCTTATTTTCAAGGTAGGGTTTATTTTCGGGGAAACAGTTTCTTAAATTTGGAAATACATCTCATTCAGATTTATTAGGCATATTCTGAAAACTAGACCCCTGGGGATTGTAGTTAGATACTTCTGCCCCAGTATCATGCTCTAGTACCATAGAGCCAGCTTCTTCAAAAGAGATGTTTTTCCACCTGTTAGGCTCCAGCCATCTCTCCTGTGTAACCCCCTCACCTCTGATCCAAAGTGACTCTGGCAGCATCCTATTCCAAGGACGCAGGATAGAACTTCCTGTAAAGTTGGATGGCGTTTATAGGCTGTCTCTTGCAACCAGCCAGTGCCTTGGCAACAGGTCTCCTGAGTAGACTGCTTCTCAGTGTGTGGTGCTAGTTTGTGGCCCTGCCTACTGTGTTCCAGCTCTTGGCTTGCCTGGTGTCTGCCCATTCCCCTTTTTCTTGTCGTCTTGTATGTTCTGCCTCTGTTTCTTCTGCCTACCCTGCTTCTTCAGATTTACTTCTTGAACCTGACCTCTGCTTTGGATCTGACTACTGCTTGCCTGCTGCCTGCCCTGACCCTGGTTTATCTTGGATTCTGCCTTCTGCTGCCACCTTGCTTTGTTCTCTGGACCTCCTTGTTTGCCACCCACCTTGACCTTTGCTTGGACCTGGACACTCTCTCTCTTGTCTTGACCCTGGGACCTGTCTAGGTCCTGCTGTCTGTCTGCAGCAGGGGCTCAACCTCTGGGAATGACGATTGGTATAGGTGAAGCTCCTGCTAGTCCCATCCAGGCTCTTTCACCTGTGGTTAGTCTGGGCCACATGCGTTTGCCCGTGTGGCTGTGTCAACCACACCACTGCACAAGGGTCCAAAACCATAAGTTTGCTGAGCCCATGGACCTGGCAGATGTTGCTGCCCTCCATGCCAATCCAGCCAAACAATAGAAACAACTGCACCCAGAACTTAGCTTTAAATTTTAAATCACTTGTTTAGTTTGGAGGAAAAAAACTTCAGATGTACATTCCAGGCAGCGCATGCCTTTGATATGAAAAACAAAAGCACCATTATTAGTAAAAATCTCCTTTCTGGTCTTAAAGATAACCATTAAATGTACATTTATATATTTTTTTTTGTAAAATTTTATATTGTGGAAAATGTCTTTGTCTTATGAATTAGATTTGTGATAATCCCCAAACCATTAAAATTGCTGCAAAAACTTGTTTTAAAAGGAGGAACTTACTCTCAGCTTATCTCAAATGTAGTGTTCAGCCTGCATTCAAAGAATCCATCAGTCCTACACTGTCAGCGTTTCACCCCACAATGGCTGTGTCAAGGATGATGTAGCAAAACCTTTTGGTAATTCTATTAAAAATAAAAGAATGGTTGTGAGAGTTTTCTTTATTATTTAAATTGAGAAAGAAAAGGCAAAAAACAAACTCACCAGCCTTAAAAGAATCACTCTATTTCTTTCTCTGTTTCACACATGCTCTGTTTGAGTTTTCAAAGAAGTCTGTGGCTAGACAATACCTTTTTTTCTGCTGATATTTAAAAAAAAAAAAAAAAATCGTTGACCAATCACTGATCACACATATGACCCATCCTGAGCAGTGCACACCGAGAGAGATTTACAAACCCGTTTCAAATGTTGAACTAAAAAGTATTCCACCATTGGATATAAAAGTCAAACCAATAATTTAACTCATTCTTTGGGCACAAATTAATTTTCCATGGAATTTTAAATGCTGATTGCTAACTCCTTCACTTACATGTATGAGGATGGCATTGATCTCACAACATAATTCTTTAAGTGAAAAAATACTCGTGGATGCATCTACCAAATGCACCACAGAAGGAGCTTCTCAATGGGTGTATATATATAAAAGACTATTATGCTCTGAGATACATGTCTTAGCTGATCATACATGTCACCTAATTAGATTAATCCACACTTAGAAAAATAATTTTCCTTGAGTTTTATAGCATGACCTTTTGAAAAATCAGAAAAAATGTCCCCATTCAATGTTAAAATTCAGCCCAATAGGTTGTAAATTGTTGAACTCTTAGATCCATTTTTGTTCTCTTTGATTTATATGTTATCTCTTTCCCCGTCATGTGGATGTTTAAAAATGGTATCGATCACAAAACACCTATAGTCCTAAACTTGTAAGATGCCTCAGCTGAATGTGCCACCAAAGGTGCTTCTAAATGTTTATGCTTAAGGCAACATTTATGCTCTGAAATACGTGTCCTTAAACTTCTTTTTGTTTTCCCTACATATATTTTTTTACTGGGGCATATGGCCACATATACCACATAAGTGGATGTGCAATTTGTGAAAAGTTTCAACCAATATACTTTTTTAGAATAAGGATGGACACATTTTTAAATATTAGAATTGACTTCACAAAAGAAACACGAGCCACATTTGAAATAGCCTGTGATTGGTTGATCTTCCAGGAGTCCTTGGCACAGAAAGAAACGTAGGACTTCTTCAAATTTTTACCTCAGGTGTACTTAAAACACAATTTCTTATCTTCAAATGTATGATTTAAATTCAGAATATCCCAATTATTCCTGATGATCCGACTTGCATGTCTCGAACCTGCCGTATATTCTAGTACACGTGAAAATATCTTCTTGCTTATTAAAGCCAACATTTTCAAACCTGATGCGTGCAAAAACTGGGGAATACGTGTATGGCCGAGCGCATTTTAAAAACAGCCCGGCAATGCATGTATCTCCCGATAGGTGCCAAAGTGCCAGGCTCCTTGAAAGGGGTGGGCTGGGGCCGACCGGGACAGCAGCCATTAGACCCTGTCCTGGTAAAGTGCACGCCAGCAGCCGGCCGACATGCACAACTTACCTGCTCTTTGAGCAGAAGTAAGTTTAAAAAAAAAAAAAATAGAGTAGTTAGGTGGGGATTAGGGGTCAGGGTG
Source organism: Rhinatrema bivittatum (assembly GCF_901001135.1). Lineage (NCBI taxonomy): Eukaryota > Metazoa > Chordata > Amphibia > Gymnophiona > Rhinatrematidae > Rhinatrema > Rhinatrema bivittatum. The sequence continues at coordinate 238,430,905 of NC_042621.1, forward strand.
GAGAGGGGAAAAGGGAGGAAAGGTAGTTAGGGGGTTAGGGAAGTTCCCTCCCAGTCCGCTCCTTAATTGGAGCGGACTGGGAGGGAACTGGGCAAAGGTCCGATTGCATCGCCGCACATATTTTTAAAATATTCTCCTCCTGTAAGCGAGTCGCGACTCACCGCATCAATATTAAAATCGGGCGCGCATGTGTGTGCAGGTATCATTTAATAACATGCGTGCGGCAGCACGCGCATGTTATAAAATTGTCTCATCCATGTGCGCGTGCCGGGAACCGCAAACACAAACGCGCACATGTTTTACAATCTACCCCTTATTCTTTTCGTGCTATGTAATAGTTCCTCTCTCTAGGATAATATAAGGCCCGTTTGTATGCTTTCCATTTGACAGACAATGGGTAACCCCTCCCAAAAACATTTTTGATAACATTTTTATTGTGTCTTAACATTGGAACAAATCTTCTTGATCCTTAAAAATTGCGCATTCAGTAAATTGGCAAGGAGAGCATAAGGATGTGTGCTTGAAAAACGTAAAAATTTGTTGCGGTCAGTAATCTTTTGATGGACAGTAGTAGCAATCTCAAATGATTCATTGAGAACATCCAAAATAATTGATTCTTGTGTAACTGTGACTCATTGTAAATTGTATCGCTTCATTGCAACTATTTAATCACTTGAACTGAGCCATCCCACAACATAAAGATGTCATCAGTCTTTCTTTTCCACATAAAGATTTTATGTTTGAATGGAGATTGATCTATCTAAATTCTTTTAAACTCGGCCATATATAAATTGGCTAATGATGGTGCCATCGTTGAGCCCATTCCTGTACCACCTACCTGTAAATATAATTGCTGTTGAAACAAGAACAAATTTTCTTTCAGTGCAATGAGCAATAGGACTGGAGTTGAAAGAAGGTACATTGTGCAGATGGTCCCTGTGCTTGAAATGTATTGATATAATTTCCAAAGCCTCATCCTGCGGGATGCTTGTGTATAGCGAATTAACATCTAAGGTGACCATTAACATCCTGGCCCAATGTTTGTTCTATCAATTGTATTCAATAAATTAAAAAATGTTTTGTGTCCTGAATATAAGAAGGCATGTGTACCACAAATGGTTAAAAAAAAAAAAAAAAAAAAAAAAAAAAAGTATGTACATAAACAGACAGTGGTACTAAAATTGAATCATTGGCAGACACATTTGGTCTGCCAGGCGGTTTTATGAAGTTTTTATTAATCTTTGGCGGAAAGATTCTTGCGGCACATTGGGGAAAATAGCTCATAAGAACAAAAAAAATTGCAATACTGGGTCAGACCAAGGGTCCATCAAGCCCAGCATCCTGTCTCCAACAGTGGCCAATCCAGGCTACAAGTACCTGGCAAGTAATGGTACCCTGAGGGAAAACCATGGTTTCTCAACGACTCTGGGAATGTGTTCTAAAATGGGCCCTTGACTCATGACAGGCAGGACACCAAGGAGCCAGCCAAACACTGGAACTAATTAACCACTATTACTGGTGGTCCCAAATTTGAAAGGATGTCAAGAATTATGTAGAGTCTTATCCAGTCTGTACCATAAATAAAAGCTCCCGAGTCCAGCCCTCAGTCTTACTTCACCCTCTTCCCTTACATAAAGAACCTTCAACACATCTGGCAATGGACTTCATCACTGACCTCCCACCTTCTGCCCACAATACTACCATCTGGGTCATAATGGACCAATTTCTAAGATGGCCCACTTTGTTCCCCTACCAGGATTACCCTCAGCCCCCAAGCTGGCTGAATTGTTATCCAACATGAGTTTTGTCTACACAGGCTTCCTCATCACATTTTTTCAGACCTCTGGGTACAGTTTTCTGCACGGTACTAGCGGTCCCTATGCAAAAATTTGGAATCAAGCTGATATTGTCTGCCTACCAGCTCCAGACCAATGGACAAACTGAACGGGCAAAGGTATTTCTCCGTTCCTACATCAATCAATGACAAGACGACTGGACCTGTCATAGTTGTGTCAGTCAAGCCACTGGATCTTCACCTTTCTACTTAGTCTTTAGCAGGCATCCCCAGATACCTATTCCTTTGTCCACTTCTCTGGCCTGTCCCACGGCCAATGTGAAAGGTCAGCAACTACTCAACTTGTGACAAACCACTCACCAACTTCTAGAGCAAGCCACTACCCGGCCAAAATCCAAGCAGACAAAAGACTAACGCCAGCACCCCAGCTACAACCTGGGGACCTAGTTTGGCTAAACCCAAAATCTAAAGCTCCAGATGCCCTTGCTCATATTTGCTCCATGCTTTGTAGGACCCTTTCCAGTGATACGTCAAGTGGGAAGCATGGCTTATAAACTAAAATTACACTTCAGATCTGTGATATATTCCATGTCTCCTTTCTGAAACCATCTATCTTGTCCTGGCCTTCAAGACCCCCACCACTACCCATGGATATCACAGTAGAGGATGACACTCAATCTGAGGTAGCTGAGATCCCAGATTTGAGAAGAGTAAGGAACAAACTTCAAGACTGCATAGCCTGGAAGAGCTATGGACCAGATGAGAACTCCTGGGAACCAGCCTCCAACCTACAGGCTCCTCAGTTAATCGGAGAATTCCACCACCAGTTCCCCACAAGACCCTGGCCCAAGAGACTGGGGAGAGGACTTTGGAGGGAAGGTACTGTTAGGTTCCAACCATCTCCCCCATGTAACCCCCCTCACCTCTGATCTGAAGCAACTGGGGCATAGCCTCTGGCAGCATCCTGTTCCAAGGACCTGGGATAGAGCTTCCTATAAACTTGGACAGCTGTTATAAGCCCCCTAGCTTGGACTTCCTGTTGTGCTGGATGATGTCACATCTTCCTGGAGTATATAAGGACGTCTTTTGCAACTGACCAGTGCCTTGGCAACAGGTCTCCTAAGTAGCCTTCTTCTCAGTGTGTGTTGCTAATTTGTGTCCCTGCCTTGTGCTTCCTATTCCTGCTCCTGAATTCCAGCTTTTGGCTTGTCTGGTGTCTGCCCCTTCCTCCATCTCTTGTCTTCTTGTGTGTTCTGACTCTTATTTCTTCTCCTGCCTTCCCTGCTTCTTCTTATTGACGCTTTGGGACCTGACTACTGCTTGCCTGGCTCGTCTCTTGGATTCTGCCTTCTGCTTCCAGCCCTGACCTTGCTTTGTTCCCTGAACTTCCTTGTTTGCCACCTGCCTTGACTTTTGCTTAGACCTGGACATTCTTCCTTGCCTTGCCCCTGGGACCTGCCTAAGTCCTGCCGGCTGTCTGCACCAAGGGCTCAACCTGCGGGATCAACGGTTGGTATAGATAAAGCTCCTACTAGTCCCATTCAAGCCCTTCTACCTGCGATCGGTATGGGCCACACGGATTCGCCTGTGCGTCTGAGTCAACCACACCACTACACGGGTCCACAAATGTAACATAATGATAAGCACAGAATGGGGAAAAGTCCCATAGAAACATAATAATTATTGACAGAGGAGGACCACTTTGCCGTCCCACTTGCCACCAGAGACTTGACTCTCCACTCCAGGCGGCTATGACGTTTTCCTGTTTGGCAATCTTAATAGGAGTCATCTTAAAAAGAGGAAATAAGGTAAAAACAGAACATGTTGTGAAGCTGTAAGGGGAAAGTTTTTACAAGCCTTGGCCTTTGCTATGCTGCCTCTGGCTCTAGTCAGCCCTATTGTGCTCATATTAATTTAACATAAGAACATAAAATATGCCATGTTGAGTTATACCAAAAGGTCCATTGAGCCCAGCGTCCTGTCTCCAACAGTGGCCAGCCTGGGTTGCAACTACACAGCAAATCCCAAAGAGTAGATATTTTGTATTTATTTATTTTTTTTAATCCCTTATCTTCAATGAAATTACTTTAGCTGTAAATAGAAGTGAAACTGCCAAACTCTTGGGCCTCCTTGGGAGTGTATTTTCAGACTATTGTGAAAATAAAATCATATTTCTTGGCACAGTAGCATCAATTTTCTACTTGTCAAACTTTGTTAGAACAGATTTTCAGTCAGTGCTCTGATTTTTTTTTTCTCTTAGCGTGTTTATATGTCATTTATGGTGAAGCAGAGCACACAAAAGGTTCAGATTATTTCTTCTTCGCCAAACCAACGTTTCTCATGGCAGTGCCATTATCTGATGCGGTTTGGAACTTGAAAGTAAAATTTGCATCTGTGATCAAATGCTTGTCTTGAGCAAGACAGAAATGTCATTAAGCCTTTCCCCTGCCAGCTGACCAGAGGTTCACTTGGGAGTAGCACACCTCTATTTTTAACCCAGCCTGCTCCGTGGTAAGCACATAAAAACCTGCAAATGTTTATCTGCCCAGCTCACTGTTTACTTCTGTCTGGTTCTCAGATGGCATGCCATGTGTGAATGACTCAGGGTGAAGTTCAGATCAGATAATGGCATTCAGCACCACATTCTTGTTTATTCAATTCTTTTCTGAGTCCATACGTCATCTATTCCTCCTCACGGAGATGGGGATTTTATCCAACAGAGCAGATGGTTTGTACTTCTGTTATTTTAACCTGGCTGAGATATTTCAGGGCATTTAGCTCGATGGACCTAATGTTAGATGTTTTGCTTTTTTTATAACACAAAAGTTATACTGGAATTTTGCTGCAAATTGTCAAGCTTTATCCATATAATTATGGATGATAATACAAATTAAATTAATGGCTCCATTTATTTAAAAATAAAATATAGCAAAATCCTACATGGAGCCATGTAAAAGATGGATGTTTGATTTTGTATTGATTATTCACAGTCATTTAAATGCATTTTGTGGGGGCCAATACTTTAAAACAAATTTGAACTCCTCTACTCCCAATTTCACAACACACACTAAAGAGAAAGCAAGCCATTTAACGTGTTCATATGTCTGTGTTTTCTTGTCTGAATATGCCTCGCAGGCTCATGGGTGGAACTGCATTTCAGCACCAATGGCAATGGGACCAGTGCACAGCCCACGGGACAGGAGCAGGTGCCAGCTTCCGCTTCCATTTACAATGGAGATATGGAAAAAATCCTTCTAGATGCCCAGCATGAATCTGGGAGAAGCAGTTCAAGAGAGAGCTCACACTGTGACAGGTAGAGAAAAGCGAAGAATGCCATTTCAAATAATTTAGTAACATTTTGCCTAACTTGAAAGAATTCAACATGAAGCCTATGTTGTGTTTTAATACGATCAGGCATTTTCAGCTAGAGTGGCTCAATAGTTGGGTAAGTTAAAATGGCCCTTGGTGGTTAGTATGTAGCAGGAGGTTTAATCCTTCTACTTTCTCCATGTTCGTAGCATTTTCATGTTCTCAAAGTTGTTGGGTGACAGGATGCTAGTTCCTTATATTGTACAGGCTCTTAGATAAGAAGGACCATCCTCAGTTTATGGCTCACTTTTGATTTTAGCTCAAAGGCTAAGAAGAACATTACAGACACACTTTTCTTCCAAGCAGGTGGCCCCAACAAGATATACAAAAAATCCCAGAAAAATTCACCTTGTTGGTGGCATCTGCCTGCAGGAAAGACACTACCCTGCACCTTCTCTCCTCATCTTTTCCTTCATCTTCTCTGCAGTTTTTCTGCACTCTCTCAGGTCAGGTTCTGCTTTTCTTCTTCCTGCCTCTGTACAGGGTCTTGGCTTTTTCAGCTCACAACCCTCGGCCCTTCTCTCCGTATTGGTGCAGGGCCATAGCCCCCTCCTCTGCTCAGTGGTACTGTCTGACGCATCCTCTCAGCCCCTCTGCAGTCAAACCACCACTATACTATGGTGTTTGATCAGTGCAAGGGATTGTGAAAGAGGAAAGATAGGGAGTGCTTATGTCTCCTTCATGCTGCTCTTGCCCCCTCTTACAGCCAGTTAGTGAGAATGAGTGCCTAGAACCAGTAGGCTGTAGAGGAAGTGGGAACAGCAGCATGTAAGAGCTTCCTGCCTGATCCTGGATCTGAGGTTTTATGGTAATGCCAGCATCACAGTGGCAGGCAAGCATATGCCAGTAGTATCGTATGACTCGTTGCAAACCTGGAGAACCCCGGAAGCTCTCCCAAAGAATTGGAATTGGGTCTCTGGACCTGGAGTCTCAGGGTCAAATTGAATGAGTTCCCATGTATGTTTCATTGTTTGATAGACAATGTGGGATTAGAGGGTGCCCAGGGACCACACACCAAGAACAAGTCTTTCACTTTGAATACAAAATTATAATTGAGTGGTTTTTCTAATTATTTTGGGAAGGGGATGAGTCGGTAAGTTATTCCACTAGATTTTAGCACCGTACACTCAGGCAGGGCATTTCAGCTTAGCTGACTTTTCAGTTGGTAAGGTTTAGATTCATCTTTAGCCCAGGTGATGTTTAACTTCTACTTACTTAAATGCAATAATGTCACATTTCCAAGTAACCAAAAGGTTCAAATGAACAGCACCAAGCCTTCACAGTATTACAGCACCGCTAGCAACCATTTTTAAAATTACATATGCAGTCTTATCAGAAACAAAATTGAATCATGAGGAGCAGGAAAGAGCCTTGGAAGATTTTCAGCCTTCTTAAACCCTGCTGAAACATAATGTGTAAGAATAGTAAGCCTATTCATCATTTTGAGAAAGTTTATATATTTAAAATAGTTTCTTTGGATTTGGGTCATATCATCATTTGTCCTGCCTGCACTCTTGTCTTGCACCAGCAGTATTTAATCATAAGCTAGAGTTTGACTTACATGAGCAGGAGCCACATTTGGATTCTGACAGGGTCAGGGAGCAGGTGGGAAAAGCAGAAGGCAAATGTGAAGGGCTGCATCTGCAAGTGTTTTGACTTCAACTCAACATGGGAGAAACACTTTTGAAAGAAGGCCCAAATATTTCCAGCACTGTGTTAAGTCTGTTTCAAAATCAAACTAAAATATATACTGGTCAGAAATATTTAATTTGGACAGAAGGTGTTTGGTGCTAGGTTATCCTATATTGCTTTATGAATAACTGTTTTGTTTTGTTTTTTTGTTACCATTTCCTCTGTTCCTGATAAACCCATTTCGCTTTTTTAATTCACAAACATATTAGCATTGTAAAGACAGTTCTCTGTTAACAAGCAGGGCTGAATTAGCCTTGACATGTGGATAATGTCATCAGGCAGCACCAAACTGACTCCTTTCTCTTAGCTGGTACAGCTTTTGCTCAACTGAGCATGTGCGGGAATCACCACATAGGCATTGTTTTGTGAGCCCCTTCAGTCTTTTTTTTTTTTTTGTTGTCAAGCACCAGCATGGATGTGTTCCTCTGTCTCTCTTCAATTTTTCTATAAATTCTTCATATTTTTTCTCTTAAAAGTTTCCTCGCTGCCTCAGCAGCCCCCAAACAGTACTTTTCAGTGCTACTTTTCAAAAAAATAAAAAGAGAAGAAAGAAGAACATTTTCTTCAGTATGTCCAAGAACAAAGCCATTTTGAATAGCTTTAAGAATTGTGTTTGATGTAGGAAAATGTTCATTGATGGACATAACCTGTGCTACCACTGCCTGGAACCAGATCACAATCAAGCCAACTGTTAAGATTCTGGCTGGATGTCCTCTTGTTTCCAAAAGTCAATATCCTGGAAAATGGAGTAACTGTGTAAATCTCAGAGAAGCTACAATCTGTCCTCTTCTTGAAGTGCAGCCTCATCTGCCACTCCGGGAATGGAGTTGAGCAGGAACTCCTCCAAAATGTTTCCCCCTTCAGCAGAACAGACCAGATACTCAGTCAAGTAAACATAAGTGGAGTATGTCAAAGAAAAAGAGTTGCCACTCTGCGGAGCCACTGGAGAAGCCAGCGCCAAATAAACGAGTCTTGCCACTGTTGATGCAAACCTCAATGCATTGACCTCAACGCACGGTGCATCAGCACAGTCGATAAATGGGTGTATTGATGCTGCCAATGCATAAAGCTCTGGAGCTGTTGACATACAAGACCATGGCAACCGTCATACAACAACCCCAGCTCTGTCACACAACCCGGGTCTCTGTGCCTTCAAAGCACAATGCCCCAGACCATTAACGCATAAATCCTTGATGCATCAAGCCCTGGAATGAGAAAGTTATGAATCCTCAACATCCTTGCCATCAGAGAAGGTTCCTTCTTCATCCATGAATCGTGCTGCAGTTCTTCCAACACAATTGTATGCTACACTATCGAGAATTTTGTCAGGGGTAGAAGGGAATATGATACTCCCACCCTTGCCAATTACCAGAACTGTTACACCCAACAAATGAATGGAACAACGTCTACATTTGGAAACGCTAGATTCCATTTGCTCTCTTGTACCTTTCACATCTAATTGGCTCCCTATTCAAATTTTGCAAAGCAAGAAGATGTGTAGGATTCTATTCATGTATCAGAAAAAGTTTTCCCCACTCACGCCAGACAGTGGGAATGTCATTCTCTCGACCAAGTAGCAGAGTTGTAATGGATTTCTTTACTGTTTTAGTGGCTAAGAATAAGACTGGTACCTTCCAACCTCTCCTTTCCAGGATATCAGATTTACTTCCTTGAGAAGGAGTCCCAATATCCCCAGTTCTCATGGACACACCACTAGACCTCCCATGAGGTGGTTCTATTTCATGACATTCTCTTGCAGGAGAGGCCCTCCAGTCAGAGGATGTGCTCGAGGAGTATACTCCTCTGAGGTGACCAAGGATGCCTCCTCAGTTAATATTCTTCATCATTAGGGTTCTGAATTAGTGTCCTCTCACTTCTAGGCTCTGAAGCGGGATTGATGGGTATACCTTCCGACCCCCCTCCTGGATCCTCCAGAACACTCTCCTCCACTGGAGGACCTTTTCTATTCCAGATTTCTGAACAAATTAAGAAAAGCACTCTGCGTTAATCTGCGTAAGGACAAAAGCAGTTTTTCATAGCCTGTTCACCCAGTGGTCTACTCTTCATGGTGGGGTCTGGGTTGCTTATTTAGTAAAAGCTCCACTACAACCCTCAGCTTGGGACTCCTTATATGTCATAGCTAATTCAGCCCTGCTTATCAATGGAGAAAGCAAGTTTGCTTACCATAAACGTTGTTTTTCATAAACAGCAGTATGAATTAGCTATGCTAAATACCCACTTGCCTCCCTGGAGAGTCAACTTCTAGCTAGAGTTAGCTCTAATATTGACTGGGGAGCTCACAAGGCAATGCCCGTGTGTAAATCCTCGCACATGCTCAGTCGTGGAAAAGCTCTACCAGCTAAGAGAAAAATGCGTTCAATTGTGCCAGATAACATCACCCTCATGTCATGGCTAAGTTATCCTGTTCTCTACAGAGAACACCATTTACGGTAAGCAAACATGTTTCCTTGCTCCATGGATCTCACAGTCTAGTCAAGACAGACTGATAAAACACAGGCAAAATAAGTCAGAACCGTGATTGGGAGAGAACTACATCAGGTGGGGTTAATTGAGGAAGGGCAATTTTAATTGAGTAAAGTTGCAAGGATTGAGGCCTCATAATAGTGTATATTAAAAAAATACAGCTAATGGGTTGGGCGAGTGTGGGGATCATAGTTTTTCTATCCTGGCCTAACCTCCTTGACATTTTTCTCTCATCACTATAGAGCAGTGGTTCTCAACCTTTTTTCTCTTGGGCCAAGAAAGAAGAATCCCATTGGCCGCAGGAGGCTCAGGCTGCTGTCTCCTTTCTCGATTACCGGCTGCTTCAATTGCTCGGGGGCCGATGCTGCAGCCGCCGCTGCTACTTTATCACGCGGCACGGTCTTTCTCCTTCCCGCGCACCACGTATCACTTCCTGTTCCGGGTCACGGGGGGGGGGGGCGGGAAGAAGAAAAGGCCAACTACAAGTGCCACTGCTTCTTCTACCATCGCTGCCGTTCCCACTGGGCTTGAACGTGCTGATAGCCCGGCGGCAACGGCAGCAGGGAAGAAAGAGAGCAGCGGGAGAGACCGGGAGCAACGCAACACACCAGCCGGTGCTTGGCGACACACTGGTTGAGAATCGCTGCTATAGAGCATTCTGTTTTAAGAACATTTCCTCCCTAGAATCTCTCTCCTCTTCCTACTCCTAGCAGCTGGGCACACTGGGGTAGATTTACAAAAAATGCGCGTTCGCGTACTTTTGTTGGGCGCACCAGTCCGCAAACAAAAGTACGCTGGATTTTAGTAGATACGCGGTATCTGCTAAAATCCAGGATCGGCGCGCGCAAGGCTGCCGATTTTGTGCAGCCGGCGCGCGCCAAAGCTGCGCAAGCCTGCCTCCGTTCCCTCCAAGGCCGCTCTGAATCGGAGTGGTCTCGGAGGGAACTCGCTTATCGCCCCTCCCCCTCCCCTTCCCCTCCCTTCCTCTATCTAACCCACCCCCCCGGCCCTATCTAAAACCCCCCCCCCCCCCCCTACCTTTGTCCGGGGATTTACGCTCCCGGAGGGAGACGTAAATCCCTGCGCGCCAGCGGGCCGCTAGCGCGCCGAGACGCGACCTGGGGCGGTTCCGGAGGGCGCGGCCATGCCCCCGGACCGCCCCAGGCCGAAAACCACGCCCCCCGGGCCCACCCCCAAAACGCCGCACCGATCAGACCCCGCCCCCGACACGCCCCCCCCTCGAAAACCCCAGGACTTACGCGAGTCCCGGGGCTCTGCGCGCGCCGGCGCGCAAGACCCTGCTCGCGTAAATCCGGGCGGATTTACGCGAGCAGGGCTCTTAAAATCCGCCCCACTAGGAATATCTTGTGGCTGAGCGGACCCTCCAAGGCTTCTTTTGTGCTCTTTTCTCTGTTGTGCAGATGTCACTAATATGGCAATTCGTGATACATGCTGCCCAGCAACTCTGAAATTCAAGAGTAGAGCCTGTTTGGATAGTGACCTAGAAATTATTTTCAGGTTTTAATGTACCAATCAAATGCGTTACATATTTTCCTTCAAATAAGTCATAGCACCTTGAAGTTATTTCTTGCTGTATCATTTGAAAACAAGTTTTAGTACAGATAACACAGAGATAACTCATTACAACCTACAGGATAGAAATGAGAGGTGGCACATCCGCATTGCAACTTTTCAGGTTAGTCTTGGTCCCGAGACCTGCATTTGCACTGGAAGAAATGTCATCCTGCTGCTTTCAACTTTTTCTTGTTTTTTTGGGTTTTTTTCAAGTCCTCCTCGCTCTCAGACCGCCTCAGAGCATTCAGAGATCCACTGGAAGCGATGCAGCAAAGAAAAGACAGCTCGCAGGTAAGACATGCATTGTAACAGCTGGACTAGTTTAGGATTCTTTCAGTTTGTACACCAGGATATTGGAAAGGCATTATAACAAATGCTGTGCCATCATGCAATAAACCTCCAAGCAACTTTTGCCTTCTCAGAATCTGTGGCATTCTATTCTATGAAGTATTGCAGTATATTGTGGAAATGGTGTCACGTGTCCGTAGAAGCCATATGATACTGTCTATATTTTTGTAATTTTATTTTAAACGGGGGTGGGAGGAGGGGATGTTGTAATGAAAAACAGTTATTTAATGCAACATCGCTTGCCAAAAAAAGAAGCTGGGTAATAACGAAGGGAAAAAAAAAATCCAACAAAATGGTTTGCTCTTGTTTATTTGTGATGAGAAAGCTTTTGGAAGCGCCCCAAATTCACCTACTTCCAGCATTAAGAGAGGCTCAGTAGAAGGTGCACATCATTTATTTTTAAAAAGGTGTAAAATCCTTTGAATATATTAAAACAACTGGGAGACCGTAAATAAGACATAAGAAGAAAATAAAGAGTGAGGAAAAAGGTAAGAAATTGATTTTTTGAAGTTCTGGTTTCATACCAATATGAAGGTCTCTCAGTTTGTAGCAATTCTGTTGCTAGACTGACTGCCACGATCTGCCTTTTCCCATGGAATTGCAATAGACTGTCCCCACCTATTTCTGCACCCCCTTCTCCCCCATATGGGACAGCCTTTCCACTGCTGTAGCTGCTTAACCTAACCGACCCCACCTGAGCTTCCACTCCCTACCTCCCCCACTGCCGCCTCTGACCTGCTCTGATGCCCCAGCAATATTTACACATTCTCGTAATATCCTTCAAGAATACAGAAAATCTGCCAGCTTTGCCCAGTGCACAGCAAATACACAGAGAAACGCGGTGCAGAGGAGACCGGGGAGGGAAACAGAAGTCATTGCATGCATCTAGTTGTTTTGATGGGATGGTACGCCTATGACATGACTGAGGATCAGAGTGGTATAGAAATGAGAATGGTGACCTTAAAGACAGAGGTTTTATATTTTACAAATGCTGTTGAATATTACCTTTTTCACTTTTTGAAATAAGTGTGATTTTTAAAACCTGATCACGTCTGGCCAGTCAGCTTTCAAGTGGCCTCTGAAATAGTTACATATACCAGTAGCATATTCATATCTGCCTGTTTCATGCAGTTTGTCTAACCATACAATTAGATGAACTAAATTAAAGTGGGTAATGATTTCCAAGTTTAAAAGCACGTCTTTAAATATTTGATTATTGGCCTGTATTATATGAATAAGAATGCCCTTCTTGGAGACTCAAAACACACAAGTGTGCATTGTACCTGGTGACAAAATCCCAAGAGATCTGTATATATGAAAAAAATAGATACTTTGATGTTCCGACATATATTTTTTTTGCCTTGTAATATGTATATGTAATACTTCTTTTCTCCTGGTTCAGATGCCAATTAATGGTTTACTTAACACAGTGATTATTTCTCTTTGCTTGAAAAATAGGAGCATTCTAAGAGGTATTCTACTAAAGCATTAAAAAGCAAATTCAAGGATTTCCTAATGAGTTTGGACAACATTCAGACCTAATGGACTGTTTTTCACAATCAGAAATCAAAGTGAAATTCATTGCTATGTAACTGGATTCTTCCAGTTGCAAAAACAACACTTTGCCAATGGCATAAAGGACATTTTGGGGGCAAATCATCTCGTGCTTACTATCTTGTTTCCTAGGCCACAATACCAAATTTTGTTTTTGTCTTTTTTTTTTTTCCAAATACAAAAAAATTAATAGATAGCTAAGACTGTGCCTGTTTTTACTGCAGCTGGAAAAGAATAGTAAGACTTGTGTGGTTCTAAGTAGATTAGAACTTTGGTGTAATAAGCGTGGTCCTTCCCATGCTTGTATCTTTCTATTGAGTTTAAGTGGCCCAGAGCTGGTAAATAGCCTTCCATAGTAAAGAGAAAGAAGCTGTCAGTATAACTTGAGGCAATAACAGAACATGTTTTGGACATGCATTTTTATCGGGAAGGCTTCATCATCACAGGTTGCCCCTGTTGGAGAACAAAGTGCCAACAAAAGATTGAATTAGCACAAGTGCTAATTGACAAGGTTTTGCATAGCTTTTATAAACATTCATAATTCATTCACCTTTTTAAAAACTAAGTTACTGTATTTTCTCCTCATGCATGCAGAAACCAAGCCCAACTGTAAACATGAAGGAGGTGAATAATTAAAAAACAGACTGAATTCTGAATGTCTATGAAAAATGCTCGAATGGTCAGTAGCTCAGAGTGTGAAGCCTTGACGACTGGTGCACTGCTCACAAGTTTCCAGCTTGGCCTTGGTCAGCCTCGTGTTTGCACGTTGCCATCTAATTTTCTTGGCGAGCCAGAAACTCCTAAAGAGATATGATGTACTCTGCCTTTCAGAAGATGACTTCATGCTTGTGAAAACAGTATGGAGTAATATTGCACTTGTTTTTGGTATTAGTCTGAGGAGATTATATCGAAAGAAGACAAGAGCTAGAAAACATCTTAAAGAAAAATTCTGACTGGATATGGGATTGGTCTAGCCGGCTGAGAACATACCCCCAAAGTAGGTCTACAGAGGTTTCCAGTAACCCTGCTGAAAGTTTTCACAGTATTTTTTGATCTGGGTTTAATGTAAAATCTTTCTTTCTTTCCTTTTTTTTGTTTTGTTTTTTAACAGGGAATTTCTTTTTAAACATCCAAAGCGCTCTGCCACTCTCAGCATGCGAAACACGAGTGTCATGAAGAAAGGGGGCATATTCTCTGCAGAGTTTTTAAAGGTTTTCCTGCCGTCTCTGCTTCTTTCTCACCTGCTTGCTATTGGATTGGGGGTAAGTAAAAGGAAAACCGTGCTAAGAAGTTACAGGTACCCGAATAGCAGGCTCTTTACTCATCTTGTGTGGCACATGTTTTGGCCAATAACCAGATGAAGGTTTACCAAAGGAAGAAGAGTAGATGGTAGCACAGATGAACAGACAGAAAATTGGTTCCTATTAAATACATGATATAGCTAGAAAGGAGATGTAGCAAGTGAAAAATCACTTGGAGACTTGTACTCTAAAACATTCTGTTCTGTGTCATAACATACAGAAAATTATTTTATATAGAAATTTATCCTCTGCTGTATCATCACACATCATCTTTCTGAATTGTTTAGCATGTAAAAAATATTCATACTAGCATCTTGCATCCGAATTAGTGTAGTGTGTTCAGTTTTAAAGCCAGGAGGATAGGAAAAAGGTGGTAGCTCTCAGAGGTCCCATTTAGACTTGTAAATGCATTTTTTAATTGTCTGATTTACATAAGCTGATACATCCAGTAAAGGTCAGATGTATGCAAATACAAGGGCTAGGGGCACTAGACTTGTTTAATGTAATGTTTCAAGGAGCTGAGATTTCATGATGCTAAGCAGGGAAATGCAAGCCCCTTTAGCAACAGGAGATTTGAAGTGATCACACTAGAATGTGTAAGTGAAAACTTTTGTATTACAAAATGGTTCTTCATATATTATTTCAGTAATAACCGAACATTAGCTCGTCTAGGAAGATACCTCCACCATATTATGCAACAGTTTCTCTATACAACATCATTTTAGTATCTGTGACCAACATACAGGAACCCTTTTTTTTTTTTTTTTTCAATTTTTGTGAGTCCTCTCAAAGCAAACTATAAAATTATCCTGAAACTAAATTTGGCCCCATGAGTTGCATTCAGAAGACCTGGAAAATGAGTCAGCTATTCAAGCTTTTCTTCCAGCATCTTGCATTTCCTGTGATAGATCTAATTCTCCCAATAGGTTTAAAAGTGGCAGTGTAGCAGTTTGGACCTGATTCATCAGGGCTCATCTCTCCTTCTGTGTCTACGGGAAAAGACCCCAAAGAATCAGGTCCTGTATAGTGCAAGTAATCCTTAAACATAGAAACAGACTAGAAAGGCAGAAAAGGACCATTAGGCGCATCAAATTTGCACAGAAAAATGAAAAATCATACATATACATTGTTCTCAACGCACAACAAGAACTACTAGTAAACTTCAACTAGTGATTCCTCCACTTCCACATGCCAAACTGTTTTCCACCAGAAACAGAGCCATCTCCATTATTGGCCCAAAGTTATGGAATTCGTTACCTCATCACCTAACCGTTCAAGAAAACACAAAATCTTTTTTAAAAGACCTAAAACCCTGGAAACTCAGCCAAACTTAATGACAGCACACACAATGATCTTAAAATATAATCCCATAGCCTTCTAACATTCAATCTCCCCCCTTTGACAAACTCTCCTGCTTTCAAGCTACAGATGTCTCCTTTTATGATTTGAACTCAGATATTTCAGTGTACCTATCCATTGTATATCTTGTTTTGTTTATACTACTATTATATGCCAGTTCTCAGTTTACTGTTACATTTAAAAATATAAAATTTAATTTTAACAGGTTGTTATAAATGTAAACCGGAGTGAAGGCAACTCTGCTATACCTCGGTATATAAAAAATGCTAAATAAATAAATAAAAATCCCATTCTTTTTCTGTTCCTCTCATTTACTTCCATTTTCACCATTTCATTTATTCCATACATATTTCTTCATTTTTCCTGCCCTTCCCTGTAAATATCCCTCCTTTCATTTAAAGCCAGTCATTTTAACAAGAATATATGAACCATCTAGCATACTATTCCTGAATCGATGTCACAGCATTCCACAGCTATTGCAAACCACTGTACTGTATCGGCCCGAAAGAGAGGTAACAAAACATTTTTCAGATATATAAGAGAGAGAGAAGGAAAGCCCAAAGTGGTATAGTGAAATTGAAAGGTGGCAAGGAGCAATATGCCGAGACAAACAAGGAAATGGTGGAAATATTAAACAAATACTTCAGTTCTGTGTTCACTAAAGAAGATCCTGGAGAAGGACAGTTGTTGGTTGACAAGATCATAGAAGTGAATGGACTAGACACAATTCCTTTTACAGAAGAGTATGTATGGAAAGAGCTAGGAAAACTGAATGTGGACAAGTCCATGGGGCCAGCTGAGGTACATCCCAGGATACTATGAGAAAACAGATGTCCTGGTGGGTCCACTAAAGTACCTATTCAGTAGATTCCTGGAAATGGGTGTGGTACTGTGAGATTGGAGAACGGTTGTGGTCTCGCTTCATAAGAGTGGTAGCAGAGAGGAGGCTGGAAACTATAGGCAGATTAGCCTCACTTCAGTGGTGGGAAAATTAATGGAGATGCTGCACTATCTACAACCTGGTAAGTTGCTGGACCCGAAGCAGCATATATTCACCAGAGGAAGGTACTGTCAGACAAATATGATTGCTTTTTTTTTAATTGGGTAATTAGAGAATTGGATCGAGGAAGAGCACTCGATGCTATCTATTTGGATTTCAGCAAAGCTTTTTGAATACCGTTCCACATAGGAGACTTGTGAACAAAATGAGAAACTTCAGAGTAAGCACCAAGCTGGTGGAGAGGATTACAAGCTGGTTGACTGATAGAAGACAGTGTGTAGGGGGAGGCTCAGGAGATCAAGATGGCGGCGAGAGCGGTCGCTCATTAAGACGCTCCTGAAAGATTGTTACCTTAACAAAGATGCCTGCTAAAAGAAAGGGCAAAATGCGGATTTTCCCCACCGACCCGCCGCTGCCTGAACTTCAGAAACGGATTACAGAGTACACGTCCGTATTGATGGTAAAAACGGGGGATGAAGTCCCTGCTGCAGCGATTGAAGAGGGAGCTTCAGCGCTGCCTGGGGAGGTCAGCTTGAGTCCCCCGGATTACCGACCTCCACCGGCGCCTGGGCAACAGGCGGCTCTCCGGCAGCAGACGCCTTCTGATGACATCACCCCCTCGTTGGAGGGGGGACGCCGAGAGGGAGCAGAGGCGGCTAGCCCGAGGTTCTCCTCGAGTCTGCTGGAAACAGCAGCTATGCCGGGTCAGGAAGATCGGGAGATATCGATATCTCCAGTTCACCCGAATGAGGAGTCAAGGAGATTGCAACGGGGAGAGTTCCTATGCTGCCGAGGGAACAGGGAAGGGGTGAGTTCACTATCCTCCCTAAACCAGCCACGGTAACATTGGACCTATTGTGGGAGTTAATGGCCAGTATTGGACAATTTGTGAAAGAAGCTGATGCTAGATATAGCAAAATGGATATCGATATGCAAAACCTGAAACTTAAGACTGAGGATCAAATGAGAGATCTTGGAAGTAGGCTGAAAGAGGTGGAGAAAAAAAACTTTACAAGTTCAAATGGTCGATGTTAAAAGACTTGGCATACCAGTCCAAAAGATTGGAAGCATTGGAAAATTACAACAGACACTTGAACTTACGATTCTTAAATTTTCCTAGTGCTTTAGGAGAGGATGTTCAAAGCACATTGAAAAAATCTTTCCTAGAAATTTTAAAATTTGAAGAATCTAAATTGCCCATCATAAATAAGGCCTACTTCCTGACTAAGATTGGAAGAAAAACCGAAGGAGACCAGTTGGCAATTTTTGAGAATTTAACTCAGTTTATTGAAAGTTCTGCTGTAGAGATATTGGGCAGGGGTACGTTATTAGTATCTTTTGTCATAGAAAGAGATGTCAGCAATGTGATGAAAGCATTCTTTCAAAATTCTTCTGAAACCTTTTTTTGGCCAATTGGTTAAGATTTTTCCTGACTTTGCCAGACCCACCCAATTAAGAAGACAGGAGTTTTTAAAATTGAGACCTCAGGTAGTAGCCCTTGGCTACACTTTCTTATTAAGATATCCGTGTAGATGTCTTATTAAGGGTAAAGGTGAAAGCTTTGCATTTACTGTTATTGAGCAGCTGAAATCTTTTTTGAATGCAAGAATGGTGACCATAGCCCCACAATAATGTTTGGTAATCAGTAACCAATTGGTAACATTCAAAAATCGTTAAGCTAGTTACTTTAAATTATTTCTTTATTATCTCCCCTATGGATTACTGGTCTCACTCACCCATGTTGCCTAGGAGAACATATATTGGTTAAGATTGAATTTTGCTTGAGATGTTATCCTTTTACTTTTTTATGTATCTCTTTATTTTCTTTATCTTGAGAGTATATTTCATGTATACTTTGTGAAAATTCTAATAAAGTGCAAATTAAAAAAAAAAAAAGAAGACAGTGTGTAATGGTTCTGTTCAATATCTTTGTGAGCGACATTGCAGAAAGGATAGAAGTTTGTCTATTAGCAGATGATACCAAGATCTGCAACAGAGTGGACATGCCTGAAGGAATAGAGAGAATGCAAAGTAGCTTACATAGGCTTGAAGAATGGTCAAAGATTTGTCAGCTGGCATTCAATGCCAAGAAGTACAGAGTCGTGCATCTCAGATTCGGTTATCCAAAAGAGCTGTATGAGATTGGGGGGGGGGCTGATGTGCACGGACCAAGAGCAGGATTTTGGGGTGATAGTTCCTGGCGATCTGAAGATGGCGATGCAATGTGACAAGGTGATAGCTAAAGCCAGAAGAATGCTAGGCCGCATAGAGAGAGGAATAACCAGTAAGAAAAAGGAGATGATAATGCCCTTGTACAGGTCCTTGGTGAGGCCTCATCTGGAGTACTGTGTTCAGTTCTGGGCCCTTATCTCAAAAGGGATAGAGACAGGATGGAGGCAGTTCAGAGAGAAGGGCTACCACAATGGTGCGGGTTCAGTATCAGAAAACCTATGAGGAGAGACTGAAGGATATGATTATGTGTACCCTGGAAGAGAGGAGGTGCAGGGGAGATATAATACAGATCTTCAGATACCTAAAAGGTTTTAATGATGTGCAAATGTCCAAGCCTTTTAGAAATCAGTAGAATTAGGGGTCACAAAATTAAACTCCAAGGAGGACGCCTCAGAACCAATGTCAGAAAATATTTCTTCACAGAGAGGGTAGTGGATACCTGGAATGCCCTTCTGGAGGAGGTGGTGAAAACCAAAACAGTGAGAGAATTCAAAAGGGCATAGGATAAAAACTATATGGATCCCTAAAGGCTAAAAGATGAAAATGAAAAAAAGAGTGTATGGTGCAGTGGTTATTACTCTTAACCAGTAAGCCTTGATACTGTTAATGCAACTCAACCATTGCTCTCTGCTTCAACAGCAAGGCATAACCACAATCAATGATGGCTAGTGTAGGAAACTGATAAGTACGGGAGTAATGGGGAATTGGATTCAAACAGCAAAAGAGGGCCCTGACTTTTGTGGTCTAGGAAACAGCACAGTAGATACTATCATAAGCTGACTGGATGGACCATTTGGTCCTTTTCTGCCATTGTTTCTGTTTCCACTGAATGAGGCCTACCTCCTATGCATTCATAAATTGGAGGTATTTAAATATCCCCTATCCTGCCTTTCCTCTAGAGTATACATGTGCAGATTTAAGTCTGTCCTCATATGCTTTACAATAAAGACCACTGCCCATTTTAGTAGCCGCTGTCTGGACTGAATCCAAGCAGCTTACATCATTTTGAAGATGTGGTCTCCAGAGTTGTATACAGTATATGAATTGAGGTCTCAATAGGGACAGTATCACTTCATTTTCTGCCGACTATTCTCTCCTTATGCACCCAAGCATTTTCTGGCTTTTGCCATTGTCCTATTCACCTATTTTGCCATCTTAAGATCATCAGATGCAATCACCCCCGGATCTCACTCTTGTTTCATGCTTAAAAAATTTTCAGCCCCTGTACTGTACAGCTCCATTGAGTTTATGCAGCCCAAATGCATGAATCTGCATTTTGTTAGCATTAAATCATAACTGTTAAACTCTTTGCTTGATCCTTTCTTATGGTTTCACACCTTCCTGAGTGTCTGCCCTGTTTCGTAGTTTGGTTTCATCGGCACAAAGACAAATCTCTAACGAAGTTCTAACTGAATTCTTTGAGACATTATTTTATAACACCAGGGCTGTATAAACAAATGGGCTGCAGTGAGTAGTTTCCAAATTGATCTGTAAAAGTGAGAAAACTTGAAGCCAGACTTGCTGTGATGACCACAAAGTGTGAGATATTACAAAGGAAACAGCCCTTAGAGATAAACTGGCTGGGTTTGCTTCAAACACTTATAAACAACCTGAAAGATCTGAAATGTAATTCTCCACAATACCAGAAGCCAATGCAACTCCTTTAGAATTGGCATCCCACGATCCCTGGCCTTCACACCTACCTGAATCTTGACTGTGTTATTCTGAAGGAGCTGCAGGCATCCTACTGAACCCTGTGATAACCCCTGATGAACAGCATTGTAAAAGTCACCAGGGCATGAATCACAGTTGCCAACTCTGTCTGAGGTAAATATGGCCACAACTGTTTGACCTTGATCTTCTGCAGGCATTTAAAAGGGAGCCAGACTGTTGCAGAAATCTAAGGTTCCATGGTAGATTTCTAACCACCTCCTCTGGAATCAATTCTGAGCCAGCAATAAGAATATGATTTACTCATTTTCTACTTCACCTATTTTCCATAACAACTGATTTATTGGATTTCAGCTTCAGCATACTTCTTTTTAGCCAGCCAACAACTTCAGGAAAATATTTATCTATATGAGCTATAACTTCAGTCTGATCTTTTGCCATATGTCATCCATAAATAGATAACACTGCACACCGTATCCTAGAATGATCACCATTGGTGCCCTATATATAGGGTCCCCGATCTCTTGCATTTGTGGCCGCAGGAAGGGCGGCAGATACCTTCTGTGGAATTGCTGCAGGAGACCCAGGGGGGAGGGGGGGGCTGAGCTGGATGGGGAGAGAGAGGAGTAGTGTGTTTAATGCCCTCTCCCCTCCCTTACAGATCAGGAAGCAGAGAGCAGTGGTAGCAGGTTGGGCCACATCATCTTTCTCGGTCCTGGGCTCCAGCTGCTGCTTTGAACCGCAAGGCTGTGTTTCCGTGCAGTTTCAGAGCTGATGCTGATGCTTTCCTCTTACTGCTGCCTGATCTGCTGGGTGGGGGGAGGGAAAACAAAGGGTGGAGGAAATAAAACATTCCACAAGAATCCTGGAGGAAAGTGGGGGTGGAGGATGATTTGTTTTTGGGTAGAGGGGAGTTTCTAAAAGAGAATCTGGTGGATGCTTTTTTTTTGGGGGGGGGCAGGTGTAAAAGAGAAATAGAAGATGGAGGGTTGTTTTTTTTTTTGGGGGAGGGAGGGGTGAGAGAGTAGCTGGAGCCAGGGGATGGAATGTGAAAGAGGAGCTGACAGTTTGTGAAAGTAGGGACTTGGGCTATAAAGTCGAGCTGAGGGGCTAGGGGTGACTGTGAAAGTGTCCAGGGCATGGAGGTTCGTGTGGAAGAAGAGATGGAGTGCGAAACGGGCTGAGGAAAAGGGGGGGGGGGGGGGGGGGAGGGGGTCTGTTAAATGAAAGAGGGTGGGTGTGGGTGTCTGGATGTATATTTGCTCTTGGGATGCAGGGGATAAAAGAAGCCATTTGGGATGGGTAGAGAGAGTGGAGGGCAAGAGTGAGTGAGTGTGGCTGTAGGTGGAAATGGAGTAAGAGCAAAGGGATCTCAGGTGTTGTGGGGAGAGTGAGTGAGGGATGCAGAGGGAATTGGATGGGAGGTAGGGAGTGAGGGGGCAGTGTGGCCGGAGTGAGTGAGGGGATCTGAGGGATTGCAAAGAGGAGAGTGAGGTGCAGGGGGGGCAAGAGTGAGTGAAGGATCCAAGGGGTGGCAGGGAGAGGGAGCCATGAGCAAGGTATGCAAAGAGGGAATGAGGGGAACATGGAGGGAGGGAGGGAAAGAGAGTGAGGTGTTAGGGGGGGGGGGGGGCAAGAGTGAGTGAAGGATCCAAGGGGTGGCAGGGAGAGGGAGCTATGAGCAAGGTATGCAAAGAGGGAATGAGGGGAACATGGAGGGAGGGAGAGAGAGAGAGTGAAGGATCCAAGGGGTGGCAGGGAGAGGGAGCCATGAGCAAGGTATGCAAAGAGGGAATGAGGGGAACATGGAGGGAGGGAGAGAGAGTGAGTAAGAGGATCAGAGGGGATGCGGTGGGTTAGTGAGTGAGGGGATCGGAGGAGCTGTGGGGTGCGAGTGAAAGAATCCAGGGCTGTGCTGTGGGAATGAGGAGATTAGAGAGAGAGGTTTGCAGTGAGAGTGAGAGGACTGGAGGGGATGTGAGTGAGAGCATTGATGTCTGGTGGATCATTCCTTTCTCTTCTGACTCTAGATCCCCTCTTTCTCCTCCCCCTCCCTGATCTCTCCTCTCTGAATCCCCCATCCTTTCCTCCTTCTGTGTTTCCATCCTTCTCCATCTAACTCTCCTGCCTGAGATCCCCTCTCTTCCTTTTTCCCTCCAGCACCAAACACAGATTCCTTTTCTTCTAATAAAGAGCCACATAAATTAAGTGAACACAGCAATATAAAAAATTGTTTTATAAATAGAAACAATCTACATTATTTTAATTGCAAATATAAGCAATATTATGCAAATTACATAATTGTCAAAGAATCTTGAAAAATCTGCTGCAGGAAACTAAGGCCTCTCTATATACATATTGAATATAGAATAAAAGACCACATGAATAATAATGGGAACAAGATTTATTATTTTATTTATTTATATACCACCTATCATGACACAAAGTGGAAGAAAGAGGCTTATGGTATTCTATAGGCCAGATCCTAACAAGCAGTCACTGAATTATTCCTATGTTATTGACCAGTGAGAGCATTACTGCTTCTGTACTATGTTCTTGTTGAAATCCTCACTGCTGTGAATGAAGTATTGCTGAATTGGCCAAGAAACTCTTCAACTGACAGAAAACTGCCTTTTCAACATCCTTACCCAAGAAAGGGAGATTAAACAGCAGCTGAAAATTTTCTAGTATTCCTGGGTCCAGCCCACCTCCTTCTTGAGGGTCAGCCTAATATTGGCTTGCCTAGGTATTGAAGGCAATCTTCCCTCCTATAAATTCTTATTTGCATTCAGTGTTGGCCAATGTTCAATCTCCTCACCCATTCCTTGCACTACTTTAGAGCAGTTGGTTCTCAACAGGTGTGTCGGGACACACTAGTGTGTCGTGAAGTCCCAGGAGGTGTGTCGCAGAGCCAGCAGAAGACTGATCTTTCCTCATCAGTCTGGGCAGGAATTGGCTGACTTCTCTTTTATTGGGTATGACAGGAAGCTGCTCTTGCTTCCTTCTCCTCTTCCTGGGCAATGGGAGGTTGTTCCCTCCTCCTTCACCCAGATCAGAGCACAATATCACCAACTCCTGTTCATATGGGCCCGGCAGGACACCAACTTTATCTTTCTCTGCCTGGCCTGGTAATGATGCTGCTGAGGCTCTCTTCACCCCATGGGGCCTGGATGTGAAAGCAAGAGCATAAGGGAAAAAGATGCATGCGTTGTAGATCCTCTGCTGCTGCCTCCTCATCTTCCTTTCCTCGGTGCTTCTTGCCCTCATCTGCTGCTGATAAAGAGGGAGGGAGACTCTGGATTGGAGTGAAGTCTTTTCTGTTGGCTGGGGACCAGGAGGAGGGGGAAATGTACTGGCGAGGAAGGCTTGCGAAGGTAGGAGTTTGAGCCTGCTGGACAGGAAAGCATGTGGAAATAGGGAGGCAGGAGTCTGCTGGACAGGAAGGCATGGGGAAAGGAGGTTTGGGTTGCTGGGTAGGGAGAGGTGGAGGAGGGAGGGGTTGGGGTTGCTGGGCAGGGAAGGGAAATGTAAATGGAAAGATGGAGGTGTGGGATTGCTAGGTTGGGGGAATACTGAGCAGGAAAGGGTAGGAAAGAGGTGGGCAGAAGTATTCTAGGTAGGGAACGGGAGAGGGAAGGACAAAAGGTTGAACGGGGAGAGAGGGGAGCACAGGGAAGAGGATGTGGGGTGGGGTGTGTCGGGAATGTTGAACAGGGTTATGAACATGTGAAGGGATGATTGAGTAGTTGGGAGAGGTGATAGGGGCATGGAGGGGGAGTGACTGGATAGAAGGGCCATATTATGCCAGTTTTAAGAATATGCATTTCTTGTCTCTGAACTTTGCTTTGTGTAGACGGAAATATATTTTTGTTTCTAGACTCCAGTTTTGCACTGCATGCAGAAGGTGGTCCTGGGATTTCCATTCCTAGTTTTGTTTCCATGTTTGTAACTTGTGGTCTTTTATTCTATATTTGGTGAAGGCAGGTCTGTCTTTGTTCTGAGATGCGGTACTTTACCAGAGTTTTGTATCAGCCTTATTTGCTGTATTTTCTCACTATGATAATGCACTGGTGGTGAGCTGCTGCCTTTTCATGGGTAAGGCTATTACTGTTTCATTTCTTGGCGTTAGTGCTGCTTTAGTATGGCAGGTTTAATAGACATGTACAGAGTGGGGTTTGTTTGTATTATTCTATAATGCACCTGGTAGTAGAGGGAGTTTGTGATGCTGTTATTAAGATGACACCAGAATCAGAATATTTTTTCTGTATGGTGAGTTGTACAGAGAAATGGCCTAGTTCTGCTCTGCACCCATTGTTAGGAAGCAGGGGGTCCCTTGTGGACACAGAGCATATGCTTTTATTAAGACCCATGATGGGCATCTGTTCAGTGTGTCATGGCTGTGAGCATCATCTCTCAGGTGGGTCCTGATAGAAAAAAAGAAGAGAACCACTGCTTTAGAGGGAATGAAATCTAAAGGACAAATTGGCCTTTAGATTCATAGAACAAATTCTTTCCTATCTCTCCCGGTGAAACCTTCCTGAATGATACCATATTCTGATACTTCTGTCCTTTGCCCCTCTGGTTCTGCCAGGTCCTGTAGGGGTACAGTCCTTCTTCACCCGACTAATGGTTGACAAATTTTGCTGCAACAATTAGATCTAGCTATAGAACTTAGTCTCTAATTGTACACTTCCTGAAGACTCTCGTTTGTCATGGATATTAGTCCTTTGTCCATGAAACTTACAGCCTCGTATGTGTATATGTACAGCACTGAATATGTCTTTAGAAATAGTAAATACTAGTAGTAGTAGTTGCATCCCATGCTCTTCTCCCTAAACAGTTTTAGATACCTCCCAATTTACTTCCATTCCCATTTTGTTTTTCTCTCCGCAGGATGATATCCAACCAGATAATCCTAGCTTGAGGGAATAAAGCTGTTACTTAAATCTTACCATTCTTACTAGGGATGTGAATCGTTTTTTGACGATTTAAAATATCGTCCGATATATTTTAAATCGTCAAAAATCGTTAAAGGCGATAAATCGGGGGAATTCCTATTATATATCGTCAAAAATCGTAAATCGGGGGAAGGGGGAGGGCGGGAAAACCGGCACACTAAAACAACCCTAAAACCCACCCCGACCCTTTAAAATAAATCCCCCACCCTCCCGAACCCCCCCCCCCCCCAAATGTCTTAAATTACCTGGGGTCCAGTGGGGGGGGTCCCGGTGTGATGTTCCATTCTCGGGCCACGCGTTGATAGAAATGGCGCCGGCGCTACCTTTGCCCTGTCATATGACAGGGCAAAGGTAGCGCCGGCACCATTTTGGTTCCTGTCCCCCGATGTCACGAGCGTAGGAGATCGCTCCCGGACCCCCGCTGGACCCCCAGGGACTTTTGGCCAGCTTGGGGGGGCCTCCTGACCCCCACAAGACTTGCCAAAAGTCCAGCGGGGGTCCGGGAACGACCTCCTGCACTCGAATCGTGTTGCCGTAATGCAAAATGGCACCGGCCGTATGGCCATTTTGCATTACGGCAACACGATTCGAGTGCAGCAGGTCGTTCCCGGACCCCCGCTGGACTTTTGGCAAGTCTTGTGGGGGTCAGGAAGCCCCCCCAAGCTGGCCAAATGTCCCTGGGGGTCCGGGAGCGATCTCCTATGCTCATGACGTCGGGGGACAGGAACCAAAATGGCACCGGCACTACCTTTGCCCTGTCATATGACAGGGCAAAGGTAGCGCCGGCGCCATTTCTATCAACCCGTGGCCCGAGAGTGGAACATCACACCGGGACTCCCCCACTGGACCCCAGGTAATTTAAGACATTTTGGGGGGGTTTGGGAGGGTGGGGGATTTATTTTAAAGGGTCGGAGTGGGTTTTAGGGATGTTTTAGTGTGCCAGTTTTCCTGCCCTCCCCCGATTTACGATTTACACGATATTTAAAAAAACAAAACTCTGACGATCCGATTCCCTCCCCCCCCCCCCCAGCCGAAATCGATCGTTAAGACGATCGATCACACAATTCACATCTCTAATTCTTACTATGAGTTTGACTGCCTTACAGAGGGATGAGCTCTTTGCTTCCTTGATGAATTATAATGAGATGTAGCATGGTGGTGTTCTCCTCTCAAGCATTAATGTTGGTTTTCATTGATCCCCTCTCATTCCATATATTCCCATCCTTTTTGGTGCTACTTGTAAGTGACCTCCCCCTCTCCTCTTTATAGCTTCCTTCTTTGCCAAAAATATGAAAGAGTGGCTGCATATCCAAATTAACTTGTTCTGGTCAGGCTCTGTATTGGTACTCTGCTCTCACCAACCTGTTGTATTGGCCCTGCAGATGGCTATGGAGTTCTATCCTTCTGATGCTAAGCCAATTACCCGCTCCAGTAGGATATGTCGCATGTGTCTATCCTTTGTAAGTAAATCAGGAGTAGCAGAGGTTACAGGACAGTTATGAAAACTGTAAGACTTCATATTAGACAAGATTGGAAAGGTTACAGTACAGAGGACACAAATTTCTAGGAGTATTGTATTCAGTGTGTGTGTGCTCAATACCCAGTTACCTTTTCTCTTCTATGCCCACCTCAGTCCTCATTTCTTTGTGCCCCCTCCACACACATACACACATATATATATATATATATATATATATATACATACCTTCTACCCATCTCCCTTCTTCAGTGGACTTAATTTCCTCCCACTCTCTCCCTCCAGCTTGTCCTCTGATCCTTACCCTTCTGCTCCCTCAGGGCTTCTTCCTTCTGGCTGCAGCAGTAAGCACATAGACTGAGGCATCCTGCTGTTCCATGGTCACAGACCCTGCCTCGTCTAGGGAAGCCTGTGGATGTGGGGAGCAGACACCATGGGGTCTTTGAGCTCAGGGGCACAGACTGACTCGGTCACCACTTTCTGATAACAGCACTGCTGTAGTCAGAGGGAGGGAGGGTAAGGATCAAAAGACAGGCCAGAGGGAGCAAGGGGATAGGAGGCATATGAGGGGTTCTAGTACTTATTACAGAGCTCTCTGTCAACACTGACCTGCTTTCATGTCCAATAGTTTCTCTTTAAGACAAAAGAAATGGGAGAGACATGCTTTATTGTAACCAATGAAGTTAAGACAGCTTTATCAATTGCTTTTATTATGATGGTCACTTATTTCAATCCTTTTCCCACCTAGGATTTATATTGGGAGACGTCTGACAACCTCAACAGGCACCTTTTGAAATTATTTTGAAACCCAGCTTTCAAAAGCAGCATGAATCTACAAGTGGGCATGTCAAAAAAAACAAAGCTTCTGATGCTGTGACAGCTGCGTGATCTGCTTGTTTGCTCTGTAAATGTCCTGTAATTAGTTCATTACTAACTAAAATCAAGGTAACACCATCAATTTTGGGGGCATATTTCAGAGCTGAGACAAACTACAGAACCTGTTGGTGAATTTTCTTTGAAAATGATCAGTACTCAGTCTAGGCATTAAAGAAACAGTCTTCTACAATGGATTTTGAATAAAATCCAAGAATTTCTGAACTCGTCTAAGCCACCTTGTTTCTCTCTATGCAGCATGGGAAAAGAGGAATAGAAAACAAATAGTTTGAGGGAAGGGGCTGACTGTGGGATAGTAGACATGGCCTTAGCTACATATTTTTTTAAGCAATTGTGTAACTTCTGAAAGCCACCAGTATCTTTATTTTTCAATATACAAAACAATAGGATGGCAAATGTCAAACAGATACCTTTTTTTAAAGTTTTAATGTGAGAAGTAGGCCTTTAACATTTTCTTCCTTATTTAAATTTTCTCTCTCGCCTAATAGTGTTTACAGCTAAAGATTAATTCTTAGATGCCAAAAGTTGGTCCTTGCACTTTAATCAATGGAGAGATTCTGTTCATCATTTCAGAATCCATCACCTGCTGTAATAGTGAAGCACTGCAGGAAAGAGAGAAAACAGTATTCCTACTTGCCTTATAGGCAATGTAACCATTTCAGGGTGGTGGCTGTTAAAAAAGTAAAGCAGGCTCCCTACCTACTAAAGATTTTTATTTTAAAATATCTTAATTCTCAAATTTAAGTTCTTCATTTATATATAAATACATTCATTTTAATTATAATCAGAGTTAAATCTCTTTTTTATCAAAGCCCATCAATAAATATTGGCTCATGCAGTGCACTATGCACATGCCTAAGATACAAATGAGGCATCTGGATTTACTCACAGCATAAGCTACATGCATGTGAAACATTCTGTCTAAAATTAGTGCTGCATTATAACAGATATTTATCTTGTTTTAGACCTCTGAAAAAATCTTTGGGCCCTGGTCAGCAGTAGGTTGAGTTCACAAGATATTGATTAGTGGAAGCTTCTTAAATTTTGACTGCTTGTAAGCCAATTCTGCTTTTGATTCAAGAGCACAAAACAAACATTGACACAAAGGGAGAATATACTATATTTTCTACGCTGG
Source organism: Rhinatrema bivittatum (assembly GCF_901001135.1). Lineage (NCBI taxonomy): Eukaryota > Metazoa > Chordata > Amphibia > Gymnophiona > Rhinatrematidae > Rhinatrema > Rhinatrema bivittatum. The sequence goes on from NC_042621.1 coordinate 238,459,749, forward strand.
TCAATGTTAAATTCCTTTCTATCTTCTTATGTACTAGAAATTTGGAGACCTGGCAAGGGGAGAGTGTAAGCTTTTCTACCTGAAAGTATTACTATCTTGCATCTTTAAGAGCCACAGACCTTCCTAATCACCCCAGGTCCTGTCATCCAGTCAACTTTAAGAAAGAGAATATGATAAGGTTGTTTCTCACTTGACAAGCAAATCATATTCTTTGCAGGCTCAAACATCACCCCCATCAGTATCAACAACTGAATCTTAGCTGTGCAGTAATGTCAGGCACATTAATTTATCAGAAGAGAACCAAAAATGTTGTTAGTGTTTGTATTAAGTAAACAAATCAGTAAAGCCTGTTAAAAGTCCTAGCTAAATCTAGGTGAGTTAGTCTAATTGAGATGTCATTACATACAAAGTAGTTGATCTGGGGAAGGCAGGAGAGGTTGGTGAGCTTGATGAGCCCATTTCTGTCAGATACGTGTAGCACAGTATATCTTTTTATATTGCTATCTTTGTTCTAAAGCATTTATGGCATTAAAACATTAGCAGTTTATTGAAGGAGCAGTGGCTAAAGAAATTTTGACACTAAACAAAATGATAGCTGTAAGTAATCTTGGCATTACTGCTATATTAACTCTCCACTTCCTGTACAGTCTGAGGTTGGGAAAATGGATCTAGAGGAATCACGGTAAGGAGAAGTAAAGAAGATAGATTGCTGCCATCATTATCTGTTACCCACAATTATGCAGCAGGTTTTTTCTTTTCTCCCAGGACAAGCAGGAAGTAGTCCTCACATATGGGTGACATCATCAGGCGGAGCCCTATTACGGAACCCTTTTGTCAAAGTTTCTAGAAACTTTGACTGGCACACTGAGCATGCCATGATCCCTGTGTCCTCAGGGGTCTCCCTTCAGTCTCTTTTTTTCCATGCTGCAGTTTGCCTCGGTTTTGGAGCTCTGTGAGATTTTTCTCACAACTTTTCCTTACGGAAACACTTGAAATTTTACTTCACAAATAATTTCCCTACATGGGTCTCCCTTCGTGTACATTTCATCGACACTCTGTGAGTACTATGCCCTGTTCTCCGGTCAGTTCCTGTCACCTCACTATCGATTCCTCCGGGTTACCAACAGAATTGCAGCCCTCTTTTCTCCCTATGTCAATCACCCTCTGTCCGCCCCACAATGCCTGTGAGTGTCCTTGCTGCAATCTTCCACTGGGTCCATCAGGGCTAGAGGGATTGGGATGTCCACTGTTCCAGCCGTCGTCGATGCCACATTGATGCCGTCGATACTGTCGAAGCCACCATCGATGCCCTCGACTAAAGAAAATGCTCCATACTTCGGGTTCTCAACCAGAGCTCGTGCAATCCTTGGGTGAGAAACAATGCCAGGAGCAGTAGAGGCACAGTGACCGTCTGTCACCAGTGCCATCTGGGACAGCGAGGACATCTTCCTCGGTGCTGGAGAATGATTGGGCCGAGCACTGTGGGAATCAGTCACCGGCACGGTAACCGTCCATCGCTGATGCCATTCTGGACATCAGTGGCAGCTTCCTCGGTGCTGGAGAATGACCAGGCCGAGCACCAAGGGAAACATCGTCGCCGGCACTGATACCGCACCTGCATCAATGACCATTGAGCCAATTGCGAAGCGGGCCTGGGTACAAGAGACTCCATGCTCCGAGGCATTCTCCACAGACACCGGTGCTGGGTACTGAGCCACCACAGATTCATGTGGAAGTGCCAGTAACGCCTAGCTGGTCTCCCCCTGTAGCTGCGCTACCTATACCAGCTTCCAGCAAGGAGCTGGACGGCCTCATCCATCAGACTGTCCTCTGACTTCTGGAATCTACTAACACCGGAGCCTTCAATATTAGGGATGTGAATCGTGTGCCCGATCGTTTTAACGATCTGGATCGGCTGGGGGGAGAAAAAAATCGGATCGGCATGATTTTTTTTTTTTAATTGTTTTTCTGAATAGTGCACACTAACGCGAGTTAGTGCGCACTATCAAAAATTGTTACTTAATGGTTTAAAAGTAACATTTGAGGAAATGTTCGTTAGCTAGAGGTGCACACTAAGCCACGCATGCTTGGTGCTGTCCCCCGTGGCCATTTTGCTACCAGATATAGCACGCACTAGCCAGAAAGAGAAAAAAAGTGCCAGCAGGCTGCAGCAGTGACAGTGCCAGCAGTAGCCAGTCTAGCCTCAGCCTGCTCTTTAAATTTAACCACTGTAAATATAATAAATTAATAATAAAGTTTTTTGTTTAGTTTTTCTATAGTATGTTAATGTTTTGAAGCTCAGGTTGCAAGTTTCTTTATTAAATGTTTTGTTTCACTAAAGTAGAATATAGAGAAGTACTTAATTTCATGTTATGTAATGTTTCTTTAGTTTAATACACAAAGTACTTCATTTTATTTTATTCTACTCTAGTGAAAATAAAGAAGTTTAGTTTAACACAGGAACTGCAAACTTGAGCACAGTGAATGGGGGGGGGGGGAGAGGGATGTGAAGGGGGAGTCAGCCCCTGCATTCAGCAGCTCTGATTTTCTGAAGAGATCTGTCCTTCAGAGACCAGGGAGTGGGACTGCTTGGCCCTTCATCTCCCCCTTTCCCTTCCCTTTGTCAAGCTACCAACCGTTTCCATTTCCCATCCCCCATATATTAAACCATCACCTCAGTGGGAACCTTGGTACCATCAATAAATAAGAGGGCAGCCAATAGGAATACATATTCATTCCTAACTGACCCGATTAACGATTTTTTTTTTACGATAAATCGATGGAATTTCTATTGTATCGCACTCTTTAACAATTAATGACGATATTAAAAATATTGAACGATAATTTAAATCGTTAAAAAACGATTCACATCCCTATTCAATATTCGCCTCGTTGTGGCACCTACCAACGACAGCCTAAGTCTATCCCGGGATCCTTGAAGGGCGATGAGCACTCTAATCCCACTTCGGCACTGATCCCATCAAGACCTAAGTAAAGGACATGTCTGAAACCATCCCTTTCAATCTGGTCACTAAAAAGGACCAGAAGTTTTCGGGAGGGTCTAGGTCGTAATTTCTTCCAAGAACCATATTGGTGTCACATACTGCTATTTACCAGCTATATTTGACACAACACCAAGGGAACCTCTCTGCCATCCACATGAAATTCGATCAACATGTGATTGCTTCGAAACATCCTCCGGTTGCCAGCAACAAGAATCCGAACTAGATGGTAACCTGGCTTATGGCTCCTGATTTACAGCCCAAAGTCCAAGATAAATTAGCTAGAGCATTCTATCTAGACTGCACTCCATAGGAAATCCACCCAACTCTTAGCTGATCTGCCATGCACTACAGATAATCTCTTCATGCCCAAGTTTCAGCAGACAGTGGCTCAATTGCAAGACCACAGTGAGACCCTGCGACAGCTCTCTACGTTTCTTGCACAGCAAAGAGGGATGCTAGAAGGACCTTTTACCGTTTACACTCTCACGTGAGACCAACTGTTATCCAGATCACACCAACTCCGCCAGTCGGGCAGGCTCCTGGATTTTTTCAACCTTGCCAGAGAACAGAACAGTCCATCCCATTGAGGATCAGGGCTCGGGATACCGTTCCCTGGCAGAGGATTTTAATCCCTCTATTTCCTACTTTCAAAGAAAACAGGCGACCTCCACCCATCCTGGACCTCAAATCTTAAATTTCTTAAAGAAAAGTTCAGAATGGTGTCTCTCGGCACCTTTCTTCCCTTACTACAACAAGGGGGTTGCCTCTATTCTCTGGACTTTCTATATGCTTCATAGTGAGTCAACATTTTCAATACCAAGTTCTGCCATTCGAACTAGCTTCAACAACTTGTGTATTTCACCAAATGCCTAGCAGTAACTGCCGCTCATCTACAAATAACAGTATTTACATGTTTCCTTACCTGGAACACTGCCTAATAAGGAGTCAATCCAAACAAGGAGCTCTAAATTCTCTAAGACTCACTATAAATCCTCTACATTTGGCTGGGAATTCTGATCAACTACCATAAATCCCATATGGAGCAGATCTGGGCACTACATTCGAAACAGCCTTCCTGCCCAACAACCACACAGACATCCTATCAAATTGTCCACATCTCTGAACGCATGCAACATAGCCTCAGCCATCAATTCTTCCATTGCTGGGCCACATGGTTTCCATGATCCATGTCATTCCTATGGCCAGACTAGCCATAAGAAAAACTCAGTGGCTTTAAAATTTCAGTGGCTATAAGCCATTCAATCGCTTTCGTCCCTGATCCATATCACAGATCCAGTAACCAAATCCTCAGATAATCTTGGCCATGGTCACATCCAACTTGGGTTGGAGAGCTCATATCAACACCCTCCAAACCCAAAATCTGTCGACTCCGCTCCATGAAAAGTCTCAGATCAACTTCCTGGAGCTTCGACCCATGCATTATGCTCTTTATGCCTTCAAACACTGCCTCTCGCACAAAACTTTGTGGATACAGACAGACAAAATAGTGGCAATGTGGTACTCGAACAAACAGGAGCGCACAGGCTCTTATCTGCTCTGCCAGGAAGCCACGCAGCTCTGGGCCTGGGCCCTTGCACACTCCATGCATCTCCAGGCCACTTATCTAACAGGCATACCTAACATACTAACAGACCATCTCAATCGATTCTCCATCCTCACAAGTAGTCTCTGAATCCATGTGTAGCAAGCAAAATCTTCTAGCGCTGAAGTCAACCAACCATTGACCTCTTGCATCTGAATCGAACCACAGAGTGGACAGATTCTGCTCCCTACACAGGCTTCGAAATGCGTTAGCCATGGACGCCTTTGCTCGCCCCTGCAACAAAGGCCTCCTATATGCCTCTCTTACAAAACCGCTCATAGCCAAAACTCTCGTGAAGCTACAGCAGGACAGGTTTTCAATGATTCTCATAACCCCGTACTGGCCTCGACAAATATGCTTCCCCATACTTCTCAACCTTTCACTCCAGGAACCACTTCGCCTGCCCACAGGTCAACCTCATAACACAGAGTCACTGATATTCTCAGGTACTTGTAGCTTCATGAAAACCTTCCACACGTAAATCTTACCATTCGAAATGGGCAAGATTTACCAAAGGGCATGCACAAAAAGGTATTGGCCCCTTTTTCCTGCCCCACTCCATCTCTATTAGGCTATCTAGGATACCTTTTCGGATTCTGGTTCCCAGACATCCTTCGCATGGGTACACCTCAGTTCCATATTAGTGTACCACCAGGGAGTAGGGGATGCCCTGTTAACGGCTCAACCCCTTATGAGTCGGCTTATCATGGGTTTTCTACAACTTAAGCCTCCTCTACAATTACCGGTTACGGAATGGGGCCTAAATGTAGTGCTTACAAGGCTCATGTGTTCCCCGTTCGAGCCTTTGCATTCCTATAACATCAAAATTCTAACATGGAAAATTATTTTCCTCGTAGCCTTCATCTCTGCTAAAAGGGTCCGTGAGTTACAAGCCCTTGTTGCATACTCACCTGACACGAGGTTCCTCCGTGACAGAGTGGTCCTCCGTACTCACCCTAAATTTCTTCTTAAAGTGGGCACAGCCTCTCACTTTACTCAGTCTATAGTCTGCCCACTCTTTCCCAAAGCCTCACTTTCACCAGGGCGAGAGGGTTTTGCGCACCTTGGACTGTAAGCGAGCAATTGCATTCTATCTAGACTGCACTGCACTCCATAGGAAATCCACACAACTCTTTGCTTCTTTGACAAAGACAAGCTGCGAGTTCCAATGGGCAAACAAACTCTCTCCAACTGGCTAGCAGACTGTATCTAATTCTGCTATGAGGAAGCAGGCCTTCCTCTCCAGGGGTGAGTGCAGGCACATTTTGTAAGGGCCATGGCAACATCAGTAGCACACTATCGTTCAGTACCAATTGCAGACATCTGCTAGGCTGCGATATGGAGCTCTCTTCACACATTCGCAGCCCTCTACTGCTTAGATAAGGAAATCTGTCTTGAAAAATGTTGTTCGGGTATAATCCCCAACTCCTTCCACAAGCACCTGCTGTGATTTCAGGCAGCCTCATCATTGCCAATTGCACCCCCAATTATTGTGCCTGTTGGACGAGTTGTCTGCTATTGGCCTGTTGTAATATGAGTTTCCTGGCGTGTAGCCAGATGGACTCAGAACGAATGGGATAGTATCCGCGTGCTAGCAGTTGGAGACGGATCTGACGTCAGCACGGGGGTATATATATCCCCACAGGAAGCGTAGCAACTCAGTAATTTCCGTCTCCAAAGCAGTTTGGAGTGCCTGCACGCTAGTTGAGTGTGCTTTCCAAGACTACTTTAATTTTTTCTCTTTTCTTATCATTCTAGATTCTACTTTCTACTTTCTGTAAAACTTTCGAGCCCCGCGCTCCTGCGGTGATACCCAAAGGTCACTCCCCCAGTTGAGCTGCCCAGAGTGATTTCCGTGGTCCCCCCGGAGGTTAAGTCCTCGGTCCGGCCGAATCGCGGCAGGGACACAGTCCCCGGGCGAGGTTCGGGTGAGGCTTACGAGGCGCCTCGGTCCCGGCGTGGACGAGGCAGCGGGTGCATATCCTCAAACCCGGTGGTGAAGGTAGTTGCCCACTCTCCCCGCAGCCGGAGACCGCCTGGGTTCCAGCCGAGAAGCGCCGAGATTCAGGTGAGGCGTACATCTCGTATTTCGTGTCTCCGAAGGAGCAGAAGATTGGCGGCGTGGCACGCCAAGGAGGGTGCTATTTTGTGGGCCTCGTTCAGGTAGGGCGCCGGTAATAGGCGCAGGTTTATTCCTCCTTGTGCGTATATGGCCTTATTGTTGTGCGCATTTCCACTGGGCGTGTATTGCTAACCGCCGGTTACTGAACGGGTCCCGGCCACGCCTCCCAATGAGAATCCGCCGATTCATCTGGGGGACGGAGCCATAGGGGGCAGGTTAACCCTCTTCTACCCCAGATGGGTCGAAATTACGTCGGACCAGTGGGTCCTCGCCATTATCCGGGAGGGATATCATCTGGACTTTCATCATCTCCCCCCGGACAAGTTTGTGGAATCGTCCTGTCCCATACACAAGGCGGCAGCATTGGAAGCTACCCTGGCGAGGCTCCTGTCCTTGAAAGCCATCATCCTAGTACCTGCCTGGGAAGTGAATTCTGGACACTATTCCATTTATTTCATGGTACCCAAGAAAGGGGGCACCTTTCAGCCTGTGCTGGACCTCACGTCAGTCAATTGATACTTGCGGGTACCGAGGTTTCGCATGGAGACTCTGCACTCCGTCAAGGCTGCAGTACAGCCAGGGGAATTCCTCACGGCATTAGACCTGTCAGAGGCATACCTGCATATTCCGATCCATCCGGATCATCAGCGCTACCTACGCTTCAAGGTTCTGGGACGCCACTTCCAATTCCGGGCTCTGCCCTTTGGCTTGGCCACGTCACCACGGACATTCACCAAGGTGGTCGTAGTGGTAGCAGCGGCACTCAGGAGGGAAGGAATTCTAGTCCATCCCTACCTAGACGACTGGCTGATCCGGGCAAAATCTCGAGAGGAGAGCCTTCGGGCGACTGACAGAGTGATCGCCCTTCTGGAAAGCTTGGGCTGGGTAATCAACCTCAGCAAGAGCTGCCTACAGCCTTCCCAGTTTCTGGAATACCTGGGAGTACAGTTCGACACCCGGGCGGACACAGTCAGTCTCACTACCAAGAGAAAGTTGAAACTTCAGCAGCGTATCCAGTATTTGATGGGAGCCAGTCGGCCCGTAGCCTGGGATTATCTGCAGGTTCTTGGTCTCATGGCATCCACCCTGGAAGTGGTGCCTTGGGCGAGGGCCCATATGAGACCTCTACAACACTCCCTGCTCTCTCGCTGGAGCCCCCGTCTACGGAACTATTCCACGCACCTTCCTCTGCCAGTCAGGGTGCGGACCCAGTTGCGGTGGTGGTTGCGGTCCAACCACATGAGCAGGGGGTTGAAGATGTCCTCACCCTCGTGGACCTTGCTCACCACAGATGCCAGCCTGAGCGGCTGGGGAGCACACTGCGAAGAACTCACCGCACAAGGGCGGTGGAACAGAGAGGAATCAGCGTGGAACATCAACCGTCTAGAGGCCCGGGCAGTCCGATTGGCATGCCTTCGATTTGCTCACAGACTGAAGAACAGAGCAGTCAGAGTGATGTCAGACAACGCCATCACGGTGGCATACATCAACCGTCAGGGCAGAACCAGAAGCAGACAAGTATCTCTGGAGATCGCCCCACTGATGGCTTGGGCAGAGGCAAATCTGCAGGACATCTCCGCCGTCCACATTGCTGGGAAGGACAATACCACAGCAGACTTCCTCAGCAGAGAAAGCCTAAATCCGGGAGAGTGGCAGCTGTCACCTACAGCCTTCCAGATGATTGTGGATCACTGGGGGATTCCGGACATGGATTTACTGGCGGACAAGTCCAATGCTCAAGTACCCAGATACTTCAGCCTCAAGCGCAACCCGTTCTCACACGGAATCGATGCCCTGGTTCAGCCGTGGCCTCCGGGGACTCTGCTATACGCCTTTCCTCCGTGGCCTCTGCTAGGCGCCATCATCCACAAGATTCAGACACACCGGGGCCTAGTTCTTCTAGTGGCACCAGACTGGCCAAGAAGACCCTGGTACGCAGACATGAGAAGACTACTGGCAGGGGAGCCTCTCCCCCTGCCTCCTCTCCGGGACCTTCTACGTCAAGGTCCCATCCTCCACGAGGATCCAGCTCAATTCTCTCTTACAGTCTGGCCCTTGAGAGGGCTAGACTGAAGAAACGAGGTTACTCGGAACCCGTGATTGATACACTCCTCCGAGCTCGCAAGTTTTCCACATCCCTCACCTACATTCGCATCTGGAGAGTATTCGAAGCATGTTGCGACACTCATGGCACCAATCCCCATGCGACCACAATCCCTATTGTGTTGGATTTCCTGCAGGATGGACTTCAGAAGGGTCTCACTCCCTCAGCTCCATCAAAGTTCAGGTGGCTGCGCTGTCTTGCTATGGTCTCAGGAGGGATGGCAAGACCATCGCCAAGCACCCAGATGTTTCTCGCTTCCTGCAAGGAGTCAAGCATATTCGTCCGCCACTGAAGTGGCCTGTGCCTTTGTGGAACCTCAACCTTGTTTTGGATTTCCTCGCGGGGTCCACCTTCAGACCCCTTCGGGGCCTATCTCTCCGTTCTCTAACCTTGAAGATGGTGTTCTTGCTGGCTGTATGTTCAGCCCGCCGCATCTCAGAGCTGCAAGCACTGTCCTGCCGTGATCCATTTCTCAGACTCACTCCAGAGGCTATCCATCTTCGTACGGTTCCTTCCTTTCTACCGAAAGTGGTTTCACAGTTTCATCTTAACCAAACCATATCCCTGCCGACCACGGCAGGTCTGAAGAAATCTGAAGAAAGGCATTTATTACGCCATCTCGACATTGGCAGATAGCTGCCCACATATTTGGAAGTGACACAACACCTACGAAAGACGGACCATCTGTTCGTCCTGCACAGCGGGAAGAAGCAAGGTGAAGCGGCCTCGCGGCCCACCATCGCCCGCTGGATTAAAGAAGTTATCAGAGCAGCTTACGTAGAAGTCGGAAAGTCTCCACCTCTACAAGTCAAGGCTCATTCTACTAGAGCACAAGCGACATCCTGGGCTGAATCCAGGATGCTGTCACCTGCAGAAGTTTGTAAAGCGGCGACGTGGTCCTCCCTCCATACCTTCTCCAGATTCTACCGTCTGGATGTCCAGGCCAGGGAGGACTCCGCATTTGCGAGGGCGGTACTACATGGTCCTCAAGCAGCCTCCCGCCCAGGCTGGGAGTAAAGCTTTTGTACATCCCATTCGTTCTGAATGGGATGTACACGCCAGGAAATGTTGAGATTACTACCTGATAATCTCCTTTTCCTTAGTGTAGACAGATGGACTCAGCATCCCGCCCAGCTGCCTGTGTACATGGATTTCACCGATTCAAGGTAAGCCATGTCTTCTGTTCCATAAGAGCGTGCACTCTACCTGGTGTCAACGCCTTCCGGTTGTGAAGGCTGGCGGTCTCCAGCTACTATCAATCGGTCAGGGGAATCCTGTTTTCACTTTTCACTGAGCGTCAGTACACATATCCATAACAGCGTTTGCAAGGAAGATTACTGAGTTGCTACGCTTCCTGTGGGGATATATATACCCCCTTGCTGACGTCAGATCCGTCTCCAACTGCTAGCACGCGGATACTATCCCATTCGTTCTGAGTGCATCTGTCTACACTAAGGAAAAAGAGATTATCAGGTAGTAATCTCAACATTAGCCTGTAACAGGTGTTCTCCCAGGACAGCAGGATACAGTCCTCACGAAACCCACCCGCCACCCCATGGAATTGGGTCCGCTTATGTTTATTTTATTTTTTCATTCACGCTTTTTTGCTACAAATGAGACTGAAGGGAGGCCCCTGTGGACACAGGGTTCATGGCATGCTGGGCCTGATGACATCACCCATATGTGTGGATTACATCCTGCTGTCCTGGTAAGCAACTCTCTCTTTATCTGACAGTTTCCTAGTAAATCAGATGATACTGTGTAGAACCCATGCCCTTGGGTCTATGTGGTTGCAAAGACTACTTTGTGTGAGTATTGTCTTGATGACACAGAATCCCCAAAAGTGTTTTACGTCATCACTATGTGTCTGTATTTCAGAACTTTATTCTCCAAAAAAGCCTGAATTGCCCAGTCTAATTGACCAATTCAGTTTGCATGAGAAGTACACCAAAGTTGGCAATCATTGAGCACTTTTTGATAATATAATCACTGTTCACTGTCTGAAAGATAAAATGTTGATTTTTTTAAAATTTATTCTTTTGTTCTAATGCTTAGAAGCACTGCCTAACATGTGCAAGAAATGGGGGGGGGGGGGGGGGGGGGGGAGCAAGAGCCTAATCGATCTGTTTTTGATTAAAAAGGCTTTTTAAATTGTGCACTTAAATCTGCCCACGTCTGGAGCTTGTCTCATTTCAAGGGGAATACAGTTTAGTGAAGAAGAGCTCTAGAATACTTCATCAGGAAACACGTAAAAGGCAGTATAACTAGTTTTCCAAATTTGGCAATAGGTCCTTTACAGCATATTAAGAAAATATTATTGTAAAACTGGAATGCTAATGTCAACAAGGCCTTCAATTTGTGTCTTTTTGGACAAATGAAAATGATTTAACAAATGAAATGGTAATGAAAAATCTGAATAAAACAATGAGCAATATTTTATAGTAACAGTTTTAGCAGTTTGAAGAGTGTTAGCTTCTGTTTAAGATTTTGTGCAGTCAGTACATGTATATAATAGTTTTGTGTGTGATTCTTGAGTAGAAAAGCATCCTTTTTAAATTTTCATGTTGCCATACCTTTAAAAAGCAAGAAAAATCTCTCTGTGAAAACATTTGGTGGTGGGTTTCTGGTGCTTTCTGTTCTTCCTAACAATGCGTGATAGCAAGGGATGTCATGCACCATGGTAAAACCAGTAATCTCTAGTTGCACTAAGAGTGTTCAAAATGCAGAACTGAGAAGAACGGAACTAGCTCTTACTGTGCAGGATCTCTGAAACTGTGGAAATGATATTCAGATAAATAGCTGTTTAAAAATAATTTCATTACATTGCAATGTGAATCAATTGTATGAAAATCCCTAAATTATTAAATATATGAATAAACATGTCTCATCTCTGGTCATAAATCAGAAACAAAATAGAAAGCTGTTTCACGAGACAAACCTGTGCTTGACTTAATGACTAGGCATTTGGGATCTATATTTTTCTGTGGGGAATGGATAGCAGGAATCTTCAGTTTCTCCTCCTGCCTTCCCATTTGCTGCATTTACTAAACACCCATATACCCTGTTGCCTGAGGGCTGGACAGGAAGCAAGGGGTTCCCCCTGCAAAGATAGCTGTTGGGCCAAAGCTCATCATGCCTACATCATACTTTAACCTTGCCAGGTAGACCTGAATCTGAGGTGTCGCCACTAGGTATGGAGCCAGCTCTATGTTATTTTTAAGTGATATAAGACTTGTATTAGTCAATTCATTCCAAGAGTCAAGAATATGAAGAATTGAAACTTAGCCATTTCTTTTCCCAAAATGTAGTAACAACCTGAGCCTTTTACAAATCTATTATGGCTTAATACTTGCAGAAGGCAGTCATGAATTTTAATCTGAAGCAACAGATCATTATATATTTTGAATGATGATAAATGATAGATGCTCAGTTCACACCTGTTTTAGAACTGAGTAAGAGTCTCAGACTATTTTGGATTCTCCCAAGTGGCAACTGACATAAAAGGGAATAGTTGAAAGATAATTATGTTTCAAAAGACATTCAACATGTCTGCAGAAAAAAAAATATATATATATTCAAGGCATACAGGAAGAGGAGTTGTCCTAGATGACCCATTATCATCACGACCCGCCACCCACAATGGATTTTTCTCTCCTTCATACATACAATTGTGCAGTTTTATTTGCTTCTGTGAGAGCTCAGCCCTAACCTCCTGCATAAGGCTGGACTTTCTTCAGAGTGAGGCACTGCTGCAGCCACATAGCTTCCCTTTAGAGTAGGTGAGATCAGAGGAAAATATGTTTTGACCTTAATTTTAAGGCAAATATAGGAAAATTAACTTTGAAAAGCCATACCAGTTTAGCATGTGCTTGAAAGCAGATTTAAATGAGACTGGGGGGATTATTTACTAAGCATTTTTCCCATAGACACAAAATGAGGAAAAACATTTAATAAATAAGCTGCTGAGTGAGGCGACTGAAACGTGAACATTTTTTTTTTTTTTTGCTTGCCATTACTTTTTAGTTCAGTTTGAGCTGTTGCTTATGTCAACAGAACAACTTTTGGATATCTGAAAAGGGCAAGTGTCTCATATACATTGTAATGAAGCTGATACGGGTCAGTCTGAAACCCCAAGTAAGAGGGTCCTTCAGCCTTTCTGAGATTCATGGGATCTTTCAGGCACCCTCACAACTACATTTATTTTCCACAATGGGGAATAAGTTTTGTCTACATCTGCAAGGCGTGTGCTATCATGGTTCATCTCAGTGTTATACCTTTTTTTTTGTTATTACCAGTTTAATATGCTGTACATTGTTTTGGGTGAATCTCTTTTAAAAAGGGCAACAAATCATAATAAATACATTTTTCTAAACCCCAAGTGGGTGAATTTAACATTTCCAAAAATATTTTCTTCTCCACATTTCTAAAAAAAACCCCCCATTATAATTATTACTACATATGGAATAACAGATAAAAATACCTTATTTTCCATCATGTAGGTGTTTTAAGAAGTGTTACTATTGGTGCATATATCATAATATATCATGTTTTTAATAAAAAGAACTACAGTTTTTTAATGGATACAAATTAGAAATTGAGACAGTTATTTTAAACTCATTTCCTCTACTGTGTGCTATCTAGCAGGCCAGATGGTACAAACCTGTGCTTGAATTTAGCCTTGACACCAAGACTGGCATCCCCTACACTTGTTAAAATTGAGATGGGATCTTTTAAGACTACATTTTCACATTTTAGCAGCTGTCTCTATGTTGAAATTTAGGAGTGGGAGTTTCTGCATTTAAAAAATGCAGATTTTCAATCAATACTACATATGTAGAACTCCATCTAAAAACCTGGTGAAGTAAAATAATTCTCTATTGAAGTTAAGCTGCACGTATTTTAAGAGCATATTTATTAAAAAAAAAAAAAATACTTGGGACAAATGATTACAATCTTCAGCAAAAGAAAAGGGGAACATATCTCCTGCTTCTGAGTGTTATGGAATTTATACAGGTCTTTATAGATACACAAATCATTGTACTGTTTGTTTTGTGATTTACAAATTAACATACTGAAAATTAACTCTGTGCATTCTACTGCAAGCCTACAGCTCTAGGCTACTCATTTTTGTGGATATCTACATTTAGCCATCTAACACTCCTTAGGTATCTAATTTATTGCGCTGAAGGCTTAGATTGCAACATAGATGTTTGAAGGGACAATTTTAGATGTCTTAACTTCCAGGCAAGCTGTTTGGACTAACTCGATCAACAAATGGGAGAGCACTGGAGCCCATGTTGGAAGGGAAAGCAATGGTGCACATAAGGGCCTCTGACTAGATTTGTATGTGTGAGTAGAGTATAAGCAGTGATTAAGATACTGGTGTCAAATGTCAACGCGTAACTGAACCATGAACTGAGAAAGTGTGGTGTTATCAACTAAAAGACATGTTTGAACAAGCAACTATGAGAATGATCTTCTACCTTAAATACAATGTGGCCCTATTTACCAAAAAAGGTACACAACTACTTTGTGCCAATAGAAAAACATTTTGAAAATAAAGTAAAAAATATTTGATCCAGGAGCTAGGTTTAGAAAATTTGATCTCAGCCAGGAGTCTATTTTCAAAAGACAAAAAGATGTATGTTTGCTAAATGGCAAGTTAGTTTGGCAGGTATTGCATCAGTTCTGCTCCCCACAACTACAACCAAATATTGACATGAGGCAGAAACATCTACTTTTGTGTGCATTTTTGAAATTTGGTAAATTTTCATGTGTACTTTTATTATGAGATGTTATTTTACTTAATAAAGTACTGTCAGTTTCTGAAATCAGGGCCCTTTATCTCCACAGGCAAAGACAGATTTGTCTTGGGCATTAAAGGTAGCAAAGTCTGAAAAGCCATTTGTTTGTGAAATTGCCTGTAGGTGTGGGTAAAAGTATGCATGTAGTGCCATTCCATACGTAAATTTACCAGCAGCGAGAATAGGCGGTGCCAGAGGGATGGTGGGGGAAGGGTTTACACTTCCATGTAAACTTTTGAATTTTGAAAAGCATATGCATACTTTTTTTTTCTAGGGAAACTACCTGCACAAAATAGCAGGTGTAAATGTGTAGGTAGATTTTCTTAGAATTTTCAAAATGAAACTATGCTAGTACTTTCACTTTGAAAATTAGGGAACGTCCCCACCAAAAAAAATACCTGTGGACTTTCCATCAATTCGTGCAGTTAGAAATTTACCCTCTTAAAGTTTCATGTGCTATTCAGAACTTCAAATCAGTAATCTGTATTTTTCTTAATTCTTTGTCAAGTCTTCAAACTATAAGAGAAAAACTCTACTCCAAATATACATTGAAATCATCAACAAAACTTGTGTCATGATGAAAAGATTTTGTATCTACAGTGTGGAAAATTCTGGAAAAATACTGTCAACACTGTGTGAATTTTGAAGTTTGTATGAAAAAAATGTGTTAAGCAAAATTTGCAAATATGAGCAGAGGATTTACTAACCTCATTTTGTTTTTCAGTCTTTCCAGTCAACTCCCCCCCCCCCCTCCCTAGACATTTCTTAGCCAATTTCTAAGACTGTACCTCATTAGAAAAGAACTGCAGATGTGCAACTTGAAAACAATTATTTTTTTTTAATTTCAGTGTTTGGTATCATTATCGTTTATTTATTACACACTTTTCCAGTGAAGTTTCAATTGGAATTTGATAAGAATTGAAGGTTTTATACACAATTTTATGCCTGAATTGCCTCGTTTATCTAATATGTTGAAAGGAGGTGGTATGAGATTGGTGAAAGCTATGTTCATTAAGGTGTGTTTCATAAATGTGCACGTGCAGGCACGAATCCTAATAAGAACTGCAGCACCTGCACAAACACCAACAGCAATATCTATGGCCAGGGAATGTAGCATTTCTTTAGCACAGTGTTTCCCAACTAGTATACCATCAGACCAGATCAGGTGTGCCATGGAAAAAAGTTATGCCTCTCTTATTCTCACACATAGAACAGCAACTGGACTCTGCTCTCAGCACCAAGGAGTCACCAATAGTGGTTTTGAACATGTAGGAAGGCCGTTGTGAGAAAATGTGTAATCATGCATGTCTTCCTAGATAGAGCATAAGCCCCAGAATGTGGTAATTCATGAGCAGTACATAGGGACTGGATAACTGAGCTCTGTTTTGTTTGGCACACCTCATTTTCCCCCCTCTTGAGCTTCCTGCCTTCATCTTATTTCCAGACTAAATGACACAGGGAGAATGTGTACTAAGCAGTAGATGTGACTCATTGGAAGTAGCAAGCAGTAAAGTAGCTTTGACAGCCAAGGTAGGCAACCAAGCCAGCTGCCTGCATCATCATGACTTCCCCCTCTGCACTTTTTTGAGAGAGAACTGGCTTATTGTGCAAGTATATATAGGTCTCTGCCCCCTCTATCCTTTAAAAAAATAAAATAAAATTGGAATAGGCTAGTTGCGATTTCAGTGCTTCCCTAGCTCTGCTTTTGACCATATCAAAAGTTCCCTCCATGTCTATCTGGCCTGCCCTGTCGAGTAGCACGCACCACACAACATTTTTGTTAATCTAGGTGTGCCTTGTGTTTAAAAAGGATGGCAAACTGCCTTAGCATCTTAAATAGGTGAGCAACAATAAATTAGCTTTCTAAAACCTCAGATGAGGCCAGCAGTAATTGGTGAGGTTAATCCATCCATAACAGGACCACTTTTTGCTGATGGAGTTGAAAGAGCATATCTTTACTCTCACTCCATTACAAAACTAAAATAAATATCTGTAGGGCAGGCTCATGGCTGGGCAACATAAACCAACACATGCTAGAGGTCCAATGGAGCAGGAAGATGCTGCTGAGTAAAAAGGTACATCAAATATAAAATAAATGTATTAAATTGTCTTCAGTATGATTAAGAACATAAGAAAATGCCATACTGGGTCAGACCAAGGGTCCATCAAGCCCAGCATCCTGTTTCCAACAGTGGCCAATCCAGGCCATAAAAACCTGGAAAGTACCCAAAAACTAAGTGTATTCCATGTTCCCATTGCTAATGGCAGTGGCTATTCTCTAAGGGGCGGATTTTAAATGCCCTGCGCGCGTAAATCCAGCTGGATTTACGCGGGCAGGGCCCTCCCGCGCAGGCGCACCTATTTTGCATAGGTCGCCGGCGCGCGCACAGAGCCCCGGGATGTGCGTAAGTCCCAGGGCTTTCTAAAAGGGGCGTGTCAGGGGCACGTCTAAAATGACACAGCGTTTCGGGGGCATGACGTGGCATTGCGGGGCCGGGGGCATGGTGCCAGCCCGGGGGTGTGGTCGAGGCCTCCGTTCCAGCCCCCGGGTCGGGTAATGGCGCGCGCAGATTTACATCTGCTTTTAGCAGGCGTAAATCGTGGAACAAAGGTAAGGTGGGGGGAGGGCGAAGGAAAGTTCCCTCCGAGGCCGCTCCGAAATCGGAGCGGCCTTGGAGGGAACAGGCAGGCGCGCTGGGCTCGGCGCGCGCAGTTTGCACAAATGTGCACCCCCTTGCGCGCGCAGACCAAGGATTTTATAAGATATGCGCGGCTACACGCGTATCTTATAAAATCCAGCGTACTTTTGTTTGTGCCTGCTGCGCGAACAAAAGTACACTATCGCAGGTAATGGACTTCTCCTCCAAGAACTTATCCAATCCTTTTGTAAACACAGCTATACTAACTGCACTAACCACATCCTCTGGCAACAAATTCCAGAGTTTAATTATGCGTTGAGTGAAAAAGAACTTTCTCCGATTAGTTTTAAATGTGCCCCATACTAACTTCATGGAGTGCCCCCTAGTCTTGCTACTATCCGAAAGAGTAAATAACCGATTCACATCTACCCGTTCTAGACCTCTCATGATTTTAAACACCTCTATCATATTCCCCCTCAGTCGTCTCTTCTCCAAGCTGAAAAGTCCTAACCTCTTTAGTCTTTCCTCATAGGGGAGTTGTTCCATTCCCTTATCATTTTGGTAGCCCTTCTCTGTACCTTCGGCGACCAGAATTGTACACAGTATTCAAGGTGCAGTCTTACCATGGAGCAATACAGAGGCATTATGACCTTTTCCGTTTTATTCACCATTCCCTTTCTAATAATTCCCAACATTGTTTGCTTTTTTGACTGCCGAAGCACACTGAACCGACGATTTCAATGTGTTATCCACTATGACGCTTAGATCTCTTTCTTGGGTTGTAGTACCTAATATGGAACCCAACATTGTGTAATTATAGCATAGGTTATTTTTCCCTATATGCATCACCTTGCACTTATACACATTAAATTTCATCTGCCATTGGGATGCCCAATTTTCCAGTCTCACAAGGTCTTCCTTGGATTTGTTAATATGAAAGATTACATATGTGATTTTAAATTCTACAGCATGCAAGGTAATTTTCAAATAAAAAATAAACATGCTCATGATTTTACTTGAAGCATCTGATTATATAAATGGTAGGTGTGTGCACAGAACTTTATTTTGCCTTTTTTAAATTTTAGGTTTTGTTTATTTAAAATGAAATAAAAAAACAAAAACTTCCCAGGCTTTCTCCCATCTCTCCACCAAGTCTCACCCTATTCTGTGGGTGTTCATAGGGAAAGAGCTATCCACAGTTAATTCTGTATTGCTGGTACAGTAATCCAAAATGGCACTGGTCATTCTAAGGCTGGCATCATTTTGGAATACTGCCATGCTCCAAAATAGCATCCACCTCAGTTTACCTACTGACATGGCATGGGGATTGCTTCTACCTTTTTGGAACCTGAACATCACAACTATGCTTCGGGAGGGGTCAGGGAGGATAAGGTGATGGTAAAAGCCATAAGCTTGGCTGCATAAGGAGAGGAATAGCAGATAAACGAGGCAATCTCACCTCTTCATATGTCCCTAGCAAGACCTCATTTGGTATATAGTTTATTTATTATGCAGTTCTGGACACCACATCTTCAAAAGGATATAAACCGATTGGAGTAAGTCCAGAGGGGGGACTACTAAAATGGTTAGTGGTGTTTGCTCTAAAACATATGTGGACAGACATATCTAAACATGCAGACCCTAGAGAAAAGGTGGAGACATTTAATTACCTCCAAGGTGCCTCTTTCTAAGGAAAGAAGAGGTCATGAGATAAGGGTGAAAGAGTAGACAAGACTAATCTATTTTATAGAGAGTAGTGGATGAACAGCTTCTTGTGGAGGTGCTGGAGTCGAGGACAATATCTGAATTTGAGAAAGCATGGATTAAACACAAGAAGTGGTAGGGATTGTAAAACTAAATACAGTAGAAGATAACTTTAAAACATGCACATGTTCACCCATATACATATATATAGGGGGTGTGTGTGCTCATGTGCATGTATTCATATCGTGTGCACAAATGCGCGCACACACAATTTTAAAATGTGTGTAAATCTACCTTACAACATGCTTGTATATCAAAGATACGTGGCATGCATTTTCACATAGCCGGATACATGTTAACTTATCCGGCTAAGTGGTGCAAAGCTGCCACTTAGATAAGTCTAAAAAACTGTTAGTTATCCAGCTAACTGGTGCTGTTTAAGACTTATCCGGCTAAGTAAGATAGCCAGATAAGTAAAATAAAATGCTACTTAGCCGGATAAGTAACGCTTTTTAAGACAGCGGGAGAAGTTGAAAGTTATCTGGATAAGTGGAGTGCATCTCTCCTATGTGCATTAATTTGTGCTCCTTATTTTAAACATACATGGAGATTTCACAAATGTATTACCCTTAGCTCTTGTCAACTTTTACACGCGCAAGTCAGTAAGTTTTCAAAAAGAAAATCTCTCTTAAAATTCACCTTTAAGCGTGGATGCGCAAACTAGATAGGCCATATGGTCATTTTCTGTCTTCATGTTTCTATAAATGGGAGAAAGCCCAGGATGCTTTTTGCTTGGCAGCACATTTTGTAAGCTTGTGGGGGGGGGGGGGGGGGGGGGGGGGGGGGGGGGGGGGGAACGGGACTGGAAACAAAATACAAAAACAATTTTGTTTTCCATTTGTTTCCTTTCTGAAATGAAGTTTTTCAAAACAAAAGCACATCCCTAATCAATAACATTTCCACCAAGCTCAGTCAGTGAATTCATTTTGTGTGAGCTTTTTCTTAACTACATTGAGGAAGGTCAGGCAAAAGCCAGGAATGGAAACTACAGAAGAGGACAG
This sequence comes from Rhinatrema bivittatum, assembly GCF_901001135.1. Classification (NCBI taxonomy): domain Eukaryota; kingdom Metazoa; phylum Chordata; class Amphibia; order Gymnophiona; family Rhinatrematidae; genus Rhinatrema; species Rhinatrema bivittatum. Next base: position 238,479,791 of record NC_042621.1, read on the forward strand.
AGTCTCTGGTGTGCCCTCTTCATTTTGAAAGTGTTGTTGACTCTCTGTCTCTCGGGGGCAAAGTATTTTACATCTACAGACTGAAGTTTTTCAACGTAGCCAGCTTTGGAAGTGGCTTTGCTGACATTAAAGCAGTAATGCATAGTAACATAGGAATTAAGGGCCGATTAGCTCAGCTGTTTCTATTTACACTGCCCGAGCTAAGGCCATTACCAGCCATGCAATCTGGATTGCTTGCAGGATTTCTCGCCCTATCCATTCAGCAAGGTGGGTTTGCCTTTACTGTTTGCTGCATTTAAAGTAGATAGCCATATACTCATTAGGGGGGTGTTCTTCAATTTTTATTTATTTTTTTTGGGGGGGGGGGGGGAGGGGTTTGTTTCATTTATTTGAAATGAACTAAACTACAAAAAGAATGAAAATTTTGTGAGATCCAGGGACCCACTTCCACCCAAACTGTGTTCTAAGCATCCCCAATCACCCTTTCCACCACATAGCCCATCCATAGTCTCTCCAAATAAAGCAGAGACAATATCTATATTGTACAGGACCAATGGAGGATCACTTTTGTCCCCATTTGGACTTTAGAAACTTCACAGATGATGGGCTAAGATGCAGGCAAGGGGCATGGTAGGGATGGAAGGAACAGAACAAGCCCAAGGGAAGTTGATTTGTGGTTTTTAGTGGCATATGGTTTTCTGGTGGGGAGCTGGGGCTGACTGCTAGCTACAGGGCTTGAAAACAAAAGGAAACAAGCAAATGCAATTTTGTTTGGTTTTTTTTGTTTTTGTTTTAAAAATTAAATATAAAGGGGTACATTTTTTAAAAAAGCGCGAGCGCGTACTTTTGTTCGCGCACCAGGTGAAAACAAAAGTACGCCGGATTTCAATAGATACGCGCGTAGCTGCACGTATCTTTTAAAATCTGGGGTCGGCGCATGCAAGGGGGGCGCGCCGAGCCATGCGCGCGCTGCCCGTTCCCTCTGAGACCGCTCCGAAATCGGAGGGGCCTCGGAGGGAACTTTCCTTCCGCCTCCCCCCACCTTTCCCTCCCTAACCCACCCCCCCCAGCCCTATCTAACCCCCCTACCTCTATCGCAAAAGTTACGCCTGCTTGAGGCAGGCGTATCTCGCACGCGACTTCACCTGACCCAGGGGCTGATCTGGAGGCCTCTGCCATGCCCCGGGGCCAGCACCATGCGCCCCCCCCCCCCCCCCCGGAACACCCCGAATGTCGCACCGCCCCACCCGACACACCCCCTAGCAAAGCCCCGGGACTTACATGTGTCCCAGGGCTTGCGCGCGCCGCTGAGCCTATGCAAAATAGGCTCGGCGTATGCAGGTGGGGTTTTTAAGGGTTATGCGCGTAACCCTTTTAAAATCTGCCCCAGAATGTCAATCAAATTTCCCATTTTGTTTCAAACAAAAGCACATTCCTATACTTAATCCACCGCTTAGGGCTCTCCCACTCCCATGGTCCAAAAAGAGGTCCAGTGAGGCTGTGGAAGAGCCCATCCTGCAGTGGCTGAAGAAGAAGAAAGGGAAAGGCCTTGAGAGTTTGCATGTAAGAGAGAATGAGAGCTAGTGTGTGTGTGTGTGTGTGTGTGTGTGTGTGTGTGTGTGTAAGAGAGAGTGAGAGGATATGTGTGGGAGAGTTTGTATATGTATGTGTGCAAGTGTGAGAAAGCCTATATGCATGTGAGTGTGTGTGTATATGTGTGTATATATGACGGAGTATGAGAACCTGTGTGCATGAGTTCCTGTGTACATGTGTGTGAGAGAAAGCCTGTATACATGTGTATGTGTGAGAGAGAGAGATCCTTAGTGTATGTGAGAGCATAGGTATGTGTATGAAAAGGGTGTGTAAGTGTTTGCATAAAAGGATAAAGTTTGTGTGACCCCTCTCCCTCAATCTAACAATCACAGGGAGACTGGAAAGCAAAAAATCCCAAGTATGGAAAGAGCAAAGAATTTTATATTCTTACTAGGTGTACCCGGCCACGCGTTGCTGTGGTTCAGTCTGGTTAAATGGAAAAGAAAGAAAAGAGAAAGTGCACGTTTCGAATATGTTTAATTTCACAATGCTTGTGGGTATACAATATTTTTTGTTGTTCCATTGTCTGTGCAGATATAGAGATTGTCTGGTGTGCCGACTCTAGAACACGCAACATATAATTGTCCATGTGAGAAGCAATCCGTGTCTAGATGTAAACCGCATAATTCTAGAAATGAAAAAGAATGAAAAAAGAAAAAACAAACTATACTTAATAAATGAATGGTATGGTAAATGACACCGCTCAATTCCAACGCAATGTCACACGAAATAATTAAATCAAAATGAAAATAAATCGAAATCTGTGAAAATTCACTTTAACAATGCAATCGGAAACATTGAAATGGAATCGTAAAATATGTAATCCAAGCCGTTAAGCCCATTAAAATGGGTGAGATTTTTGTCCCCTCTCCTCCTACGTCTTTGCTCTGCTCCGCTCCTCCCCCCCCAGCACCATGAAGAGCCAGAGGTGGCGTGGTGGTAGGAGCTGCAGCGGTGGCCGAGGGGGATCTCGCGAGGGGTAATGGTCCTGCCATCCCAACTCCCTTCCCCGGTGGCGGAGGGACAGGCTCAGGCCCCTTTCTCTCTATCCTTACAGGCCCCAACTCCTTTGCTCTCCCATTCCCCTCTACACTGAACCCCTTCCACTGTAACCTATAAGTGGAGAGCTGGGGGGGAGGGGGGGAGAGACTCTCTCATACAGCCCCCTACATAGGCTTCCTCTCTCTCTCTCTTGCACATACACTCTCCCTCTGTCCCTCACACATGCACGCCCAATCCCTCTCTCACACATACACAATCCCTCGTGTAGTCTCCCTCTCTCTCTCTGGCACTCACACTCGCCTTCAGTGCACATTACCACACTTCTCTCTCACACAGTTAAAACGGGTGGGATTTTTGTCCCCTCCCCACCTAAGTCTTTGCTCTGCACTCACAAGAGCTTGCAAAGTTCCCACGCCAGTTGTGTCTGGGAGAGTGAGGAAAACACTCCGTCCCCCGTCCCCCCCCTCGCAAAGAGCAGGCGGCAGGCACTGCAACAGATTTGGGACACGTTGCCTAGCTTACTTTGCTCTTTCTGGGAGACCTGTGCCTTTAAGAAATCCGATCATAAGAACATAAGAAAATGCCATATTGGGTCAGACCAAGGGTCCATCAAGCCCAGCATCCTGTTTCCAACAGTGGCCAATCCAGGCCATAAGAACCTGGCAAGTACCCAAAAACTAAGTCTATTCCATGTTACCATTGCTAATGGCAGTGGCTATTCTCTAAGTGAACTTAATAGCAGGTAATGGACTTCTCCTCCAAGAACTTATCCAATCCTTTTTTAAACACAGCTATACTAACTGCACTAACCACATCCTCTGGCAACAAATTCCAGAGTTTAATTGTGCGTTGAGTAAAAAAGAACTTTCTCCGATTAGTTTTAAATGTGCCACATGCTAACTTCATGGAGTGCCCCCTAGACTTTCTATTATCCAAAAGAGTAAATAACTGATTCACATCTACCCGTTCTAGACCTCTCATGATTTTAAACGCCTCTATCATATCTCCCCTCAGCAGTCTCTTCTCCAAGCTGAAAAGTCCTAACCTCTTTAATCTTTCCTCATAGGGGAGCTGTTCCATTCCCCTTATCATTTTGATAGCCCTCCTCTGTACCTTCTCCATCGCAATTATATCTTTTTTGAGATGCGGCGACCAGAATTGTACACAGTATTCAAGGTGTGGTCTTACCTTGGAGCGATACAGAGGCATTATGATATTTTCCGTTTTATTCACCATTCCCTTTCTAATAATTCCCAACATTCTGTTTGCTTTTTTGACTGCCGCAGCACACTGAACCGACGACTTCAATGTGTTATCCACCATGACGCCTAGATCTCCTTCTTGGGTTGTAGCACCTAATATGGAACCCAACATTGTGTAATTATAGCATGAGTTATTTTTCCCTATATGCATCACCTTGAGAGGGAGGAGGGAGCAGGGCTCTGTCTTTCACTTTCATCACGGTGCTTTGCTGGGAGTTGGGGTGGAGCGATGCCCATGTAAAGTCTTCCCGTGGCGGCTGAGACCCATGGGCTGGTTAACAGTAGATATGTGAATCGGAACCGGAATCAGTTCGGATTCCGGTTCAGATTCACATGTGGGTTTTTTCCCATCGGGCCCGTTCGCGTTTATCGGCTGCCCAGCCGATAAACAAAAAACCCACCCCGACCCTTTAAAAGTAACCCCTTAGCTTCCCCTACCCTCCCGACCCCCCCAAAACCTTTTTACTGGTACCTGGTGGTCCAGTGGGGGTCTCGGGAGCAATCTCCCGCTCCGGGCCATCCTCCGGTTACAGGGCCGTCCTTTGCCCTTACCTTGTGACAGGGTATCCGTGCCATTGGCTGGATCCTGTCACATGGTAGGAGCACTGGATGGCTGGCGCCATCTTGTGCTCCTGCCATGTGACAGGGGCTGACCAATGGCACTGGTAGCCCCTGTGACATAGTAAGGGCAAGGCTATCGGCGCCATTTTGGTTCCTGGCACCCGACGGCACGAGTGCAGGAGATCGCTCCCGGACTCCCAGGGACTTTTGGCCAGCTTGGGGGGGCCTCCTGACCCCCACAAGACTTGCCAAAAGTCCATCTACCGGTTCACCTTTGTCAACATATTTATTCACCCCCTTCCCCAAAAGGCTCCCCAGTTTGTTACAAAACTGAATCCCTCTTCCTTGCACCATCATCTCATCCACACATTGAGACTCTGGAGCTCTGCCTGCCTCTGGGGACCTGCGCGTGGAACAGGGAGCATTTCTACCCTGGAGGATCTGGATTTCAGCTTCCTACCTAAGAGTCTATATTTCGCTTCCAGAAACTCCCTCCCACATTTTCCTATGTTGTTGGTGCCCACATGTACCATTACAGCCGGCTCCTCCCCAGCACTGTCTAAAATCCTATCTGGGTGATGCATGAGGTCCACCATCTTTGCACCAGGTAGGCATGTTACCAGGCGATCCTCACGCCCACCAGCCACCCAGCTGTCTCTACATCCCTAATAATTGAATCATCAACTATGACGGCCAACCTAACCCTTCCCTCCTGGGCAATAGTCCTAGGAAACACATCCTCGGTGCGAGAGGACAATGCACCACTTGGAGAGCAGGTCCTTGCTACAGGATCATTTCCTGCTGCACCAAGTTGATGCTCTCAGATCATGAAACCTTCCTCCTCCAAGGTAGCACCAGGGCTGCCAGACTGAAGTTGGGACCTGGCTACTATGTCCCTGAAGATCTCATCTATATATCTCTGTCTGCCTCAGCTCCTCCAGGTCTGCCACTGTAGCCTTGGACTCGTTCTCTAAAAGCAAGAGCTCTTTGCACTGGGTACATAAGTAAAACTTCTCACCGGTAGCTGAAAAAAATCATACATGTGACACTCGATGCAAAAGACTGGGAGGCCCCCCTCCTTCTGCTGGACTGCTGTCAATCTTAAATTTGTTCAGTTCCTAGTTAAGTGTTAGGTTGCTATGGGAGTAGGACTGCGTACAATTAGGGTCCTTTAAATGAATTCGTATATTCACTATTTATCTGGTAGTGACCTACAAGGGAATGATTATTTATTTATTATTTATTTATTTATTTAAAAATTTTGTATACCATCACAACAGTTCACATCATAAAATCATATAATCAACAATAAATTCTGGTAGTTAAAATACAATAAGATATTTAAACAAAATAAAATTATTAATAAAAGGATGGGTAAAAAAAAACTTAAGAATAATCGCTTATTTGTTCTAACTACTTCTTTCCTCTAAATGGTATGAGTAGGCCTGCTCGAAGAGCCAAGTCTTCAGTGCTTTCTTAAACTCAGTTTCCAGATGTAGTTCAATGGGCATTGTATTCCAAATACAGGGGCCAGCAATAGAGATGGATCTGTCCTGTACTAGTATGAGGTGGGCTGAATTTACTGACGGGATTTGCAATAGTCCCTTATTGGCTGATCTTAATGATCTTTGTGGGGTGTGGAGCCGAATTAAAAAATTCAGCCAATCTGTTTTTTGACCATGTATCGCTTTGTGTACAATGCAACATGCCTTATACTGTATTCTCTGTAAGATCGGTAACCAGTGTAAATTAATCAGAACAGGAGTAATATGATCTCGTTTTTTACAGTTTGTTAGCACTCTTGCCACTGAGTTTTGAAGGACCTGTAAAGGACGCAATGTGGTTTGTGGAAGACCCAGAAGAAGTGAGTTACAATAGTCCAGTGATGATTAAACTCTTGATAAGGTGTGGAGAATTTCTGAATTTAAGTTAAAAGGCCGATTAATTTTTTTTTTTAGTGTGAAAGTGTCACCTACCTATAAATTAAAGGATGAGCTACAAGTGAGTGGGAGAAGGGTGGGAGGGTTTGGAAATACAAACACCAAACTTCTGTTTTTGCCTGTCTTTCTGACTACCTATTTAATACAAAACACACAAATTCCTGGTTTTTGCCTGCCCTCTGACTAGCTAGTCAATACAGACACACAAACACACTAAATTATATACCCCAATAGTTTACTTTTCCCCAATACTTTTAAGTTTTTTTAAAAATTTCCCCAAGAGGAACTTACCGATTCTTTTCAACCAGCAGCAAGGTGAGCCTCTCCTCTCAGGGCTCCTACTGGATTGTTTGATTGTTACTGTTCATTTGTTGGCACTTATTGTTGTTTTGGTATAGGACAAGGCTTCCCAAACGGGGGTCACAAAATCTTCAACTGGGGTCTCAAGTGCCTCATATATGGCAGTGCTCTTCAGCAGCATTAGTAGTGCAAGTCAGCATGAAAAATGTGAGCCAGCACATACTCACAGGCCTTGCAGTGCCACTGCCTTTTCATGAGTTTCTGTAGTAACAGATGAGGATAGATTGGATCTGTTGTAGGGCCAGCGAGCTTGTATTAGCTCACAGGCTCCATGCTGATTTTCAGTAGTAATGTGGCTGCCACTTACAGTCATCATCTGGCTTGAGTCCAGCCATAAGGGGAGGGGAGGGTTGAGTGTGCGTGGGCCATGAACTTGCCACTGCTCCTCTCTCCTCATCCACTGAACCTACCTATGAAGAAAAGGTTTCCCTGTCAACCTGCCCCCTTTTCCCACCAGTTTTCATCTACCTTTGGCCTGAGGCCCAAAAGAAACTTTTGCTGGCGACCCTGACCAAGGGTTTATTTATGTTTATTATTACTTGATTAATCACAATTAATTACATTGATAAAACAAAGTGATGTACAAATAAAATTCAAACAAGCTAACATGTTAAGCTAGCAAAAATATAGCATAAAACAAATCAAAATAAAATTAATGAATATGTAAATCATTATACAACAAAACAAATAAAATAATAAAACATCAAGAGAAATATAAATAAAATCCAAATTAAAATGGATATAACAATGAAGTGCAATAATATGGAGAAGAATCTAATTTAAAAAATAAACTAAAATCAAGTAGAATTCAGATGAAAACAGGTGACACTTAAGTGCTTTTCTGGAGTTTCAAGGACTCTTTCTCAAGGTGAATATTAAGTGATAAAGATTTCCAAAGGCAAGGTAATAAATAAGAAAAACAAATTTCTCTAGAACTCTTGAAACATATATTTCTAATAGAGGGCAACACTAAAAGCTCTTGCTGTAAAGACCGCAATGGACGAGAAAGTAGATACGGGAAACTACAGAAGAAAGATAAGATGGAGAGCCTCAACACAAGGCTTTGAAGGTAGGGCATCCTATTTTCAATTGAATATGAAGTGACACCAGAAACTAGTGAAGCTCAACCAAAAGAGGAGTTACATGGTCAAATTAGGAATACCTGAAAATGACCTTAACAACAATATCGTGGGCTAGTTGAAATCATTGGAGTTGAGTGATGGAAAGACCATGTAGCAGAGCATTGCAATAGTCAAGTCTAGAAAGCACACAAGAATGGGTTAAGGGTATGTTTGGAGAAGCTATTTGAAGAAAAGGATCAAATGCCGGAGGAGTTTGAGGATTGAATCAGATGGAGAGGGACTGGCTGTGGAGGGTGAGAGACAGGGAATGACAGAAAAACAACTGGGAGATGTAAGAAAGGAGCTGAGGGTGAGAGGGGATCAGCTGTTGTGGATGTGAGAAAAGGTTTGGAAGGGAGGCAATGAGGCTGGGAATTGAGTGACAGGGGATGGGGATGACAGTGAGGAGGGAATAGGAGATGGGAGGGGAATGCAGAGGATCAGTTGGGGTACATAAGAAGGGCTTGAAATGAGAGATAATCAGCTGGAGGAATGCAAAGAGGGCTGGGAGGGTAAGAGAGTGGGATGGGTGATGAACCAGGGCATTGGCAGGAAGGGGAGAGGTTGAAAGAGGAGGTTCTCTGGAGAGGGTGAACATTGAGAGAGGATCAGCTGGAGTGTGGGGAGGGTGAAAGTGGAGTGATTGTTGGAAAAGTTCACCCTGCTAATTTGTTTTTGCCATCCTCTGAAGACATAACTTTTGAGTACTAAAATGGAGTCACACTGGATAAAAGTTTGGGAAGCCCTACTTTAGGAGGTTTACTATATTGCAGTTCTAGTTCACTTTACTCATGGCTTTCTTAGGGTCAAGCCCACATCAAATACACTTTAAAATGAGCTTAATACCATTTAGCTTTTTTTTATTTTATTTTTTTTGCAGGGTTTTCTGCTTGACACCACAGTAGTACATGTAAAAATAATATACAAGTTCTTGTGATAGTTTTATCTCAGAAATCTACAAATATCCTCTCTCATGTGAAATCTGTTATAAATGCATAATTGTTCATTCTAGACCAAGAGGGCTAGGACACAAGAGGGAAAGGGCACAAGATTGTAAGATTTACCCAGGGTGGCCTGATACCCCTTGGCACCAACCTGGGGAGAGTTCACCACACACAAGGGCCGTTACAGTACAAAACGCGGGAGAGTGGGCGAGCACCCGTTCTCCCAGAGCGCGCACAGGACACTCTCCTGTGCGCGTGATACAGTAATTTAAATTAGGGTCCGCAGTAAAAAGAGGCGCTAGGGACACTAGCGCATCCCTAGCGCCTCTTTTCGGACAGGAGCGGCGGCTGTCAGCGGGTTTGACAGCCGACGCTCAATTTTGCTGGCATCGGTTCTTGAGCCCGCTGACAGCCACGGGTTGGAAACCGGACACTGGCAAAATTGAGCGTCCGGTTTCCAACCCATGAGCCGCGGGCCTATTTCAAAATTTTTTTTTTTTTACTTTTTTTTTTTTTTTTTAAACTTTTGGGACCTCTGACTTAATATTGCCATGATATTAAGTCGGATGGTGTACAGAAAAGCAGTTTTTACTGCTTTTCTGTGCACTTTCCCGGTGCCCGGAGAAATTAATGCCTATCTTTGGGTAGGCGCTAATTTCTTAAAGTAAAATGTGCGGCTTGGCTGCACATTTTACTTACTGAATCGCACGAGAATACTTAATAGGGCCATCAACATGCATTTGCATGTGCGGGCGCTATTATGTTCGGGGGGGGGGGGGGGGGGGGGGTTGGACGCGCGTTTTCAATGCACTATTACCCCTTACTGAATAAGGGGTAAAGCTAGTGTGTCAAAAACGAGCGTCCAAATGCCGGCTAACAGTCGGAGCGCACTGTACTGTATCGGCCTGACACATAGGTAACATCAAGCTAGGTTGAGAGAACATTGCTTCCCATAGAGATATAAATACCTATCTAGTGTGAGGGCATTATGGCTAGGTGCTCTCTCTCTCTCCCCCACTCCCACCCTTAACTCTTCCTCTTTTTCAGATTTGCATCGCACCGTGCATTATGGTGCTATCATAGGCATTAAAGGCGCTTAACGCATGCGAAAACGCCTTAACGCGATTTAATAAATGACCCCCTTAGTTCATATATCAAGTAAGTGTCCCCATGAGCTTTGCCATTTCCAACTTCTTCATCTGATACGGTTGGGTTTTGGTTTTCCTCCAATATCTTCAAGGACTTTAAGGATGTGCAGTCTCAAACTCAGACACCAGCCCTGAATGTTCACTACCACATTTGCAGATTCATTTCATGAGTTTTTGTGCAAGTCCAGCCATAGTCACACGAATCGCAAGAGCCAATAAAATCACACAAACATATGTCGCCATTTTGTGTTCAGGAATTAAAGGGGTAATACTCAAATACTTAAATCCACTCCAATTCAGCACCATAAGGTCTCAGGGCCGGATTTTAAAAGGGTTACGCGCATAAGGTACGCGTGTAACCCTTTTAAAAAACTCCTGCGCGCGCCGAGCCTATTTTGCATAGGCTCGGCGGCGCGAGCAAGCCCCGGGGCGCGCGTAAGTCCCGGGTTTGCAAAAAGGGGCGGTCGGGGGCGTGGCAAGGGTGCGTGGTTTAGGATTGGGGGTGTGTTCGGGGGGGTGTGTGGGCGGTCCGGAGGCGTGGCCGAGTGCCCCGACACAGCGGCCTGTGTCGGGGCCTGCCGCGCCGGCGCGTGTAAGTTACTACTGTCCGGAGGCAGTAGTAACTTTTCAGATAAAGGTGGGGGGGGGGCTCTAGATAGGGCCGGGAGGGTGGGTTAGGTAGGGGAAGGGAGGGGAAGGTGCGGGGGGGGGGGGGGGGGGGGGGTGGAGGGAAAGGGCAGCGGGCGCAGGGCTCGGCACGCGCAAGTTGCACAAATGTGCACCCCCTTGCATGCGCCGACCCCGGATTTTATAAGATACGCGCGGCTACGCGTGTATCTTATAAAATCCAGCGTACTTTTGTTCGCGCCTGATGCATGAACAAAAGTACACGTATTAAATCCGTGTATCCAATGCAATTCCATTTCAGATAAAATTTGTAAAATCTCACCACCATACCATAACTGTTGCACTTGATCAATGTTGAACCAGTGAGGATCTTCAAAGACAAGGCACATAGCAGATGACAAGGGGAGCAGAAAGTTCCTTAGTTGTGTCACAGCTATGATGCTCGATAAGACAAGTTTTTACAGAACGTTTTGTATTACCTGTATACATGGATAGCATATCACAGATTACAAATTGTGATAATCCGTACAATGACAACTTGTACTTATATTGGATCTGTGGCTGACTGAAATCTGCTAATTCAAAGGTAAATTCACACATTCACGTTTTTTCTCTTCCATAATACATTACAAATCAGAATAAAAACAAATACACTGTTTTGTTTGTTAACATTATCCAAATTAACTGAATTTATCTAAAAATATGTCAATACTTTCTGAAGGTATAATAATATATAGAGAATTGTAAGGGCTCCATCTGGTGGTTAAGCAGAAAATATCTTCAGTGTACAACTAATAAAAAATACCTCCAGCTAATGTAAGGAAACAAGCAGCAGAACATGTGACTCTTCCTATCATGGTTCGACCTCCTACTACCTGGTCAAAACAATTTGAGTCTTTTGTACACTACTCAAACTCATGCAAATGTCATACGGCCAAAAAAAAAAGATTCATTGCAAGAAAAAAAATTCTAACAGTTGGCTCAGTGGCAGTGATGTTATAGGTTGCCATGTGGAAAGCCCCCAGTTTGATCCTTAAGTTGAGTTTCCATTGCTTCAGAGGCAGCAGTCAGTCCCATGGGAGGTGGGGGGAAGGATTGCTTATAGGGTGACACTTTGGATCCATGACTGAAGGGTTCTGGGAGGAGCCCTGGTGAAAGTTAGTCCAGAAACTAGACTAGGTGGGGGCTGGGGTAATATAACAGGGGAAAAATAATCCCTAGGGAATTGAGAATGAAGCCCATAAGAGCAGGAGGAAATTGCCAGGTTAAAAAAAATCCCCAAAACATTCTAATGATGACAGATGTGTAGTGGCACTTTGTAAAAATTGTTTAATAAAATGTTTGCTATATCTTATAAATATAACTATTTACTCTGAGGTACATACATTCCTCTGTGCATGTGATGTTTACCCTACTGTCATGGGAACTATCAATGCTAGTTTGGATATTTAAAAAAAAAAAAAAAAAACAAAAAAAAAACCAACACACACACAAATAAAGATATTGCATCATGACTTTGTCCATAATTCAAAATCTGCTTTGATTGGGCACGATTCCTGGGAAACATTTCACCAGCCTGAGACTTGGCAAGTACCAGTAACTCCTCAGGTCCTTTAGTATGCTTCTTTTTGTTAATTATTATTAACAGGAACTCTCATGCAATTTAGTTGGAACTGTTTTACTATTATAGGCAGTGCTGGAGCTGGAGAGCTGAGCACCCTGTGCTCGAAGAACAAGCAGCACCAGCCCCTCTTCTCCATACCAACAGCTCTGCCATCACATTCCACGTTGGACACCCCAAACTCTGCCCCTCAGAGATTTACCCTGTGTCACTACATATGCTGTACTGCCCTAGTTACTCCTCTGAGTATGGGGAGAATCAGACTCTCTCCTATTCTTTCCTTTTTTTTTCTTTCTTTTTGTAATGATACAAATACATTAGAGACAAAAATAAGAAATCAGAGTAATTTAAAATTTTTAAAAATGTTATATGATTTAAGACATCACTTATAATCTGTGCCAATATATTCGGCCAAGCAATGAACAATAATCCATACTATTTAAGTATGTCAAACAATAAACCCAATTTAATAATCTAATTTAGCCAAATATATTCCATTGAGTTTTATCAACTAGGTTTTTACTATCCATTTAGGCATATTTACTTTTGTTTAAAAAAAAAAAATATTGCTTAGCTCTTTGAACAGTGCTGGACACACACTCACATACTATTTATTTTCTAGAATACAAGGTCAAATAAAACTGATAACCATGCAAAAGGACATCATGAATCATAATTTATACTTTTAATTTCTGCCCACTAATAGGGATGTGCATTTGTTTTAAAACTAACCAAGTAAATTTTCAAAGGAGTTACACATGTAAATGTAACTTACTATTGCAGCAATTTTCAAAAACCATCTACCTCTCAATAAGTGCACTTAAAGCTGGTAAAACCTAATGACAATTCAATGGCATATATTGTAGCAATTTTCAAAAGCCCACTTACACAGGTAAAGTGCATTTACACATGTAAATGATTTTGAAAATCAGGCCCAGTAGTTGTAAGGAATGATTAAGTCAGTTTTTGGTTCAAGCCAAATGGAATAAACTGAAAATAGACGCCCAAAAATATCCCAAACATACATGAATAAAATGGACCTCCCCCATAGCTGCCTCAAGTCCTGGGGTCTCCCAGGTTCTACCCAATCCCTCCACCAATAAGCCAGGGCTGACCCAGCTGGGCTAAACTAAGCCCAGCAGGGACATCCATGAGCCCCTCCAACCCCTCTCCACAAATAAGCTGCGGCCAGTGACCTCTCATGCTGCCATTTACCCCTTCCATAGGAGCCTACAGCAAGGAAAGGAGCAAGAGCAAACCCCAGGGGCTTCTGCCATCCCTTTAAAAATTGGTGTTGACCAGCCCTGAGGACCATGCCATTTTGTTGATGGTCTTACAACAAAATTGTGCCAGCCAGCCCTGAGATTGGCACCATTTTATTTGACATTAAACATTGGAGCTGGTCTCAAGGTTGTCTGTGCTATTTGTAAAGGGACACCGATAGGCCAGGAGTGACTGGGGATCATTCCTGCCTCTTTCCTTCTTGCAGAACTTGATGGGATAAGTGGGGGCCAGGGAGGTCACTAGCCCCAGCTTATTTGCAGGGTTTAGGGTGGAAGGAGGCCCTGACTGAACTTGGCTCAGCCCGGCTGGGTAGGCCTTTGCCTCAGCTTATTGGTGGGAAGTGAAGGAGGGGCAAAGAGGTTAGGGAGGGGCAAAGGGGTTGGGAAAGGCCTGAGAGATGCCAGGAGACCTCAGGTCCTGAGGCAGTGATGGGAGAGTCCCCATTAGAATTCATTTTTTGTTTTGGGGTTTGTATTTTTATGTTTATTTTGGTTTGGCAAATGAACTGAACAAAAATCATTAAACAAACCTAAACCCAAATTTAAAAAGACATCCCAAACAAAAAAATGAAAAGAAATGAATATTTTGGGTCTGCACATCCCTACCTACTATAGCACAAGCTTCATTTAATGTTTCATAAAATTATTTAAAACTACATTCTACTTGCTTTTCAAACATCTCTACCCATACAATGTAGTCTAAACTTATTTGTAAGAAAGTTAAATGTCTATGAACCATAGTCAGTACCCCCAGGCTCCCACAATTCTATGGGTTCAGCCTCAGGAAAAAATAAATAGTTAGCCTGTTGCAGCATAATTTACAACTTGATGCACAAGCAACAAATCTGAAGCTTCTCCATGAAGCTACAGTGCAGGGTTGATTTAACAGCCTCCTGTCTCATGCTCCTGTCTGTAACTGACATCTCTGCTTCCTGATCCAGCAAACTCCACTCCCAGGGAGCTTGCAGGGAACAGGAGGAGAAATGGGTGAGGCTGAGGCTGGTGCAGACAAGAGCCAAGCCTCTCTGCTTCCTGATCCATTGCTCCCCTCCTGTCCTTAAAAGAACAGTAGTAGGGGGGGGGGGGGGGAGGCTGAAGCTGGAGTGGACAGAGCAAGAAGTCAATGTTTGATCCCTTGAAGATCTCTATAAAAAAAAATATTCAAACCAAAGATGATTATGATGTAATTTCTGAATGGAGCGATGTCCCTTTAGAAGAATTTAATCTTTTTGCAAAGGTTCCCACACCTGAATATTTGACAGTTGACAAAGACAGATGTATTTTATTTATTTATTTATTTCGGATTTTTATATACCGACATTCTCAATACAAGTATCGAATCAGGTCGATTTACATAGAACAATAACTGTCGCAATAAAGGCGTTACATTAAACAGCGTTTCTTAACATATATTTTCTTAACATATCACATATAAATATAACTATAAATACAACTTAAATATAAGTATAAATACAACTTAACTTAAATATAAATACAACTTGAATATTACATAAACAATAATAATAATGATGATAATAACTCGTCGACAGGACGAAGATCAATATCAGGAATCTGCAGCTGCTCCTGACCCACAGTAGGCAGAGATGGCATTAATTTCAGTTAATAGTATGACAAATTGCTGAACGCAGCTGCGACATACATAAACTCATATAATCAGAAAGATATAAGGACTTTCTCAAAAACAAATATAAAAAACATGGCTGATTGTATTTCAATCCAAAACAAAAGGGATATTTCACAGTTGAAAGTTTGCATTTTATATGTCTTTACATGAGCTGATTTTTGATACGTTGATATATTACTTTAATTAATATTTGTTCACAGTAAATTTTGTATTTGTATTTTATATGTGATTTAAATATTTTAGAAATTTGAAAGGTTTTCATTATAAAAGTTGACTATTGCAAAGTGAGATGTGAAACTTTATGCAAACTTGTGAACATCTGCCACAATTGCTACAGAATTTTGAAAGACTTATAGCAGAAAACAGGGCTGTGACCATATTATATTAAAATTCATATTATTTAATTCTGGCAACATGTGAAGCCTAATTATACACAATTGACCCCTGAACTGATGTGCTACCATGCTGTGAAATTTTCTTGAGCACGAAGTAAATTCATACTATTCAAGTCAAATAAAGCCAGTAGAAAGCATGCCATTTAGTCAAGCCAGGCTCTGAGGCAAGACTCATACTGTTCAGTTGTGTCAGTAAGTCACTTTTCATTTCCTTCAGTTCAGATATTTTAGGCAAGTAAAAAAGCAAATCATATCTTTGCCAGTCAGCCACCAGTCATATTATTCAATTCTTCCAAATGTCTTTATTGTGGAGCCCTGGAGACATGGCATCCAGTAGGAATGCTTCTATAAGGAGGCAAAATGCACCTATTCATCTCTTCAAAACAGAATGAGAGTGGCATAGGAGAAAAAGGCCAGTCAGGACCTCAGGAGGTCGTCTAGTTCAGGGGTGAGCAAAGCTTTTCAGCCTCGCCCCCCCCCCCCCCCTTTCATCCATACAATTTGTTGAGCCCCTCAACCACCAAAGGTAGGTTACATTGTAATATATATTTTTCTATCTATATATATCTGCATGTAAGGCAAAGCTTATCAACAAATCAGCTGTTGAACCATTTGCCAAATAGCAGATAATCAGGCTGCCAGCCAGAAGCTCAAAATTCCAGTTTGAATCTCTTCAGGTTGCTGATAGGAGCAATTAGATACACACAAACACAAAGAGAGGCAGATACAACACCACATACAGACAGGCATCTCACAGTAACACAGCACAAACTCCTTCCACTGCCAGACACATTGTTAAAGAGACACTCAAAATCTATACTGCAAACTTTATTGTAACTTTACAGTAGTAACATCAAGAACTCAAACAAGAAACCTACCTGTGAAAAAGCAGCACTGTAAACATTACAGAGTCCCAGAATACCAATACACCACCTACTGGGGAAACAAAACAACCCCAGTTGCTTAAAGACACTACACACTAGTAAAATCTCTCCCCTTGGTCACATGCACAGAGCAGAGACAGATCCTCATCAAATACAGAATAAAGGATCATAAATTAGAACCAGCACTATGCAGACAAAAACTGAAATGGAAACCCCAAGACGCCAGACTCTGTCTATAGTTTAACAATGACAGAGCCACCATTCCTCATAAAACAATACAATCAAGAAACGAACATCAATTATAATAGCAGAATCATACTAAGAAAAGAATACATATTTCAAAACTACTGACAAATAGAACATCTATTAAAATGATATACATTTTTTTTAAAAATTTCCCAAGCACCAATAAAATATTTCAAAACAGCACATATATCAAATACACCCAATAATTAAAATTAATTCGGATAAAAAAGCCCCTGCTGTCCATATCTGGGAACTTGATTTCCAGTCACTCTGAGATTGTCAAGGATTAGGGATTAGAGGGACACCTAAACACTATTCTCTCTCACTTCAACACACACTTGCATATTCATTTTCTCTCACACATTCACATATATATATGCTCTCATTCATACCCACATACGCTCATACACAGACTCTAAGTTCCTCTCCCCCCCCCCCCCCCCATGCACACAAAAGCTCTTACTCCCTCAAATTCCCCCAAAGACCCCAAGGCAAGCACACATACACACACACTCAGACCGACCCCAGGCAGGCATCCATTCTCTCATACACACACACAGACCAACCCCCAGGCAGACACCCATTCTGTCACACACACACACAGACCAACCCCCAGGCAGACACCCATTCTGTCACACACACACACAGACCAACCCCCAGGCAGTCACCCATTCCTTCACACACACACACACACACACACACAGGCAAGCACTCATTCTCTCTCATATACATAGATAGACCTTCAGGCCGGCACTCAAAAGCTCTCTCTCTCTCACACACACACAGGCAAGCACTCATTCTCTCTCATATACATAGATAGACCTTCAGGCCGGCACTCATACGCTCTCTCTCTCTCTCACACGCACACACAGGCAAGCACTCATTCTCTCTCATATACATAGATAGACCTTCAGGCAGGCACTCATACGCTCTCTCTCTCACACACACACACACACACACACACAAGCTCCCATTCATACACGTGTACACACTTAAGGCAGGCCCCCTCTTTGTTTTGTCGGCAACCTCGGAGCCTCATTCCAGCTACCGCTGTCACCACCGCAGCGTGGCTGTTGGGGAGGAGTTGATTGCTCGTCACTGCTTCTGGAACTGAAGCTCGTTCTGCTGCCTTCTCCTCTGTGCTGGCCCTGCGATATTAAAAATTGGTGCGACTGGCACTTCCTCCATGCTGATCTCATGCATCATGCACCCCCCCCCCCCCAACAGGAACGGGTGATACCCCAATGGGGGAGGGGGTAGAGAAAGAGGGAGGGAGAGGAGGCAGGATTGCTAATTGTTATGCATACAGGTCCCTGGGAAGAGTCAACCAGGAGACCTGATCCTATGCTTTTGTTTTTCTTTTACTGAGCACGTTGGCTTGTTGAAGATTTAATACAAGAAATTTAAACATAAAACTGTTATGCACCTTTTCAAAGTCAAGCTACATATCACTCTGCTCTCATGTAGCCATCTCACTGTTGTACCCTGGCCTTGGGTGAATTTCTTATTCAAAAAGGAAGGTAATAAATCCATAAACTGTATGAAGTTATCATTTGGGTGGTCTTATACATCACTTTGCATCTGAGGGATAGTCAAGCAAATGTAAGAACAAAATAAATGTATTCATCTGTTCATTTGGAAAACTGACCATTCACTAATTGCCAATATTCAAAAGAAACAGTCTATGTAAATGAATTTGATAACACTTATCCAGCTAACTTATGTGGGATATCCAGCAGCACGACTATGCTGCTGAAAATCCCCTTATTTGGTACTATTTAGCCAAATAAGATATCTGGCTAAGTTAAACTTACTCTACAGCAGGTCTAAACTTATCCAATTAATGTAATCAGATAAGTCCAAATATTAGCATTTATCTGGCTAACAGGGTCATTTATCAAAATGTGTTATGGCGTTATGACCCTACTCGGGTGGTTACTGGGACATACTGGGGGGAAAGAGTGAGTGTTCCTGGGCCTTGCAGGGCTATACTGGGGGGAGGGGGAGGGGGTGGGGATTCTGTGGTGGTAAAATCATAATCAAAATAACTCTCATGGGCTTTGAGGCACACGTTATTTGCAAACATTGGTTGAAACAAGAAAAAAAGAAAGACTGAAAAATCAGTCAGTCTTTTCTTGTCACGAGTCACTTTTTGGCAGCCATCATCCTAGAGGGGTGCAAAGGCTGCCCTGCTTTTCGTATGGCACAGTTAATAAACAGCGGAATGGACTCTTGTAAGATACCTTCTGACCCAGTATTGATGTACCTCAGTTCTTCTTCACTGACTTTTTAGTCACAAGAATTCCAAAGTGTCTCCATACTAGGGGGTCTGCTTTTCCATGACAATGTCTTTCCCTCCAGCATGGCTAGCCCTTTGCCAGTAGTCTTTCTTTTTTTTTAATCATGAAAGCCCCTCCTGCAAATACTGGGTTTTAAGAATAGCCTGAAGGTGCCCCGGCCTTTGCCCTATTCTCCTCAGGCACTGTTAGAGGCTCCTCTTGGAGACCTTGAGTCACTGCCCACAGATCTTTCTGGATATATCAGACTGCCCCATCCAAATTGGTTATGGTGGGAAGAACTAAGGTGTTTAACTTATTTAACTGTGAGATGAGAAGGGCCAGCACCTCCCCCATTTCACTGATACAAGCCTTCTGAGGTTGATCCATTAATTTAGTCGTCTTGACATAATTCTTTTGCCTGGCTTTTGCCACCTGATATTGAACCGCACAAGCAATCCATTTTGTTCTGTCCCTTGCCTGTTGTTTTGAAAGTACACCAGGTTCTTCATTTCCCCAGTTGTTTGAGGTCTCTGCCCTTGGGGTAACTTCCCAGTGGGTCACTTGGCCATAAAGTATCCCAAACCCCCACACTACAGGATGCGGAAATGGGGTCGTGATTGTCGGGTGTCACCCCTGAAACTAGTTCCCAAAAGGGGGCAGTATAAATTTGCATTGCCTCTGGGTGTCTTGTTCTTTGGCCACCGAGGAAATCTATAGTGGGGAATGTGATCATTCGAGGATTCCTCTTTTTTCTTTTTGATGCTCCTCCAGATGTGTGTCGATCCAGATGCAGGTATTTATTAACTCTTCCAGGGAGGTTCAAACTGGGCCAAGTGATGCTTGATTTCTTGTCTTAATCCCAGATGGAGTTGATGCCCTAGGGGTTCCTCACTCCATACCACGTCTGCTTGTAAATGGAGGAAGTGGGCAACAGAAAATAGGACAGAGCCTGACCCTTGTCATAGTCGTGTTAAGCCCCTCTACAAAATATGTTTCTGGTGTGGATTGGAAAACATCTTTGTAAACTGCTGAAGAGAAGTATTTCACATCGTGCCTGGTTCCCACTCCATCAAAGGCATCTGGTAAGGCCCATTTCAAGGTATCTGGTAAGTCGAGTTATTACCCAGCATAGTTTCTTTACTTCATCAGTAAAGTATTCTTGGCAAAGCTTTAAATATAAGTCACACTGATGCAGGAACCCTCGGTAACACCCCCTATTCCCATTAAATTACTCTGGGGCAACGGGTTAGGAGCTGGACAATTCCTTGTTCTCATAGCCTGTAGTTGTCACTTCTATTGCCACGGTATAGTAAGCTCTTCTGATTGTGCTAGGAGTATCTGCCCCTGTTGTAACAGATTTCGAATCTGCTCTTGATTCTCTAATGTAGTTATTGTCAAAATCCTGAAGGGAAAAGAAAAAAAAAACACGACTACAGCCTTTAACTGCAGTAACTCCCCAAAGGTTTTAAAATCTTTTTCTTAACACTAGAAAAACTCTGGAAACAGCTGACTAACGGTGTGGTCCACTCCCTAGCAGTATTATAGTTGGCTACATAATCAAAAATAAACCAAGGAAAAAAAAACCCCCTAGCACAGTCAAGCTCTTACTTATGACATTATTCCCTTTCTGCCTGTGTAAAAAAACAAACAAAAAACAAAACTCAAACTGTTGGATCTATAAGGTGGGTTGGCACAATCTGTCAGGGTCTAATAAAGTGTAACAGAGCAGTCACACTTTTCATTGATGTTTCATAAAAGAAAACAGAAGTCAAAACATAAGTTCCCTGACTAACAAACTGCAGGAGAACAACCAAAGTAGTAAAAAAATGTGATTTCCTTTACTGGATAAACGGAGAAGAGATTCAACATAGTTGTATGGTCCTGCTCCGACCTAGCCTTACACTTGATGTTGCGTTGGAGGTGGACTCTTAGCCCGCAGGGCAGGCCCTACGGGTCCCCACCATCAGGAGGCGGAGCTGGCTGGGAGACGGAGGCTGACTGGAGCTTCGTCAATACCAGCCCACGTTCCCTGCAGGTTGAGCCCTTGGGTGCCGGGGCCGACTGGTCCTAGGCAGGCCTCCTTCAGATGACTCCCAGTAGGTGAAGTGGTAGGTAGCCAGGGGCCAGCAGAGGTATCAGGAAGACCGAGGCAGGGATCCAGAGACCCGAGCGCCAAGGAGGGCCAGGAACGAGAACAGAAGACGCCTGGGTAATAGTAGGCCAGAGTCTGAGAGGGCCAAGTCCAGGGCGATACCAATAGCGAGGTAATGAGCAGGCTGGTGTCAGGGCAGGTGGCTGAGCTAGACAAGGTATGAGTTCAACGGAGCGAAGGTCAAAGCCAGGAGTCAGTCCAAAGCGTAGCAAAGGTCAAAGCTGGAGGTCAATCCTGAGCATGGTCCAGGCATAGCAAGGGTCAAAGCCAGAGGTCAATCCTGAGCGTGGTCCAGGCATAGCAAGGGTCAAAGCCAGAGGTCAATCCTGAGCGTGATCCAGACGTGGCAAGGGTCATAGCCAGACGTCAGTCCTGAGCGTGGCCCAAAGCGTGGCAAGGGTCAAAGCCAGAGGTCAGTCCTGAGCGTGGTCCAAATGTAGCAAGGGTCAAAGCCAGAGGTCAATCCTGAGCGTGATCCAGATGTGGCAAGGGTCATAGCCAGAGGTCAGTCCTGAGCGTGGCCCAAAGCGTGGCAAGGGTCAAACCAGAGGTCAGTCCTGAGCGTGGTCCAAATGTAGCAAGGGTCAAAGCCAGAGATTAGTCCAAACAAAGCTAGGAAGAGACCAGGAACAAAGTCAGGAACAGGGACCGGAGGCAGGAGCAGGAACCAGGAACGAAGGCAGGACAAGCAACAAGCACACAACAAGTGTGGAGACCTGTTGCCAAGGCAAGGAACTAGTCATGGGCCCTACCTTAAGTTGCAGGGCCCGATGATGTCATCATCCGGGACCGCAGGATGGTTTCCCGCCGTGGCCCCTTTAAAGGACAGCAAGGTGGGTGCGCCTAGAGAGCAGAGGAACACGTGGGAGACCCGCTGGGAGCTCGGGGGGTGGGTCTGCAGAAGAGCCAGGAACAGTCGAGGAGGCTCGGGAGCGCAGGTGGCTGCCCACAGCTGCGAAGGAGGACGGGCCAGGACCGGGAGCTGGGCGCCGGAAGTGAGTAGGCCCGGTCGCGGGCCCAGCCGCGGACGGGTCACGCAACCCTTGAGAGATGTTATACCAATAGAGAACCCTCTGTGAATAGAACTTAAAACAGCTGGGTAAACAGGGTGGGTCTACCTTATACCCAATGAGATCCTGACTGGGCATAACTCAGTTCACAATACCTGGGAAAACAAGGCTACTGCTTCCCCAATTCTCCATAGGCAGAATGGCTCTCTGGGGAACTCCAGCCCACCCAGGGCAGGTGCTGGGTTATTTGCTGCCCTCCCTCCCTCCCCCACGTTCATTCATTCTCTGTCCCGGGCCCACCAAAAAAAAAAGCCAAGCTCCCTTCAGTGATACAAACTTTAAAAACTGACCCCCCCCCACCTCCCGGTACCAATGGCTGGTGCAAGGTTATTAGGTGCCTCAGGCCCCTCCCCCGCCCCATTCCACTGTCACAGTTAAGAATTATGCATTTATATTTTACATGAAAAATATCAAAGTACAGTATTCTGCGGTAAAAATATCACTTACATTATATTTACATGCACTGCTGTGATGCAAATCAGAAATCCCTGCAAAAAAGATATTTGGAACTCATATGGTATTAGGCTTATTGTGACGTATGTTGGGTGTGGCTTGATCCTCTGAAAGCCCGAATACACTAATACACTTCCTATTAGGAAAATGCCTTGCCTTAGTCACCTATGAGGAATTTAATCAGACCCTCACCAAATAGAGAATAGAGCAACCATAAAATAGAACTACAAATGCGCAGACAAAAATTGAACTGGAAACCACAAGAAGCCAAACTCTCTATGCAATGCAATAATGAAAAAATAGAACCATCACCATTCCTCAAACAATAAAATCAAGACATTTAATAAATACATAATCATAATTCTGAAAACATACTGTTGTTATTTCAAAAAAAGCTGATAAATAAAAGATCAAATAATTAAAAACCCATATACAAGGATTTTATATTTCCCAAACACTCAAAATATTTCAAAACAGCAGACATAGCAAATAACACCTGAAAAATAAAACTAAAAAGGATTTTAAAGATTCATGCTCTTCATACCTGGGAACTTTTGGTTTCCAGTCACTCTGGGATTATTGTGGATAGTGGGAATGGAATGCACAGTTTTCTCCTCTCGCGAGAATTCAGAAAGTTTTAGCACTGCGAGTGTTCAATATTGCAGGGCCAGCACTGGAGAAGGAGTTGAAGGATGGTCTTCCTCTGCTGTGGTCTCCTCCTTTTGCTGCTGGTGGGATTGGGTCCACCAGTGACACACATTAGCCTCCTCCTTCTGCTGCCAGTCAGATCAGGTCCACCGACGGCCTGTTGAGCCTTTCCCTGCTCCCGACACCGCCCCACCGGGTGTGGTCACTTGTGCAATTGCACATTTGAGGGCACTGGGCCTGAGCCCACCACCCCCAGGCTCAGCCTTTCAAAACCCCAACCATTCTCACACTTAGGCTTTGGCACTGGGACCAGGTCTAAATGTCGGGTCCCAGGCCTCAGTGTCAAGACCAGGCATCAGAGCCAGGTTCTGGCAGCAGGCCTAGGCACTGGACCAGGTTCAGGCTTTTGGATTGGACCCTGGAACCAACCTAGGCCTCAGGGCTAGGACAGGGCCTAGGCTTCCGCACTGGATCCAGGCCTCAGGGTCAGGCCCTGAGGCTGGGCCTTGGCCTCGACCCTAGGGCCAGGTCTTGGTGCTGGGGCCAAGCCTCAGCACCTAGCCAAAGCTAGGCCTCAGCTCTGGCCTAGGCCCTTGCACTGGGGGAGGCCTATCTTTTTTTAAAAAAAGCAACAAATATGAAAATATACAAACATTTTGGGGTATTTTTGTAGGAGGCTATTTTCAGTTTCTGGAGCCCTTTTAAAAATATTGATTACTCTTCATTCTACAGATACAGTGGCAGATTTTTACTACAGATTACAATTATAGCAAGTCTGTTATTTCATATTTGAATTCCTTAAGAATTCTGTGGTGATGAATACCAAGTCCTGGTGATTTGATACTATTTAATTTATCAATTTGCTCTAGCAACTCTTCCAGATTCACACGGGCGGATTTTAAATGCCCTGCTCGCGTAAATCCGCCCGGATTTACGCGAACAGAGCCCTTGCATGCCGGCGCGCCTATTTTGCATAGGCCGCCGGCGCACACAGAACCCCGGGATGCGCGTAAGTCCCGGGGTTTTTTTAAGGGGGCGTGTCGGGGGCGGGGCCGAATGACGCCGCGTTTCGGGGGCAGGACCGGGGGCATGGTGCCGGCCCGGCGGCGTGGTCGAGGCCTCCGGACGAGCCCCCGGGTTGGATGACGGCGCGCCAGCAGTCTGCTGGCGCGCGTAGATTTACATCTGCTTCTAGCAGGCGTAAATCGAGGGACAAAGGTAAAGGGGGGGGTTTAGATAGGGCCGGGGAAGGGAGGGGAAAGTGAGGGGAGGGAACAGAGGCAGGCTGCGCGGCTCAGCATGCGCAGGCTGCCCAAAATCGGCAGCCTTGCGCGCGCCGATTCAGGATTTTATAAGATACGCGCGGCTATGCGCGTATCTTATAAAATCCAGCGTACTTTTGTTTGCGCCTGCTGCGCGAACAAAAGTACGCGATCACGCTCTTTTTTAAAATCTACCCCACAGTGTTTTGCTTACATTCCCCTGAAATATCACCCACAAAGTATTGTACTAGGGTGGTTATTTTCCAAATATCCTCCTGCAGTGAAGACCAAAGCAAAGAATGCATTTAGTTTTTCTGTGACTGCCTTATCCTCCCCTGAATGCTCCTTTTACCCTTTGTTGTCCAATGCTGCAGCTGACTTCCTTGTGGGCTTTTTTTTTTTTTTTCTGATGCACTTGAAAAAACTTTTTATTTTTTTGGAAAATATCTCCTCAAATTCATTCTTGATCTGCCTTATTAATATTTTATATCAAATGTGCCGGTTCTTAAGCTTTCTTCTCATTAGATCCTATTTTCCATTTTTAAAAGATGTCTTTTTGTCTTTAATAGCCTCGTTCATAGCAGCATTTAGCCATGCTGGAAGACATTTGGCTTTTATTCCAGACAAATGGTGTTTTTTTTTTTCTTGAAAACTTCCCATAATAGCGATTGCACCTTGTCCATAAATAACTTTTTATAGTGGGTTTGACTACCTGTATATCTACGAAGCTCTTCCTAATACTCAACCTCCATCTTCTTCCCTGTACTGTTTCCTGTCCTTTCCTCAGTGGAGATGATTACAATCAAATGCTGTCCTCATTTTAACTCTATATAAGTGTTTGAGGTCTGATATGAAAGCACCCCTCAGTCTCTTTCGGTGTGTTGTATCCTTGTGAGCAGAGCCAGGGTCAGCAGATATACAGAATTATGCCCCCCCCCCCCCTCACTTACTAGTGTCTGCTCTGATGCAGCATTTTCTCCTGTAGCAGCAGAGGCTTAGCTGCCCTTACAGTGGTGGCAGCTTCAGCAAAAGACCCTTCTCTCTCTCCCCTCTCCTACTCAGCATCCCCCTCGCTCTCTTCCCCCATCCCATATCCAGCTATCACTTTCTCTTCTCGGCCCCTCCTTCTCCTGTACACCCCCCCCCCCCCTTTCCTCCCACGATGTCCTTTCGTGGATTGCAAACTGGCTAAAAGACAGGAAACAGAGAGTAGGATTAAATGGGCAATTTTCTCAGTGGAAGGGAGTGGACAGTGGAGTGCCTCAGGGATCTGTATTGGGACCCTTACTGTTCAATATATTTATAAATGATCTGGAAAGAAATACGACGAGTGAGATAATCAAATTTGCAGAGGACACAAAATTGTTCAGAGTAGTTAAATCACAAGCAGATTGTGATAAATTGCAGGAAGACCTTGTGAGACTGGAAAATTGGGCATCCAAATGGCAGATGAAATTTAATGTGGATAAGTGCAAGGTGATGCATATAGGGAAAAATAACCCATGCTATAATTACACGATGTTGGGTTCCATATTAGGTGCTACAACCCAAGAAAGAGATCCAGGTGTCATAGTGGATAACACATTGAAATCGTCGGTTCAGTGTGCTGCGGCAGTCAAAAAAGCAAACAGAATGTTGGGAATTATTAGAAAAGGAATGATGAATAAAACGGAAAATGTCATAATGCCTCTGTATCGCTCCATGGTGAGACCGCACCTTGAATACTGTGTACAATTCTGGTCGCCGCATCTCAAAAAAGATATAATTGCAATGGAGAAGGTACAGAGAAGGGCTACCAAAATGATAAGGGGAATGGACAACTCCCCTATGAGGAAAGACTAAAGAGGTTAGGACTTTTCAGCTTGGAGAAGAGACGACTGAGGGGGGATATGATAGAGGTGTTTAAAATCATGAGAGGTCTAGAACGGGTAGATGTGAATCGGTTATTTACTCTTTCGGATAGTAGAAAGACTAGGGGGCACTCCATGAAGTTAGCATGGGGCACATTTAAAACTAATCGGAGAAAGTTCTTTTTTACTCAACGCACAATTAAACTCTGGAATTTGTTGCCAGAGAATGTGGTTCGTGCAGTTAGTATAGCTGTGTTTAAAAAAGGATTGGATAAGTTCTTGGAGGAGAAGTCCATTACCTGCTATTAAGTTCACTTAGAGAATAGCCACTGCCATTAGCAATGGTTACATGGAATAGACTTAGTTTTTGGGTACTTGCCAGGTTCTTATGGCCTGGATTGGCCACTGTTGGAAACAGGATGCTGGGCTTGATGGACCCTTGGTCTGACCCAGTATGGCATTTTCTTATGTTCCATGCCCTGAATCCTCCTATTTCTTCCTGACACCTTGTCCTGCATTTGCCCTATCACTCGACCTAGGTCTTCCTCGTTCTCTACCTCTCTATTACTTGTCTTACATCCCTCATTTCACTCTCCCCCACCCCAAACCCAACAGTGAGATTCCCCTCTCCCCACCCACCCCTGCCCGGCAGCAGCAGTCCCCTTTCTCTTTTTGCACCCCTAATCTACTGCACAGCACCAATCCCTTCTTTGGCTCTCTTTAACCCTGCCAAGCGGCAGCCCCCTTGCCCTCTCCCTCCTTCTGTCTCTCCTCCTTCCTATGCTCTTCAGTCTGCAATGCTAAAGATCTTTCTGCAGTGGCAGCTACAATAGCTGAAGAAACTTTAAATAAACCCAGGGCTAGTGAGCTATGATGCAACCTCAGGGACCAATGCAATACAGTGCGCTCATTCACTGTTTAACCTGCAGTTGGACACGGATTGTGTAGGCGCTACCTTATCCCCTTATGCAATAAGGGGATTAGTGCCTCAACGACGCGTATCCAACGCGGGGCGAAACCAATAGCGCTCATCACATGCAAATGCGCGTGAATGAGGCTATTACCTATTCACTCCGAATGCAAAAAAAAAATAAAATGTGCATTTAAGACACACATTTTTGCACTCAGAAATGAATGCAGAGCAGGCGTTAATTGCCGAGTGATCCCAAAAGTTGAACAGAAAAGCAGAAAAAAACATTGCGATATCAAGTAGGAGAAACAAAATTTTAAAAATCTTAAAAAAAAAAAAAAAGTTAAAAAAAATGTGTTGGCGGTCAGGTTCAGGAAACAGATGCTAATTTAAATATTGCATGGCACCTCCAGGAGGGGTGCCTGGGGGTGCCTTAGGAAAGGGGGCACTGAGTGTTCAGCGCCCAATTTCAGCACACACAAATTGCATCGGCCCCTCTGTCTTTCTCCTACACAAGCTTATTCATTGCAGTATCCTGAAAACTTGAGTGGCTGGATATCCCATAGAAGAGATTAAGGTACCTCTTCCCTTGGTCCTTCAGCCTTGCACTCTCTCCTCAATTAATTTTCAGGTTTGTAGGCTCTCCCTGAGTTTTTATAATTAAACTATCATGACTTCCCCTCCTCAACCCTTCATGGAACAAATCCTGTAAAAATCACATAACTGGACATCATACTTTTAAATATTAAACTTTGTTTTGCAAAATATATGTTTCAGAAATCCCATCAGTGTCTGAAGAATATGGGGCAGATTTTCAAAGGGTTACGTGCGTAACCCCGAAAACCTGCTCCTGCGCGCACCGAGCCTATTTTGCATAGGTTCGGCGACGCACACAAGCCCCGGGACGTACGTATGTCTCGGGGCTTTGAAAATGAGGCAGGAAGGGGGTAGGGCCGGGGCGCCGGTCCCAAATCATCCGGCACAGCGGCCGTGCTGGGGGATGGCGCGCTGGAAGCTGAAATAAAGGTAGGGGGGGATTTAGGTAGGGCTGGGGGGCGGGTTAGATAGGGGAAAGGAGGGGAAGGTGGGGGGGGGGGCAAAAGGAAAGTTCTGATTTCGAAGCGGCCTCGGAGGGAATGGGGAAAGCCATTGGGGCTCCCCTAGGGCTCAGCGCGCGCAAGGTGCACAAGTGTGCACCCCCTTGCGTACGCCGACCCCGGATTTTATAACATGCGCGTGGCTGTGCGCGCATGTTATAAAATCTGGTGTACATTTGTGTGCGCCAGGTAGCGCGCACAATGTAGGCTACATGCGCAGGTTATAAAATCTGCCTCTATGTGTTCTGTGATTTTTGGAAATATACTACAAAAAAAAAAAAAAAAGATCCCAAAAAATACCTACATTTTTCATTTAAAAGATATTCATATTACATTGGTTGAATGTAATCTCTGAATGCTTTTCCTACTCATCATTGGAAAAACATTGAAATTATGCTATCACTTCAGATATTGACACAAAGTCGCTCCATTACCAGGCACTTTGTGAAGTAACACAAAACCCTGCAAAAAGTTACTCAAACTATATAGCAAACCTGCTATATCAAAACAGCATTAACGGCAATAATCCTGCATGAAAAGGCAACACTGCAAATTGGGCCTAAAACACCAATACACCTTCCAGTGGTAAAACAGAACAAGCTGGATTACTACAGATCCCTACACAGAATGTACATGCTGGCAGAATTCTTCACCTGTCACACATACAGAACATAGATCCTCACCAAATACAGAAGAGGGGTCACAAATTAGAAAAATAAATATGCAGATAAAAAACAAATTCTTTGTTGTGCTATCCTCTCCAGTCCCCGCACCCCCCTTCCTTTCTGTTCCCTGCAGATGAGGGGGAGGGGAAACAAGAGAGGAGAAGGGGCTGGATTAGGGAGGGCTCTTTGCTTTGCAATGTGCTCTGTCTACTCCAAGCTCACATCTATCCCCCATCCCGTTCCTTGCATGCTGCTAGGGAGGGGAGAGGATTGAGCAGGTAACAGAGGGCTGATCTCTGCTGCCTGAGATTTTGGGCACTGGCTAATAGAGTCATCGGGGAACAGCCTGGTGTGCTTATGGCCATTCAAGTAGGTAAAAGCAGCCTTGCTGATTACGCCCCCTTGGGTTCGACACCTGGGGCAACTGCACCCTTGGCCTTGGCTCTGCTCGCGAGTCATTTTTCTGCTGTCCTCTGGAATTTATTCAATAATTCCATATTCTTCTTGAAAGAAGGCCCTACCAAACTTAAAAAGAAAAATTATTTCATGTGTTACATGTGATACAGTTAATATAACCCAGTACATTGTTAACCAACAATATATTAGTTTATCAAGCAACTCTCACCAGCTCTTCTTTTCTCAGTTGGAAATGTTTACTTTTCATAAAATAATTTAACAAGGGGGGTCTTGGGAACCCTATTGAGTATATTACTAACATTAACCTATAGTTAATCCAAATAAATTTACATCTTCTAACATAAATAACAATGACAAGTAAAGTAGTTATAAAGTTTAGAGATCATTAAAATCTATATTAACTAATTTGTGCCCCCAAATATCTAGAGATTAATTTTCTTATGAAAAAGATCTATTCTGTTATTTTTTTTTTTTTTTAGATTATGTCAAGACAGCACACATTCCTTCTCCTGGCACCTCCCACACCCCAATCCAGAATGAAAAAAAATAAGAGCACCCTGGGAGAATCCATTGAGATTAAAGAGTTAGGCATCGAGAAGCCAATGCACTAAAATGCGTTAGTTGGTGTCAGTTTTAGCGCAGAATTAACGTGAGCTTAAATTTTAAAACGTTTAAGTGAGTAAGAGGTATGTGGGCGCTGGGGTCCCTGGTCCCAGCAATGGTTAGGGTGGGTGGGTAAGAGGGTCCCAGAGATGCCTTAGGCCCTGGCAGCTTTTTGGGGGGAAGGTCCCAAGGAGCTATGGACAGGTGGATTTTTACTTTTTTTTTTTTTTTTAATTGAGCAACTTTTCCTTTCAAAATGACATTTATTTTATGTTGTATTGAAGACAAAATGACAGTTCCTATTTCATTTCAAACAAATACAAATCACTTATCACCTTTCTCTCTTCAGAAAAAAAAAAATTCCTTCACCGCTACCCTCTGTCATCTATCACTCAATCATCTTATAATCCAGTCTACCACCTTGGGCTACAGTTAGGCTCCTGTGTGGGTCAATATTAAAAGCTTTACTGAAATCCAAGTAGATCATATCCAAACACACTTAATCTAATTCTTTGTTATTACAATCAAAGAAATTGCTAAGATTTATCATACACTGGGGACTGCAGAGAGGGCGACACCACATCCCATCTGCTGCAGAGAGCTTCCCCTGAGTTGCCTGCGGTGGTTTCTTCTTCCATCGGGCTGTTCCTGTGCCCTGCCCGAGACCCAGGAGTCTGACACCATTGACCCAGGATGGCAGGAGACGACTAAAAATTTGAGCCAGCAGTGGCATGCAGCAGCCACTGCCGAAGCCATGTGCTAAAGAGGCGTGCCCCTTTGAGAAAATGTTTCTCTCTGCTGAAGATCTGCTGGATCGTAAGTACTCACTCTCTCTCTCTGCTACTTCTTTTATTATATTCCCTTCAGCCGTATGGGGAAGAAGTGGAAAGTGTCTTTGCGTCGTCTTCTGTCAAAACCTACAACCTCCTCTTCTTTATCCCACCCAATTTGCACAACCATGCTATCAGGACTTAGTAAGCTTGACATGAATACTCATGCTGCTTCTTCAGGGAACTCCTTCTCCCTCGGTCCCGATACTGGCTGCCCACCCAATTTGAACCTAGACACATCAGCAACTTCTCAGGAGGGTTCTCTTGAACCCCAAAGTGTTTTGGTTTTCCCCTTCCAAAGAAGGGGAAGTTGTTTCAATTAAGAGCATTGGTATGGTGCTGAACACCAATGAGAATTTGCACAGAGATTGCTTCTAGTGCTCCTAGCCTCGAGAGACCCGTGCTTATGACACTGGGAACACTATGGACAGCTTTAAAGAGTTGTAAAGGTCTTTGGTATCTAGGACCGATAATGTTATGTCAGTTATTGGTGAAGTGCAAAATCCGATTGTGGGTAATAACAAATTAAGAGTAATACTGAGAACATTTCTTTAGAAAAGCAATATAATTCTTTGGGAAAATGTGATGTGGCTAAGATTAAGGGACAAGAAGCTATTTACCATAGATTGGAATTATTAGAAAACCACTCTAGAAGATTAGATTTATGGATATTAAATTTTCCGAAATCTCTTATAATTTTCCCGTTAGAACTGCTTAGGAAATTTTATGTTGAAATACTAAAGGATTCTATGAGTTCTTTTCCACTAATCACTAAGGTTTATTTATTTGCTAATAGGACAGGATGTAGCTCCTGTCAGTACTTCTCCTTCTCAACCTAACGTGCTAGAAAATTTGTCTACTATATTGCAGGATTCTCAGATATATCTTCAGGGAACAGCTCTCTTTTTTTTGCCCTGGAACATGACTGTATTTGGGTCATGAAGATGTTCTTCCTTGCTGCTGATGAGTCTTTTTTAGGATACCAGTTGGCATTATTTCCTAATGTTGCTAAGGAAACACAATTAAGACAGGCGGCTTTTATTTTTTTTTTTATGAAAAAGCAAAAGTACTTGTCATTGGAGCTTCATTTTTGCTTCAGTTTCCTTGCAAATGCATAATAAGATTAGGTGTTAATAGATACTTCTTTTTGGAGCCAGAACAATTAGAGAGTTTTGTGAAATCGTTAAATACCCATGTCTGTTTCTTAATTTAGTTGTCCATCCCTTAGATTCATCAAAATGCTATAAATTCTGCATGAATAATGCCAGCGAAAAAAAAGGCTGTGGTTAGTGTAATTTCTGAGTTACCGCATTGCGCGCTACTTTAGCGCTTCATATAGGTATTTTACCGCAACGCGCGTTAAATTTATTGCACCCGTGATATTTTCACTTCACAGCTTGTGAAGTGCCCAGACAGGCATTTCCTTGGTGAGAGCCTCTTTATAATGCTCTCATTTTAGTCATCTCCACTATAGGAGGGTCATCTTGTTACCTCAGGTGAGGTTTCAGTGGTGGTCTAGGGTTTGGGGGGAAGTTTTACATGCACAGTCAGCTATACGAACAGTACAATACACATCATTGACGATTTGATGTGATTTGGAATGAGGAAAGATACACAAAGTTTAGATTTCTACAATGCTCTCTCGCCCTACCTTGATGCACTCTTTACCAGGGTGCTATGAAGTTAGGGCGAGAGAATACCCCAGAGGCTCTCTCTCTCTGTACTCCACTCCTCTCCTTGAAACGGGATTCGCAATAAATATCGCGAATCCCGTTTTGGGCATATCACAAAGCTTAATACCAGGAAAAAAGGTGTAGTTATTTCTGGCGTTAAAACGTGCAGTGAAGTGCATTACACTATCACACGCAACGTTAAACATCCCTCATTTTCATAAACCCCGCTCAAACTCCTCCCCTTTGACTAAATTTTCAGAATTTGCTCACACATCGCGAGATGCGAAAAATAACGCATGCATTAGGGCATTATCGCTGGTGTTAATGCCCTAGTGCATTTTGATGAATGACCCTACAAATGTGTAAATTTGAGTAAATATACTGTTTTTTTCTTGTGCCCTATTTCTTTCAATATTTCTTTAAGATAGTCCCTCCTATTTGAGGCCTCATCAGAATATCTGTTTCTTCCTTTTTTGCAGAATTGCTTTTTCTTTCATTGTTATATCCTATGTAATGTGATGTAAAGATTTTGACTTGTAATTTGAAAAAGTTATGAAAATAAAGAGTTAAAAAATATTGTCATACATAAATCTCCCAAACTCAGAGCCTAGAGACCCATTTGGAGTCTTGTTGGGGAGAGGACTGGAGGACCTACAAAGGAAGGTGGGTGGGGGCTAAGGACCCAAAAGCCCTTGTGTTTATCTTTTGAGTAGATTGCAGGGAATAGAGATTTGTATACTCGGCATTATTAAAACAGCACTGGGGAACTTAGAAGCAATAAGGGCAAGTATATGAGCTTTGGAACGCTTCTGTCAACTTAGCTCTTAAATTGTAGTATGAATGCAGCACAGTGAGTATTAGGGATGTGAATCGTTTTTTAACGATTTAAATTATCGTCCGATATTTTTAATATCGTCATTAATCGTTAAAGAGTGCAATACAATAGAAATTTCCCCAATTTATCGTAAAAAATTCGTTAATTGGGTTAGTGCGCACTAACGGGAGTTAGTGCACACTAACGGGAAGTAACCCTTTTAAAATCCGGCCCTAAATGTTATCTTGGCACTTAACACTTATTATGGTGATACAACATTAAACATATTTTGAATATTAGAAAAATCTTGATTGGATTTTAGACAGTGCTGGGGAGGAGCCGGCTGTCGTCGTACATGTGGGCACCAATGACATAAGAAAATGTGGGAGGGAGGTTCTGGAAGCCAAATTTAGGCTCTTAGATAGAAAGCTTAAATCCAGAACCTCCAGGGTAGCATTCTCTGAAATGCTCCCTGTTCCATGTGCAGGTCCTCAGAGGCAGGCAGAGCTCCAGAGTCTCAATGTGTGGATGAAATGATGGGCAAGGAAAAGGGATTCAATTTTGTAACGAACTGGGGAACCTTTTGGGGAAGGGGGAGTCTCTTCCGAAGGGATGGGCTCCACCCTAACCAGGGTGGAACCAGACTGCTGGCACTAACCTTTAAAAAGGAGATTGAGCAGCTTTTAAACTAGAACAAAGGGGAAAGCTGACATTCGCTCAGCAGTGCATGGGTTCGGAGGGAGGTATCTTCAAAGGATACTAATGATGGATTAGAATTAGGGCATCCCGACAGTGAGGTTCCAATAATAAGAAAAGTAGCCCAAGTGCCTGTAACTAAAAACTCATCTAAGCTAAAATAATTCTAACTTACTCCTATCAATTAAAAAGCAGAATGAAAATACAAACAAAAAACAAACTTTGAAATGTTTGTATGCTAATGCCAGAAGTCTAAGAAGAAAGATGGGAGAATTAGAATGTATAGCAGTGAATGATGACATTGTTGAGATTACTTACCTGATAATCTCCTTTTCCTTAGTGTAGACAGATGGACTCAGAACAAATGGGTATAGTATGCTCGTGCTAGCAGTTGGAGACGGATCTGACGTCAGCACGGGTATATATACCCCCACAGGAAGCGTAGCAACTCAGTAATCTTCCTTGCAAAAGCTGTTATGGATGTGTGTACTGACGCTCAGTGAAATAGTGAAACAGGATTCCCCTGACCGATTGATAATAGCTGGAGACCACCAGCATTCCCAACCGGAAGGCGTCGACACCTGGCAAAAGGGGACACTCTTATGTAAACAAATGACATGGCTTACCTTGAATCGGTGAAACCCATGTACACAGGCAGCTGGGCGGGATGCTGAGTCCATCTGTCTACACTAAGGAAAAGGAGATTATCAGGTAAGTAATCTCAACATTTCCTGGCATGTAGCCAGATGGACTCAGAACGAATGGGATGTACAAAAGCTTTACTTCCAGCCTGGGCGGGAGGCTGCCTGAGGACCATGTAGTACCGCCCTTGCAAATGCTGTGTCCTCCCTGGCCTGGATATCCAGACGGTAGAATCTGGAGAAGGTATGGAGGGAGGACCATGTCGCCGCTTTACATATTTCTGCAGGAGACAGCATCCTGGATTCTGCCCAGGATGCCGCTTGTGCTCTGGTAGAATGAGCCTTGACCTGTAGAGGCGGAGACTTCCCAGCCTCTACGTAAGCTGCTCGGATAACTTCTTTAATCCAGCGGGCGATGGTGGGCCGCGAGGCCGCTTCACCTTGTTTCTTCCCGCTGTGCAGGACGAACAGATGGTCCGTCTTTCGTACTTCTTGTGTCACTTCCAGATATCTGGGCAGCAATTTGCCAATGTCGAGATGGCGTAATAAACGCCCTTCTTCAGATTTCTTCAAACCCGCCGTGGTAGGCAAGGATATGGTTTGGTTAAGATGAAACTGTGAAACCACTTTAGGTAGAAAGGAGGGAACCGTCCGAAGATGGATAGCCTCAGGAGTGATTCTGAGAAATGGATCCCGGCAGGACAGTGCTTGTAGCTCTGAGATGCGGCGTGCTGAACATACAGCCAGCAAGAACACCATCTTCAAGGTTAGAGAACGGAGAGACAGGCCCCGAAGGGGTCTGAAGGTGGATCCCGCGAGGAAATCCAAAACACGGTTGAGGTTCCATAAGGGCACAGGCCACTTCAGTGGTGGACGAATATGCTTGACTCCTTTCGGGAAGCGAGAAACATCTGGGTGCTTGGCAATGGTCTTGCCATCCCTCCTGGGGCCGTAGCAAGACAGCGCAGCCACCTGAACCTTGATGGAGCTGAGGGAGAGACCCTTCTGAAGTCCATCTTGCAGGAAATCCAACACAATAGGGATTGTGGTCGCATGTGGATTGGTGCCATGAGTGTCGCACCATGCTTCAAATACTCTCCAGATCCTTACGTAGGTGAGGGATGTGGAAAACTTGCGAGCTCGGAGGAGTGTATCTATCACGGGCTCCGAGTAACCTCTTTTCTTCAGTCTAGCCCTCTCAATGGCCAGACCGTAAGAGAGAACTGAGCTGGATCCTCGTGGAGGATGGGACCTTGACGTAGAAGGTCCCGGAGAGGAGGCAGGGGAAGAGGCTCCCCTGCCAGTAGTCTTCTCATGTCCGCGTACCAGGGCCTTCTTGGCCAGTCTGGTGCCACTAGAAGAACTAGGCCCCGGTGTTTTTCTGAATCTTGTGGATGATGGCGCCCAGCAGAAGCCACGGAGGAAAGGCGTACAGCAGAGTCCCTGGAGGCCATGGCTAAACCAGGGCATCAATTCCGTGTGAGAACGGGTCGCGCTTGCGGCTGAAGTATCTGGGTACTTGAGCATTGGACTTGTCCGCCAGTAAATCCATGTCCGGAATCCCCCAGTGATCCACAATCATCTGGAAGGCTGTGGGTGACAGCTGCCACTCTCCCGGATTTAGGCTTTCTCTGCTGAGGAAGTCTGCCGTGGTGTTGTCCTTCCCGACAATGTGGATGGCAGAGATGTCCTGAAGATTCGCCTCTGCCCAAGCCATCAATGGGGCGATCTCTAGAGATACTTGTCGGCTTCTGGTTCCGCCCTGACGGTTTATGTATGCCACCGTGGTGGCGTTGTCGGATATCACTCTGACTGCTCTGTTCTTCAGTCTGTGAGCAAAGCGAAGGCATGCCAATTGGACTGCCCGAGCCTCTAGACGGTTGATGTTCCACGCTGACTCTTCTCTGTTCCACCGCCCTTGTGCGGTAAGTCCTTCGCAGTGTGCTCCCCAGCCGCTCAGGCTGGCATCTGTGGTGAGCAGAGTCCACGTGGGGGAGGACATCTTCGACCCCCTGCTGATGTGGTTGGACTGCAACCACCACCGTAACTAGGTCCGTACTCTGGCAGGCAGAGGTAAATGTGTGGAATAGTTCCGTAGACGGGGGCTCCAGTGGGAGAGCAGGGAGTGTTATAGAGGTCTCATATGGGCCCTTGCCCAAGGTACCACTTCCAGGGTGGATGCCATGAGACCAAGAACCTGCAGATAATCCCAAGCTATGGGCCGACTGGCTCCCATCAAGTACTGGATACGCGTCTGGAGTTTTAACCTTCTCTTGGTAGTGAGACTGACAGTGTCTGCCTGGGTGTCGAACTGTACTCCCAGGTATTCCAGCGACTGGGAAGGCTGTAGGCAACTCTTGCTGAGATTGATTACCCAGCCCAAGCTTTCCAGAAGGGCGATCACTCTGTTGGTTGTCCGATGGCTCTCCTCTCGTGATTTCGCCCTGATCAGCCAATCGTCTAGGTAGGGATGGACCAGAATTCCCTCCCGTCTGAGTGCCGCTGCCACCACTACGACCACCATGGTGAAGGTCCGCGGTGACGTGGCCAACCCGAAGGGCAGAGCCCGGAATTGGAAGTGGCGTCCTAGAACCTTGAAGCGTAGGTAGCGCTGATGGTCCGGATGGATCGGGATATGCAGGTAGGCTTCCAACAAGTCTAATGCCGTGAGAAATTCTCCTGGCTGAACTGCGACCTTGACGGAGCGCAGAGTTTCCATGCGAAACCTCGGGACCCTTAAGTATCGATTGACTGACTTGAGGTCCAGTACGGGCCGAAAGGTGCCCCCTTTCTTGGGTACCATGAAATAAATGGAATAGTGCCCAGAATTCACTTCCAAGGCAGGTACTGGGATGATGGCTTTCAAGGACAGGAGCCTCGCCAGGGTAGCTTCCAATGCTGCCTTCTTGTGTGTGGGACAGGAAGATTCCACAAACTTGTCCGGAGGGAGGTGATGAAAGTCCAGATAACACCCCCTCTCGGATGATGGCGAGGACCCACTGGTCCGACGTAATCTCGACCCATCTGGGGTAGAAGAGGGTTAACATGCCCCCTATGGCTCCATCCCCCAGATGAATCGGCTGATTCTCATTGTGAGGCGCGGCCAGGACCTGAGCCCGGGCCTGCTCCCCTCTTGCGCTGCTTGGTCCGAAAGGACTGATTCCAGGCCTGAGGACGTGGTGCCTGGTAGCGACTCCTGTAGGGAATGAAGCGCTGGGAGCTTCTACCCCTGGAGGGCCTTGGAAAGGCGCGCTGGTTCCTTCTGAACCGATCTTCCGGCAGTCGAGGTACTGGAGAGGCGCCCCATGTGCTGGCCAATTTATCAAGGTCGCTGCCAAACAGGAAAGAGCCCTTAAAGGGCAATCTGGAGAGGCGTGTCTTTGAAGGCGCATCGGCTGACCATTTCCGGATCCAGAGCTGCCTCCTGGCCGCTACGGAGGATGAGATCCCCTTGGCTGTTGTCCGGACTAGGTCTGATGCGGCATCCGTGAGGAACGAGAGAGCTGACTCCATGTCTGCTGCTGGAGCGTTGTTCCTGACCTGTGACAAACAGGAACGCGTCACCACTGTGCAGCAGGTTGCGATCCGCAAAGATAGCACTGCCACCTCAAAAGTCTGTTTCAGAATGGCGTCCAGTCGCCGGTCATGAGGTTACTTGAGGGCTGCCCCCTCCTCAACTGGAATGGTTGTGCGCTTGACCACAGCGCTAATCAAGGCGTCCACCTGAGGGCTCACCAGCAGCTCCTGGATAGCCGGTGCCAGTGGGTACATGCCTGTCAGGGCCCGACCCCCTTTGAATGCGGCCGCTGGTGCAGCCCATTCCAAATCTATCAGTTGTTGTGCTGCTTGGAAGAATGGAAAATGGCGGGCTGTGGGACGAAGACCTTCCAGCAGGGGGTTCTGCGCAGAGGGTACCGTAGCGCTGGGACCTGTAATATCCAACTCCGCCAGGCACTGAGACACCAGGTCCGAGAGATCCTCCTTGGGGAAGAACCGCCTCATGGTTCTATATGGGTCAATCCCTGAGGGAAGTTCCCCTTCGTCCGGGAGTTCGGACTCGTCCGGTGAAACCTCCTGGTCCGACTGATCCGGACTGTCCAGCGGCGGGAGGACCCGCTCACGATAAGGGCGTGAGGGTCCAGGAACAGGATCCGCTGGAGCCGCAACCGCAGCAGCAGCCGCAGCAGCTGCCGCAGTCGCAGCCACGGCAGGAACAGCAGAAACAGCAGGAACAGCAGGAACCGCAGGGCCTGGACGGGAAGCCGTTTGCATCTGTACAAAGGCATGAATCCCCTTAAAGAGATCCACCCAGGAAATTGAAGCGGTCTCTAATCGCCGGGGTACAAGATCCCCCGGGATTCCAGATTGGTCGAGACTGCCCGCTAAATCCGGGGTAGCCCCTGGGGAACTGTCAGCAAATCGTGGCTGAGACTGGTCCTGGCCCGAGGGTCCCACGGCCTCCTCACATTGGGCACATAGGGAGTCTGGCTCTTCACTGTGAGTGGCTCTAAGCTGGCATGCGGAGCAGAGGCTGAGGGCTTTAATGCCGGAGGCAGGAGGCGCCCCCGCTGAAGACGCTGAGGTGTTCTGTTCCATTGAAAAGTATGCGCTTAACACTATGCGGCAGCAATATACGCTTAATACAACAGGCGCACAATAATAAGCGGCAGCAATATACGCTTAATATAACAGGCGCACAATAATATGCGGCAGCAATATACACTCAATGATATTCAATATGCTCTCAGCAATATGCGGTTAGCAATACACGCTCAATAGTATACAATATGCTCTCAGCAATATGCGGTCAGCAATACACGCTCAATGGTAGTCAATATGCTCTCAGCAATAAGCGGTTAGCAATACACGCTCAATGGTATTCAATATGCTCTCAGCAATAAGCGGTTAGCAATACACTCTCAATGGTATTCAATATGCTCTCAGCAATAAGCGGTTAGCAATATACGCACAATGATGTATATAATATGCGCTTAGTCATAGACATGTGCCTATCACGGGCGCTCAATATCTGAACAAGGCCCACAAAATGGCGCCCTCCACGGTGTGCCACGCCGCCGATCCTCGGTTCCTCTGTGACCAAAATTAAGAGATGTACGCCTTACCTGATTCTCGGCGCTTCCCGGCTGGAACCCGGGCGGTCTCCGGCTGCGGGGGGAGAGGGCAAGTACCTTCACCGCCGTGTCTGAGGATATGCACCCGCTGCCTCGTCCACACCGGGACCGAGGCGCCTCGCTCGCAACGCCCGCGTCTCGCCCGGGGGCTATGTCCCTGCTGCGATTCGGCCACCGGACCGAGGTCTTAAACCTCCGGGGGACCACGGAAATCACCCCGGGAAACTCTACTGGGGGAGGGACCCCAAGGATATCACCGCAGGAGTGCGGGGCTCGATGTTGCAGTAGAAATTTTGTAAGAAGAAAGTAGAAAGTAGAAAGTAGATTGGAAACACGCTCAGCGAGCGTGCAGGCTCTCCAAACTGCTTTGGAGACGGAAATTACTGAGTTGCTACGCTTCCTGTGGGGGTATATATACCCGTGCTGACGTCAGATCCGTCTCCAACTGCTAGCACGAGCATACTATACCCATTCGTTCTGAGTCCATCTGGCTACATGCCAGGAAAAGATGTAATTGGCATCTCAGAGACATGGTGGAAGGAGGATAACCAATGGGACAGTGCTATACCGGGTACAAATTATATTGCAGTGACAGAGAGGAGCACCCGGGAGGAGGTGTGGCGCTTTATGTCCAGGATGGCAAAGAGTCCAACAGGATAAACATCCTGCATGAGACTAAATGCACAATAGAATCTTTATGGGTAGAAATCCCTTGGTGTTGGGGAAGACTATAGTGATAGGAGTATACTACCGTCCACCTAGTCCGTTACGACTATGGCTGCTGTGCAGCCTCCTCACCACCAGAGGTCCCTCACGAGCACGCTCTCTTGGCTGGCCGAGTCTGGCCTACCTATCTGCTCCATGAACTAGACTTCCTATATAACCCCACCTAGCCAATGCCTCAGTGCTTCGGCATCGAGTTCTTTTGGGCTCCCTGCTCTAGCCTCCCATTTCCTTCCTGTCCTGCCTTCTTGCCTTGCTGCCTTGTGGCTTCCTGTCCTGGCTTCTTGCCTTGCTGCCTTCGGGCTTCCTGTCCTAGTTCCCTGCCTCTTTACCTTGCTGCCTTAGGTAGTTTGTGTTTTCTGTTCAGTGTAAGTCTTGTCTAATCCAGTCATTGTCCTGCTGTCTTGGTTCCCTCAGTCCAGTTCACACATACCTACAGTCATAGTCTCACACTTACCTGCACGCTGTCCGGATTCCACCCATACCTGCACCCAGTTCCAGTGTTCGGACCACACTTACCGGCACTCGCATCCACGCGCCTTGTTCCAGAGACTCATTCCAGCCATCATCTGGTTCCCTCAGTCCAGTTCACACATACCTACAGTCAGTCTCACAATTACCTGCACGCTGTCCGGATTCCACCCATACCTGCACCCAGTTCCAGTGTTCGGACCACGCTTACCGGCACTCACATCCACGCACCTTGTTCCAGAGACTCATTCCAGCCAGCATCTGGTACCAGAGACCCCACTCCAGCCAGCACCTGGCACCAGAGACTTCTTCAGGCCAGCACCTGACTCCTTCAAACCAGCTCCCAGCACTAGAGACTCCTTTCCAGCCAGCTCCCAGCTCTACAGACTCCACACAGCCAGCACTACAGATTTCTCTCCAGCCATTATCAGAGACTTTACTGAGATTCCTGTTCTCCCTATCCTGAGTCACCCCTGCAGCTGGTGTTCACCACACCGGGCTATTGCCCAATTGTAACATAGTCAAGATGGTGAGACGGACAGTGAAATACTAAGAGAAATTAGGGAAGCTAACCAAATTGGTAGTGCAGTAATAATGGGAGATTTCATTTATCCCAATATTGACTGGGTAAATGTATCATCGGGACATGCTAGAGCGATAAAATTCCTGGATGGAATAAATGATAGCTTTATGGAGCAATTGGTTCAGGAACCGACGAGAG
Organism: Rhinatrema bivittatum; assembly: GCF_901001135.1. NCBI lineage: Eukaryota > Metazoa > Chordata > Amphibia > Gymnophiona > Rhinatrematidae > Rhinatrema > Rhinatrema bivittatum. Next base: position 238,521,530 of record NC_042621.1, read on the forward strand.
AGGGAACAATTTTAGATCTAATTCTCAGTGGAGCACAGGATTTAGTGAGAGGTAACTGTGGTGGGGCAGCTTAGAAATAGTGATCATATGATCAAACTTGAATTAATGACTGGAAGAGGGACAGTAAGCAAATCCATGGCTCTCGTGCTAAACTTTCAAAAGGGAAACTTTGAGAAAATGAGAAAAATAGAAAAAAACTGAAAGGAGCAGCTACAAAGGTAAAAAGTGTGCAAGAGGTGTGGTCATTGTTAAAAAAAAAACAACAAAAAACAAAAAAAAAACCATCCTAGAAGCACAGTCCAAATGTATTCCACACATTAAGAAAGGTGGAAAGAAGGCAAAATGATCACCGGCATGGTTAAAAGGGGAGGTGAATGAAGGTATTTTAGCCAAAAGATCTTCATTCAAAAATTGGAAGAAGGATCCAATAGAAGAAAATAGGGTAATGCATAAGCATTTGCAAGTTAAATGTAAGACATTGATAAGACAGGCTAAGAGAGAATTTGAAAAGAAGTTGGCCGCAGAGGCAAAAACTCACAGTAAAAACGTTTTTCAATATATCTGAAGCAGAAAGCATGTGAGGGAATCAGTTGGACCGATAGATGACAGAGGGGTTAAAGGGGCAATTAGAGACGATAAAACCATTGCGGAAAGATTAAATTATTTTTTTGCTTCAGTGTTTACTGAAGAGGATGTTGGGGAGATACCCGTATCGGAGAAGGTTTTCGTGGGTAATGATTCAGATGGACAGAACCAATCACGGTGAACCTAGAAGATTTGGTAGGCCTGATTGACAAACTGAAGAGTAGTAAATCACCTGGACCAGATGGTATACACCCCAGGGTTCTGACGGAACTAAAAAATGAAATTTTAGACTTAGTAAAAATTTGTAACATATCATTAAAATCATCCATTGTACCTGAAGACTAAAGGGTGGCTAATGTAACCCCAATATTTAAAAAGGGCTCCAGGGGGCAATCCGGTAAACTACAGACTGCTTAGCCTGACTTCAGTGCCAGGAAAAATAGTGGGAAAGTGTTCTAAATATCAAAATCACAGAACATATAGAAAGACATGGTTTAATGGAACAAAGTCAGCATGGCTTTACCCAAGGCAAGTCTTGCCTCACAAATCTGCTTCACTTTTTTGAAGGAGTTAATAAACATGTAGATAAAGGTGAACCGGGAGATGTAGTATATTTAGATTTTCAGAAGGCATTTGACAAAGTTCCTCATGAGAGGCTTCTAGGAAAAGTAAAAGGTCATGGGGTAGGTGTCCTGCTTGGCCCTTCACCTCCCCCTCCCCTTCTCTCTCCCATATACCAGCAGTGAATGGTGGCATTAATCTACAGTATTAAAAGATGCAAATTGCTGCATTACTGCAGAAGAGATTTTTCAACATGATTAAAAAAAACAACCCACAAGAAATGGAGAAATTTTCTTATCTGTTAATTTCCTTTCCTAATCCTGCCATACCAGTCCAGCCAGCACAGATGGGTTGTTTCCCCATACCGGCAAATGGAGGCAAAAAAATACTGTTTTCTCAGCATGATAATATTCTAACTACTTTGAGTTGGTACAGAAACATAGAAATAACGGCTGAACAAGACCAAATGATCCATCCAGTCTGCCCAGCAAATTTATGGTAGTATCTGCTATGCCATGCAGGTTATCCCCATGCTTATCAGTTTCCCAGACTGTAAAAGTCAGGGCCTTCGTTGGTTGCTGTTTGAACTCAATTTCCCATTACCTCTTGGCCATAGAAGCAGAGAACAATGATGGAGATGCATCTACAGAATCAGTCTTATTGGTTAAGGGTAGTAAAAGCCGTATTAGCAAGTACCCCCATGCTTATCTGTTCCGCAGACCATAAAATTCTGGGCCCTCGTTGGTTGCATCTGAATACAATTCCTCTTTTCCTCCTGCCATTGAAGGAGAGTGCAATGATGGAGTTGCATCAACAGTATCAAAGCTTATTGGTAAAGGGTAGTAACCGTTGCACCAGCAAGTTACCCCCATACATTTTTTTCTTCATTTCCATCCTCTAGCTTTTAGGGATCCACAGTGTTTATCCCATGCCCCTTTGAATTCTATCACTGTTTTCGTCTTCACCACCTCCTCCGGAAGGGCATTCCAGGCATTCACCACCCTCTCCGTGAAGAAATATTTCCTGGTTCCAAGTCGTCCAACCTGGAGTTTCATTTCATAACCCCTTATTCTGCTGACTTCTTTCCAACGGAAATGTTTTGACGATTGTGCATCATTTAAACCTTTCAGGTACCTGAAGGTATGTATCATATTTCCCCTGCATCTCCTCTCTTCCAGGGTATACATATTCTGATCTTTCAGCCTCTCCTCATAAGTCTTCTGATGCTGACCCATCATTTTGGTTGTTCTTCTTTGTCTATATCCTTTCTAAAATATGGGCACTAGCCCTGAATGCAGTTACTTCAGGTGAGGCCTCACCAAGGACATCACACCTCTGTTTTCTTACTGATTATTCCTTGTTCTGTGCAGCCCAGCATTCTTCTAGTTTTAGCTATTGCCTTGTCACATTGCTTCACCACCTTCAGATCACCAGACACTATCATTCCAAGGTCCCTCTCCCAGTCTGTGCACATTAGTCTTTCACTGCCCATCATATGCAGCTCTTTTGGATTACTGCATCCCAGATGCAAGACTCTGCTCTTCTTGGCACTGAATTCCAGTTGCCAAATCCTCAACCAGTTTTCAAGCTCGAAAGAAAACCACTATACAATTGAAAAACCCCAAAATCAGACCAAATATTCTTTAAAAATGATAAATGCAAAAAAATTCAAGATCTAAAAGGAAAGAAAACCTGAGAAGAAAAACTTTCCCCACCTCCATCCAAAACTGAATAGGAGAAACTGTCCAAAACTAAGGAGGGCAGAGCAGAGACACCAACTATAGACATATTCACTGTAACTAAGCACTGGTCAAGGTTAACTTCAACTTAGAGAGGCTCTGCTTGCCAGGTGGGTTCTGGACTGGTTTCGCAGGACTAATGGAAAGGAAATTAACAAGTAAGAAAATTTCTCCTCCCGCACCAGTCCAGAACTTCCAAAGTGGGAAGTACAAAAGCCTTATGAATCTGAATGGGAAGAAGCAAGGGCTGCCTTGAGGACTCCAGCCCCATAGGCTGTATATCCTCCTTGGCCAAAACATCCAATCTGTAATGTTACACGAAAGTGTGTGAAGATGACCAAGTGGCTGCCCTGCAAATGTCCACAGGCATTATCGCATGCACCTCCATCCAAGACAAAGATTGCGCTCTCAGAGTGCACTTGAAAAAACTCAGGGGGTTTCCTACCACAGATCACATAGCCAGAGACAACTTCTTCCTTGCTTTAGCATGCCAGAGTAGCCTTAGAAGCCACTTCTCCTTTACGTGGCCCCTCCAAATAAGAAAAATCTGTTAGACTTGTAAAAGTTATTTGTCACTTCTAAATAATGACTGAGTAACCTGCGGACATCCAAACATCTCAGGGTCTTGAACTTATTCCTACACTCTTCCTGAGAGAAGGCTAGAAGAGAGACTGATCAATTTGAAAAATGGAATTGACTTTTAGAATATAGGAAGGCATTGCTCGAAAGGTTACCGCATCTGAACAAATAATGAGAAAAGGGTCATGGCAAGACAAAGCCTGAATCTCCGATATACTCTGAGTGGAGCAGATAGCCAAGAAGGCAGCCTTTAGAGAAAGATCTTTAAGGGGAATGTGCTTCAACAGCTCAAAGGAAGATGCTACGAAAATCCGCAGCACAAGGTTAAGATCCAATTTGGGAAAGAGAGGGTGGAAAGGAGGACATAACGTTTTTATGTACCGGAGAAAATGAAACATCTCGATGGACCACCATTGAAATACACCCAGCCACTCTCTGTAATGAGATGGCAACCATTTGCACCTTTACAGAATTCAGGGCCAGGCCTTTTTCCAGACCCTTCTGGAGGAAGGCCAGAATACAAGGAAACTCAGACTGCAGGACTCCAAATGACTTTTACTGAAGTCCTCAAACACCAGACTGATATAGGCTACAGAGATGGAAGTCTTCCTTGCTTTCAAAAGGGTGAAAATCAAGAGCAAAGCCATAAAACAAAATCAAGCTGATCTTCCATGATCAATGGACCCTGAATCAACAGACCCAGGGACTCTGGAAAGCGCAAAGGACAACATAACAGTAGCTGCATCAGATCTGCATACCAAGGCCTCCATGGCCAATCTAGAGCCACAAACATGATTCTATTGCTTTCCACTTATACTTTGCGAAGAAACCGGCCGATGAGAGGCCATGGTGAAAGACGTAAAGAAGCTCCCCCATAGACCAAGGCTGAACCAAGGAGTTGATGCCTATGGTGCCAAGTTCCTTTTGACAGCTGAAAAACTGACTAAACTTGGTATTTCTGTGGGTCCCCATCAGATTCATGCAAGGGAGCACACACCACCAAGTGATGAGGTGAAAGGCTTTTTGGACTCAGCTCCCACTCCTCTGGATCAAGAAGAGTCCTGCTGATAAATCTGCCTGCATTTTCTCCTGGTCCACAACGTGAGCTGCAGTCAACAGCCAAAGATTCTGCTCTGTCCACGGGAAGAGAACTTTCTCTCTAACAACACTTCCTGACTGTTGGTGCCCCCTTGTCTGCTCATATAAGCCACCACTGTTGCATTGTTGGAGAGAACACAGACTGCCTTGCCTTTGAGGATAAGCAGGAAATGCTGTAGAACCAATTGGAATGCCCTTGTTTCAAAACTGTTGATCAACCATGAGACCTCTTCTGGAGGCCAAAGGCCCTGAACCATTTGTTGCAGACAATGAGCCCCCCAAACTGTAAGGCTTGCATCTGCTGTAACCATGATCCAAGAAGGTGTGATCGGACTGATCCCCTGGAGCAAGTGAGAAGGTATGATCCACCAGCAGAGAAAGTCCACCACTGAAGCCAGTAGAGGAAGCTGGACTCGGACTCCATAGACCTGCGACTGAAGAGACCATCAAGACAGAAGGGAGGACTGTAGTGGTCTCATGTGTGTCCTGGCCCACAGGACCAGATTCAGTGTTACCAACATTAAACCAAAATTTTGTGGATAATCCTAAGCTATCTGAGAAGGCACAGCGATCACCTTGTTCACTCTCTTCCATAAACATCCAGCCGACTTGCATATCGAAATGTGTCCCCAAATATGCCAGCTGAAGTTTGCTCTTTTGAAATTGATGACCCAGTATAAGCTTTCTAAGGTGTGGGACCAGCTGGCGTGACATTCAGCTGGGCTCTGGATGGGACTTTTCCCGGATCAGCCAGTCATCCAGATTCTATTACCTTCACATTTCAGAAATGCTGCAATGACCACTATAACCTTGGAAAAGACGAGTGGTGTAGTTGCTAGGCTGAAGAATAGCACGTGGAACTGGAAATGTTCCTTAAAATGCAAAAACGGAGGAACCACTGATCCTCTTGCTGGATGGGAATGTGGAAGTTCGCCTCCAACAGATCGAGAGAGCAAAGGTACTCTCCCAGCCTTACTGCTGTGAGTACAGAGCGAAGCGTTTTCATCCAATAGTGGGAAGCTCAGACTGCAGTTCACCCACTTGAGATCCAGGATAGGATGGAAGGAACCATCCTTTTTGGATACCACAAAACAGACTGAATATATTGGCCCTTGCCTCGCTCAGAAGTGGGTAACAGGATCACCGCATGTTAACAGTTGCAGATTCACTAGAGTCTCCTGGACCACACACTGTTTGGCAGGAGAAGAACAGGGAGAAACCATGAAGGCATCACATCTAGAGCATACCCAAGATGAATTATATCCAACACCCACTGATCTGAGATTATCTGGGTCCACTCTTGGTAAAATCTTTGTGACTGCTCACTAGGGTTTACCAGCAAGTGAACCTGCTGCAACTCACTGCATGGCCCTTCCAGACCCAGAGGAAAGGGCAGAGCTTGACTTTGGCTTCCAGAATACATGAGACATCTGGCTTCTGTACCTAGAACACTGAAAAGCTCAGGAAAATATAAAAATGATTGTTTCCCTAGCCTATAATGCCTGGAAGCCTGGAACTGTGCTCATGCCTTTCCAGCCCTATAAAAGGACTGCTCCTTGTCTTCCAGACATCACTGGGGCTTCAGATCTCCTAGATTCTTTATCAACAGTTTCAGATAGTCACCGAACAGCAGTCTAACTTTGAATGCAAGCTTTCCCAAGTGCTAGTTGGACCACAAATCCGCTACCCAGTTGCAAAGCCAAAGGAGCCTCTGAACTGCAACCGACAGGACAACTGACTGGGAAGAACTGCAGAGTAGATCATAGAGGGCAGATACCAGAAAATCAGCAGCTGTCTCCATGCTAGCCACCTCCTCGCTCTCTGGTGGCTACAGGATCCACTGCAGAAAGGCTCACACCACAAGGTATGAACAAATAGAGATTTGAACTTCCACAGCCACAGATGTAAACAAATGCTTCAAAGGGAACCCCCAAGCTTCCTATCCTTGGGATCCTTCAAAGATATACTTCCTTCCACCAGGATGATGGTACAGTTCGTGACTGCCGTAACTAAGGCATGCATTATAGGTGACTGGAAAAATCATTGGTCCATAACCTGAGGAAGAGGATTATACCTTCTATAAAAGCTTCACTCTCCTAAGAGCAGACTCTGGCAACTCTTGCTTAGCCAGCATTACTTCTCCACCCTGAGATGGAGGTGGTGATGTCCTAGTGGGTTTATGAACACTTTCAATAATGGGATCCCAAGCCGGGCTCTTCTCCACCTTAGCCTCTTCAAGATGGAGACAGGAGACAACCTGATCAATGAGGCCCACAATCTTGGGCCTCATTGATCATCCTCCGGACCAAGAGGGATGTCACCCTCCCCTAGGGAGTCAGAACTAGCTGCATCCAGTTGCTCTTCCAACTCCTCCTGACCCTCTTCTTAAGCAGGCCCAGAAATATTTGTAGCTCCCCTATCCCGTTTGAGAGGGATCTCCAATGATAGAGGAGTGGCCTGCATGGGCGTAAGGACATCTGCGGATGTGGGGGCCTCTATAGGCCTTTTCATGGCTTACAAGACCTGGTGTAGGAACCTGAAAAAATCCAGTGAAAAGCCCTGAATTCCCAAGGGGAGAAGAGGCAGTCAGGTCTAAAAAAAAACCTATTAACTCCACACTCGGGGGACACTTGGTGCCCCCCTCCCCCTGGGAACTGCTGATTCTGATGAAAGATGGCTGAACACGCAAGAACTGCAACATAATTGCCACCAACTCTGCAGTTCCTGCATGCTAAAGCTGCCCAAAGACTAAAACTGGCCAGGCCTCCACTGAGGAAGAGACGGCAGCAGTTCCAAGGTAGCTGCCTGTGCAAACTCAGGCCAAACATAACGAGCCTTCCTCCACACCGCACACTGAACTCCACAAGCACTGCATTTGAGGCCAGTCAGACTTTTCTATTGCATTCTGGGGGGCTCCCTCCCCCCAGAATGCAAGCAGACTGCACTGTACCTCAACTACTCACTCAGTTGTCTCTCCCCTGCCCCAACAGGTTTGTCTTGTGCTAATGTCCAACTGCCACCTTAATTCCTCCCTTCACTTGTTTTTGTTTTTTTGGAATGAAGGCTCCTAACAGGAAAGATGGACAAAAGAGGGGTGGAGTGGGGCATAGGACCTTCCCCTTCAGAAAACTTTCAAACTGGTTAAAGGGAGACCACAGCTAAAGTAGCCCTTTTTTCTTTAAGGCGGCAAAGCTTCCCCATCCCCCATTCCAAGCTCTACCTAGTTCCCCTCTGGGACTAGGAGCAGGCTATGATGGCTGCACTGCTGGCCAGAGCCAGTAGCATGGCCTAAGGTCTGATAGAAGCTGGAATCCACCGCAGAGCTGCCATAACACCAGACCCTACCATCTGCTGGAAGCAAAAAATACTGGTTTTCTTCTTAGCTGAACAGTTTACTGATGAGGATGTTGGGGAGAAACCCATGCCAGAGACAGTTTTCAAGAGTGACGATTCAGATGAACTGACTCAAATCATGGTGAACCTAGAAGATGTAGACTGGAAGACTGGACATCCATATGGCAGATGAAATATAATGTGGACAAGTACAAGGTGTTGCATATAGGGAAAAATAAACCATGATGTAGTTACACATTAGGTTCCATTTTAGGAATTATCACTCAGGAAAAAGATCTGGGCGTCATAGTTGATATTACATTGAAATCATCGGCTTAGTGTGTTGTGGCGGTCAAAAAAGCAAATATTAGGAATTATTAGAAAGGGAATGGCAAAACGGAGAATGTCATAATGCCTCTATCACTCAATGGTTAGACCGCACCTTAAATACTGTGTGTAATTTCTGGTTGCTGCCTCTCAAAAAAGATATAGTTGCACTGGATAAAGTACAGATAAGGGCGACCAAAATGATAAAAGAAATGGAACAGCTCCACTATAAGGAAAAGCTAAAAAGGATAGGGCTGCTCAGCTTAAAGAAAAATCTTGGGGGGGGGGAGATATGATAGAGGTCTACAAAATCATGAAAGGACTTGAACAGGAAAATGTGAAACTTATTATTTCGGATAATACAAGGACTTTGGGGAATTCACGAAGTTATCAAATAGCACATTTAAAAGAAATCGGAGAAAATTCTCTCACTCAATGCATAATCAAGCTCTGGAATTTATTGCCAGAGGATGTGGTTAAAGAAAACAGTGTAGCTGGGTTTAAAAAAGTTTTGGATAAATTCCTGGAGGAGTAATCCATAAACTGCTCTTAATCAATAGAGAATAGCCACTGCTTGTTGCTGGAATTAGTATCATGGGATATATTTAATGCTTGGGTACTTGCCAGGGACTTGTGATTGAATTGGCAACTGTTGGAGACAGGATACTGGGCTTGATGGACCCTTGGTCTGACCCAGTATATCAAATCATATGTACTTATGCATCACTCCTAACTAATGGCGATGTCATCATCCTGGGCAAACAATGTTCTCTGCTTCCATCTGTTGGTAGAGGGAAACAACCCACCTATGTTACCTGGATGGGTAACAGGATGAAGTGGAATAGGATTTTCTATTCTACTTACTGTTTTAGCTATTTAGAGCAATAGCCTTATCATCCATGCATATCAGTAATGTTTGTTTATGAACATTTGATATTCTGTCTTTTCCAAGTTATTATTAAAGCAGATTACAATCAAAATTATTACAGTAGTGTCAATGTACAATCAAAACAAAACAAACAGAAGCACATTCCAACAAAACTGATATAATAAAGTCACTTTTTATTTTCCCGAGTATGAATTTAAAAATGGCAAGTAGGATCAGTAGCCACAGTGTGTGTGTGTGTGTGTGTGTGTGTGTGTGTGGGAGCCTCAGGTTCAGTTTGCAAGTTCTAGTTCAACATCTTGTTCTGGTAGGGGCTAGGAATGCTAGCCAAAGTGCAACAGTGATACCTACTGTTCAGGCTGAGTATACTGAACTGGTCCAGGAGACAACTATAGTGTGTGGTCCATGAATAAGCATTGCTCCTGAGGTGGCTGAGATAAATTATACGGGAGAAATGTTAAAATTGGGAGGCAATCCTAGGTTCTGTCAAATATAAATGTGATAGCGTGGCGGTAGCCTTTAACGTCAGGAAGGGTGATAAGAGGACCGAAAAACCAGTCTGGACTGTGGCCTCTCTCATAGAAAAGCCTTTTTATTATTTATATCATCTCAGCAGTCTGTCTCAAAAGTTAGGATATTCATACTTACAATTTTAGAATAGTATCTGGTGTATTCTCCTCCTGTTCTAGGCTTCCTTGTTCCTCCCAGGACCTGAGCTTTTATTTCCCTCGCTAGGAAAACGACCTGTGACTTGGATTCCCACTCTAGGAGGTTTTTAAGGTGGACCAGGTTAAATGCTTTTAAGATGTCCTGGGGATCTCTCTTATATATCCCTTCACAGCAAGTGCATGATGCCATAGAACCAATCTTAAAAGGATGTGGCTGAAAACATTAAGGCAAAAATTAGCATTCAAAAGGTACCAGGTATTTTAGAAAGTTGAGGACATAAGAGAATATTTGGAAAAGCTGAGAAAAGCAGAGAAGGTATTCAAAATGGCAAAGTTGGGAACAGCAGTAAAGACAGCTAATGTGATAAAACTAGGCTATTTTCAGGTATAATAGAAGAGAATGAGCAGAAGTGATTGCAAGACCTAGAGGAGAAAAGAAGTGTGGAGGACCATGAGGAAAAAGCAGAAATGTTAAATACTTTTCTTCGGTGTTTACAGAAGGGGCTAGAGAATGAGGTCTGACATATATGCCACATAATTTACAGAACAAGAGAATTTGCACAGAACTAGGAAGCTAAATGTAGACAAAGCTGTAGGGTCAAATAAGATACACATGGAAAAATTACACTTACCTGATTTCCTTTCCTCTAATGAGGGCAGGCCAATACCCACCAATAGGTTATGCATCTCTGCCAGCAGGTGGAGACGGAGAAAAGCTGAATTCATGGCCATATTTTATTTATTTATTATTTTTTTTATATACTGACATTTGATCTCAATCGAGATATCACACCGGCTTACATTCAGGTACTGTAGGTATTTCTCTATCCCCAGAGGGCTTACAATCTAAGTTTTTGTACCTGAGGCAATGGAGGGTAAAGTGACTTGCCCAAGGTCACAAGGAGCGACAGCAGGAGTCAAAACCTGGTCTCCTGGTTCACAGTCCACTGCTGTAACCACTAGGCTATTCCTCCTCCCTTATAGTCTCACCCCAACATCAGCCTGTCAGTAGTGTCTAGGAAAAGCCAAATTGTGGACAAACTGATTATACTTGAACATTAACAATCAACCAGTCATGCTTCCAATCCAACAGGAACACTGATTCAGACAAAAGTAGCAACATATGCATTAAACTAAAGGTCTAGAAAGCCACTTACCAGTCTTCATTGAAGAGCAGGAATCATATTTTGCAATGTTCACCCTGAAAAGGCTAACCATAATTTCAACATCAGAAGCCTAAGGTGGGGTCTGGGATTGACCTACCCTCAGAGGAAAGGAAATTATCAGGTAAGTAATAATTTCTCCTTCCTCTGCATTCTGGCAGGTCAATCCCAACCAGTGGAATGTACCATAGCTAATCCTGAAAAGGGCGGGAGTCTGCCACTGGTCCAGTCAAAACCATCCGGGTGAAGGCGGTGTCCCTCCCTAGCCCAAACAACCAAGTGATAATGCTTGGAAAAGGTGTGTAAAAATGACCACATTGCCGCTCGGCAAATCTCAGCGGGCAACAATGAAGTTCTGCCCACAATATCGCCTGAGCCCTCTTGGAATGAGGTCTAATCTGTTTCGGCAAAGCAACCTCAGCAGCCACATAGGTGGCCATAATGACTTCCTTAACCCAATGGGCTATCGTTGCCAGTGTCCTGGATGTAATAAATGATTGCTTCATGGAGCAATTGGTTCAGGAACCAACAAGAGAGGGAGCTATTTTAGATTTAATTCTTAGTGGAACGCAGGATTTGGTGAGAGAGGTAACTGTGGTGGGGCCACTTGGCAACAGTGATCAAAACATGATCAGATTTAAACTAATAACTGGAAGGGGGACAATAAGTAAATCTGCAGCTCTAACACTAAACTTTCAAAAGGGAAACTTTGATAAAATGAGGAAAATAGCTAGAAAAAAACATAAAGGTACAGCTGCAAAGGTTAAAAGTGTTCAATAGGCTTGGACATTGTTTAAAAATACAATCCTAGAGGCGCAGTCCATATGCATTCTACGCATTAAGAAAGGTGGAAGGAAGGCAAAACGATTACCGTCATGGTTAAAAGGTAAGGTGAAAGAAGCTATTTTAGCCAAAAAAAATCCTTCAAAAATTGGAAGAAGGATCTATCTGAAGAAAATAAGATAAAACATAAGCAATGCCAAGTTAAGTGTAAAACATTGATAAGCCAGGCGAAGAGAGAATTTGAAATGAAGTTGGCCATAGAGGCAAACACTCATAATAAAAAGTTTTTTAAATATATCCAAAGCAAGAAACCTGTGAGGGAGTCGGTTGGACCATTAGATGACCGAGGGGTTAAAGAGGCTCTTAGGGAAGATAAGGCCAATGCAGAAAAACTAAATGAATTCTTTGCTTCTGTGTTTACTAATGAGGATGTTGGGGAGATACCAGTTCCGGAGATGGTTTTCAGGGGTGATGAGTCAGACGAACTGAACGAAATCACTGTGAACCTGGAAGATATAGTAGGCCAGATTGACAAACTAAAGAGTAGCAAATCACCTGGACCGGATGGTATGCATCCTAGGGTACTGAAGGAACTAAAAAATGAAATTTCTGATCTATTAGTTACAATTTGTAACGTATCATTAAAATCATCCATTGTACCTGAAGACTGGAGGGTTGCCAAGGTAACCCCAATATTTAAAAAAGGCTCCAGGGGCGATCCGGTTAACTATAGACCAGTGAACCTAACTTCAGTGCCGGGAAAAATAGTGGAAACTATTCTCAAGATAAAAATCGTAGAGCATATAGAAAGACATGATTTAATGGAACACAGTCAACACTGATTTACCCAAGGGAAGTCTTGCCTAACAAATCTGCTTCATTTTTTGAAGGGGTTAATAAACATGTGGATAAAGGTGAACCGGTAGATGTAGTGTATTTGGATTTTCAGAAGGCGTTTGACAAAGTCCCTCATGAGAGGCTTCTACGAAAACTAAAAAGTCATGGGATAGGAGGCGATGTCCTTTCGTGGATTACAAACTGGTTAAAAGACAGGAAACAGAGAGTAGGATTAAATGGTCAATTTTCTCAGTGGAAAAGGGTAAACAGTGGAGTGCCTTAGGGATCTGTACTTGAACCGGTGCTTTTCATTATATATATAAATGATCTGGAAAGGAATACGACGAGTGAGGTTGAATAATTTTGTATCATCTGCAAATTTGATAGAGTAGTTAAATCATAAGCAGACTGTGATACATTACAGGAGGACCTTGCAAGACTGGAAGATTGGGCATCCAAATGGCAGATGAAATTTAATGTGGACAAGTGCAAGATGTTGCATATAGGGAAAAATAACCCTTGCTGTAGTTACATGATGTTAGGTTCTATATTAGGAGCTACACCCAGGAAAAAGATCTAGGCATCATAGTGGATAATACTTTAAAATAGTCGGCTCAGTGTGCTGCAGCAGTCAAAAAAGCAAACAGAATGTTAGGAATTATTAGGAAGGGAATGGTTAATTAAACGGAAAATGTCATAATGTCTCTATATCGCTCCATGGTGAAACCACACCTTGAATACTGTGTACAATTCTGGTCGCCACATCTCAAAAAAGATATAGTTGTGATGGAGAAGGTACAGAGCAGGGCAACCAAAATGATAAAGGGGATGGAACAGCTCCCCTATGAAAAAGGCTGAAGAGGTTAGGGTTGTTCAGCTTGGAGAAGAGACGGCTGAGGGGGGGGGATATGATAGAGGTCTTTAAGATCATGAGAGGTCTTGAATGAGTAGACGTGAATCGGTTATTTACACTTTCGAATAATAGAAGGACTAGGGGGCATTCCATGAAGTTAGCAAGTAGGACATTTAAGACTAATCAGAGAAAATTCTTTTTCACTCAACGCACAATAAAGCTCTGGAATTTGTTGCCAGAGGATGTGGTTAGTGCAGTTAGTGTAGCTGGGTTCAAAAAAGGTTTGGATAAGTTCTTGGAGGAGAAGTCCATTAACAGCTATTAATCAAGTTTACTTAGGGAATAGCCACTGCTATTAATTGCATCAGTAGCATGGGATCTTCTTAGAGTTTGGATAATTGCCAGGTTCCTGTGGCCTGTTTTGGCCTCTGTTGGAAACAGGATGCTGGGCTTGATGGACCCTTGGTCTGACCCAACATGGCAATTTCTTATGTTCTTATAACTAGAGAGCACTCCATGAAGTTAGCAAGTAGCACATTTAAAACTAATTGGACAAAATTCTTTCACTCACACAATTAAGTTCTGGAATTTGTTGCTAGAGGATGTGGTTAGTGCAGTTAATGTAGCTGGGTTTAAAAAAGGTTTAGGTAAGTTCTTGGAGGAGAAGTTCATTAACTGCTATTAATCTAGCTGACTGAGGGAATAGCCACTACTATTAATGGCATCAGTGGCATGGGATCTACTTAGTGTTTGGGTACTTCCCAGGTACTTGTAGCTTGGATTGGCCACTGTTGAAAATAGGATGCTGGGCTTGATGGATCTAACCCAGTATTGCAATGTCTTGTGTCTCTTATGTGTGCTTGCCAAAACTGGATGCCCAAACCGGGTGTCCAGGTATACACACGCTCAAGGAATGCCCAAGGTGTGAATCCAGAAACAAAGATGCCCAATTTTTGGATGTATGGTTGACAAATGACGCACAATACGGATTCGCAGGCTTGCACAGACGGCACACAGGGAAGATGCACAAAATCACCCTCGTGGCCTGCCACATGCCAAAAAAGGGAGAAGCTTGAGAGCGGGGCATAGCCAAATGGTCTGCTCAACTCTCCATGCCTGAACTACCCTCCACACCTCGCCAGAATCCCCACAGATGTGGAGCGGGAAGGCCAAATGCAGAAGGATACAGATCCAGTAGGATTACCCCTCTTTTTATTTTAAATATAAAAACTTACCGGAGCTTAGCTCTCCCTGGCTGACAGCAGGAACAGGTCCTGTCTAAGGGGAGGGGGAAGGGGAGAGGGCAAAAAGCCTTCACCGCAGAGCTTCTCTTGGCTTGCAAATGCTAATTGAATTTTAAGTCCACGCCAGGCAAGGCTACCGGACTGAGGGCACTCTGAGGGAGGGACTGAACGATATCACCTCAGGAGGCAAGCAGTGCAACACAGATGTCTCATCTTTGTGATCTATCCTTTTGTACTTCTTTACTTTCTTTTACTCACAGGCAATCCCGTGCAGGCAAATAAATGTCCACCATCTGATGGAGATGGAGAATACTGGTAGGCTGATGTTGGGGGCGTGACTATATAGCCGTGATGTCAGCTTTTGCTTCATCTGCTAGTAGAGGTGCATAACCCAGTGGTGGTGGTGGTGGGGACTGACCTGCCAGAATGCAGAGGAATAAAAGATTAATGGAGCTTACATGTTCTAGCAGGTCCAATGATAGTTCTGTTCAATTATCTTTTGGGGACAAGAGTGATTCCACGGGCCTTGAGATGGCCGGATGTGCTCTCTCTCTATAAAAGTAGTAAAGGGCAAGGCTAAATACTAAAGGACTGTTAGTCTTTCTTCAAAAGTGGATAAATTAATGGAAACTCTACTACAAGAAAGGATAGTAAAGTATCTTGAATCCAGGACACAGGGTTTAACCAAAAGGAGAAAGTGTCAGATAGCAAATGTTACTTATCTGTAACAGGTGTTCTCACAGGACAAGCAGGATGGTAGTCCTCATATATGGGTGACATCATCAGGATGGAGCCCAATCATGGAAAACTTCTGTCAAAGTTTCCAGAACTTTGACTGGCCCCTACTGGGCATTGCCCAGCATGGCACTAACCCTACAGCCAGAAGGGTTCCCCCTTCATTCTTATATGAAAGCTACAGGCAGTGCCGAAAAATAAAACAACAAATGTTACGAACCCAACACCGCGGGGCGGCGGGCGGGTTTCGTGAGGACTAACATCCTGCTGTCCTGTGAGAACACCTGTTACAGGTAAGCAACATTTGCTTTCTCACAGGACAAGCAGGATGGTAGTCCTCACATATGGGTGGAGTACTGAGCTGAAGATGTCCGAACATGCCACCAAATGTACCCAACGGCGTGCAACAGGCAGAACAACTGGGGGTGGAATTTGGTAGAGGGCATCCTGAACCCCCCACCGGGCAGGCGGAAGGGTGTTGGTACGTGACGTTGGAAATTAGGGTTACGCAGGACAGCTGGCCGAAGATAGAATCTTGTCTTCCGGCTTTGTCCGAGCAATAGTGGGCTGCAAAAGTGTGGAGGGAACTCCAGGTGGCATCCCTGCAAATGTCAGGAAGCGGCATCGATCGAAGGTGTGCTACTGAAGTCACCATGGCTCTCACAGAGTGTGCTTTAACACGATCTTGAAAAGGAATGCCTGCTTGCTGATAGCAAAGAGATATGCAGTCCGCTAACCAGGAGGAGAGAGTCTGCTTACCCACAGGTTGCCCCAATTTGTTGGGGTGGAACGAGACGAATAACTGCGTGCTCGTCCTGTGGGCAACTGTATGGTCTAGATAAAAGCTAGAGCCCGTTTGCAGTCAAGGGTATGCAGAGCCTGTTCCCCTGGACTGGAATGGGGCCTGGGAAAGAAGGTAGGTAGTATGATGGATTGATTAAATGTGAAACTCCGAAACTAGCTTAGGGTGAGTGCAGAGTACCGCCCGGTCCTGCAGGAGTTTAGTGTAAGGCAGATAGGTAACTAGGCCTGTAAATCACTAACCCTGCGAGCTGAGGTGATAGCCAAAAGGAAAATCATTTTCCAAGTGAGATATTTTAGATCACAGGAGTGAAGAGGTTCGACTGGTGGATTCATGAGCCGACCAAGAACCAGGTTAAGGTCCCAAGAAGGGGCCGGAATACGTAAAGGAGGCTTGATGTGGAGCAAGCCCTTCAGAAAGCGTGTTACAAGGGGTTGTGTACTGAGATAGGGACATCCCCGACCCCTTTATGGAAGGTGGCTACCGCACTGACATGCATTCTGATGGAAGATGTCTTGAGACCAGACTCCGACAGATGCCAGAGATAGTCCAAAAACTGTGGGATTGGACAGGAAAAGGGATCAAGGGACTGAGAAGTGCACCATTAGGTAAACCTTTTCCATTTATAGGAGTAAGATTTTCTTGTGGAAGGCTTCCGTGAAGCAATCAAGACACGGGAAACTGGGTCTGAAAGGTTAAGTGGTTGAAGGATTAACCTTTCAACATCCATGCCGTCAGGGAAAAGGCCTGAAGATTGGGATGGCATAGGCTCCCGTTGTTTTGAGTGATCAGAAGCTGGTTCTATCCCAAGGGAATGTGCCCGCAGATGGAGAGATCCTGTAGTATTGGAAACCACACTTGGCGTGGCCAGTGAGATGCTATCAGGATCATGGTTCCCTTGTCCTGACGTAACTTCACGAGAGTCTTCGAGAGAAGAGGAAGTGGAGGGAATACATAAAGCAGACCGGTTGCCCATGAGAGGGAGAATGCATCTCTGGGCTGGGAGCCTTTGCTGCGAATGAGGGAGCAGTAATGGTCCACTTTGTGGTTCTGAGGGACGCAAAGAGGTCTGTCTGAGGATGACCCCATTGTCGGAAGATGGTTTGCTACAGAGGGGTTGAGAGACCACTCGTGCGGTTGGAAGACACGACTCAGTTTGTCTGTTAGAACATTGTCCACTCCCGGCAAGTAGGTGGCCCTGAGGTACATTGAGAGGGAGAGAGCTTCCGCCCAAATCTGCGCAGCTTCCTGACACAGAAGGAAGGAGCCTGTGCCTCCCTGCTTGTTGATGTACCATATGGCCACCTGGTTGTCCATCTGAATCGGGATGACTTGATTGGAAAGGCAATCCTGAAAAGCTCTGAGAGCATATCACATTGCTCGAAGCTCCAGGAAATTTATCTGGTGTTTGGCTTCCTCTGGAGACCAAAATCCTTGCGTTTGCAGATCGTTCACATGGGCTCCCCACCTGAGGTTGGAAGCGTCGGTGGTAAGAATGACTTGACTATCTGGCACATGAAAGGGCAATCCCTGGAGGAGATTGCTCTGATTCTTCCACCAAGCGAGAGACAGACGGAGTGAGTTGGTGATGTGGACAATGGCCGACAGAGGCTGAACAGCTTGAATCCATTGTGACTTCAGAGTCCAATGCATGAGTCTCATGGCCAAGCGGGCCATCGGTGTAACATGGACTGAGGACGCCATGTGACCTAGGAGGACGAGAAATTGGCGTGCAGTCGCAGTATTTTGAGACTGTAACTGGTGAGCGAGAGATGCAAGAGTTAACACTCGTTGTCGAGGTAGAAAAGCTTTTGCCTGTAAGGTGTCCAAGTCTGTCCCAATGAACGACAAGATTTGAGATGGGAATAAATAGGTTTTCCCGTAATTGATGAGAAATCCTAGTGAAATGAGAGTGTGTAGAGTCAAAGCAAGGGACGACCGAGCCGCTTGCTGGGTTGGGGCCCTGATTAACCAGTCGTCCAGATAGGGGTAGACGTGAACACCTTTTCTGAGAAAAGCTGCAACAACTACAAGACATTTGGTAAAGACTCGTGGTGCAGATGCCAGGCCGAATGGAAGCACTCTGTATTGATAGTGCTTGGGGCCTGCTAAAAACCTCAGGTATATGCGATGAGTTGGAGTTATCTTGGAGGTCCAGAGAGCAGAGCCAGTCTCCTCTTTGTAGAAGAGGTAGAAGCGATCCCAAGGTAACCTTGAACTTTTCCCACTGGAGGTACTTGTTGAGAGCACGTAGGTCCAGGATTGGACGAACACCCCCCGATTTTTTGGGGATCAGAAAGTATCGGGTATAGAACCCTAGGCCTTGCTGCGAGTACGGAACGGGTTCTATTGCTCTTGACTGGAGAAGGAGGGAGACCTCTTGTTCCAGAAGAATGGAGTGGTCGGACGTTCTCTACGTCTGCTGAGGTGGGGAGTCCGGTGGCAGGGTGAGAAAGTTCAGATGGTAACTCTGAGCAATGATTGCCAATACCCATTGGTCGGTTGTGATTGACTGCCACATGTTGAGAAAATGGCACAATCGACCTCCTACTAGTATGTTTGGAAGAGGAATCTGGTTGCTGCTCTCCACGCGGAAGTCAAAAACCTGAAGCAGGTCCTGGCTGGGGAGCTGCTTGTGGTTTCTGCTTTCAGACTTGGCGAGGTTGAGGTTTCTGATAAGGTCTCGTAGTACGGGACTTTGCTGGTGGTGGGTAGGCCTTCCTTGGATGGGAGAAAGGCTTCTTAGAGTCCTTCCTGAAGGGCTGTCTTGAGGAGAAGTCTGAAGGCATTGAAGAGAGCTGTTTAAGGGTCTCATGATGGTCTTTTAATTCAGCCACCATTCGTTGAACCGTTCACCGAACAGATTATCTCCCACACTCGGCAGGTTGGACAACCGGTCCTGCACTTCTGGGCGAAGGTCAGAAGATTTAAGCCAGGCCCACCATCTTACTGAAATGGCAGCTGCAGACACTCTGGTAGAGTAGGAGAAGGTGGTGAAGGTAAGTCATCGGTGTCTGTTGAAGTATCATCACCCCAAGTATCATAAGGATCAGCAGACTGTCCTGTAGGACGAGAAGGGGGTTGGATACCTGAAGGCCCCGGGCGAGGCTCCGAATAAAATCAAAGGAATCGCCGGAGGCACAGATGATGGCATGGAAGGCATCGGTGCAGGCATCAATGGCGCCGATGGATGTATCAGCAACGATGGATGAATTGGTGACGAGGGACGTATTGGCATCGATGGCTGAGGTAAAACTCCCGATGGAGGAATGTGGAACGGTGTTTCTCCTCCCGATGAAGCTGTCCTCGGGGAGGGCATCAGAATCAGAGACCCGAGATCCATCGGTGGAAGGGCGGCCATCAGCGCCTCCATCCTGGACAGCAACGGCACCAGCGCTGCCGGAATCGGGTCGATGACAGGTTCCAAATCGGTGTCGGTGCCAGAGGAACCTGGAGACGTTGCATCGCCTTGTTGATGGCCTCCTGAACCAGCCGGTCCAGTTCTTCTCGAAGACCTGGAGCAAGCAGCCCCGGCTCCGGAACAGAAGAGGGAGGCAGAGGCACAGCCGAAGGGACCACCTTTTCAGGCGGAATCGCGGATCCCAAACCCCGATCGGGTGAGGGTGGCCTCGATGACCCGGTCGCAGGAATGGTCGGTGCCTTTCCTGGATGGGGCTTCTTCGACGGTGGCTCGGACAGTGGCTCGGTCCATGACTTCACTCCCGACGGTACGAGTCTTGCGATGTCGATGATGATGTCTCTCCCTGCAATCCCCTCGATCCTGAGGGGGAGTAGCGGGTGTCGATGGCCGTGAAGACGTCGATGGTGGTCAGTCACCGGCTGGTGGTTGATGCTGGTGCGAAGTCTACGGTGCCAGTTCCGATGACATCGATGCAATGGACAGAGTCAGGGTCTGAGCACGGAAGCGGAGTTCCATCTTCTCCATTCTGGCTTTGCGACCTTTTGGTGTCATGACGGCACATTTGGTGCAAGTCAGGACATCATGCTCACGGCCTAAACACATTACACAGACTCCATGGGGGTCTGTGATAGACATGGTGTGAGTACAGTCCAGCCACCGATGGAACCCCAACGCCATGGCCATTGAAAAAATTTGAGCCGCGGTACAGTTGACGGCCGGTAGGCCGCAAGGGCCAAACTAGACGGTAATCGACGGAAAAACGGAGAAAAACTTACCGGAGTACCGCAGTCGAAGAAAAGTTAGAGGAGGGACCCCTGTGGGGCAATTTAACTTTAAATAATTCTGTGAAGAAAATTCCTGTCAGGAATCACTTTAGAGCTCCTAAACCGCGAGGCTACTGCTGCGGAAGGGGGACCCCTGCTGGCTGCAGGGTTAGTGCCATGCTGGGCATGCCCAGTAGGGGCCAGTCAAAGTTCTGGAAACTTTGACAGAAGTTTTCCGTGATTGGGCTCCATCCTGATGTCACCCATATGTGAGTGAGGACTACCATCCTGCTTGTCCGTTGAGAAAAATCTGATCAATGCAAAGCTTTTGATAGTGTCCTGCAAAGGATGCACATAAATAAGCAGAACAGCCTGGGTGAGGGCTCCAAAATGGTGGTCTAAATTAGGAACAGATTGAGGGATAGGCAGGGGGTATAAAATTAATTCTGAGGGAAGGATGATAATTAGTAGAGTGCCTCAGAGATGTCTGTCCCAGCTCCTGCTCTGTTCGAATATCTTTGTGAGAAATTTCACAGACAGATTAGGGTTTTTTCCTCCAGATTACACTGGAGTATGCAAGAGCTTGGTAGTTATGATTTAATACTCGGAAAGTGCAGACTTGTAAGTTTAGTATACAGAAATCCAAGGGAACAGTACACAGTAGGGAATAAAATATGCATCTATCAGGAGAAATATCAGGGGTGTTTGTGTCCAAGGATCTTAATAAAGCAAAAATGTGATTAAGGAAATGTAACTTGTGTCAGAGGAATGCAAGGATGAATAGGGAAAGGCATAACCAGTAGAAAAAAAAAAGGCAGGTTCTAATGCTTCTGTACAGGTCATTGGTGAGACCTTTCCTAGAATATCATGTCCAATTCTAGACACTTACCTCCATAAAGGATGTAGACAGGGTGGACCATCCACAAAGGTTTGCACCAAAAGCCATATGGGATAACATGTAAGGATCTAAATATATAACCTAGAGGAAAGATAAGAAGGATATCATTTATTTATTTATTTATTTTTAATTTTTATATACCGGAATTCCTGTATACAATACAAATCAATCCGGTTTACATTAAACAATAAATTGCCCTGGTTGGGACAGTCCAGCCTGGGCTTATTACAAGGAACATTGAGAAGTGACCATAATAAATTAACATTTAACATTAAACAGAACGTGTGTTCAACTTTTTTTTACAAAGAACTATAGTAGCGACAACCGGGCTACCAAACATTATACAAGAATACAATTATATATTATATGATTTATAATATTATAATTATAATTTTATGATATAATTTATAATTATATCATAAAAATATTCAACTCTCTCAGAGATATAAACATAACGCACAAGAAGCAAACCCATTTCAGAGAAACTAATGCTCTAGAATAGTTGTTTCTAAACTCGTACTGGAGGACTCCCAGCCAGTTGAGTTCTCAGGATATCCACAGTGAATATGCACAAAATAAATCTGAATGACTGCCTCTGCTGGGAACCACTGTTCAGAACAAGTGGTCATAGTATGAGACTCCAAGAGGACAAACTCAGGGCATCATCATAGTAATATAATAAGTGGCAGAAAAGGACACAAATGGCCCATCCAGTCTGCTCAGAAAAATGTTTCAGGGTTGTAACTGCTGTTCTGTGCAGAATACACCCCAGCATCTTCTATTTTGGTTTGCAACTGCATTTCCATGCATGTTACTCCAGTGCTTTCTTACCATATTAAGGACCCTGTGCATTTATCCTATACCTTCTTGAATTCTTGTACTATTTTTTTCTCTTACAACCTCCACTGGAAGGACATTCCAAGTACTCACCATTCTTTGTGAAAAAAAAAATATATATTTCTTATGTTGGTTCAAAAGTCTGCCCTCTCAGAGCTTCATATCATGGTCCCTAGTTCCAGAATATATTTCCCATTGAAAAAGGTTTCCCTCTTGCCTCAGAAAATATTTCTTCAGAGAAAGGGTGAGTGACACATGTAATTGCCTCCCAGTAGAAATTATGGAGTTAAAAACAGTAATGCAATTTAAAAAAAACATGGGATAGTCACAGAGGATCCTTAGTTGTGAAGAAATGAGGAGAAAGTCAGATCAACTGTGGTCTACAGCATTGCACAAAGAATGAATTGGGAAGAGTAGATGGCCTTTCTGGTCTTTATCTGCTGTCATAGTCTGTCTTTCTAATACTAATTTTCATTAGACTGTAAGCCTGAATAAGCTAACCAAGGCAAATAGTATCTAGTTAAAATAGCAGAGTTGCTTACCTGTAACAGGTGTTCTCACAGGACAGCAGGATGTTAGTCCTCACATATGGGTGACATCATCAGGATGGAGCCCAATCACGGAACACTTTTGACAAAGTTTCCAGAACTTTGACTTGCACCTACTGGGCATGCCCAGCATAGCACCAACCGTGCAGCCAGCAGGGGTCCCCCTTCAGTCTCGTCTTATAGTAAAAAGTACAGGCGAAAAATAAAATAATAAATCATAAGCGAACCCAACTCCGTGGGGTGGCGGGCAGGTTTCATGAGAACTAACATCTTGCTGTCCTGTGAGAACACCTGTTACAGGTAAGCAACTCTGCTTTCTCACAGGACAAGCAGGATGGTAGTCCTCACATATGGGTGAGTACCGAGCTGAGTATGCCCTAGCAATGCACCAAATGCACCCAAAGACGTGCAACAGGCACAAGAATTGGGGCGGAATTTGGTAGAGGGCATCCTGAATCCTTCCGGGTTGGCAGAAGGATGTTGGTACCTCAGTTCGCAAATAAGTTGCGAATCTTGTCTGCCAGCCTTGTCTAAACAATAATGGGCTGCAAAGGTGTGGAGAGAGCTCCAGGTAGCAGCCTTACAGATGTCAGCAAGCGGCACCAAGCATAGGTGCACTACTGATGTTGCCATGGCCCTGACAGGAGTGTGCTTTAACACTGTCTTGAAGCGGAATGCCTGCCTGCTGGTAACAAAAGGAAATACAGTCTGCTAACCAGGAGGAGAGAGTCTGCTTACTCACAGGTTTGCCCAATTTGATGGGATCGAAGGAAACAAACAATTGAGTGCATTTCCTGTGGGCAGCTGTATGGTCTAGATAAAATGCTAGAGCACGTTTACAGTCAAGGGTATGCAGAGCCCATTCTGCTGGGTTTGAGTGGGGCCTGGGAAAGAAGGTGGGTAGTATAATGGATTGATTGATATGAAGCTTCGATACTACCTTAGGCTAAAACAGGGGGTGAGTGTGGAGTACTACCCCGTCATGCAGAAATTTAGTGTAAGGCGGGTAGGTGACTAAGGCCTGTGACTCACTAACTCTGTGAGCAGATGTGACCACCAAAAGAAAAATCATCTTCTAGGTGAGATGGCAGAGATCACAGGATTGCAGAGGCTCAAACGGCGGTTTCATGAGCCGCCCAAAACCAAGTTGAGGTCCCAGGAAGGGGCCAGAGGGCGTAGTGGAGGTTTAAAGTGGAGCAAGCCCTTCAAAAAGTGTGTTACAAGGGGTTGTACTGAAATAGGTATATCCCCAACACCTTTATGGAAGGCGGCTACCACACTGACATGTACCCTTATAGAAGAAGCTTGGAGACCTGACTCTGACAGATGCCAGAGATAGTCCAAAAACTTTGGTGTGGAACAAGTGAAGGGATCGATGGACATGGAAGTACACCATACCGTCAACCTGTTCCATTTGTAACTATAAGACTGCCTTGTGGAAGGCTTTCGTGAAGCTATTAGGACATGGGAAACCGGCTCTGAAAGGTTAAGAGGTTGAAGTATTAACCTTTCATCATCTAGGCAGTCAGGGAGAGGGCCTGGAGGTTGGGGTGATGAAGGCAGCCATTGTTCTGAGTGATCAGAAGCAGGTCCTTCCCCAGGGAATATGCCGGTGTACTGATAGGTCGTGGAGAATTGGAAACCAGACCTGGCGAGGCCAATGAGGGGCTATGAGAATCATTAGTCCCTTGTCCCTTCGCAACTTCATGAGAGTCTTCGAAATGAGTGGAAGTGGGGGGGTACGCATAAAGGAGACCGCTGGCCCACGAGAGGGAGAAAGCGTCTCTTGGTTGAAGATGTTGGCTGCGAGTGAGAGAGCAGAAGTTCCCTACTTTGCGGTTGTGAATTGATGCAAAGAGGTCTATGTGAGGGTAACCCCAACGTTGGAATATTGAGTCTGCTACAGTGGGGTTGAGGGACCCCTCGTGTGGTTGAAAAGTGTGATTCAGCTTGTCTGCCATTACATTGTCCACTCCTGGCAAGTAGCTGGCCCTGAGGTACATCGAGTGGGAAAAGGCTTCCGCCCATATCTGTGCAGCTTCCTGACACAGGAGGTAGGAGCCTGTTCCCCCTTACTTGTTGATGTACCACATGGCCACCTGGTTGTCTGTTTGAATCAGGATGACTTGGTTGGAAAGGTGATCCTGAAAAGCCCTGAGAGCATATCTGATTGCATGAAGCTCCAGGAAATTTATTTGGTGTTTGGCTTTCTCTGGAGACCAAATGCCCTGAGTTTGCAGGTTTGCAACATGTGCACCCCAGCCAAGGTTGGAGGCTTCTGTTGTCAAAGTTATTTGAGGTTCTGGAGCCTGAAATGGAAGGCCTTGAAGCAGATTGGATTGGTTTATCCACCAAGCCAGCGATTAGCGGAGCTGGTTGGTGATGTGGACAATGGTGGACATTGGCTGAGAAGACTGAATCCACTGCGATTTTAGAGTCCACTGCATTACTCTCATGGCCAGGTGTGCCATGGGAGTGACGTGCACCGAGGAGGCCATATGACCCAGTAAGATCAGAAAGTGACGTGCAATTGAGTGTTGTCGAGACTGCAGTCGATGGGCCAGAGAGGTGAGAGTGAAAGCTCGATCCTGAGGTAGGAAGGCTTTCGCTTTTAGAGTGTCCAAGTCCGCCCCTATGAACGATAGGGCTTGAGAGGGAACTAGCCTGGATTTTGGATAGCTTATGAGAAACCCTAGGGAGATCAGGATATGGCACATGAGACGTAGAGACGTCAGTGCAGCTTGCTGAGTAGGAGCCCTGATCAACCAATCGTCGAGATAGTAGACGTGGACACTGACTCTTGAGAAAGGCAGCTACCACTACAAGGCACTTGATGAAGACTCGTGGGGCAGATGCTAGGCCGAATGGTAACACTCGATATTGGAAGTGTTTTGGGCCTACTAGGAACCGCAGGAATCTGCCATGTGACGGAGTAATGGAAATGTGTGTGTAGG
Source organism: Rhinatrema bivittatum (assembly GCF_901001135.1). Lineage (NCBI taxonomy): Eukaryota > Metazoa > Chordata > Amphibia > Gymnophiona > Rhinatrematidae > Rhinatrema > Rhinatrema bivittatum. The sequence continues at coordinate 238,547,145 of NC_042621.1, forward strand.
CGTCCTGGAGGTCTAGAGAGCAGAGCCAGTCTTCCCTTTGGAGAAGGGGAAGAAGAGAACCCAATGTCACCAACTTGAACTTTTCTCTTTGAAGGTATTTGTTTAAGGTGCAAAGGTCCAATATTAGGCGAACACCACCTGACTTTTTTGGTATCAGGAAATACCGGGAATAGAAACCCTGCCCCTGTTGGGAGAGGGGCACTGGTTCTATTGCTCGGGACTGGAGGAGGGAGATGGGGAATCTGGTGGAACAGAGAGAAAGTTGAGGTGGTAACCTTGGGTTATTACAGCAAGTACCCACTGATCTGTGGTGATTGTGTGCCATGGTTTGGAGAAGTGGCACAATCGGCCTCCGACGGGAATAGTCGGAAGTGGAGGCTGGGTACTGCTCTCTAGGAAGGAGTCAAAAGCCAGACGCTGGACCTGGCTGTGACTTCTGTACTCGAGGTTGCTTGGATTGGCCTTTTTGGTAAGGCTTAGAAGCTCGAGCCCTGGATGCCGGGGGAAAGAATCTCTTTTGCTGGTAGAATTGTCTCTTGGAGTCTCTTCTAAAAGAACGTTTGGAAGAGGAAGAGAGATCAGAAGGCAGTAAGGAGAGCTGGCGCAGAGTCTCCTGGAGGTCCTTGAGCTGCGTCACTGCTTCTTGAATCTTTTCTCTGAAAAGATTATCCCCAGCACAGGGCAAGTCAGCTAACCTGTCCTGTACTTCTGGTCTGAGGTCTGAAGACTTTAGCCAGGCCCATCTCCTCGCACTAATTCCTGCTGCCGAAACTCTGGAGGTGGTGTTGAAGATGTCATATGCCGAACGTACTTCATGTTTGGCAGCATCTAGACCCTTTTGTGCTAGGGCATGAAGTTGGTCCAGGAATTGCAGAGGTAAGGCTTCAGCAAACTCCTGAATCTTCGTAAAGAAGGCCCTATTGTACTGGGTCATGTACAATTTATAGGAAGCAACGCGAGAGATGAGCATTGACCCATGAAATACTAGTCTTCCAAACGCATCCAGAAATTTCTGTTCCTTTCCTGGGGGAATGGAAGAATGGGGTTTGGAGCGTCGTGCCCTCTTCTGGGCTGACTCCACTACTACTGAATGATGATCTAGTTGAGCTCTCTGGAAGGCAGGGGCTGGCTGAACTAGATAGGTGGCATCTGCCTTACGGTTAACAGGTGCCACAGAGCCAGGGTGCTCCCAATTTCTCTTTAAAAGGTCCAAAAGAATGTCATGAATAGGGCTAGACATGATTTCCTTAGGAGCATCGAGAAACTGGAGAAGTTGTAACATCTGATGCCTAGAGTCTTCTTCAGTCTGAAGCTGGAATGAAACTGTTTCAGACATTTCTTTAACAAAGTTGATAAAGGCCAAGTCCTCTGGAGGAGAACGCTTCCTTTCATCAGGAGGAAAGGGCTGTGAAGGCAGATCGTCTGAATCCTGGGACGAGTCATCGGTTCAGGGATTGTATGGCTCATCACCAGCTCCCCTATGTTCATCAGAAGGGAGTAACGGTGTTATTCCAGAAGGTCCGGACCTAGGCATCGATGGCTTTGGAAGTGGGACCGAAGGCACTGATGGAATCGGTGACATCGATGGATGTGTCTGTGGTAGCACTCCGGAGGGCGGAATGGAGATCGGTGATTCTTCTTCCGATGACAAGGGTATCGGTGAGGAAGGAATCAGGGCCATCGGTTCTCTTGGATGCACCGGTGGAAGGGCACAGATTAACTTGTCCATTCTTACCAATAGCAGTGCAAGCGCCATGGGTATCGGATCGGTGGCCGGCTCGGGAACTGGCATCGATGGAGGTTTGAACCCCTGGAGTGCTTTTCTGATGGCCTCTTGGATCATCCGATCCAATTCCTCACGGAAACCTGGGGCATGGATACCTGGTTCCGGAGTAGGAGGCAGCACTGGCGTAGCCGGAGGGTCCACCGGTGAAGGTGGAATCACAGATCCCGGCACCTGTCCAGGTGGGGAACGCCTCGGTGACCCAGAGACAGAAGAGGATGGGGGCCTTTCCTGTTCGGGACTTCTTTGTCGATGGCTCAGACGTCAATGCCGAGGGCTTGCCTGTATCGGTGGCCTGAGCTTTATGGTGGCGGTGTCGATGTTTTTCTCGATGATCCCCTCGGTCTTTCTAAGGAGGAACAGAGGGGGTCGACACCCACGGAGTCATCTAAGCCGGTTGGGCAGCAGCGGTTTCCTGGTGCTGGCGCGAAGTAGACTGTACTGGTTCAGATGACGTTGAAGCCATCAATGGCGTCAGGGTTTTTGGCCGAAAGAGAAGTCCCATCTTCTCCAGCCTAGCCTTGTGACCCTTTGGTGTCATTTGGGCACATTTGGTGCAAGTAAGGACATTATGGTCGGACCCAAACACATCATACAGACCGTGTGAGGGTCAGTGATGGACATCATTTGAGTGCAGTCAGGACACTGACGGAAACCAGATGCCATGGCCTCGACAAAATTTAGCCACGGTGTGGTCGATGGCCAGTAGGCCACGAGAGAAAAACTTGCCAGGAATAGACTGCAAGCAGGTAAAAAAATTACCGTTCGACCGTGGAGCAAAGATATCGATAAGGGGACCCCTGTGGGATAAAGTTTTTTTGAATTGTTTGAAGTTACATGAGGAAAAATTCCTGTCAGGAATCTCTGAAGAGCTCCTTAACTCGCGTGGCTACTGCTGCGTGGAAAAAAGAAGACTGAAGGGGGACCCCTGCTGGCTGCAGGGTTGGTGCTATGCTGGGCATGCCCAGTAGGTACCAGTCAAAGTTCTGGAAACTGACAAAAGTGTTCCGTGATTGGGCTCCATCCTTATGTCACCCATATGTGAGGACTACTATCCTGCTTGTCCTGTGAGAAATATTTTTCTCACTTAAAAATTATACTAAGTAGCAAGTAAATGACAGTTTATTTAAGACTAGAAATAAATATGTCCTCAAGACTATTTTCTGTCTACACTTTACCCAAGCAATTCATATCCTAACTGAAAGTTAGGCTTCACAGAGAAATTCCTATCATGCAGAACAGAGATATTAAATATTAAACAGTAAGTAATGACTAACCTCCAATTAACTATAATATTTTCCACACTATAACAGGGAATCTGGGACTCGCTCAAGTTGACCGGTGATAACTTCCAGGTTTCCCTTTTTCAGTGTGCTGAATGGTTCCCCACTTTGGGACAGATGGAGGCACAATTGGCCAGCCTGGGGAGCACTTGGAATTACTTAGGGAAGGAGGGAAAAGAGGAAAAGGGTCCCTTGCAGCTAAAGGCTCAAGGATAGATGTATTTCAATGGTTAACTGATTCTGGACAGATAGTCTAACTAGTAATACCTGAACATTGTTGAAAAATGAAATTGCAAATAGTGGACATCTCTTACGGAAGCATCATTGGAAGGAAGACCAAGGACAGCAAGAAGGGAATGGTGATGCTTATATCGTATTCTGCTTGTACCTTGGAAATATGCATGTTCTCCATCAACCCTTTCCATCACTTAGCAGCCTATATACTATTTTCCCTTTAAACATAAAACGGGAAAAATGTTTAAGTATATCAGACCCTTAATTATCTATGTCCATCTTTTGCATATTTTGGGGTGAATTTTCAAAAGGACTTTTGCCCTGAAACCCCCATTTCTGCACATAAATCTTCATTTGAAAATCAATTTGGGATATATGTGTGGAACATGATTTCATGCATATTCTGATGTGCATAGCAAGTAGGCATTCTGGGTGAAGGGCAGATTCAGGGCAGGGAAAGGATTTACACTCATACTTTTGATTTTTGAAAGTATATATCAGTTGCTTACCTATAACAGGTGTTCTCCGAGGACAGCAGGTTGTTAGTCCTCATATATGGATGACATCACTTGATGGAGCCCAATGTGGAAAACCTATGTCAAAGTTTGTAGAAACTGACTAAAGAGGGACCCCTCGTGGACTAATGGTATAGGTCATGCTGGGCATGCTCAGTGTGCCTATTCAAAGTTTCTAGGAATTTCTAGAAACTTTGACTAGGCACACTGAGCATGCCAAGCATGCCTATACCACGCGTCCATGCGGGATTCCCTCTTCAGTCACAAAATATCCAATTACGATAAAATAAAAATTAAATTAGGAGAAACCCAACTCTGCGAGGTGACGGGCAGGTTTTGTTAGGACTAACGTCCTGCTGTCCTCAGAGAACACCTGTTACAGGTAAGCAACTCTGCTTTCTCCAAGGACAAGCAGGATGGTAGTCCTCACATGTGGGTGGAATCTCTAGCTACAGACTGCTCCCCAACACAAAACGGGACCAACAGACACGTAACCAGGTGCCAACAGGTACACCATCACTGATGCCATTGGTAACAGAGTGGGAGACAGCCTGAATCCGCCTTAAGTAGGAAGAGTTAGATTCTACACCTCAAACAGGTTCCGGAGGACAGACTGGTTTAATCTACTGTCACGTCGGCCATCCCTATCCCGACAATAGTGGGACATGAATGTGTGGAGAGAACTCCGCATCACAGCCTTGCAAATCTCCTCCATGGGCACTGCTCACAAGTGGGCCACCGACACTGGCTCTGACAGAATGAGCCTTGACATGACCCCCACGATGCAGTTTCGCCTGAGCATAACAGAAGGAGATGCAATCTGCCAGCCAAGTGGATAGTGTCTGTTGGGCAACGCCCAACCTATTCCTATCAAAAGAGATAAAAAGTTGGGTGGGCTGTCTATGGGTTTCTGTCCGCTCCAGGTAGAAGGCTAAGCCTCACTTGCAGTCCAAACTGTGCAGTACTCATTTGCCTTGTTGTGAATAGGGCCTGGGAAAGAAAATTGGCAGGATGATTGCTTAAAATGGAAATATGTCATCACTTTAGGCAGGAACTTAGGGTGCATAAGCAAGACTACCCTGTCATGATAAAATTTAGTATAAGGTTAAGTCACTAAGGCTTGGAGTTCACTGACCCTGCGTGCTGAAGTGACCGCCACCAAAATATGACCTTTCAGGTCAGGTACTTCAGGTCACAGGTGCAAAGTGGTTCATCAGCTGAGCCAACACCACATTGAGGTCCCAAGTCACAGCGGGAGGCCTTGAAGGAGGCTTCTCTTGAAGTAGGCCCTGCATGAAGCGGATAACTATAGGCTGTACATAAGAACATAAGAAATTGCCATACTGAGTCAGACCAAGGGTCCATCAAGCCCAGCATCCTGTTTCCAATATAGGCCAAACCAGGCCACAAGAACCTGGCAAATACCCAAACACCAAGAAGATCCCATGCTACTGAAGCAATTAATAGCAGTGGCTATTCCCTAAGTAAACTTGATTAATAGCCGTTAATGGACTTCTCCTCCAAGAACTTATCCAAACCTTTTTTGAACCCAGCTACACTAACTGCACTAACCACATTCTCTGGCAACAAATTCCAGAGCTTTATTGTGCATTGAGTGAAAAAGAACTTTCTCAGATTAGTCTTAAATGTGCTACTTGATAACTTCATGGAATACCCCCTAATCCTATTATCCAAAAGTGTAAATAACTGATTCACATCTACTCATTCAAGACCTCTCATGATCTTAAAGACCTCTATCATATCCCCCCTCAGCCGTCTCTTCTCCAAGCTGAACAGCCCTAACCTCTTCAGCCTTTCCTCATAGGGGAGCTGTTCCATCTCCTTTATCATTTTGGTTGCCCTTCTCTGTACCTTCTCCATCGCAACTGTATCTTTTTTGAGATGCGGTGACCAGAATTGTACACAGTATTCAAGGTATGGTCTCACCATGGAGCGATAGAGGCATTATGACATTTTCCGTTTTGTTAACGATTCCCTTCCTAATAATTAATGAACTCTCATAACATCGGTATGATACAAGATTAGTACTGGGGAAAAAAGTTTAACCAAACCTTACAATAGAAATACAGACTGATATTTGTACTCAAATAACAATTGTAACTGTGGGGGAAAATCTCTTATCAGAACCAAGGGAAACTACTAGGGTGGGAAACTACTTCTAAAATATGAAGTGAATGCCTATCCAAACCACTACAGCTAAAATAAGGCACTAAACATAGTAAATTCCCCACACAGATTCAGGTATCCTTTAGTCACTGATTTCAGAAAAGAATAGATAAAAAAAATATGACTATCAGGATAATATGCCCACAAGCCTTAGGTGGGCGTACCATCTACATCATGTGGTATGCACCAACTGCACTAAGATGAACTCTGATAGAGTTGGTTTGTAAGCTAGCCTCCGAAAGGTGCAGTAGGTAATCAGTTTTTGTGTGGGCAGGAGAATGGATCTAGGGTCTTCTGCTCATACCATATGGAAAATCTCCTCCACTTCAGTCCATAGGGCTTCCTAGTAGAAGGCTTTCTGGAAGACATCAGGACCCAAGACATCCTCAGAAAGATCAAGTGGCTGCAGGATTAACCTCTCAACATCCAGGCTGTGAGCAACAGGGAAGTCCCCAAACTGATCAGTTTCTGGATGGACAACTCCCACAGGAATGGAAACTAGACCTGTCTTGGCCAATGAGGGGGTATGAGGATCATAGTCTCTCTGTCCTCGCGAAGCTTCAAGAGAGTCTTCGCCACTAAAGGAATCAGAGGATAAGCATACAGAAGATCCTTGCCCCAATAACGGGCAAGGAGGAGGTTCAAGGCTGGTTTGCCGTCTGACCTGGACAGAGAACAGAACCAAGGCACCTTCCGGTTGAAGGAGATGAGAATAGATATAAGTCTGGGCTCCCCCCCAGAGGCAGAAAATCCGATTTGCTACCCGCTGGTCCAGGAACTACTCAAATGGTCTGAAGGTTTGACTTAGTGTGTCCACTATCACGTTCACCATTCCAGCCAGAAACATGGTCCTGAGCACTAACCCATGGGCTAGGGCCCAGGACCAGATCTGGACCACTTCCTGACACAGGAGGTACAATCCCATGCCTCCCTGCTTGTTGACGTATGACATGGATACTTAACTGTCGGTCTGGATCAGGACAATTTTGTTGGACAGCTGATATCTGAAAATCCATAATGCGTACCTGATCACCCGAAGCTCCAGGAAGTTGATTTGACAAGAACGTTCCTAAGTGGAACAAAATCCCTGGGTGCCGAGCCCATCAACATGAGCTTACCACCCCAGGGTAGATGCATCCGTGATAAGCAGTGTTTGAGTAGGAAGACTCCGAAAGGTAATCCCCCATTCCAGACTGGAGAGAACCCACCACTGGAAAGAGTCCCAGAGAGATGAGGTGACTCGGATGCAATCCTGGGGGCTCTGAGTGGCTTGGTGCCACTGCATCCTCAGTGTCCATTGTGCTCTATGCATGCGTAATCATGCCAAGGGAGTGACATGGACTGTCTCTGCCATGTGACCCAACAGCCTCAACATGTGCCAAGTTGATACCTGCAGGCTCTGTTGCATCTTTGCCACATTGGTCGCCAAACTGATGGCCCTCTGGCATGGCAGAAAGGACCTGGCTTGAGCAGTTTCTAGCAGTGCTCCAATGAAATCCAACTGAGGTGACAGACTGAGATGGGACTTTTGGTAGTTGAGAATGAACCCTAGTGACTCCACACACCTGAATGATTAAACGCATGGACCGAATGGCCCTCGTACAGATGGATAGGAAAACATGCACTCCCAGTCTGCGGACATGCACAGCCACCACAGTCAGGCATTTTGTGAAGACTCGTGGGGTGGACACGAGACTGAACGGCAATTCCCAGTATTGGTAGAGCTGTTTCCCCAGCACAAATCGGAGATACTTCCTGTGACCGGGAAAGATCTCGATATAAGTGTATGCATCCTTTAGGTTGAGGGAGCATTTTTTGCAAAAAAAAAAAAAAAAAAGGGGGGGGGGGGTGCGGGGAAGATGCCCAGGGAAACTATCTTCAACTTTTGTTTTCTTTTAGAAACTTGTTCAAGGCCCTCAGGTCTAGGATGAGACAGTCCTGTTTGCTTTGGAATCAGGAAGTACCTGGAGTAGAATCCCCACCCTCTTTGCCCTGGTAGTATGGGCTTGACTGCCCTGGCCGTTAAGAGGGAGCTCCATCTGTAGAACCTCCTGATGCACTACCGGCCCCCAAAATGGGCATGGAGGGCAATTTAGCCTGACATCCAATAGGTTTAATTGGTACCACTGGCGGAAGAAGGGGAAAACCCACTGGTCCAAGTTACACTGGGCCACTGTTTCACAAAGAACCGCAACCTGCCCCTGAACGGAGGGTCCATCGTCCTGGGTACGAGCAACTAGCTTATGCTCCTTGTGGCTGAGTCAAAACCCTGTTCCTGGAGTTGACCGAGGAGCTGGCTGGGGTTTGGGAGCTCTCTGCTACCTGGAATGGCCATAGGAGCTCTGATAATATGTATCGGATTGAGGAGGCAGATGATAGGACTTCCTTTGGCGAAAGAAAGACCTCCTGGGCTCCGGCCTCAAGGATGGGGTCCGGAGTGCTAGTGGAGAGTTGTTGGATGGTTTCATGATTGTCTCAGGGTTGGGCCACAGCATCCTTCACTGTATCTCTGAAGAAATTCTCTTTAGTGCACGTCACGTCAGTGAGTCGTTCCTGTACCTCTGGTCTGAGATACGAGGCCCACAGCCATGCCAGGCTATGGGTGCCAATTCCCGCTGCAGAGAGTCTTGATGCATTTCAAAATCATTGTAGGTCGCACAGACCTTGTGCTTTCCACACGCCAAGCCCATGTGCACCAGCGACATGAGGGTGTCTTGCTGCTGTTGGGGCAGCTGTTCGGCCACCTCCTGCGCCTGCTTTCGGATGTCCTGCAAGTATTGGCTCATGTAGAGCTGGTAGGCGGCGATGCGTGCAATAATCATGGCGCCTTGGAATACTTTCCTCCAAAGAGTATCTAACGCTCTGTGGTCCTTCCCCAGGGGTGCCGAGGAAGGGGTCCGAGAATATTTGGCCCTCTTAAGGGCGGATTCTACCATCACTGATTGGTGGGGCAGCTGACGCATATCGAATCTAGCAGTCTTCTGGAAGACATAAACCCCATCCACCTTCTTATTTATGGGAGGCACTATGAGGAGGTGTTCCCAAATCCTCAGCATAACTTGGTAAGGATCTCGTGTATCAAGACTGCCACGATCTCCTTAGGAAGCTCCATGAACTGAAGAACATCAAACACTTTTGCCTGGAGTCCTCTTCAGTCAAAAGCTGGGCACAAATCCTTGGAGGAGGATGCCAGCTGATCATCCCTCCGGGAGTTGCAGGGACCCTCATCCTCACTGTATACCAGAGGATGGAGCCCTAAGTATTTGGACGACGTCCAGAGGTGCAGGCACTGATGGACCTGGATGGGAGACTATCGGCCTTAACGGAGTTTCCTCCTTGGAGGAGCCAGTGATGACAACCGGCCTCAGTGCCCTGTTGGGTGCCATGGGACTGAAGCCCTGCAGCACCCACTCCACCGCTAGCTGGACTCGATGCTCCAGCTCCTCTTCAAATGTTGCCAATGCCAACACCGATTGGGAGGAAGGTGTTGGCATCGGCAACATCTTCCTCGTCCCTGGGAGGAGAATTGACGGCTGGCACCAGGATCGGTGTAGACTGTCACAGATCCCAAGCTTCAATGGAGGTTTGGCGCTTCGCCAAGGGGTCACTTCAAGGGATCGCGGCAAAACCCGGAGTGTCCTCGAACCTGGCACCATGCAGAGACTGTTACCTATGCCAATGGTTCTTGGTCTTCCCATGATGCTCAGCCCGATCTTTCTACAGTGCCGAGGTAGAGGACTATGAACCAGACAGCCTCAGCCAAGAGGAGATCGACAGTCAGTCAAGTCTTCAGCGCCCCTATCCACTGGGATACTCGACGGAACCAATAGTCCCGCCAATATCGATGGCATGGTATCCATCGGTGCAGCTCTGAGTTCTTTCGATACAGATACCGCCGATGGCTCAGATTTCCCCGACCCGAAGAGATTGTCCATCTTGTCAAGTTGAAGCAGATGTCTCTTCTGGGTCATCTGGGCACACAGAAGGTAACCCCGGAGGTTATGTGATTCCCCCCCCTAGGCAAAAGGATGCAAACCTCATGAGGATCAGTAGTCAACTTGGTACTCTGGCACTAGGGGCATCGGAAGAAGCCAGACATGGCCATGACGGAGCAAAATAAATGGGGAAAAAGACGGAATGATGGCAGCGGGCGTCAATGGAAAACAGGCACAGAGGTGCCTTCACCACCGGGGGAACCGACCGAACACCCTGACTGTGGACACTACAGGAGGCAAGAGAGGGACTCAGCGATGGACTTTAGAAAAGAGAAGTGAAAAACTGCAAAAAAGTTTTCCACAAGGCAAAAAGCCAAAAGTTTTAGAGCTCAATCCAACTGCGATGCTGACAGCTCTGCAGAAAGAGAGAGACAGAAGACGAACCACTCGTGGATGCGGGGTATAGGCCATGCTGGGCATACTTAATTAAGCCGATACACCTTTCTGGGGCACCCAATGCAAAGTGCAAATGGGTTGCAGCGATAAAAAGGAGGCGCTAGAGGAAATTGCGTGCCCCTAATGCCTCCTCTGCAGCAGGCACCCAGGAGAGGTGGCTGTCAGTCAGTTACGAAAACGGATGCTCAATTTTAGAGCATCGATTTTCCTAACCTGAACACCAGCACACTTTTTCTTTTAAAAATTTTTTCAGACATTTCTAATTTTTTTTTTTTAGTTCCTCTGACTTAATATAGTCACGACATTAAGTTGAAGGAAGTACAGAAAAGCATTATTTTCTGCTTTTCTGTACACTTTTTGGGCTCCTCCAAAATTAACACCTGCTCCGGAGTAGGCGTTAATTTTGGTGACTAAAAATGTGTGCCTCGGGCGCACATTTCCTTTTTTTTGCATTGGGGGGGGGGGGGGGAATAGATAGTAGCCTCATCAACATATATTTGCATGTGATGAGCGCTATTACCTACACACGTGATTGGATGTGCGTTTTGGACGCGCTAACACCTGTTTTGCATCGGGGGTTATGGAAGCGCCTCCAATCGCTGGTTAAACTGTGTGCTGTAGCCAGCGCATGGTATAACATCAGCCTGAATGTGCCTAGTCAAGGTTTCTAAAACTTGGGACATAAGTTTTCCACATTGGGCTCCATCTGATGATGTCATCTATGTGCGAGGACTACCATCCTGCTTGTCCTTGGAGAAGTGTAAATCCACATGCACAAAGTTACACCCGCTCTCGAGCAGAATTTAGGCTATGTGGGGTGTTTGAAAATTACCCTCCCTAAGTATAAAAGACACACATACAGATGAGTAACTTGAATTCAATCAGTATTTATCTACATTTTTCCAAAAGAGAAATCCTAAGCCATAATTAAGATTACCTGGCGAAATCAAAATTTTTGGTAGCTTAACAAACAAAACAAATTAAAAAGTAGAAGAGCATAAGGATTCATCAATCTTCTTTGAGTAAAAATGTTTAAAATAAGGTGTCCAAATACACAGTGTAAATTCAGTTAAACACATTTAAAATTTATTAAACTTTTTGGTCAAAATAATTGAACAAGTATATACAATCCCATTGTATTAGTACTAATATGTATTTTAGGAACAAGGTCAAATTTTTTGCTTAAATGACCAAGAAGTTCCACAATTCATGACCTCCATATAGTGTCACAACCAATATACAGTATAAGAGAAAAGTTGCAAGTTTTAGAACATTAGAGTTTAGTATTTGCTAGTTTAATTTGAACATGAGTGGCACTCTATGACATTAATTTAGAGGCAGAGGAGGGAGAGCAACACATTTTTTCTTGCATATCCTTCTCAGGTTTAGCAATCATAATAGTATACCTTCAATTTAATAACAATGGAGTGTAAGAAATACTTCTACATTTCACCAGGGAGGCACAAAGACTTCATCTTCAATAAATTCTATAACCACTTGGCACTGGCAGATGCAGAGCTGCTGCCACTAATGTACTCTTCATTAGTATCTAGTGTCAAGAAATCCTGACTACTGGTGTCAACGGGTTAAAATTAATAGTTAAACCTATTTGTTAAGTTGTACTAATTGTTTGGCATAATCAAGTTAAAATTCAATTACTTTCTTTAATTGCAATGTTAAATTCACCATGCATATATTCCATTACACCAAATATTTAACATTTTTCATAAAAACAAAACAAAAAAAAAACTTAAAAAAAAAGGATACAAAAATACAAGTAAGGTGTGTCATTGTGTCAGACATTTTACTTGGCTGTTAAAAACTGAGTTTAATATTACAGCAACAAAATGGTGAACTTTTTGCTGCATTTCCCTTCTTTCCAAGGTGGTTTCTTACCATTAAGGCTGAAGATGTCTTTATACCAACTTTTCAAATTTTCTAGTTGTGCATTCTATGATGGTTTTTTGTTTTGGTTTTTTTTTTTTTTTTTTTAATAGAAAAGCAATAATATACAACATAAACTAATGGCAGTTTTGTGTGAAGTAAGTTTAGGAGTTTGAAGTATTCCATACTACATGAAAATGGATACCATGCTGTCAAAATTAATGCTTTGGGATAAACCTTTACCAAACTTCCCCATCAGAATCATTTTGCACAATCTCAATACATGCAATAAAAGAAAATGAAAAGACTGAATACATACTTCCAGATTTAAAAACACTTTTTTATAGCTTGTTATTTTTATTAAGTGGTTTACACCAGAAGGTGCAAGTATAGATACAGTCAGTGAGTAAATATACATGAAAAACCTGCTACTGAACCAACTCAAGCCTACCTAAGTGCTCAAAGGTAAAAACACCTAAGCCTAGATAAAGGCCAGAGGAGGAATGTTTACAGGCTTAAAGCACAATATATGTTTTGAAAGGCCCAAATATTACAGCAGAGAGAGACAGACAAAAAGAGAGGAATTACATGTTTGATGACAATTTTTCCTTGGGTGTTAAATTTTTGGTCTATAAACTGGAAAAGAAGGCTCAGACTTAAATAAATACATTTTGAGTATTGGCCTCTATTGAGCACTGTCCATCAATTCTGCTTCTAGTGGGCTTTCACTTAGAAAACTGAAACTTGTGCCCCCTCTTCACTGAAGGCAGAACTATACCATGAACTCAAAACCAGGCCAGCTTATCTCCTTTTTCTATAAAGGGAAGTAAGTGCATCAATGTTCTTTACTGGGAGGACAATAAAGCCTTTTCTTTTACAGATAAACAAGTAAGCTTACTATGCAAGAACAAGACTTTGTCCCCAAAATAAGCCATCTTTAGTTAACTTTGTCCTGGAATATATACAAGTTATTGGTGGCAGCTACAGCAATGATGTTCTCCTTAGGGTGCCATGCTGTATGTAGGATCTTCTTGTTGAAGTCTAGACTGTCAACACTTATTTCGTCTTTCTTCCTTTTGCCACCTGTACAGACTTTACGTGGCTTTAAGATAGCACGCGGTTTGCTGCTCTCCCTTGATGCTTCCAATGTAATATCCCGCCGTGTTGATCTATCAAACATCCTGAAAAAGTTGTTGTAGGAACCAGTCATAATAGCACTGTTAAAAAAAAAAAAAACAAACAAGTTCTGTTAAAAATTAGCAGGCACTACTATCTGGAACACCCCCCTCCCCCACCAAAAAAAAAACAAAAAAAAACAGTCATTAAAAACTATCATTTCTTTGTTTGTGTCATTTAATTTTTATTAATTCAGATGTATAAAACAGGAATTACATACAAGGACAGACAAAATGTGGTCTTTTCCTGATTACTCTTAATTCAAACTAATTCACCAATTTAGACAGTATACATCTGGAAATATCCTTTTCCATAAATATGTCTTCCCATTCAGTCAATTGCTAAACCAATCTTGAAGCAAAGCAGTTTGCTTACTATAAACTGTGTTCTCCCGAGACAACAGGATAAATTAGCCATGATATATGGGGTGACATTATCTGACTGTGCTGAATGGACCCTTCTCTCTCCGCTTGTACAACTTTTGCTCTAGTGAGCATGTGTTCCAGTTCCCGTGCAGGTACTGCCTTGTAAGTCCCCCAGTCGATTCTATGGCTAAGCTTTAGCTAGGTAGTCTACTTGCCAAGGAGATGGGTGGGTATTAAGCATGGATTAATCTTGCTGCTACGGAGAACACCATTTATGGAAAGCAAACTTGCTTTCTCTGTCAGCAAACAGGGCTGAATTTGCCATGACATGCCAGGTATCCCAATGGGGTTGTAGCAGAGCTCCTACTGAAAAGCAATCTGAACCCTACTGTGCACTACTATATGGACAGACCACGCAAAACTGCTTGTCCAAATTTACTGGCACTTCTAAAATAGACTGTTCAGAAAGTAATGGTATATGAAGATGTGAACTGATGACCACGTTGCAGCTCTGCATATGTCCTCAACAGGCACAGATAAGTCACTGCACTCACTTGATGAGCCTTAAATGGATTCTGATCTGGAGGCCAGTGAAAGCATAACAATGTGCCACTTGGACACAGTGTATTTGGAAACTACTGTGCCGAAACATTTAAGATCGTAAAAGATGAATAGTACACAGAGCGACAGTTACTACCATAAACAAATTGCTGGCCAGACTGGATATGAAAAACTGATACCACTTTCGGCAGAAATTTGAGGTGGATGGACAGCACCACCTAGTTGTGGAAAAACTGCATATAAGGAGAATAATGTACTAATGCCTGAAGCTCACAGACTCTACTAGCCGAAACAACTACAACAAGGAATAACACTTTCCATGTGAAGAACTTCAAAAAAGCCAACTCCAACAGATTGAAAGGTGGCTTCATAAGCTGCGTCAGTATTACGTTAAGATCCCATAGCCACTGATGATTTGGCTGCCAGAGATTTCATATGCCAAAAGCCTCTCTAGAAATTTGATGGTAAAAGGATAATAAAGAAATAAAATTAAAAAATAAACAAGCTTTCAAAAACTGCTCGTGTGCGCCCATTTATGCATGTATACAGACGCACAAAAAGTTGCTTTTATATTTTATAACTTGCATGGAAATTATATGCACAAATTATAAGATACGGTACATAGATACATACAAATGCTTAAGCATGTAAAAACCACAAGCCACGCAAGCTCAGACTTATCTGGATAAATGGCAATTTATCCAGCTAAGTAGCTGCACGTAGCTGGATAAATCCGAAAAGTGCTACTTTGACGAATAAGTAAGTGCTTTTCAGAATTATCTGGTTAAATTAGTGCCTGCTGCTACTTAGCCGGATAAGCACAGCTGCTTATCCAGATAAGTTCAAATTTGTCCATCTATATAATGGCATGGGCACTAGTTAGCTGGATAAATGTGTGCAAATGATATACCTGCATATTTTTACTTCAAATTTTAAAAGGATAAGAGAGTAGATTTTATAACATGCAAGTGGCAATGAACTAACTGGTTTTACAATTTATTTATAAAATCGTATAACCCGCTAATCCGCAATTCTCAGCGGGGCACAATACATACATGCGGCTCTTTAGCATGAAGTCTCCCCATTTCACCCAGAACCCCTAACCAGTCTTTTTTTTTTTTCCTATTAAGATGTTTATGATCACTTACATCAGATATTGAGGAGTAAACATATGCACATATAAGACTTTTCGTGTCAATTTGACAGGTTGCAAAGTAGCAATTTGTTCACATAAATCTTGGCCCCTCCATGGAATGCCCCTGGCCCACCCTTTTACACGTATAAATTTGCTTGTGGACCCTGATTTGTGTGTTTATATTGTGGTTTTTAAATAGCATGCACTCATGTATATTCTATTTTATGTGCGCAAATACTAATATTTATATGCAAAATAAATAAATTTAAAGATTCACCTATTGGTTTTACCTCTGTTTGAATATGGTAGGTTACTATAGCACTGAGACCTGAGTAGGCGAGCAAATTTGCTTACCGTACATGGTGTTTTCCGTAGATAGTAGATGAATTACCCACGGTGTCTGGGTATGACCTCCGTGCCACTAGGTGGCGGAGCTCTCTAAGACTAGCAAAGTCTTTTAGCTAGGTGCTCCCTCTCTCTTGTATGGTGACAGGATTACCTCAGGCTCCTCAGTCAGTATCAAAGCAAGGTAGGTATGCTAGAACTGTCCGGGGAGGCGGATGGATCAGCATGGCTAATTCATCTGCTATCTACAGAAAACACCGTTTACGGTAAGCAAACTTGCTCTTTTCATGTAGATAAGCAGCTGAATTAGCCATGCTGTATGGGAGTCCCCACTGACGTATTGAGCAGCCAGTATGTGTCATTTAATAACATTTTTTTTTTGCTCATTATGATAACAGTGGCAGACAGTTCCTATGAAGGCAGCATTTGTTTGGCATTTGTGCACTTCTGTAGGACCGTCTGTTCCAAAGGGAATCATCCTCATCTGTCTGCAAACAGTGGTGGGATGCGAAAATGTGCAGAAATGACCCTGTCGTTGGTGCATCAATGTCTATGAGAAGTGTTTGATGGATAAAGGCCATCGAGGCTGACAGTGGTCGCATGTGATATGCGCCTAGGGTCGCAAATATCGTGTGTGACCTTGTATTATGGTTGAACTGCAAAATGCTTGTTACCCGTGAGGATGGAGTGCTATGTTAGTGGGCACCCTTGCACATTTAGGAAGAGCGAAAGAAACAGTTGTGAAGGTCGAATGGGTGTCAGAGTGCGCTATTTGTAGTATGCTAGCACATGACTGCAATCCAAGATGCATGTCAGTTCCTCATTGGCATTTGCATGATGTCTTGGATGAAAGGTGGTAAGGAGACAGTGTGGTAAATATGGAAAAATTGGAAATAAGCATTGGCAGAATTTCCCTGGTCAGAGTATAAGGTCACCTTGGTGAAAGTGAAGATAAGGAGGATAGTTAAATAATGGTTGGAAGGCAATCATTTTCTTAAAATAATTTAAGCAAAGCAAGACAAGCATCTCCTATGAGAGGTAGCAAAGGTGACAAGTATGCAAAGATTTAAGGCAAAAGCCTCGGCTTGTCGAGAAGTACATTAATGTCTCACGGCACCCGCGTCCCATGCAAAGGTGGACGCAGGTATAATATTCTTTTTAGGAATCTGGATATTAAGGAAGGACATGAATAGGTTGTCTGTTTAAAAGAATGTGAGAAGCTGTTGTAATGCTGAAAGAAGGTCGCAACGAGGACACAGCAAGGTCCGTGATGCAAGCAGATGGAGACAGGAGAGAAGCCACTCAGGTGGCAAAGTCAATGGGTTGAGACCCATTGATGTACCTCAGAAAGTGTAGTGGGACCATTTTGTCTGGAAATGGTGTCCAGTTGACAGCGTCTTCAATGACAATTATGTATCCTGAATGGCAGAAGAAAAGATATAAGCGCTGGCACACTATAACCTCCAATCTCCGCCCCGAGAGATGTAGGGAGGAGTGAAGGAGAGGAAGCAGTATTCTCTTTTCTGGGTAAGAAGACATGGCCCGTCTGTCCGGGAAAACTGGGCCGTGGATTAATAGGAGTAGTAGGTACATGATACCATAGTTGTCATGGCCATATGGACGGGAGCTGGTGCAGAACCGCTGTCTAGTATGCATCTCTGAATTGTGTGAGAGGAGTGGCATTGGAGGGAATGCACAGGTAGCAAAATCAATGTCTTGGATAAGTCGAGTAAAAGTTCTCTATTATCCCGTTGTTCTGCGTTGCAAAGAGCTCATCTGCAGGGAGGCTGCAAACCAAGAAACCTTTTGGTTTCTTGGTGATATTTGTTGGGTGAAAAATTCCACTGAGGGTATTCGCTGTGGAATTGCAATTTCGGCAAACCAATGCTTATAGAAAGATGGATCCCTGGTGGATCCACCCAGAATCTTAACTGTGTCAGCATGACAGGTTCCATGAACTGGTATGCCCCTTTTTGTTGTACAGAGAACATTGTCAGAAAGTCAGCCGTGTGAATCAGGATGAGTTGACCGTGTGGGAACTTCTTGAAAGCTCCAAGGACGTGTATCCTTCCTTGAGCTTCAGAAGGTTTATGTGAGTATGTGTGTGAACGAAGTCATGGGCCTTGAATATGAAATATTGTTCAAATGAGCTGCCCCTTTTTGTGGGGAATGTGTCCGTGGTGAGTATCACGTAATGTCGAAGGGTCGGAGATGCAAGCTCGTCGACAACGTGAACGGGAGTAGCCACCATTGTAGGTTCTTGTGTATGATGGAGAGCAAGAATGGGTGGAGAGAATGGATGAAGAAATGAGCTCACTGGTGTCCTAGAACAGGCAGGATTTGGCGAGCTGTTACTGTGGTACTGTGAATCAGAGTAGTATATTGGCGATGTAGGTTCTTATGAACTGCAAAAGTAGGAATGGTCTCAGCTTCGAGCTTTCGAAGGTGATAAGTAGGCTGAGAGTTGTTGAACTGGAGGCGAGTAAGAGCAATCGTCGACATAGGAATACTTGTACTCCTTGTCGACGAGGGGCGGCGTCAGTATTGCTCTGTATTTGCTGAAACTCCTGGGCAGAAGCAAGGTCGAATGAAGACCCTGTATAGGAAGTGGTGGTTGTTCTCCTGGAAACCTAATGAAAAACCAGGAACTAGGGTGCATGGACACACGAGCAGAGGCGCCCCCTTTTTATTTGTAGCCATAGCAAGTCTCCGTGGATGAAGAAAAGAAAATGGACTTAAGAGAAGTTATTTCGAAATACTCTTTTCCTTTTTTTTTTTTTTTTTTTGTAACTGTCAGGATATGGCCCTGGTTAAGTGACAAGTGAAGTCTTGGCACGATTTCAGGATGGAAAACAAGTGGGCAGACTGCATCCCAGATGTGATGATGGCGGCCTTATGATTGCAAAAAACCTCATTGTGTTTTTGTTTTTTTTGTTTTTGTTTTAATATACATGTTGAGGATCGGCGATTGAAGTGGCTGGTGAGGTATCGCAGCACGCTGATGTGTTCCTGTTGTTGATTAGTATGTTGCTTCGATGGTTAGCGAGAAAGAGGCATAATAGGAATGAGGCTTAAGGTCTTTTTAATACTCGGCAGTGGGCCGAGGTAGAAAATTAACGTCACAATATAGATGGACGCTGATGAGATGTTAATGAAAAAAGGTTGCTGTTTCCTGTTCTTTAAGCTTTGTGAACGATTCAGTGAACTGAAGTTGGGAAAGGGCTTCTAAACTGTATGTTAAGCCTTCCATATGTAGGGGATTTCGTCTCTTATGGCGGTCGAACGCCAGCAAGGAAGACGTTCGGTTGTCTAGGCCTTTGATGAAACCTTAGAAGATACAGAAAAACCTTCGGAATGGAGTCCAGGAAGTGCCACCATCCTTTTTAGAGGAATGGCATGGAGGAGGAAAAGTGCCATCTGCCGAGGCCCATTTGCCATATGGTTTTAGAACCCGTAGACTAGGAAAGATATGCGAGATGGTCTGAAGGGAGGCCTCAAGTATCCTAGATGCAATATGTCATGCGTCTCGTACTTTTGCATTTAATTAATTATTTATTTATTTGGGAAAAGTCATCCCATGATCCCTTATCAGTAATCGGTGGAGTGGCTTGGAAGGACCAGCCGTTCGCGTTGTCGATTGAACCAACAGGGAGCGATGAAACAAAAAGCACCAGAGGACCTTAACATTAAGATCATAGACTGGATTTTTGTAGTAGGATACTGGTTCCATAGGTATAGGTCAGAAGCCTTTGAATACTCAGTATTCTACTGACGTGAAACTGAACTGAGACTGGTGTCAGTGAACAGCATGTGACCCAGGTACCCGGCTCGCCTTGGTGCTAGACTCTGTTGGATGGGCTCGCGTGCAGTTGCGCTGCAATCCGTCGTGTGGGCAGCTCGGCGCATGTATGGGGGTTCTGTTTTTGGGGGTTTTTTTGTTGTTTTTTTTTACTGCGAATGCTATGAGCTTAGCAGGCGGTTGGTGTGCCGAATCGCAAGCCTCTTCGCCATTGTAGTTTTCTCTTTTTTTGCGCATTCTGCACTTGCGTCCATGCTCCGGCACAATCGGCGCCCGCACCGATGGTGAGGTGTGTCCGCGTCCCAGAGAGGTGTGGTGCGCCCGGCTTCTGTGCTGATAGCCTGCATGCCCGGCATCTGTATCAAGACTTGGCGCGTTCTGAGGTCGTGCTCAAGACTGTAGCGCTTCATCTGTTGGCGTGCGGTTTCAATGGTGTCCCGGATGGTCTGGGGCATCCAAAGTCCACATCAAGACCACAGCAAGCCGGTGCGCGTGCCGATGACTTGGGGCTCCGGCTGCGTCTGTGCACGGGCTAGCGGTTGGATGCGTCTGCGTCCGGCCAGTGTAACCGCATGCGCCCAGTCCATGGCGCAAGCGCCCGATGCGCCATCTCCTCAGCACCTGGTCGGCGCAGGCACCGACCAGGATCCGACCAGCTCCCCGGCATGTGGTTGATGTGCCCGCCTTCCGACTCGCATCAGTGATGCGCCGATCCTCTGGTGCACACATTGACGCGCGAGTCCTCCGGCACCACCACATTGATTTTTGGCCTCAGAGAACGAGAGGCAACGCACCCGCGTGAGTGACAAGGCTTCGGCGCCTCAGCAGAGCAGGATATCCCGGAGCCGATTTA
This sequence comes from Rhinatrema bivittatum, assembly GCF_901001135.1. NCBI lineage: Eukaryota > Metazoa > Chordata > Amphibia > Gymnophiona > Rhinatrematidae > Rhinatrema > Rhinatrema bivittatum. Next base: position 238,567,656 of record NC_042621.1, read on the forward strand.
ATCCTGGCGCGTTCTCTTCTAGCAGCCAGTAAGTGAAAACAATGGCTGCAAAGCACCCGTTACCCAGTCTCCACTCAGTGCCAGCTCGGGCAAAGTGGGGGGGGGGGGGGGGAACCGAGGAGACGAAGCCAAGCATCAAGTAGGTTTGGGGGGGGGGGGGGGGGTAGGCAGTGCCCCGAGATGCTGAACAATCTCGTGAGGGCAGCTTGAGGAAGTTTTTTGTTGTTGTTGTTTTTTTTAAATATTGATGATGTGTTTATCTTCATCTTCTTTTTCCTTCCTTATCAAGAGAATTTTATATAGAAATAACTGTTTTGTTAAATATAGTGAGGATAAATAGAGAGCTCCGTGCACTGTGTTGTGCAGAAAAATTTTGACTGAGGAGCCTGAGGTAATCCTGTCACCATACAGGAAGGAGGGAGTGCTTAGCTAAAAGACTTTGCTAGTCTTAGAGAGCTCCGCTACCTAGTGGCACGGAGGACATAACCAGCAACATGGCTAATTCAGCTGCTTATCTTCGTGAAAAAAAGAGAAAACTAGTACTGAAGCAGTTTCCATGGTTCGCAAGCAAACAAGTCCAGAGAGCTCTGTTGATATCAGGAAAAAAATTGTTTAAAGTTGTAGACTTCTGGTTGAGGGCTTCCTGACGGATACTAAAACATCTTCAACTTCCTTGCATAGGGATAGGGGAGCAATTAATGAGCGCTTGACATCCATGCCATCAAGCTGAGAGAGAAGAAGGTTTGGATGATTCAGATGGTCCTTTTCTTGAGCCAATAAGGTCAGATCAGCCCCTAAAGGAATAGCACAGACCACTGGACAAGGTATGAGAAACACACTTGCCTGGGCCATGCTGGTGCAATGCTATCAAGCAAGCCCGGTCTTTGAGCATTTTCTGCACTGCGCTGGAGTGTAGTAGCAGCCTAGTGGTTAGAGCAGCTGGCTTTGAACCAGGGAGACCAGGGTTCAAATCCCACTGCTGCTTCTTGTGTCCTTGGGCAAGTCACTTTACCCTCCATTACCTCAGCTACAAGTTTAGATTGTGAGCCTTCTGGGGACAGAGAAATAACTATAGTATCTGAATGTAATCCACTTTGAAGTGCCGAAGATAAAGATCTAATAAATAAAATAAATATTAGCAGAAGTGGTGGAAAAGCGTATATGAGATCTGCATTCCAACTAAAACAGAAAAGCATCCTGAGCGGACCTGGATTTGCTGGGAAGAATGGAGCAAAAATCTTTCTACTTTTCTGTTTCCCTCTGAAGCAAATAGGTCACTTGACTGATGTCCCCAAAGATTGAACAATTTATTTGCTACCGACTAATGTAGGGACCACTTGTGACGAAACACTCTACTGAAGTGTTCTACCAATGTGTTGGAAATCCCCAGTAGGTAAATTGCTTGCAGGAAGGCTTGATGGTTACAAGCCCACAACGAAACTCTTATGGTATCCTGACAAAGGGTCCATGATCCTGTGGCTGTTTGTTGATGTAAATTATGGCTACCTGGCTGTTGGTTTGGATGAGAATTCTCTTTCCCTGGAGGAGATGCAAGAGATTGCTCAAAGCTCTATTAAACTGATTTGAAACACCCATTCCACTGATGACCAGGTTCCCTGGCTTTGGAAAGTACCCATGGATGCATCTGTTACCAAAGTGACTTGATGGGGAACAGATAAGAACATAAGAAATTGCCATGCTGGTCAGACCAAGGGTCTATCAAGCCTAGCATCCTGTTTCCAACAGAGGCCAAACCACAAGAACCTGGCAAGTACCCAAACCACAAGAACCTGGCAAGTACCCAAACACTAAGAAGATCCCATGCTACTGATGCCAGTAACTTTATTAATAGAAGTTAATGGACTTCTCCTCCAAGAACTTATCCAAACCTTTTTTAAACCCAGCTACACTAACTGCATTAACCACATCCTCTGGCAACAAATTCCAGAGCTTAATTGTGCATTGAGTAAAAAAGAATTTTCTCCGATTAATCTTAAATGTGTTACTTTCTAACTTCATGGAGTGCCCCCTAGTCCTATTGTCCGAAAGTGTAAATAACCAATTCACAACTACTCGTTCAAGACCTCTCATGATTTTAAAGACCTCTATCATATCTCCCCTCAGCTGTCTCTTCTCCAAGCTGAACAGCCCTAGCCTCTTCAGCCTTTCCTCATATGAGAGCTGTTCCACCCCTTTATCATTTTGGTCGTCCTTCTGTTTCGCAACTATATCTTTTTTGAGTTGTGGCAACCAGAATTGTACACTGTATTCAAGGTGCGGTCTCACCATGGAGCGTTACAGAGGCATTATGACATTTTCTGTTTTATTAACCATTCCCTTCCTAATATTGTTTGCTTTTTTGACTGCTGCAGCACACTAAGCTGACGATTGCAAAGTATTATCCACTATGATGCCTAGATCTTTTTCCTGGGTGGTAGCTCCTAATATGGAACACATCTATAACTTTTGGATCCAGTGACCAATGAAGTGCCCTCATCATTTCCTTCAAGACAATCACCAGAGTTGAAAAAGGCTGTTTATTGATCCCATTGGATGGTGAGGCCCCATTACAGGATGCACATGCACTACCAGCATTATACGGTCCAGGACACTGGCCATTGCCCAAGCTGTCTGCATCAATTGATAAGCCCGGGATCTGAGACAGCACACAATCCATCAGAAGAAACACTCTTCTAGACAAAGTCTATCCATGCCCCAATGAACTTGATTTTCTGGGATTGAACCAGGTTAGAGTTTTTAAAATTTACGATGAAACCTAGTTACTGAATAAGTTAGATTGCTTTCTTCAGGGAGTTCAACACATTGGCCTGTGAAACTCCTGTTATTAACCAATTATCCAGGTAAGAAAAGAAACACAGATGCCCTGATGACAAAGATGTGCTGAAATTTCTGCTGAGCATCTGAAGTGGAGCACTTTGTACTGGTAGTAAGATGATTCCACCACAAACCATAGACAGTGCCAATGGAAAAGATGTATGGGTATGTGGGCATATGCACCTTTCAGACTCAGGGCATACATCCAATCTCCTGCCAGGGTGGTGTGAAGGGAGCTCATTTTCAATTTTTCCCATAACAGGCTCTTGTTCAGGCTTTGTAAATCCAGGAAGGGACTCAATCCCCATGTTTCTTGGGGCTAAGGAAATAGCAGGAGTAGAACTCCTGGCCATATTGGCCAGGAGGGACAGGTTCTATTGCTCGCTGTTTGAAAAGTGACTCCATCTCCATGCAGAGCTAAGAAGAATGAGACAGATCTGGATTGAAGGCTGAACAATGAGGTACCACTGAAAGCTGGGAGAAACGCAAGTGGTAACTACAGTCCCCAATCCTGAGTACCTAGTGATCTTTGGTGATTTTGTGCCACTCCTCCAGGTAAAGGTGAATCCATCCCGCTACTGGAGGGGCACAGTTCTGGACTTTGAGGCTGGTCGAAAACAAGGCTCAGGTTTAGGCTGTTTTCAGCTGACATCTTCTCATACTGTTTGTTCCCAAGCTGGAAGCTGCTGCTGTGGCATCACAGTTGGAGCATACCACCACTGGAACTGATGGAAAGGGCATCTCAGGAAATAGGAGCACTTAAAATCGAAGTCAGAGCGCCTTGATGATGACTGCTGCTCAGAGCCCATCAAGAGAATGGATCAGCGCAAACTGCTCCTTGAGTTGGGTGACCATTTCCCTGAGTCTGTCTCCAAAGAGGTGATTTCCAGTGCAGGAAACATCCATCAACTTGTCATGTACATTATCGTGCAGACTGCAGACCTTGGCCAAATTATTCAGTGAGCTCCAATGGCTGCCAATGATGAATGGGTTATAGTGTTGAATGAGTTGTACGCTGATTGAATGAGGTAGCTTACACATTCTTCTGCAATCAGGAATGCCTGTGGATATCTGGCATGACCCATATCACCTGGGCATGTAAGTATTGCACCATATAGAACTGGTGGGTAGCAATGAAAGCAATTAAGCATTGAGCTCTGGAAAACCTTTTCCCCCAAAGTTGTCTAGCAGCCTTGAATCTTTGCCTGCAGAATACTGGAGAAGATCCTCATTTTCTCTGCCTGCTCTGGCAGAATCTACAACAACCGATTGATGGGGCAATAGCAGCACCCCAAACTTTGGAGTGTTTTGGACTCTATGTTTGAAGTATAGTTTTATGGCTAGTGGAACATAGATGATTGGATTTTCCCATATACTTGTTTCTTGTTTTTACTTCCTGCAGGATCGAACCTATTGGAATTTCTGAAGGTTCTAGGATCTGGAGAAGGCTGAAGACTTCTGAGTGGGGGGTCCTTGTCTTTCCAAACACTGACTCCCAGGGTTTTACTCAACTTATCCAAAAATCTGAAATAGCAGATGTCCTCAAGTGGTGATATGTGCTCCAGAGGTTCAGATAGGATGTGCAAAGTAATCCCCGTCGTTCCATCCTCTGACGCAAGGAGTGAAAGGACACCAACTCAGGACCACAAAGATTATGTGGGCAACTGAGGTGGGATCCTCGGTCATCTCAAAGCAAAAGGCTGGACTCCACCACAAGTGCTAGAATCCATCTGTAGAGGGTCTGATGGGGCATTCCTGGAAACAGGGGTGAAAGGGATTCTCTCGTCAGAGCAAATAAGACACTTGACAAAGTTTGAAAAACTACCTCATGAGAAACTCTGGAGGAAATTAAAAAGTCATGGGATAGGAGGCAATGTTCTATTGTGCATCTAGAACTGGTTAAAAGATAGAAAACAGAGTAGAGTTAAATGGTTAATTTTCATAATGGAGAAAGGTGAATAGTGACATGCCACATGGATCGGTACCGGGGCAACTGCGTTTTAGCATATTTATATATGACCTAGAGATGAGGACGACGAGCGAGGTCATCAAATTTGTTGATGATACAAAATTATTCAAAGCTGTTAAACCATAAGAGGATTGTGAGAAATTGCAAGAGATCCTTGCGAGACTAAATATTTTCTGTCATTTGGATTCCTAATTGGACAAATGCAAAGTGGTACATGTAGAGAACAATAATCCAAATTATAGCTACACATGCAGTCATCACCCAGGAAAAAGATCTAGGTGTCATCGCGGATATGTTGAAATCCTCTGCTCAGTGCATGGTGGTGGCCAAGAAAGAAAATAGAATGCTAGGAATAATCAGAAATGGAATGGAGAATAAGACAGAATATCATAATGCCTCTGTATTGCTCCATGGTGTGACTGCACTGTGTGTGCAGTTTTGGTCACCGCATTTCAAAAAGGATATAGTGGGATTAGGGTGACCAAAATGATAAAGGGAGTGCCCTATGAGAGGAGGCTAAAGAGGTTAGGGCTCTTCAGCTTGGAGAAGAGATGGCTGAAGGGAGATATGACAAGTGATCTATAAAATAATGAATGGAGAGGAACAGGTAAAAACGAACTGGTTGTTTACTCTTTCAAAAAGTATCAAGACTAGGGGACATTCAATTAAGTTTCTAGGTGATATATTTAAGACAAATAGGAGAAAATATATATTTTTTTTTTACTCAGCGCATAAACTCGAATTCATTGCCAGAGGATGTGGTGAAATATGTTAATGTGTCTTGGTTTAAAAAAAGGTTTGGAGAAAAAAAAAAATCTATAAACCATTATTATGGTGTACTTGGGGAAATCCACTGCTTATCATTGGGATAAACACAGCAGGGATCTTGCCAAATACTTGGGACCTGGAATGGCCACTGTTAGAAAAAGAATACTGGGCTTGATGGACCTTTAGTCTGACCCAATGTGGCAAATCTTATGTTATGTACTTTGCCCAGGAGAGTTTGAAGACTGCCCTCCTTGTCCTTAGCTGCCAGGGAGACAAAGAACGTCTTCACCATCTCTAACACTTGGTCTAAGGGCTGTCGTGTCCTCTGACCACACACTGGTGGAGGAACATCTAGTACATGTTCTTCTTGAAAAGCCAACTGGACTTTGTAATAGTATCTCAGAGGGTGCATGGAAAACAAGGGCACCACTGAATAAATAGGATCTGATGTCGCCAGATGAAGACCTTGTTCTAGAGCAGTGCATGGTTTGGTGGAATTTATCTTTGAAGGATACTAATGAAACAGGAGATTTAGGGCATCCCAACAGAGGTTCCAATAAAAGCAAAAGTAGTCCATGTGCCAATAAGTAAAGAATCACCTGAGCTAAAGACTTCCAAATTATCCATATGAACTAAAAAAGCAGGTTGTTAATACAAAGAAAACACACACTTTGAAATGTCTGTATGCCAAAGCCAGAAGTCTAAGAAGTAAGATGGGAGAGTTAGAATGAACAGCAGTGAATGAGACAGACATAACTGGCATCTCAGAGACCTCGTGGAAGGAGGATAACCAATGGGACAATGCTATATCAGGGTACAAAGTATATCGCAATGATAGGAAGGATCAACTTGGTGGGGGTGTAGCACTTTATGTCCGGGAGGCTATAGAGCCCAACAGGATAAAGATCATACAACAGATTAAATGCTCAGTAGAATCTATATGGGTAGAAATCTCATGTGCGTTGGGTAAGAGTATAGTGATAGGAGTATACTACTGTCCCCCTGGCCAAAATGATCAGATAGATAATTAAATGCTAAGAGATCAGGGAAGTTAACCAATTTGACAGTGCAGTAATAATGGGAGATTTCAATTACATTTATCCAGTCAATATTTGGGGCAACAGGACATGCTACAGACAAAATTCCTGGATGGTATAAATGATTGTTTCATGGAGCAATTGGTTCAGGAACCAATGAGGGAGGGTACTATTTTAGATTTAATTCTTAATGGAACGCAGGATTTGGTGAGAGAAGTAACGGTGGTAGGTCCATTTGGCAATAGTGATCATAACATGATCAAATTTGAACTAATGACTGGAAGGGGGACAATATGTAAATCTACAACTCTAACACAATTTTCAAAAGGGAAACTTTGTTGAGGAAAATAGAAAAAAAAATGAAAGGTGCAGCTGCAAAGGTTAAAAGTGTTCAACAGACATGGATATTGTTTAAAAATACAAATGTTAGAAGCGCAGTCCAGATGTATTCCACACATTAAGAAAGGTGGAAGGCAAAACTATTATCAGCATGGTTAAAAGTTGAAGTGAAAGAGACTATTAGTTAAAAAAAAACAAACCATCCTTCAAAAACTTGAAGAAGGATCCATCTGAAGAAAATAGGAAAAAGCATTACCATTGTCAAATTAATAAAACATTGATAAGGCAGGCTAAGAGAGAATTTGAAATGAAGTTCACCGTAGAGGCAAAAAACTCATAATAAAAACATTAAAAAATATATCTGAAGCAAGAAACCTGTGAGGGAGTTGTTTGGACCGTTAAATAACCGAGGGGTTAAAGGGGCTCTTAGGGAAGATAAGGCCACTGCAGAAAGACTAAATTAATTCTTTGCTTCTGTGTTTACTAATGAGGATGTTGGGGAGATATTGGTTCTGGAGATGGTTTTCAGGGGTAATGAGTCAGATGAACTTAACCAAATCACTGTGAACCAGGAAGATTTAGTAAGCCAGTTTGACAAACTAAAGAGGAGCAAACCACCTGGATCAGATGGTATGCACTCCAGGGTTCTGAAGAAACTCCAAAATGAAATTTCACATCTATTACTTAAAATTTGTAACCTATCATTAAAATCATCCACTGTACCTGAAGACTGGAGGGTGGCCAAGGTAAGCCCAATATTTAAAAAGGGCTCCAGGGGCGATCCAAGAAACTAAAGACCAAGACGCCTGTTTTCACTGCCAGGAAAAATAGTGGAAACTATTCTAAAGATCAAAATCACAGAGCATATAAGAAAGTCATGGTTTAATGGAACACAGTTAACATGTATTTACCCAAGGGAAGTCTTGCCTCACAAATCTGCTTGATTTTTTTGAAGGGGTTAATAAACATGTCGATAAAGGTGAACCAGTAGATGTAGTATATTTGGATTTTCTGAACGTGTTTGACAAAGTCCCTCATGAGAGGCTTCTAAGAAAACTAAAAAGTCATGGGATAGGAGGCAGTGTCCTTTCATGGATTACAAACTATTTAAAAGTCAGGAAACAGAGATTAGGATTAAATGGTCAATTTTCTCAGTTGAAAAGGGTAAACAATGAACTGCCTCAGATCTGTACTTGGACAGGTGCTTTTCAATATATTTATAAATGATCTGGAATGGAATACAATGAGTGAAGTAATAAAATTTGCAGATGATACAAAATTATTCAGAGTAATTAAATCACAAGCGGATTGTGATAAATTGCAGGAGAACATTGATTGGGCATCAAAATGGCAGATGAAATTTAATATGAACAACTGCAAGGTAGTGCATATAGAGAAAAATAATCCATGCTGTAGTTACACGATGTTAGGTTCCATATTAGGAGCTACCACCCAGGAAAAATATCTAGGCGTCATAGTGGATAATACATTAAAATAGTCGGCTCAGCGTGCTGCAGGAGTCAAAAAAAGCAAACAATGTTAGGCATTATTAGCGAGGGAATGGTGAATAAAATGAAAAATGTCTTAATGCCTCTATCGCTCCATGGTGAGACCGCAACGCGAGTACTGTGTACAATTCTGGTCGCCGCATCTAAAAAAAGATGTAGTTGCGATGGAGAAGGTACAGAGAAGGGCGACCAAAATGAGAAAGGGATGGAACAGCTCCCCTATGAGGAAAGGCTAAAGAGGTTAGAAGACAACATGTAATGATAAATGGAACCTACTCTGAAGAGAGAATGGTGTTAAGTGCCATGCCAAGGGAACAGTGTTGGGACCGGTTCTGTTCAACATCTTTGTGAGCGACATTGCAGAAGGGAAGAAAGAAAGTTTGACTATTTGCGGATGATACTAAGATCTGCAACAGAGTGGACATGCCGGAAGGCAGAGAGAGAATGAGATGGGATTTAAGGAAGCTGGAAGAGTGGTTGAAGATATGGCAGTTGAGATTCAATGCCAAGAAGTGCAGAATCATGCATCTGGGGTGTGATAATCCAAAAGAACTGTATGTGTTGAGGGGTGAAGGGCTAATGTGCATGGAATAGGAGAGAGTGACCTTAGGGTGATAGTGTCTAACGACCTGAGGTTGGCGAAGCAATGTGACAGGGTGATAGCTAAAGCCAGAAGAATGCTGGGCTGAATAGAGAGAGGGATATCAAGTAAGAAAAGGGAAGTGATAATTCCCTTGAACAGGTCCTTGGCGAGGCCTCACCTGGAGTACTGTGTTCAGTTCTGGAGACTGTATTTCAAAAGGGACAGAGACAGGATTGGAAGCGGTCCAGAGAAGGACAACCAAAATAGTGGGTGGTCTCCAAATAAGTTATGAGGAGAGGCTGAAGAACCTGAATATGTATACTCTGGAGGAGAGGAGGAGCAGGGGTGATAGATACAGACCTTCAGATACTTGAAAGGTTTTAATGATCCATGATCAATAACAAACCTTTTCCATTTGAAACAATTTAGTAGAACTAGGGGTCACGATTTGAAACTCCAGGGAAGAAAACTTAGAACCAATGTCAGAAAATATTTCTTCTTGGAGAGGGTGGTGGATGCCTGGAATGACCTTCTGAAGGAAGTGGTGATGAATAAAACCATGAAGGATTTCAAAGGGGCATGGGATAAACACTGTGGATCACTAAAAAGAGGATGGGAATGAATGAAAAAAAAGCATGGGGGTAGGGGGTCTGGGGAAAATCTGCATGGAGTGGCAGTTGCTACCCTTAACAGAATAATGGGGTGATCTGTACGAAGAAGCAGTTTACCCTTAACAGAAACATGGAGTAATCTGCATGGAGTGGCATTTACTATCATGGAAAGCTTACTTGGCAGACTGGATGGGCCGCCGTTTGGTCTTTTTCTGCCGTCATTACTATGTTACTATGGCTGTTCAGCTTGGAGAAGAGAAGGCTGAGGGGAGATATGATAGAGGTCTTTAAAAACATGAGAGGTCTAGAACGGGTAAATGTGAATCGTTTATTTACACTTTCAGATAGTAGAAGGACTAGGGGGCACTCTATGAAGTTAGCAAGTAGCACATTTAAAACTGGAGAAAATTCTTTTTCACTCAATGCACAATAAAGCTCTGGAATTTGTTGCCAGAGGATGTGGTTAATGCAGTTAGTGTAGCTGGGTTCAAAAAAGGTTTGGATAAGTTCTTGGAGGAGAAGCCCATTAACTGCTATTAATCAAGTTTACTTAGAGATAAGCCACTGCTATTAATTGCATCAGTAATTCTCCAACATTTGTTAATTCAAGGGAAACCTTGTTTGGTAGTATATTTTGTATGGTGGCTCTGTTCAATGATAACCAATTTTTAGTTATCCTTCTCATTCGCCCCGTAGATTACTCTTTATTATTCTTGCTTTAATATATTTTAATATTTATTATTTTTTTCTTTTTATTTTCTCCTTGTAAAATCCCTTCTCCCTAACTGCTTGTCCGACCCACTTGTTTATTCTTATTGTAAGATACTTATCAAGGCCGCCGCCTCCGTTTCTTCTTATAGGTTCGGATCTGCCTGCCCGACAATGGCCATGTTTCGGCACCGTGTGCCTGCTTCAGGGGCTGCGGGGAGGAAATCTACTGTGTCCAGCCAGGGTTCACAGTATCGACATTTTTTGTGCTATGCGTGTAACCGTGGACGACGCATCGTCGTTACATGTCGATACTGTGAACCCTGGCTGGACACAGTAGATTTCCTCCCCGCAGCCCCTGAAGCAGGCACATGGTGCCGAAACATGGCCATTGTCGGGCAGGCAGATCCGAACCCATAAGAAGAAACGAAGGTGGCGGCCTTGATAAGTATCTTACAATAAGAATAAACAAGTGGGAAACATGGCCATTGTCGGGCAGGCAGATCCGAACCCATAAGAAGAAATGAAGGCGACGGCCTTGATAAGTATCTTACAATAAGAATAAACAAGTGGGTCGGACAAGCAGTTAGGGAGAAGGGATTTTACAAGGAGAAAATAAAAAGAAAAAAATAATAAATATTAAAGTATATTAAAGCAAGAATAATAAAGAGTAATCTACGGGGCGAATGAGAAGGATAACTAAAAATTGGTTATCATTGAACAGAGCCACCATACAAAATATACCACCAAACAAGGTTTCCCTTGAATTAACAAATGTTGGAGAATTACTAGTGAAGGGAAAGAGGTTAGCTGGTACATAATTAATTGCATCAGTAGTATGGGATCTTCTTGGTGTTTGGTTAATTGCCAGGTTTGGCCTCTGTTGGAAACAGGATGCTGGGCTTGATGGATCCTTGGTTTGATCCAGTATGGCAATTTCTTATGTTCTTATGTAGAGGTCTCAATGGTGAGATTGCCCTAGAGATAGGGCGAGGTAAACTGAGTATATCCCCTTCTCCTAGCCTTCTGGAATGCGTAAATGAACTGGTGAATGCAGCGCCTATTTAAGGAACAGCTGTGTCAGTAGCAAGTCACACTCTAAGGCTTGAAGCATTATGGACTCCGAGCCCTGATGCATCAATGGTGTCAAGGCTCCATGTTTCAAGGTACCATGGTTCAATGCAGCTGCAGGGCTTAATGTGCTGGTGACTGATGCATTGACAGTGTCACTGGCTCTGATGAATGGTGTTTCTTTTTGGCCAGCACTCAGCCCCATGGGGCTCAAGAGAGGCTTGTGGATGGCAAAGTTTGGCATTTCCGCAGTTTACTCAACCCCAAGGTGAAGGGGCCTAAGGCCGGCTCCAAAGTGGGGGACACTCTGTTTGAGGAGCTACTGCTCAACTCGGCACCTAGGGAGCTAAGAGAGGTTCTGTTCTGGGACAAGAATCAGCTGCAACTCTTTAATTGATCTGGCAACTCCTTATTTCCAGACTTTGGATCTTTCAGTCTGCGGTGACATCTGGCCACAGTGGTAACAATTAGATGCATCATAGTCAGGCCTGAGACACTAACAACATCATAGCCATTGGTGATAGATATGGTCATACACGCAATCCTTAAATTCGTTGAGAGTGGCCTTCTTGAAGCCAGAATTTTTTATTTATTTATTTTTTTTTTAATATAGCACTGAAATTTGCTATTCTGGGGCTAAGGAGACAGTGAGGCAAGACAAAGGTGAAAAATTTAAGAGAAGAGTACACATCCATGCTGTAACTTGGCCAAAAAAACTATCAAAAAACCAGGGGGGGGGGGGGGGAGGAATTCAAGAGGCAGTACACACACGGGAACTCCTGCAAGGCTTTACGATATAAGGCTGTGTTGGGTCCTGTTAGATGACAGAACCTGTCATGTCGTGGTTAATTCAGCCCTACTTATTGATGGAAAATGCATATCACTGATCAAGCATTGTCCTTATGAAATAACAGTACTATGCTCAAGGGAAGTTTGTGCTGATAGTGGATGCTACTATATGTATTCTATATTATAGAAATTACTGATAGCTCTGCAGTTGAAGTTAAACTGCTACTCCGGGGGTGTAAACATGCATGACTGAGTGTCACGGTGCTCAAAGACAAAGGTTGAGGGTTCTGCTACAGGTTACTGATTTCGCACATAAGCTACAGGTTCTATTTATGAGAAATTATTATTTTTTTTTTTTTAAACAATGCATGTTCTCTAGGATGAGATTACATATTTAGGATTTAGAGGTCAAAATGATGGGCACTGTAAATACTTTATTTTCAAAATCAACTAGCTTCATCATGTAATCTATGTATCCACTCATTCATATATTACATGCATGGGTCACATTTTTATCCAACTGAAATGCATTCAATTTTTTTTAAATTGTGTGTGATGAATCTAAGATCTTTAGTATTTTCTGTCAAAATTTACAAGTCTACATGTCAAGATATACAAATCAAGAGAAATGTAATATTTGTAATATTAGTATAAATGAACATGGAAATTTACAATAATAAAATCTAAACATTTTTCAAAACTGACCATGGGGCTCACTAAATTTTCATCCAAGGTATAGAATTATACAACCTAATTGTGTCTGCTTTAATCAACATGTCAGGTATTAAAAACAAGATTAGTTTGAAAGGGGGTGAAAACATTACATTTGTAACAAAACCCATCAATTAAGCAATATATAAAAATACTGATTTAAATAATCAGAATGTTTTGATATATCAAAAAAAATTTCAAATAATTATCAAAGATAAACTAACTGCATCTGACTCAGCTCAGCACTAGAGGCTTAAAAAAAAATCAAACTTTTTTAATGCAGGTAACAAAAATAAACTAAAATCAAAGCACAATGGAGAAATTACTAACCTGATAATTTCGTTTTCATTAGTGAAAACAGATGGACTCAGGACCAATAGGTATTGTGCTCTTCTGCTAGCAGATGGGAGACAGAGTCAGATTTCAAAGCTGAAATCATCCTGGGTACATATACACCTGCACTGACCTCACTTCCTCAGTATAGTCTTCGAAGAGCCAATGTGGTTATATCTTTGCTTAAATAACTTGCTTAAACTTGATTAAAACTTGACTGGTTCAACTGATTTCCAAACTGGAGACCGCCAGTGCACTCAACCGATTAAATGCTGACACCGGATAACTGTGGGTGTCAAACTAGGGGTAGTCCGTGGCTTACCCATATATGTTTAGTCTCGAGGTTTGCCATCCAAGGTTCTCCATTTTCTGGGGCAGCCATGGGTGGGATGCTGAGTCTGTCTACACTAAGGAAAACGAAATTATCAGGTAAGTAATTTCTCCATTTCCTAGCATGTAGCCAGATGGACTCAGGGATGTACAAAAGCTACTCCCGAATAGGGTGGGAGATTGCCTTGGCCCACTTCGTACTGCCCTTGCGACAACTGTGTCCTCCCTGGCCTGAACATCCAGGCGGTAGAACCTGGAAAAGGTGTGTATGGAGGACCACGTTGTTGCCCGACAGATCTTGGCTGGCGACAGCAGCTTGGTTTCCGTCCAGGAGACTGCCTGGGCCCTCGTAAAATGAGCCTTAACCTGTAGAAGCAAGGGCTTTCCTTCCTCTATGTAGGCTGCCTTGATTACTTCTTTGATCCAGTGGACTATGGTCGCCCACGATGCCGCTTCCCCTTGTTTCTTCCTGCTGTGGAGAACGAACAGATGATCCGTTATGCACACAGGTTCAGATCTTTCCAGGTATCGACATTCAGATGGCAAAGAAGGCATGAGTCTTCAGAGTCCTTATGCTCATCCGGAGATGGTAGCGAGATAGTTTGGTTCATGTGAAACCACTTTTGGTAAGGAGGGGACACAGTGCGCAGTTGTATGGTTCCAGTGTGAACCTAAGGAACTGTTCCTGACAGGATAGTGCCTGAAGTTCGGAGATGCGATGAGCTGAACATATTGCTACCAAGAATACTGTCTTTAAAGTTAAGAGGCATAGTGACAGACAGCAAGTTGGTCTGAAGGAGGCCCCTGCTAAGAAGTCTAGTACTAGTCTAGTACTAGTCTAGTACTAGTCTAGTACGCCAGAAGGAGTGGAGAGAATGAGACGGGATTTAAGGAAGATGGAAGAGTGGTCGAAGATATGGCAGCTGACATTCAATGCCAAGAAGTGCAGAGTCATGCATATAGGGAGTGGAAATCCAAATGAACTGTATTCGATGGGGGGAGAAAGGCTGATGTGCACGGAGCAGGAGAGAGACCTTGGGGTGATGGTGTCTAATGATCTGAAGTCGGCGAAACAATGTGACAAGGCGATAGCTAAAGCCAGAAGAATGCTGGGCTGCATAGAGAGAGGAATATCGAGTAAGAAAAGGGAAGTGATTATCCCCTTGTACAGGTCCTTGGTGAGACCTCACCTGGAGTATTGTGTTCAGTTCTGGAGACCGTATCTCCGAAGAGACAAGATGGAGGCGGTCCAGAGAAGGGCAACCAAAAAGGTGGAAGGTCTTCATCAAATGACTTATGAGGAGAGATTGAAGAATCTAAATATGTACACCCTGGAGGAAAGGAGGAGCAGAGGTGATATGATACAGACTTTCAGATACTTGAAAGGTTTTAATGATCCAAAGACAATGTCAAACCTTTTCCGTAGGAAAAAAATCAGCAGAACCAGGGGTCACGATTTGAAGCTCCAGGGAGGAAGATTCAGAACCAATGTCAGGAAGTATTTCTTCACAGAGAGGGTGGTGGATGCCTGGAATGCCCTTCCGGAGGAAGTGGTGAAGACCAGAACTGTGAAAGACTTCAAAGGGGCGTGGGATAAACACTGTGGATCCATAAAATCAAGAGGCCGTCAATAAAGAGTGGGTGGCTCGCCAGAACGACGGCTACTGCCTGGAGATAATACCCTTATTCAATAAACATACACATGGTTACTGTGACTCCAACATCGCACTAAGCTACAACAGCAAGAGGAAATGTGGAAAAAAGGATTCGCACTCACAAAGCGGGGAGTAGCTGGCTTGTTACGGCGGTTACTACCCCAAACCAAATAAGCCTGATACTTCACGTTCAACCCATATCCAGCATAGCTCTCTGCTTCAACGGCAGGGGAGAAGAAAAACTGATACTTCACACATATCCAGCATAGCTCCCTGCTTCAACGGCAGGGGAGAAGAAAAACTGATACTTCACGCATATCCAGCATAGCTCTCTGCTTCAACGGCAGGGGAGAAGAA
Source organism: Rhinatrema bivittatum (assembly GCF_901001135.1). Taxonomy (NCBI): domain Eukaryota; kingdom Metazoa; phylum Chordata; class Amphibia; order Gymnophiona; family Rhinatrematidae; genus Rhinatrema; species Rhinatrema bivittatum. The sequence continues at coordinate 238,583,260 of NC_042621.1, forward strand.
AAACTGATACTTCACGCATATCCAGCATAGCTCACTGCTTCAACGGCAGGGGAGAAGAAAAACTGATACTTCACGCATATCCAGCATAGCTCCCTGCTTCAACGGCAGGGGAGAAGAAAAACTGATACTTCATGCATATCCAGCATAGCTCACTGCTTCAACGGCAGGGGAGAAGAAAAAAGGATTCACACTCACAAAGCGGGGAGTAGCTGGCTTGTTACGGCGGTTACTACCCGAAACCAAATAAGCCTGATACTTCACGTTCAACCCATATCCAGCATAGCTCTCTGCTTCAAAGGCAGGGGAGAAGAAAAACTGATACTTCACGCATATCCAGCATAGCTCCCTGCTTCAACGGCTGGGGAGAAGAAAAAGTGATACTTCACGCATATCCAGCATAGCTCACTGCTTCAACGGCAGGGGAGAAGAAAAAAGGATTCGCACTCACAAAGCGGGGAGTAGCTGGCTTGTTACGGCGGTTACTACCCCAAACCAAATAAGCCTGATACTTCACTTTCAATGCATTTCCAGCATAGCTCTCTGCTTGAACGGCAGGGGAGAAGAAAAACTGATACTTCACGCATATCCAGCATAGCTCTCTGCTTCAACGGCAGGGGAGAAGAAAAACTGATACTACACGCGTATCCAGCATAGCTCCCTGCTTCAACAGCAGGGGAGAAGAAAAACAACCAATAAGGGCTGAATAACATAATCTGGGTAAAACAAATAAGCATGGGTGTAGCTTGCTTATTGCGGCGGTTACTTCCCCTACTACCCCTAACTAATCAAGCTTGATATTTCACTTGGATGCACCTCCATCACTGCTCTCTACATTAATGGTGGGGGTGGAAGGGAAATAGAACCAAAGAGCTAAGAGAAACAGATAAGTATGAGAAAAAATGTGTGAAGCTCGCTGGGCAGACTGGATGGGCCGTTTGGTCTTCTTCTGCCGTCATTTCTATGTTTCTATGTTTCTATACTAGATTGAGATTCAATAGAGGCTCCGGCCATTTTAGGGGTGGTCGGAGTTGCTTGACCCCTTTTCAGGAAGCGGGATACATCTGGATGAGTTGATACCATCCACTTCGGCTCTGAAGAGGGCCAGTGCGGCAACTTGGACTTTGAGGGAGTTGAGCGACAACCCCTTCTTCATCCCTTCCTGCTGGAATTCCAGGATCATGGGAATTTTGGCTGTCTGCGGGGGATCCCGCGGTCCTCACACCAGGCTTCAAATACTCTCCAGATCCGTATGTAAGACAGGGATGTGGAGAACTTGCGCACTCGGAGCAGGGTGTCAATCACGGCCTTTGAGTAACCCGCTTCTTCAGGCTAGTCCTCTCAAGGGCCATACCGTAAGAGAGAATCAAGACGGATCTTCGTGGATGATCGGGCCCTGCTGGGGAAGGTCCCTGTGTGGAGGTGGGCACAGAGGGTTCCCTGCAAATAGTCTTCGCATGTCTGCGTACCATGGTTGTCTTGGCCAGTCCAGGGTGACTAGTAGAACTAGCCCCTTGTGATGCTCTATCTTGCGGATGTCTCTGCCCAGTAGTGGCCATGGAGGGAAGGCGTACAGAAGATCTTCCTCTGGCCAGGTCTGGATGAGAGCGTTGATTCCCTGGGATTGTGGTTCTCGTCTGCGACTGAAGAACCTGGGAACTTGGGCATTGAGACGGGTTGCCAGTAGATCCATGGCTGGGAGGCCCCAGCGATTTACTATCAGTTGGAAAGCTGTGGTCGACAGCATCCATTCCCCCGGGTCTAAGCGCTCTCTGCTGAGGTAGTCTGCTGAGACATTGTCTTTTCCCGCAATGTGAGAGGCCGAGATCCCTTGTAGGTTTATCTCCGCCCATGCCTGAGGGGATCTATTTCCAGAGACACCTGCTGGCTCTTGGTTCCTCCCTGGCAGTTGATGTAAGCAACTGTTGTCACGTTGTCCGACATTATCCTGATTCATTTGCCATGGAGTTTGTGGCTGAATCGCAGGCACGCTAGTCTGACTGCTCGTGCTTCCAAGAGGTTTATGTTCCATTCCGCCTCTTTCTTATACCATTGCCCCTGGGCGGTCAGTTCCTGACAGTGGGCTCCCCACCCTCGTAGGCTCGCATCCTTGGTGAGCAATATCCAGTTTGGTGGGGATAGGCTTACTCCTCTACTTAGGTGGTCTTCCTGAAGCCACCACTGGAGCTGAGTCCGAACCTCTGCTGGTAGTTGGAGGTGAATTGAGAAGTCCTGGCAATTATCCAAACACTAAGAAGATCCCATGTTACTGATGCAATTAATAGCAGTGGCTATTCCCTAAGTAAACTTGATTAATAGCCGTTAATGGACTTCTCCAAGAACTTATCCAATCCTTTTTTGAACCCAGCTACACTAACTGCACTAACCAAATCCTCTGGCAAAAAATTCCAGAGCTTTATTGTGCGTTGAGTGAAAAAGGATTTTCTCCGATTAGTCTTAAATGTGCTACTTGCTAACTTCATGGAATGCCCCCTAGTCCTTCTATTATTCGAAAGTGTAAATAACCGAGTCACATCTACTCGTTCAAGACCTCTCATGATCTTAAAGACCTCTCTCATATCCCCCCTCAGCCATCTCTTCTCCAAGCTGAACAGCCCTAATATCTCTTCAGCCTTTCCTCATAGGAGAGCAGTTCCATCCCCTTTATCATTTTGGTTGCCCTTCTCTGTACCTTTTCCAGGATGGGCCGGAATGACCCTTCCTTCTTGGGAACGATAAAATAGATGGAATAGTGCCCAGTATTTTGCTGAAGCGTGGGCACCAGAGTTATTGCCCTCAGACTGAGTAGTCTTGTTAGTGTGGTTTCTACTGCCAGAGACTCTTGGAGTTGGAGTGGCAGGGTGATCTCATGAATTTGTCTCGAGGGATGCTGCGAAATTCTAGAGAGTACCCTTCTCAAATGATGGTTAGGACCCATTTGTCCAACGTTATCTTGACCCTTCTTTGGAAGAAGAGGGTTAGTCGACCCCCTATGTTTTCCCCCTGTGGATGGGTCGGCCTCTTCTCATTGTGAGGCACGGCTGGAGCCTGCCCCTGGTCCTGCTCTCCCTCTTGGTCTGTCTGCTACGAAAGGACTGGGACCTTCCAGAGGGGCGAGGTGTCTGGAACTGCATGTTCCTGTAGGGTCTAAAGCGCTCCGATCCTTTGCCCTTAGCTCTTCTGGGAGAGGGGCGCGAGATCTTTTATACCTATCTTCAGATAGTCTAGGCACTGGAGATTCGCCCCATTTGTTGGCTAACTTCTCCAATTCCCTTCCGAATAAGAGAGATCCTTTAAAAGGCATTCTCGTGAGATTCGCTTTAGATGTTGCATCTGCAGACCAATTTCGTAGCCATAGTTGTCTTCTGGCTGCCATAGTCAAGGCAACGCCCCTGGCTGAGGTGCGCACTAGGTCTGAGCTTGCGTCAGTGAGGAAGGATGCTGCCGGTTCCATCGATTCTCCGGTATGAGTTTCAGAGGTGCCAATCTCTCTTGAGAAGAGCAAACGGGAACGGGCCACCAGTGTGCAGCATGAAGCAATCTGCAGCATCATTGCTGTTGCGTCAAAGGCCTGCTTAATGAGGGATTCCAATAGTCTGTCCTGTGTGTCCTTCAGTGCCGCTCCTCCCTCAATGGGGATCATTGTTCGCTTTGAGATGGCACAGACCACAGCGTCGACTTTCGGGAAACACAGGCGTTCCTTGGCCGCAGGTTCCAGAGGGTATAAGGCTTCTAATGCTTCCATGTTGATCCTAGGGAGAGGTGGAGTAGGGGTACCAGAGGCGCCCCCCTGAGAGGCAGTCATGCCAGAGATAGCAAAATTGCTTACCTTGTAATGGGTGTTATCCCAGGACAGCAGATGTAGTCCTCACATATGGGTGACGTCACCGACTGAGCCCGAACGCGGGAAAACTTCTGTCAAAGTTTCCCCGAGGGACCCTTGCACCGGATCGGGGCCTAGCCCAAGTCGGGCTGCTCAACCCAATCGGTGTCCCTTTAAACCTGGCTAGAAGAAACGATCAGTTGGGCAATCCGAGCCGTGGAGACCGAAGACCTCAGTTAAAAGATTTTTACCTTACCTGGTCTTGGTGCTTACTGGCCGCGTGCCGGGCAGTCTTCAGCTGCGGGAGGAGAGGGAAATACCTTCACCACCATGCTCGATTCTGCACCCGCTGCCTTTCAGCCACCCTGGGGACTAAGCCCACGCCGGGAACCAGCTACGGACCAAGGCTCACCTCTGAGGGATCTCAGAAATCACCTCAGAAATTCTCGACTAGGGGAGGGACCTAGGTTTCACCGCAGGAGAGCGGGGTTTGATCTTCTGAAAAGTAAATTTCTTTCTTCTTGCTGTAAATGTTAACACTATTCTAAGTATGTGGTATAGTGTTAACATCTGCTTAGGAGACGGAGCGATACTGAGGAAGTGAGTTCAGTGCAGGGGTATATGTACCCAGGATGACGTAAGCTTTGAAATCTGACTCCGTCTCCCATCTGCTAGCAGAAGAGCAAAATACCCATTGGTCCTGAGTCCATCTGGCTACACGCTAGGAAACCATGGTTAAAGTAGGTAGCCAAACTGAACAAATACGTTGGAAAGAGTTTGGGTATGTTTTGGTGACTTTCATTTACAAGACTGCTTACATGGATGGGGCAAAATATTCCTAGATGATGCCTAATTAATGAGATTGAATTGTTACTAATTACTTCTTGTTTGAAACTAAACTTACAATTCATGCTTCATTAGTGGCAATGCAACGACATTATTACCCATGTGATAAATGGAATGGGGAAAAATAACTATCTCTCTTTACCTCTTGACTAAATTTACATAGTATGCTTACCTATCGGATCCATTCCAGCAGCATTCAAACTTGTCAAAGATGCAGTCATTTTCATACAAAGAACAAAGCTTACTTCGAAGATACTCATGGACCTGGAATTGTTCACAGCAAAGTTAACAGCTTAACACACATCAAAACCATACTTCAGTTTAAAATAAAACATAAACAGACTTACTTGATATGTTTCTACAGGCCTGTTTTCCATATTGAGGTCCCATACTTTGACTGATAAGTAGTCTCTAGTCATCATGTATCGACCGCTATGACTGAATTTTACATCTGATATTGAGGAAATTATTTCTGAAAAGAATGACCTGCTGCTGGGATCTTCAGGTTCTTCAAAAACTAAAAGTAAAAACATGAAATTAACTTATTTGAACTACTCTAACTTTCAGAGCTATTTCCTTTATGTTAAAAAGACATTAAGTCAGAGATGTTAAGTACCCAATAAAAAAATCCAACAATTTATTTTTAAAAAGTAATTTGCTGGTCTCTTTTCTAACCGGTTGTCATGACTAACAGATATTGAGTGTCCAAGATTTTTCTATTATGATATAATGTGAATAAATTCCTATTTCAGCTAAGTGACTGAAAAAATTAAACCAACAAACCTTATCTCACTATGTCTCTGGGTATTTTATAAAAATACTTCAATACTCTTAAAAATCCCAATGCCCTCTCTCCCATATTTGTGCAAATGTTTAAAAATTTGCCCCAAGAAACCCAGACTAATTTTGAAGGTTCACTGAATATTTTCAATAAACCTCTTAAAATAAATGGTCATTAACAGCAACATCAGTAGCATATTTGTGGAAATTTGATGCAGATCCAAAGTAAATCCAAAGAGGAAACAGACAGATTCTTTTTGGCAAATCTCTGAGAAATCAGTTTTTACCACGCAATTCCATCCAGGCTGAATCTACCCAGTTGAATTCAAATTTGAAAGAGTTTGCAAAATCCTATACCTATCCTAAAACTCACATGTACATGACTGCAAAATGTTTGTATGAATTGATACAGAAAGGTAACAAAGCTTAATCAGAGAACCATAATCCACACATATATAAAAGATAGATATTGAGCAGGGCGGTGACTGAGAAATTACCCTTGATAAGTGTCTTGCTAAATATAATCTGTTAAAGTTACCTGGATAACAGACAGTTTTGTCCGATCAGCCTTACCTGCATAGTGCTCAATATTGGCGAATCACAATGTAAAACTGAAACCCCACCCCTGGAATGCCTTCTCTCCCTCTTTTTACCAAGCTAAATTTACACAAGCAGAATTTAGCTGGGGATGGGGGGGGGGGGGGGGGGGGGGGGGGAGAGATGGGATAGTATGTCCATTTCATTTTTTCTCCGGGTAACTGAAAACTTATCTGGCCAAATCCTCTGAACATGGACCTCACAGATTCTTCTGACAAAACAGGGTGGCTTGCTTTTTTTTTTTTTTTTTGCAGTTTACAGGTGTTGGAGTTGCTAATTAAAATAGCTCAAATCACAGGTATAGCGCTCACATTTTTCTTTTAGTTTTTTTTAAATGAACACTTTTCATGAATAATTTAAAATTCAACAATACAAACTTGATAAAGCAGTAAAACAGGCATTGTGAAACATTTTTTAAATTGTTACAAAGTGCTTAATCTGGTTGGAAACACCACAGCTACTACCACAATACATCTAAATTCTTCTATGCTAACATACTGTATACAAACCTACCTGCAAATAAAATGTATTAGTACAGATACATTTTTCAGAGAATGGTTACTCTACAAAGCAGAAGTTATTTTCATGGAAACAGATACATTTCAACAGATTGAGTGCATCAAAGAATCCTATTCCTTATGGCTGAAAAACAAAACTTTCCTCACCTATGAGGGGCTGCGTGGCTCAGTGCATTAATACACTGGCCCTGTCACCTCTGGGAACTGGCTTCAAATCCAGCACAGATCAATGTGAATAAAATTCATTCCGATAGCTGTAAAAGGTCACAAATGAAATGGGTTCTGGTAGCCTCAGCCCAGTTCCTAATGCACAAAGGTAGATGTCAATAAACCGCCCTGAACCGGCACTGGTTAATCAGATACCTTTGAGAAGCACTAAGACTGAGTCTGGACAGAAGACAGGTCTCGCTGGTACCCAAAACACTTGCTTCCGCCTACTAATGACGATAAATGAAGATTTTCACATGTCTGTTTCTCATGCTACATGTGGTGGCTTAGAATATGATAATTAATAAAAGTGTTCCATTCTATGGAGCTATAAAACCCCACCATACCTCTTGCAAGTTCAACAAGCAGAACATTCCATGTTTTTCAATATACATTTCTTGGGAAGGAAAAAAGGGCAAAGATACATCAAAATTCTTAGAAAATTTGTTGCCAGTCACTTACATTTTGAATGTCTATCGCAGAGGGCTGAATCACGCATGTCACAAAGTCTTATAGTTCCCTTGCTGCTACTGTAGACAAACACATTACACTGATGAGGATGGAACTCTGCTGCAGTAATTACTTCCGTCAATTCTTCCATGTTTGCTGGCTTAATATCTACAATGTCTGAAAGTAGTTTGTAAAGGCAAATACAATAGAAAAATTCAGGTTGTCCAGGTGTCAAATAGCTTGAGTTTTCTAAGATGGTAACTTTAATACCAGTGTGCGGGCATACATGTACCTGAGTATGCCGGCTCGCATCCAGCGATGTGGCCATTTTATAACATACACGCATATATGCACGCATGGTATTAGATAGGATGAATGCGCGTACATGTTCGCACAATTTTATATGAGTGCGTGCATGCGCGCAAATGCCGCCTCTACCGCTTAAGTGAGGGGACTTTAATAGAAACGTGCGCCGACGCAATTACCAGTTAGACCACTTTATTCCCAGTTTGCCCAGGTAAGGGATAGGACTTCCAATCCCCTTATTTAAACAGCCTTCTTTTTCTTAACCACGACCCTTAAAACCCTGCTATGATGTTTATATTTTTTTTTGTTTTAGGACTTACAGACCATCCACAGCAGAAATAAAGTTACATGGTAGAGGAGCCTGGCGCGCGCTTGTGTGCATAATTTTTTCACGTTGGTTTCATTTATAAATCCAGGAACACCCATGCCCCTCTCAGACCATGCCCTTTTTTGGACTTTTTCATTTGTGTGCGTACTCAGGCGGCTTTTAAAATCTGCTTGGCGTAACCAGCCCAACGTCTACCTATCTCCAGGTTTTGGCATGCATCGGGCTTTTAAAATTCACATATAAGGCAGTGCAAGCACACTAAATAAAAGTATTTTCTATTAAAATGAAAAGATACTATTTTATCAATTACAATGAAATCCACAGTAAGCATCTATTGCAGACAGGCAATCTGTATGGTTTTCATGCTTACTATTCTTTCTTCTTTCTGTAGACACTGCAGCATCTACAAAAGTCCTGAATGAGCAAATGTATGTGCATTTCAGCAATTACATTTTTATTCCCTAATACTCTATCTTGAAATCATTTTTATGTCCTTTGCCTCTTCACTTTATCCTTCAAACGCTATAGACACCCTAATCCCACCTTAAGTAATCTCTTGCCCCCAATTCATACTATTCTTCCAGTTTCTCATTCAGTTTTAATTCCTTCTACCTGTTGTAAATTTTCTATATTCCTTATCTCTGCCACCTTGTCCTTCCCTCCTCCCACAACATATCTCTGGCTCTCAATATGTGCATCTCTCCCTTCCTGTTAACATTTGTGAAGCAATCAAAAATGTTAAAGTTCCTCAGAACAAAAAGTGGAGAATCATTTTTTTTTTTTTTAAACTGGACAAGATAATAAAGGATAATTTTTGGTCCTTCTTTCATGACACAAGTCAAGATCATAAAAACTGCATAATCACAAGTCCCAACACTCATACCTTTTTGCTTTCCTATTGACTGGTTGTGCTATATTTTCATAGCACTCATTTATTGATACTCAACTTTCTATAGAAACCTGTTAAGGTATAACAAGCTTTATATTATGCTAATATGCAAGTTGTATGCCAAAGTCTTTGTTCCTCTCAATTGGGAGGCAAATGTGTGTCTAAAATCTATTATAAAGGATGGGTGATCCCAACCGCCAATTGTATAAACAATGATTTGTGAATGGAAAAACATGCAAAACCAAGATGTACATATATACTCTGCTGAGTGTTTTATAATAAAAATTAATATCTGTATACCTTCCAAATTCACTAAAATATAATTGTAAACAGTACGGCAGCATTTTGAAGGATACAAAGCCATTACAGTAGAAACACAAGAACATAAACGTCATGCTGTGTCAGACCACTGGTTCATGAGGCCCTGCATCCTGTCTCCAACAGTGGTCCATCTGGGTCTCTTGGAAGTACCCAGTACGATAGGAAGGTCCATTCCATATTGATCACTGCCAGAAGAGGTGGAAACACCCAAGGCCATCTGGCTAATTATTTATGAACCTGTCCTCCAGAAATTTGTCCAAACCTTTATTTAAACTCAATACTACTACTAGCCTTGTCCACATTATCTGGCAACAAATTCCATAGCTTAACTGTTCATTGACTGAAAAAGAAAGTTTCTTAAATTTGATTTAAATCTGTTACTACAGTAAAAGTTATCCAGCATTTTACCATCCGGAATGCTCTGTTATCGCATCTTGCCCAAGCAGCAGTTTTGATGGGGGGGGGGGGGGGGAGGGGGGGAAATAAGGATAGAGGAAGAGGGTTTGGCATAGGGAGTGTAACTCTTCGCTGTTCTTGTCCACTCCAGTCTCACTCCCCCTGGTTCCTTGACACTAATACTTAGGAGGGAAGAGGCTGGAACAGCAAGCATAAGAACATAAGAATTGCCATACTGGGTCAGACTAAAGGACCATTAAGCTCAGTATCCTATTTCCATCAGTGGCCAATCCTGGTCACATGTACCTAGCAGGATCCCAAAAGGTAGACAATTCCATGCTGCTTATCCCAGAGACAAGCAGTGGATTTCCCCATGTCCACCTTAATAATGGTTTATGGACTTTTCCTCCAGGTATTTGGCCAAACCTTTTTTCAACCCAGCTACACTAACAGCTTTTATAACATTCTCTGGCAACAAATTTCAGAGTTTAATTATACATTGAGTAAAAAAATATTCTATTGTCAAATGTATTACCTAGAAACTTCATTGCATATCCTTAGTCTTTGTACTTTTTGAAAGAGTAAACAAATGATTCATGTTTACTTGCTCCAATCCTCTCATCATTTTATAGACTTCTATCATACCTCCTCTCCTCAGTTGTCTCATCTCTAAAATGAAGAAGATCTCTAACCTTTCCTCATAAGGGAATCATTCTATCCCCTTTATCATTTTGGTCATCATTCTCTGTACCTCTTCTAATTCTACTATATCTTTTTTTGAGATGCGGTGACCAGTATTGCACACAATATTAAAGGCATGGTTGCACAATGGAGCGATACAAAGGCATTATGATATTCTCTGTTTTATTCTCCATTCCTTTCCTAATAATTCCTAGCATTCTATTTGCTTTCTTTGCCACCACCGCACACTGATCAGAAAATTTCAACATATCCACAATAATGCCTAAATCCTTTTCCTGGGTGGTGACTCCCAAAGAGGAACCTTGCATTTTATAGCTATAATTTGGGGTGCTGTTCCTTGCATGCATTACTTTGCACTTGTCCACATTAAATGTTATTTGCCATTTGGATGATCAGACTCACAGTCTCAAATGACTTCTTGCAATGTATCACAATCTTCTTGTGATTTAACAACTCTGAATAATGTTTGTATTATCAGCAAATTTGATCACCTCACTTGTCATTCCTATTTCTAGGACATTGATAAATATCTTAAAAAGCAGTGATCCATGTGGTACTTGACTATTCACCCTTCTCCATTGAGAAAATTGACTATTTAGCCCTACTGTTTTCTATCTTTTAACCAGTTCTCAATCCACAATACAACATTGCATCCTATCCCATGACTTTTTAATTTTCTCAAGTGTCAATGCAATTTGTCAAATGCTTTCTGAAAATCCAGACACACTATATTAACTGGGTCACCTTTACCACATTTATTCATGCCTTCAAAAGAAATGTAGCACATCTGTGAGGCAAGACTTCCCTTGATTTAATCCATATTGGCTTTGTCCCATTTATTTATTTTATTTAGCATTTTTTATATACCGAGGTATAGCAGAAATTGCCTTCACTCCGGTTTACATTTACAACAACCTGTTACATTTAAAGCATTTAACAGAAACAGAAACTGGTTCTGAACAATAACTTAATACAAATCAATATCTACAATATAGCAAGGTATATATCCGTGCTCAAATCATGTAAGGGGACAGCTGAGTGAAAAATTGAAAAGGTTTCTGTGAGTCAGAGAGGTAGTCATTGGAGAGAAATTGCATGCCCGAGGTGGGACACGCAATGGGTGTGGTCTGTTGTCTTATCCTATGCTGTCTTTGAATGTTTGGCTGAATAGCCAAGTTTTAAGATCTTTTTTAAAAGATTTAATGTTTTCTTGAGAGTTCAGGTGATGAGGTAACGAGTTCCATAATTTCGGGCCAATGATGGAAATGGCTCTGTTTCTTGTGGAGGACACTTTGGCTAGTGGTAGCGATGGCACATCAAGATAAAGTTTACTTGTTGACCTTGTCGTACGTAGTGACCTGTGTATATGTATGATATTGTCCAGGGCTGTGTTGTCTACTTTATGAATTGCATTGTGTAGAATTGTAAGAACTTTGAACTCTATTCTTTTCTCTACTGGTAGCCAATGTAGATTGTTGAGTACGGGGGTTATGTGGTCTGATTTCCTTTTACCAGTCAGGATTATCATTTAACTGTGACTATATGTTCAGTAATTTTGTTCTTTAGAATAGTTTCAACCATTTTTCCTGGCACTGGATGTCAAGCTCACCAGTCTGTATTTTTCTGGAACTTTTATTTATTTATTTTTTATTTTTTTTTTAAGAATAAGCATTATGCTGGCCATCTTCAAATCTTCAGGTACTGTAGCTGATTTTGAGAGTTTACACATTACTAACAGTAAGTCTGCAATTTCATTTTTCAGTTCTTTCAGCACTCTGGGATGTATATACCATCTGGTCCAAGTTATATGATGTTCTTTAGTTTGGCAATTTGCCCTATTTCGTCTACCAGATTCACTGGTATTTGTTTCAGTTCTCTGAATCATTTTAAATATCACTTCTGGTATGGATATCTATCTGCCTAACATCTTCCTCAGTAAAGACCGACGCAAAGATTTAATTTACTCTCTCTGCTACGACATTGCCCTCCCTTAGTGCCCTTTTTTTTTACCCCTTGAAATGGTCCAACTGACTCCCTCATAGGCTTTTTCACCAAATTTACTTGAAAAGTTTTTATATGAGTTTTTTCAGATAAACCAGCATATTTCAATAATCAGCACTCCCTATTCCTCACGGATGGTGTGTTATCTAGTACAAAGTAAATAACTATTTCCTATTAAACTGTTCCATACCACTCATGATTTTATAAAACCTCCATCATCTCTTTTTTCTAACCTGCATAGCCTTTCTTCATAAGAGAGCTATTCAATCTCTGTAATCATAGTATCATAGTAAATGATGGCAAATAAAGACCAACATATCCATCCAGTCTTCCCAGAAAATTGCTTTTGGTAGTAATTGCTGTTCTGAACAGGTTAGACCCATGTCTACTGTTAAGGATAGTAACTGCTGCTCTATGCAGGTTACTCCCACGCAGAAGGTATTATACCCAAAATTAATATATGTTACTCTTTTCTTTTTTTTCATTTCCATACTATGTCCTGGAGGAATCTGCAGTGTTTTATTCTAATTACTTTTTGAATTCCATCACCTCTTCCAGGAGGGCATTCCATGCATCCATCACCCTCTCTGTGAAGAAATATTTCCTGATGTTGGTTCTGAGTCACCTCCCACCCTAGGGGTCATGATATGAAACTCCGATTTCTGCAGTTTCCTTTCCAGCAGAAAAAGCTTGTTTGTGCATCATTAATACTTTTCAGGTATTTGAAGGTCTGCTCATATCTCCCCTGCACCTCCACTCCTATCATTATTTTTGAGATGTGATGACCAGAACAGCAAACAATATTTAAATTGTGGGCATGCCATGGTTTGATGGAAGCATTATATTCACAGTTTTGTTTTCTATTTCTTTCTGAATAATTTCTAACATCCTATTTGCTTTTTTGGCCACTACTGCATACTGACTGAGGATTTCAATGTATTGTCCACAATGATTTCAAGGTTCTTTTCCTAGGTGGCAACTTCTAATATGGAACCCACCATTGTACACACGTAGGATTATTTTTCCCATATGTGCAACACTTTGCACTTTTCCATGTTAAATTTCATCTACCATTTAGATGCCCAGTTCCCCAGTCACAATGTTCTTCTGCAATTCCTTACAATCTGCTCATGTTTTAAAGATTTTAAATAATAATTGTGTCAGCTGTAAATATGGTCTCCTCAGTCATTATTCCATTTATGAATATGTTAAACACTGGTTCCAGTACAGGTCCCTGGTGCACTCCACTGTTCTCCATTCGGAAACTGACCATTTAGACCTATTCTCTGTTTCCCATCTTTTAACCAATTACCAACACACAAAGCACAATCTGTGTTTGATAACCAAGTGCATATTTTGCCTTAGAAAAAGAAATAACACTTTGTAATATGTTTGTTCCATTACTGTGGTATTTTCAAATGCACACTTACACTTTTCACTATTATTGTTATTTGCTTGGGGTTTCACAGGAATGATGTAATGAAGGATTCGACCCTAGCTCTCCAAGTTTTAGCACTCTATGCTCTAACCATAATAATATACTAACATTTTGTATATCAAATTAACCACAGACATGCAGACAGTGTGCCCATTTGTGTCTACCATGCTGCCACAAATCTTACTCTGTGGTTTCCTCCGCCTTCCTGTCAATCTAAAGCATACCTGAATTCTCAATATTTTAGTTCCTACCACCTTCACTGGAAGTCATTTCCAGGTGTCCATCACCCTCTCACTGAAAGAATATTTTCTCACATTCCTTTAGGACCTTCTTTCCCTACAGCTTCACATAAGGGGCAATAACAGCCCACATAGTAGCAAGGATACATAATGGCAGTTAATTAAAAAAATAGTTAAGTTACAGTGCATACTATATGATAACTGCATACTTTATACCTGCTATTTGTGCAGGCAACTGGAAAGAGATGAGCTCCAGATTGCTTTCCTGTTTGGTGACTAATTCTTCTCCTCCCAAATAGTATTTGATCCATGGATTTCTATACTGCAAATCTATAATTTAGTATTTTATTTTTATGCAAGTGCAGTTACCAACCCTTTACCACTGTTCCAAAATTTTTAAGGCACATTTCATCTTATCTTCCCCCTATTACCCAGCATGTAAACTTTTAGTTGCAGATTTTCATGTTGTCCACTTATAGGCACTTTTGCTTCAAAGCCTTCCACCAGTTCATTTAAAGACTTTGAAGAAGATCAGGCCTATTACTGACTCCTCTGACATTAGTCAATTTCTCTTTACCAGGGTGGATCCCATTGACTAATTCTAAGTTCTGTTGCTAAACAGACCTTTAAGTAAATGTATTTCTTTTTCAACAGACAACCTAGTTTGCTTTCTAGTCTTCTATATGAAACAATACCCAAGGCAATACTAAAATCCAGATTGGGAGATGTAGTAGATCACTGGGCAACAATGAAAGTGTTACTGACCTAAAAAGGTCCTATCTCTGTAGTATCTTGATGTGCTGAACACGAATATGACCATGAAAAGTTTTTATTGGCTCTCATTTTGAAGATATTTAATATAGTTCACTCTCTATGTTTAGTCATGTAATTTTATCCAGGACTGTAAATAAGCCTAGAATGATGTAATATTGCATCATATTGCATAATACCATCATGCACACATCATCCAGAGTTTATTACATCATTTTCTGATGCAATGCAGTTCTACTGCCATGCTGCAGCTGAGTAAGCTGACTTCAGCAGTGTACTATATGAAGCCCAGTCAGAAAGGGTGAGCATTTGAAATATTCATGCTGGCTGACTACTGCTGGACACTCTGCAGAGATGCTCCCGAACAGGTGTACAAGAGACAAGCAAAGAAATCTAAGATGTAGTCTATGACTTCATTTTTCAAACGGTATTAACCGTAGGTCTCCTACTATTGGCATACAGTTCAAGATGTAATTATATTATTGCATATTACAAAAAAACTAGAGCCAATTTTGCATTTTCACAGTCACATTCGTGTTTAGCACATGGAAATTTATAAGAATTGACTAATTTCATTTCCGTAACATGACTTTTGTGAAAATTTGTTGCCCAGTGAGATTGGCCTCTCTACTAATCTGGGTCACCTCAAAGAATTCAATCAAGTTTGTTTGGCAAGATATTTTCCTGGTGTTGCCTAGAATTCTATAACCCATTGGCTTGAAAGTACTGCATGATTATATGCTTCAGCACTGTTTCCCAACATTTTGCCCACTACCGATGTCAGACTAACAGATCTGTAGTTTTCTGTTTCCTTTTTATGTCTACCCTTTTGGAGCAGTGTTATATCTGATGTTTTCCAGTCCCTTGGAACCTCCTATTTTCCAGTGATTAACAAACAGATGTGAGAAGTACAATCAGCATTTCCTTGCGTTCCCTTTCAATATTCTGGATGTACCCGTTGGGTTCTATTACCTTGTCTACTTTTAACTGTGCCAATACCTTAAATGCCATTCCAGTACCACAATTAATTTTATTACAATTGAGCTTAATGAACAAATTTAAAAAACATTTTCATCCTTTATATAAATAAATATGTACAAGTGTCTGATGGTGATATAGATTAAATCCTCATCTTCAGAGGTTTAGCTAAAAACGTCTACATATTAGTTTACCTAGTAGACAAATATTTTTAAATATGTTCAATAAATTCAATTGTAATAAGCAGGTTTACTTACCGTAAACTGTATTATCCTTAGAAACCAGGATGAGTTAGCCATGACATGTGGGTGGCTTCATTCGATGGCACCAGACATCCGTTTAGCTCAGTAGAGTTTTTGCTACAGATTATGTGCAGGAATCCTTGTGCAGGCATCGCCTTGAGAGTCCTCAGTTGATATTAGAGTTAAATCTAGCAGAGTTGTCTACTCTCCGGGGGGGGGGGGGGGGGGGGGGGGGTGTGAGGTATTAAGCATGGCTAATTCATCCTGCTATTTACAGAGACACTATTTATGGTAAGAAAGCTTACTTTTTCTATTAACAAGCAGAGCTGAAGTAGCCCTGAAACATGGGGAAACCCAAGATGAGGGTTGAGGTGGCGCATTTAATGGAAAAATAACCTGGATACCACCGTGGAGAGTTGACTACTGGCAAACGAGCCAAGCCAAACCTCTTGTCCCAAAAACACACTTGCTTCCAGACTGGTTGTCCAGATGGTAGAACGTACAGATAAAGTTGCAGCTGTATGGATGACTGCTATGAAGATAGATCTCAGGAAAGCAATAAAAATATATGGCTCTGATTTGAGTCTTAAAGTCTGTACCCTGAAGGCCCGTGAATACACACAGTATGTGATACACTCCACTAGCCAGCTGGACAAGGAACAAATGGCCACTGCTATCCACGGATCAATGGGCTCATAGAACACTGATAGCTAATAAGCCCTACAACGTGGTAGAGTTCTGCTACACTAATTTGGCATGGCCCTCTCACAGAGGAACGAATAAAAGGCCTTCTGTCCTCAGTGCACACAGCATGATTTTGGTGAAAAACAGAGACTACTTGAGAAGAAATTCAAGATGGGCGTGGTCCACCCTTTTTTAATTTTTTTTTAATGAAAGGACTACAGTCGCTGACTCATCTAGTCAAAGAGATCAGATTAGGAACACCACCTTCTAGGTAAGATACTTCAAGAGGCCAACTTTAGTAGCTCGACCATGAAGTTGTATAACACAGATTTCAAAACTGGTGGATTTACATGCCAGCAAAACCTTCGTAAATAGTACTATTCAAACCGCTTAGACTTAACACCCATTGAATAAGCGTTAACATTTTTTTTTTTTTTAAATAAGTAAATAAATACTATTCAATAATCAAGTGACTGCCGAATTTCCTGTACTTGGAAGCAGCAAGCTGCGGCAGCAGTAAAGTGACTGTCTCATTGATGAAGCATTGAGACTTGCCGGTGAAAGGGAAAGTACATACTAATGTAGATCCTTAGTAGTACAGGTAAAAGGAAATGGAAGAACCAGGATCTGCTGCCTAAATCCATACTCATTTTTGAGGGTATAGCCTTCTCATAAAGCAGAAGATGCTCTGGACCTCTTTGAACAATGAAGAGCGTACATTATCAAGCACTGAATTCCTCTGCTATCAGGTTGAGTGAGGGAAGATTCATAAGGGTATCATGACCTTTCCTCTGTGGCAGGAGTGAGTGCTCAGTTTTTGGAAGCATCGAAAGGAGGATAGACTACTGGGTGAGATATGAGAGAAAAAAAAAAAGCTGCCCCAAACTTAAGAACTTTCTGAAGAGTTCTTGCCACTAAATGCAATTGTGGAAAACGCAGACAGTAGATATGTCTTCCACATTAGTCAAAACGGAGCTGGAAAGAAAATGTATTCACTCTGTAGGATGAAACCAACTATTTAATCTTCTTGATGCTTTTCAACGTAAAGAGGACTAAGCATGAAGGCCCAGAAGGATAGCCCATTTATTAGGATGGAAGACTTGAAGATGACCTACTCATAAGTCAGAAAGCCTGGGAAGGTCTGTTCTGTGAAGGGAGGCCTTGCAACCAAGAGCTCACACTTAATCTGTTGAGGTTCATGGCCAAGGAACACAGACTCTATGCCTCTCTACTTGCTTTCATAGATCACCATTTGACTAATGATTTAGAACAATCATTCTATTCCTTGCATTACATGGGAGAGTACCTCAACCACAAACTGAATGGTTTGCCATTCTAAGAGTTTTATCTGGAGGGGGGGGGAGGGGGGGAAGCAAAATTGCTTACCTTGTAAGAGGTGCTATCCCAGGACAGCAGGATGTAGTCCTCACATATGGGTGACGTCACTGGAGCCCAGCGCGGGAAATCTTTCTGTCAAAGTTTCTAGAAACTTTTGACCGGCCGTGTGAGGCCACTGAGCATGCCCAGCATGCCATGATATTCTCTGCCACAGGTGTCTCTCTTCAGTCTAGTATGTAGCAAAAGAGTTTAGTAAATTAAATCATAAAAGGATATGAACCCAACTCCGCGAGGTGGCGGGTGGGTTCTGTGAGGACTACATCCTGCTGTCCTGGGATAACACCTATTACAAGGTAAGCAATTTTGCTTTATCCCAGGACAAGCAGGATGCTAGTCCTCACATATGGGTGAATAGCAAGCTAGAGGCTGAGTCCTTTTGTTGTGAAGTATTGTTGTTGAAAAGGAATCAGCCGGAGATCACAGAAGATTGGATGTGGAAGGAGTTGGGATTAAGCTGGAAACACATTCTTTAAGACAGATTGTCCGTAGGCCGAATCTTGTCGTCCTTGTTTGTCTAGGCAGTAATGAGCTGCAAAAGTGTGAAGAGAACTCCATGGTGCTGCTTTACATATGTCGAGGATAGGCACTGAACGGTAGTGTGCTACTGAGGTTGACATTGCTCGTACTGAATGCGCCTTTACTCACCCCTGGAGAGGAAGGCCTGCTTTTTCATAACAAAATTGTATGCAATCTGCTAGCCAATTTGATAAAGTATGTTTACCCACTGCTTTACCTGGTTTGTTTAGGTCATAGGATACAAACAGCTGTGTGGATTGTCTGTGTATTGCAGTGCGGTCTATATAAAAAGCTAGTGCACCCTTACAATCCAAGGTATGCAAGGATGTTTCTCCTGGATGGGAATGAGGCCTTGGAAAGAATATGGGTAAATTTATGGATTGATTCAAGTGGAATTCCGTAACTATCTTGGGAAGGAATTTTGGATGAGTACGGAGAACTTAGTATAAGGTGCGTACGTGACAAGTGCTTGTAACTCACTAACCCTTTTAGCTGATGTAATGGCTATAAGGAAGATAGTTTTCCAGGTGAGAAATTTAAGATCATAAGAATCTATGGGTTCGAAAGGAGAACGCATGAGTCTTGTTAGTACCAAATTCAGATCCCATTCTGTGACAGGTGGTCGAATTGGTGGCTTATGGTGAGTTAAACCTCTCATAAATCTGCTTACGAGAGGTTGTGTGGAGATAGGTGCATCTGCTATCTTGTTATGGTATGCAGAGATTGCACTTAAATGTACTCTTACCGATGAAGTCTGGAAACCAGATTCCGAAAGATGGAATAAGTAGTCTAGTAGAGAAGTTGTGGGGCAGGTGAAAGGATTTATGTTCTTTTCGGAGCACCACAAAGTGAACCTCTTCCATTTAGAATAGTTCTTTCGTGTGGAAGGTTTACGTGAAGCTATAAGCACTTGAGATATATTGGATGAAAGATTGAGTGGTTGCAAAATCAAGCTTTCAATATCCATGCTGTCAGGGATAGGGATTGAAGGTTGGGATGTCGCAACCGACCCTGATCCTGAGTTATGAGAGTGGGAGCTACTCCCAGTCGAATTGGATCCCTGAATTGAGAGGTCTAGCAGTGTGGAGAACCATACTTGTCGAGGCCAGTATGGGGCTATGAGTATCATGGACCCTTTGTCCTGTTGTAACTTCACTAGAGTTTTGGTTATGAGTGGTATCGGAGGATACGCGTATAGTAGGCCTGAGCTCCAAGGGTGAGCGAAGGTGTCCTTGGCTGGCTGATTCTTCTGTTTGTGAAGAGAACAGAATTTGTCCACTTTGTGATTCAGATGTGTCGCAAAGAGGTCTATTGTTGGTTGTCCCCAACGCTGAAATATCCTGGTCGCTACTGCAGGATCCAGGGACCATTCGTGTGGTTGGAATTGACGACTGAGTTGATCCACTACTACATTGTGAATGCCTGCGAGATAAGTGGCTCATAGGAACATTGAGTGTGTCAGGGCCCAGCCCCAAATTTGTGCAGCTTCTTGACAAAGGAGATACAAGCCCGTACCTCCCTGTTTGTTGATGTACCACATGGCTATTGTGTTGTCTGTTTGGATTACAACAGTCTTGTGTGAAAGGCAGTCCTTGAATGCATGCAGCACATAATGTATAGCTTGAAGTTCCAGAAAATTGATTTGATATGTTGCTTCGAGTTTTGTCCAAGTCCCTTGAGTGTGGAGATTGTCTACATGAGCTCCCCATCCCAAGGTGGATGCATCTGTAGTTAAAGTTATCTCTGGGACTGGTTGTTGAAAGGGTAGGCCTTTGCACAGGTTGTCTTTGTTCGTCCACCAAAGTAGAGATGATCTTAGTTGGTGGGTCACTTGAATTGGATAATGTAGTGGTTGAATGGCTTTAATCCATTGTGATCGCAAAGTCCATTGGGCAACTCGCATGGCAAGCCTTGCCATTGGTGTAACGTGAATTGCGGAGGCCATATGACCTAGCAGTATCAGAAACTGATGGACTGTGGTTTGTGTCCATAAGGAAATGGAGTTTGCTAGTAGAATGAGGGCATCTGCACGATCTATAGGTAGAATAGCCTTTGCTAGATCTGTGTTCAACTCTGCTCCGATGAAGTGAAGCAGATGAGTTGGAGTGAGATGGGATTTTTGATAATTGATGAGAAATCCCATGGAGTGAAGTAGAGCAATTGTTCGAGTGAGAGAAGTTATTGCTCCTTGTTGAGATGGACTCCTTATGAGCCAGATGTCTAGATATGGGAAAACATGGACACCTTCTTTGTGTAAGTGTCCTGCTATGACCGCTAGACATTTGGTGAAGACTCTGGGAGCAGATGCAAGTCCAAAGGGTAGAACTCTGTATTGGTAATGTTGATGGTCTACCATGAAGCGCAGGTACTTGCGATGAGGAGGGTATATTGGAATGTGAGCATAAGCATCTTGAAGATCCAGAGAACAAAGCCGATCTCTTGCTTGAAGAAGTGGAAGCATGGTGCCTAAAGATACCATCTTGAATTTTTCTTTCTTCAGAAATTTGTTGAGATTTCTGAGGTCTAGGATGGGACGTAGGCCTCCGGTTTTCTTTGGAATGAGGAAGTATCGGGAGTAGAATCCTCTGCCCTGCTGTGTCCGGGGCACTGGTTGTATGGCCCTGGCTCTCAGAAGGGTGGATAATTCTGCCTGTAATTGATGCAGTTGAGAATTTTGTCGTGGGCAGGAAGTTGGTGGAAATTCTGGAGGAATTGAGGTGAAATTTAGTTTGTAGCCTCGAGAGACTATGGAAAGTTCCCATTGATCTGATGTTATGTTTTGCCAATTTGTGTGAAAGTGAGATATTCTTCCGCCCACTGGTAGATTTGGCTTGGGATTGAAAGGTTGGGTCTGTTCTCTGGTCTTTGTTTCAAAAGCCTGTTGCAGGGCCCGTCTGTGCAGGAGGTTGTGGACGAGCAGGCCTGGATTGTCTGGCCTGGGAGCGTTGTGTAGGTCTGCTGGACCTACCCCTAGAAGTGTGGGGGTAGTATCTGCGTGGCCTGTAATAGGAACGTTGCATATCTCTTTGTGGAGGACGACGAGAAGACTGTCTCAAACCTTGTGAGGTTTGAGACAGCTGACGTAGAGTCTCAGTGTGGTCCTTAAGCTGTTGTACAGCTTCTTGAATTTTGTCCCCAAACAGATTGTCACCAAGACAGGGCAGGTCCACAAGTTTTTCTTGTACCTCAATCCTGAGGTCAGATGCTTTGAGCCAGGCCCATCTGCGAGCTGTGATTCCAGCTGCTGCCGTCCTGGAAGCAGTCTCAAAATTATCATAGACTGCTCTCACCTCATGTTTGCCTGCCTCCAGTCCCTTGGTTATTACAGCTTGTGCAGACTCCTGGAACTGGGTGGGTAAGGAGGTTACAAACTCTTCCATCTGCTTCCAGAGGTTCCGCTGGTATTGAGTGATATAGAGTTGATAAGCAGAAATCTTGGTTCTCAACATGAAATTCTGATAGACCTTTTTACTTAGTGTATCCAGGAATCTGTGTTCTCTACCAGGTGGGATGGATGAGTGTGGGCGCACACGTTTAGATTTTTTCTGTGCTGACTCCACTACTACAGACTGGTGTGGTAATTGCTGCTTGTGGTAGCCTGGAGCTGGTTGGACTATGTAAGTAGTGTCCACACGTTTATTCACTGCAGGGGTAGAAGCTGGGTTTCCCAAATTCGTTTTTGGAGATCTAGTAAAACCTCATGTACTGGTACCGCCAGTACTTGTTTGGGAGGATCCACAAACTGTAAAACCTCAAGGGTTTGTGCTCTGGTATCTTCTTCTGCTGTAAGCTTGAATGGAATAGAGTCAGACATGTTTGTATGAATGAGGAGAACGAAAGATCCTCTGGGGGTGACTTCTTTCTTTGATCAGGAGAAGAAGGGTTAGACATGAATTCCTCTGAAGAAAAATGAGAGGGTTCATCATCCCAGGAATCTTCAGAATCTTCTCTATAAGGTGATTTTGGCATTGATTTAGATGGGACATGGAGTCCTGAAGGTCCTGGCTGTGGGTCATCGATGGAAAATCCTGCAGAAGTAGTATGTGGCCTAGTAGATGGTAACTTATCGATCACATCTTGATACCTTTGTAAAAGGCGTCGATAAAAGGCCTCATCTTGAACTTCTGGAGGTTCTAATGCAGGTTGCCCCGATGGTATCGGGGATGTTCTCGATGTCATCGGTGGAAATGGCACCGAAGTCATCGATGTCGATGGAAGAGGTATTGACATCAAGGGGCTCGATGGAATATGAGCAAAGAGTGATGTGGATTGTGTCCCGAGCCTTGGTGTAGTGGTTCTGAAACCGGTCAAAATCCTCGGCGGCAAGAAAGGCGCCGTCATCGGTGGTGCCACCGGCATCGGTATTACTACCGGCATCGATGCTGGAGGCATCGGCACGGACGGTGTCGGCATCGACGGAACATTTTGCTCTTAAAGAGCTTGTAGGACCGCTTGTCTTATTAAGATAGACAATTCCAGCTGTACAAGTGGTGAAGTCACCGATGTTGTATGCGGTGGCGGTACGGAGGCGTCCATCAACGAAGTGTAAGTTGTAGTTGGAATCGGCGAAGATGAAGGCCCAGGCATCGAAGGTGCCGGTGTTTCCTGTTGTCGGGGCCGCTTTGGCATCGATTCGTCCTGGGACATCGATGTAGAAGATGATGGATGTCGATGTCGATGCTTGGATTTTTGGTGTTCTGCCGATTTAGTTGATAGCACCGACGATGGTGAGGACGGGCGATCACTGGATCCATCCGGATGCGGTTTTTTTTAAGTAAAGCCCTCCTTGTCGCTCCGGCCGGAGACGACCTCGATGATTGAGGGAGAAGAGATTAACTAAAGTTGAAACAAATGTTCCATCTTCTCTTGTCTGGCTTTCCGTCCTTTTACTGTCATTTCTGCACATTTGGGGCATGTACTGACATCGTGTTTTTCTCTGAGGCAGAGTACGCACTCCAAATGCAGGTCAGTTATCGACATATTCCTATTACAAATCGGGCACTTTTTGAATCCCGTCGCCATTTTGGAATCGATGGCCGTCGATGGATGCGAATGTGAGGAAAGGGATTCCTAGAAAATATGAGAATCAAGGGAATGGTACTCACCAGCCGGCGAGCTTGAGAGCTCCTATGAGAGAGAATATCAAAAAATGGAAAAAATATCGACTTTTTCAGTCACAAGAATTGCGGAGAACGCAACGGCTCTAGTCCCGCGATGCGAACGGCAGCGCGGAAAAGCGAAGACTGAAGAGAGACACCTGTGGCAGAGAATATCATGGCATGCTCAGTGGCCTCACATGGCCGGTCAAAAGTTTCTAGAAACTGACAGAAAGATTTCCCGCGCTGGGCTCCGGTGACGTCACCCATATGTGAGGACTAGCATCCTGCTTGTCCTAGGATAAAAAGTGTTTCGTAATAGACTATGGTCCCTGAACAGAAGGAACCAGTGACACTGGATATGGGAGAAACTCAAAGAGGGAAGCATTTCCCAGACCAACAGGTTTAGCCACACATGAAGGGACATGTTCATCATTGAGGAACCAATATAAAGTGTAAAGGTTCAACATGATAGAAACCAGTGAGCGCTAATGTGTAAACGTTCTCAAGTTTAGGGGTGTAAGGGGGACCACAAGAACTGCTGATTCCATGTGGCTCAAAATAAGTATCATTGACTCGATCTGATGGGAAGAATGTACCTTCCTTCACCGAAGTTATCTATGTCCTAAAGTGATAAAAGTTTAAAGACTGAAGGCTGAAAGAGTTTAACAGATCTTGACACCAGCCATTCATCTAGACACGAGAAGATACACTTTTCCCAATGGTCTACGTATACCACTAGAACAGTCAACCTAATAAAGACCTACAAGTGACCAAAAAGCCAGGGGTTAATACTCCATTGGCTTCTGAGCATTTATCCACCTCCTTGCTTTGAAAAATGTGTCATGGTGTAATGACGGGTGTTCATTTGAACTTCTCCTGAAACACCTTGAACAGCCTTTGCAAAATAGGGACAGAACTCAAGTGCTTTGCATTCTTAAATATGAGAAGGCTAAGAGGAATAGAACCGTGTACCACACCCTTTGGGAGGAACAAGCTCTAATACTTGTTGTCTAAGGCACGACTCCTCCTCAAGTCGTGACTGGGGTGTCCGAGGTAGTCAAATGGGAGACTAAAAAATGATGACGTGTTAGATGAAGTGTTAATGATAACCACATTCTGTAGCCCTGAGGACTCAGCAGTCCTTCATGACTTTTTTGCAACCATTCAAGGAATATCAGAAAACTATTCTCAAAGGACATAGACAGATGTGCTCCAAAACCCATCAAAAACTGAGGTCAGGTGCTGCTCCTTAGTCTCTGAAACAATATCAATGGAGATTGGGATACTGGTCTATTATTGTTATACGAGCATCGGACTACATGAGGCTGAATTACATAGAAACATAGAAACATATGTTTCTATGTAATTCAGCCTCATGTATTGTTATACGAGCATCGGACTACATGAGGCTGAATTAGTCCCCATGTGAACATTCTACAGAAGATTCTATAGGATTTTGTCACCCAATACCTTTGTAGAAAGAAAGGACTTTTTTTGTCGCTACTATATCTATCATACTACAATAGGCTAACACGTTCAGTCAATCACTCTAGCAACAGGATAACTGCTATTTTGAAAAAATCTCCTCCAAATGACTCCAATTTTCTTTTTCCAGAATTCTGGCAGGAGGGGGTCCACTGACTGGGACAAAAGTTCCTCTGATCTGGAAAGAAATTGTTCTCCTTAGAACTTAAGGTTAGGGAGACCATGGCCTGAATAAGAAAGTGAGGTGGGAATCTTGCTAACAGAGGAAGAAAAAAGGGGACTCCCTTGCAAATAAGCCTGTAATCTTATAATGCCTCTGGCCCAATGAAGATACCATGGATATAGAGTGTCAAGCAGATAACACTGATGGGGGGCTCTGTATGCACATAATCAATAAGATTCCCCACTGGGGTAGGGCGCCCTTCTATTGTGACAACTTGCACACTTTTCTTGGCAAGATCTTCTAGGGAGGCTTGTATTAGACTCCATGGAGGAGATCCCATTTGGAATATGTGTGTTAATGGAAACTGGCATTTTCTGATGAAGAGAGGAACTCTAAAATTGCGAGCCACAACTTCTGAGAAGACAACTGAAAACTTTTGCATGGCCGATTCAAAGTCCATCAAAAGCATCAATGAAACAAGGGCATTGAGTATGCCAATTTTAGACTCACTGATGGCACAGATGCAAACATATGGCATGCACCAAAATTGCAGATGCCTAGCTGGTGCAGACATACAGAGTGTACAAAGTGCAGAATCATCGATGCCTTTGAGTGCACTATGTATCCATGATGCAAATGCACTGATGGTATTGATACATCTAATGCACCGATGGTGCAGATGCACTGAATTGGTATGGAGAGACAAATCTTGGGGCATACCTGCATCAATAGTGCCTGTGTTGATGGTGATGGACGCTGGTGCTTGCTCCAACTGCAACAGACTCTCTTGCATTTAAGCCGGGGGGGGGGGGGGAAGGGGGGGAATGTTCTTATTTTTGAAGGTGCCATTCAGTGATATTTCTTCTAAGCTCAACCATGAGACAATGGTGAATCTGGAATCTGGTGCTGCAGGAAGGGGGAACCTTGTGTCAGGAGCTCTTATTCGACTCAAATGTATGGTAGGAAAGTGTCTGTCAGACACAGATGCAAGACCTGTGGAAAATAAGTTATTAATTTATTCCTTTTTTTTTTTTTTTTTTTTTTTTTTTTTTTTTAACAGTACTGAACATTAGGTAGAGGAGCCCATACACAGTGATAAAAGTGTGAAAAAAACCCAGAGGCCCTACAGCTGATAAACAACGGTTTCATGAGAGCGAGGGTAACATTTCTGTGCTGCAGTGCAAACAGAGAGACTAAAGAGCTTACAAGGCAACACACGCACAAACTCCTGCACATGCTCAGTAGCAAAAGTTCTACTGAGCTAAAAAGATAGGTCATTCTAGTGCCGTCACATGTCATCCACATGCCATGGCTAATTTAGCCCTACATGTTGGAGAATATATTTAATTTACATGTTAGGACAATAATTTGACATTTGAGGACTTTTTTCCTTGCTGCAGTAAAGAAACCCAAACACCATTACAAATATTATACTAGGTAATTTCTTAAAATGATTAAACTAGAAGCACTTGGATCTTAATACATTTATGATTTAAAACTAAATTATCCCAGTTTGTATAGGAAGCAAAACTTTTCCCATCATCATCAAAACCTTTACAATAATTTGAGACAATTGATATAATTGAACTGAGGTACTCAAAAAGGATACTAAAACTTCTATCTGTGATTTCTAAATTCCATAAATTAATTCTCAGGTCATCTGCAGAGAGGTACGTTTCATGATCACTATTTACTGAAATTGAGTTTATGTGATATGTATGTGCATTTGCAAATATTCTTCGAGGACTTGCTTCTACCATTAGGTCCATGGGTTTCAATATCGGCACCTGCAAGAAACACGGGAAAAAACACGCTCAATATACAAAGAGCATATTATGCCTAGTCACAAAATCAGTTACAAGGATTTGAGCAAAATAATTTGAAATTTAATGAATTGCCTAAAAATTGCTGAAATTTAAATCCAGTTTTAAAAACTTGCTTTTCAGCATCTGAATGCAAATCTCAGAAAGTACTAGAGATGTGCTTCGTTTTTTCCTGCCGGGTCGTTTTTTGACTCGGATACTTCGTGGTAAAGTTCGGGTTTCCTAGTCTCGTTTTTCGAAAAAACGAAACGAGGAAACCCGAAACCGGGCCAAAAAGCGAAACGGCAAAGGAAGCTTAAAAAAAACCCACCCCAAGCATTTAAAATCCTTTTTTTACATATCTATCATACACTACCACCCCCCCCCCCCATCCCGATCCCTCCCCAAGACTTACAAAGTAGATCCCTGGTGGTCCAGCGGGGTCCCGGGATCCATTTGCCCTCCTCCGTGCCCATGTTTCTGCAGCCGTGCTCTTTAAAATGGTGACGCGCAGCCTCTGAACTACCATGTCACAGGGGCTACCGGCGCCATTGGTCAGCCCCTGTCACATGGCCATCGGCGCCATCTTGTGCTCCTGTCATGTGACTGGAACTGACCAATGGCGCTGAAAGCCTCTGTGACATAGTATGGGCAAAGGCTATCGGCGCCATTTTGATTACTGGCAGCCGACAATGAAATGGCTCCCGGACCCCCGCTGGACCCCCAGAGATTATTGGCAAGCCTTGGGGGGGTCAGAAGGGGGTCAGTAGGGAGACAGCCTGGTTCCAACCAAGGAGCCTGAGGTAGGAAGAGTTGGGTTTAAGCCTGGAAGAGGTTGCGTAGGACAGATTGGCCGAAGGCACTGTCTTGTCGACCATCCTTGTCCAAGCAGTAGTGGGCAGCGAACATGTGCAGGGAACTCCATGTCGCTGTCCGGCAAATTCTAGTGATGGGAACTGCCGCAGGTGGGCTACCAACGTCACCATGGCCCTCACAGAGTGAGCTTTGATTCGGTCTCCAAGCTGAAGGCCCGCTTATGCGTAGCAGAGAGCGATGCAGTCCACTACGACTCCCAATCTATTGTTATCAAAAGGGAAAAAAAAAAAAAAAAAAAGAGTTGAGTGGCTTGCCTGTAACCTGCTGTGCATTCCAAACAGAAAGCCAAAGCCTTCTTGCAAATCCAAAGTATGAAGAGCTTGTTCCCCTCGATAAGAATGAGACCTCGGAAAGAAGGTGGGCAAAACAATGGACTGACTGATGTGAAAATCAGTCACAACCTTAGGCAGGATCTTGGGATGTGTATGCAGGACCACATGATCATGAAAGAATTTTGTGTATGGCGGGTACATAACTAAGGCCTGAAGCTCACTAATTCTACAAGATGAAGTGATCGCCACTAGGAATATGATTTTCCAGGTGAGAAACTTTGGGTCGCAGGAGCTTAAGGTTTAAAAGGAGAATGCATTAGCTGTGCCAGTATGATGTTGAGATCCCAGGACACAACAGGAGGCCGTAGAGGGGGCCTTAGCTGAAGCAGACTCCACATAAAGCAGCCTACTATGGGTTGAACCGATATGGGTGTGCCAGTTGACACCTCGATGGTACGCACTAACTATACTGATATGAGCCTTGACAGAGGTGGTTTTAAGCCCAGACTCGGAAAGGTGCCACAAATAGTCCAAGAACCTGGGAAGGGGGCATACCTCTCAGACCAGACTGAGAACATTTCCATTTCAACCTGTAAGACCTCTTGGTGAAAGGCTTTCTGAAAGCCACCAGCATCTGGGAGACATTTTCCGAGAGGTCCAGTGGCTGAAGGACTAGGCACTCAATATCCAAGCTGTCAAGGGTAGTGCCTGGAGGTTCGGATGGTGCAGGGCACCCTGATTCTGAGTTATCAGGTCAAAGACAGTCCCTAGTCTGATGGGATCTTTCATAGACAGGTCCAGAAGGAGATGGAACCAGACCTGCCTGTAGGGTGCCACAAGATCATGGTGCTTCAGTCCTATTGAAGCTTCAGGAGAGTCTTCAGAAGGAGCGGAAGAGGAGAGTATGAGTACAGAAGACCTGTGCCCCAGTGAAGGGTGAAGGCGTCAGAGGCTGGATGGCCGTCCCACATGAAAAGGGAATAAAAATTGCTCACCTTGCAGCTGTACAGGGAAGCAAAGAGATACATATCCGAGGTTCTAAACCGGTGGAAAACCCGGGCCGCCACATCCAGATTCCGGGACGACTCATGCAGCTGAAAAGAGTGGCTTAGGTGGTCTGCCAGAACGTTCAGCATCCCGGGCAGGTACGCCGCTTGCAGAGACATCCCCTGAAACAGGGCCCAGGACAGGGCTCATGACAGAGGAGGAACGACCCTGTGTCTCCTTGCTTATTGATATACCACATCGCGACTTGATTGTCTGCCCAAATCAGGCCTGCCCAAATCAGGCCTGCCTTGTGGGACAACTGGTCTCGAAATGCCCATAGAGCGTAACGAATCGGCCACAGCTCTAAGAAGTTTTTTTGACAGAGAGCCTCCTAAGCGGTCCAGTGGCCCTGCATGTGGATTATTGGATCAGTTTCAGGTTTGTTTTTTTGGAAACTGAGGAGAGGCACCGGTGGTAAGTACCACTTGAGGCAGGGTAGCCAGGAAGGGAATTCCCTGCTCCAGACTGGAAAGATTCTCTCACCAGGACAGAGAGATATTCAGAGGTTGTGTGATGGTGACATGGGCCTTGAGGTCCTGGGATGCCTGCTGCCATTGTGACCACAACGTTCACTGTGCTCTGCGCATGCAATGGCAGGCTAATGGGGTAACATGGACTGAGGCTGCCATATGGCCCAACAAGCAAAGCAGAAGGTAGGCACTTACATTCAGACTGCTGTGCACGAAGGTTGCCAACAAAGATAGGGCAAGGGCCCAATCGCGGGGCAAGAATGTTTTTGCCTGAGCTGTGTCCAGCCTGGCTCCTATGCAGTCCAGCTGGGGAGATGGGAAGAGGTGAGATTTCGGGTAGTTGATGACAAAACCCAGAGATTGCAGCGCCTGCATTGTCAGGGCCAAAGTTTCCAGCAACCCTGTGCAGGAGTTGCTTTTGACCAACCAGTTGTCCAGGTATGGGAAGTCATGTACCACACAGCACCTGAGATGCACTACCACCACTGCCAGGCACTTGGTGATGACGCGAGGGGCTAAGGCCAAACCAAAAGGCAGCACCCTGTACTGGTAGTAAGCCTGTCCTACTACAAAGCAAAGATACTTTCTGTGTTCGGGAAAGATAGCGATGTACGTGTAGGCGTCCTTGAGATCGAGGGAGCAGAGCCAGTCTCCTCTTTTGAGAGGGGAATCTGAGTGCCCAGTGAACCATTTTGAACTTTTCTTTTCTGAGGAATTTGTTCAATGCCCCGAGATCGAGAATGGGGTGTAAGCTTCCAGTCCTCTTTGGTATGAGGAAGTACCTTGAATAGAATCCTTGGCCCTGATGACTAGGAACGGGTTCTACTGCTCCCACCGTGAGAAGGGCGGATACCTCTGTCTGAAGTATGACCTGCTGGGCAGACGAACCCCATGATGGACATGGGGGGAGAATCCTCTGGGATCCTTCTGAAATTTAGTCGATACCCCTGGCAAACTATGGTAAGGATGCCAATGGTCCGAAGTGATGGTCGACCAGTGGTGGGGCAAAGTAAAGAAGTCCGCCTCCCACTGGAGGATCTAGCGTCAGGGGTACGACTTGTTGACCCATGCTCCCTTGCCTCCAGTCAAAAGCCAGTAGCCGGATCCTGTTGAGGGGCCGACTGGGGTCTAGGCGCTTGTTGTTGATGGAAGTGGCCTCTGGAGCTAGCATGGGACATGCAAGTCCGCGAGGGGGAAGGGTAATATTTCTGCTGCCGATAAAAGGACTTCCTGGAACTTGGTCTGGATAATTTCCTGACAGAGGATGGAGGGTCTGAAGAACTAGTGGAGAGTTGAAGGGTTTCATGGTGATCCTTCAACTGAGCTATTGCATCTCTGACCTGATCTCCAAAAAGGTTTTCACGTATACATGGGAGGGTCAGCCAACTTCTCCCGCACCTCTGGTCGGAGGGCGGAAGCATGGAGCCAGGTCATCCTATGGGCACAGATGCCCATGGCGGCTATCCTGGCTGCTGTTTCAAAAACATTGTAGGTGGACCACAGGAGGGGGAAGGTGCTACCAGGACATAGTGACAACACTGTATGCATATCATGGCTTAGCCATGCATTTATCAATGGGCTGCTGTGGCAAGTCCAAGAAGCTGCTTACTCTGCAGCAGAACTGGGGATGGAACAGCTACTGCAGGTTTCCACAACCCAGAATGAGATGCCACCTCAGCCTGGGAAGAGCCCCTGTCGCTGCCAGGTCCCTACCTAATAGAGAGATCACAGCTGTGGCCGGCTGGAGGAAAAAAAAAAAGTGGTGAGGTTGGGGAGAGGAATGGGCAAAGGGGAAAGAGAATAAAAAAAGTTGAGGGGAGAGATGGAAGAGGTGAGGAAGAGAGAAGAAAGACAAAAAGAATAATAAATAAATATGTTTAAATAAAAACATAAGAAAATACAAAAACATGAGCACACTAAGAAAAATACAAAAAGAAAATTAAGAAAAATGATTGAACACAGTAAAAATGCAAAACAAAGGGTGGCCAAGATGGGACTGAGTTTCTCTAACCTCCTAAAACTTTTGGCTGGCACCTAAATTTTTACCACTGTGGTGTGTTGCCTGTTTGGTGTAGTTTGGTCTCTGTGTGTGATGTGGTCTGTCTCTTCTGTCTAGGTGTGGTATATGTCTGTCTGGGTGTTTAATTTCTATCTCTGAGGGATGTCGTTCCCTTTGTGTGTCTGGTAGGAGTATGTCATATATATACGTATCATTAACCATTTAACCATTAACAAGCACAGAGCAGGAGAATAGAAGAGGCTGTCATGATGGAGCAGAATGGGAAGGAGAGCACAGAATAAACACACATGTGAATAGTATTCACCACGCAAAGCCTCCATTTGGTTTCTCTTCACGTTGCTGAAAGGAGTAAGCTCATACATACGTACACATATAAGTACAGAGAGGCAGACACCATATACCCAGACAGACAGCGAAACAGACACCCAGACATTTATTTTATTTAAAACTTGTATTCTGCTGCTTCCAAATTGTTTATCTGCTCGGTGCGGATTACATCAACATACATAGTCACATAAAACATTAACAATAAAACACATAGGTGATTCTCATGCCACAGCTGCTCTGGAATGGCATTCCATAACACTTACACCTCCCCTAGACGTGTGTATGTGTGCGCGAGCGTCCCTGACTGCGGGGGTGACCCGCTGGGATTTGCTAGGTCTGCTGTCCCCCCCCCCCCCCCCCCCCGAGGAGCTATTACTTGGCCCTGGGTGGGACTGGCCCTGGGCTCGATATCACAGGGCCTCCTCGCACTGAGCGCACAGAGTGTTGGCCTCCTCGCTTTGTGCAGCTCTGATATGGCATGCTGGGTGGAGGCCTTGAGCCTTTATCCCTGTTTCCGTTGGTGCCATGGTTATTGGCGCGTAACCCCTTATACGCGTCTAAGATATGCATGTGGGTTGTACGCGCAGCCCGGTAGGCGTGCGGCGCACTTATAACTTATGTGCCCGGCCCTCTGGGGTGTTCCATTCCAGGTCAATAAGCTGTTGCGTGGCTCGCAAGAGCGGGAAATGATGGGAGGTCTGTCGAAGGCCTTCCAGAAATGGGTTCTCCTCGGGATCCCCCTGGTTTTCTGAAACCGGGATCGTTAGTTCTGCCAGGCATTGGGAGACCAGGTCCGGGAGCTCCTCCCTTGTGAAGAACCGCCTCATGGTTCGGTGGGGGTCTGTCCCCAGGGGGCGTTCCCCTTCGTCTTCTGAGAAGTCCATGCCCTCAAAGGTAGGACTACTTGGCGGTAAGGGCCTATGCCTGGGTCTTGAGGGGCCTGGGGCATAAGGGTCCTCCTGCGACATATGTGGCTGGTCCGCCCAGGAATCCGTTTGCATCCGGACAAAGGCGTGAATCCCCTTGAAGAGTTCCACCCAAGAAATAGACGAGGGGTCCACACTGAGTGGCGCTGTTTCCCTGGGAGCCTCCGGCTGGGAGGGGGTCCCGCTGGGGGTTGCTAGCTCCAGGGAGCCCCCCTGAAGAGCTAGTCCCCGACCCTGGGCGAGTCTGAGCTTGTGGTGGATCTCCCAGGGCCTCCTTGCATTGGGTGCATAGAGCATCGGCTTCCTGGCTCTGGGCGGCCCTGAGGTGACATGCTGAGCAGAGGCCTAGGGATTTTACTTCAGATCTTGGCGGCGTCGAGGTTGCCTGCGTGTACATGTTTCGCTCCGGAGCGCCTGGTCGCATGCGTGTACTTGAGCGCATATTAGTGCGCTTAAATCGGGTTGTGCGCGTATCTGTGCGCGCCGGTAGTAGAGTGTGCGTAGTCCGTGCGACCGGGACTTGCGCGTGCCGCTTATGCGTCTGAGTGTTCTTGTGCGTGTAACTTAGGCGCAGAAGTAGGTTTATGCGCACAGGTAAATTTGTGCGCTCGGCCGGCGGCGATGAGAACGGCGAGATTAAGCCAAGATGGCGACGGCGACCATGCGGGCAAGATGGCGACTGCCTCGGAGGGTCTCCACGTGGGAAAGCCCTTGGAAATGCCGGGGTCTGGCCCTGCTAGGGGCGGATCAACCCGGTGGCGCTGGCTCGGCCAATGGCCTGCGCTCGTCCTCAATCCTCGGAGACTGGCACAAGTAAAGATTTCTACCTTACCTTATCTTCGGCGCTTCCCAGTCTCGACCCGGGCGGTCTCCGGCTGCGGGGGGAGAGGGCAACTACCTTCACCGCCGCTTTTGAGGGTGCACCTGCTGCCTCTAAGCCGCACCCGAACTCGTCTCGCTCAGGGGCTAAGTCCTCGCCGCGAACGGCTCCAGACCGAGGCTGCCCTCTATGCCGCGCCCGAGCCCTTCTCACTCGGGGGCTAGGTCCCTGCTGCGATTCGGCCACCGGACCGAGGCTCTTACCTCCGAGGGACCACGGAAATCACCTCGGGAAACTCAACTGGGGAGGGACCCGAGGGTATCACCGCAGGAGTGCGGGGCTCTTCTTCAGGTAGGAATTTTCTTTAAAATTTGGTAGAACGCTCAGCGAGCATGAGATAGCTCCTAACTGCTTTGGAGACGGAAAATACTGAGGATCTGCACTTTCTGCAGGGGTATATGTACTAGGGGCTGACGTCAGATTGAAATCTGATCCGTCTCCAACTGCTAGCACGAGTACACTATACCCATTGGTTCTGAGTCCATCTGCTACACGCTAGGAAATGGCAGATTCTGCATAGATTTGCTACAGATTTTTAAAAGTAACCTGATTTAAAAAAATTAAGAGACAACTAATTTGAAGAATGTATGGATTTTACATGTATTCAAATTAATTTAGAAGCTTTTTTTTTTTTTTTTTTTTTAAGAAGTTTGCACATTCCTACAAATTATAGGGAAAAAACTATCCTATTACTGAAGATTTTTCCAATTATAAAATCCTATATTGTCAAGAAAAAAGCACTATAAAGAGGGCTCCAGTGTACTTGACTAAGATGATGATGATGGCAAGACTAGAAGAAAACAAAATTATTGGATTCTGGCTATATATTATTTTTAAACTTTACTCAAAATTCCTTATGCCAACTCAAAAATACCAAGTGCAATTTCTAAAACATGGTACAGCAGGTTTTTTTTTTAACCTCCAAGTGACAAACAGGTCTTGCTCTTAAGGTAAGCAAATAAACTTGGTTCTTAAATCTGATTATTGCTAGGAGAATTCTGCACAACTGAGTAGCACAGATTTTGTGTAGAATTCCTCTCCCACGTACAATTTTAAACTCCCCCATAGAATTTGGCACAGAGACCAGGCAGAGAAAGCAGCTTTAGCCTATTCAGGCCAAAACAGAACAACCTAGTGGCAGAGCTAGCTTCATTAGAAAGTGAAAGGCTGGTGGGGGCTAGTCCCAAGTCGGGGGGGGGGAGAGTGTATTTGAGCCTCAGCAAATGGAACAAACTAACTCGGAAAAGTGAGACTAGAACCAGGGTAAAGAGCAAGCTGGAAGGGCAGGGGATGATTAGCAGGATGGACCAACTTTGGGGGGTGGGTGAGAACAAGATTGAAATGGAGGGATCATTTATTTACAATAATTTATTGACTGATTTCCAGATTACTGATTGCCCAAACAAAAATTCCAATAAAATCATAACTTATCTCTACAAAATAATCAAACAAGAATTCATCAGCGATATCCAAGTAGTACAATTTTTCTGTATTGTATTTCAAAATGTATTCAAAGATAGTGATTATATTGTGTTATTTTGACAAAAATATGCAGAATTTTAAAATAGGATTTAAATGTTTTTCTAGCCATACCAAATGTACACAAATAAACTTGATGAATATTTATTAAGGCCAGACAGACTGGTTTACAGCCTTTGAACAGGAACTGGCAGTCCTGCTATAGTGCATGCTTCATAAACCAATGTATACACCTGACATCAAATAGATATGACAGGAAGCACAAAATCAAGTAAAGCAAAGGGCATACCCGTAATGATGTAATCCTAAATGGATCTCTAAGTCTTCCATCATCATCTTTCAAGTTATAACCTTCTGCTCTCTTATCCCTTTCACTTATTTTCCACAATTTTATTGTTTTATCTGAAAATAAAGCATTTATAATGTTATGGAAATTCTAGAATGCAAGAGTAAACATTGCATACATACCATACAGTCAGACAGGCTGACAGAGGTTCAGCAATTCAACATTTGCCTTACAGGTACTTTTATATAGGAATCCATAAGAACACAAAAATCAATCCTCCCTGCCCATTTCTTATAGACAAATGAGTAGCTAATTGGGGGGGGAAAAAAAATCACAATTACTTCCTATCCCCAATCAGGATGATCAGCACCACAGGGATGGCAAACAAGTCCTCAAGTGCCACAAAACAGGCCAAGTTTTCAGGATACCTACAATGAATATGCATGAGAGAGATTTCCATAAACTGTCTCCATTGTATGCAAACCTATCTCATGAATATTCACTGTGGAAATCCTGAAAACCTGGCCTGTTTGTGGAACTCGAGAACTGGAGTTCACCATCCCTGACCTAGAGTATAATGAAAACATTCTTACCCACAAACTCTTTTCACCAAGAACTTGTCCCATTTTATTTAGAAATTTTGTTTTAACTCTGGTAATCTCTACTGGCAAAATTATCCACAATTTGACCACCTCAAGTAACCTCACATGTTTCTGTTTCTCCAAAAGTGCAAAACCTATTTCCTTCAGTCTGACATGTCCCTTGTTTTGTTTTTTTGGATTTGGCAGTTAAAAATAGTTCCCTCATATGTTTATAAGAAAAATTAAATCCAGGTTGTACAGTTTTTCTAAATACACAAAATATAAACCCTAGTATCGCCTGTATAAAACTAGTGGTGCTTTTTACAATTTTTACCCCTTCCCAAATATCTTTATATTTTATTCTGGATAGCTTAAAAAAAAAGATGTTGCATGATAAATATGGGAGGATATCATTTTTTGTTTTGTGCTTCAGCCTTGTTTTGCACATTTATTCCCAGCTTATTAACTAAGATGCCCAGGTCTTTTTTCTACTTGGCATAAAAAATTACATACTTATTGTTTTGCCCAGATAGCATTACCAAATACTTGTCTGCAAAAGATCTTATCTGCCAACTTTATTTATTTATTTATTAAAAAATGCAATACAATTGTTCAATGTGGTTACAAATCAAAACATCAAAACAATAGAAAAATAGAAATATGACAGCAGAAAAA
Source organism: Rhinatrema bivittatum (assembly GCF_901001135.1). NCBI lineage: Eukaryota > Metazoa > Chordata > Amphibia > Gymnophiona > Rhinatrematidae > Rhinatrema > Rhinatrema bivittatum. The sequence continues at coordinate 238,620,075 of NC_042621.1, forward strand.
GACCATATCACCTCTCTAACTTGCCATCTGCCCAAGTAATTTAGCTTTACAATTCCCATTACTCAGAGATCCCCTGTATTCATCCCATTTTTTGAGAGTATCCAAATCAGTCTGTATGTTCAGGACATCCAGCAGTATATTTTCATCTTGCACAGTTAAGTGTTACTTATAGAAAGGTCAATTTTGTTACATATCCCTTCCTCCAAATCATTCATAAAAAATGCTTTACAGCAGCAGTCCAAGCATTCATGACCTGCAGGGGCCTACGTAGCACCTTATTTTAATTGGCATATGAGCCATTAATTGTAACTTATTGGTGCCTTCAACTTGTCCAATTCATAGCCATTCAAAAAAGTGAGTTTGCGTACCATAAATGGAATTCTCCGTAGATAGCAGGATGAATTAGCCATGACATGTATATGATGTCATCCAATGGTGCCAAATAGACTAATCTCTCTAGCTCAGCAATGTTTAACTACTGAGCATGCACAGCAGTTCCCATGGGGGTGCTGCTTCGTGAGCTCCTCATTCCATTGTAGAGTTTAGCTTTAGCTAGTTAGTCTACTCTTCAGGGAGGCAGGTGGGTATTAAGTATGGCTAATTCATCTTGTGGTCTGTAAACCAGTTTACAGTAGCCAGCTCACTTTCGCCGTTGGACTACTAGGTAAACAGGCTGTGCAAAACTGCTTTCACAAAGTTGCTGTCACTTCTTGACAGAATGACCAGACAATAGTGGGACATAAAGGTGTGAACTGATGACCAAGCTGCAGCTTTGCAGATGTCTTCTATGGAGATGGTTCTTAGGTGAACAACTGAGGCAGCTGTGGCTCTTACTTGATGAGCCTTGACAGTCTATAATCTGAAGGCCAACCAACACATAGCAAAGCACAATACAGTCCGCTAGCCAGATGAACAAAATGTGTTTGTCTAAGCAACACCTAGTCTGTTAGGATAGTAGGAAATGAACATTTGAGAAGCCTGACTGTGGATGAGTCCTCCTCAAGTAAATGGCCAAAGCCTGATTACAGTGCAGTTAATGGAAGAAACTTAAGTAGAAACTTAGGATGAGTGCAGAGTATCACCCTACTGTGAAACAATTGCAGGTACGGAGAGTATGAAACTCATGCTTTTGGTTTGCTGACTGTTCTAGCTGAAATAATAGCTTCTAAGAACACTACCTTCCCAAGGAAGAAAGTTCAAGGAAGATGATTCCAGTGGCTCCTAGGAAGGCTTCATCAGCAGTGCTAAAATGACACCAAGATCCCATGGCATAGGAGGTTTCTTAGCCTGAGGCTTTGTATGCCTCAGGTCCTTCATAAATTTTGATACAAGAGAATGAAGGGAGATCAACGTTCCATCCACTTGAGGGTGGTAAAGCCGCAAGAGCACTAAGATACAGTGTTAGTGACAATATATTGAGACCTGATGAGGAGATTAACATGTACTGAAGAAGATCCTTGGGAGTACAGACAAATGGGTTCAGAAAGCCTGCTTGACATCATGATAAGAAATGCTTCCATTTAAAGCTATACATTCTTCTGGTGGATAACTTCCTAGCCAAAATCACAATGTCCTCATCCTAGTTGGATTGTGAAAAGCACTCAACATCCATGCCCTCATATTGGGAGAGGGGAGGCTCGGAAGACAAGACAACTCCCCTCCTGTGTTAGTTTGTCCGCTGATTCCTCTGGGAACAAACTGGCCTTACTAACAACTTGATAAAGGAGGAGAACCACACCTGTCTAAGCTAAGCTGGGGCAATGAGGATAAGGTGTGCTTGGTCCTTGAATATCTTTTGCACCGTCCTCGCCACCAATACTAATGGTGGAAACGCAAACAGCTAAAAAGCATCCAGAGCAGATCTGAATTTGCTTTGAAGAATGGAGCAAAATGTGTTCACTTTTTTGTTTTCTGATGCAACAAAATCGACTGACTGTTGACCACAAAAGGTCAAATAGCCTGTTTGTTACACCCTGGTCCAGAGACCACTTGTGAAGTTGAAAAACCTCTGCTGAGGCAATATGCCAACGTATTAGAGAATACGGGATGGTAAGTTACCTGAAGGAAAGCCCCGTGACGGAGGACCAATTCCCAAATTATCTGAGGCTCCTGGTAAAGGGTCCAGGACTCTGTGCCTCTTTGCTCGTTTAAACAGAACATTGTCATTTGGTTGTCTGAGTCAGAATTCTATTTTCCTGAAGATGAGAGAATACACTTTTTTAGTGTTTAACTAGCGGTGGCCCGCCACGCGTTGCAGTGGCAGAGTCAGGTTCTTTTCTCCCCCTCCCCCTTTGGTCACTAACCCCCCCCCCTTCACTCCCCTGTCCCCATTCCAACTGTCACCCCTCACACTCACCTCTCTTCCCTCTGTGTCGTGGTGGCCCGCCACGTGTTGCAGTGGCAGAGTCAGGTTCTTTTCCCCCCTCCCCCTTGCTCATATACCTCAGTCACACATCGTCCTCCCCCTTGGTCACTCACCCCCCCCTTCACTCCCCTGTCCCCACTCCAACTCTCTCCCCTCACACTCACCCCTCTCCCCCTTTGGTCACTAACCCCCCCCCTTCACTCCCCTGTCCCCACTCCAACTCTCACCCCTCACACTCACCTCTCCCCCTCTGTGTCTCTCCCCTGACACTCACCGCCCCCTTCATTCTCCCTCCCCCCGCCTACTCCCTACCCTTTCGTCAGTGACAGCACACCCTCTCTGAATCTCCTTCCCTGACAGATCCCCTCCCGCTCGCAATGCCCTCCCAGCTGATCCCCCCCCCCCGTCCCTCTCCCTCTTGTGCGGTTCTGCGCAGCCCACTCCCGAAGACGTGAGGTCAGCGAGGATCCCTCCCTGTCATGCACATGAGCCGTACCAGGTCGCCGCCACAGCTCCTCCTAGGTGTCGAAGTTCGGCCGGCCGACACCACCACGCCCGATATTGCCGTCGGTCCGCCGCTGCTGCTCCTCCCAGCGCCATTTTGGTCCCGCTGTGCGCTCCCGCCCGAGCATGTGCAGTACAAGCAGCTTCATTTCCCAAGGTAGATAGCGTGTATTGCATGTCTGTCCAACACGTCGCTGTTTTCCCCACACACATCTAAAAATATGTTTTTCTCTGTAACCGTGTGACATCTATGTAATCTAGATAGAGAAGAACCTTGCCGAAAGTGAAAGGAAGGTTGTGTCCAAATTTGAAAGCAATTGGTGCAGTAGTTTCTGAGATTATCGATTACGTCCAAACTATTTTACATTTTTATTTATATAGATTGTATCATTTGTATTTATTGTATTTTATATTGTTGTAATTCATTTCGAACAAAAACCTTTTGGTAATGAAGTGGAACAAATTATTGTAAATAAATAATAATCTCAACACATGCCAAATGGCTTGTATTCTAAGAGGTTGATCTGGAACAGACAATCCATTGTCACTCAAATTCCTTAAATTTTGAAGGAGTCTGTATGCATGCCTCACCCTCTGGTAGACTCATCCATTGCCAATGTTACCTGATGTGGTAAAACTTATAGAAAAAAAACAAAACAGCTGTGGGAACATTGGATTCAGCTACCAATGGAGGGATGCTTTTATTTCTGGGTTTACCTGTATGGAATGCCACAGGCTGATGCAGCTGATCATGCTGGGAGTGGATACTCCATTGGAGAGCTCTCATATTCAGGTGAATCATAAGGATTCACATGCAGCACCTCTGCCATGTACCAGAGGACAACCAGAATTATTGAGGCTGAGACTTGATCTCACTGCAACAAGTTCTAGACCAGTGCTCATAGGCAGGTCACCCTTGCTGACAGGAGGAATGTTTTCTCCTCCAACGAGTCTATCCATGCCCCAATGAACTTGATTCTCTGGGTGGAGATAAGGTTCAACTTAGTGAAATTGACTATAAAACCTAGTGACTGAAGGAGCTAGATAAGTCTTCTGCAAGGAGTTCAGCACTTCTGCCTGAGAAGGCCCTGTCAACAGCCAGTTGTCCTCATAAGGAGAAACACAAATTCCCCAATGACAAAGACATACTCTGTTGCTACCACCAAGCATTTTGTGAAGATCCTTGGGTCCTCCGAGAGCTCGAGGAGCAGAGCCTATTATTTATGAAACTTCTATGTCACATTATCCAATATTCTAAGTGGCTTACAAAAAACAAACATTCATAAATAAAACACATAAATAATGCAATAGACAGCTATAGTATTCTTATCCCGCTAAATTACTGGGCCACAGATACTTTAAGTCATTCTGCTAATTAAAAGCAAAGATTTCTTTAGCAGAATTTAATGAATGCCTGACTACAGTATCCACCTGGCTTCCTACTTCTAAATTTAAAGTGAATCCTGTTGAAGGCCATGTGATTCTCTAAAAACACAGATCCAGGTGTTCTCCCCCTCAAGAAAATGGAAGATACAATATTCAGGTAAGAGACCTTGTTTCTACTTTCGGAGTCATATTTAACTCAAGACAATTTTGAGACTCAAATTTCTACACTGTTTAAGTGGTCTTATTGTTTGCAGCTGATCAGGTGGCTTAAACCATTTTCAGAAGTTCATGATTTTAAAGCACTGACATTCATTGACATTAAGCCATCTAAATTATTGCAAATCGCTTTATCATAATCTCACGATACACAGACTACAAATTGTTCAAAATACTGTGGCCAAGCTCATTTCAGTTCTATGTAAAGCCCATACGCTGCTTTTATGTTATATGTAAACCAATGTGATGTACCCAACGAATGTCGGTCTAGAAAGAACTTTAAATAAATAAAATATGATCACATCTCTTCCCTATTGTAGGAATTCCACTGGCTGCCAGTTTATCATATACAGTTCAAAACTGGATGTTTAACTTTTAAAGCATTTTGAAGGGGTACATCTCCCTATCCAAGTACCACTCCCACTAAATTGACTCTTCATCACCTTCCCTCTTTTTTCCCTTCCCTTCATTCACCCTCCAGCCATTTCAACAATCTCCCACTTTTCATATTCCCCCCTTTCCATTTTCTCCGCTTATCTTTTCCTCCAGGAATAGTAAGTCCCATGGCAACAATATTTTATTTTTATTTTATTTAGTAAATGATTTGTTTATGCTAGTATTCTATCTAGCTATTGACTATTTTATGTATATTTTAAATTTAATTTTATTTTGATTGTTTTAATTTTATTGTATTCTTTGTAAACCGTTTCGACAAAATTTATTTTTATAAAATGGTATATAAATGCCTCTAAATAAATAAACAAACAAATAAATAAATAAATATCTTGCAAATCGTTTAGTTCCTTATCACCCGAGACCATCACGTTCTTCCCAGGCTGAACTATTAAGACTCCCATCTCCCAATGAAATTCATCTGGAAAACAATGAGTTTTCCTACCTAGGGCCTTGTCTTTGGAACTTCTAACCACTTACTCTAAGTGTGTGTGTGTTGGGGGGTGGGGGGGGGGGAAGAGAGAGAATGTTTGTTAAATTCAGGAAACATTTAAGACTTGGCTGTTCTCAAGAACCTTTATCCTTTATTGTATTTTATTTTTAGGTATTACAATTAACTTATATTTATTTTTAAAGGCTCTGTATTAGGTTTTATAATTTATTTATAGTGATACTATTTTATTATAACACTGATATTTTATTTATTGTTCTTTGTGTGTTTGTTTTAACTTTGGATTTTTTATATATTACATTGATTATGAGTCAAGAAAGGCGATTTATCAAATATAATAAACATTAAAGCTAAGGTAGTGCATTGTTTCCAACATGAATCTGAGGTATTTCCTGTGAGATTGATAGATAGGGATTTAAGCATACACATCCTACAAATAAAGAGCACAGATCCAACTCTACAATTTGGATGAAGGGGTAGGATGGTGTAGAGGGCATTCATCTTGAATTTCTCACCTAACAATCTCCTGATCAGTCTTTGTAAATACAGGATGGGTTTTAATTACCTGATTTCTTGAGGATAAGAAAATAGTGGGAATAGAACTCTTTGCCACATTCTTTGGGAGGGATAGGCTTTATCTCCCCCTAGCTGAGAAATGATTCCATCTCAAAATGAAGTTGGGTCGAGTGAGATGGATCTGGATTGAAGGCTAAATATTAATGAAGTGCTGGGGCTCGGGGGGAGCACAAAACTATAACCAGGCCCAAACATTTTGAAGGCCTTTGGTAATCTTCCTCCACTTGTTGAGAAACAGCTGAATCCTTCCCCCTACTAGAGGGGTCGAGCTCCATTTGTTGGGGCTCATCAAAAGCCTATCACAGTTTGGGCTTACACTGCTGCTGAATCTTAAGTTGCTGTCTCTCATGTGAGTGTCCTCTGGGCCCAGAGTTGCTGTCACGGCAGTGCAGGTGTAGTACGATATCACTGAAAATGGTGCAAGGATCGTCTAAAACAGATGTGGCCAATCTGTGGCTCTTTCATGTGCAAAATATGGCTCTTGCCCTCCTGGCCACATGGCAAATGAGCAGCACTGCATAGGGCAGGAGGGGAGGGGCTGGAGCAGGAAGCTCACACACAATAGATTAAAGCAGAAAAGAGACATACTCTTTCCGCCCCATTTACCCCTCCTGACCTCACAGTGTTGCTTGTTGCTATAGAGACAGAAGAGCGGAGCAGGAGCAAGCATCTCTGTTCATCCCTGCTCCACTCCTTCCTCCCTCTCTTATGCAATCAGCAGCAGTGGAGGACAGGAGGGGAAAAGTAGGAGGGGGTGAGGCTGGAGCTGACAGGACAGCAGTTAGCTTCCTCCTGCTCTCACCATCTTGTCCAACCCCTCCACCTCCATCCTCACCCCACCTGCTGCCTGGGTAGAAGGCTCTTCTCTGGGCTGCAATCTGGAGGGAGAGACTGGAGTGTACACAGGCGCAGCAGCTCACTATGCTCCCAAGACTTGAGATTCAGCTGACAGCAGAGGTAAGAAAGAAATCACCCAGAGGTCCAGTCAGGCCAGAATAATTAGTGGCAAAGGAAAGGAAGCGAATGATGAAAGGGGGTGAGCAGAGATGGGAATGAACTTAGCTAATGAATATGTTGGGGAACAGTGTATGAAGTGAATGTTGGGGGAAAAGAGGGGTGTGCATGCTTGAAGGAGAAATGGTACAAGAGTGGATGAATGCTTCTGAGGTGAATGATGTAAAAAGGGATGCATTTTTCAAATGCTGGGGGGGGGGGGGGGGGGGGGGGAAGACAGCACAAGGGGAAGCTTATTTCTTGGGAAGATGATGGTGAGGGGTGAATATTTTTCCCTCCAAGCTTCTTAAAATCAACAATGCAAATTGGACGGACTGACACCTTACTCCTCCCCAAAGTCCACACAACAGGAGACCAGGGCTTGGTTGATGAAAATAGAGAGAGGGAGGGAGAGAGGGCCAGGATAGGGTATTGTATGAGAGCCATGTGGGGGGAGTGGAGGGGGCCATGAGAGAGCCAGGGATGGGAATAGGAGGATTTCAAAAGAACGGAGAAAGGCAGCAGAGAGGTTTGAGAGAGCTAGGAGGAGGGTGTGTGTGCAATAAAGTCAGCAGTGGTGATTGTGGGGAGGGTGAAAAAATAGAAATGGTGTCACAGTGGAGCAGAGGTGGTGATGGGGAGGGTGAGGATGGGTGACAGTCATAGGTAGTGAAAGTGAAAGGAAGGGTGAGAAAGACCTAGAAGGAATGAAGAGGGAAAAGGAGGGTGGCAGGGCTGGGGAGAGAAATGAAGCTAGAGGTGTGATAGGAATGGAGGGGTGATAAGAGCCAGAGCCAGAGAAGGATTTGAGAAACACGAGTAGAAAGGGGGGCAGTGCAAGAGGGGGCGAATGTGAGAGTACCAGAAGTGGTAATGATGAGTGTATATGAGACAGCCATAGAGGACACTGGAAAGGTTTGTCAGAAGGAAGGAGAGAGAGAGAGAACAAGATGGAGTGCGGACAGAAGAGGATGTGGCAGCAGGGGAGATACTAGTGGTGGGCAGAGGGTGAGGAGAAAGGGAGCAGAGTAACACAAGCAGAGGGAAGGTAGGGTTAATGTTGGAGCCACTACATCCCTGTCATTGTTTTTGTGGGATTTGGGGAATGTTATGCTGAGCTGTTGAGAGACACACTGTTAGGGGCAAGGCCTCGGCTCGGATTGAGAATGATGGGGCCAAGAATGAAAGACAGACATTGGGCAGAGCATGGGTGAGAGAAAGAGGGAGATCCAAGTCAGAGACAGGGGGGGGGAACAGGTTAGGAGGTTTGAAAGAGACTGGTGGGGGACAGAGTGGAGAAACAGAGAGAGACTGGTAGGAGGATTTGGAGTTTCAGAAGGCGTTCGCAGAGTCCTGCATGAGACCCTTCTAAAAAAACTAAAAAGTCATAGGATAGGAGGCAATGTCTTTTTGTGGATTGCAAGCTGGTTAAAAGACAGGAAACAAAGAGTAGGATTAAATGGTCTGTTTTCACATTGGAAGAAGGTAAACAACGGAGTGCCTCAGGGATCTGTACTTGGACCAGTGCTTTTTAATATATTTATAAACTAGCTGTACCCGGCCACGCGTTGCTGTGGCTCAGTCTGGCTAAATGGAAGAGAAAGAAAAGAGAACACGCACGTTTCAAATATGGTTAATACACAATGCTTGTGGGTATACAATATTTTTTGTTGTTCCATTGTCTGTGCAGATATAGAGATTGTCTGGTTTGCCGACTCTAGAACACGCAACATATAATTGTCCATGTGAGAAGCAATCTGTGTCTAGATGTAAACCGCATAATTCTAGAAATGTAAAAGAATGAAAAAAGAAAAAACAAACTATACTTAATAAATTAATGGTATGGTAAATGACACAGCTCAATTCCAACGTAATGTCACATGAAATAAATCAAAATGAGAATAAATCGAAATCTATGAAAATTCAATTTAACAATGCAATCGGAAACATTGAAATGGAATCGTAAAATATTTAGTCCAAGCCGTTAAGCCCGTTAAAACGAGCGAGATTTTTGAACAGTCTCCTCCTACGTCTTTGCTCTGCTCCGCTCCCCCCTTCCTCCCAGCACCACAAAGGGCCAGAGGCGGCAGCAGTGGTAGGAGCTGCAGCGGCGGGCGAGGGGGATCTCGCGAGGCGTAATGGTCCTGCCATCCCAACTCCCTCCAGCTTCCCCGGTGGCAGAGGGACAGGCTCAGACCCCTTTCACTCTATCCTTACAGGCCCCAACTCCTTTGCTCTCCCATTCCCCTCTACACTGAACCCCTTCCACTGTAACCTATAAGTGGAGAGCTGGGGGGGGGGTGTTAGAGAATCTCTCTCATACAGCCCCCTACATAGGCTTCCTCTCTCTCTCTCTTGCACATACACTCTCCCTCTGTCACTCACACACGCACACCCAATCCCTCTCACACACATACACAATCCCTCACGTAGTCTCCCTTTCTCTCTGGCACTCACACTCACCTTCAACGCACATTACCACACTTCTCTCTCACACAGTTAAAACGGGCGGTATTTTTGTCCCCTCCCCACCTAAGTCTTTGCTCTGCACTCGCAAGAGCTTGCAAAGTTCCCACGCCAGTTGTGTCTGGGAGAGAGAGGAAAACACTCCATTCCCCCCCCCCCCCCCGCAAAGGGCAGGCGGCAGGCACTGCAACAGATTTGGGACACATTGCCTAGCTTACTTTGCTCTTTCTGGCAGACCTGTGCCTTTAAGAAATCCAATTGGGGGCTTGAGAGGGAGGAGGGAGCAGGGCTCTGGCTTTCACTTTCGTCACGGTGCTTTCCTGGGAGTGGGGGTGGAGCGATGCCCATGTAAACTCTTCCCATGGCGGCTGAGATCCACGGGCGGGCTGACAGCACTGCCTTCCCCCTCCCCCCCCCCGCAGGTGCGAGATATTTACTTGGCTTCTCCTTATCTGCAGGACTCAGGGGGCGGGGGAGGAGGGCGAGCTGTTCTCTGTTCAGCTCTTTGTGCGTTGGCTGCTGCAGGCTGCAGCTGCTTGTGATCTCTTCACAGCCGCTTTCTACTGCATTTGCTCTGCTCCGGCTGTCCCAACTCCCTCCCCCCCTTGCCCGGCGGTGGACGGATTGGCTCGGCGACTCTTCTACCTTTTCCTCCTCCTGTGTGTAACTGTCTGGCAGTCCCTACTCCCTCCCCCCTTCCCCAGCGGGGGAGAAACGGGCTGAGCCGTTTCTCGGAGCGGCGACTCGTCTGCCCTGTGGTGAGTAGGGTCCAGGTTGGGGAGGATAGTCTTGATCCCTGGCTCATGTGGCTGGCCTGCAGCCACCACCGTTGTTGGGTCCGAACTCTGCCCGGGTGTAATAGACATACGGTGTAGTTCTGGGACCGTGGGCTCCACCGTGATAGGAGGGAGCGCTGTAGGGGCCTCATGTGGGCTCGCGCCCATGGCACAACTTCCAGGGTGGATGCCATCAACCCGAGAACTTGCAGGTAATCCCATACTGCGGGACGAGGATCGTTCAAAGCAAGGTTTGCAGCCGGTTCCACAATTTTGATCTCCTTGTGGGGGTCAGGCTGACCCTGTCCTCTTTGGTGTCTAATCGGACTCCTAGGTATTCCAGCGACTGAGGGCTGTAGGGAGCTTTTGTTTGTGTTGACCACCCATCCTAGGCTCTCCAGTAGGGTTATGACTCTGCTTGTTGCTTGGCGGCTTTCCTCTGGTGACTTTGCCCTGATCAGCCAGTCGTCCAGGTAAGGGTGAATGAGGATTCCTTCCTTCCTCAGTGTTGCCGCCACCACTACTATTACCTTGGTGAATGTCCGGGGTGCTGTGGCTAACCCGAAGGGTAGTGCCCGGAACTGGTAGTGACGGTTCAGGACTTTGAAGCATAGGTAACGCTGGTATTCCTGATGAATTGGGATGTGTAGGTAGGCCTCCGAAAGATCCAGGGATGTGAGAAACTCTCCCGGTTGTATCGCCATTATTACGGATCGTAGGGTTTCCATGCGGAAGCGGGGAATCCTCAGGTGGAGGTTGATTGATTTGAGGACCAGGATGGGCCTGAATGTTCCCTCTTTCTTGGGGACGATAAAATTAATGGAATAATGCCCAGTATTTCTTTCTTGTGGAGGCACTGGGGTTATGGCCTCGAGGGCCAGTAGCCTGAACAGTGTAGCTTCCACTGCCGCCCTCTCGGAGAGGTCGTGGCAGGGGGACTCCACGAACTTGTCCGGAGGGATTCGTAGAAAATCCAGGTAGTACCCCTCCCGAATGATGGCTAGGACCCACTTGTCTGAAGTTATCTCGACCCATCTGCGGTAGAATAGGGCTAGTCTGCCCCCTATGGCTTCTTCCCTTGGATGGGTCGGCTGAATCTCATTGTGGGGTGCTGCTGGGGCCTGTACCCAAGCTGGATCTTCCTTTGTTGTGCTTGGTCCAAAAGGACTGGTTCCTGCCCGTAGGGCGGGGAGGCCTTGATAGTTGCTCCTGTAAGGATTGAAGCGCTGTGAACGTCTGCCCCTGGAGGACCTGGGGAAGGGTCGCTGGTTTCGCGTCGTCTTATCCTCCGGTATGCGCGGCAATAGGGACTCGCCCCATTTGTCGGCCAGTTTCTCTAGTTCGCTGCCGAACAGGAGAAATCCTTTGAAGGGCATCCTCGTGAGGCGCGTTTTGGAAGATGCGTCGGCCTACCAACTTCGGAGCCAGAGTTGCCTCCTGGCCGCCACCGCAGAGGACACTCCTCTGGCCGCGGTGCGCACTAGGTCGGAGGCAGCGTCCGTGAGGAATGATACTGCTGGTTCAATGTCTTCTCCCAGGGTGTTGTTCCTGGTTTGTGATAAGCAGGCATGTGTCACCACGGTGCAGCATGCCGCAATTTGTAGAGACATAGCGGCAACGTCAAATGACTGAGGATGGACTCCAGCCGCCGGTCATGTGCATCCTTGAGCGCAGCTCCTCCCTCCACTGGGTTGGTAGTGCGCTTGGAGACCGCGCAGACCATGGCATCAACTCTTGGGCATGCAAAAAGATCTTTGGTTGCCGGGTTCAGGGGGTACAGGGCTGCCAAGGCTCGTCCCCCCTTGAATGTGGACTCCGGAGCATTCCATTCCAGGTCAATCAGCTGCTGTGCTGCTTGTAACAGAGGGAAATGGCGAGACGTCTGTCGAAGACCCTCCAGCAGGGGGTTCGGTTTAGGTTCCCCCGAAGTCCCTGGGCCTGGGATAGCGAGCTCCGTCAGGCATTGGTTGACCATGTCCGGGAGCTCGTCCTTTGTGAAGAAGCATCTCATGGTTTGGTGAGGCTCTGTCCCCGGGGGGAACTCCCCCTCTTCTAAGGGTTCGGTTTCCTCCTCAGAGATGTCAGAGTCCCCATAGGTGGGGCTTCTGAGTAGTGGAAGCCTGTGCCTAGGTCTTGAAGGGCCTGGGGCATAAGGGTCCTCCTGTGGAGCATGTGGCTGGTCAGCCTGAGGTTCAGTTTGCATTTGAACAAAGGCGTGAATCCCCTTGAAGAACTCCACTCATGAGATCGACGCTGGGTCAAAGCTGAGGGGTGCTGGTTCCTTGGGGGTCCCCGTCTGTGGGGAGGTCCCCCTGGCTAGGTCCGGGGTACCCCCTGAGGAGCTAGGACTCGGCCCTGGGTGGGACTGGCCCTGGACAGGGTCTCCCAGGGCCTCTTCGCACTGCGTGCACAGTGGGGCGGCCTCCTCGCTTTATGCGGCTCTGATGTGGCTTGCTGGGCAGAGGCCTTGAGCCTTTATCCCTGTTTCTGGAGGTGCCATGGCTGTCGGCACGTAAACTCTTAAGCGCTCCGGTGCAGTTAAGATGAGCGTGTAGTTGTGCGCGCTGCTGTGCTTTCAGCGTAGATATGCGCCCTGCTCTGTGTGCGCAACTTATGCACGCAAGGCTTTATGTGCGTGTAAGTTTATGTGCACAAGTGCTTTGTGCGCCTAGCTCGAATTGTGTGCTCTCGAACGGCGAACTGAATAGAGCCAAGATGGCGTCGGTGAGCACGCGGGCAATATGGCGACCCCCTCGGAGGGTCTCCACGTGGGTAGACCCTCGGACATAGCTGGGGCCTGGCCCTGCTAGGGCAGATCAACCCGGTGGCACTGGTCCCGGCCGGTGACCTGTGCTCCTCCTCGATCCTCGGAGACCGGATTCAAGCAGAAGATTTCTACCTTACCTTGTCTTCGGTGCTTCCCGGTTTCGTCCCGGGCGGTCACCGGCTGCGGGGGGAGAGGGCAAATACCTTCACCGTCGTGCTCGAGGGTGCACCCGCTGCCTCTCAGCTGCGCCCGGGATCGGGGGCTAGGTCCTCGCCGCGATTCGGCCGTCGGACCGAGGCTTACCTCCAAGGGACCTGTGAGAGCATGCAGATAGTCCCTAACTGCTATGGAGAAGGAAAATACTGAAGAGCTGCACTTCCTACAGGGGTATATGTACTAGGGGCTGACTTCAGATTGAAATCTGATCCATCTCCAACTGCTAACAGGAGTACACTATACACATTGGTCCTGAGTCCATCTGCTACACGCTAGGAAAACAGAGTTGGTGAGCCAAAATGCAAGCATTTAACATCAAGCTCTAGAAAACTTTCTTCCCGGTTGTCCAGAAATCTGGGGTCCTATTAGGGGGTGTGTTAATGTGTTGGTCTTTTTGGCCCACTTTAATGCCAACTGTGTGTCATTTTGACTACATCAAAACTAGGAGCCTATTATTCTCTGTATTTAAGATCCAGCTTCCTGGCTACTGATGAGCAAGAAGCTGGATTATCCCACATTCTTGTTTGCAGGTCCTGTAGAGCGTGATGAACTGGGTTTGTTGCTAGCTTGGAAGGAATTTCCAGGATCTGAACCAAGCTGAAAACCTCTGTGCGGGGATCCTTCTCTGGATGTTGACCCCGGTAACCTTACCCAATTTGTCCAGGAACATGGAGTATGAGAGGTTTTCTGGTGGGCACAAATGCTCTGGCAGCTCAGGGAAAGCGTCAGGTAAACCCCATACACTCCCTCCCCAGTACCTAATGGTGGAAGGACATTAACCCATGATCCCAATGATGGTTATAGGTGTGGCGACCTAGATCATCTCAGAGGGGAAAACTCCTGGGTTAGGTCCCAGTTGGCCATGCCTCCTCTGAAAGTTGGCTGGCCTCCTCTGCAAAGAGGGATGGGTCTGCCCAATGGAAGTTGGCTAGCTTCTACTGCAGGAGTTTCTGATGGGCGTTCCCATGGTATACAAATGGGGCGGGCACAGCAGAAGGGGAGGACACCATTGAGGGAATAAATATGACATCCTTTACAGGAAAGGCTAAAGGGTGCTCTCTTTGTCAATGATCACCAAAGAGATAAAGAAAGCGTTCACTAATTCTGTAATGTGGTTTGCAGACTGCTCTGTCCTCTAGAACAGAGTTGGAGAAGAAACATCTACCTCCGAAACCAGTATGTGTGCATGTGTATATGCACACACAAATGCCAAAAAGGGCTGTTGAGGAGATGCTGAGGCAACAATTTAAAAAAAAAAAAAAAAAGACTGTGAAAGGAGATTTTAAGACAGCAAGAGACAGAACATGAGGAAGCATGGACAAAAAAAAAAAATATATATATATATATGGCAGGGCTCCGCGAGGGAACTCCCACACAGGTCCAGTAGTAAAACCTTACTGAGCTAAACATGGGTCTGTTCAACAGTTGGATGACCTTACTCATGTGTTTTTGCTAATTCATCTTAATCCAAGCAGGCAAGTTTGTGATTCGAGTCCTATCCACAAAGTCTCCATGAACAGTCTGTCTTAAGAACATAAGAAATTGCCATGCTGGGTCAGACCAAGGGTCCATCAAGCCCAGCATCCTGTTCCCAACAGAGGCCAAGCCAGGCCACAAGAACCTGGCAATTACCCAAATACCAAGAAGATCCCATGCTACTGAACGCCCCTGGACTGTTGAAGGAGACACCGACCCCCCCCCCCCCCCCCCCCCGGGCTGACGCTCTTGACATGCTTATGTCGAGAAAGCGCGCCAAGAGGGGGTTTTAAAGGGAGCCCGAGACCGGAGGCGCAGGGTGACTTCCTGCTGCCTCGAACAACACCCCGAGGCTTACAACTGCTGTGTTTTAACTTTTTTTCTTTCTTTCCACTGCCTTGCTCCTTTTCTCTCGCTCTCTCTCATCAGGTGCCTGAATGCCCCTGGACCTGGATCGAAGGAGACTCCCCTCCCCCCCCCCCCCTTTGGCTGATGCTCTCGACGTGCTGACGTCGAGAAAGTGCCAAGAGGGGGTTTAAAGGGAGCTGGTGTCGAAGGAGCGCGACAAAGGGGCATGCCCCTTTGTACGCCCTGAGGACAACTAAAGAACAGGATCTTAGAAGCTCACACCAAATCAAAGCATTTATTTTTTTTATTTTTATTTATTAAGGCTTTTATATACCGACTTTCTTGATACAAATCAAATCAATTCGGTTTACAATAAACTAAGCAGAGTATACAATTAACCAATCAACAAGAGATACGGAGCATACAGTTACATTATAACAAGGAAGCCTTAACTTGGAGTAGGAAAATAAAGAAGGGATGAACGGAGCAATAAATATATAAATAAAATGAAATAAAATATAATAAATACTATATACAGAAGAGGGGGCAAGGGGCCAACCTCTCTTTAATGGATATTATGCATGAAATATGATGGAAAGCATGATGGAAGCGGTAAGAAGAGGGGATGGACTAGCAACACAACCCATTGAAATCTGCATCAACGAAGGTAAATACAGCAACAAATACTCAAGGTAATCAAATAAATACAATTCAGTAGTGAATAGGAACCCAAACCTAAGCAACATCATCCAAGTAAAAAAGACTAAAAATCAAAACACATTAAATCTGAATAAACTGTTAACTTTAACATTCCTTCTAGTTAATGCTCAATCAATAAAGAAATTCCCAATAGTAACTGATTTATTGTATGACATCAAACCAAGTTTCATAGCTATCACCGAATCTTGGTTTAAAAAATCTGACATTATCCTAAAAAACTAAATAGCACACCAAAATTATGACTTTTTTCAATCCCCAGGATTAATAAACGCGGAGGCGGCTTAGTACTAATTATTGAAAAAAAAATTCAAATGTAAACTAATACAAACACCTCCCTCTCGAAACCATGAAATCACAATGTTTGATACCGAACATACTCAAATATGCCTTATCTATTGCCCCCCCCCCCCCCCCCCCCCCAGCATACTTGAGCTAAATATATCCCCACTAATTGAATATTTAACAGTAAACCTAAACCCCTCCAAACCAACCATTGTGCTTGGAGATTTCAACCTTCACATGGACACACATCCATTATCTAATACATGCCAGACACTAAATGATTTGATGACAGCACTAGGATTCACATTAATCACAGATAGACCCACAAACAAAGCAGGATACTCACTTGACCTCACATACATCAACCATAGCTTCTTTGAACACATGAACACTAAATATAATCAAATTCCATGGTCAGACCATTTCCTAATTCAGTCCAGTATTAATTGTATAAAGCCAAAGGAAATAATAAAAAATGAACCATTAGAGTTTAAATACCGTCCACCTTTTAACATCAAAACTTTAAAAAATAAACTAGAAGAGACACTAATACACTTTGACCACAAAGACTGTGTAACTGCAACTAATGAATGGCTGACTAGCATGAGTAAATTGGCTGATGACATTAACCCCTCAAAAACAATGAAAATACATGAGCCTAAGCAAAAAAAAATCCATGGTTTAACGAGAGGATAAAGGAAGTCAAACAAAATCTGAGAAAAAAAGAAAAAAAATGGAAAAAAGACAGATCTGAGGAAAGCTTAACCAAATTCAGGAAACATCTAGCCTATTATAAAAAAGTAATTCTCAACACAAAAAAACAATTATTTAGCTCAAAAATTGAAAAATTTACAAATAACCCCAGAGCACTATTTAACATAGTAAAAAATCTGACTACTGATAAAACAGAGGCACCCCATACCCCACAAGAGAATAAATGCAATGAAATAGCACATTATTTCTCTGATAAAATCACTAACCTTAAAGGAAAGATTCCGATATTAACAAAGCAGGAAATTAAGATGCACAAAAGAGATGTGACACCATGGTCCACATTTGACGAGGTGTCCCAGATCGAAGTGGAATCCATGATAAAAAATTTGAACCCCGCCCCACATAAAATTGACACCATTCCCACCATGGACATAAAAAAACTAGCTGACATACCTTCCCACACTATAGCAAAAATAATTAACTTATCACTTAGTTAAGGACTAATGCCAGACTCTCTTAAAGGTGCAATAATTAAACCAATACTGAAGAAAAAAAAACAGTGACCCAAACATCTTGAGTAACTATAGACCTGTCTCAAACCTACCCATGCTTGCTAAATTAATAGAAAAAAACAATACAAAAGCAACTAGCAGAACATCTAGACAACAGCAGCATACTTTACCCCTCACAACACGGCTTCAGAAAACACTATAGCACTGAAACATTACTTATCTCTCTAACAGATAACGTACTACGTGGGTTTGACAGTGGAAAACACTACATTATGATATTACTAGACCTGTCAGCAGCATTTGACACAGTAAACCATAACATACTTCTAAAAAGGCTAGAAGAAATAGGACTACAAAACAAAACAATTGAATGGTTCAGATCCTAACTAAACAATATATTTTGTCAGGTACAGATAAAAAACACAATATCAGACAAAATCAAGCTAAAAACTGGGGTCCCCCAGGGTTCAGCACTTTTGGCGACTCTATTTAATATTTACATGCTGCCTCTATGCCACCTCTTGGCAGGTCTAGGTATCATACATTACATATATGCTGACGACATTCAGCTAATTTTACCAGTAGAGGAAACAATTGAAAAAACATTGACCTTAGCACTTTTGTACCTAGATATAATTAAACAACTTCTAAACCAAATGGAACTGGTAATTAATATTGAGAAAACAGAATTCATACACCTTGAACGAAAAACCACTGAATTAATCCAGAATCCCATCAAACTTAAAAACGATCAGATAGTGGAACTAACTGAAAAAGCTCGAAACCTAGGAATAATAATTGACAATGAAATCAACCTCAAACAACACATATCATTGAAAGTTACGAGAGGGCTACGCCAAACTAATGGTCCTTAGAAGACTAAAACCCCTATTAACCCAAGTACACTTTTGAACTGTTCTGCAAGCGCTTATATTCGCTAGCACAGACTATTGTAACACACTCTTCCTTGGATTACCATATACATCACTAAGACCACTACAAATCTTACAGAACTCCGCAGCCAGAATACTAACTGGAAAAAGCAGAAGGGACCACATCACTCAAACACTCGCCGAATTACACTGGCTGCCAATCGAACAAAGAGTACAATTTAAAACGCTATGCACAATCCACAAGCTAATCAATGAAGAAAATACTGATTGGTTAAACACTGCATTACAGACTACATGTCCCCCAGAGAAATCTCAGATCAGCAAATAAAGCTCTACTAACCATACCCTCTGTAAAGACAGCTAAACTGACCCAAGTGAGGGAGGGAGCACTATCATGGTCCAATATTATGGAACTCAATGCCACTCGAAATAAGATTAATGAGAGATTTAAAACTCTTCAAAAAAAGTTTAAAAACATGGCTTTTCAAAAAAGCTTTTCAAAGTGAGAGTGGGAAATAGGTAGTACTAACAAACAAGAAAAGGACTCCTACACACAGACAAACAGAAAAAAGTTACCAGAAAACATATATACTTACTTAAGTATGAAAAAATTAAAAGAATTAATTTAAAGAAGTACAGTATCTCATGTATGGATATTCCATAAATGGAATTACAATCCACATCACAAATAGCGTATATTATTTGAATCATGTAATTGAAAAATTTTTGGCATCTACTAGATAAATTAAAATCCAAACCAAACTTATTTACATGCTTATCTGTAAACCGTTGTGATGGTATATCACTAAACGACGGTATAGAAAAGTTTTAAATAAATAAAATAAAAACCTAACATCGTGTAACTACAGCAAGGTTTATTTTTCCCTATATGCAACAACTTGCACTTGTCCACATTAAACTTCATCTGCCATTTGGATGCCCACACAAAATTGATGTGAATTACATCATAGTGATCAACAGAGGTCCTTTTATTAGTGGAAGTACATGTGGGTCTTTACCAATAAGACAGGGTTTCTCATTCTACAACTGATTGCTGAAATATTAAGTAAAGTATTGTGCAACCACCTCTTTAATCTCCTATAGTAACCAAAGTGCCTTATTCACATTACACAATTATTTCTCTCTGTTATGTAGATCTTATACTGCCTAATGTTGGTGTCAGGAACCTTTTGTTAAGCAATTATGTACAGTAAGCTTTTCAGGAATGTTAATTTTAACTATTAAAATATCAACCTCCTACCATGTTATCCTTTCACACTATAATGGGACTGCTGGTTGGGGGAGAGAATATTTTACCATCTTTGTTTAAAATTATCAACTCATATGCAACCAACATGAATGGCATAGTACCATATTCTTCTTCCACAAAGATCTTCTAACTTTATTTAAAATAGCATACCCCATTCCTCGCACACACACCAAGTCGTCTTAACTTTCAATTCCTGCATTACTTTAACAGGGTCAAAACAACTTGTGAACGGATTCACCTATCTGTACTAAGGATAAGGAAATCAGTTAAGTAGTAATTTCTCCTTTCTTAGCGTATAGACAGGTGAATCCAAAACCAGTGGGCTGTACCAAAGGTACTCCCCCGAACAGGGCGGGAGGCTGCCCGCGGTCCAGTCAAAACTGCACATGCGAAGGTTGCATCCTCCCGGGCCTTTACATCCAGACTACGTCGCAGCTTGGCAAACGTCAACAGGAGACAACAATCTAAACGCCGCCCATGACACTGCCTGAGCCCTAGTGGAATGAGTCCTAACTTGACTAGACAACAGCTGCTCAGCATCCACATACATGGCCGTGACTACCTCCTTAATCCATAGGGCTATTGTAGCCTGTGACGCCAGCTCAAACTGCTTATTCCCACCATGGAGTATAAACATCCTGTCCATCTTCCTGAGAGGTTCAGAAATCTCTAAATACCTCAAGACATGTCTCTTGACATCCAAGGGCCGTAACAGGAGATATTCCTCCGCATTTCTTCCCATGTCCAGAAATGGCAGGAAAATAGACTAATTGAAGTGAAAATCAGAGTCCACTATTGGCAAAAAAGGTGCAGTATGCAGTTGAATCACTCCTGGAGTCACTTGAAGAAACAGCTCCCAGTAAAACAATGCCTGTAGCTCAGATACTCGACGAGCAGAACAAACTGCAACAAGAAATACTGTTTTTAAGGTCAGTAACCTTAAAGAAAGGTTATGCATAGGTAGGGCCTGCTAAAAAAAAACAAAACAAAAAAAAACCTAGATTGAGACTCCTCAAGGGCACCAATAACCATAATAGAGGAAGAAAATGCTTCATTCCTTTCAAAAAAACCCGGTCACATCGGATAAGCCAACAAGAGCTTACCATTCACTTGTCTTCGGAAACAGGCAAGAGCCGCCACCTGTACCTTTAAGGAATTAAGGGCCAACACTTTACTCAATCCATCCTGCAAAAATTCCAAAATGAGCGGGAACTTAACCGAACAAGGAAGAACCCCTCAAACTTCACAACAAGCCTCAAACACTCGCCAAACCCGCACATATGCTAAGGAAGTGGAGAACTTTCTCACTCATAGTAAGGTGGCAAACACTTTACTACGAGCAGCAGAATATCCACTCTTCAGCAACAGAGCCCTCTCAAGGGCCATACAGTAAGACAAAATCAATTTGAATCTTTGTAAAAATAGGTTCCTGCCATAGCAAATCCCTGTGCACCAGAATATGGCATGGAGATTCCACCAGGAGTCGTTGTAGATCTGCATACTACGGTCTCCTGGGCCAATCTGGTTACACCAGAAGCACTATCCCCCTATGATTCTTGATTTGCCAAATCATTCTGCCCAACATAGGCCATGGGGGAAAAGCTTACAGCAGCTTGCCCTCTGGCCACTCCTGCACGAAAGCATCAATGCCCAAGGACTTTGGATCTCTCCTTCGACAGAAGAATCGAGGAACCTTTGCACTGCGAGAAGTTGCCAGCAGGTCCAGAAAACAGGAGCCTCACTTGACAATTCCCATTCTCCTGGATCCAGACTCCTTCTACTCTCATATTGTCCTTTCCTGCAAATAGCGAGACTGAGATCTCCTGAAGATGCACTTCCACCCATTCCATAAGTTGGGCAATTTCCTGGGACACTTGCTGGCTCTTGGTTCCTCCCTGCCTATAGATGTATGCTGCTGTTGTTGCATTGTCTGAAATTATCTGGACCGCTAGACCCTGCAATCTGTCGCTGAACTGAAGCATGCCAACTGGACCATACGGGCTTTCAACAGATTGATGTACCAGAGAGACTCTTCTGCACTCAGGCACCCTTGTGCTGTGTCAGTTCCAGATAGTGAGCTCCCCAAATCTGGAGGCTCGTATCTGTTGTGAGTACCAGCCAGGCCAGTGATCTTAGGGAAACCCCCTCTTAGATCCACTTTTAACCACCACTGTAGTTGAGAGCAGACCTCCATCAGCAGGTGGAGCCGAATAGAATCTTGAGACTGTGGGCTCCAACGAGACAGCAGAGTGCGCTGAAGAGGATGCATATGCGCCCTCGCCATGTCATCACCTCCAGGATCACCGCCATCAATCCAAGCACCTGAAGATAAGACCACACTGTTGGATGTATTGTGTTTGTCAATAGATGCACCTGCACCATCAGCTTCTGAATATGGCCCTCCAGCAGGAACACCCTGCCCAGTTTCTTGTCGAACTGAACAACAATATACTCCAGCAACTGTGATCGCTGAAGATTGCTCTTGGCCAGGTTCATGACCCAACCTAGCTCCTGCAACAAGGAGATCACCTTGCATGAGACCAGGAGGCTTTCTTCCAGACTCTTGGCCTGAATCAGCCAGTCATCCAAATACGGATGGACCAGGATCCCATCTTTTCTCAACTCCGCCGCCACGACCACCACCATAACCTTGGAAAAGGTTCTGGGCGCAATGGCCAAATAAAAAGGCAGTGCTCAAAACTGATGTCATCCCAAAATCGTAAAACGTACAGATTGTTGATGTCCTAGCCAGATGGGAACATGCAGACACGCCTCAGACAGATCCAGAGACATCAGGAACACCCGACTGTACTGCCATTATCACTAAGTGCAAGGTTTCCATTAGAAAACGAGATACAGAAATGACTTGACTCCTTTGAGACCAAGGATGGGACAAAAAGAGCCCTCTCCCCTTCCTGGGCACCATGAAATAAATGGAATATTGGCCCATATTTTCTTGATATCAAAACATCACATAAGGACATGAAAAAGCATAATCTGCTCATTAATTGTAATTATTTAAATACTTCATAAATATTCTTTTGAAATTGATATGATTTATTACATATACATCTTATCATAAATCATATGTCATAAAATTATTGCATTAAGATGTTACACATGATTTATTATTTTTTAATTGTCTGCTATTTTTTAACATAGTGTGGATACCCATAACAATTCCCAAAAAAACATTTATCATAAATACCATAACACACTAACCCATAAAATGCACTACTCATTCACTCACATCAACCATACTATTATTAAAATACCCACCATATTGCACATTTCCCAAATACCTATTTTACATATAGAACGATTACAATATACAATATATGAGACAGTGATCCCTATTATGATATTAATAGACATATACAATATCTATATTTCCTATTGATGTATGAGTATATGGTTTAGGATATTATTAGGATATATTTATTGTCAATATATGAGATGGGTAGAGTTACAATAATTTCTTATGTTCAATAATTTTTATGGTATAGTCATTGATAATTTGTATTATAGGTAGTGTGGGTACCGACGAGTGAATGGAAGATTTAATATATTGGAGAATTGAGCTCCCATGAGAAAGGGAGTGGGTCAGATAAAATCGTGGTAAAATACAACCCCTGAGGAAGCTTAATTGCGAAACAGGGTCCTTGTCGGGATTGAGAATACAATACATATTGAACACGTGGGGATCATCAATGAATGTTGAAGGACCAAAGATCTACATCAATAGGAAATATAGATATTGTATATGTCTATTAATATCATAATAGGGATCATTGTCTCATATATTGTATATTGTAATCGTTCTATATGTAAAATAGGTATTTGGGAATTGTGCAATATGGTGGGTATTTTAATAATAGTATGGTTGATGTGAGTCAATGAGTAGTGCATTTTATGGGATAGTGTGTTATGGTATTTATGATAAATGTTTTTTTGGGAATTGTTATGGGTATCCACACTATGTTAAGAAATAGCAGACAATTAAAAAATAATAAATCATGTGTAACATCTTAATGCAATAATTTTATGACATATGATGATTTATGATAAGATGTATATGTAATAAATCATATCAATTTCAAAAGAATATTTATGAAGTATTTAAATAATTACAATTAATGAGCAGATTATGCTTTTTCATGTCCTTATGTGATGTTTTGATATTTATTAAGTTAAGGACTGTTACATCACCCTTCTTGTTGTTACCATATTTTCTTGAGACATGGGCACTGGAATCAAGCCTGCAGGCTGAGGAGTCTTGACAACGTAGCCTCCACTGTTTGTCTCTTCTGCAAAGAGTTGCAGGGAGACACCATAAATATGTCTCAAGGTACACTGCGGAAATCCAGTGCATAGCCATCCCTCATCACCTCCAGCAACCTCTGATCTGTCATGATCGAACCACTTCCAATAAAACAGAGAGGCAACTTATCTCCTGATCCCAGAGGTGGGTCGGCATACCTTCAATGGGAGGCTCAGGGTGCTCCACTACCTGAGCTTGTGCCCTGTCTAAGCTGCCAGGGACGAAAGGACTGAGATTGATCAAAGGCTGAGTCCTCTGAAAGGGTGCTCCTCTGTAGGGTCGAATACGTCTAAACGCCTTAGTACAACATCCTGTGCTGAAGGATTGTGGCACCTGTTTCTTACCCTCTGGTAATCAAGGAAACGGAGACTCGCTCCATTTATTGGCCATTTTCTCTAGCTCACTCCCAAACAAGAGCAAGTTTTTAAAGAGCAATTTCGTAAGGTTAGACTTCGAGGATGTATCGGCCAACCCATTTCTCAGTCATAGCTGGCATCTAAGCCGCTATTACCGAAGCCACCCCTCTGGCCGAAATGCATACCAAATCGCAGCCCTCATCTGCCAAAAAGGCAGCTGCTGGTTCCATCACTGGAATTTACACCAGACTCATCAGTCTCCTGAGAGAGCAATAAACAAGAGCAAGCCACCAGGGAACAACAGGAAGATATCTGAAAATTCATTGCCATTGCTTCAAAGGCATGCTTAAGGATAACCTCAATTCTCCTATTCTGTGCATCCTTCAATTCTGCTCCCCCTTCTACGGGAATAATCGTCCACTTGGTAACAGCACACACCTGGGCATCCACCTTTGGAAAATGCAACTGCTCTCTCACAATTGGATCAAAGACTCGACCCCCTTTCAGATTAGCTTCTGGGGGCCCCATTCAAGATCAATTAATTCTCAAAAGGCCTCCATAACAGGGAAGAAGCATGAAGCTTTACGGAAGGAAATCAAAATGGGATCTTTCCTTGGCTCAGACATGGATTCAGCTCCAGGTACTCCCAGCATTTTCAAAGTCTAGGAAATCAGAGCCAGTAACTCATCTTTATGAAAGAACTTCAACATAGTTCTATAGCGCTCCAATCCTGGAGGAATTTCCCCAACCTCCAGGGAGTAAGGATCAGTTTCATCATCTGTGCCATCTGAGTCCCTATCGGGAAGACCGGCTACAGGCATACCCAGATGCTTACCCACAGCACCTGGTGTGCGAGATTTCATTGCTTGCAACCTGGAACTGTTAAGACTGGCCAGGGCCTGCACCTGAAGAAGGAGTGCAGACCTTGAAAAAGTTCTACCTAAGAAAAGGCAGAAGGATCCATGCCAAAACTAGGGGGCAACTGTTTGGTGCCCACTGAGCTACCTTTCCCTACTGAAGAACCAGTCAAGGGAGCTCCAAAATCAGGCAGATCCTTCTGGCAGCTCTTTTTTCCATTCCCACACCAGGCTGGGAAAAACTAGACTTAGTAAAATCAGAAGGGGATAATTCCCCTAGAGCCTCCAAACAGTGTTGACACAAATTTGAGGGAGTGCCAGATTGAGATGCCTGAATATGACAAACACAGAGGACAAGATGCTTATGTTTCTTCACTATGGGCACCATCAGTCTGTCAATATGCCCTAACAGGCACCTGTGCACTCAAAAAAAATTAGGAACTCACAGATCAGATGCATAAGACTGTGCCTACATAAATGCCCAAACTGAGCTCACCCAGTATGCTCAGATAATGTGCGCAAAAAGGTATGTGCATAAAAAAGGCATGCGTGCGTGTACAAATGAGTGCTCTGGAGGCGCTCCTATGTGCCTAACTAGGCACCTAACCAGGCGCCCAAAAAGCCACACAGTCAGGCTGCACAAGGACGATCCAATGGAACTGAAGAGGGCAGTCTGCGGCACGCAAAACAGCCTCTATGGCCTACCGCACGGCCAGATAAAACAGCAAGGGAGGCTATCTAACCAGGCCGTAGAGGCAACAATACGGAATTAGAAGCCAAATGTCCGATCTGGATTCCAATAAAGAATCCAGATCGGACATTTGGCTTCTAATTCCATATTTTTGCCTCTACTGCACAGCCAACCAGACTAGCCCTGGATCAGAGCCTAGCCGCAAGGGCTTCTCAACCCGCCAGCACAGTACATTTTGGTGAAGATTTGCCGTAATTTGGAGTGAGAAAAGTCTCAAAAACAAGAAATTTCTACTATGTTATTTCACCCTAGCTTGATGGACTCTATAAAAGGGTACCATCAAGCTAAGGTTAGATAACAGTACAAAATGTCATCTTTGATAGAATTTCCTCACTCCAAATGACGTCAAATCTTCACCAAGGTGTACTGTGCTGTTGTCCATCTCACTCTACATGCAAAACTGGCCCCTAAACCCTAAACCACCACTAACACCTCACTTCGACCTATTAGGTGGCCCTCCTATAGAGAAATAAATAGGTGCACACAGTGAGGCCCTCCCCAAAGGCGCTCTCTCTCTAATCCACTCCACTCCCCTCTCCTCTCCCTCCCCAAGCAAAGAAATGGCCAAAATACAATTCCAAAAATTTATCGCGAATTGCGTTATGGCCATTTTGGGCATATCGTACAGCTTAACACCAGGGAAAAAGGTGTAGTTATTTCCAGGGTTAAAACCATGCGATAGCATGTTTTATGCTATTGCACTGTGCGATGTTGCCCCTAATTTAACTAATTCCCACCGAAAACTCCTCTCCAATCCCGCTCTCCCCAAAACATTTGCATTTGCGCTGTGCACTACAGTTTTTCACGTGCGTTAACGCCATAATGTATTTTGATGAATGATGCAGTTGATTAGGTATTATTACATTATATATTTTTCTTGATTTACTAGTATTCTGTGATACCATCAAAGTGGTTTATAAATTATTAGTTAAAATGTATAAAACAATCAATTATAAACATGAAACCATCTCCTTGTGTCTCAATATACCCAACAGGTAGACATGCCATTCTGGAAGTTTTCATATACTCAAAGCACAAGAAATCTTTTGCCAGGTCACCCACAGCATAAATTGGTACATGTATGTTTCTGAAGTATTAGCAAGTTAGGAGCCTCATCTTTGGGCTGGTGCATCCAATCTTTGTCTAAAGCAGTGGTTCTCAACCCTGTCCTGGGGACCCCCCCAGCCAGTCGGGTTTTCAGGCTATCCACAATGAATATGCATGAGAGAAAATTTTCATACACTGCATCCATAACATGCAAATTTTCTCTCATGCACTGGTCTAAAGCAATAATTATTCTATAGAATTTGCTAAGAGAGACAGCTTCACCTGCCTCTTGACAGTGCTAGGGTATCTCTCTTACAGTCTGACAAAACAGACCTAGAAAAATTAGTATTTCTGACTATTTTGAGAACCCAAATTCTAGTGTGCTCTGCAGTCTGAAACAGCTTTTGGTAAACTAGATCACAGGGACTATTCTCTTACAAAATACTTGGTAATTTGTCAGACACAAATCAATTGCTTTACACAATTAAATTAGCTTGAAATTCACCATGACATCATAGTGAATGACAGTATATAGACAAAAATGGTCCATCCAGTCTGCCCAGCAAGTTCTCTTTACAATTTATTTATTTTTTAATTACCATATTTTTCGCTCCATAAGATGCACCTAGGATTCAGAGCAGTAAAATTTTAAAAAAATAATAATAATGGTGTGCTAAAACGGCTCTGTTCTTGGGCATCTGTGCGTCTTATGGAGCAAATTAGGGGAGGGCATAACATTTTTTTTGGTCCCCATTTCATTTTCGGGTCTGGGGAGGGCCATTTCTGTCCACTCCCCAGATCAGAAAACGTTTATCGTTCCCTTTGTTGGGAAAAGAAACAAAAAACAAAACAAAACACCCCATCCCAACCCTTTAAAGTTAATTAACTACAACCCCCCACCCTCTTGACCCCCCCCCAACACTTGCCAAAACTCCCTGGTGGTCCAGCAGGGGTGCGGGAGTGATCTCCTGCACTCGGGCCGTCGGCTGCCAGTATTCAAAATGGCGCCGATAGCCTTTGCCCTTACTAGGCCGATAGCCTCCCCCCCCCCCCCCCACTTTTGGGGGGAAAAAAGTGCGTCTTATGGAGTGAAAAATACGGTAATTTTTTTTTTTTTTTTAAAGGGTAGTACCACTCCATGCATGCTATCCCCAAGCCTTCTGTTAAGGTCAGTAGCAAATGCCATTCCATACAGGCTATTCTCAAGCTTTCTATTAAGGGTAGTAGCAACTGCTGCTCCATGCAGGATACCCCCAAGCATTATGTTAAGGGCAGCAGCAACTGCCATTCGGTGCAGGCTATCCCAAGCAAAAATGCAAATTAGTCAAGTCCTATAGCAGCATTTTTGAAATACTAATTTTATCCAATAATGCATTTTTTTTTAAATGGTATCTAGCTACACAGTAAATGTTCTTGTTTTGGAGGGAATGGCATAGAGAGAGGGTGCCTGACAGTTTCCTCCTGCTCCTTTAAGCTTCTAGCTAGGCTGGGATCTGGTGACATGAGCCTTTAATTCACAACTACCCAAGGATTTTGTTTCCCTTATTTTTCATTTTTTCTATCCTTCCAACTCAGATAGCCCAGTCAGTGCAGTGACAGTTCCTCAGGAACCCTGCAATCATGGTCTCTAAATCTGTCCACTATTTCATAATGACTGGGCCTTCCTTTGCAGCACCAGCCTGGAGAGTGGAAAAATGGATCTGGGAATTAATTCCAGTTTCTCCACTGAGCCACTGGCCCAGCCCCACAAGAAGTTTTTCTGATTTAAAAAAAAAAAAAAAAAAAAAAAAGTTTGTCACTTTTTCCAGAAGAGACATTTCATCATGAAATGCGCCTTTATCTTAAATGACTATAATGTAAGGAATTAAATATGCAAGTATCTGAAAATAATCTTACCATTGGTAGACAGTAAGAAGTGAGCAGCATTCTGTTGCGGTAGCCACCTAATTTTATTAATTTTTTCCTCAATTTCTAGACTTTTCAAGTAGTCAAA
Source organism: Rhinatrema bivittatum (assembly GCF_901001135.1). Taxonomy (NCBI): domain Eukaryota; kingdom Metazoa; phylum Chordata; class Amphibia; order Gymnophiona; family Rhinatrematidae; genus Rhinatrema; species Rhinatrema bivittatum. The sequence continues at coordinate 238,648,784 of NC_042621.1, forward strand.
TTCAGGTTCATGACTTTGAAAGGTACTGTAAACATTATATTCACCCCGAGAATGGGGACGGCTTTTATTCTGCAAGAAAAAATTGTAATAAATGAAAATAAACACATTTTCTGTTTTGAAAGCCTTATTTGCATTAAAAAGAAGGGTCAGTTCGATGGCAGAAATAGATACAACTGCTGTGACTAATGATAGTTAACTTGACTACTTTCCTAGAATTGTCTCAGGATATCATCTTGTCAAGGGCCACACTCATTACTATTCCTCTAACAGTTGATAAGGATTTGGTTCTTAAGCAATTTTAAGTTTAAGAAAGATATATTTGTGGGCAGAACATTCACATTTTTCTTCATGTTGTCCATGTGATCCAACTTAAGAGGAAATCTTTCCTCCAGCTGAGGCAGTGGGTTATTGCATTGGGAACTTCTTTCTTTTTGAAGTTTCCATGAAAGTGTATTGTTACCTACCAGGGGAATAAGTATTTTTTTTAACCTTTGCATTTAAAGAGATTTCTTCTTGATAAGACTCTGGAAAATTAAATTTTTCTTTGCTTGCTGATACCGGGACACAGGTTTACAAAGAAATGGAGACTTAGAGATAAAGTTCTCTTTTCATGAATGCTTATTTTATTTTGTTTGGTTTTTCTCCCATCACTTAAGATGTAGACTTCTTATGTATTTTATATAATCAGATGATCGTTCTCTTTTCTTTTTTTCTCCTTGAACTTGTAAATTCTGTTAAAATGCATGAATACCTGTGATTTCTCTCTTTGGTAATGATGTAAATGCTAATAAAAATGTAAACAAAAAAAAAAGGGGTGGGGGCAGGGACAGTTTGATAAATATATAGGAACAAATTCATTCTTAAAAGTTAATAGAATTTCTTCAATTATTTTTCCTGGCTCTGACTCCTGCTATTGGATTGGCCAGAACTAGCAGTGTTCTGTATATTGCACCTACAACCTCTGAAAAAGGGAGGTTAAAGGGCTGGAAAAGAAAGATGATTTAAATACCAGTTTAGTAACTAGTTAAAAATCTGCATTAGAAATAGCTCTGGGATTAGTTGCCTTCTGCAGTTCTAAGCCAGACTGTTGCCCATGCAGCACAGAAAACCTAGTACAAGGGGCTACAAACAGGCCTTGTTTTCAGGATATCCATGATAAATATGCATTAAATATTTGTATACACTGAAGCTGGTGCATGCAAATCTCTCATGCATATTCATTATGGATATAATGAAACCCAGGCCTGTTTGTGGCTCTTGAAGACCAGTTAGTAACCACTACCCTAGAAAATACTTCAGAATAACATGAGGGATTCCTTATACATAGGGGCGGATTTTAAAACAATACGCGCGCTGGTACTTTTGTTCGCGCCACTGGCGCGAACAAAAGCACACCAGATTTTATAAGATACGCGCGTATCTTATAAAATCCGGGGTCAGCGCGCGCAAGGGGGTGCACATTTGTGCAACCTGCGCGCGCCGAGCCCAGCCGGCCTGCCTGTTCCCTCCGAGGCCGCTCCGATTTCAGAGCGGCCTCGGAGGGAACTTTTCTTCGCCCTCCCCCCACCTTCCCCTCCCTTCCCCGGCCCTATCTAAAACCCCCCCTTACCTTTGTCGGCAAAGTTACGCCTGCTGAAAGCGTAACTTTGCGCGCGTCGCCGGCAGCCCCACTCCGTCCTCCGGTCCCAGGGGCGTGGTCCAGAGGCCTCGACCATGCCCCCGGGCCGGTGCCACGCCCCCAGGCCCGCCCCCGAAACACAGCGTCGTTTCAGGAACGCCCCCGGACACGCCCCCTCCCTCCCCGTTTCGAAAGCCCCGGGACTTACGCGCGCCGGCATGCAGGGGTTTTAAAATCCGCCCCATACTGTATAAGAGTCTAAAAGGTAAAAGATCTTTCAGAAGAGAAGTGAGTTGATTACTTACCTGTAACTGCAATTCTACAAAGATAGTATTCTAATAGTTATCGAGATCAGTCATATCATAGCTCAGATACTAGTTTAGAAGACACTTCTCTTATTCTAGAAATAGAATTTTCACAAACTTTGCCACTAGGTGGCATTAAAGCTCTTTTAAACAACTATCCTCAGTTCCTTTTAGATAGTGATATGGAATCTAGGGGAAGGATGGATTATTTAACCCTATTAGAATGCCAGAAATAAAATGATTTATTTATTAAAATTTCTATACTGGTATTTGGTGGGGACTGTCATATCTGCTTACATGGTTTCATAAAAACATTTATAACAAAATCTTGATTACAGACAATATACAGACAATGCTAAAACATTAAAAGCTTCATTTCAATTTTTTTTTTTTTTAATAAAAATGGCCTAACAAAGACAAATAATCAGTAACATTCAATACTGTGACTGACTCACTTTGCATTTATCAGCATTTAGTTTCTTGTTTCACAATTACTGTCACCATGATTAAAAGCCTGTTGGAAAAGCCATGTTTTGACTTTTTTTTCTAAAAGCTATTCTATTTATTTCTAGTCGAATTTTGACTGGTAGATTATTCCAGATTTAGCAGAAGATAGAAATGTACAGCTCTGTTGATACACCAAAAGAAAAAAAAAAAAAAAGATTGCTGAGAGATCAGGAAGGGGCAATAGTTTGGTATTATCCAAATAGTCTCTGCAGCACAGCACAGAATTCAAAACTTGGATCCCAATGATAGGCTGTGTAAGACAATGTTTGGTAATGTGTAGACTGAATGCAATGTTGTACCCTTACAAGTTTCACTCTAAGTAGTTTACAAAATACTGTTAAATGCCCTAACAAGGAGGCTTTCAAATACATCTTAAGATTGATGCCTGCCAGGGCATATTGAGAGATGCAATCTTCTAACTCAGAGATGGTGTACTTATTCACTGAAAGGACAGGTATTTTATTGCTAAAAGTAGGTATTGATATTTTTGTTGTATGTAAAAAAACACACATTTTGAATTGTATTATGATTGATATTAAATTGATATTGTATTATATTGATATCTTCTATATATTTAAACTGTATTCTGTTTTGAGAAATTACTACTTACCTGATAATTTCATTAGTATAGACAAGTGGATCCAGAACAAATGGCTTATGCACCTCTACCAGAAGATGGAGACTGAGCAAAGGTGACATCATAGTATATATATACTCCTGCAGACACATCAGCCCACAGTATTTTCTGTAAAAGCCAACTGTGGCCAAACTAGCAAAATGTTATTATTAACAGATAACCATTCCAACCCCAATATTTAAAAAAGGCTCCAGGGGCAATCCGGGTAACTACAATCCAGTGAGCCTGACTTCAGTGCCAGGAAAAATAGTGGAAACTATTCTCAAGATCAAAATCGTAGAGCATATAGAAAGACATGGTTTAATGGAACACAGTCAACATGGATTTATCCAAGGGAAGTCTTGCCTAACAAATTTGCTTCATTTTTTTTTGAAGGGGTTAATAAACATGTGAATATAGGTGAACCGGTAGATGTAGTGTATTTGGATTTTCAGAAGGCGTTTGACAAAGTCCCTCATGAGAGGCTTCTACGAAAACTAAAAAGTCATGGGATAGGAGGCGATGTCCTTTCGTGGATTACAAACTGGTTAAAAGACAGGAAACAGAGAAGGATTAAATGGTCAATTTTCTCAGTGGAAAAGGGTAAACAGTGGAGTGCCTCAGGGATCTGTACTTTGACCGGCGCTTTTCAATATATATATATATGTATATATAAATGATCTGGAAAGGAATACTACGAGTGAGGTTATAAAATTTGCAGATGATACAAAATTATTCAGCGTAGTTAAATCACAAGTGGATTGTGATACATTACAGGAGGACCTTGCAAGACTGGAAGATTGGGCATCCAAATGGCAGATGAAATTTAATGTGGACAAGTGCAAGGTGATGATACAGGGAAAAATAACCCTTGCTGTAGTTACACGATGTTAGGTTCCATACTATGAGCTACCACCCAGGAAAAAGATCTAGCCATCATAGTGGATAATACTTTAAAACCATCAGCTCAGTGTGCTGCAGCAGTCAAAAAAGCAAACAGAATGTTAGGAATTATTAGGAAGGGAATGGTTAATAAAACGGAAAATGTCATAATGCCTCTATATCGCTCCATGGTGAGACTGCACCTTGAATTCTGTGTACAATTCTGGTCGCTGCATCTCAAAAAAGATATAGTTGCGAAGGAGAAGGTACAGAGAAGGGCAACCAAAACGATAAAGGGGATGGAACTGCTCCCCTATGAGGAAAGGCTGAAGAGGTTAGGGTTGTTCAGCTTGGAGAAGAGACGGCTGAAGGGGGGGGGATATGATAGAGGTCTTTAAGATCATGAGAGGTCTTGAATGAGTAGACGTGAATCGGTTATTTACACTTTCGAATAATAGAGGGACTAGGGGGCATTCCATGAAGTTAGCAAGTAGGACATTTAAGACTAAATTGGAGAAAATTCTTTTTCACTCAACGCACAATAAAGCTCTGGAATTTGTTGCCAGAGGATGTGGTTAGTGCAGTTAGTGTAGCTGGGTTCAAAATGGTTTGGATAAGTTCTTGGAGGAGAAGTCCATTAACGGCTATTAACCAAGTTTACTTAGGGAACAGCCACTGCTATTAATTGCATCAGTAGCTTGGGATCTTCTTGGTGTTTGGGTAATTGCCAGGTTCTTGTGGCTTGGTTTGTCCTCTGTTGGAAACAAGATGCTGGGCTTGATGGATTCTTGGTCTGACCCAGCATGGCAATTTCTTATGTTCAACACTCAACAGGAAAACACTGAGCTCAGACAAAAAATGTATTAACACTAGTCTTAGGACTGGATTAACACTTAGAGTAACCCCTGGAACCCACAGACACACAGGACAATAACCCAACCCACCAGTAGCCAAGGGCAGGAAAGTGGACCCTGTCTATTCTAAAGAAAAGAAAATTATCAGGTACATAGCAATGTCTCATTTCTTAGCGATTAGACAGTTGGATCCAAAAAATGTGGGATGTACCAAAGCCACTCCCGAACAGAGCGGGAGGCTGTGTCCTCTCAGGCCTGCACATCCAGATGACAATATCTGGAAAATGTGTGTAAGGACCACCACGTGGCCTCTTGGCAATTGTCGACGGAAGATAATCAAACCTCTGCCCATGACACTGCCTGAGCCGTAGTGGAATGAGCCCTAATCTGACTAGGCAACGTCTGCTCAGCATCCACATATATACAGCCGTGACTACCTCCTTAATCCAGTGAACTATTGTAGCCCACGAATCCGGCTCACCCTTTTACTTCTACCATGCAGAACATACAAGCGATCCATCTTCCTGAGAGGTTTAGAGACCTCCAGACACTTCACGATATGTCTCTTGACATTCAAGGGCCACAACAGACAATATTCCTCCGCATATCTTTCCCTGTCCAGGCAGGGAAATGGACTGATTCAAGTGAAAATCCAAGACCACTTTTGGCAAAAAGGAAGGAACAATACGCAGCTGTGTTAACCCCGGAGTCACTCGAAGGAATAGTTCCCGGCAAGACTAGGCCTGCAGTTCGCAGACTCTAAGCGCCAAACAAATTGCCACAAGAAAAACCATTTTCAAGGTCATTAACTGCACGGAGAGGTTACACATCGGTCAAAAAGTGGGGCCTGGTAAAAAAATCCAAAACCAGATTAAGACTCCAGAAGGGCACTGGTAACCACAAGGGAGGACAAAGATGTTTCACTGCTTTCAAGAAATGGGCCATATCTGGATAAGCCCACAAGGGTCTACGTTCACCTGACCCCTGAAACAGACAAGAGCCACTACCTATACCTTTAAGGAATTAAGGGCCAACCCTTTACTCAATCCATCCTGCAAAAATTCCAAAATGAGTGGGATCTTAACTGAATGAGGAACACTACCTTTTTCTACACACCAAGCCTCAAACACTCGCCAAACCCACGCATAAGTAGGGAAGTGAAAAACTTGCTTGCCACAAGGTGGTAATCAATGCCATAGAAAATCCATGCTTCAACAAACGAGCCCTCTCAATGGCCACACCTTAAGACAAAATTGAGTCGGATCATAGAGAGGAACAGGCCCCTGTCGCAGCAAATCCCTGTGAGCCAGAGTTGGGAATCCAACTGGAGCCTTCACAGATCTGCGTAACATGATCTCTGGGGGCCAATCTGATGACACCAGAACCACCATCCGCCTGAACTCTCGATCTTCCGGATCACTCTGCCCAGCATGGGCCACAGAGGAAAGCATACAGTAGCTTGCTCTCCAGCCACTCTTGCACAAGGGCATCGATGCCCATGGACTTTGGATCTCTTCTGCAACTGAAGAAATAAGGAAACTTTGCAGAGCGAGAAGTCACTAGTAGATCCATAAACAGAAGGCCCCAGCGATCCACTGAAATGCCTCTTTTGACAATTCCCATTCTCCTGGATTCAGACTATCTGCTGAGAAAGTCTGCTCTCACACTGTCCTTTCCTGCAGTGTGCGAGGCTGAGATCTCCTGAAGATGCACTGCCGCACATTCCATAAGCTGGGCTATTTCCTGCTACACTTGCTGGCTTTTGGTTCCTCCCTTTTGATTAATGTAAGCCAATGTTGTTACATCGTCCAAGATTATTCGGACCACTCGACCCTGCAATCGGTCCGCATTGGCTTCCAGATGATTGATACTCCAAAGAGACCTTTCTGCACTCCAGAGCTCTTGAGCTGTCGGCTCCCAACAATGAGCCACGAACCCTGGAGGTTCGCATCTATCGTGAGTACTAGCCAGTCCGGTGAGTTTAGGGAAATCCCCTCTCTCAGATGATCCGCTTTTAACCACCACTACAGGTGTATGTAGACCTTCATTGGCAGGTGAAGCAGAATTGAATAGTCCTGAGACTGTGGGCTCCAACGAGACAGCAGAGTGCACTGAAGAGGACACACATGCACCCTCACCAATGGCACAAGTTCCAGTGTTGCTGCCATCAAACTGAGCACCTGTAGATAGGACCACATTGTCGGGTATATTGTGTTCATCAATAGACACACCTGTGCCATTAACTTCTAAATACAACCCTCTGGCAGGAACACCCTGCCTTGCTTCATGCCGAAGCAAACACAGAGGTACTCTAGCGACTGAGATAGCTGAAGGCTGCTCTTGGCCAGGTTCACCACCCAACCGAGTTCCTGCAACAAGGAGATCACTTTACGTGACACAAGGAGGCTCTCTTCCAAAGGCTTGGCCTGAATCAGCCAGTCGTCCAAGTATGGGTGGACCAGAATTTCATTCTCTCTCAACTCTGCTGCCACCACCACCATAACTTTGGAAAACACAGTGGGCAAGGTGGCCAAACCAAAAGGTAGTGCTCAAAACTGATAATGATATCCCAAAACCACAAATTGCAAAAAATGTTGATACTCTAGCTGGATAGGAATATGTAGGTACGCCTCTGACAGATCCAAGAACGTCAGAAAATCCTCCATCATCACCAAGCACAAGGTTTCCACACAAAAATGGATCAGCTGCAAATGACGGTTGACCCCTTTGAGATCCAGGATGGTACCTAAAGAGTCCTCCTCCTTGGGCACAACTAAATAAATGGAATATCGGCCAGTATTTTCTTGAGACACGGGCACTGGAACCACAGCTCTCAGACTGAGGAGCTTTGACAATGTACACTCCATTGCCTACCTCTTCTGCAGCGAGTGGCAGGGAGACACGATGAACACGTCCTGAGGAACACTGCGAAACTCCAGCTCATATCCATCTTGTATCACCTCCAGGGCCCACTAGTCTGACATGATTTTGACCCACCTCTAATAAGAGAGAGAGAGGTGCCCCCCATCTCCTGTTCTCAGGGATGAGTCGGCACACATTCATTGGGAGGCTTGGGTGGGCCGAAAGGACTGAGACCAACCCAAAGGTTGAGTCCCCTGAAAGGTCACTCCTCTATAGGGTCGAAAATGTTTGGATTCCTTAGGAGCGTGGTGTCTGCTTCTTATCCTCTGGCAACTGAGGAACTGGGAACTCTCCCCACTTATTGGCCATTTTCTCCAACTCGCTCCCAAACAAGAGCGAGCCTTGTTTGGGAAAGAGTTGGAGAAATTGGCCAATAATGTTCGTAATGTTAGACTTGGAGGTTGCATCAGCCGAGCAATTTCTCAGCCATAATGGATGCCTGGCCACTATTACTGAAGCCATCTCTCCAGGATGAGGTGCGGACCAAATCGTATCCTGCATCTGCAAAAAAGGCGGCTGCTGGTGTTATGGTTTTGAGGTGTTGGAGTGGATTCTTTGGTACTGCGGTGATGGTAATAACCGGGAAGGAGCCCCATGAGGAGCCACAGTACTAGGCTAGACTCTATACACGCAAACACAGAGAATTTGAATTTACTATACAGCTCGGTGGTACTGCCCAGGAGAGGCAGTGAGGTAACTTAGAAGAAGCAGTCCAGGGGTCCTCAGCAGAGGAGACCAGTCCCACACTCGAGTAGATGGTAGGCAGCCCAGGGTAGTAGAGGAAAGTCCCGGATGCAGACTCTGAGCGCTGAAGGTGAGACAGACTAATAAGGTTAGTTACTCACTGAAGTAGATAGCTGTATTGATGAAGATCCTGGCAGGCAGAAGTAGATTAGTAAGGCACCAGAGTAGGAAGAGCAGGCCCTCGAGGGGAGAGTACCCGATATCCCAGATAGGTACCTGTAAGAGAGCATAAGGGCCCCCAAGGAGCGGGTACTCAGGTTAGTGATGAATTACCCCGAAGGGAAGAGAGAAGGCTACCTGCGGCAGCAAGGAAGCGGCAGAGCAGCTTAGATCGGAGGCATTCCAATCCAATCCTTGCTAACTCAGTTTGTTAGCAAATGAAGGGCAGGCTAAATACCCAGATGTCGTGACATCACTCAGAGTGGACGCCCCTGAGGTTCCCGCCATGACGTGGATAAAGATGTGGGTGGCGTGCGCACCCTAGGAGGCCCTCAGGAAATCCATGGCAAATACCGTCGCTGTTGCGGGGATGCCGGAGATAGCGACATGAAGACGCAGCAGCAGCCATCTTCCCAAGGCTTGAGGAGAGAGAAGGAAGAAAGTTGAGGCACAGAGGTCGAAGCCGTCTGAGACCGATGGATGCAACAGCTGGTTCCATCACTGCCCTGGAATTCACACCAGATTCACTGACCTCCTGAGAGAGAAGTAAACAAGAGCAAACCACCAGGGAACAACATGAAGCCATCTACAAAGTTATTACCACTGCTGCAAATGCTTGCTTAAGGATGGCTTCAATTCTCCTATCACGAGCATCCTTTAAGGCCGCTCCTCCCTCTACAGGAATAATCCACTTGGTGACTGCACTCATAACCGAACCACTTTCAGAAAGCTTAATTGCTCTCTCGCAGCTGGATCCAGGGGGTACAGTCTTTCCAAGACTCGTCCCCCTTTGAAATTAGCTTCCGGAGCGCTCCACTCAAGATCAGTTAATTCTTGAATGGCCTCAATAGGGAAAAAAACATGAGACTTCATGCAAAGAAATCAAAATGGAATCTTTCTTTGGCTCAGACATGGATTCAACCTCAGGTACTCTCAGAATCTTGAATATCTGGGAAATAAGAGCCAGTAAACTCACGTTTATGAAAGACACAATATAGTTCTATATGGCCCCAATCCCGGAGGAATTTTCCTATCCTCAAAGGAGTAAGGATCGGTTTCGTCATCCATGCCATCCCGGTCCTTATTGGGAAGGCCTGCTGCCGATCGAGGCGTATTTTGACCCAGAACCACAGTAGGAGTTCACTACCTGCGAATCTGACTTAGCAAGATTGGTTAGGGCATAGGACTGAGCCTGAAGAAAAGATTGTAATCCTTGAAAAAATTCCACCCAAGAAAAGGTAGAAGGATCCATGCCAAAACCAGGAGGCACCTCTCCTGTGCTTACTGAACTACTTTCCCCCACTGATGAACCAGTTAGGGGAGCTCCAAAGTCAGGCGCCCCCTTCTGACACATCTTTACCCAGATCCTCATCAGGCTGAGAAGAACTGGGCTTAGTAAAAATCAGACAAAGGCAATTCCCCCTGAGCTTACAAGCAGTACTGACAGAAGTCAGAGGGAACACCAGGCTGAGATGCCCAAATATGCAAGCGGCACAGAGAGTAAGGCGCTTAGGCTTCTTCGCTATAGGAGCCATCAAACTGACAATACGCTCTACCAGGTGGCTTAAAAGTGTGCGTCCAGCTATATTTGTGGTGCAATAAATAGGCGTTCAAAATTTAAGCATCTAACTGTAGAGATGTAAGCTTTTTGTCTTGGCTGGCAAACCACAATCTGAATCTGCTTGCATCAATACTTGCTTATCTGCATTGAACAGACACTGAGCCTGTTTGTGTCTGCATTCCTACAGACCTTGCTCTTAGCACAAACAACATTTGCCCTAAACAAAGAATGCTTGCTTTCTCTCACAACAATTTCACATGAGTTAACCATAATAATCCGTAGCAGCTATGTCTCAGAGAGTATTGTTGTTATCAATGATGTGATTGTATACGCAAATAATATGTAAGGCAGGACAATAAAGGTTAAAAAGTAAAAATTTCACTTTAATCATTACCTTAATTTTTTGCTGTGTGCCAGATTTTGATATTTTCCAGATTGACAGCCTTCCCGCCATGAGAGATGTGAAGATGAACACTTTGCACCTTATTTTTTTCATTTTTAAACAGAATTCTGATTTTTGTTTTCTACTGGATCGATCCTAACTTTTTTTTTTTTTTTTTTAAACATCTTCCAAACATTTTCCACACTTTTTGCCAAACATTTTCCAACCACTTTTTGGTTTAATTTTTTTTAGCTCAAAAATATGTGCTCATTGTTTTGTCTTCTGTCTTTTGTGCTATGTGTATGTCCTGACACCTGAAGAATGCTGTGAGTGAAATATATGTTTTTATGTAATTGTCTGTACACTTAAGTTGTTTCTTCATTGTTATTTAATAACGTGGGAAAACATTATATAGATTAGTAATAGTAGAGTTATAGCCATGATGAAATATTCTCATTAATTAATTTGAATTTGAATCTCTCATATTAGGTTTTTTGATCCACAAAACACACATATCTCACTTAAAGAGTTAATGGGCTATGCTTTGATATACAAGAAATACTGAAAGAACTGAATACACCATTGATTTTCAGAAATCATCCCATCAAGCCTTTTCCATGCCTTTACCACAGAAGTCATGCCTTTGCCACAGAGGACATCCTACAGCCATCATTATGAACTGAACTGTTGTTACTTTTTGCCTGATTTTCTCTTTGCGTTTGTTTTGCTCTAGATGTGTTTCCCTTGCTTAGAGGAGAAAGTATTACCCCTTTGCTCAAAGATTGCAATCAGTATTTTCCTTTATTAGATGCACAATTTCACAAAATGTATATGTAACTATCAGCTCACAGGGTGTTCAGTTGGACAGGGTTGCCCCACTCCCACAACCACGGAAGGATTCAATCTGTGTAACACTATAGCACAAATGGTAAGACAAACCCAAAACAAGCAAAACACATCCACCAATTTGTTGGGAAGCATCTGGATGTTGTGTGGACGCAGGGCTTATATGAGAATCCCTGCAAGATGGACAGGTAGATGTACTCTAGGCTACATCATGCCATCCTTTTATACTACTACCAAATTGCCTAAGGGTAGAATCAGAAACAGGAGAGAGTCAGTTCAAAACCCAATTGGGCAAGGGCAAGGCACAGGCACCATGGTCTACAGGGGCCTGTTTCCCCCAATAGGGGCAGCACTAAACTACCGAGATTTACGCACCCTTGCCAACTGGACCACAGCCCTATTCGACCGTACGATTAAATCCATAAAACTCCTCAAAGAAGAGGTCTCATCAGAAAGACAATTCTCATTGTATTACTTTGCATGGTTATTTTAATATGTTGCTGCTGCTGTATTCAATGATTGCTCAACCTAGCTCACATACTTTTACCTAAAACACTACGTAAAGATTTCCTTTAAAATATAAAGGAAAGGATGAGATGTAAACTTTTTCTCTTTGGCTGGCAAACCACAATCTGAATCTGCTTGCATCAATACTTGCTTATCTGCATTGAACAGACACTGAGCCTGTTTGTGTCTGCATTCCTACAGACCTTGCTCTTAGCACAAACAACCTTTGCCCTAACACAGAATGCTTGCTTTCTCTCACAAAGATAGCAACATGAGTTAATCATAATAATCCGTAGCAGCTATGTCTCCGAGAGTATTGTTATCATCAATGATGTGATTGTATACGCAAATAATATGTAATGCAGGACAATAAAAGGGCCTGCCTGAAGTGACTTCGGGATGGCTTCCTTAGAATCCTGTCTGTCGTCTCTTGCTTCCGTGCATCTTGCATTACAACATCCAACCCTGTGCCTCGACAAGCGCCCAAAAACCAAGCACCCTCAAGACCACTTAGATTGTGCGTATAGGTAAGCGCAAGCCTCAAACGTCACTAACCACTGAACCCCAATCTAGGCACCCAACTAAGGGTCCAACTAGGCGCACAACTGGACTCACAGCTGGATGCACTCGCACGAACCAACAGTCTTGAAGAGGGCAGCATAATGTGCAGGAAAACGCATGAAAACGCCGCCGTGGCCTACCACACGGCGAACAGAGAAAAGCCTAAGAGCAGGGCCTAGCCAAAGCGGCTGTCCAACGTGCCAGGCTGCCCACGTCCTCTAAGCTCCCCCAGAGGTAGGACGAACGTCAGATTAGCATGCCAAGAAAGGAGACCAGAGAAAGGAGAAATCCTTACAAAAAAATGTTTTTTTCCTTTACCTTAGCTTAGGCCGTCCCGGCTGATAACAAGATCGGTCTCCAGCTGCAGGGGTAGAGGGCATATTCCATCAGCGCCACGCTCGGCTTCCTGCAACTGCTTGCCTTTTGAGCTGTCTTTTACAGCTAAGTCCACACCGGCTGAAAATTAGCTATCGGACCAAGGCACTCATCTGAGGGAGAATCCAATATATTACCTCAGGAATTCTCAACTGAGGGAGGAACCATATGGTATCACCATAGGAGAGCAGGGCAAATACATTTTCTTTCTTTTTTTTCTTCTAAAAACTTTAAACAATTCCCAGTAGGGAGATGCACGTCTACCATCTACTGGAGATGGAGAATACTGGCGGGCTGATATCACTGCAGAAGTATATTTATTTATTTATTTAGGGCTTTTATATACCGACATTCATGATACCAATCATATCATATTGGTTTACAAGAAACAATGGTGCAATAACATTAACATCAACATCAACATGAACAATAGGCGAAGAGAGAGCAAAGTGAGCAAAAGTTACAATAAAACAGGGGCACTTGAACTGGGAGGAGGAAGAGCCAGAGGCATGGCTAACTCAGAAAATATCATCAGGTCATATACTCAGGACTATAATAATAATAATATGTACACAGGACTGAATACTATCAAATAAATAAATAATGCCATATAATCAGGGCTGTAGTGATATATGTTATTGACTAAATATACTGTGATGTCAGCTTTGCTCAGTCTCCACCTGCTGGTAGAGGTGCATAACCCACTTATTCTGGATCCACCTGTCTAAAACACTAAGAAATGTATTTTTTTTTTAATGCTATGTACTCTTATTGTTGTAAGCTGCCTTCAGGTTAGAGACTTGATATAAAATAAATGGAAATGAAAAGAAATTGAAAATCTGGATAGACATTCTAAAGAATGTAGGGTCTCTTTACAAAGCAATACTAAAAAACTAACATGTATTACTGGCCTAACTTGGACTTTTTTTTTCGTTAGCTCAAACTTTTGTGAAAAACATTAAAATGAGCTAATTAAAATGTAAGTGATTTCTAATAGACATTTTAATTCATTATGGTTCATATTAAGAACAAAAATATGCATTATTGTGACTAACTACAACTTCACATCTGTAGTGGACATTTTTTGCAATTAAAAAAAAAAGCATCTTAACATGCATTTTTAATGTGCATAATTCCAGAGTTTTAACACACTATTCATTAAAGGGTATTAAACTTTTAGTGAATTGCTCCTACCATGTGACAGGGGCCGACCAATGGCACCGGTAGCCCCTGTGACATAGTAAGGGCAAAGGCTATCTGTGCCATTTTGAATATTGGCAGCAGACAGCCCGAGTGCAGGAGATCGCTCCCGGACCCCCGCTGGACCACCAGGGACTTTTGGCATCTTGGGGGGGTCAGGAGGGTGGAGTTAATTAAATTTAAAGGGTTGGGATGGGGAATAGGGACAAAAAAAACCAAACATTTTATGCCCTCCCCTAATTTGCTCCATAAGATGCACAGACGCCCGGGAACAGAGCCGGTTTAGCACACCATTTTTTTTTTTTTTTAAATTTTCCCGCTCTGAATCCTAGGTGTGTCTTATGGTCAGGTGCGTCTTATGGAGCGAAAAATACGGTAAATACCTACAGGTACCTGAATGTAATCCACTTTGAAGTGCTGAAAAAAGTGCAAAAAGTGGAATATAAAAAAAAAGAAAAGAAAACCAGTTACCTTCAGTTTCTACACAGAGCAGAAATTTTGCGTACATACATACTTTTATTTATTTCCATTGCTAGTATTGCTTCTACAACTTTAGTAGATTGAGTTTGCCTCTTAACAAAAAAGTTTGTATGGCTGCATGCCTCAGCTCACAGACAAATTTGTCATTCAATATATCTTGCCAAAAGACTTCAAAATTCACAATGTACTGATAGATACTTTGGATGTTATTCAATGAATATATTTTCGCCCAGAGGCACTGAATGACAAAGTCATTTTTAATAATGCTGTTTAGCTCTGAAGAATATGTAGCCATAGTCTTTCCATCCGATTTTGATGATGGAACAAAGCATTCTGCTAAAATGAGAGGTCAATAAATCAAATGCAATTTCAATATATTAATGAATTCATTATATGATTATTACTTTGCTTGTCCATAAATTAATGATCTCAAAACACTCACACACACTACAAAATGCTTTTCTGTGTTTACATTATTGGCAATGAAGACATCATCATTTATTTATTACACACTCTTCCAGCAGATGAAATCAGAGCATGTTATAGAATAGCTGAGCAGCCACAACAACAAGGGCTAAGTCAATGAACAATGGAAAAGATATAACAACGAATCATCAACACTGACTGCATAAAAGAACAATCCGGTTTTTACAAAGCAATAGAAACAGCAACTTGCGAGCAGGGACCTGCCCTGTAAAGAAAGAAAAAATATGGTAAAGAGGGTCAAAGGGGTGGGGATAATCAAAGAGGAAACCCAATAGGATGTTCTTCTCCAATGGGGCCTGATTTTTTTGTTTTGCTTTATTCTTTTTTGTTTTCCCTTTCATTTCTTTGTATTGAGTGTTTTCATTTTAAATAAATGAAAAGAAAAAAAATGAAATGAAACATTCATCAGAAGCATATGGTCAAAGGATGAGAACTCTACAAGGCAATTTGCTAATCCAGTTGAAGTTACTACTCCTTAACTACATGTGCAAAATAATATGAACCTTTTTAAAACTCAGTTACACTAACTGCTATAACCACATCCTCTGGCAATGACTTCCAGAGCTGAGTGAAAAATAATTTTTTTGAATAGTTTTAAATGAGCTACTTGCTAACTTCATGGAGTGCCCCCTAGTCCTTCTATTATCTGAGAGAGTAAATGAAAAAGTTAATGTAAATTGATTAAGTCCTTTCACGATTTTGTAGACATCTATCATATTCCCCCTCAGTTGTCTCTTCTCCAAACTGAATAGCCCTAACTTCCTTAGCCTTACCTCATAGGGCAGCTGTTCCATGCCACTTATTTTGGTCGCCCTTCTTTGCACTTTCTTCAGTGCAACTATATCTTTGTTTGAGATTCAGCGACCAGAATTGCACACCGTATTCAAGATGTGGTTTCACTATGGAGTGCTACAGAGGCATCGACATCCATCACTTTATTTGCCATTCCCTTCTTAATAATTCCTAACATTCTGTTTGCTTTTTTGATTGCCACAGCACAAGGAGCCGACTATTTCAATGTATTATCCACTATGAAGCTTAGATCTTTCCTGGGTTGTAACTCCTAAGCTAGAACCTAACATTGTGTAAGTACAGCAAGGGGTATTTCTCCCTATATGCATCACTTTGCACTTGTCCATATTAAATTTCATCTGCCATTTGGGAGCCCAATTTTCCAATCTTGCAATGTCCTCCTGCAATTTATCACAATCCACTTGAGATTTAACTACCCTGCATAATTTTGTGTCATTCGCAAATTTGATCATCTCACTCGTACCCCTTTCCAGATCTTCTATCTATATAAATAAAAATGTAAATGTTCGTTTGTTCAAAATCTTAAATCTCCGAAAGTTCTTCACTGATTGCTTGAAAATTTTGACACAACGTTGCATTCGAATACGCGCATATTTTTATATACCTATATTATATAGATGTCACATTTGTGACAGGTAAAAACATGCTTTTTTGGAAAAACAGCGCCATCTGTTGGACGTACAAGCAACACACGCTATCTACAATATAAATGGGCTCTGACCCACGGCCCGCAAATGCGCAGTAGAGAGCAGCTCTACCGCGCATGTGCGGACCATTGAGCTCTGTGCTTCATGCCGGGTGTCACAGAGGGGAGGAGGAAAGGGCAGAGACTGAAGCACCGCCTCCTGGGTGGCGCTCTTGACCTGCCAGTCGTCCAAGTAGGAGGAACACCTGCACCCCTAGACAGTGAAGGTCCACTTCCACCGTTGCCAGGCACTTGGTGAAGACACGGGGGGCCGAGGCTAGGCCAAACAGCAGCACCTTGTATCGGAAATGCCTCTCGCCTACGACAAACTGAAGATACTTCCTGTGGCTGGGGAAGATTTTGATGTGGACATATGCATCCTTGAGATCGAGGGAGCAAAGCCAGTCCCCTCCTTGCAGGTGGGGAATCAGGGTGCCCAGAGAGACCATTTTGAACTTCTCTCTTTTTAGAAACCAGTTCAAAGCTCTCAGGTCCAGAACAGGGCGTAGTCCCCCTTTTCTGTCTGGAATCAGGAAATAGCGAGAATAGAACCCCCTCCCTTGCTGCTGTAATGGGTCAGGTTTGACTGCTCCAGCCATTAAGGGAGGAGAGCTCCATCAAGAGTATTTCCTGATGAGAGCACCAACCCAAGGAGGGGCATTGGGGAGTGTCCCCGGGAACACCCAGAAAATTGAGTCGATATCTTTGATGAAAGATGGACAGGACCCACTGGCCTGATACGACACTGGGCCAGAGGTCTACGAAGAAACATAGCCTGCATCTGACCGGAGGGACCAGTGTTGAGGGTACAGCCGATTGGCTTATTCTCCCCCACAGACAGTCAAAACCTCATAGCAGGGCTCAGCTGGGGCACTGGCGATCCATAGCTGTCCACACATTCAGCACGGCCTTGGGAGGCCAGAGGATAATATTTCCTCTGGCGGTAAAAAGACCTCCCAAGTCCTGTCACGAGGACTTCCTGGCAGAGGACGGTGGGTTCGATGTACTGGCCGACAGATGCTGGAGAGTCTCATGGTGATCCTTCAACTGAGCAACAGCATCTTTCACTTTGTCACCAAAAAGCTTCTCGCCAGTGCATGGGAGGTCCGTAAGCTTCATCTGGACCTCCGGCTGGAGGTCCAAGGCTTGGAGCCGGGCCATTCTGCAGGCACTAATGCCTGCTGCTGCCACCCTAGCAGATGTTTCGAACACATTGTAGGTGGAGCACACCTCGTGCTTGCCATATTTCAAGCCTTGTTGGACAAGAGCCATAAAAGCATCTTGTTGCTGCTGGGGAAGATGCTCGGATAACTCCTTGTTATTGTTTGGGATAGTTGTGGGTAAATCCATGGGCCTGTGGCAGATGACCACGCCCCCGGGGGAAGATCCAGAGAGGAACCACCGGTCAGGCTTAGAGTTTGGAGACAGACACACACTAGTTCTTTTATTAAACAGTATATTGAACCATCAGAGGTGGCAGTAGTGAGCTGGAAGCGCCTGGCTGGGCTGTAGTCCCTCAGATACTGGAACAGCGATCCCAGGGTGGCAGAGCTGTAGAGAAACTAAGTATAGTGAGTAGGCAGGGTATGCAGAGTTCAGGAATAGAACCTTGATGGTAACACTCACACAATAGTCTCTTGAAGCAGCCCAGGAGCTGGAATGGATTAGGCCCTCGAGGAGCGAGTACCTGGCTCTAGTGAAAGTTCTGAGAGAAAGATGGTAACTCACTGGTGTTGTAGGGCAGCGATGACTTCCTGGCAGAAGTGGTATTCAGAAGCAGGTCCGAGAACGTGGGCCCTCAAGGAACGAGTACCGGTTCTAGACTGCGACCTGAAAGGCAAAAGAGAATCGAGGCCCCCGAGGAGCGGGTACCCCTAGTAAAGTCCGAGAAGGCAGAGTAGCAAGGTATGCAGAGAGCGAATCCCATCTGCAGCGATACCTGGAGAAAGCCCCTTGCTAACTCGAT
Organism: Rhinatrema bivittatum; assembly: GCF_901001135.1. Classification (NCBI taxonomy): domain Eukaryota; kingdom Metazoa; phylum Chordata; class Amphibia; order Gymnophiona; family Rhinatrematidae; genus Rhinatrema; species Rhinatrema bivittatum. The sequence goes on from NC_042621.1 coordinate 238,667,253, forward strand.
TAGTTAGCGATTTCAGAGACCTTTAAATATCTGGTGATGATGACGTCATCTCAGGGGGATGCCCGAGTTCACGCCACTGCTGGTACTTGAGTCGGGGCTGCGCCGCGCACACGCCCTTAGGCATCTGGGAAACATGGTGGAGTGCAGCGTCTAGCCAGTCTGGGGACGCCAGAGGAGGTCGGCAAGATGACGCCGTGGCAGCCAAACATCCAACAAGCAAAGAGGGAGTCGCTAAAGAGGTAAGGTGGGCAGAGTGGAGATGTCGGGCAGCGATTGTCGCAACACTCCTGGACTTCTTACAGAGGTTCTAAGAGTACTGCGTCATATACAACTATTAGGAAGTAATATAGGCGATCAACATGGCGCCCTGGAATACCTTCCTACCCAGTGCATCCAGTACTCTGTGCTCTCAGCCCAAAGGAGCGGAGGCATAGGTATAGGAACACAGCCTTCTTGAGCACAGACTCCACTACAACAGACTGATGTGAGAGTTGATGACTTTCAAACCCCAAGGCCTGCTGTACTAGATAGACAGCATCAACCTTCCTATTTACCGAAGGCACGGAGATGGGGTGTTCCCAAATTCTAAGGATTAACTCCTTGAAGATGTCATGTACCGGAATAGCTACTACCTTCCCTAGGGGCACCAACAAACTGGAGAACATCCAGCATCTAATGCCTGGCATCCTCTTCCATCAGAAGCTGGAATGGAAAGATTTGTGCCATGGCCCAGAAAAATTCTGCAAAGACCAAGTTCTCAAGCAGGGACTGGCGCTGCTCCTCCAGAAGAGACAAATCTGAGGGAAGATCCCCTGAGTCGACTGACGAGGACTCTGAGGTATTATCCCCCCCATAAGGGCATCTTCTTCACTGAGAGCACCTGGAGACACCAGTGGAGGGCACCTGCTGAGCACTGAGGGCACCGCAGGCACCAAGGCCCCCCGAAGGACCCAGAACCCCCGGTCATGGATCCAAGTGCCTAGGCGGTGCTGCTGGCTGAGCCGGGCCTTCCTCCTCGGAGGACCCCAAAGGGAATTGCACCAGACTGAAGAGGCAACAGTAGCCGCCGAGGCATTGATGGCCCTCTTATACTGACAGCGGCTGCGTGGGGAGGTCACCAAGAAGGACATAGAGGCACTCCAGTAGCGGTGCCAATATTGAGGGTGCAAGTTCCAGCATTGGTGGAAACACTGGCGGGGCGGTTGCTCGATGCCCTGAAGGGCTCAGACCACCACCAATTGCACCCTACGATCCAACTCCTCACCATGGATGGGGGTGGGGGGGTGGGGGGTGGACAGCGAAAGCTCATTGTCCCATCTGTTCCTTGTGACCTCTCGGAGTCGATGTCCCCGATACCAGAGTCGAAGGTTCCGACTTTCTGGAACCAAAATGTTTTTCCATCTTATCTAACTGGGCACTACGGCCTTTGGGGGTCATCTGGTCGCAAAAATGACACCCCTGGACATTGTGCAATGCCCCCACGCAGAGGATACAAACCTCTTGCGGATCCGTGAGGGACAAGGTCCATGGACATTGAGGGCATTGACGAAAACCCCACGATGTCATAACAAAAAATACCCATTGAGAGGTTGGTGCCCAGCGGTCACCGAGAGCAAGACATACTGGGAATTGACCGCAGAGAAGGGAGAAAACTTACCGCGCCGGCTACTAACAGGTAAGGAAAAGAGGGAACCTGGCGCCGGCAAAGTAAGAACAGACAGACTTTATTGGAAAAATACTGAAGAAAGAGCAGAGCTCTACAACCGTGAGACAATAGCTCCATGGAAAAGAAGAGACTGAAGAGGGGCCCCACTTGGATGCTTGGATAGTGGCATACTGGGCATGCTCACTATGCCAGTTAAAGTTTCTAGAAACTTATGTCAAAGTTTTCCATGCTGGGCTCCATCTGATGCCACCATGTGTGAGGACTACCATCCAGCTTATCCTAGGAAAACAGAGTCTTCACAACAGGTTCTTTTGCTATAAAGCAATATACCTAAAATAGGCAATGGCTGGATTTTTTTTTTTTTTTTAAAGATTGTCAAAAATACTGACATTCTGTGTGCATATTCAGTGATGTAAAACTAAATGCAAATGTGCCACATTTTAGATTCTGTGGGGCAGTTTATATCTTTTGCTGTTTCGGAGACCTAGTTTATACTGGATATGTTTCTTTATCTATGTGCACACATTTATGCATGCATACGATGATTAATTCAAGAATTATTAATTTACATGTGATGTGACAGATACTGAAATATCTAATTTTGCTTTTCCTTTAGAAATGGTACCTACCAGTAAAGCTAGTTTATGAATAGAAAGAAAAAGAGGGAAAGAAGATGGATATTTTTCTGGGAAGGTTGGCATGCAAGCATATTCTTGGAGTTTACATTCAACAGATACATCAAATGCCAATGCTGCTGATCCTTTTTATTTTTTTTTTAAATTCTTAGTTTATTGATTTTTCATATAATGTTCACAAGACATACAATCTTGACAAGAAATAGAGCTAGTTACAGAAAGCTCCATAAAGTCCACAATATGGATCCACCTAAAGGCTAAGGAAATTTCACAATAACATAAGAAAAATTAAGACATTAATTACGGCTAAGCGACCACGGATTTCAAATTTATTTTATTTATTTATTTATTTTTAATTTTTATATACCGAGGTTCTTATAGAGACTACAAATCACTCCGGTTTACATATAACGATAAACTGCCCAACAGAGATAAGGGGCTTTACATAGAACAGTGGCACATATGGAACAATATAACTGGATGACAATTTAACATAATGATAATAAATAATATAGTATAGTTTAACATTGTAATTAATAAAATTATGTAATATAATCTGTATAATTTAACTATTTAACTTGGATATAGTGACATATTAACCATGCCAGATATAAATAATAAGATAAAATGAATTTTTGAACTTAGAAATTGTAGTCCAGTTGCAGAGGAAAATATAAATAATAAGATTAATTTTTAGAACTCAAAGATTGTTGTCCAGTTGCAGAGACCTGAAGGTAGGACTTGGTATGGTGACCATAATTAGGGGATACTTCTTATTTGGGAAGACTTTCCGTCTTGGTAGGATTGTGAGTCTGGGAAGGCTTGTTGGAAAAGAAGAGTCTTTAGTCTTTTTTTGAACTCTTGATGATTGGGTTCAAGTCTTAGATTTGGGGGGAGCATGTTCCACTGGTTTTAAATTTAAATTTAAAGACAGACCTCAGCCTACAATAGGAGAGTCAAAAGGAACAATCTCAGGGCCTGTTATTACAGATACTGGCTTATCAGATAGAAATGTTGATAATTGGGAAGGGACAAAAAATATATATCTTAAATCTTTGTAACTAACTCTGCATTTGAAGGAATTTTTAATACAAATGTTCCTCCTATCTGCAAACTCTCAAACGCATTAAAAAAAAACTGACGTCTTTTCGTCTGAGTTTGATGAGAGACATCGGGATAGATTCTGACTTTCATTTGAAGAAAAGGGTTTAGCCAATATTTGAAGAATAGTCGAAAAACTCATCCTGGTCTGCTTCAAAGACAAAAGTAACCACCATAGTGGCTGGTTGAGCTAAATCTGAGTCTGAGGTTTCCAGCAAAGTAGTAATGTCTAGGTTAGGAGTCAGGATATCCATTCCTTGTTTAGCTTGTTCTTGCCTCTTATATAGCAGTAGATAATAAATCTTAGAGGCAGGAGGAACCGCTTCTTCAGGAACTTTAAAATGTTCAAGCAGATATTTTTTGAACATATCTTTTGCTCCCACCTGAGGGAGTTTAGGAAAATTTACCAATCACAAATTTCTATTGCGTATTGTATTTTCTAAATTCTCAATTTTTGATTGTAAGACAGAATTTTCTTTAATCCAATATTCTTGTAAATTAGACACCTGACAAAGCTCTTGTTGAACTTTTCCCATATCTTCCTGAGACTTCTTTTTAGACTGATCCAAATTAACTCTGAATTATAGGATTCAATTGCTGAGACATGGAATATCCTAACTTAGTTATCGCATCCCAAATATTTTCCAGAGTAATATTCGTAGGTCTTACCAACATTGGAATTTCAATTTCTTTCAATGGATTGTATGATTTACCCTGGGAGAGTTCTTCCAACATTTCAAGCTCTCCTGTAGATTGACCGGCAAGGTCCTCAACAGGGCTACTCTTGGTGTCTTCCCCAGAGAGCTCGGCATCTCCTGTCCCCACCATGGCAAATGAAACATCCACTTCCGTTGGACTTCTCACCGACAGATGAACACACTCTCTGGAGCTTGCAGGGTTTGCCGGAGATTGTCTGTCGATCGGGGAGAGAGATGTTAAAGAGTCCAGAGAGAGGGCAGCTGAAGCCATTCCAGCCCCTATCTCCAATGACGACTCACCCGATTTCACCATCCGCAAGACAAGGGCGTCCATCAGCCCCGATAACAAAGGCTCTGGAGGGGCTGCGGGGTAAGATCTTTCTTTCACCCTGCATTTGCATGCTGAGTGCGGCATCACAACAGAAAAAGAGGTTAGTAAGTGTAGTCAAATCAGAGCCACGCTCATGCCTTCCCCTCAGCCAGTGCCATATTGGGCAGATGATGCTGTTGATCATCTACCATCTCAGCTGAATCTACAAGCTAAGATATATTAGCATTAATTACTTTCTACTCACTAGATCCATATCATATATAACTAGGATGACAGATCACAATCAAACTATATGAACCACTCAGATTACATTCAACGTATGGTAATTTGTGAAGCTATTCTAAACCAGACTATTTTCAGAAGTTCAAGGAAATTGCTAGGAAACAGCACAAATGACAGAGTAGTTTTAATATTTTTGTGTACATTTGAAGAGAAATCCATGCAGCATTTATAAGATCTACACTGAATTTACATTTTTTTTTTACCAAAATTTGCCCAACAGTACCAAACTTGTAGACACTTAAAAAAAAAAATTTACTGAACACAATTCCACAAATGTTTAGTATGTTAAGTACTCAATGTGCAAAATGCAATGTTTCCAGCATAAAGTATATAATGATCTAATTTGCTCTCTTTTTTTTTGCAAATACATCTCTTTATACAAGCTCCTAACTTAAATGGATTTCCAAGAGAAGAGGCATTAAACATAGTAGCTATGAGAAAGATTTATAGTGAGATGCATAGATCCAAGCAAATATTTAAAATATATGCAATTTTTTTGATGGCAGAAAAGGACTGTATAGCTCACCTATGGGCCGATACAGTAAAAGTCACGGGGGAGCAGACTAACGCCCTCTCTCCCGTCGAGCGCACAGGCCACTCTCCTATGCGCGTGATTCTGTATTCAAATGAGGGCCCGCGGCAAAAAGAGGCGCTAGGGACACTAGCGCGTCCCTAGCGCCTCTTTTTGGACAGGAGCAGTGGCTGTCAGCGGGTTTGACAGCCAACACTCAATTTTGCCGGCGTCGGTTCTCAAACCCGCTGACAGCCATGGATTCGGAAAACGGACGCTGGCAAAATTGAGCGTCCGGTTTTCAACCCGCGGGCCGCTTTCAAATTTTTTTTTTTTTTACTTTTGGGACCTCAGACTTAATATCGCCATGATATTAAGTCGGCGGGTGCATAGAAAAGCAGTAAAAACTGCTTTTCTGTGCACTTTCCCGGTGCCCGGAGAAATTAACGCCTACTTTTGGGTAGGTGCTAATTTCTGAAAGTAAAATGTGCAGCTTGGCTGCACATTTTGCTTTCTGAATCGCGCGGGAATACCTAATAGGGCCATCAACAAGCATTTGCATGTTGAGGGCGCTATTAGTGCCGGAGCACACTGTACTGTATCGGCCTGCTAGTTTGCCCATCCACCCTATTAATTTAGCTTTATAATTATCATCACTTCCTTAGAGATCCCCTGTATTTATCCCATGCTTTCTTGAATTTAGATAGTGTTTTTGTCTCTATCATCTCCACTAAGAGGCTGTTCCATGCATCCACTACACCACCCTCACTGTAAATAAATATTTCCTAAAATTGCTCCTGAGATTATCTCCTTTCACCCTCATCCTATGACCATCATTTTAGAGCCTCCTTTCCACTGAAAGAGGCTCGCCTCTTGTTTAAATATCTCCAAGGTTTCCATGCACATCTCTATTATATTGCCTTTTCTCTAGGGTGTACATGTTTAGATCTATAAGTGTATCCTATATACTTTAGAACAAAGACCACTGGCCATTTTAGTAGCCACTCTCTTGATCTGTTTATATTCTTTCCAATGTGTGGTCTCCAGAAATGTACATAGTGCAAATGAAGTCTCACTAGGAACCTATAGGGAGGCAATATCACCTCCCTTTTTGTGCTGACCAATCCTCTTCCCTATGCAGCCAAGCATCTTTCTGGCTATTGCCATCACTTTATTCACCTGTTTGGCCACCTTAAGATCATCAGATACAAATCACCCCCCAGATCTCTTGCTTTGTGCTTAGAATTTCACCTCCAATACTGTACCTCCTCTCCCTTGGGTTTTTGAAGCCTAAATGTATTACTCTGCATTTTTAGCATTAAATCTTAGATTCCAGACCCTAGACCATCTCTAGATCTTGCATGGTTTCTACACCTTCCTCACTGTCCACCTTTTACAGATTTTGGTATCATCGGCAAAAAGAAACCTTTGCTGACAATCCTTCTATGTGACTCACGAAAATGTTGAAAAGAACCGGTCCAAGGGCTGATCCCTGAGGCACACTACTAGTAATACTCCCCTCCTCAGAGAAAACTCCATTTTCCACTACCCTTTGTCACCTCCCACTCACCTAGTTTTAACCCAGAAAGATAAGACAGACAACTAACTATGGTAACGTATTTGGGAGAATTCTTAATAAAGCAGATGGAAAGCATCACTTTACAAGCATTCTTCACCAAAAAGAGATGGTAAGACAGAAAGCAATCTGCTATAAATATTCAAAACAGGGACTATCATTAAATCTATATACCAGCAAACTTGTTATAAGGAAGCATTGCTATAAAATGTTTATGGCATTATTTAGAGCTGGATACATATTAGAAAACATATACATTTTAATACATTTCACTATTTCTGAACTTGATACATACCAGAAATTGTTTTTTTTATTTAGATTATCTAACAGAAGCTTTTACAAAATGTTTACTTGTAGAATACTCCTAGTAGTTTAGAAGGCTAAGGTTTAAATTTCAAAGTCCATTTCCGGCCCTTAATGACAGTAGCGGCTGAGAGCATGGTCTTCTCCCAGATCAGGAAGGAGAAACGAGACATCATGTAGCCCGCTAAATCTTTTCCTGGGAACAAAAGGTAGCCATGCTTTAAATAATGCTGCATAGAAGCAGTGATGGTATTAAATAGGGCAAATTATTCAGCATCCACTAATTAAAGTCTGCAAGCATACCCCCTCCCTTTTTATTCCCTCTTTTTCCCTCCTCCCACATACATACAACCTGTCAACATGAAAGTGAGCCAAGTGGCATGGGCTCTCAGCGCTGAAGGCAGCTGAACAGCAATATACCATGAAATAGAAAAAGAAAATACTTTCAACATGTAGGCTAGGACTGAAATAAATAGAAAAGAGTAATGTTATTTGTACTTGCAGTCTTAATTGTTAAATAAACTAAGAGCTGAAATCTTTATGAAGGGGCACTTACAAAAGAAAACTGGGCTGGTTAAAAGAATATCATCATCTAGAAGGTTGTAGTACATGTATTATCTAGTTAGCAAGTTAAAATCAAATTTCATCTAAAATTTATAAATGCAGTATTCCTCGACAGCACCCAAAGTGCTGGCATTTGTCTATCCTTTTATTTATATTATCTTCTGAAATTAGAGTCAGCAAGGTTTAAGGTTTAATCCTCTACTGATTTTAACAATTTAACTATAGTCACACACAGAGAAAAATGTTGAGGCATTAGTATAACACAATTGGAAGGATGTACTTAAAAGAGTTCACAATTTTCAAAGATTCTCTTTTCAGTAAGCATATGAGAAAGGATTTGTACCCGTATGTGTGTATGTTTGCTCTATTACCAATTCCTGTCTTTCCCCTCTGCTCAATCCTTTAAACCTTTCTCACCTCCCCCTCTCAGTCCTCTTACTCGATCCCCCCCTCCCTCATTGAACCCCTACACCAAGCCTCAATCATCCCTCGGTGGACCCCATTTCCTAGCAACATCAATATGCAGCATCTTTGCTGAAAGCTGGGATCCCACAGCACCAGTGTTTGTCAGGAAAAGCCTTCATATGCTCCACATTCCCTTCCTTACCCCCTCCTCCCCCGCCACTGTGCCTAATGAGACATTACAACACATTACTCACAGGAAAAGCAGTTTTTCTGTGGTGCTCTGTGCCATTGGGGCCTATGTCTCTTTCTAGCCATGGAAAATGCTAATGTCGCCACGAAAGTCAATGAGATTGAGAACCTGATCATTTCAATCCATTTTTCCCCCAACTTGCATAGCTTTCCTTTGACAGGAAAGTTATACATATAAATTGAAAAATGACAAAGACGGACATGAACAGGCATGTAAATCATTTCACAGTATACATACTGTAAAAAATGCCTAATTAGTGTATATGGCCACCAGTACTCAGTGGCTAAAGAAGTCACTATATTTTACATAGTGCCTTAATGCTTATGTACACATCTATTCTCCCCTCATTCAATACACAGCACATTACATTTCCACATATCTGAAGATAGATAATAAAAAGAGTGATGAGGGGAGTGCACTGGAGAGATCATCCTCTTGCTGAAGGAACTGGCTAGAGGACTACTACAACCCTACTCAGCTGAGGCAGGTGTGCAGACAGGGGTTTCAGAGCCCTGCCCCTGGTGAGGTCATCTTACCGTGTCCTGAGAGCGGTTAAAACCCAGGAGCCTGCAGTGTGTACCCTGGGAGTGCACTGGAGAGATCATCCTCCAGCTGGAGGAACCGGCTAGAGGACTGCTAGAACCCTACTCAGCCAAGGCAGGTGTGCAGACGGGGGTTTCAGAACCTGGTGAGGTCATCTTACCGCATCCTGAGTGTGGTTTAAACCCTGGAGCCTGTGGCGCGCAGCCGAAGGGGCGCGCGCCCCTTGTCGTGTCCTGGGCCAGTTCCGTTTGGAAACTCCAATGGCAGAAAAAGGAAAATTAAGGTGCTAACATCTACACCAACTCCATCTATGATAAGAGGACCCCTGGATACACACCTAATATGAAGGGCGAGTCAATCTATTTGGAACTCTTCACCTGATGTTTTTTTTTTCCTCAAGGTCTATACAGAGTCCTGGCCTCACACTCCGGGGGTAACTGAAGACAATTCATTGACTATTACAAATCCATTACCCCTGGGAGTTGATAGCTCCTAACTCAACAAGATGCAAATGGGTGACTTAATGGAGGCTCATGACGAGCTTGGAAGTTCCCTGATTATAGGACCATCTATGCCAGGAAGTTCCAACTTGGAGCTCCCCAACTCCAAGAATGTAACTCTTGTAGACTTTTGGAGGGCAGTCACTAATATGGAGAAACTATTAACACAATCAATGGCTCAATTTGGGATTTTCACTACTGAAAGTAAGAATACTCTTCAGGATCATGGAGAATATTTACATAATTTGGAAGCTAATTCTATAACTGTAACTTCTCAAATTGCCTCATTACAGTCAGTGAACACTTCTTTTATTAAAGATAGCCTTGTAATGCAGAAAATTTGAAAACTTTGAGATTTTTAGATCTCATCTCATTCTCTGTCTCTTAAATGTTCCCATTACCAGGCTACTATCTGCAATAGAACTATTTAGAAAATATTTGAGAGAAGTGTTGCCAATTTCCTCTAGTAAAGAAATGTTGATTTCTAAGATAAATTACATTCCTTTATCTAAAATTAGCCCAGAGGGACAGGAAGGTAATTTAGATGTCCTACAAGGAAATAGTCCTAATTTGACCTCCTTTTCTGAGGCATCTGTGGACGATATTCCTACTAGGGCTACCCTTTTATTAAATTTTGTAGTGAACAAGATAAAAATTTGGTATTACAGAAATACTTTAAAAATAAGGATATTCATTTTTGTGGTAAAAAGATTCAGATATTTCCAGAAGTTTTCAGTTAAGGAAAAAGCAATTCTTGATGTTAAAAACTAGAGTCTTGTCCTTAGGGGCATTATTCTTCCTTAAGATTCCATGTAAGTGTTGTATTATATTTCATAAGAAGAAATTTATTTTTTTACGATCCTTCCCATCTTGAGACTTTTCTTGCAGATAAAAAAAAATCTACATCTTGACTATCAGTGAGGTTTTGATGGTATTATAAACAATGTCTCATATATATGTTTTTTTCCTTTTAGATATTTTTCTTTACCTTAGGAAGTGCTCCCTCAGAATATTGAGGGGACTATAATTAAGGAACAATTGATGTTGCCAGTTATGTTTTATTGTCTTGATTTTCCTTATTTTGCCTGTGATAATCATTTACATTAATAGTAATACAATAAAGTATAAATAACAAAAAATAAAAAGAGAGATGATATAAGTGATGGACTGCAAAAAAAAGTCAATTTAGAAAGATGAGCACAATTCTACTCAGGACAAATGTGCAATAAAATCTGATTACATTAAAATAAAATGGAAAACTCCATGATTGAGGCTGTAAAATAGCTCTACTACTACACAGCATCCAGCAGATCTGCTTCCACTACCACAAAGAATACAAAAAAGTCCATAGGAACTGAGGGCTACAGTGGGCTCTGGCAGGATAAGACTTGCGACACACATAACCCCCCACACAAAATTCCTTCACAGACAGAGCACCTGACATGATATTAGAGTTGAAAAACAAAAGGAAATCCACTGTAAACAAAAATTCAAAAAGCAATCTCAAAAGATCCCATAACAGGAAAATGTATACTAGTGAACACCATTATCAAAGGTATTAACTTGGGGCACATTTGGAAGGAAACAAAAAGGTCAAATGCCAACTAGAATGCTTGGCTAGTAGGAGTACCAACTAGATAATTACATATACAATTTTACACTCGAAAATTAACATAGTATGCCCTTATGAACTCCATAATCCTTTTTCCGTAACACTACTTTATTCTATTTTCATTTACATCAAGCACAATATATACAATCATATCAGCTCAATTAAAATATTACAACAACACAAATACCATCAATTGCGAAAGTATGTTTCTTACCAACCAAAAACACAGAACATAAAACCAGAGCATAACTTTCAAACCACTCTGTGCAGCCCCATATATACAAGTATATGGCCACATGGACATCTACTACAGTATTTTATAATCTGCACTTATCAGATACATGCAGACTATAAAATATGCATAGGTCTACCACCTAATATATGCGCATGTCTACCCCAACATACACGCAAATGTTTCTTTACACATGAATATCTACCATACATTGAAAGTGTGTACTTTTCCTACTTATTTTTAAAACATACACACGTATCTTTCATATACAAAAACTGTGAATTGCTCACATAAAATCCTGTTAATGTGCCGAATTCAGTATATTTTAAAACACGAACGTGCAGCTGAAATCTCCAGTTCGCTGAAAAGTCCACCGATTTGCCCAGTCATTCCCCAGGTCATTGAGACCTTCCCTACTTCTTCACTCTGAACTTTCCCCACTTAACCCAAACCTCCCACTCGACCAATATGAAACAATAGAAGAGTCTGATCATCAACTGTGCAAAATTAGCAGGTGTAAAATTATGCGAATAAGTTGACAAATGTACGCATGCAAGCCTTGCAGAAAAACAGCAAACTGTGCATGTACCTCTTGGCCTCGACCCAGAACACCCCCCTAGACCACCTCTTTATTTTGCATGCAAATATGCATGTGAGACTGAAAATAGATGCAGGCTTTTGATGTTTATAAAATTGTGTATATGCGAGTACAAAATATGTATGTTCGTATATGCTAATTTTACACACGTAAATGTTTTGAAAATTCACCTCATAAATGCACCAGAACCTACAAACCCTGGATTAAATTTACCTCGAGAATTAGAATCATCTATTGATCATCCAGTTACTAAGCCAAGCACTGCAAACTAGGTCAAGGAAATTTGTGATTATGAAACAAAATTCTGAACACTGGAGCACAATGTTCTCCGAAGTATCTAGGAAAGTGAAAATCAAAACTTGGATTCACTATCTATACATGGGCTTTATAGTCCTCACATATCACCATATTCTATATTTCTTTATGGGATTCTAAACAACTGAAGTTTTTCAATTTAAAAATAAGAACTTGGAGGTTCCTAATGTTCTTTACTAAGCTCAACTACTTCCAGTTTAACAAATATTGAAGACTTTTCTGGTGCCATTATCATTTATGTGAGAAAACAAATATATATCTCAATGCTCTTGTAGTTTGTAAGGAAATAATTTTCATGATATGTAAACATGTATATAAATATATGGGAAAGTTATGCTATGCTTCAATATTTTAATTTTTTTTTAACATATTATATAATTTAGTTTTCTCTGAATGGATTTGACCCCTGCCTCTTGTATTACTGAGGAAAATAAGTTTGCTTTCTGTAAATGGTATTTTCCGTAAATAGCAGGATGAATTAGCCATGATTTAAGAGGGACGTCATCTGGCAGCACCAAACGGACTTCTCTCCAAGCTAGTAGACCTTTGAGCTCTACTGAGCATATGTGAGAGATCCTGCATGGATGTTGCCTCAGAAGCCTCTTCAGTCCATACCAAAGTTAAGCAGGAGTATAGTCTACTCTCCAGAGAGAAGGACAGACATTTTATGACTAATTTATCCTGCTATCTATGGAAAACACTATTTACGGTAAGCAAAACACTTTTTCCATTGAAAAGCAGGCTGAATTAGCCATGATCTATGGGGAGTCTAAAGCGGAGGGTTGCAGCGAAGCATTTACTATGTAAGCAACCTAGACTCCACCATGGAGAGTAGACTATTAGGAAACTCCATGATGTAGGACTGCCCATCCTACTGCACTATCAGAAAATTCTAATCTGTCCAGACAGTAGTGGGTCATGAAAGTATGCACAGATGATCATGTAGCGGTTTTACATGCGACTTCCAGGGACACTTTGTAAGTGAGCAATGGAAGAGGCCATTGCATGAAACTTGGTAAGCCCTGGCTGGGATGGGGAGATCAAGTCCTGCAGCAGTATAGCACTGCTGGATGTAATTCTTTCAGAAACAGCCACTCCAAGCCTATTTGGATCATATGAAACAAAGAAATGCGATGTTTGTCTATGAGACAGAGTTCTTCTCTTATAGTATACAAGCACTCTCTTATAGTCCAAAGTGTGAAGAGTTTTCTCACAGTTTTGAGAATGTGGTCACAGGAAGAGTTAGAACAACTGACTGATTTATGTAAAAACCAAGACTACTTTTGGTAGGAACTTAGGATGAGTGTGAAGCTCCACCTTCTCGTGGAAAAACTGTAGGTATATTGGGTAATGAACCAACTCCTGCAGCTGACCGACTCAGCGGCAGATGTGACGGCAAACAGAAAAAAACCACTTTACAGGTGAGGTGTTTAAGAGATGCTGTATCTAAAGGTTCAAACGGCGACTTCATTAGATAAGTAAGGACAATATTGAAATCCCATGATACTAGAAGTTTATAGACCAGTGGTCTCACGTGCAGCAAGCCTTTCATGAACTTGGCCACTAGAGGGTGTGTTGATACAGGCTTGTTATCTACTGGCAAATGATAAGCCACAATGGCACCGAAGTGTACTTGGACTAAGGATGTAGAAAGTCTAAACTCAGATAATTGGAGATAGGTCAGTAGATGCCGTAGTGCACAGGAGAATGGGTTCAGGTTATGGGTCAAACACCATTCAGAGTACCTTTTTCATTTAAAGGAATAGTTATGTCTGGTAGAGGGTTTTCTAGCAGAGAGGACTATATCTTTCATTGCTTTAGGTAAAGAAAGGCCAGCTAGGATTGTGAGTTCAACACCCTTGCAGTGAGTCTGAGAGACTGTAGAACTGGGTGAAGTAGAAGGCTCCCTTCCTGAGACAAGAGGTAAGGGTCCGCTCCAAGATGTATTGGTGGGGGTGGGGAAAGTGTGAAAACAGTTGTATGAGATATGCATACCATGCTGGTCTCAGCCACACCGGAGCAAACAGGATCATGCAAGCTCAATCCCACATAACCTTCTGCACTGTTCTTGCAATAAGTGTAATGGAGGAAAAGCATACAAAAGATTCCCTTCCCAGTCTAGTAGGAAAGCATCTTCTGCCCTTTGGTGAGTACTGTGCAGAATGGAGCAAAGTTATCTAGTTTTTTATTTTGTTCTGTTGCAAAAAGGTCAATCAAAGGCCGACCCCCACAAGTGGAATAGTTGATAAGCTATGGATTTCTGGAGCAAGCAACCATTTGTGAAGGTGAAAAATTCTGCTGAAGTGATCTGCTGAAAAGAATTTGCAAGTGTGTTAGCCACTCCTGGAAGGTACACAGCCTGTAAAGTCACATTGTAGTAGTGTATTACCCACTGCCATAAGCACAAAGTCTCCTGGCAAAGAACCCAGAACCCCATCCCATCCTGTTTGTTTATGTGGAACATAGCGCCCCAATTTGTCTGTCTGAATCATAATGTTCTTTCCTCGTAGAAAGTGAGTAAATACCTGCAGAGCATTCTTGATGGCTCTCAGTTCCAAAAGGTAGTTTAGAGAAATGAAAATCGGTAGCCATAGTGGACAATCTTTAGGACCCACTGGAAAGGCCAGACTCTGCCCCCACCAGCTCAAGATACTTCAAAATCGGTTGCATCAAAAACTCTACTTGGGCTTTGCCTGAGTTTGCTGAAGTGCTTTTCGCCAACTACAGTCACTCTGGCAACACCGCATTAGGAGCAGATGATGCTGATAAGAACATAAGAAAATGCCATACTGGGTCAGACCAAGGGTCCATCAAGCCCAGCATCCTGTTTCCAACAGTGGCCAATCCAGACCATAAGACCCTGGCAAGTACCCAAAAACTAAGTCTATTCCATGCTACTGTTGCTAGTAATAGCAGTGGCTATTTTCTAAGTCAACTTAATTAACAGCAGATAATAGACTTCTCCAAAACTTATCCAATCCTTTTTTAAACACAGCTATACTAACTGCACTAACTACATCCTCTGGCAACAAATTCCAGAGTTTAATTGTGCGTTGAGTAAAAAAGAACTTTCTCTGATTAGTTTTAAATGTGCCACATGCTAACTTCATGGAGTGCCCCCTAGTCTCTGTAGAAACAGGATTCCTTTACAGACCTGGCAACCCAAAGGGAACCAGGACAGGGTTGATCTGATCTCAGAACAGACTACCCAACAACCTGGCATAGGTATCAATACCCAAGGCCAGGATTACACATACATTCCCCAAGGAATCATCCGGTCCAGGAGATGGACAACAGTTGCCTGAACCATAACTTCCCTGCTCACAGACATGGTTATCCCTAAAAGCGGAAAGTATAGCTCGCAAGCTACCACAACAAAAGTGTGGCACCTCCATTGCGGGTTCCCTCATTACCCAACTCGTGCAGCCATAGCTTTGGTAACAGGTTGAAAGGCACACCTACCAACAGAGATGTAACTAGACCAGAACCCTCCCCACTGAGGTAGGGTCACACATGCGAGAGACTGGCAAGAACAGTCAGTCATTCTCGAACACTGTATAGTGTGCGTCACAGGTAAGAAAAGTGTTATTCCCGTGTGGGGAAACCCCCTAATCTTTGCCAGGGAGTGGGCCAGAAGGGGAGACCCTGGGTATGCTGGGGAGACGAATCCTGAATAACTCCCTCATGAAATAGACCTGCTGCCCCACAGGATGACCTAGGCACAAGTGCTAATGCCTAACAAGAGAGCAACTCCACATCAGAGATGATGAAATCCCTTTTTCGGGAAACAGGGAATGAGAGCCACCCCTTGTAGGAAGCGACAACCCAGTGGCCCAAGGGGAACCCATAAGGGTCGCCTCTGGAAACCCAGTCATATCTCCCCTATCTGAAGCAACAAGAAAGCAATAGGAATCAGGGCTTCCCAATCCTGAAAACTATTCTTACTTTCCCAGGGAGAGTAGGCTATGGTCGCTGACTGCTGAGGTTCATAAGCAATCAAATCGGCCAAAGGTGGCTACCCAGTCAAGGGGTAGGGCACCACAGTAATCCATGGACCATCGTCAGTCCAACGGCCACCGCTGCTGTCTCCCCAACACCCGAGGGTCCTGGCCTGCAAGGAGGTGTCCCAATTCAAAAGAATCAAGGCTCCAGCCTAGCGACGGAAATGCAAGGGATGGAGCCCCAGAGGCTTCGCCCTTAAGGGGATTCAATGTAAGTTAATAGGGGAGAGGTTCAAAGCACACCCCTCTTCTGTGGGAGGGAAAGATTCCAGACACTACCCCTCCTGGTGTCCATGCTCCTAGTGATTCGACCAAGAACTCAAGCTTAAGTCAGACTTGTGGCAGCGGCACACAACATGATTTGCTCGCCACGGGGAATCATCCACACATCTACACTAGAGAATAACTGGAGCCCTCAGCTTTTAACGCACGATGACCAGTACTCATGTAGCGATACCCATTTTGCGTATAGCAGTGCACATATGCATCCCATCGCCCTACCCATGGATAGAATCGAACACCACCTGTTAGAGTTGGTGACTGCGCACTGCACAAAAGCAATCCAGAAGCGGTGATGGCGTCCTCCTTGCTAGTGTCCCATTGCACCCAAAGGTGCGAAAAGGACAGAGAATTAACGCGATGATGGCAGTTCTGCCATCTCTGGCACTGTACAGGCCAAGAAAACGCTGTCTGCCTGCACCTAAGGTGCTTGGAGGAGTAGATGACCCCCACCATTCCCAATCATGCATGAAGCACGTCACTGTTACACCAACTCTTAATGGAGTCAACAGATACAGTGTGTTGACGGCGTCGCCAGTGCCACTGGGGTTCTGAATATGGTCATCCCTGGTGGTAGGCAGCATTGCCCCACAGTACCCACGGTACTTGACAGTGCTCCAAGATTCTAATTGCAGCCCTTGGATTGGGATCATGAATGGCTCATCTCCCTTTCCGCAGGATCATGGCGGGTAGGAAGCCCATGGTGCTCTGCGGTGGTGCCCTGCAACCTCAGACTGTGTCCATCGGTGCTCACAGTAATTATGGCGCTCCCAGTGCCAACAGTGCCCTCGGTAATCACTAGCGATAGCATCATGGCACCAACGATGCTGGGCCCAAGGCTCCGACGGCACTTAACTGCGCCACTGGCACCCAGCATGCACAACGGCATACAACACTATAAATGTTGCCCCAGGCAACTGCAGACAGCAACAGCCTGGTGGCACTCATGATGTACATGGCGCCTGAAGGTGCCGATGGCTCACCGAAATGTCCAAGGTTCAGCAGCACCAATAGACTGGTGCCTGAAGGTATCGAAGGTCCAGTGGTACTGATGACCCCCCGCGGTACCCAAAGAAGGAGACCTTATGGCACCAAAGTGCCACCGGATGCCCAATGGAACCAACATGCCACCTCGGTACCCAAAGAAACCAATGACAACCGGCCTCCATGGTTCCCCCCTCGGCTCAGCTATGTGCCTAATGGGGTCGATGATTCAGGCTTGACACTATGTCCATGCCTATGGCTGATGGCAGACAAGACAGTGTCCTTCACACTTGCCTTGCAACCCCAAATGTATTTGGGGCACCAGACAAGTCGTACATCAATGGCACATATCGATGGTGACCCCAGCACTCAACAACAACGTGGCTGCCTGTCCAAAGCCCTTATCAACAGAGGGCTTCCATGGTGCTCAAGAGCTGTCCAGACCTCCACATACCAGGAATAAATGGCCTCGAGGGCAACCAGGTACTTGATGGCGCCCTGGTGCGATTATGCTCGACATAGTCAACATAGTCAAGAGCAGGCGTGAATGGCATCGCTGGAAAACATGCTCGATGGCCTATAGGGCAGCGCCGATGGTGCTAGACAAAAGGCCTGGTTCCCGATGCAGTACGGATCATGACACCAGACAGTGCCACTATCCCGTGGCATCGATGTCCATGGCAGTCGATGATAGCATCTACAGCGCTTGCCGGTGCCTATGGCCCAGAACCTTGAATAGACAGCATGCACAGCACTCGACTGTGCCCACATTAGATGGCGCTTATGGCGATGGTATCGAGGGCACCCCGGCACCTCAATGGCGTCAAGGGCGCCTATGGTGCCCAATAGCAGTTCCGGTCCCCGACAGTCCTGACATTGATGTGTCAGATCATCGGCACACTAGTCACAGATGTGTACCAATATTGGGCATGGCACCAAAGGTGCAGCAGCAACGCTGCTTGCCCAGGCTCCTGCTCACCCTCTCTCACAAGGGGACTGTACTTCCATCACTTGCAGGCAGGAGGGGAAGCTACATCATCCAGGACTCCTACCCATGGAGACTAGTTACTTAGAATGTGGGGAGGATAAGCTCTCTCCACCCCCCCCCCTGGAATGGTCTGGCCCTCAATGCTTTCACTATCCATGCCTCCATCGATGCCAATCGATCGGTGCAACGACATGGAACTCCTGCCTGGGTAGAACTCGAGAGTCCCCAGGCTCAGTGGCCTACACGGAACAGACGGATTGCATTCTGTCAGTACCAGTTGAAGGCACCAAAAACAGACAGCGCAAGGAGAGGACACAGAAACTAAACTGCAGATGCAGAAGTAGACTCTGCCAAGCTGCTCAGTGACCAAGGCCCGCCATGTGGCTGCCAGAAAGTTGAAAGGCAGAGAAAAAGCAAAAGAAGAAATAAACTACAGAAAGAAAGGAAAAGAGCAAGTTTGCTTACCATAGCCATGCTATTTGGGTGACGTCATTGGATGGTGCGCCAGTTCAGACATTCTCTTCAAAGATTCAAGTCTTTGGTGCTGTGCATGTGCAGCACTTCCCATGTGCAACTCACGGCTCCTCAACGGCAGTTATTCCCTAAGCCATAAGGTTTTCTATGTATAGAAAGAATAGCAGAAAACTGCACCTCCAGGGAGGACGGTGGAAAGCATGGCTAATTCATCCTATCTATGGAAAACACCGTTTACAGTAAATAAACTTGCTCTTTTCCTTTGATAAGCAGGCTGAATTAGCCCTGCTATTTGGGAGTCCCCAAGCATGAATGTAAAAAGTGCAAGTATGGAATAAGTATTGATTAAAATAAATACTTGAAGTCACATACCACAGATTTTTTTTTTTTTTTTTTTACTTCTTGGTGGACGTGGTTTTCTGGTCTAAAACACAGGATAGAACTGTTTGACCAAGCATGCTGTCTGAAGTTGTTGGGCGGTCTAAGCAGTAATGAGCTGTGAAGGTATGAACCGAAGACCAAGTTGCAGCTCTACATATGTCTTCCATTGGAACATTTTTTAGATGGGCAATAGAAGATGCCTTTTTTCAAAGTTGGTGTGCTGAAACTGAGCTGGACAAAGGAGCTTGCGATGAGCTATGGCAGAATTGAATGCAGTTTGAAATCCAATTAGATATAGTTCGTTTTGTGACTGCAGGCCCAAGCAAGTTTGGGTTGAAGAATAAAAATAATTGCGAAGATTTGCAAAAAGTTTGAGTTCTTTGATTATAATACACTAGTGCTCTTTTGCAGTCTAGTCTATGGAGTTGAGACTCCCTTTTATTACTATGAGGCTTAGGGAAAAATATTGGAAGCATAATACTGTGATTGATATGGAAAGCTGATATTACTTTAGGTAGGAATTTCGGATGAGTTCTCAGAACTACTTTGTCATGAAAAAATTGCAGGTAAGGAGAGTAATGAACCAAAGCTTTAAGTTCATTTACTCTGTGAGCTGAGATTATTGCGACTAGAAAAACAACTTTCCAAGTTAGATATTTTAAATGAGAAGACTGGAAAAGTGGGGGTTTCATTTAGTGTGATAAGACTATATCTAGGTCCCAGGGAACCAGAGGTTTTCGAAGAGGGAGGTGGAGATTGAAAAGTCCTTTTATGAAATGAGTAATCAAAGGATGTGAGGCTATGGAAATACCACTGCATCTTTCATGATAAGCTGCTATGGCACTTAAGTGTACACTTATTGACGAAGTAGTTAAGCCTGACTTTGAAAGATGAAGCAAGTAGGTCAGGATTTGTATAGGCGTTGAAGAAAAAGGTGGACCTTTTTGAGTGTGGCACCAGGTAGAGTATCGCTTCTATTTGAAGGAGTAATTACTCCATGTTGATTGTTTCCTCAATGCTATAATGATGTGCTGAATGTCTTCTGAACGTGTGAAATCCTTTAAGATCTCAGTTCAACATCCATGCGGTTAGGTGAAGGAAAGCATAGAGGGGGTGAAGGAGGGTTTCTTCTTCATGTGTCAGGAGATTTGGATTTTGACCCAGATTCCAAGGATCTGTTTCAGAGTATTATATTAGATAAGCGAACCAGGGTTGTCTGGGCCATGCGGGAGCTATGAGTATCATTCATGATCGATCTTGTATTAGTTTTTGAACTGCTTTTGATATGAGAGGACTTGGTGGAAATACATAAAGAAGACCCTGAAACCATGACATCAGGAAAGCATCCTGTCTGTATCTGATGGGGCTGGGGTGGACCAAGCAAAATTGAGGAACTTCTCTATTCTGTTTCGTTGTGAAAATGCCTATCCATGGCTAACACCACTGGAGGAATATCTTGTCTGGAAATGTTTGGTTCAGTGACCATTCGTGGGGGTGAAAAATTCTGGAGAGCCCAGTCAGATATACAGATGGCTTTCCTGCAAAGATTCCAGGAACCTGACCCTCCTTGTTTGTTTATGCAGAACATTGCTACTTGATTGTCTGTGTGTATCATTATGGTTTGACATCCCAATAGATGTGTGAAAACGTTTAGTGCATATCTCATGGCTCTGAGTTCTAACAGATTGAATGGATAAGAACATTCCAAACTGGGTCAGACCAAAGGTCCATCAAGCCCAACATTCTCTTTCCAACAGTGGCCAATCCAAGCCATAAGAACCTGGCAAGTACCCTAAAAACTAAGTCTATCCCATGCTACTGATGCTAGTAATAGAAGTGGCTATTTTCTAAGTCAACTTAATTAATAGCAGGTAATGGGCGTCTCCTCCAAGAACTTACTAACTGCACTAACCACATCCCCAGGCAACAAATTCCAGAGTTTAATTGTGCCTTGAGTGAAAAAGAACTCTCTCAGATTAGTTTTAAATGTGCCACATGCTAATTTCATGGAGTACCCCCTAGTCCTTCTATTACCCGAAAGAGTAAATAACCGATTCACATTTACCCATTCTAGACCTCATGATTTTAAACATCTCTATCATATCCCCCCTCAGCCGTTTCTTCTCCAAGCTGAACACTCCTAACCTCTTTAGTCTTTCCTCATAGGGGAGCTGTTCCATCCCTTTTATCATTTTAGTTACCCTTCTCTGTACCATCCCCAACGCAACTATATCTTTTTTGAGATGCGGCGACCAGAATTGTACACAGTATTCAAGATGCGGTCTCACCATGGAGCAAATCAGAGGCATTAGGACATTTTCCGTTTTATTCACCATTCCCTTTCTAATAATTCCCAACATTCTGTTTGCTTTTTTGACTGCTGCAGCACACTGAACCGACAATTTCAATGTGTTATCCACTATGACACCTAGATCTCTTTCTTGGGTGGTAGCTCCTAATATGGAACCTAACATTGTGTAACTATAGCATCACCTTGCACTTATCCACATTAAATTTCATCTGCCATTTGGATGCCCAATTTTCCAGTCTCTCAAGGTCTTCCTGAAATTTATCACAATCCGCTTGTGATTTAACTACTCTGAATAATTTTGTATCATCTGCAAATTTGATTACCTCACTAGACGTATTCCTTTCCAGATCATTTATAAATATATTGAAAGCACGGGTCCCAGTACAGATCCCCGAGGCACTCCACTGCCCTCTCCCCGCCACTGAGAAAATTGCCAATTTAATCCTACTCTGTTTCCTTTTAGCCAGTTTGTAATCCATGAAAGGACATCGCCACCTATCCCATGACTGTTTACTTTTCTTAGAAGCTTTCTCATGAGGAACTTTGTCAAATGCCTTCTGAAAATCCAAATACACTACATCTACTGGTTCACCTTTATCCACATGTTTATTAACCTCTTCAGGAAAGTGAAGATTTGTGAGGCAAGACTGCAATGGGTAAAGCCATGCTGACTTTGTTCCATTAAACTATGTGTTTCTATATGTTCTGTGATTTTGATATTTAGAAAACTTTCCACTATTTTTCCTGGCACTGAAGTCAGGCCTACTGGTCTGTAGTTTCCCAGATCGCCCCTGGAGCCCTTTTTAAATGTTGGGGTTATATTAGCCACCCTCCAGTCTTCAGGTACAAAGGGTTGATTTTAATGATAGGTTACAAATTTTTACCAATAGACCTGAAATTTCATTTTTTAGTTCCTTCAGAACCCTGGAGTGTATACCATCCGGTCAAGGTGATTTACTACTCCTTCAGTTTGTCAATCAGGCCTACCACATCTTCTAGGTTCACCCTGATTTGGTTCAGTCCATCAGAATCATTAACCATGAAAACTTTCTCCAGAACGGGTATCTCCCCAACATCCTCTTCAGTAAACACCAAAGCAAAGAAATCGTTTAATCTTTCTGCGATGGCCTTATTTTCTCTAAGTGCCCCTTTAACCCCTCAATCATCTAATGGTCCAACTGACTCCCTCACAGGCTTTCTGCTTCAGATATATTTTAAAATGTTTTTACTGTGAGTTTTTGCCTCTATGGCCAACTTCTTTTCAAATTCTCTCTTAGCCTGTCTTATCAATGTCTTAGATTTCACTTGCCAACACTTATGCTTTATGCTATTTTCTTTTTGGATCCTTCTTCCAATTTTTGAATGAAGATCTTTTGGCTAAAACAGCCTCTTTCACCTCACCTTTTAACCATGCCGGTAATCGTTTTGCCTTCCTTCCACCTTTCTTAATGTGTGGAATACATCTGGACAGTGCTTATAGGATGGGTTTTTTTTTTGTTTTTTTTTTAACAATGTCCACGCCTCTCGCACACTTTTTACCTTTGTAGCTGCTCCTTTCAGTTTTTTTCTATTTTTCTCATTTTATCAGTTTCCCTTTTGAAGTTTAGCACTAGAGCGTGGATTTGCTTACTGTCCCCCCCTTCCAGTTAATTTAAATTTGATCATATTATGATCACTATTGCCAAGCGGCCCCACCTCACTTACCTCTCTCACCAAATCCTGTGCTCCACTGAGAATTAGATCTAAAATTGCTCCCTCTCTTGTCGGTTCCTGAACCAACTGCTCCAAAAAACTGTCATTTATTCTATCCAAAAAATTTTTCTCTCTAGCATGTCCCGATGATACATTCACCCAGTCAATATTGAGGTAATTGAAATCTCCCATTATTACATCACTACCAATTTGGTTAGCTTCCCTAGTTTCTCTTAGCATTTCACTGTCTCACCATCTTGGCCAGGTGGACGGTAGTATACTCTTATCACTATAGTCTTCCCCAACACACAAGGGATTTCTCCCCATAAAGATTTGATTGTTCATTTAGACTCATGCAGGATATTTATCCTGTTGGACTCTATGCCATCCCGGACAAAGCGTCACACCGCCTCCCGGATGCTCCTCTCTGTCATTGCAATATAATTTGTACCCCGGTATAGCACTGTCCCATTGGTTTTTCTCCTTCCACCAAGATTCCAATTAAGTCTATATCATCATTCACTGCTATACATTCTAATTCTCCCATCTTACTTCTTAACCTTTCGACTTATGTCCATAGTCCTTGCATTTTGTAGTGTAGTAGGTGTGCTCCCCAACCATGTGTTGAGGCATCTGTTAGGATTAAGTTGTGTACTGGGTCCTGAAAAGGAGATCCCAGTGTTAAATCATTTGACTTTAACCACCAGTTGATTTCCTTTGCCATCGAGTCTGTGATTGTTATCTTCGTCGATATGGGCATCAGGAACTGAATCCACTGAGCCTTCAGCCCCCATTGAAGACAACGCATATGGAGTACTACGTGAACTGCTGCTACTAAGTGTCCCAGAAAAATCAGAACGTGATGGGCTGTTGAATTTGTCGCTCAGTAGATCTGTTGCAAGGAAAAGCAGGCGATTACTCTTTCCTGGGGAAGGAATGCATAGGCTTGAATCGTGTCTATCTTCACTCCTATGAACTGAATAATTTGAGTTGGTTTGAGTACCGATTTCTTGTAATTGATCAGAAAACCTAGAGATTCTAGATACGAGATTGTTTTCAGGTGTTGAAACAAGGAGCTCTGGTCGGGTGAAACTATCAGCCAATTATCCAGGTAAGGCAATATCGAATTCCCTGATGCCGTAAGTGGGCTATTGCCACAGCCAGGCATTTGGTGAAGACTCTGGGAGCGGAAGAAAGACCAAAGGGCAGAACCCTGTATTTGTAGTGTTGCAGAGGAATTGCCAGCAGGAGGGATGTATTGGGATGTGAGTATATGCATCCTTGAGGTCTAGGGAACACATCCAATCGTTCTGTTGTATGAATGGGAGAACTAATTTGAGGGATGTCATCTTCAATTTCTTTCGTGAGAACTTGTTTAGAGGTCAAAGGTCTAGAATTGGACGGAGACTGCCTCATCGATTTGGAATGAGGATGTATTAGGAATAAAATCCCGAATTGATTTTGTTCCTTGGGATTAGTTGGATCGCCTGATGTTGTAGCAGTGTTTGTAGTTCTTGCTCTAGTATGTGAACAGTGGAGACATCCGTCACTCTGGGTGAGAAAGTTGAGGTTTGGAGAGAAAATTGATATGGCATCCCTCTTTCACAATTTGGAGCACACATTGGTCTGAGCTGATCTCCCATTCTGGGAAGTAATGTTGAATTCGGCCCCTGATTGCTAATTCTGGCTGTGGTATTTTCAAAAAGGTTGTGTAGGTTGTTGTACAGGTGTTTGAACCTTTTTTTTGTTGCTTCCTTTCCTTCTAATGAGGTCTAGGCTGAGTTATTTGTGGTTGTTAATGAGGCAGCTGGTAAGGTTGGTACTGCTGTGCTCTGTATGGGTTGTAAGTCTTGTATGGATGTCTTTGGTAATATGTAGGCTTTCTTTGAAAATAACACCTAAAAGGAGATTGCAGGTCCAGTGATCCTGAAAGAGACTGGACTGCTATGTTTTGATCTTTCAACTGAGTGACCGTATCCTTAAATCTGTCTCTGAAAAGATTGTCTCCTGCACAAGGGAGGTTTGCCAATCGTTCGTGAACATCTTCTCTAATGGAACTGGAGCATAGCCACGCATTGCGACAAGTTGCGATAGCTATCGCAGACGTTCTGGCCAATGTTACAAAAGATTTGTATACTGTCCTGAGAAGATGCCCGAGACCTTCCGCCATGTCTTAGAAAGGTTAAGGTATAATGGGCTGTCCTGTGTCTGAACGGAGATACTGTTAACAGTTGAAGGGATTCATAGAGGTATTGTACTACATAAAATTGGTGTTGCTGTATGCGGGAAGTGAGCATTGCACTTTGAAAAGATTTTTTAGTGTAGTCGTCTAGAATTCTTTGATCTCTTACAGGAGGAGTAGAGGTCTTTGGTCTTTTTAGCATGTTTCATTGCTGATTCCACTATGATTGATGCATGTGGAAATTGAACCACTCTGAAAATGTTAGATTTTTGTAATCTGTATTTCAGATCAAATTTTCTAGAGACTGAAGCCGTTGCTTGAGGGGACTCCCAGAGTTTTGATAAAACGGAGTCCAACAACTTATGTGATGGTAATGCTGATGGTTCAGCGGGAACATCTAGAATTTTTAGAATACCAAAAACTTCTTGTCTGGGGTCTGGTAATTTTCTAATTTCAAGTGGCCAGTTTTTCAATGAAACGGGAATATGTAAGATCTTCGGGAGGAGATGTATGGTCAGACAGTTCTTCTGGCGGATCGGAGGGAATACCCATGGAGCTGTCAGGAGAGCGGTCTCCAAGTGAATCTTGTGGTGATGAGTGAGGTGAATGGGTTTTTTCTGTAGGCTCCTATGGATTGGGGAGTGCAGTGAGTCAGGAGTTCTAGGGCACGGTGTGTCCTCTGGAGGACCAGGAATGTGTGGTGGAGAAAATTGTGAATGTAAAGAAGAAAAAAAGATTTATAATTGCCGATATTTGACTTATGGCTGCAGAAGTATCTCCCTGGTCTTTTTGAGGATGAGTTTTCTGTTATAAGAATTGTGTGATAACTTCTTGCAGCTTATGCCCACAAGGAGGATATCCAAAGGTGGTTGGGGGGGGGGGGGGGGCAAAAGTCCTGTTCCTGACTAGGAGGTATGGTTCTTGGTGTCAGCACCTCTTGTAAATGAGATGATTTGTGAGGGGAATGCCAAGATAGTCCCGAACATTCTGATCGACTGCTCTATGAAAAGGTTAAACCGATCGAGAGTGGCTTTTGAGGAGAGACCCACGGATGTTTCGATAAGATATCCAAAATTGGGTCCTTTGTCACATGAGCTCGCGATGTTGATTTTTTTTAATTTGACGACGCATGCGTCCTTTTATGTTCATCCTGCATGGGAGGAGTTGCATGATGGTGCGATAGAGTTGGGGGTTCTGCGTTGAGAATGAGTTGAAGAATTATGATGGGATTGCGTCAATGCATCGCCTTTATGTGGTTGCAACACACTTTGCGTTGAGGCAGAACGTTTCGATTTGTGTGCGAACAGCGCCGAAGCGTGGTCTTATTTTTGACGCGGTATCCTCCTAAGTTGGTTGTGTCGGGTTTTTTATGGCGCATACGGCGCATCTGAGTCTGGACCCTTTTCCTCATGTTCTTTTTCACCTTTGAGGGGTCCGATGTGGGCCAATGCTTCTTGGGCCTTGGTTCAGCTGAGGAGCACCTTCTTGACAAATTCTGAACCTTCTTCCTAGACCCCGGGGAAGACTGAATTGAACATCCCGGGGTTGGAGCATATGAGCCAGAGTATGGCGAGTGGCTTTGTTGAATGCTTGCTATTTTATTTATTTATTTATTTTTTTTTTAGATACCGATGTTTCATGAGAACATATCACATTGGTTTACATTAGTTAAATATTCATTTAAAAATACTTGCATTTCCAAAATTAAATGAAGAGAGGAAATTACCAACTTTCATAATAAGTTAAATACAAATAAAATAGAGAAAATAATTAATCATAACAGCCCTTTGTCTCTGGGCGACATGCATCCACAATCCCGACATGATGCTTGGTCATGGTCAGGGCCCAGGCAGAGATAACAATAACAGTGATTGTTAGTAATTGACATTATCTATCAGCACTGACAATATATGAAGCAGGGTTTCCTAGCAGCCATGAGAGCACTTAGAAGTGCTGCTATTGTTAAAAGTTAGTCATTGAGAAGAAGAATGAAGAGATGTGTCCCTGCTTGAGCGCGGAAAAATAACTGCCGTTGAGGAGCTGTGAGCGGGAAGTGCCGCACACGTGCAGCACCAAAGACTTTAATCTTTGAAGAGAATGTCCAAACTGGTGTGTCATCCAATGACATCACCCAAATATCAGGGCTACTTCAGCCTGCTTATCAACAGAAAAGAAAAGAAAAACAGCTGCTGCTCCAGAAAAAAAATCACAACTAAACTATGAGGAGAGAGAAAAGCAGAATACCGTGACCACACGGCTCCCACGACAACATGGTTCCGTGGATCTCTACCTAGGGGCAGGGTGATAAATAAATAAATAAAATGTGCAGCTGTAGTTATTTCAGTGGGGCATGTTTGAAAGCGCTAGAATTCTTTGAGATCAAAGTTCTGTGCAGGACTCTATATGATGATATCACCCATGTGTGAGGACTACCATCCTGCTTGTCCTCTGAGAATTTCTCTTCTCTTTAAGGGACTTTTTGAGAAGTTGTACATTATGCTGTATGTTTATTTCAACAAAATTTACCCCTATATTAATGAAAATGCTATAATATTGCATGGATAACGCCTGTGGTACAAAAAAGGGGCGTTTATGGTAATTTTAGAATTCCCACTCTGAGTGCGGAGTGCAGTAAAGTTTTCACACCCCGCGATACTTCTATTTTGCAGCTCACGAACTGCCCAGACATGTATCTATTCCTGGGGAGGGAGAGAGAGAGCAAGAGCGAGAGCAAGGCTATAAGGCCTTCATAATAGTCAAGTATTTATATCTCTATAGGAGGACCAGCTAATAGCTCAAGGTGAGGTGGTTGTGGTAGTTTAGGGGCCAGTTTTACGTGCAGAGTGAGACGTACCAACAGCACAGTACACCTTGGCGAAGATTTGATATCATTTGGAGTGAGGAAAGTCTCACAAAGATGAGATTTCTACTATGTTCTTTCGCCCTAGTTTGATGGACTCTATAACAGGGTACTATCAAGCTAGGATGAGAGAACAAAGTAGAAATCTCATCTTTGTGAGATTTTCCTCACTCCAAATGATGTCAAATCTTTACAGAGTTGTACTGTGCTGTTCATACGTCTCACTCTGCATGTAAAACTGGCCCCTAAACCACCACCAACACCTCACCTCGAGCTATTAGCTTGCCCTCCTATAGAAATATACCGTATTTTTCGCTCCTTAAGACGCACCTGACCATAAGACACACCTAGGATTCAGAACGGGAAAATTAAAAAAACAAAAAAATCCCCAAAAAAAACCCAAAAACGGTGCTAAACCAGTTCTGTTCATGGGCATCTGTGCGTCTTATGGAGCAAAATTAGGGGAGGGCATAAAATGTTTTTATTTGGCCCCATTCCCCATCCCAACCCTTTAAATTTAACTAAAACCCCCCACCCTCCTGACCCCCCCACAAGACTTGCCAAAAGTCCCTGGTGGTCCAGTGGGGGTCCGGGAGCGATCTCCTGCACTCGAGCCGTCGGCCGCCAGTATTCAAAATGGCACCATTTTGAATACTGGCAGCCGACGGCCCGAGTGCAGGAGATCGCTCCCGGACCCCCGCTGGACCACCAGGGACTTTTGGCAAGTCTTGGGGGGGGGGGGGGGGGGGGGGGAGTCAGGAGGGTAGGGGGTTGTAGTTAGTTTTTTTTGTAATATTCGCTCCATAAGACGCACAGACATTTTCCCCCCACTTTTTGGGAAAAAAAAAAGTCATCTTATGGAGTGAAAACTATGGTAAATAGTTGAATACTGTGAAGGCCTTCCTAGAGGCTCTCGCTGCGCTCCTCTCCCCTCTTCCACCTCCCCCCCCCCCCCCAAGCCCAGAAATAGCCAAAATGCAATTTGCAATCTTTAACGCAAATTGCGTTACAGCCATTTCGGGCATATCGCACAGCTTAATGCCAGGAAAAAAGGTGTAGCTATTTCCGGTGTTAAAAAACTGCGATTGCATATGTTATGCTAATGCACCATGCGATACTGGCCCTCATTTTAATTAATCCCGCCTAAATCCCTCCCCAATCCCACCCCTTAAAAAAATGTGCATTCGCTCCCTGTGGTAACATGATAATCGCATACATTACGGCGTTTACGTGTTATCGCGTGTTAAAGCCATAACGTATTTTGATGAATGACCCTACAAATCTCCCTAGGAAGTGATAAATATTAATATGCAATCTAAAAGAAAATTATTCCTTACCTGCTAATTTTCGTTCCTGTAGTACCATGGATCAGTCCAGACAGTGGGTTATATCCCCCGACCAGCAGATGGAGTCAGAACAGAGTTTGAGAGCGTCAGCATATAGAGTAGTGCACCCTCTGCTGGAGCTCAGTATTACGCATAGCAAAGCCCAAAAGCAAAAAAACACAACATTTTGGATCCAGAACCGTTCCCAAAGAGGAACAGAGAAAGATATAAGTAAACAAACGGTCAACGGGACCAGCAACAGTCAACTTGTGAGGAGCTGTGAACAGTAACAATAATCAGAGACAAACAGAATGAAAGATACCTGGAAGAATCCGAGCAGGACCTAATGAAACCCCTAGTGGCGGGCGTCTGGACTGATCCATGGTACTACAGGAATGAAAATTAGCAGGTAAGGAATAATTTTCTTTTCCCTGTACGTACCTGGATCAGTCCAGACAGTGGGATGTACCCAAGCTTCCCTAAACCGGGTGGGGTCCCGAGAGACCTGCTCGGAGAACCTGATCGCCAAAAGAACCCGTGCCCTGAGGCGCCAGGTGTAGTCTGTAATGTCTGGAAAAAGTGTGCAACGACTTCCATGTCGCTGCACGGCAGATTTCCTGGGAGGAAACAGAGTGAGATTCCGCCCAGGACGCCGCTTGGGATCGCGTGGAATGAGCCGAGACGCTACGAGGCGGCACCCGCCCCGCCGCAATGTAAGCGGAAGAGATGGCGTCCTTTATCCAGCGAGCAATAGTCGTCTTGGATGCCTGAGAACCTCTCCTCGGTCCTGACCAGAGGACAAACAAATGATCAGATACCCGGAATTCATTAGTAACCTCCAGGTAGCGGAGCAGTACACGCTTGACGTCCAGGAGCCGGAGAGACCGGGGTTCCTCTGGAGCAAACGCTGGAAGCTCCACCGTTTGATTGACGTGGAAGGCCGAGACCACCTTTGGTAGGAAGGATGGCACCGTACGAAGGGAAACCCCAGAGTCGGAGAAACGCAGATAAGGGTCTCGGCAGGACAAGGCTTGAAGTTCTGAAATCCGGCGAGCAGAAGAGATGGCTACCAGGAAAACCGTCTTGAGGGTCAGGTCCTTGAGGGAGGACCCCCTCAGGGGTTCAAAAGGAGGGCCCGACAGCGTGCGCAGCACCAAGTTGAGGCTCCAAGAAGGGAAAGGATCCCTGACCGGTGGCCACAGGTGTTTGGTACCCTTCAGAAAACGTGTGATATCCGGCTGAAGGGGTAGAGAGCAGTCCTTCTGTACCAAGACATTCAAGGCCGCCACCTGAACCCGGAGCGAATTATAGGCGAGACCCTTATCCAGACCATCCTGTAGGAAATGAAGGATCAGCGGGACAGTCGCTTCCATGGTTTGGACTCCGCGGTCGGAACACCATGCTTCGAAGACCTTCCAAACTCGAACGTAAGCGACGGAGGTCGAAGGCTTGCGGGAACGAAGCATCGTTGAGATCACTGTCTCCGGGTAGCCTCTGTGGCGGAGACGGCGCCGTTCAAAAGCCAGGCCGCAAGACAGAAGAGTTCTGCCTGCTCGAAAAATACCGGACCCTGGCGCAGAAGATGAGGAAGATGGGACAGGCGAAGTGGGCTGTCCACCGTCATCTGAAGTAGATCTGCGAACCATGGCCGACAGGGCCATTCCGGGGCGACGAGAATTACAGTCCCTCGATGTTCTAACCTGCGGAGAACCTTGCCGACCAGAGGCCAAGGAGGAAACACATAGAGCAGTTGATCCGACGGCCACGGAAGGGCGAGGGCATCCACCCCCTCCGCGCTCTCTTCTGCGGCTGAAGAAGCGTGGAGCCTTGGCGTTGAGAAAGGTCGCCATTAGATCGAGGCGTGGAGTCCCCCAACGACGGATGATGAGATGCATTGCCTCGTCGGAGAGAGCCCACTCGCCGGGGTCTAGCTGCTGACGACTCAGGAAGTCTGCCTGAACGTTGTCCACCCCGGCGATGTGAGAGGCCGCTATCCGGACGAGATTGCTCTCCGCCCACTCCATCAGGGGAGTAGACTTGAGGGAGACATGCTTGCTTCTTGTCCCCCCCTTGCCGATTGATGTAGGCCACTGTGGTGGCATTGTCCGAGAGGATCCTCACCTCCCTGTGTCGCACCAGGGGAAGAAAACGCTGGAGAGCGAAACGCACGGCTCTCGTTTCTAGGCGATTGATCGGCCACTTTGCCTCCTCTGGCGTCCAAGTCCCTTGAGTGGCGCTTCTTTCGCAGACGGCGCCCCATCCCGCGAGGCTGGCATCGGTGGTCACCACCACCCAATTGGGAACCTCGAGCGAGACTCCCCGAGCCAGATGCTTGGGGACAAGCCACCAATCCAGGCTTTTCCTGGCTAATGGTGGAAGCGGCAGGATCACCTGATACTCCTGGGAGACTGGTTTCCAGCGGGATAGTAGGGACGCCTGCAGTGGACGCAGGTGTGCAAACGCCCAGGGTACCATGTCGATGGTGGAGGCCATTACTCCCAGGAGCTGCAGATAATTCCAGGCGGTTGGTTCTTCCAGAGCCGAAAACCGAGACACGTGCTCTCTCAGGGCTTGCGCCTTGTCCTGGCGCAGGAACACCATCCACCGCCGGGCATCGAAGCTCGCCCCTAAGAAATCCAGGTGTTGCGAGGGCACAAGGGAACTCTTTGGAAGGTTCACCACCCAGCCCAGAGAGCATAGGAATTGTACTACTCTGGCCACTGAGGTCTGACCATGTGAGAAGGACTTCGCTCAAATCAGCCAGTCGTCTAGGTACGGATGTACTAGGATACCCTCCTTGCGGAGGGCCGCCGCCACCACTACCATGATCTTTGTGAAGGTCCGAGGTGCGGTCGGCAAACCGAAGGGAAACGCCTTGAACTGAAAGTGTTGACCGAGAATCTTGAAGCGAAGATACCGCCGGTGAGCCGGCAGGATGGGAATATGCAAGTACGCTTCCGAGAGGTCCAGTGAAGCGAGGAATTCTCCCTTGTGCCCTGCGGCAATCACTAATCTGAGAGCCTCCATGCGGAACCGGGTGATCCTGAGGGCCTTGTTTACCTCCTTCAAGTCCAGGATGGGGCAAAAGGAACCGTCCTTTTTGGGAACGATGAAGTAAATGGAATAGTGGCCCAAGCCCACCTCGTCAAAGGGGACGGGAACGATGGCCCCTATTTCCTGCAGTCGGTCTAGTGTTTGTTGAACCGCTATCCTCTTGAGATCCGAACCGCAGGGGGAGAAGATGAACCGGTCCCTCAGGGGGCGGACAAATTCCAAGGCGTAACCGTCTCTTATGGTGTCCAGCACCCACTGGTCCGTGGAGATAACTGCCCACTCCTCGTAGAAGTCCATGAGGCGGCCTCCGATCCGGGGAGGTGAGAAGTGGGCTCCTTTGGCATCATTGGGATGACTTTGTGGGCGGAATTCCCTGCCCTGGACCCTCTCTTGCGGGCCTCCGCCCACGAAAGGAACGAGACCAAGGCTGGGGTCTTGTCTGCTGTGTCGGGGAAGCGGACTGTCGGTAAGACCTATAACGTCGCTGTGCCCTGGCCCTGGTTCTACCGGAAGAAAATGATCTGAAGGAATGCTGTCTATCCTCCGGCAGCCGATGCACTGAATTTTCCCCCAGTGACTTGATGATCTGATCCAGGTCCTCTCCAAATAAGAACTTCCCCCGAAAGGGTAGGGAGCCAAGGCTCGACTTGGAGGAAGCATCCGCTGCCCAGTTGCGAAGCCACAAGAGCCGTCGGGCTGCTACAACCGAAACCATGGACCTCGCCATTACGCGAAAGAGATCATACAGGGCGTTCGCCCCGTATGCTATGGCAGATTCCAGCCGGTCCGCCTGGGCGGCCTCTTCAGGGGGCAATTCCTGAGAGGTGAGAAGCTGCTGTACCCAGAGTAAGCTGGCCCTTTGCGCGAGCGAACTGCACATCACGGCCCGCATACCCAGGGCGGAGACTTCGAAGACCCTCTTGAGGAAGGTCTCTAGTTTACGGTCCTGCATATCCCGCAGGGCCGTTCCCCCCGTGACCGGGATGGTTGTCCTCTTGGTCACTGCCGACACCGCTGAGTCCACCTTGGGAACCTTGATAAGATCCAAAAAATCCTCAGGGAGCGGGTATAGCTTTTCCATGGCACGTGTGACTTTCAAGGATGCCTCGGGAGTGTCCCACTCCCTGGTGAGAAGCTGTAGGAAGGACTCATGAATAGGGAAAGCCCTTGCTCTAGGACGGAGGGCGGCAAGTACTGGATCTCCTTTGCGAGACGAGGTGGCGACGGCAGGAGCCACAGGGATTGGCAGATCTGGAGGTGGGTCGAGGTCCAGCTCCTGAATAATGTGGTGGATGAGTTCATCCAGCTCTTCTTTTTGAAAAATCCGTAGGGCTCGAGGGTAGTCCCCCTCCTTATGTCCATCCGGATGCGCCTCCGGGGGTTCCGGGGAGACGTCTCTCACCGGCGAAGCTGCCCCCGTGGTACGCCGGGGTGGCACGGGAGAGGGACCCGGCAGGGATCCAGGCGTAACGTACGAGGTGGTGAGACCAACAGGAAGTTTAGGAACCTTGGGGGGAGGGGCCCCCAGGGGATTAGGCGCCTGCGCTCCCATACCCTGCAAATAAGCCATGTGCATTACCAGAATAAAGTCAGGTGAGAAAAACGGAGAGCTGATTGGAATCCCTGGGGGGGGGACCGTCCTGGGAGCCCCAGTCGGGCAAACCTCCCGCCGGGGGCAAAGCCTGTTGAGAGCCAGTGCAACCAATCCTGTCTTCATCTGGGAGCGAGTCCGTCTCACGCTGACTCCCTAAAATGGCCGCCGTTCCCGCCAAAGGCGGCGTCGTGGTCGGCCCGCGCCACCTGGGCTGAGGAGGAGGCAGGTCCGAAATCGCACCGGAGGACTGCAGGGTGCCTTCCCCGTCGGGGAAGCACCGCTCACAAAGCCCCTCCCTCAGAAATTGATTTCCCGGCTCGCCGCTGGCCTCACACCTCGAGGACCGCGGCATGTCAGCACCGGGGAAAAAGAAAAGCCTCGGGGGGGGGGGGGGGGCCCCCCAAAGACGAGCTAGTGCCGCGGGGGAGCCTGGAAAATGGCCCTAACAACCCGCCGAAGGGGTCCAGTAACTGCAGGGGAAAACCCCCGTTTTAGTTGAGCACACACCCACGGGCGGAGCTTGCGAACCACGGGACCCCCAACGACGCGTGGAGCGGTTCCGGCATCCATGGGGCACCACCAAAAAGAAGCAAACCTGTGGAGAAAGAAACTAAAAAAAACTTCCACTTACCCCAATGGAAGAGGAAAGGAGTACAGAATAGAGAAGGCACGCCTCAAAAATTGAAAACTTTTTTTTTTTTTTAAACTTTAAGGATCCAAAATGAAGAGAAACATAAGACAGGGAAATACTGTGGAGAAAAAGAAAGAAATAACTAAAAATGAAGAAACCCTGTCAATCTGGGGGAGCTAGTGGATCCCCCCACTCGCATCTGCTGGAGTCAGAAGAATACTGAGCTCCAGCAGAGGGTGCACTACTCTATATGCTGACGCTCTCAAACTCTGTTCTGACTCCATCTGCTGGTCGGGGGATATAACCCACTGTCTGGACTGATCCAGGTACGTACAGGGAAGATCAGTTCAATAGATAGCTGCTCAAAGATGTCTCATAAAACCATCTATTGAAGTGACCACTGGATTGTATGGGGGTTTGTTTGTTTGTTTGTTTTTATTTTATTATTTCCCTTTAAATCAACTTGTATCAGAAAATGAGATAATATTACTGCAGAACTTACATATCACAAGAAACATACTGAATTATTAAGTAAAAACAATGACAGTATCTCCATATATCATAAGGAAAAAGGGGGAGACAAAGGAAAAATATAGAGCGAAAATCAAGGAAAATCTTACTAAAATAATTGCTTTCTAGACTTCCCCTACAAATATTGTATGCCAGATGACCCTCAGGAGGCAAATTAGGAGTGAATCCAAAAACACACATAATTGAGACGGCTCAAGAAACAAATAGTTTGAATTCTGGTAGTTGATTAGACATTTACACAGGTATTTCAAAGAAAATCTAGCACCAAGTGATACAACTTCTGTTTTCTTTACAAGAAACTTCTTTCGTCGCTCCTGGGTGATTCTTGTTATGTCTGGGTACATCCAGATCTTCTGACCATGGAACAGCTGTGCTTGATTTCGAAAGAAAAATCTTAGTAACTTTTGCATTTCCATCAGAAAGAAATTCGGTACTAACAAAGTCTCTCCTGTCTGTATATCTGTTTCATGAGAGAGTTCTAGAATATCCACAATATTTGAGGAAACATCTTGTAGTTCATCTCTAGAAGCTGTGTTTAAGGATGATGGCAAGTAGTAAATTTTTGTAATCGCCGGGACCGCTTCTTTAGGAAATTTAAGAATTTGTCTAAGATGGTTACTAAAAAGGTCCCGAGGAGAAACCAATTTCAAATAAGGGAAGTTCAAGACCCTCAAATTTAAAATTCTTAGTGTGTTTTCTAGGTTTTCCAATTTCTTAGAATAAATGGTATCCAATTGCCTTAACTTGGCTTGAACTGCTTCCATAGAGGTCATTCTTGTATCTAAATCTCTCAATTTAGAATCAGCTGATATTATTTGGGATTCCATTTTCATAGTCTTAGTGGTATTTTCTTTCATAACTTGTGTTAAGGAGTGAATAGCCTTTTCCAAAGAGGTTAATGCATTCTATATTGAATCTAAAGTAATTACCGATGGTCGAACCAGTGAGTCTCCTTCTCCTCCTTCTAAGGGACTACCATCACCCAGTTAATCGCCAGAAATTTGCAGGTTTTCCAAAGAGCCCGTGGAATCTCTTAAACAGAGATTCTCCAAAGGTAATGCCAAAATGGCGTCCCTTCTTGGGACTGAGATTTTTTTCTTCATTGGATATTCCTTTTATCAGGGATGGTAACAAATCCCCCGAAGTATTACCAAATGTGGCAGATGGCAGTAAGGGTATCGTCAGGGCACCGGGGCTCAAAGATGTTTCCTCTACTATGGGAGCTGGCGTTCGCTCACTGCCGACCTCCACTGCGGCCCTGTCCTCCGGTATGTGTAGGGGAGACGCATAGAACGGGTCTATCCGCTGTTGGCGAAGTTCAGGTAAAGGAGAGGAAGTCGAGACTTCCCTCAATCTTGCCTCTCTTAGTTTGCGGCATTACCAAAAGTGGAAAAAAAACAGAGAAAAAAAACAGAGGTATTCACGGAGAGAGCATCTCAGAGTGCACTCTAGAGAGCAGCCATCTTGGTCTCCCCCTATACGTTCCTTTCAAACATTTCTACACTGACAATCTTAAAAAAGCTTGATGCTGGTGCTTAACAATTTTAAAAATGTAAAATACAAATGTACACTTAAAACAGGCAGCAATTCAAACAATTCAGAATATATATAACATATTGAATCATGTTTACGATATTACTCTTAAAATACCAAAAAGCAGCTAGTCAATTTCCTGCACAAGTATTATTGGCCAGGAAATAAACAAATTCTATAGTTTGAAAGCAAAGCATCTCTTTTTAACGAATGAAACAGTATCACACAATACTGAAGTAATACAATTAATATGATCTAAAGCCACCACCTTTTGGGCAATCTGAAATGTGAAGGTTTCTGGCTTGTTGGGTCAGTGCCGAGAAAAAGGTTTTTTGTTCTTTTTATTCTACTACTATAGGCCATAGAATTGTATGTATTCCCTAACATAACAGTCAATTTATTCTAATCACAGCTTTGGGAAGTGTTAAAGCAGGATGTCTTAAATATATCTATTTTTAGCGGTAACTTTCAAAGTGTCGCGCTTGTGCACATACATGGATGCAGCGATTTTATAACATGCGCGCATTTATGCACACGTTATAAAATCAGCTACCTGCGCGTACATGAGCACATGATTTTATATTGACGCGCGCATATGCCATCTCAAGCACGCAAGTGGGGGGATTTTAGTAGACACCATGACACCAATACCCATTTCCCCACACCATTCCCAGTTTATCCAGTTAAAGTATAGGACTTCCATACTCTCCTAGCTAGCCTGCCTTTCTTTTCCTCTACTGCCCCAACCCTTAAAACCCCACTGACTAGGCAAGACTTTATTATTTTTCTACTTACACGCCATCCACAGCTGAAGTAAAGATACATAGATAGGGACCCCGGCACGCGCTTGTGTGCATAAGAGTATGTACTGGTGTCATTAGGAAAATCAGGATGCCCATGTCCCGCCCCTTTTTCGCAACACTTTTTTTTATTTGTGCAATAGAAGATATGCGTTTGGCCTTGGGCCTTTTAAAATCTGTGCGACCCACATGCGTCCAAGTCACAAACGTAGCTCCCGGTTTTGCCACATGCAAGCCTTTGAAAATCTACCTCTATCATTTTAAAAAAGGCATGTGACCCTACTTGATTTGAGAAGTCAACTTGTTTGAAATACCTGCTAAGATCTACAGTGCTAAATTATAGTAGTTTACATAAAGTGCTGAAAATTTAAAATTAATATATTGCTTTGTTCTGATCTGAGGATGGCTTTAGAGCATTGCCAAAACAAATGTCGTCTAATGTATTGTGGAATTTAATACCCCTTGATAGGCTCTAAAGATAGTGGTGGAACAATGTGAAGAAATGTGGAAAATGATCAGAGAGAAAATAATTTAAATGAGAGCCATGGCTTTATTTTCTCCATTTCAGAATGTATAGTTTAGGGCTTTATATCCTTAGAAAAATTTCAGCCAAGCTTAAGACTTCCCTCATGTTTTTGCAATTAGGCCTTGCAAACATATTAGGACAGTTCTGTTTGGTAAATGTCACAAACTTTGGACAAACTACTGCACTAAAATATTATTTAAGTGTAGAATATATTATTTAATACTAACCTCTTGTTCCCTTTGAAATATAACCACTCTGCCACCCTTGTCTCCTGTTGCCAGTAGATCTCCAGAGAAGTTGAACTCCACTGTTGAAATAATATCAGCTGAAAGAATAAGATTGAAGGTTAAGATGCTTAAATTAGAAAGATAAAAATATTTGCAGTCACCCAATACTGCATGGAAGAATTGATTTAAAAAAATTATATACATACATACACACACACACATACACAAACACCTTTTTTAAAACAAAAACAATTAGTATTAGTGCATCAACCAGAGACATAATAGAATCCATAATCTAAAACTTATCCACTAGACAGATATTACTTGTTGACAAATTTTTTGATCAAATAAAAATAAAATAGAAGAGTAGCATGTTTCCCATAATCACGTGGGTCTTTGAAAATTCACTGCAAATTTTACAAGATATTTATTTTCTCTAATCAGCGACTAAGATCAAGGAAATCCTACTCTATCTGTACTATCGTGAGAATGAACAAAAGTTTACACTGTAATAATGAGATCATAAGTCTTTTGGCACCTTTACCATCAGCATTAATCCCAACCAAGCAACTCCCATTATCAGCTCACTAACAGAAAACTGAATGTATGCAAAGCCAGCACAGCATTCTAAAGGATAGCTACTGAAATGCATGCTTAACAGCAAGTCAGCAAAGCAGTGTTACATATTCATTAATACCCAATCATTAGTAAAGGAAATAGTTTATAAAATCTACAAGTGTCAACTTCTTTTAATTTACTGATTTAGTAGATGCAGTCCATACATGGCTTTAAATCATTTAATAGAGGTAAATGAATTTGCAAGTGTCCAAAAAAGAATAATATGTCATATTTGTAAATGCACAGAAATTAATTGAATGTTGATTAGATGAATGAAAATTTAGATGATACATAGGGAGGAAGGAGGAGAAATCTCAGGCACCAGAGTGCCTAAAATCTGGCACATAGATTCCACTGCTGCAGCACAAGTGGCTGCCCCAAAGGAACTGCTGGGGCCTACGGCAGCCCACTTCTATCAAGTCACAGAGAGGAAATGCTGGTCAGGGAAGAAACTCTAGAGAAAGGATGAGGCCACAGAAAGGCAGGGGAAAGGCTGGAGAGAATACAAAGAGGGTGGGACTAAAGCATGGAAGAGGAGGAGAAGTGGCTGGAAAGAGAAGATTTAAGGAAAAAAAACAGCAAGCATAAGGCCACAAAAAAATAAATAAATAAGAGATATGAAAAAAGGGAAAAAAATCTTTTGCCCTGGCTTCTAAATATTTTGGTTAACGGGCAAGAATTTTAAATATCTTAATAGCCCTGACCATATATGAACTCATTCATTTTTTGATATCACAAAAACATAACTGGTTTGTGTCTCTAAAGCAGTGGTTCTCAACCGGTGTGTCGCGACACACCAGTGTGTCACCAAGAATACGCAGGTGTGTCACCACACTTCCCGTTCCCCCGCTGACCCAGCGGCTCCCCCTCCCGAGCAAAATAGGTCCTCCGCCCGGGCTTAAAATGCTGATAGCCCAGGCGGAACGCGGCAGGACAGCTGGAGTCAACGGCACTGACATGCTCTCTTCTTCCCGCCCCCCCCCCCCCCCCGACCCGGAAGAGGAAGTGGTGAGCAGCAGGTGCGTGCGCAGGAAGAAGAGACCATGCTAGTGCAGGCAGCGTCGGCCCGAAGAAAAGAAGAGAGAGGCGCAGCTTGAGGAATGAGCTGCGCGGCTTGGAGAAAAACAAAGAACGTCGTCAACCCACGCAGCCGGTGGGACTCCTTTCTCCGCGAAGGCTGAAAATGAAGTAGGTTGCTGCTGCCTTTAGGGTTAGACATGGAGGAGGCTCCTGCTAGTTTGGGGGGGGGGGGGGGGAGGGAGGGAGAATGAGTGAATGAGCAAGCATGTGTGTTTGAGAGAGCGAGCGAGAATGTGTGTGTGTGTGAGATCATATATGTGAATGATTGGAGCCTGTGTGTAAATG
The DNA here is from genome assembly GCF_901001135.1 of Rhinatrema bivittatum. Lineage (NCBI taxonomy): Eukaryota > Metazoa > Chordata > Amphibia > Gymnophiona > Rhinatrematidae > Rhinatrema > Rhinatrema bivittatum. The sequence goes on from NC_042621.1 coordinate 238,707,731, forward strand.
AGAGAAAGAGAGCATGTTTGTAAGCATGCGAATGAGTCTGTGTGTGAGAGAAAAAGACAGCATGTATGTGTGTGATTGAAAGTCTGTGTGTGTAAGCCTGAAAAGATAGACAGCATGTGTGTAAATGTGTAATTAAGAGCCTATATAAGTGAGAGAGAAAACACACGTGTATATGTGAGCGATTGAGAGCCAGTGAGAGAGAGAGAGAGAGGAGAAAGTTCCAAGCAAGCCACCCCTCCTCATGCTAATTCAAAACAATCTCAGGGCACCTGGATATCAAATGTTCCCAAGTATGCAGAGCAAAAAATTGTTTGTATCCTTAATATTTTTCATTACTGGGTCTTTTTATTTTATTGGTATCTAGAAATTTTTTATGAGTTTTTAATTATTGGATATTTCATTCATCCGCTGTTTTGAAATAATCTGTTCTTTTTGTTAGTATGGTTTTACTGCTACTGATTTTATATTTCTTGATTTGTTTTATAAGGATGGGTGATGTTTCTTTTTTCCTTTATTACACGGCATACAGAGACTCTGGCTTGTTGCGGTTTCCAATTCAGTTTCTGTCTGCATGCTTCTAGTTATGCATTTCTTTGTTAGGTGAGGGTCAGCACATGTGATTCAAGTGAGGTTTTCTGCTGGTGTGAAGTTTCTGTGTAGGGCTCTATAGCAGCCTGACTTGGTCCTTTTTCCTAATAGGAGATGTATTGGTGTCTTAAGGCCTGGTATATTTTCAGTGTTGCCTTTTCTTAGGTAAGGTGGTTACTGTTAAGTGCTAGAAATTGGTGCTGTTTTGGTGTGGGATGTTTACTGTTTATGCAATTTCTGTTCAGACAGAATATGTATCTTTTTCTTGTGTTATTCTTAATAAAAATACTGGACCTTTATTTTTTATTTCCGTCGTAAATTGTAATGAGCAGTGGGTCACACATGTGAGCGTGATCTGTCACGATGGGAAAAAGGTTGAGAACCACTGCTCTAAAGCAGGGGTCCCCAACCACCGGTCCGCGGACCGGGACCGGGCCGTTGGGGGTTTTTTGCCGGTCCGTGGCGCCGCTCTCCCCGGCTACCATTCATTTGCTGCTGCTGCTGCTGTGGGGAGGCGGGTCGTGCCTCCAACCCAAAAGGGAGGAGGCACGACCCGAAAAGCAAGAAGATCAGCAGGGCCGTGGTGGAGCTCACGTCACCACGGCCCGAAGAAAACAGTCGCGTCTAAACGTGCAGGTGCTCCTCCTCCTTTCTGCCCACGCGGCCCCGGAAGAAAAATGTTGCCGGAGCCGCACGGGCAGGAAGGAGGAGGAGCATCAGCCGCGTGCAGAAGAGGAGTAGCGCGGCCCGAGAAGACCAGGGCTGCTGCAGAGCCCATCCTGCAGCGGCCCGTGAAGAGGAAGCCCAGATGTGAGAGAGGCTGAGGGTTTGTAGAGGGTGTATGTGTGCATGTATGAGATGAGTTGATAGACTGTGTGTGGGAGTGAAGACCTGAATGTTTGCAGAGAGAGCATGTGCCAGTGAGAGCCTGTGCTTAAGCAAGACAGCATGTGAGAGTGAGCGAGAGCCTGTGTGTGTGTGTGAGACTCAGCATGTGCCAGTGAGAGTGTGTGTATGAATGATTGTATGAGAGTGAGAGCGTGTGTGTATGTGAGAGCGAGAGAGCGCGAGAGCGCGCATGTGAGAATGAGAACCTGACTGCGTGTTTGAGGGAAGAAGACAGATGGAGAGAAAAGAAATAGAAAAAAAGGAAAAGGAACTGGCAAAAAAATAAGAAAGGGAAGGTGGAAAAAAAAAAGCCTGTGACCAACCGATCAGAAAACTAAGATCAGACAGCAGTTGTAAAAAAAAAAAAAAAAAAGTTACTTTTTACTGATTGGCACATGTAATCTTTGGGAATGTGCAAGAGTAGCACTTTCTCTATGCAGATCTCACAATGTACGAGATCAGCATGGAGGAACTGGAAGCCCATGGGGCCTGCACAGAGGAGGCAGCAGAATCGGCTTCAGTGCCAGTAGCAGCAATCAGCACCTCCCCAATAGCCACACGACAGCAGTGACAGTGGCAGCAGAGGAATGAGAGAGGCTCTGAGGTTGTGAGGGAGCCAGTGACAGTGAGAGCATGAGTGTGTATGAGAAAATCCAGGGGAGTAAGAGAGTGTGTGTGTGTGTGTGGGGGAGGGGTGTGTGTGGAGGGGGAGAGAGTATGTGAGAGCGAGAGGTTATGGTTGGGTATAAGAGCATGAATGTGTATGTATGTGACAGTGTATGTGTGAGAGAGAATGGACATGTATGTGTGAGAGAGAGAGGATAACCTCCTAATCCTTGACAATATCAGGGTGACTGGAAATCAAGAGCTCCCATGTATGGACAGCAGGGGCTTTTAAAAATCCTTATTAGTTTTAATTATTGTATGTTATTTGATATATGTGCTGTTTTGAAATATTTTATTGGTGTTTGAGAAATTGTAAAAAATGTATATGATTTTAATTAATAGAAATTCTATTTATCAGTAGTTTTAAAGTATTCTATTATTAGTATGATTTTACTATTATAACTGATGCTTTATGTTTCTTGATTTTATGGTGGTTCTGTTTTTCCATTGTTAATACACAGAGTTTGGCTTCTTGGGGTTTCCATTTCAGTGTTTTCTAATTTGTGCTCCATTATTTTGTATTCTGTATTTAGTGAGGGTCTGTCTCTGTTCTGTGAATGTGACCATGATGAGAGATTCTGCTAGCATGTAGTGTCTGTATAGGGATCTACAGCAATCGGGTTTGTTTTGTTTCCTCAGTAGGTGGTGTATTGTTATCCTAGGACGCAGTGTAATATTTACCCTTGCTTATTCACAGTTAGGGTTATTGTTGTTTGAGTCCTTGGTGTTATTACTGTTATGTTACGATGGGATTGCAGTATAAATTTTGAGTGTCTTTTTTTGTGGGGTTTTGTGTTAGTTCACAATGTGCCTGGCAGTGGAAGCTGTTTGTGCTGCTGTTACTGTGAGGTGACACCAGAATTTGAAAATATCTTTTAGTATGATGAGCTGTAAGGGAAACATCCAAGCTCCATTGTTTGGGGGAATTTCAGTGGATGCACAGAGTTAGAGAACTGGAGGTGCAGGATTTATAAAATGTCATAATTTAAATAAGTATGTACTAAAATCCAACCCCATCCATAACCCTGCCCCCATATGACCAAAGCCCCGCCCCTGGCCCACCCCCACCCTGCCGGGCCATGGAAAAATGGTCTTGCTTGAAGCCGGTCCCTGGTGCAAAAAAGGTTGGGGACCACTGCTCTAAAGGACTGTTTTGTACTGTTTTATTTATTTATTTATTTATTTAAAGGCTTTTATATACCGGAGTTCATGCACTAGTGCATACCACTTCGGTTTACACAGAACAAGGAACAGAAAATTACATCAAACAGATTGAACAATTAAACAAATATACAATTACATCCAACGATTGGGTATAAATAACATGGCTAACTTAGTAGGAACTTAGAGTTTGAGGTAAAGGAGAGAAATAGTACCAAGTGGTAACAGAACAATGTTAATAGCTAAATAATAAATATAAATAGTAAATACGAATTCTTATAATAAATACAGGTGCTTAAAGATTACAGTCTTCATGAAAAGTTTACGTCTACAGAATAGGGTTAAGTAAATAAGAACTGGCGGTTACTTCTATAGGAGTGAAGACTTCAAAAACTGAGGTTACATCTGGATTAAGAGGTATTGGTGTAGCATGCTCAAATATTTAATAATTTGGAATTGTGAGACCAAGGATAAAAATTAGGAGTTGTTTGATATGATTATAAAAGCGAGAATGATTCAAGTTCTGGGATGTGGTTCTGAACATGTACTAATTAAACAAAAATTTTTTGTAGTCCAGGGCAATATTTACTTTAATAAGTTACAGCATCTTCATGCAAGAAAATTCTATGGCTTATAAAACAATTATAATTCCAGAAAGAAAAAGTAGAGAACAGAAAACATGGCAACAAAAGATGTTTAAGAAAAAAAAATCTCATTCAAAAGAAAAAGACCTGAGCTATGCTGAATACTGGTATAAAAAGGAAGAATTGACAATAACCATAATTAAGTTCTATAGTCAACTATAATTTTGCCCAACACTGATTTGAACCAGCAAACATTTTATTAATTAGGTATTTACACACTAAGTGCTGTGAAAACAGATAAAAGGCAAAAAAAAGTTTTTATTAAAAACAAATTGCCTACATCTTTGACATACCATATGAACAAGTTAGCTTTAAACTAAGGTCAATAGAGTAGTTGTGTTCACAGACAACACACATTTGTCTTCTTTCATCCTTCTATTTGCCGTCAATGCAGTCGCAGGGAAAAAAATAAAAATAAAAACAGAACAGAACACTGAACAGTTCCCAATTGAATAGACCTTTTCAAAATACGAACATACTACAAAAGCAATAGAAAACATATACAATATTCGGTATCCTACAAATGGTTAAGCTTGCAAGTAGTCAACTGAATTAATTTTGGTTAGGTTTCAGCAAAATGGAGACATTTATATTTCAGACAGCAGGCTATTAGATATGACTTCAAAATGATCCATTCCAGCCCTAAATGGGAATGTTCCAGTTTAAGTTCCAACCCCACCACTTATTCACTGCTGTATTGCCTGGCTGCAATACCCACCCCCTTTCTGCTCAAAAACAGACTTGGCAATTATTTCATTCCCCTTCAACCCACTCAGACAGGCAGCTCAGGGAGACACTACAACTAAGGGCATGGGACCATATACCTCAAAATATTCCACTTCACTCAATGGCAAGTACTACTACCATCACACCATCTAATGCTTCCAAACTGCCTTCACAGACTTTCCAATGCTGAAGGGCTCAAGTAGCAAAAATCTGACTTAATCAAATCCAAACCTTATTTATGATACTGGGCCATTAAGGTATTATTAAATCAAAGAGTTGTTTACCTATAAAAGGCAATTTCCCCCAGGACAAACAGGATACAAGTCCTCATAGGTGGGTTACTTCATCCGACAGAGCCTGGCTGGTGATGTTTACCAAAAAGCTAGAAGCTTCTGACATACTCCAAATATTTGTGCACCATCTCATTTCATGGACATTCTTTGGGCCCCCCCTCAGCAGCTAATGCAGAATATGAGATCCAAATCAAGAGGAGGAGTCTGTTGGGACTTGCATCCTGCTGTCCTTGGAGAACACCGGTTACAGATAAGCAACTCATTTTCTCAGAGGACAAGCGGGATGTTGTAGTCCTCACAGGTGGGAAAATTCCTAGCACAGGCTGCCTGTAATGCGGAAAAAAACCCCAAACAATCTGAAAAACAATGCCAATACATAGAAGTATTTTTGGTGGTAACCGTTTTTGTTATCTCTATTTTATTTTTTTAGGGGACAGCCTGGAAGTAACAGGCCCTATGGAGATGAAGTTGTAATCTAAATCTCAGACTCCACAAGACAGATTGACCAAACCTATTGTCAACTGGGAGTCTTTAAGTAATAGCAATGGGACGTGAATCTTTATGAGACAGCCTTGCAAATTTCTTCCATGGGGGTCGATTGCAGGTGAATCACCAATGCTGCCATGGCACTTATACTAGGAGCCTTGACATACCCTTACAGAGTAAAACCTGCCTGAGCATAACAGAAAGAGATGCAAACTGCTATCCAGTTAGAAAGAGTGTACTTGGCAATGGCAAATTCAGGTTTGTTTGGGTCAAAAGAAGAAAAAAAGCTGGGTGGACTTTAAGGGTTTCAGTCCACTCCATAAAGCTTAGGCTAAGGATCTTTAGCAGTCCAACCTGTGTAAGGCTTGCTCACCACTGTGAACATGTAGACTGAGGAATAAATGTTGGTAAGATGATAGACTGTTAAGGGACAAAGTCTGAAAAGAAACCATAGCTAAAGGCTTTAAAAAAACAAAAATAAGATAAAAATAAAAATAAAGAATAAAAAATATATAATACTAATATACCTATTAAAAAAAAGTTAAGAATAAAGTAAAAACAGTTAAAAATACATATTATATAAACACCATGCCTTGTGTGTGTGTGTTTTAAAACACAAAGGAGCACAAATGCATTATTTCCTTAATTGTAGGTACAATTGTCACAACATGGGGTATTCATGTACTGCTTAAAAAAAAAAAAAAAGAAAAACAAATCTTATAAAATCATGAATATAGGAAAACATATGAAGAAATGTATAAAGCAAGTTTGCTTACCATCAACAGTAGGCTAATGACTCGAGGAGTAATGTCATTCAATGACATGGAAAATACCCTTCATTCTAAGCTCATGCTCTACTTGTGCAGATATTCTCACACAGGCAAAGCCTGTGAGCAACCAGTATCAATATTAGAGTGAAGTCTAGGAAAACAGTCAAGTCTCCGGGGAGATGGGTGGGTATTTACTATTTAGCATGGTTAATTCATCCTGTTGTCTACAAAGAATACCATTTATGGTAGACAATGGAAACTATCTGGAGTGTAGCACAGTGGTCTTTAAATTTAAGCCATTACTTCCTTGACCTTATCCATAGAGATTCTCTCCACTGTATGTTACATCTGCAAGTCTTTCCTAGACATGTCTGAGGTCTGATGCTACAGCCATATGAGCCCGTGGGCACCAATATCTACTGCAGCAACTCTGAATGCAATTCTAAACATCAAAGGTTGAACGGACAATGTATTTTCTACACTGCAAACCCTTACCCACCACTGACTCTAGGGTGTCACAAGTCTTCTAAGGGAGATGCTTTGACATTCTTCCCCTCTTTCAGTATGTTTTGCATGTACTGACCCATGAAGATGCTATGCAGGCATTCGAGCATAGAATCTTGATAAATCTCTCTCCCAATAAGGGCACAGGAATCCTTCCCCAGGGGTACAGGATTGGACTTCTAGGATTTTTTGAGACAGATTTTTTGAGACAGATAAATCAGTTGCTGCTTCTCAAATCTGGGAGCCTTTTGGACACCTGCTGCCTTCTTATTCACTGGAGACAGAGAGGGGGGGTTCCGCTACATTTTATGTTCAAATTGCCTGAACTACATATCTGTCTGGTCTACGCTCCACCTGCCTTGCTGGAATCAAACCCCTCTCCTATTATTGAATTCATTGCTGACAGTATCAACGTCGACATCCCCACCATTATCCTCGGAGACTTCAATCTCCATGTTGACGTCCCAGTCCCTTCCCTCATCATGTGATACCTTCATGAACTCCCTGCATGCTATTGGCTTCCAGCAAATCATCACCTCCCCCACCCACAAAGCAGGCCACTCCCTGGACTTGATCTTCATTAACTCTAATATCCATGCCTCGACTATTCCTTCCTGCACCCCGGTCCGACCACTACTTAATTGAAAGTAACCTTTCCATTGACACCCCCCTCCTAGGACGAACGCCCAATACCATAATATCTAGAAAATCCTGCCCCAGTGAGGAACTCGCCACTGCCTTATCCAACTCCCTGCCCAATCTAGACTGCTCCGATCCTGTCTCTGCAAAATCATCATGGAGCAACCTTACAGAAGAGATAGCTAACAAACTCTGCCCCATCTCCAAATGAGTCATAAATACAGCCTCCAAACACTCTAATCCAGGGGTCGGGAACCCATGGCTCGCGAGCCAGATATGGCTCTTTTGAGGGCTGCATCTGGCTCGCAGACAAGTGTCGCCACACTTCGCGGTTCCCCGCTGACCCAGCTGCTCCCCAGTCCTCCGCCGCCCAGGCTTAAAATGCTGTCAGCCCGGGCAGAACGCGGCGGGACAGCTGGAGTCAGCGGCACCGGCGTGCTCTCTTCTCCTCCTCCCCCCCCCCCGCGGCCCGGAAGAGGAAGTGGTGAGCATCGGGTGCCTGCGCGGAAGAAGAGACCACGCTAGTGTGGTCTCTTCTTCCCGCGCAGGCACCCGATGCTCTCCACTTCCTCTTCCGGGCCGCGGGGGGGAGGAGGAGAAGAGAGCACGCCGGCAGCGGCACGAATGGAGTCAGCCGGGTGCCTGCGCGGGAGTCATCGGGTGTCAGCCGGGTGCCAGCGCTGGAATCATCGGGTGCCTGCACGGGAAGAAGAGGCCACGCTTGTGTCCGACGGGAAGAAGACTGCAGCGCGGCTCGGAGGAAAATGAAGAGTTTCAACCGCGGCCGATGGGACTCCGCCTCCGCGAGGGCTGAAAATGAAGGAGGTTAGTGTTGGGAGGAGGCTGCTGCTGCCGCAAGTTCCTGGGGTGGGGGTGGGGGAGAGAGAGAGTGAATGAGCGAGCAAGCGTGTGTGTTTGAGATCCTGTGTGTGTGAGTGAGATTGCATGTATGTGAATGATTGAGAGCCTGTGTATGTGAAAGAGAGTATGTCTGTGATTGAGAGCCTGCCTGTGAGAGAGAGAGCATGAATGTAAGTTTACCATTGGGAACCTGTATGTGTAAGTTTGTGATTGAAAACCTGTTTGTGTGAAAGAGTATGTGTGTATGATTGAGATCCTTTGTGTGTGAGAGAAATCATGTGTATGTATGATTAAGAGCCTGTGTGTATAAGTAAGAGAGAGATCATGTGTGTCTGTGTCTGATTGACAGCTGGTTTAGGTGATGGAGCATGTGAGTATGTGATTGAGAGCCTGTGTTTAAATGAGAGAGAGAGACCATGTGTGTCTGTGTGTGATTGAGAGCTGATTTAGGTGAGGGAGCATGTGAGTATGTGATTGAGAGCCTGTGTGTAAATGAGAGAAAGAGAGGACATGTTTGTAAGCATGTGAATGAGAGTCTGTGTGTGAGAGAAAAAGACAGCATGTATTTATGTGATTGAAAGCCTGAGTGTGTGTGTAAGCGTGAAAAGAGAGACAGCATGTGTGTAAATGTGTAATTAAGAGCCTATATGAGAGAGAAAAAACATGTGTATATGTGAGTACTGAGAGCATGTGTGTATAGGTGTGTCATTGAGAGCCAGTGTGAGAGAGAGCGCTGGGTATGTGACTGAGAGAGGAGAAAGTTCCAAGCAAACCACCCCACCTCCTTCTAATTCAGAACAATCTCAGGACACCTGGATATCAAACGTTCCCAGGTATGCAGAGCAAAAAAATTTTTGTATCCTTATTATTTTTCATTACTGGATCTTTGTGTCTGCTATTTTGAAATATTTTGTTGGTATCTGGAAATATTTTATATGAGTTTTAATTATTGGATATTCCACTCATCAGCTGTTTTGAATTATGTTCTTTTTGTTAGTACAGTTTTACTGCTGATGATTTTATATTTCTTGATTTGTTTTATAAGGATGGGTGATGTTTCTTTTTTCCTTTGTTACACTGCATACAGAGACTCTGGCTTGTTGCAGTTTCCAATTCAGTTTTTTCTGCATGCTTCTTGTTATGCGTTTTGGTCTCTTTATTCTATGTTAGGTGAGGGACAGCACGTGATTCAGGTGAGGTTTTCTGCTGGCGTGTTGTTTCTGTGTATGACTCTATAGCAGCCTGACTTGGTCCGTTTTCCTAATAGGAGATGTATTGGTGTCTTAAGGCCTGGTGTAATATTTTCAGAGACTTATTTTACATTAAAAGTGTGATCTTACATAAAATGCACACATTTACTTGTATTTAGTTTTAAACATATTGTATGGCTCTCATGGAATTACATTTTAAAATATGTGGCGTTTATGGCTCTCTCAGCCAAAAAGGTTCCTGACCCCTGCTCTAATCCATGGTATAACCTATCATTAAAATCATCCATTGTACCTGAAGACTGGAGGATAGCAAATGTAACCCCAATATTTAAAAAGGGCTCCAGGGGCGATCCGGGAAACTACAGACTGGTTAGCCTGACTTCAGTGCCAGGAAAAATAGTGGAAAGTGTTCTAAACATCAAAATCACAGAACATATAGAAAGATATGGTTTAATGGAAAAAAGTCAGCATGGCTTTACCCAGGGCAAGTCTTGCCTCACAAATCTGCTTCACTTTTTTGAAGGAGTTAATAAACATGTGGATAAAGGTGAACCGGTAGATGTAGTATACTTGGATTTTCAGAAGGTGTTTGAAAAAGTTCCTCATGAGAGGCTTCTAGGAAAAGTAAAAAGTCATGGGATAGATGGCGATGTCCTTTCGTGGATTGCAAACTGGCTAAAAGACAGGAAACAGAGAGTAGGATTACATGGACAATTTTCTCAGTGGAAGGGAGTGGACAGTGGAGTGCCTCAGGGATCTGTATTGGGACCCTTACTTTTCAATATATTTATAAATGATCTGGAAAGAAATACGACGAGTGAGAATCAAATTTGCAGATGACACAAAATTGTTCAGAGTAGTTAAATCACAAGCAGATTGAGATAAATTGCAGGAAGACCTTGTGAAACTGGAAAATTGGGCATCCAAATGGCAGATGAAATTTAATGTGGATAAGTGCAAGGTGATGCATATAGGGAAAAATAACCCATGCTATAATTACACAATGTTGGGTTCCATATTAGGTGCTACAACCCAAGAAAGAGATCTAGGCGTCATAGTGGATAACACATTGAAATCGTCGATTCAGTGTGCTGCGGCAGTCAAAAAAGCAAACAGAATGTTGGGAATTATTAGAAAAGGAATGATGAATAAAACGGAAAATGTCATAATGCCTCTGTATCGCTCCATGGTGAGACCGCACCTTGAATACTGTGTACAATTCTGGTCGCCGCATCTCAAAAAAGATATAATTGCGATGGAGAAGGTACAGAGAAGGGTTACCAAAATGATAAAGGGAATGGAACAGCTCCCCTATGAGGAAAGACTAAAGAGGTTAGGGCTGTTCAGCTTAGAAAAGAGACAGCTGAGAAGGGATATAATAGAGGTGTTTAAAATCATGAGAGGTCTAGAATGGGTGGATGTGAATCGGTTGTTTACTCTTTCGGATAATAGAAAGACTAGGGGACACTCCATGAAGTTAGCATGGGGCACATTTAAAACTAATCGGAGAAAGTTCTTTTTTACTCAACGCACAATTAAACTCTGGAATTTGTTGCCAGAGGATGTGGTTAGTGCAGTTAGTATAGCTGTGTTTAAAAAAGGATTGGATAAGTTCTTGGAGGAGAAATCCATTACCTGCTATTAAGTTCACTTAGAGAATAGCCACTGCCATTAGCAATGGTAACATGGAATAGGCTTAGTTTTTGGGTACTTGCCAGGTTCTTATGGCTTGGATTGGCCACTGTTGGAAACAGGATGCTGGGCTTGATGGACCCTTGGTCTGACCCAGTATGGCATGTTCTTATATTCTTTGAAATAAGAACATTAAAAAATAATCTCAGACAAAAAGAGAGAACTTGGCGCAAGGAACCTATCCCACAGCATTCTGCCAGTTACAAAACTGCCTTATACCACTATAGACTCTCTACTCTAAAGCACAAATGAGATTTCTACGCCGCCAAGATCCACGACTACAGATACAACCCCAAGGCGATTTTCTCTTACGTTTCAGGTCTCACCAAACCTACCTCGCCTAGCATAACGGACTCTGATGCCGACATTAAGTGCGAAGAACTCGCACACTACTTTCACAACAAAACAACGAATCTTCTTTCTAGATTCCCTGATTCTACTCCCTCTCCGCTGTCAAATCCTGTCCCTTCCACATTTGCCCTTTTCTCCTCCTCGACCTCACCTCCTCCAAAGAAGTAGAATCCATACTTAAAAAACTCAAACCTGCTTCCCACCCGAGCGATACTATTCCCCCCAAAGCACTCCTTACCGTCCCTAACTCCATACCCAGAGTGATAGAGAACAGTTGATGATGTCTGCTATCTACAGGCTCTGTCCCCAACACACTTAAACAAGCAGTGGTCAAACCCCTCCTTAAGAAACCCTCCCTTGACCCAAGAGACCCTGCAAATTTCCATCCCATTTCATCTCCAAGATAATGGAAAGAGTAGTCAACTCGCAGATCACCGACTACCTAGAAAACCACAATATTCTCCATGCCTCTCAATTCGGTTTCCTAAAACACTTCAATACGGAATCCCTCCTTCTCACCCTATCAGACCATCTCCTCATAGGAATGGACCAGGGTCGTAGTTACCTCCTCGCCCTCCTAGACATATCCGCTACCTTTGACACCAAATGCCATAACCATCTTGCTCGGCTAGAAGACATCGGTATCTCTGGCCTAGCGCTATCATGGCTCAAGTCCTACTTATCCAAAAGAAAATTCTAAGTCAAAATTGGTAATGCTATTTCCACCCCCCCCCCCCCCCCAACAAGGAGTCCCACAAGGCTCCTCCCTTTCCTCCACCCTTTTCAACATCTACCTTACCCCCTTATGCCATCTACTTTCTGATCTCAACCTCAAATTCTATCTTTACGCTGATGATGTCCAAATCATCATCCCCATCCACAACTCAATCACTGACATTCTAAAGCACTGGGAATCCTGTCTAACAATTATAAATTCCCTTCTTACCAACCTCCACCTTGCCCTGAATACAAACAAAACTGAACTTCTCCTTATCTCCCCGCACTCTCCTCCTAAACCCCCACCATCTATCGACCTGGCCTGCAAGTCCATCACAGATCAACTCTTTGTAAGAGACCTTGGAGTCCTACTAGACCAACAGTTAAACATGAAAAAATGTGAGCTCTATACTCCAAGATGGCTTCTTCAAACAATGTCTTAAAAAAACTCAAGCCCTTATTACACACTCAAGACTTCCGCACAGTGATCCAAACCTCCCTCCTTTCCAAACTTGATTATTGTAACTCACTCTTCCTAGGACTCCCTTATTACTCTACGATAAAACCACTGCAAATGTTGCAAAATGCAACTTCCAGAATCATCTCTAACGCACGCAAAACAGACCACATCACTCCATTCTTAAGAACCTCCACTGGCTCCCCATCCCCTCCAGAATAATCTACAAAACACTAACCACCGTACACAAATCCATCTATTCTCACAATTCCCACTGGCTCGATATACCCTTCAGCGCCGTGCAGCAGAATCGACCCAAAGAACAGCTCATAAAGGAACCCTGCACGTACCTTCTCTAAAAATAGCACACATCTCCTCAACCAGAGATCGTGCCTTATCCATCGCAAGCCCTACACGATGGAATTCCTTGCCCACAATGCTCCGTTTAGAAGCTTGCCCAATCAAATTTAAAAAGAAACTAAAAACATGGCTGTTCCAACAAGCCTATCCGGATTAGTTCCGCACCCCCACTCCCGTTCTTCTGACCACACATTTTTTATTATTTTATTTTAGTTTTTTCTATACCGGCATTCGTGAGAGTATCACATCATGCCGGTTTACAATAAACAGGGGAGTGATAAAGGTACAGTGAATGAAATAAATAACAGGTGCTGAACAAAAAACAGTTACAGTTACAATAAAACAGGGATAAGTACAACTAGGAGAAGAAAAAATGATAGGAAATTTAACATAATATATTAACCGAAATTTGACTGGGTACATTTACAAAGAATTATGGGATTTACTAGGACTTTCCCATTTGAACTTTTTGAAGTTTTTTACATAAGGGTAGTGATAGGAAGTAATGGTTTTCTGTATACGGGTGGTGATTAGAAGTAGGTTAGGGGTGAGTTATGAGTTTAATCCGAGTCTGGGAAGGCTTTTTTGAATAGCCACGTTTTGAGTCATATGACTTTAGCCTTCGACTCTTCTCTCTTGAGGCCTTCCTGCACCTTTCTATCAGCTATGATGCCTCCTTGCTGAACATGTGATCCCTCCCATAGCACCTTCTTAGTTACCACTAACAGCCAACTCAAACTTTAGATTGATTTCTTGTAACTTTTTTTTTGCAGTTATGTTTTTTTTTAAATGTTACTCAAGCAGTTTGACCTGTACTTTCATTGCTTTACTGTGTGTTCCCTTCCCTAACTCCCTGTTATGATGTACTTTCATTACTTTTGTTAAAATGTGAACTGGCATGTTTCCCCACTAACGCCGGCATAAAAAAGTTTATAAATAAATAATTTACATTTGTCTCTCCTGCATAATTTCATCGATGGATACGGTCATGATTTCTTTTTTTTTTGGGGGGGGAGTGGGGGAGAGTTGGTCAGTCCTCAAATTGAAGGATGCCAAGCAATTTTGCCCTGGAATTTTCCTCCTTCTGTAAATCAAAGGGCATGATTTCTGCCATTCTTTTTACAAAATCAAATAAGTGGTTCTTTAAAGGAAGAAGAAAGAGAGGGGTCCAAGGGGAAACCTATTAACGCCTTCTGATTACATTAGTCCTGAAATCTATTGACATATCCTCAGAAGTAACTCCTAGCCAGATGCAAAACCAGACTGAACCACCATCCTGTTTCTGGCTTAAAGACAAGATCTCAGTGAGGGATTCCTTGTCTATTGACATCTAGACTCTGAAGAAATTCTGCAATTTGGGGCAGCTTGCTCTCCCACCCAATGCAATTGAATCTCAAGCAGTAGCTGGACCTCCATTTGCATGCTAACAATAATGCCAATGCAAATGCATCGATACATGAAGCTCAGCAATCCACCACCAACTGCCTTGTGGATAATACTTTGAAATCTTCAGCTCAGTATGTGGTAGCAGTCAAAGTGTCAAATATAGAATGTTAGGTATTATTTGGAAAGGAATAAAGAACAAAACTGAGATAATAATGCCCTGTATTGATCCATAATGTGACTGCACCTCGAGTACTGTGTGCAGACCTAGTTGCCCCCATTACACAAAACAAAAAAGACACAGCAGATATGGAAAAGGTACAGAGAAGGATGGTTATAACGAAATAAATGGAATATTGGCCCGTATTTTCTTTACTCTGTGCTAATACTATTTTCAACAAAAAAGTCTAGAGTTGCTACTAAATGTTTGACATCGTGGCAGCTTTGAACCCGATGCAGGGCCTCTATCATCTCGAAATATAACTATGTCGGGTTGGGTTTTTCATAGAAACTGGTGTAATTCAAGTACTCATCTTATAAGGGAAGTGATTGCTTTTATTTGCAATATATAAAATCTAAAACAAATTGGACAATAACTGGCTTGTAGACAGATGACTATATATGAACTGATTTTATGCGTAGAAGCTTAATGATTTACCCATTCTAGACCTCTCATGATGTTAAAGACCTCTATCATATACCCTCTCAGCCGTCTCTTCTCCAAGCTGAACAGCCCTAACCTCTTTAGTCTTTCCTCATAGGGGATCTGTTCCATCCCCTTTATTATTTTGGTTACCCTTCTCTGTACCTTCTCCATCACAACTATATCTTTTTTGAGATACGGCGACCAAAATTATACACAGTATTCAAGGTGCAGTCTCAACATGGAGCGATACAGAGGCATTATGACATTTTCCTTTTTGTTAACCATTCCCTTCCTAATAATGCCTAACATTCTGTTCACTTTTTTGACTGCTGCAGAACACTGAGCCGACGATTTTGAAGTATTATCCACTATGATGCCTAGATCTTTTCCTGGGTGGTAACTCCTAATATGTTACCTAACATTGTGTAACTACAGCAAGTCTAGATGTACCCGACACTTACTCGCGGCACCAGGCATGTAGAATGTTTTTATTATATCCTTCATGCTTAAAATATAGTGGGGTAAACAGCTGTCAATTGTTAAAAATAAATGCATTACAAGTGAAGGTTTATGCAGCTTTACAGCATTGTCAAAAAAGTCTATTTACTTTTAGCCTAGTCTCAAGAGCTGGAAGAGTAAGTAGCAATTAGCAAAATCACCACCTCTGACTTAAATCATTTTTGCTTTCTACAATCTGCCCACAGAAGGTTCTGGAGATGTTGTCAATTGGCTCTCTTCAGGGCTAAAAAGTGTTTTAGTACTGTGAGGAGAATGGAGATAACTCAACAGCGTGTCCACAGGAATAGTGCTGTGCACTGGGAAAGGAAGTCACATGGGTGACAGAGGTGTAACTATGAACAGACCTCCTTTGCAATGGCAAATAAATTATAGTTCTCTATAGAATGTCAAGTCAACTGCAACTTCTCTCAGAAAAGGCAACTCACAGTTCTCATTCATTCCATTTCTAGTATCCCTTAAAAATATATTTTTTTTAATCTTCTGCCCACTTTTGTTTATTTTTTATGTTGGGGGAAAGAAGAAATCAGGAAAAAGTAAATGGTGAGTGTTCACTCTTCTCTGTTATTATCTAAGTCCCTGACACTACTTTTAGCCAAAAATTTCAAGCCAGTATTTATCCACAACATAACCAAACCTTGCTCCAACAAAAATAAAATCTTATGAGAGTAAGGGAAACAAATGAGGGCAAATCGTCAAGCAGACAAAAATCTATGCAGCATTCATTAAGCCATAAACAAACTGTGAAGATGTTTCAGCAACTAGGTGTCAAAAACCGGATACATAAATCTGAAAAGCAAAGGGGAACCAAGTTTATTAAATTCTAATTAGATATAGTCATATATTCCATTGTCAGGGTGAAACTTTGATAGGGACTTGATCAGGGGACAGCCCTAAAGTTCAAGAAAGAGGTCCTGATCTCAAGACCATCTTGGATTCTGAAGCAAGAAGAGGCAGATAGCCCTCAAGGCCACAATCTGAGACATCAGATATTGGCTGCGGCTCAGTCAAAAGATCTGGAGAGGAACACGAAGTTGTACGCAGCAACCGAAAGCTGGCTTGCTTTTACTTTCTGTGCTCAGAATCTTAACAGCTCATATTCTTCGCTTCAAGCTTTTGGTTCTAACTTTTCACTCTAATCTTCTAGTTCTAACCTTTCAGTTCAATCCTGTAGTTCTACTAGGTCTAGCCTCTATTAATTCTGCTTCTGCTTGTGATCTGTTTCCTGACTCTGGTCCCTTCCCTGTAGTTCCAGCCTGCTTCTAGTACCTGTTCTAGTCTTGGAACCTACTTGCTGATTCCAGTTCCAGGTCTGCAGCCATGCTCTGGATCCTATTCTGCTCCAGGTCTAGGCATGGGCCCCTGTCTACCAAGTGCAGTCTTAAACTCTTGGATTTTTCCTATACTGTACCTTGGTCTGCTTGTATGCCCACACCTAGGACTCTGCCCTGCTCTGAGGCCCATAAGTTCCTGAGCGTAGTAATACCTGGCATCCATGAAAGTACACTTTAAAATAAAAAAAGTAAAACTAGCAGTTTGAAGGGATGAAAAGCAGAGTCTCTTATCCGAGCAGGATGTTAGTCCTCACAAGTGGGCATCATCATCTGAGATAGCTCAGCCTCTAAACTTTTATGTCAACGTTTCTAATACTTTGTGCCCTGCTGGGCATGTGCAGGCTGGCACGATACCACATATGGGCCCCTCAACCTACTTATTTTAACTAATACTTGGAGAAGCCAAACGCCAAAGAAAGACAGTTGGTTTTGTGAGGATCGACATTCTACTGTCTTCCAAGAACATCTGCAACTCTGCTTTCTCTAAGGACAAGCAGGATGGCAATCCTCACAAGAAGGGTATCCTTAGCTACACACCACCTTGAACAAAAAAAGGGGAAAAAACTACAGTGCCAATGGGCACAACAAGAATTCATTTTATTGGCAGCAGGCCTTTTTTCTTTTTATATTTTTCTTACATTGGGGCAATCTGGAACAAAAACAATGGGAATGGAATTGGGTTCTACACCTCAAAAGAGATGCTACAGGACAGACTGGCTGAACCTACTGTCACATTGGGAATCCTTGCCCAAACAATAATGCGATCTGAATGTGTGGAGAGAACTCCTTGTCGTAGCTTTGCAGATCTTCTCCATGAAGACTGATCTTAGATGGTCTACCAATGCCGTCATGGCTCCAACAGAGTAAGCTTTGACATTAACCACCAGATTCAAGCCTGCCTGGACATAACAGAAAACGATGCGATCCTCTAGCCAATTTGATAGAATATGTTTGGCAACTGCAAGCCCTAGTTTGTTGATGTCAAAAGAAACAAAAAGCTGGGTGGACTTTCTATAGGCTTCAGTCTGCTTCAGGTAGGCCAAGGCTCTCTTGCAGTCCAAACTGTGCAGTGCTTGTTCATCTTGGTGGACATGTTGCCTGGGAAGTAATACTTGAAGGATCAACGGGTTAAGATGAAATTCTGATACCACCTAATTCAGAAACATAGGATGGATATGCAGAACCACCCTCCAATGATAATTTAGTATAAGGCAGATAAGTTACTAAAGCTCACTCACCCTGCATGCTGAAGTCCCTGCCAACAAAACATAACCTCTCAGGCCAAATGTTTCAGGTCATAGAGTGCAGTAGCTCAAAAGGAGCTTTTAACAGCTAGGTCAGTATCACACTGAGGTCCCAAGACACAGCAGGAGGCCTGGTAGGAGGCGTCAAATGAAGCAAGTCCTGCATGAATCGGATAACCAAAGGCTGTACAGAGATGAGTCTACCTTCTCTATGGTGCTGGTAGGAGTCAATTGCACTGAGTGTCTTGAGACCCAACTCTGACAAATGTAGAACGTAATCTAGCAGTGTTTGAGTGGAGCACGAGAAAGGGTCAAAGATGTTTTGCTCACACCTCAAGCAAATCTCCTCCATTTTAATCCATCAGCTTCCATGGGGACTCCTTTCTTTAAACTAACAGAATATAAGAGAGATCCAGGGGTTGCAAAGTTACTCTTTCAACATCCAGGCTATGAGAGCCTGGGACCAGACATTGAGATACACAAACACTCTTGGATCCTGAGTGATGAGAGCTGGCGAATTGGAGCCCTGGACATCTCCCATAGGCATGAGATCCAAATCTGCATTGGCCAAAAGGGGCCTATGAGAATAAATGATCCTCCATTCTTCTCTTAGCTTCAACAAAGTCTTTGCAATGAGCAAAACTGGAAGATATGCATACACCAGGCCCTACCTCCAATCAAGGGCAAAGGCATCAAAGACCAGTTTCCTTTGTTGTGTCCCTTTCCTGGAATAGAAAAGCAGGACCTTCCTGTTCTGGGGAGATGCAAAGAGATCTATCAAGGGTGTGCTTCACATGTGGAATATACCTGCTTTGTTACTCCCCAATCCAGAGATCATTCGTGGGGTTTCAGGTCACAGCCAGCATGGATTTGCTCAAGGGAAGTCTTGCCTCACAAATCAGCTTTTTTTTTTTTTTTGAAGGGGTTAATAAACATGTGGATAAAGGCAAGACAGATTTAGTGTATTTTGATTTTTAGAAGGGGATTTGACAGAGTCTCTCCCTTACCACAAGATAAACAGATTTCTTTGAGTATACCTGCTGAACTCTTGCACATCCCCATAGGTGCATGTCTCTTCAGACTTTAAAGGGCCAGTGGCACAAAATGAGTTTCGACATTCCTGGATGACATCACTGACAGGCTGCATTTAAACACCAGCCAACACTGGATTGATGACTGCTTTGTTCCAGTGTTCTTGTTCTGCCTCTCTTGTCCCAATGTTCCAGTTCTGCCGTCCTGGTTTTGCCTTGCTTGTTACGAGAGTCCTGTCTGGTCCGGTCCGTGGTTCTTGTATGTCCTGCCCAGGCTCTTGACTTTGCCATTGTCTCCCTGTCATATTCCTTTTCCTGCTTTTTTTTTTTTTTTTGTTTGTCTTGTCTGGTTTCCGTGCCCTGACCATTACCTGAATCTCATCTCTGCTGTCTGCTGCCTGCCCTGACCATCATCTGGGCTCAGACTCTGCTGCTAGCCAACTCAAGATTACTGCCTGAATCTCAGGTCCTCTGTAGTTGGTCCTCTTCAATGCCCTACTGGGCTTCAGAGCCCTAGGGCTCAACCAGAAGAGGGGCTGGTTTAGGTGAAGACTTCATGCTCCTCGTTCCAGCTGAGGGGCGTCTGCTGCCTCCTGTCAGACTGATGCATACTCCCACAGGCCTGGTAACTCCAACCTACTGAGGACTAGGGGTGTGCATTCGTTTTGACCGCATATGTAAAACACAACTTTTTTTTTTTTTTTTTTTTTTTAAACTTAAAAAAGTGATGAGGCGAAAACGATCGGATTTCCAACTTATTCAACATAGCTATGTTGAATACGTTGGAAATCACGATTGTTGATCCTAAATAAAATTTAAACCCCTCACCCTCCTTAATCCCCCCCCCCCAAGACTTACCAAAACTCCCTGGTGGTCCAGCGGGGAGTCAGGTCGCCATTTCTGTATTCCTTTGTGAGGAGCACGTGACGTTGGCGTCACGTCGGAGTAACGCGGACGTCACGTGCTCCTCGCAAAGGAATACAGGAATGGCGTCCTGACTCTCCGCTGGACCACCAGGGAGTTTTGGTAAGTCTTGGGGGGG
This sequence comes from Rhinatrema bivittatum, assembly GCF_901001135.1. Taxonomy (NCBI): domain Eukaryota; kingdom Metazoa; phylum Chordata; class Amphibia; order Gymnophiona; family Rhinatrematidae; genus Rhinatrema; species Rhinatrema bivittatum. Next base: position 238,727,941 of record NC_042621.1, read on the forward strand.
GGGGGGGGGGGGATTAAGGAGGGTGAGGGGTTTAAATTTTTATTTAGGGAATCGGTGCACGTATGGACATAGACTCAACTTATGGAATTCTACATATGTCCATATTGACCGAAATTGACCCCCCCCTTTCGACTTATGAACATAAACGTTTTGTCTGCACATCCCTACTGAGGACTGAGCTCACAATTCTATAAGACTGCAACACCTTTAGGTCTAGGATAGGGCAGAGTCCTCTCGTTTTCTTGAATCCCCACTCACTTTCCTTTGGCAAACAGACTCAACCACATTGGTCTGAAAAGAGGGAGGAAAGTGCTTTCTGTAGCACATCCTGATGCAGAAAGACTTCCCCAGGTAGCATTTTGGTGGAACCGACAATAGATGTACGAAACGGGTACAGATTACTACGCCAAGGATCCACGAGTCTGAAGATACACTGGATCAAAAGTTTACGTAAAACCTTAGCCTGCCCCTGACTGGAAGGTCCTCCAGCACAGGTACTGGGATGTGGCTATGCTCTCTGCAATCCAGTCAAAACCCCATCCCTGGTTGACTAGGGCACTTGCTGTGACTTGGGTGCCCTCTGCTGCCTTGAACGAGGGTGGGGGGGGGGGGGCCTGTTTTGAATGGGACAGACTGGGTGGAAGATAACGCCTCATCTGTTGAAAGAAGCAATCGTCTGGCAAAGAGCAGGTCCAGAGTGGCTGTGGAGGTTTGCTGAAGCATTGCACAATAATCTGTGCTACTGACTCTTTGGCCCGATCTCCAAAGAGATTCTCTCCAGTACATGGCACATCAGCAGGTCTTTCCTGGACATCAGGTCTAAGGATGCCACAACAAGACACCCTTAATGTCTTTTTGAAAACCTTGAAGGTTGACTTAACCATGTTTTTCAACACTTCATTCCCTTATCCACCAATGACTGCAGGTTGTCATGCTGCTTCTGAGGAAGCTATTCGGCCACCTCCAGCATGTGGCCCATCATGCATAGACCAGGTGAGACAACGAAACAAACTAAAAAAAAAAAACACCTCAAAAACACCTTATCAAGGAACACTAACAAGGAGGAAAAGATCACAGGATCCTAGCAATGAACAATTCCTACCTGTTCTGGAGCAAAAACCCCTAAAAAATTGCAGGAATGAAAATCCACAACTGGTAGGCTTTACAGACAAGAAGACTGAGGGGCCCTCACGTGAATGTATGGCAACATGCCAGACTGTACCTGCCCAATAGGCATGTACATCCAGTGTCCTTTTTTGAAAATGTCCTAAAAATCGAGTTTTACCTCACTTCCAATCTTATTTGTGTTTTATTTTATGTGGTTCATTAGTGAACAAATATTTAAGCAATTTTGCTTTTTCCTCAGCCTCTACATATTCCTCCCCTTCACCTCAGAGCCTCAAAATGCCACTTCCTTTTATCAACATATATTTAAAGAGTCTTGTGTCCCCCCCTCCCATTTTACCATATTTGCACTTTTTTCTTCCACTTGAATTTTGCAATCCTGACTACTTTCCCTAATATTGTTGCCTATCTTCCACTTTCTGTGATCTCTTGTAGTTAATGAATGCCAACCATTTCTCCCTTACCTTTACAGCTACTTCTTTAGAAAACCAGTGGCCTTCCCCCCCCATTTACTTTCCTAACAAAAAGATGAGGTACCCTCATAATACCTCTTTTTTTTTTTTTTTTTGCTGCAGTGGGAGTTATTGCCTGCTTAAAGATTTCTTCTTTGAATTCGGACGCCAGTGGGAGGAGCCAGAGGTGCGCATAAGATCCGCGCCTCTGCGGCTCCCCGCTGCCGCGCGGCTTTGTCCAGCTTAGTAGGACAGGAATTTTTCATTGTTAAATTCTATATTACAATTTCTTGACTTAGGGAAATTCTGAACCTTCCCATAAGAGGTTTTTGAGTATTAGAATTTGATTGTATCAGAGTGCTTATTCAGAAGTAAAGGCATTGTTATAAATTAATTTCCTAAAATAAAGATGCCTCACAAAAGAAAAGCTAAGGTGAGGGTTTTTCCCAGCGGAACCCTCTTCCTTATTACAACAATGCCTTATCCCAGAATATGCAATTTCGGCCATATTACAGGGGAATGCTAGTCCCATTGGTGAAGCGGTGGGAGGGATACAGATCCTTAAGTCCCCCTGAACCTCGCCAGCTGCTTACAACTTCCCCCCCAAAACTCTCCCTTGTTGTTGATGGAATTGGAGATAATTCTACCATAGTACAACAACCAGCTGGAAACTTGGCAGAAGAATTGGTGATAGTTAGGACCTCTACACCAGAATTAAAATCTGGAGCTGTAGAGGATAAGATACTGACTGGGATTAAAGAACTATCAGCTGTGTCATTAGAGTCCCTTGCGGACTTGATCAGAAAACTGTCAGTTAGCATTCAGGAGCAGTCCTTAATTCTTAAAAATGTTTCCCAGAAGTTAGATTTTATCTCTCAAGATCACCAAAAAATTCTTACAGAGCAGTGTGCGCAGATACAATCACTAGGAGAAGTAGTAAAGTGATTGAAAGATTTATCATCAACTATCACCCGAGATAAATTGGCAACATCTAGAAAAATGGAGTTTCTGGAAAATTCCATAAAACATCTAAATATCCGGGTGCTTAATTTCCCAAAAATAAAGGAAGAGCAATTGCTTATTACTTTTAGGAAGTATCTGGTGGAAAATTTAAAAATTTCATCAGATATATTACCAGTAATAAAAAAGGTTGTTCCACTATCAAGTAAGCCAACCTCTAATGCGAACATAGTGGGAAACCCTATAGATTTTCAAAATTTAACAAAGTTCTTAGAAGAATCCCAAGTGGAGATACTCACACATATAACATTGATAACTTTTCAATCCGAACAGGATAAAAATTTAGTGATGAAAGCTTATTTTAAAAATATGGATAATAATTTTCTGGGTAGCAAGGTCAGGATATTTCCAGACCTAGCAAAAAATACTCAGATACGCTGTAAGGCTTTTCTATCTTTAAAACCTGAAGCTGACGCAATAGGAGCAATAATGATAATAAAATATCCATGTAAATGTGTGTTAAAACTTCGTGGGACAACATATATTTTCTTTGAAATAAATCATTTAAAAACTCTTGAAAGCAAAAAAACAGGTTCTGAGTATTGAAAATGTTAATGGAGGCAAATATAATAGGTCAACTCTTATATAACCAACTTCATCAGATTTCAATTTTTCTAATATTTTCTTTGAATTTCCCCTAATTAATCTATACAGAAATCTCTTGCAAGTATTGCCTCTTTGATGTTTTAGCAATGACATAGGCTGAGATAAGATATAAATTTTTCTTCTGAAATATTTTCTTAGTTTGATTGTGGATTATCTAAGTGTTATGACATGCTATTGTATTTCATGTGTAAAGTTTGTTTACTTTGTAAATGTTAAAAATCTAATAAAGAGATAATTTAAAAAAAAAAAAAATACCTCCTTTTTAGATTTGTTCACTGCTCTTCTACTTTCCCTAGACTTTCCCAAACAGCTTAACTCCTTGAAGACCCTTGCCTTTGAATGAAATTTCATTTCTTGTGCTTTCATACTGAACCAAACCATCTGGTAACCACTGAACCCCAGATGATCATAAATTACATCAGAGATGCTGTCTCCGTTGGTAAGCATTAAGTCCAGTATCACCCCCCTCCTGTGTGGGTTCTGTTACCAGTCGACAGAACAATGCTCCTTGCAGATAATCCAGGATCTCTCTGCTTCTACAAGACACCGCAGCCAGGACGTTCCAATCAACATCCTGCACAGTGAAATCCCTGAACAATAGCACCTCCCCTTTTCAGAGCGATTTTGTGAATATCCTCCATTAAATCTCTAGCCACCTCCTCAGTCTGTGATGGAGGTCTATATATTACACCAATATAAATATATATTGCTTTCTCTCTTTCCAAATTATTCCACTACATTGTTCATACTTAGACTGCAAGTGCCCCAAATACAACAGAATTTTTTTTTTTTTTTTAAAAAGGTATAAAAAAAAAAAAAAAGGTTCTAAATGGCCATTTGTATGAACTGAAACACCGGCGCTTAACAACAGCTACCGCCTTGAATCCACATACAATATAAATAATTTCTTCTGATATGGATTTAACCTTGAACACTCCTGAAGACCTGGAACCCTCTGCAAAAAAACAAGAACAACTCTGAATTTCTATACTCCTGCAAGTATATCCTATCCAGCAAGAAGTACAAAGTTCTAAAACAGGCCTGTAATGCTGATCAATAAAATAGATAAATGCTGATGGCTCACACACTAACAGGCACCTACCCTTGTCAGAAGGGTGCAACTGTAATGTCTTATATTCTCTTAGAAGTGTTTGCATGGGTCAAAAATAATGACCCATATACCAAAGTCTGATCACAGCTGCAAGGTATCTAGCTTAGCCAAATGTACTGACCTTCACCTCATTTAGAGGGAAAAAAAATGTTAAAGAAAAGCAAGTTTGAAGACCTGTAAGCAGGGTTCTCTGTAGACAGGAGGTTAAATTAGCCATGACACATGAGCGACATCATCTAACAGTGCAGACACAGACCCATCTCTCTGAGCTCAGTAAAATTTACTGAGCATATGCAGTGATTTCTGCTCACATGCTGCACTGTGCGCCCCTCAGTCAATCTTAGAGATTAGTCAGCTTTAGCAAGGTAGGCAACTGTTTAAGAAGAGCCTGATATATCCTGAACAACACAAATCAGACGGAAGGAATTTTTATTAATGAGGGAAGAAGCTCGGAATAAAGGAGTAAAATTCTTATTGAGATTCCCATGTCAATGTATTATTATAAACCAGGGGAATAAGTATATCTTTACTCAGTCTACTCAGTTAAGACAATACTTGGATACCCATCCCTAATGTACCTTTATTGTTCTGGTAAATAGTGTTATGGGAGCGTTGATAATACTTCACCTAGATTTTCTTATTAATAGTCTGCTTCTAGAGATTTATGATTTTCTCGTAGCCTCTTTTCCTATAATTTTATTTCTAGATTATTATACATAGTTAGGACTAAGATGTCTGAGTAATGTATTTTTCTTCTTTTGTTATTTCAAACTGTGAAATGTATCTAAATGTCATAAAAGTTGAATAAAATATAAATTAAAAAAAAAAAAAAAAGAGCCCTATTTACAGGTAAGCAAACTTGCTTTTTCTACTGACAAGCAGAGTGAATGTAACGAGTCCCAAACTAAGGCAAAAGGAAAGCTCAAAATGTAGACTAGATAGTGCATAATGGTGCACACTACAGTCTACTTGCCAGAGTTCTTTTGACAACTGCTCCTCCAAGTCTATTAAGATCAAAAGACAAACAACTGAAGCCATTCAATGAGACTGAATTCTCTTACAGTCCAAAGAAAGGGCAGCCTTCTCACCTTCATGTATATGAGGCCTTGGGAAAAATTTGGAACAATGGTTTACTTTATGTGAAAAGCTGATACCATTTAAGGAAGGAACTTAGGGCAACTGAGAAGGGCCATCCTGCTATGGAAAAACTGGAGATAAGGAGAGTAGTATACCAAAGCTTATAACTCATTAATTCTTTCAGTTAACATTACTGGCACTAGAAACAGCACATTCCACATAAAGAACTTTAAAGGAGCTGAATCCAGAGGCTCAAATAGAGGCTTCATAAGCTGAGTCTAAAGGATATTAAGAAACCCAAGGCACCAGAGGCTTAAAGACAGGATTGCGGCACTTTTAAGACTACTTTGATAAATTTGGAAATTGGAGCCCTTCCCTCACTGATCTTATACTGCAATGGCACTAAGATACACCTTCAATGAGGGTGTGTTAATTCCTGATGAATAAAAGGAAAAACAAATAGTGGAGCTATAAGAGATCAGATCCAGAGAACCAAACTGGCACCAGGCCAAAAATCTCTTCAATTTGAAGTCATAAGCTTAAATGTTCAAAGACTTCCTGGCCAAGATCAAGATATATTTCACTCTTTAGGAAGGAAGAGACAGGAAACTACCGTGCCTTCAATATACATGCTGTGAGGACTAGAGAATAGATTTGGATGCAGAGATGCCCATCCTCCCGAGTAATGATGGACAGGGACCATTTACACAGCCACAGAAGCTAGATGAACACTATTTACACATGCTAGAGCAATTAGAATCATTTTTGAACGATTCTGAAGTGCTTTCTGGATTGTCTTTGCAATTAATGGCATCAGAGGATAGGTATATAGAAGATCTGCATCCCAGCATAGCAGAAAAGCATCACTAGCTGAGCTGAACTTGTTTGGAAGCACAACTTTTCTGTTGCACTCTGTAGCAAACTAGTCGATTGCTGGCTGACCTCCAAGAGGTCAGACAGGCTGTCCACCAATTGTGAAGAGGAAGGACTTGACCAAGGCAGTCCGCCAAGATGTTCTGATATGCTGCAGATGAACTCTGTTGTGGACAGTTAGATATTAATTGTATTTGATAAATCGCTTTTCTTTCAAAAATCAAAGTTCACTCCTAGATCTAGAGAGCTTCGACAAAATGGCAATGAAGCCCTCTATTGCCTCAGGTATAAATTCAGATTGGAAGCCCTTTGGGGATAGGGAAATACCTACAGCACCTGAATGTAATCCACTTTGAAGTGTTGAAAAAAAGTGCGAAAAGCAGAATATAAATCTAAAAAAAATAAATACAAAACAGGGGAAGACACAGGTTCCCAAGCTGCTGTAGGTACACTACTACCACCATCAAGCACTTGAACACTCTTGGGGAGCAGATAGTCCGAAACTAAAAACCTTGTACTAGTAATGAGCTCCCTCCATTACGAACCCAAGGTACCTCCAGTGCAAATGATGAATTGAGATAGGAGCATAGGCATCCTTGAGATCCAGGGGGACATCCAATTGCCCAGCTGAATGAATGTAAGTATTGTGAAGGGATTTTATTTTGAAAATCTCCTGCAACAGAAGTTTGTTCAGTTTTCATAAATCCAGAATAGGTCTCACTCGGAGACCTCTTCTTGGGAATCAGTAACAGCAATAAAATCCCTGTCCTCCTTCCTAAGAAGGAACCAGCTCTATTGATTTTTGTTGAAGTAGCGATTCCATCTCCGGATGAATACAGGCTGACTGAGATGGGTGGATCTGAACTGAAGATTGAAAAAACACTGGATTGATGGAAATGAGAGAAACACAAGTAGTAACCACACTCCATAATTTCCAGGACTCTTGGTGATCTTTTTCCATTCTGAGGGGAAAAAAAAAAAAAAGACAGAATCCACCTCTCCTTCCTGCAGAGGCACTGGTAAATCAGGCTTGAGACACATCAAAAACTAGGTCCAGGATTCACCTGCAGTTGTAGCAGGGCTTTAGATAGATTCCTTTCCCTTTACTGCCCTCTGGTGGGAAGCTATTGCTGTACGACAAAGGTGGATCGAGGATATTGGTAAGACTGGAAGGGGCAACTCTGGAAGAATGCTAATCTATAAGAGACATACTGGTATCTGGGAGCAGGAAGTTGGTCACACCATGCTGTCGGCAGCAACTGAATAGGTGCCTGATGCTCCTTTTTCCCCCTGAACAAGTTGTCCCCTAAAGGACATCCACATGTTAATCATGGACATCTTGACTCCGTGATCAGCAGACTGAGAAAAGGTAGCCTTCGGACCTCAACAGCAGCCGCCAAAGTCCTTGCCGTAATGTTGAAAGCTTCACAGACTGAGCTTATCAGATGCCATTTACACTCTTCTGCATCTTCTATCGTTCAAAAAATTTAGCCTGCTCAAGATCTAAGGACTCAGATGTTTCAACTTCTTAATGCATTCATGTACCATATATGGCTTGTGCACCACTATGCGAACTCAGAGTGGAACTTTGGGGGGGAAAAAACAAAACCTTTTCCCAAAGATGTTTATCAGAGGGGTGTTAGAAATCTCCCTAGTTTTCCTGGCTCTCTTCAGAGTGGAATCCATCCCTATTAAATGGTGCTGGAGCTATATCACACCAAGGCCTGGTTGCACCCTATGCTTCAGATTCACTTTCTTGGCTACCAGCAGGCATGTTATGGGGTTCTGCAACATCCTGGACTATACTTCCTGGAATCAAGGGGTAGCCTATTTGTTAGAGCAGTGAGCTGTGACCCAGAGAAGCCAGGGTTCAAATCCTGCTACTGCTCTTTGTGACATTGGTCAAGTTACTTCACCCTCCACTGCCTGAGGTACAAACTTAAGATTATGAGCCTTCTGGGGACAGGATAACAACTACAGTACCTGGATGTAATATGCTTTGAAGTGCTTGAATGGCAGAATATAAAGTCAAAATCAAATAAAGTCTGTGCATAGGGACTGCTGCTGAGTGCACAGAGGGTTGTATCTGCTTCCTTCCTGACATTAAACATTGAGTGTCTTTACCAAATAGTCTATAAATCTGGAATAGCAGAGGTCCTTAGCTGTTGAATAGTGCTGTGATAATTTTGGCAAGGGGTCCGATGGAATCCTCGCTGAATCTTCTTCCAATCCAAAGAATGGAGAGATATTAAGTCATAGCCCATATATGTGGTAACCAGGATGGAGACCTCTGTCACCTTGGACATGCTCAAGAGGGATACAAGCCTAGCTGAAACTCCCTCCTCATCCTCAAACAGCATGGGACTCCCCCCAACCACAGATGAAGGCTTGCCCGATTGTCAAGGACTAAACCCTATGGCCAGCAACTCTTGCATAGGCCCGTTTAGGTGCCAGTGGCAGTGTTTTTCTTTATCTGCAGCAGATCTGGTGCTACGGAAAGGACAGCTTTTCCCATGGAGCATTGATGTGAGGAACCCTTGCTCAACTCAGGGCAGCACGAGGCAGAGGCGGCGCCACTCCAAGAAGATGACCAGCTCCTACGACTGGACTCATGGGCGTGCTCCTCCTTCAGTGTCCTTTGCAGCTCCTGCATCTTGCAGGCCCACGACTGCTGGACCCGAGGACACATCCAACCACAATTACAGCAATTTGCCATGTCATGCGAAAACATCAATAAAAAGACCTCACGAGCATCTATGATTGCTATCTGGCACCACAGACACAGGACGCCGCTGGTAAGCGACTTCTTGGGTCTCTCTCTGAACATCTCCAATCAGCAACACTCATTTTTATCCAGTACCATTTAAAAACACTGCTGAGGCGCTGCCAAGGCAGCGAAAAAATAGCAAAACACTACTTGCAATGAGGTAGATATGCAAATACAGAACAGATTTTCAAAGACTGGGCCACATGTTTGTGCATACATTTTGTCAAAAATCAGACTGAGGCAGCATGTGTACGGGAACCACTGCACATGATCAGTAAAACCTTTTACTGAAATTGCAATGTAAATCAATTTGATGTCATTAAATGTCACTGTGTCATGGCTAATTCAGCCCTGCTTGTCAATGGATAATTAAGTAATATTATGCACCAACAGCAAGTACAGAGTAATCAATAATTAGAATATAGCCAATCATAAGGAGAAGTGAATGTGGTATTAAAAATGGAACAAAAACATGGCTCCAAAAGAGAAGAAGCAAGAAAGAGAACAGGAGGACAACATTAGCAAATGCTAACATCCAGGAGTCAGGACTAGGAGAAAAAACAGCAACAGATTGGCCATCTGTATCGTTTCTGCTGCCATATGAATAAGGACAGTGAGAAAAGGATAAAATTTTCTTTTCTGGGTTCTGAGAGCTATCTGGTTGGGTATAAAGAACAAAATTGAACTCCACAGATTACTGTACTTGCTGGTTTATTGTTTGATAGCACACTGCTGATACTGGGATAAGATTCAAAGGGATTTACATCTCTATACTGTATCAGTAATAGACCAGTACAGGTAACAATATACCCTGTGGTACATATCTCCTGCAAAGCAGGAGTGTGTGTCCTAAAGAGTAGCTGAATCAAATCATATTGTGAACTTTATTATCTTGGGGCACATTTTAACATTACACACACAAAGAGACACATATCTACAACAACTTACAGAGTTTTATATAACCAAAACTAAAGTATGTTACCAATGGAAAAAAGGTTACCTACAAAAAAAGCAGGTATAAATTGGAGGGTCATTTTCCCAGGGGCAAAAATCAAAGCTAAATAAACAAACACAAACCTCACTGGAAAAAAAGTACCTGGGAGGTTTGCACAACATAAGCAGTTTCTTTATTGTACCTAAAATGTATCTGCATAGGGGGCTGGAAAAATATGTAGAAGTATCAGTATGAATTTATTGCCATCTAATTTACTTGGGAGAGGCTTGTTGGGGGGGGGGGGGGGGGGGGGGGGGAGTGCCTCTTTTTTTGTACTTTATTTAGAGGAGGGAGGGGAAGGCTGGGGGAAGAGGAGAGCTGTCTCTTGACAGGTAGCCCCTTACCCTTTCCCCTTGTCCAAGCAGCATGCTTGTTTCAGCTTTATCCAGGATCCTGAAGCTGGAAATAAAAAAAACAAAAAAACCAGACAGCCTGCACCAGCAAATACAGTATTAATTTGATGAATCAGTTTAATGATCCTGAGCCAAAATCAGAAGAGGTAAAAGTTGAAGACTTGGAGAATGTTCTCCATTGGAGGTGCATATGGGAGAACTGCTGCAGACCAAGCTACAAATGAAAAGAAAGATTCTGCAGTCTGCAGGATCCACACTGAATTGCTGGAAGCTCACTAATCAGATAGTCCACTACCCTCCTTAATGGAGTTTAGGGGTAAACTAAGTTGCTTATAGCTGCAAGTCCACTGGTTGTTTCAGACCTGGGAAAAGAAAGGAACAGGAACCAATGTGAACCCTGTGCACCTGCTATTGTGCCTTGTGCAGAGCTGAAACTGCAACTCACCCCTGAGGCAGTGTTTCCCAACTTTCTCAAGTCCAAGGCACACCCACTACAGATGCTGGCAGATAAAGCCCAAACTGCTCCAGCCACTCTATCCAGTTGAGATTCTTCTGCTTTGGATAGAAGAGCACACATTCTCACACGTAACCCAACACCAACTTCCCCCCACTATCTTGTCTTTTTCACCTGATATCACATCCCTATTGTAACTTGTGTTGAGTGTAGGCTTGGCACCAGAAAGCCAGGAGTAAACTGAATTACAATTACAATATAGTAAACCTCCCAAACCAAAACATTAACTTCTAGCACACAAGCAATAAAAACCCTACCCAAGAAAAGACAACACTACAAATATTACCCCAGGCCTTAAAACACCAATACACTTAGGGAAACAGAACAAGCAAGGCTGTCAGAGATTCCTACACAGAAACAAGCTTGCAGAATACTCTCACCTTGGTCACACATATAAAACGTAAATAGACCCTCAAATACAGGGTGGAAAAAAAAAAAAAAGGGACCATAAGCTATAAATAGAAACATTCAGCTGGAAAATGCTACAAGCCAAATTTTGTATATAATGCGAGAATGGAAAAAACAGAAACATCGCCATTCCTCACAAAACAAACAATATAACCAATAAACAACAAAAACATCTTAATAGTAAAACCATATTCTAATATGATTCGTAAACATTTCAAAAGAGCTGCTGAATAGGATAACATCCAATTACTAAATTTAAAACATTTTAAATTTGTTATTAAAACACCAATATTTAAATCAGACAATTCAAATAAAGACCAAAAATTCAAACAAATAGGGATGCAAAATATCCCCCACTTTCCATACCTGGGAATCTATGATTTCCAGTCATCCTTAAGATTGTCCTATATAGAAATATAGAAATGACGGTAGAAAAGGACCAAACGGTCCATCCAGTCTGCCCAGCAAGCTTATGGTAGTATTTGCCACACCATACAAGTCACCCATATACTTCTCAGATTCCCAGACCATCAAGGTCTTGCCCCTATTGGTTAATGTTTGAGTCCAATTCCCCGTTACCTCTTGCCGTTGAAGCAGAGACCAATGTTGGACTTGCATCAAAAGTATCAGGCTTATTGGTTAAGGGTAGTAACCGCCACCCAGCAAGTTACTCCCATGCACTCTTCTTCATTCTCATCCTCTAGCCTTTAGGGATCCACAGTTTTTATACCATGCCCCTCTGAAATCTTTTAGTGTTTTTGTCTTCACCATCTTCTCCAGAATGGCACTCCAGGCATTCACCACCCTCTCCGTGAAGAAATATTTCCTGACATTGATTCTGAATCGTCCTCCCTAGAATTTCATTTTGTGATCCCTAGTTGTACTGATTTCTTTCCAACGGAAAAGGTTTGTTGTTGATTGTGCATCATTAAAACTTTTCAGATATTTGAAGGTGTGTATCATATCACCCCTGCACCTCCTCTCCTCCAGGGTTTACATATTTAGATCCTTCAACCTCTCCTCGTAAGTCATTTGATGGAGCCCACCCACCATTTTGGTTGCCTATGGACCCCCTCCATCCTGTCTCTTTTCCTTTTGAGATATGGTCTCCAGAACCGAACACAATATTCCAGGTAAGGCCTCACCAAGCACCTGTACAAGGGGATTATCACTTCCCTTTTCTTACCAGATATTCCTCTGTCTATACAGCCCAGCATTCTTCTGGCTTCAGCTATCGCCTTGTCACATTGCTTCGCTGTCTTCAGATTGCTAGACACTATCATCCCAAGCTCTCTCTCTTGTTCTGTGCACAACAGCCCTTCACCCCCAATCACATACAGCTCTTTTGGATTACTGCACCCCATATGCATGACTCTGTACTTCTTAGCATTGACTCCCAGCTGCCTTATCTTTAACCACTGTTCAAGCTTCCTTAAAATCACATCTCATTCTCGCTACTCCTTCCGGTGTGTCCACTCTGTTGCAGATCTTGGTATCATCCGCAAATAGACAAACTTTAATTTCTACCCCTTCTGCAATGTCGCTCACAAAGATATTGAACAGAACCGGTCCTAACTCTGACCTGTTGCGTCCGGTATCAAACAGCTTCAAACTCTGTGCCTCACCTTTCTCTCTGCTCTCCCCGCTAGCCTTGGGACAAATGGCTACCGCCGCATCTGATTGCCGCTCTCTCTGGCGTCCCTAGAACGGCAATGGCAAGGCAATCCATCATGTTTTATCCTGAGGGTCCCCTAGGGTGCGCTAACGCACGCCACCTACGTCATGGCAGGAACCTCGGGGGCGTCCTCCTCGAGTGACGTCACGCCATCCGTGTATTTAGCCTGCCTTTGGTTTGCTAACAATTCGAATTAGCAAGGATTGGACTTGTCCGGTCTAAGCTACTCTGCCACTTCCTTGCTGCCGCTGGAAGCTTTCTCTGCCCTTTGGGGTATTTCTCTAACCTGAGTACCCACTCTTTGGGGGCCCTTTGCTTTCTTTCAGGTGCCTATCAGGGATCAGGTACTCGCTCCTTGAGGGCCTGCTCTCCCTGCCTCGATGCCTGTATTCAACTACTTCTGCCTGCTGGGATTTTCATCTATACAGCTACCAACTTAGTGAGTAATCTAACATTGTCAGTCTGTCTCATCTACAGATCAGCACTGGGAACCTGCATCCTGCACTCCCTATACCAGTGGTTCTCAACAGGTGTGTCAGGACACACTAGTGTGTCACGAAGTCCTGAGAGGTGTGTCGCAGAGCCAGCAGAAGACTGATCTTTCCTCATCAGTCTGGGCAGGAATTGGCCGATTTCTCTTATTGGGTGTGACTGGAAGCTGCTCTTGCTTCCTCTTCCTGGACAGTGGGAGCTTGTTCCCTCCTCCTTCATCCAGATCAGAGCGCGATATCACCAACTCCTGTTCATATGGGCCCGGCAGGACACCAACATTATCTTCCTCTGCCTGACCTGGCAGTGAGGCTGCCGATGCTCTCTTCAACCCATGGGGGTCTGCATATGAAAACAGGAGCATAAGGGAGAAAGGTGTGTACTCTGTAGATCCACTGCTGCTTGCCTCCTCATCTTCCTCTCCTCAATGCTTCTTGCCCTCATCTGCTGCTGATAAAAAGGAAGGAAGACTCTGGATTGGACTGAAGTCTTTTCTGTTGGCTGGTGGGCCAGGAGGAGGGTGAAATATACTGGGCAGGAAGGTGTGGGAAGATAGGGAGTCAGGTGGGGGAAAGGAGGTTGGGTTTGGGGGAGAAGGGAAGGGCAGAAAGAGTTAAACAGGGGAGAGAGGAAGCCCAGGGAAGAGGATGTGGGGGGAGGGTGTCGTGAATGTTGATCAGGGATATAAGCATGTGAAGGGATGATTGAGTAGTTGGGAGAAGTGATGGGGGCATGGAAGGGAGTGACTGGGTTCAAGGGCCATACTATGTCAGTTTTGAGAATATAAATTTTGCTTTAGTGTAGGAGGAAATATATTTTTGTTTCTAGTCTCTGGTTTTGACTGCATGCGGAAGGTGGTTTGAGGTTTCCATTCCAGGTTTTGTTTGCACATTTGTATTCTGTGGTCTTTTATTCTATATTTGGAGAAGGCAGATCTGTCTGTGTTCTGTGTGTATGTGACTGAGATGAGGTACTTTACTAGAGGTTTGTATCAGCCTTATTTTTTGTATTTTCTCAATATTATATTGTACTGCTGGTGAACTGATGCCCTTTCATGGGTAGTACTATCGCTGTTTCTTTTCTTGGAGTTAGTGCTGCTGTGGTATGGTAGATTTGATAGACATGTTCAGAGTGGGGGTTTTGTATTTTACAAAGCACCTGGTAGCAGAGGGAGTTTGTGATGCTGTTAAGATGACACCAGAATCATAATATCTTTTTTGTATGGTGAGTTGTCCAGGGAAATGTCTTAGTGCTGCTCTGCACCCATTGTTAGGAAGCAGGGGACTCTGTGGATGCAGAGCTTATGCTTATATTAAGTCCCATGATGGTCATATGGTCAGTGTGTCTGACCATATGACGCATGTGAGCATTATCTCCCAGGTGTGTCCTGATAGAAAATAGGTTGAGAACCACTGCCCTATACAATCATTGCGAGAAGGGTCTCCTCTGCCGAGGGCCCCTGGACTGCTACCTCTGGTGGTATCATTCTTCTGTATAATAAAAGACAAATCTGTGTTTGCGTGTCTAGAGTCTAGCCTAGTACTGTGGTTCCTCATGGGGCTCCTCCCCGTGGGCGTGGTCATCACCACAGTACCCAAGAATCCACTCAAACACCTCAAAACCATAACACGACCTTTGTGGCGTTCCACTTAAAACTGTTCTCTCTTCAGAGTAGGTTCAATTTACCATCATACGCTGTCTATCGGTCAACCAGGTTGTAACCCACCCACGTTCACACCTAAGCTTCTCATTTTATTCACGAGTCTTCTATGGGACTGTATCAAAGGTTTATTAAAATCCAAGTAAATCACATCGAGCACTCTTCCCTGATCTGATTCTCTATCACCCAAACAAAAAAATAATAATAATCAGAATGCTGCTTCGGATCGAGCAATGCAACTGATTGTAAATAGTTCACTATCCTTTCCTTCAGCAGAGTCTCCATTAATTTTCCCACCACTATTTCCAGCCTCCTCTTTGCTCCCACTCTTCTGAAGCGGGACCACTACAGCTCTTCTCCAATCTTGGGGATTGAACAGATCTAATGTCCACCCGGACATCAGAGACATTACTGTTAGTGAGCACTAAGTTGAGTATCACATCCTCCCTCATGGTTCCATTACCATTTGTTTGAACAGAGCCCTTGCAGGGCATCCACTATCTTTCTACTTCTGGTAGATTCCGCAGAAGGGATTCTCCAGTCTACATCCAGCAGGTTAGAATTTCCAACAATTAACACTTCTCCCTTCTTTCTCACTTTTTGGATGTCTTCGACCAGATCTGTGTTTAGTTCTTCTGTTTGAATTGGAGGCCTGTAAAGCACGCCAGTAACAATGGATGCACCATCATCTTTTTTTTTAGGATGGCTCATAATGCTTCTTCGTTACCCTTCATTACTTGCAGTTCAGTTGCATGAATATTGTTTTTTACATAAAGAGCTACTCCTCCCCCTTTTCTGAACTCTGTCCTCCTTAACAGGTTATAGCCTGGTATGACCGTATTCCAATCATGTCTCCATAACCGATACAACGCCCAAATCTGCCTACACCATTAGGGCCTACAGGTCTGGGATTTTATTGCTCAAACTATGAGCATTTGTAGTCATAGCTTTCCAATTTTTTTTCCCTTGATTTGTTGCACTTCCTAGACACCTTTTCTGCTTTTTTGATCCGATTGATTTTATTTTCTCCTCCCACTCTTTGTATTGCTTGGGGGTGACATTTCAATTTTATTGGCCATCTCCTGTCACCCCCATTCTTTAGTTTAAATGTCTGATAATATATGATCTGAATTTCTCACTTAGCATCCTCCTTCCTGCTACAGACAAATGTGGGCCATCCTTTTCTGAATTAGTGGAGGGGGAAGCAGGGTGCACACTATCCTCCTTCTCTCATATACACACACTCCTTAACACAAATGTTCGTTCTCTCTCTCAAACATTCAAACACAAAGATACAGGCTCTCATACACCTACAAGCCTTCTCTTATATGCTCTCTCTCACACGCAGAAAAAAAGGCTCTCCCACATACTCTTTTGCTCTCTCCCTCATATACAGGCTCTCAATCGCTCACTGGCACTCCTTTCCTCACATAGAACATGTTCTCTCTCCACCGCCCCCCATAAGCTCCCATCACACACAGACTCTCTCCCTCATACATACTTACTGGTGTTCTCTTGCTCACACACATAGGTTTTCTAACACATTCTGGCTCTCTCCCCCACCATATATTCATAGGCTCTCTCACACTCAAAGGTTCTTTCTCCTTCTCCAACACATACAGACTCTACATTCACAAGTTCTCCACACACACACTTACACAGGCTCTCTCAGTTTTGTGTTCTGCTTCAGCACACCACGGCCCGCCTGAGTTTCTTGTTTTGCCGCAGCTGGAGGGGAGGTGCCAGTTGCCTTTACTTGTTCCACTACAGGAGGAAGGAGAAGTATTTGGCGGCCCTACTTCTTTGTTGTGTCACGCTCAAACCGTGTAATTTTCATTAAGTGCATTCACATTCGTTCACTTCACTTTTGTCTGTATTTTCTTGTGACATAGGCACTGGGATCATGGCCCGAAAGCTGAGGAGCCTTGACAATGTACACGCCACTGCTTGTCTCTTCTACGGAGAGCTGCAGGGTGACTCCACGAAAGCATTCCGAGGAACACTGAGAAACTCCAGAGAATAGCCATCTCTTATCACCTTCAGAACGCACTGGTCTGATGTGATCTCGACCCACCTCTGATAAAAAAAAGAGAGAGACAGGCTACTTCCCATTTCCTGTTTCCCATTTGGGGGAGGGGGGGGGGAGGGGGGCACCGCCGCTTGAGACCACGCCCCGTCTTGCCTGCCTGGGATGAAGGACTGAGATCTACCCAAAGGTTGAGCCCTCTGAGAAGCCGTTCCTCTGTAGGGTCGAAAAAGTTTGAAATCCCTAGTATGACCTCTCGTGCCGAAGGATTGCAATGCCTGCTTCTTATCCTCAGGTAACTGAGGAACCTGGACGCACCCCACTTATTGGCCAATTTTTCCAGCTCACTCCCAAACAAGAGTGATCCTTTAAAGGGCAATTTCATCAACTTCCTGAGAGAGAAGTAAACAAGAGCAAGCCACTAGGGAGCAACATAAGCCTATCTGCAAATTCATTGCCATCGCCTCAAAGGCCTGCTTAAAGATAGGAAAATTGAGGCTATCTTGCGCATCCTTCAGTGCCTCTCCCTCTTCTACAGGGATAATTGTCCACTTGATGACTGCACACACAAGTGCATCCACTTTTGGAAAGCGCAACTGCATTCTCGCCACTGGATCCAGGGAGTACAGCCCTTCCAAGGCTTGTCCTCCTTTAAAATTAGCTTTCGGGGTGCCCCATTCAAGATCAATCAATTCTTGAATAGCCTCCATAATGGGGAAAAAATATGAAGCTTTACGCAAAGAAATTAAAATGGAGAAATTACTTACCTGATAATTTCGTTTTCCTTAGTGTAGACAGATGGACTCAGAACCAATGGGTATAGTGTACTCGTGCTAGCAGTTGGAGACGGATCAGATTTCAATCTGACGTCAGCCCCTAGTACATATACCCCTGCAGGAAGTGCAGATCCTCAGTATTCTTCCTTGCAAAGCATTGTGGATATATGTTTGACTGACCGATTGGTTAATGTGATTAACTTGTATAACTTCGTAACTATATAAACGTTATAACTTGATTAGCTGGATTAATTTGAACTGGTCAATTGAGTATAGCTGGAGACCGCCAGGGAGCTCAACCGGAAAGTGTCGACACCCAGCCGGGTGGAGACCTAGGTAAACGAAAAGGAGGCTTACCCTTGAATCATTTGCAATACCATGCGTGACGGCAGCCAAGGGCGGGCTGCTGAGTCCATCTGGCTACACTAAGGAAAACGAAATTATCAGGTAAGTAATTTCTCCATTTCCTAGCGTGTAGCAGATGGACTCAGAACCAATGGGATGTATAAAAGCTACTTCCGAACTGGGTGGGAGGCTGCCTGTTACCCACTCAGTATTGCCCTTGCAAATGCCGTGTCCTCCCGGGCCTGAACATCCAGACGGTAGAATCTGGAGAAGGTATGTATGGAGGACCATGTCGCCGCCCTGCAAATCTCGGCGAGTGACATCATTCTTGTTTCTGCCCAGGATGCTGCCTGGGCTCTGGTCGAATGGGCCTTGATCTGCAGAGGCGGAGGTTTCCCTGCTTCTACGTAGGCTGCCTTGATGACTTCCTTGATCCATCGGGCTATGGTTGCCCGCGAGGCTGCTTCCCCTAGTCTTTTCCCGCTGCGAAGGATGAAAAGGTGGTCCATCTTCCGTATGGGTTCTGACATTTCCAGGTATCTGGAAAGGATTCTGCCAACGTTGAGGTGACGCAGACTACGGGCTTCTTCAGAATTCTTCAGGGCTCCCGCCGACGGGAGCGATATGGTCTGGTTCAGATGGAAGTGGGAGACCACTTTGGGAAGGAATGACGGTACCGTGCGCAGCTGGATGGATCCCGGAGTGAACCTAAGAAAGGGTTCACGGCAAGACGGCGCTTGTAGTTCAGATATGCATCGCGCTGAACAAACTGCCAGCAGGAAGACAATCTTCAGGGTCAGCTGATGGAGTGATAGCCCTCGAAGAGGTCTGAAGGTGGTTCCCGATAGGAAGTCCAAGACAAGGTTGAGATTCCACAGAGGTACCGGCCACTTCAGAGGTGGACGAATGTGTTTGACTCCTTTCAAGAAATGTGACACATCCGGGTGAGAGGCTAGGCTATCGCTCTCGCCCCTGGTGCCGAAGCATGCCAGTGCTGCCACCTGTACCTTGGAGTTGAGGGACAGTCCTTTTTGGAGTCCGCTCTGTAGGAACTCCAACATCACGAGAACATGTCTTGATATCGTGATCTTCGCACCAGGCTTCAAATATTCTCCAGATCCTTATGTATGTTAACGATGTGGAGAACTTGCGTGCTTGGAGGAGGGTGTCTATTACCGCCCCCGAGTATCCGCTCTTCTTCAGGCGAGCCCTCTCAATGGCCAGACCGTAAGAGAGAATTGAGCTGGGTCCTCGTGGAAGATCGGACCCTGTTGTAGCAGGTCCCTGAGATGGGGCAGGGGTAAAGGGTTCCCTGCCAGCAGTCTTCTCATGTCTGCGTACCACGGTCTTCTTGGCCAATCTGGGGCCACCAGAAGAACTAGTCCCTTGTGTAGCTGTATCTTGTGAATGATTGCGCCCAAGAGGGGCCACGGCGGGAAGGTGTATAGTAGGGTCCCCCGTGGCCAGGCCTGCACCAGGGCATCGATCCCTTGGGATTGTAGATCCCGCTTGTGGCTGAAATATCTGGGTACTTGGGCGTTGGTTCTGTTCGCCAGAAGGTCCATTTCCGGTGTTCCCCACCGATTTACTATCATCCGGAAGGCTGCGGGAGACAGCTTCCATTCTCCTGGGTCTAGACTTTCTCTGCTGAGGAAGTCCGCCATGATGTTGTCCTTCCCGGCGATGTGGGCGGCGGAGATCTCCTGTAGATTTGCTTACGCCCATGCCATCAGTGGGTTTATCTCCAGTGACACCTGTTGGCTTCTGGTTCCCCCTTGTCTGTTTATGTAGGCAACCGGTGTGGCGTTGTCGGACATCACCCTGACCACTTTGCCTCAGAGTCTTTGGGCGAACCGCAGGCAGGCGAGTCTGACTGCCCGCGCTTCTAAGCGATTGATGTTCCATCCTGCCTCTTTTGTGTTCCACTGCCCTTGGGCGGTTAATTCCTCGCAGTGGGCTCCCCATCCCTGTAGGCTGGCATCTGTAGTTAGCAGAGTCCAGGTTGGGGATGATAGTCTTGAGCCTCTGTTCATGTGGCTGGGCTGCAGCCACCAGTGTAGTTTGGTCCGAACTATGCCCGGGAGGGCTAAGCATACGGTGTAGTTGTGTGACCGTGGGTTCCAACGGGACAGCAGTGAGTGTTGTACAGGCCTCATGTGGGCCCTCGCCCAGGGGACCACTTCCAGTGTGGATGCCATCAGCCCTAGGGCCTGAAGGTAATCCCATGCTGTGGGGCGAGGGTCGCTCATCAAGGATTGCAACTGGTTCCACAGTTTTGACCTCCTTGTGGGAGTCAGGCTGACTTTGTCTTCCTTGGTGTCAAAGTGGACCCCCAGTTACTCCAACGATTGTGAGGGCTGCAGGGAACTCTTGTTCGTGTTGACCACCCATCCGAGGCTCTCCAGTAGAGACTTGACTCTGTTGGTTGATTGGATGCTTTCCTCTGGTGACTTTGCCCTGATCAGCCAGTCGTCCAAGTAAGGATGTACGAGGACTCCTTCCTTCCGCAGTATTGCCGCCACTACCACTATCACCTTGGTGAATGTCCATGGTGCTGTGGCTAGCCCGAAGGGTAGGGCCCGGAACTGGTAGTGATGGCCCAGGATCTTGAAACGTAGGTAACGCTGGTGTTCCTGATGAATTGGGATGTGCAGGTACGCCTCTGACAGGTCCAGGGAGGTGAGGAACTCTCCCAGCTGTATTGCCTTTATTATGGATCTCAGGGTTTCCATGCGGAAGCAGGGGACCTTCAGGTATTGGTTTATGGATTTGAGGTCCAGGATTGGTCGGAAAGTTCCCTCTTTCTTGGGAACGAGAAAATATATGGAATAATGACCAGAGTTTATCTCCTGAGGAGGTACCGGAGTTATGGCCTCAAGGTTCAGTAGCCTGGCCAGTGTAACTTCCACTGCCGCCTTTTTGGTGGGGTTGTGGCAGGGGGACTCCACAAACTTGTCCGGGGGGGTGCGTATGAAGTCCAGGTAGTACCCTTCCCGGTTGATGGCTAGAACCCACTTGTCCGAAGTTATCTCGACCCACCTTTGGTAGAATAGGGCCAGTCTGCCCCCTATGGCTTCCCTTGGATGGGTCGGCTGATTCTCATTGCGGAGCGCGGCCGGGTCCTGAGCCCAAGCTGTTTCCCCTCTTGTTGTGCTTGTTCTGAAAGGACTGGTTCCTGCCCGGAGGGCGGGGTGCCTGGTAGCTGCTCCTGTATGGGTTGAAGCGCTGCGAGCTTCTGCCCCTGGAGGCCCTGGAAGGTTGTCGCTGGGCTCTCCTTGACTTGTCTTCCGAAAGGCGCGGTACTGGGTATTCGCCCCATTTGCCCGCCATCTTTTCTAAATCGCTGCCGAACAGAAGTGTTCCTTTGAAGGGCCATCCTTGTGAGGCGTGTTTTGGAAGATGGGTCGGCCGACCAGCTTCTGAGCCAGAGCTGTCTCCTGGCCACCACCGCCGATGATACTCCTCTGGCCGCTGTGCGTACGAGGTCTGAGGCTGCGTCCGTTAAAAAGGATAGCGCCGGGTCCAGGATATCTCCCGGAGTGCCGTTCCTGGCCTGGGAGAAGCAGGCACGTGTCACCACGGTGCAGCAGGCCGCAATCTGAAGAGACATAGCGGCCACGTCAAATGACTGTTTAAGCATGGCTTCTAGCCGCCGGTCATGCGTGTCCTTGAGTGCTGCTCCTCCCTCTACCGGAATGGTGGTGCGCTTGGAGACTGTGCAGACCATGGCATCCACTCTAGGGCAAGCGAGCATGTCTTTGGTTGCTGGATCCAGGGGGTACAAGCTGGCCAAGGCCCGCCCCCCTTTAAAGGCAGATTCTGGGGTGTTCCATTCCAGGTCAATTAGCTGTTGAGCGGCTCGCAAGAGCGGGAAATGACGGGAGGTCTGTCGAAGGCCTTCCAGAAATGGGTTCTCCTTGGGATCCCCCTGGGTTTCTGAATCCGGAATCGCCAGTTCCGCCAGGCATTGGGAGACCAGATCCGGGAGCTCCTCCCTTGTGAAGAACCGTCTCATGGTTCGGTGGGGATCTGTCCCCGGGGGAAGTTCTCCTTCTTCTAGGGCTTCGACTTCTTCTTCTGAGATGTCCGCACCCCCGAAGGTGGGACTGCTTGGCGGTAAAAGCCTATGCCTAGGTCTTGAGGGGCCTGGAGCATAGGGATCCTCCTGCGACATATGTGGTTGGTCCGCCCAGGTATCTGTTTGCATTCGGACAAAGGCGTGAATCCCCTTGAAGAGTTCCACCCAAGAAATAGACGAGGGGTCCACATTGAGTGGCGTTGCTTCCCTGGGAGCCTCCGGCTGAGGGGAGAGTCCCGCTGGGGGTTGCTAGCTCCAGGGAGCCCCCTGAAGAGCTAGTCCCCGGTCCTGGGCGAGACTGAGCCTGTGGTGGATCTCCCAGGGCCTCCTCGCATTGGGCGCGAAAAAGGCATCGGCTTCCTGGCTCTGGGCGGCCCTGAGGTGGCATGTTGAGCAGAGGCCTAGGGATTTTACTTCCGTTATTGGAGGTGTCGAGGTTGCCTGCGCGTAAATGTTTCGCTCCGGAGCGCCTGGCCGCGTGCGCGCGTATATGTGCGCTTAGCCGGGGTTTGTGCGCGTATCTGAGTGCTTAACCCGGGATGTGTGCGTTGGTAGTCGAGTGCGCGTAGTCCGTGCGACCGGGACTTGCGCGCGCCACTTATGCGTCCAAGGGTTCTTGTGCGTATAACTTACACGCAGAAGCAGGTTTGTGCGCACAGGTAAATTTTGTGCGCTCGGCCGGGCGGCGATGTGAACGGCGAGAATAAGGCCAAGATGGTGACGGCGACCATGCGGGCAAGATGGCGACTACCTCAGAGGGTCTTCCACATGGGAAGCCCTTGGAAATGCCGGGGTCTGGCCCTGCTAGGGCGAATCAACGCGGTGGCGCTGGCTTCGGCCGATGGCCTGTGCTCGTCCTCAATCCTCGAAGACTGGCACAAGTAAAGATTTCTACCTTACCTTCGGTGCTTCCCGGTCTCGACACGGGCAGTCTCCGGCTGCGGGGGGAGAGGGCAACTACCTTCACCGCCGCTTTTGAGGGTGCACCTGCTGCCTCTCAGCCACGCCCAAACTCCTCTCACTCGGGGGCTGTAAGTCCTCGCCGCAATTCGGCCGCTGGACCAAAGCTACCTCTATGCCGCGCCCGATCCTTCGGGGGCGAGGTCCCGCCGCGATTCGGCCGCCGGACCGAGGCTCACCTCCGAGGGATCACGGAAATCACCTCGGGAATCTCGACTGGGGGAGGGACCCGAGGGTATCACCGCAGGAGAGCGGGGCTCGTCTTCAATAGAATTTTCTTCTTTAAATTTGGTTCCAACGCTCGGAGAGCGTGCAGATAGCTCCTAACTGCTATGGAGACGGAAAAATACTGAGGATCTACACTTCCTGCAGGGGTATATGTACTAGGGGCTGACGTCAGATTGAAATCTGATCCGTCTCCAACTGCTAGCACGAGTACACTATACCTATTGGTTCTGAGTCCATCTGCTACACGCTAGGAAATGGGATTTTTCTTTGGCTCAGACATGGAATCATCACACGGCGCCCCAGCATCTTCAATGTCTGGGAAATCAGAGCCGGGAACTCATCTCTATGAAAGAAAAGCAACACTGTTCTATGTGGCTCCAATCCCAAAAGGAATTTCCCCATCCTCCAGGGAGTAAGGATCGGCTTCATCATCCATGCCATCCGGGTCCCTATCAGCGTGACCCGCAGCAGGTCTAAATGCACTTCAATGCTTACTCGCAGCACCAAGCATGCGGGAATCCCAGAAGAAAGGAATAATTCCATCCACGATAAAGCAGAAGAATCCATACCAAAGCCAGGGGGTGTCTGTTCTACACCCACTGAGCTACCTTCCCCCGCTGATGAACCAGTTAGGGGAGCCCTAAAACTAAGTGAATCCTTTGGCAGTTCCCTCTCCTTTTCTATTCCCACATCATGCTGGGAAGGACCAGGCTTAGCAAAATTAGTCAGACAATTCTCCTTGAGCATCCAAGCAGCGCAGACACAAGTTAGAGGGGATGCCAGGCTGTGCTGCTCGAATACTGCAAGTAGCACAAAGAGTAAGGCACTTAGGCTTCTTTGCTACCACTATCAGTATGCTCCGAAAAGAGTCAGATAACTGTGCGCCCAGCTGTGCTCGTAATAAGCGATTACTAAGGATGCCCAAAAAATTGTACCCAATATGTGGTTCAGGTAGGCGCCCACCTGAGCACCCACCCAAGCGCAAACGTGAACCAACATCAGACACTGTTTCGTGGCAGCCTTGTGCGCAGAAAAGCATGTGGAATGCCACCGCGGCCTATCATACAGCGACCAAGCAAAGCCCAAGAGCGGAGCCTAGACAAAAAGGAGTCTCCAAAAGTCAGTCTCCGGCTGTGAGGAGAGATAGCAAAAGCCTTCACCACCATGCTCGGCTTCCTGCACCTGCTAGCTGCTCAGCTGTTTTTCTCTCTATAGCTAAATTCCACACCGGAAAACCAACTATCGGACCGAGGCACTCATCTGAAGAAGGGATCTTCAGATTTCACCTCAGGAAAACTCGACTGAGGGAGGGACCATAAGGTAACACCACAGGAGAGCAGGGCACATTAGCTTCCTCCTTTTCTCCTTCTATAAATTTTTTTAATTTTTTTAAGCAATCCCCAAATAAGGAGATGCATGGCCACCATCTGCTGGCAACTGAGAATACTGGCAGGCTGTGGGTGCAGTTTTGCTCCACCTCCGTCTGCTGGTAGAGATGCATAATCCACTGGGGTGATTAACCTGCCTGAATGCTAAGAAATAGAAGCTTCTACACTTTTAAGAAGCAAAGTTGTCTCCTGTTACTGTAAGGTGCTGAGAGCAGAACTCAGGTGCTAGCCTGGACCCAAGCATCAGACAGTGGTGATTTTCTATGACACACCTGATCAGGTCTAAAGGGTACACTCATTGGAAAACACTGCTCTGAGGCATGACTGCAAAACTCCTGCTTGGAATCCCAAAGGGACTGAACTGGTAAGAGTGGGTTCAGTCCTGAAATCATCTTCATTAGCTAGTTAGTAAACCACTCGCAGAAACGGAAGCTGTGAACACCTTCTCTCCCATATCAGTGACTTTTAGTAAGCAAGCCAATGAAATGTACTAGCTTTATTTGGCGTGTGGGGATACAGATACAAGACAGTGAGACTGAATTCCTTTCTTGAATTTGTAATTTTATTTATTTATTTTTATATGCAGACATTCTTGTATAATATACAAATCATACCGGTTTACATTAAAACAGGAGATGCAGGAAAAAAAGTTACCTTTATCAAATACATTTAAACATTAATAACAATGAAAATTGTTAACAAGGGATAACAACCTTGAAAAAAGAGAAAGGTAAACAAAAGTGGAAGAAACACAAAAGTTAAAAAGAAAAAAAACGAAAAAAGGTAGCACTAAGGGTTGCACGAAGGGTTGCACAAAGGGGAGTGCCCCTTTGTCGCGCCCCTTCGGCGCACGACGCCAGGTGGAATGGCGCCGTTTACCGGCTCGACGCTGGGCTGGATGACATCACAAGGGGGCGGGTCTCATGTTCACTGTTTTTCTTCATAGCGATCTCCATTCACATTTTAAAGCTGATTTTTTAGCTTTTCTCTTCAGTGAAGCATCTCAAAAGTGCCCGGTGCTGGTGTTAAAGATCTACTCATTTTGCTCTTAATATTTGACTGTATTAGTTATATTAAACTGCTTTGCATGTCAATAAGTAAAAGCTATTTTAGGAATATTAGATTCTATTAAAATAAAGGGGGAGGCACTACAGATTAGGGAGATTTTATATGTGGAAGGTGTAGTCACTCACAGGTGAATTACCTACATTCCTACTAGTGCACAATACCTAAAGGCGCAGAGCCCTGGAGATAATTCCTCATTCCTCCCCCACCCTAAACTGAAAATAACTTTGGGGGGGGGGGGGGGGTTACTATCCCTAGATTTTTGTGTCTGCAGCCTAGCAGCAGGAGATACTCTAGGCTGCAGTAGTGCCTCCTGATCTCTGCCAGCAGGCACCAGAAAAAAATTGTCACCAGGACTCTTCCATTCTTGCTTGCACATGCCCCCCCCCCCCCCCGGTTTATTTACTCCTTGCCTCCCCACTTAGTTGATCCACAACTGTGTGCAGATGTTGCTCTCAAAGACAGATCTGGCCCTGAAAGCTAAATGTACTACATATGATATCGTTTAAAGGACCAACTTACAAAGGCTCCATTTTTCTCTGAAGCCAATATGACTACTAGAACTTTGAATGAGCAATGGAAGTTTCACATTTTAAAAAAATTTTCTATTCCAATCTCCTCTACACTAAAGCTCCATGTGGAGAAGTTTTCACATGATTACTGGAAAGGGTAGCGCCAGTACTGAAAATTATGAATAAAAAGCAAAACAATGGAGAATCTGCATAATTAGCTTGTTGCCACATAATAGACAACCTGCCACAGAATCAATATTCCTGAAGCTTTCCCATTTCTTAAATAAAACTTGCTACGGTGTATGTCTGACTTCAGTTTCAATGCTCTCAGTTCCTGCGCCAATCCCACCCCTTGCAAATAGCCTTCAGGGAGCTCTCTCTTTTGTTGTTCCCCATGCTCCTTATCTCCTGTCCTGAAGTGAAAAGGAATTTGGGGGGGGGGGGGGGATTTGAAGTTGGAATGGATATAGAAAGAAGTCAGAATGTTTGATCCCTCAAAGATGTATCTGGTTTATGGTTAACCACAATGACCTGGATGTGTTTTTTGGAAGTCTACAACTGCTGGTGTCCCACCGCTGGCAGAGAGGACATTAATTTCAATTGGTATAAGCCTCAATGACTGGCACTACTGCTGACAAGCTTCAAACTTATGTTAATTCAACCCCTTTTTGTCTCTGTTACCATCTGTCCAATATATGCACATATATTTTATGTGCAATTAACAAGAAATCAATGAGACAAACCAATGCGATAATGCTATATCAGGGTACAAATTATATCGCAATGAGAGGCAGGATCAACTTAGTGGAGGTGTGGCACTTTATGTCAAACAAGAGACTAAATGCTCAGTAAAATCTAGAAGGGTAAAAATCTTGTGTGTGTTGGGTAAGAGTATAGTGATAGAAGAATACTACCATCCATCAAGCCAAAATGATCAGATGGATGCTAAGAGAAATCAGGGAAGCTAGCCAATTTGGTAGTGCAGTAATAATGGGAGATTTCAATTACCTCAATACTGACTGGGTAAATGTATCATCAGGACATGCTTAGTGGAACACAGGATTTGGTGAGAGAGGTAAGCCAATCAAGCCAATTAAGAAAGAACCTTGACCCCTTAAATCTTAGCAACTACAGACCAGTCTCCAACTTACCCCTAATAGCCAAACTAATCAAAAAATCAGTTCAAAAACAACTAACCACCTTGAAAATAACATACTATATCCAGCACATCATGGATTCCGCAAACACTACAGTACAGAAACATTGCTATTAGCTCTATCAGACAATATCTTAAGAGGATTCGATACAGGAACAACTACATTCTGGTTCTATTAGATCTCTCTGCAGCATTTGACACTGTAAATCACAGAATACTAATCAATAGACTGAAAGAAATAGGACTCACTAACAAAACACTAAAATGGTTCGAGTCATACTTAAACAATAGATGTTTTCAGGTACAAATCAAAAATGCACTTTCAGACAAAGTCAAACTGCTAACTGGTGTCCCACAGGGATCAGCCCTATCTGCAACACTCTAACATCTACCTCCTCCCAGTATGTCACTTACTAGCAGAACTGGGAATCGTACATTACATTTATGCAGATGATATACAATTACTGTTACCCATTCCAAACACCATTGAAGAAACAATGAAACTAGCCACTATGTACCTAGAAATAATCAAACAGCTCCTAAACAGATGGAATTGGTTATAAACATTGACAAAACTGAATTCTTACATCTTGAACGTAAAAACACTCACCACACACAACATTCACAATCAAAAATATTCAAACCACCGAGTTAGCAACAAAAGTTAGGAATCTAGAAGTAATAATTGACCCTGAGCTAAACATGAAACACATCTCACAGAAAATAAAAGAAGGTTATGCAAAACTAATGATCCTAAGAAGACTAAAACATCTATTAACGATTAACAATTTTCGCACAGTTCTACAAGCAATGATATTCACTAGCACAGATTATTGTAACTCCCTGCTGTTAGGACTACCTCAATCTACAATTCGGCCTCTGCAAATATTGCAAAATTCCGCTGCCAGAGTTTTGACAGGCAAAAAAATGAGTGACCATATTACAGGAACACTTGCTGAACTCCACTGGCTTCCAATTGAACAAAGAATACAATATAAAGTACTTTGTATAATCCATAAACTAATCCACGATGATAAAGCCAACTGGCTTAACACGGCACTGCGCGTGCATGTACCACAAAGAAACCTGAGATCTGCAAATAAAGCTCTACTAACTGTCCCCTCTGTCAAATCAGCACATCTCATGCAAGTAAGGGAAAGAGCACCGTCACTGGCTGGTCCTGTACTCTGGAATACCATGCCACTCGAAATAAGACTACAGACAAATCTGAAATTATTCAAAACTAATCTGAAAACCTGGCTTTTTAAACAAGCATTTTATAAAGATAAAGAAAAGGAGAAAAATAGTTGAGCGATAAGGATGCACCAAGCTAGAAGTTTTTAGTAACCTACATAAGCATATTAATGTTAAAATCAAACTGCCTAATTTGTTCCTAACAATCAGGTTTAATTTACACACCTAGTTTATTATTTTACATTGTTACCGTACTATGATGGCACACGAGTTATTTGTAATCTATACCACCCATATTTTTCTTTATCGTGCCCTTCTGTAAACCGTTGTGATGGTATTTAACTTAACGACAGTATAGAAAATTTTTTAAATAAATAAGAGTGGTGGGGCCACTTGGCAATAGTGATCATAATGATCAAATTTGAACTAATGATGAGAAGGGGGACAATATATAAATCTACATCTCTAACACTAAATTTTCAAAAGGGAAACTGATAAAATGAGGAATATAGAAAAGACTGAAAGGTACAGCTGCAAAGGTTAAAAGTATACAACAGGCATGGACACTGAATTTTTAAACAATCTTAAAAGCACAGTCCAGATGAATTCCACGCATTAAGAAATGTGGAAGGAAGGCAAAATGATTACCAGTATTGTTAAAAGGTGAGATGAAAGAGACTCATTAAAAAAAAAAAAAAAAAAATCCTTCAAAAATTGGAAGAAGTATCCATCTGAAGAAAATAGGAAAAAGCATAAGCATTGTCAAGTTAAGTATAAAACATTGATAAACCAGGCTAAGAGAGAATTTGAAATAAAGTTGGCCAAAGAGGCAAAAACTCAAAATAAAAACTTTTGTAAATATATCCAAAGCAGGAAACCTGCAAGGGAGCCAACTAGACTATTAGATCACAGAGGGGTTTAAAGGGGCTCTTAGGGAAGATATGCCATTGCAGAAAGACAAAATGAATTCTTTGTCTCTATGTTTTATTAATGAGCATGTTGGGGTGATTTTCAAGGGTGATGAGTCAGATGAACTGAACCAAATCACTGTAAACCTAAAAGATGTAGTAGGCCAGATTGACAAAACTAAAGAGTAGCAAATCACCTGGACCAGATTGTATGCACCCCAGGGTTCTGAAGAAACTAAAAAAAACAAAAAAAATGCAATTTCAGATCTATTAGTTAAAATTTGCAACCTATCATTAAAATCATCCATTGTACCTGAAGACTGGAGAGTGGCCAATGTAACCCAAATATTTAAAAAGGTCTCCAAGCGTGATCCGGGAAACTACAGACCAGTGAGAGCCTGACTTCAATACTGGAAACTATTCTAAAGATCAAAAATTACAGAGCATACTTAAAGTCATAGTTTAATAGAACATAGCATGGATTTACCCAAGGGAAGTCTTGCCTCACAAATCTGCTTCATTTTTTTTTTAAGGGATTAATAAACGTGGATAAAGGCGAACCAGTTGATACAGTGTATTTAGATTTCAGTAGGCGCCTGACAAAGTCCCTCATGAAAGGCTTCTTTCTAAGAAAAGTAAAAAGTCATGGAATAGGAGACGTCCCTTCATGGATTACAAACTGGTTAAAAGACAGGAAATAGAGAGTAGGATTAAATGGTCAATTTTCTCAGTGGAAAAGGATTAAACACAGGAGTGCTTCAGGAATCTGTACTTTGACCGGTGCTTTTCAATATATTTATAAATGATCTGGAAAGAAATACGATGAGTGAAGTAATCAAATTTGCAGATGATACAAAATTATGCAGAGTAGCTAAAATCACAAGTAGATTGTGATAAATTGCAGGAGGACATTGTGATACTGGAAAATTGGGCATCAAAATGGCAGATGAAATTTAATGTGGTCAATTGCAAAGTGTTGCATGCAGGAAAAATAACCCATGCTGTAGTTACACAATGTTAGGTTCCATATTAGGAGCTACCACCCAGGAAAAAGATCTAGGTGTCATAGTGGACAATACATTGAAATTGTTGGCTCAGTGTGCTGCAGCAGTCAAAAAAGACATATAGAATATTACGAATTATTAGGAAAGGAATGGTAAATAAAATGGAAAATGTCATAATGCCTCTGTATCGCTCTATGGTGAGACCACACCCTTGAGTACTGTGTACAATTTAGGTTGCCGCATCTCAAAAAAGATAGTCGCACTCTAAAAGGTACAGAGAAAGGCAACCAAAATGATAAAAGGGGATAGAATGGCTCCCGTATCAGGAAAGGCTAAAGAGGTTAGGCTGTTCAACTTGGAGAAGAAATGGCTGAGGGGGGATATGATCTATAAAATCATGAGAGGTCTAGAAAGGGTAAATGTGAATCAGTTATTTACTCTTTCAGATAATAGAAGGACTAGAGGGCACTCCATGAAGTTAGCATGTAGCACATTAAAATCAGAGAAAATTCTCTCTCCTTCAACGCTCAATTAAACTCTGGAATTTGTTGCAAGAGGATGTGGTTAGTGAGGTTAGCGAAGATGAGTTTAAAAAAGGTTCAGATAATGGACTTCTCCTCCCAAGAACTTAACTGTTATTAATCAAATTGACTTAGGGAAAAAGCCACTGCTATTACTGGCATTAGTAACATGGGTTCTACTTCATGTTTGGGTATATGCCAGGTTCTTGTAACCTAGATTGGCCAGTGTTGAAAACAGGTTGCTGGGCTTGATGGACCCTTGGTCTGACCCAGTATGGCATTTTTTTTATGTTAACTACTGATGCTAAATGCATTTTCAGCAGACATAAGCTTATGTACTCAGAAAGATAAGGACTATGTCAAGAAAACATAAAACAGGATGGTTGCACTGTATTTCAATTCAAATGAAAAAAGTGACATTTCACAGTTAAAAGTTTGTAACATATGTCTGTACTTGATAAATAGTGGATTTTTGTACTTGGTATACTTTGTATTTATATATAGTTTAAACATTGTTTAAAAACAAACATGAAAGGGTTTCAGAAATTGATTCTGTGTAGATAGGTGTGAATCTTCATGCAAAATTATGGAAATCTGCCACAGAATTTGCTATCTCTTGCTGCAAGAAACCGGCATGTCAGACACAGAAGAAGATACCAAAATATTAAAAGGTGTGAAAATATTGGAGGGCATGTTAGCCACAGGGGATATGATTGAGAAAATGTAAAAGGCATTTGCAATTTTCCAGATCTCCTGGCACACATTTCTAATTACCTCTTTATTCAAAGAGGCACAGTCACTTTCTTTTATAACCACTTCTAGTTCACTATACAAATTATAGCTTAAATTTGTTAAAATCCATAATGAACATAATACATACATCACAAATAATATAAATCACAGAGACTAAGTAAGTTTTGAAATCACTCAGTCAAATACAAAGCCAAACCTGTATGTTTGTTTTACAGAAGGACCTTCATAAGCTGGACCCAGACACTTATTAAATTTATTATGAATGGATCATCGCACTTGTAATCATCAGTCGAATATTCAGATAATTTTTTTTGTAAAATGCTTAATGGGGCAGATTTTAAATACTTGCGCGAGCGTAGCCGCGCGTATCTTATAAAATCCGGGGTCGGCGCGCGCAAGGGGGTGCACATTTGTGCAACCTGCGCGCGCCGAGCCCAGCGCGACCTGCCTGTTCCCTCCGAGGCCGCTCCAAAATTGGAGCGGCCTCGGAGGGAACTTTTCTTCGCCCTCCCCCCACCTTCCCCTCCCTAACCCACCCCCCCGGCCCTATCTAAACCCCCCCCCCTAACTTTGCGTGCGTCGCCGGCAGCCCCGCTCCGTCCTCCGGTCCCGGGGGCTGGTCCGGAGGCCTCGACTGCAACTGCTGGACAGACTAGCAAACAAATATGATTAAAAACAGGCAAACCAACAAGAAATACTGAACTGAAGTAAGAATGTAGGTACCCCATTCTAGGGACTGGATGAACACTTACCAGTAATCCCTTATGACCCGGAACCCACAAGACTATTGACAATTATTCAGCAGCTAAAGGCAGGAAGCTGAATCCATCTGTCTATACTAAGGAAAACGAAACTGTCAGGTAAGTAACTTCTCCATTTCCTAGCATATAGGCAGATAGACTCAGGACCAGTGGGACGTACCAAAGCTACTCCCGTACAGGGTGAGAGGCTATCTACGGTCCAGCATGTGCAAAGGTTACATCCTCCCGGGCCTGCACATCTAGATGATATAACCTGGAAAAAAGGTATGCAAGGATGACCACCTCGCAGCTCTGCAGATATCGATGGGAGACAACAATCTAACCTCCGCCCATGATACTGCCTGAGCCCTAGTGGAATGAACCCTAACCTGAACAGGCAACGGCTTTTCAGCATCCACATATGCGGACAAGACCACCTTCTTAATCCAGTGAGCTACTGTAGCCCGCAAAGCTGGGGCGCCCTGATTCCTTCCACCATGGAGGACTAACAGGCAATCCATCTTCTGGAAAGGTTCAGAAACTTTGAGATACCACCCAACAAGTCTCTTGCCATCCAAGGGATGCAGGAGGAGATACATCTCCGCATCCCTGACCTTATCCAGGGACAGCAAGGAAATGGACTGATTCAAATGAAAATCCAAGACCACCTTAGGCAAAAAGGATGGCACAGTTCACAGCTGTAACACCCCTGGAGTTACCCGAAGGAACGGCTCCCAAAAAGCCGCTTGTCAAGTCAAAACCAACGTCCTTTTATGGTCATTTGGGCACAACAGTAACCCTGGACGTCATTTGATGCCCCCAGGAAAAGAACACATACCTCATAAGGATGAATGCTGGACATGGCCCTCAGGCACCGGGGGCATCACCGAAAATCAGATGTGGCCATGTCGGATGAAACAAGAAGGGGCACAAACCAAAAATGCTGACGGCAGAGCATCAATGGCTGGCAGGCACTGATGCCCTGCCGCCAAGGGGGAATCAACCACGAAAGGAAACTTATCAAAAATGCCAAAAACCACGATTAGGAGCACTACAGGAAGGCACAGAGGGAGACCTGGCAACAGAATAGCATGGAAAAAAAACAAACCCCACAAGAAGGAAACATTTTCCACAAGGCCAAAAACACAGTCAAAGTGAGCTCACTAACACCGCGAGGCTTACAGCACCGTAGAAAAAAAGAGACTGGAGAGGGCATGCTCAGTGTGCCTAGTCAAAGTTCTAGAAAATTTGACATAAGTTTACCACATCGGGGCTCCATCTGATGATGTCACCAGAGTGCGAGGACTACCAACCTGCTTGTCCTCGGAGAATTGGTGTCTCTTGGAGTGCGCATCCCTTCTGGGTACCATAGCAGGGGCAGCAACGGAGGTGGTGGTGGGCGAGACATCTCATCCTATCCCTTGCTTCAGGTAGCAGATTGCCATGAGCTGTTCCTAACTGCTGGCATCGCTTATCGATAAAGTAAAGCTCTGCTTCTGTTCTGGGTTGCCAACAATCTGAACTATCTCCCACAGCCTGACATCATCATTAAAGACTGGATCAATGTTGCACGTGTTAGCATCTCAAAGGAGACATTTTGAGCCTAGTCAGGCTGGGGAGGCAGCTCAGAGAGTTGTCACATGGCAGCAGCAAATTTTCTGATGCACCACCAACTTTAGCAGTCACCCTACGCTCTTGGTGGTGGCTCTCTCCACAGTTCCCTATTACCAAATTCCATACATGCAGAGCCAAGACACCCGCATTCTTAAAAGAAGAGACAATGCTACAAACAGTTTGCACCATTGTCACAAAGTGCTGGGCATGCATGTCAGTGGTGTCTCTAGACAGAAGAACTTTCCAAGTAACTCCTGGTCAGTTTCAGCCATCTGGTAGAACTACCAGTAAAATTAGTGAAGAGCATAAATTAAAAAATTGTTCTAGATAGGAGTAGGACAAATCCCAATATAAAACCTACAGTTCACATTCTATAATATCCAGTAACTCCCCCAACAAAGGTTGCAAAGCAGAACAATGACATATCCCCTTACCACACTCCATAAAAACATAATATCCAAATTCTGATATCACCTCAGTAACAGCAAAACAAACTCCCTCCACTACCAGGAACATTGTATAATACAAAATCCTGAAAAATTGTACTTAGAATGAACAGAAAACCTACCATACCATAACACACTAACTGCCAGACTCAAACAATAACAACCTTACCTATGAAAAGGAAACACTGCAAATATTACACCATGCCATAAAACACCAATACACCTCCTACAAACATAAGAAAATGCCATACTGGGTCAGACCAAGGGTCCATCAAGCCCAGCATCCTGTTTCTAACTGTGACCAATCTAGGCCATAAGAACCTGGCAAGTACCAAAAACTAAGCCTCTCCCATGCTACTGAAGCTAGTAAAAGCAGTGGCTATTTTCTAAGTCAACTTAATTAATAGCAGGTAAAGGACTTTTCCTCCAAGAACTTATCCAATCCTTTTTTAAACCCAGCTACACTAACTGCACTAACCACATCCTCTGGCAACAAATTCCAGAGTTTAATTGTGCGTTGAGTAAAAAAGAACTTTCTCCGATTAGTTTTAAATGTGCCACACGCTAACTTCATGGAGTGCCCCCTAGTCTTTCTATTATCCGAAAGAGTAAATAACCGAGTCACCTTTACCCATTCTAGACCTCTTATGATTTTAAACACCTCTATCATATCCCTCCTCAGCCAACTCTTCTCCAAGCTGAACAGCCCTGACCTCTTTAGTCTTTCCTCATAGGGGAGCTATTCCATCCCCTTTATCATTTTGATCGCCCTTCTTGTACCAGCTCCATCGCAAGTATATCTTTTTTGAAATGCGGCAATCAGAACTGTGCACAGTATTTAAGGTGCGGTCTCACCATAGAGCAATACAGAGGCATTATGACATTTTCTCTTTTATTCACCATTCCTTTTCTAATAATTCCCAACCTTCTGTTTGCTTTTTTGACTGCCGCAGCACACTGATCAGACGATTGCAATGTGTATCCACTATGATGCCTAGATCTTTTTCTTGGGTGGTAGCTCCAAATATGGAACCTAACATTGTGTAAGTATAGCATGGATTATTTTTTCCCTATATGCATCACCTTGCACTTATCCACATTTCTTTTATTTATTTTTTTTATTTATTTACTTTTATGTACCGTGTTCGATTTTACATATCACATCGGTTTACATTTAAACAAAATTTGCAGGAACTTATGCGTTACCTTTGTCAAATACATTAAACATTTAAATATGGGGATTGTTAACAAGAGATATAAAAGAACATGGGGAATGGTTAACAGTACGGGATGCACGAAGGGATTAAAATTAAAATTAAAGCACATTAAATTTCATTTGCCATTTGGATGCCCAATTTTCCAGTCTCACAAGGTCTTCCTGCAATTTATCACAATCCGCTTGTGATTTAACTACTCTGAATACTTTTGTATCATTTGCAAATTTGATTACACTCGTCTTATTCCTTTCCAGATCATTTATAAAATATATTGAAAAGCACGGGTCCCAGTACAGATCCCTGAGGCACTCCACTGCCCTCTCCACTTCACTGAAAAAATTGTCCATTTAATCCTACTCTGTTTCCTGTCTTTTAACCAGTTTGTAATCCACGCAAGGACATTGCCACCTATCCCATGACTTTTTACTTTTCCTAAAAGCCTCTCATAAGGAACTCTGTCAAATGCCTTCTGAAAATCCAAATATACTACACTACATCTACTAGTTCACCTATATCTACATGTTTATTAACACCCTTCAAAAAGGTGAAGCAGATTTGTGAGGCAAGACTTGCCTTGGGTAAAGCCATGCTGACTTTGTTCCATTAAACTATGTCTTTCTATATGTTCTATGATTTTGATATTTAGAACATTTTTCCTGGCACTGAAGTCAGGCTAACCGGTCTGTAGTTTCCCAGATCACCCCTGGAGCCCTTTTTAGATATTGGGGTTACATTAGCCACCCTCCAGTCTTCTGGTACAATGGATGATTTTAATGTTAGGTTACAAATTTTTACTAATAGGTCTGAAATTTTATTTTTTAGTTCCTTCAGAACCCTGGGGTGTATACCACTCTTCAGTTTATCAATCAGGCGTACCACATCTTCTAGGTTCACCGTGATTTGGTTCAGTCCCTCTGAATCATTACCCATGAAACCTCTTCTGAACGGGTATCTCCCCAACATCCTCTTCAGTAAACACCAAAGCAAAGAAATTGTTTAATCTTTCCATGATGGCCTTATCTTCTTTATGTGCCCCTTAAACCCCTCGATCATCTAATAGCCTGCGAGGGAGTCAGTTGGACCTTCTGCTTCGGATATATTTTTAAAAAGTTTTTACTGTGAGTGTTTGCCTCTACAGCCAATTTCTTTTCAAATCCCCTCTTAGCCTGTCTTATCAATGTCTTACATTTCACTTGCCAACATTTCTCTTTATTCTATTTTCTTCTGTTGGATCCTTCTTCCAATTTTTGAATGAAGATCTTTTGGCTAAAATAGCCCCTTTCACCTCCCCTTTTAACCATGCCGGTAATCATTTTGCCTTCCTTCCACCTTTCTTAATGTGTGGAATACATCTTGTCCATGCTTCTAGAATATTTTAACAATGTCCACATCTCATGCACACTTTTTACCTTTGTAGCTGCTTTCAATTTTTTTCTATCTTTCTCATTTTATCAAAAAGTTTCCCTTTTGAAAGTTTAGCACTAGAGCAGTGGATTTGCTTACTGTCCCCCCTTCCAGTCATTAATTCAAAATTTGATCATATTATGATAGTTATTGCCAAGCGGCTCCACCACCGTTACCTCTCTCACCAAGTCCTGTGCTCCACTGAGAATTAGATCTAAAATTGCTCCTGTTTCGTCCGTTCCTGAACCAATCGCTCCATAAAACTGTCATTTATTCCATCCAGGAATTTTATCTTTCTAGCATGTCCCGATAATACATTTACCCAGTCAATATTGGGGTAATTGAAATCTCCTATTACTGCACAAACTTAGGCCTGGATTCACCATTCTTTCGCAGAATGGTGAATTCTGCGAAAACGAGGGGCAGGGCGGGCCTGCAAAAGCCCGCAGCCTTCGACCAAGCGACACCATAAAAGATGTAGTTATTCGGCGCGCTACTGCCAACGATAATGTTAGTAACATTGTCGCCGGCAGCGAAAACACCGCCGACTCCGTCCCTCCCCAACTCCTCCCCTCCCCCTAATTTGCATCATATTGCATGCCAAAAGGCTCTTTTTGCATGCGATGTGGCCTTATCACATGTGTTAGGGCCTAGAAAATAACCCCCTTAGATTGTAAGCCCTCTGGGGATAGGGAAATACCTACAGTACCTGAATGTAATCCACTTTGAAGCGCTGAAAAAAAAAGTGTGAAAAGATTATAAATAAATAAATACTGCACTACCAATTTGGTT
The DNA here is from genome assembly GCF_901001135.1 of Rhinatrema bivittatum. NCBI lineage: Eukaryota > Metazoa > Chordata > Amphibia > Gymnophiona > Rhinatrematidae > Rhinatrema > Rhinatrema bivittatum. The sequence continues at coordinate 238,766,192 of NC_042621.1, forward strand.
AGCTTCCCTAATTTGTCTTAGTATTTCACTGTCTGTCTCACCATCTTGGCCAGGTGAATGGGAGTATACTCCTATCCCTATACCCTTCCCCAACACACAAGGGATTTCTACCCATGAAGATTCTATAGTGCATTTAGTCTCATGCAGAATGTTTATCCTGTTGGACTCTATGCTATCCCGGACTTAAAGCGTCACACAGCCTCCCGGATATAATTTGTACCCCGGTATAGCACTGTCCCATTGGTTATCCTCCTTCCACCATGTCCCTGAGATTCCAATTAAGTCTAGGTTATCATTCACTGCTACACATTCTAATTCTCCCATCTTACTTCTTAGACTTTTGGCATTAACATACAAACATTTCAAAGTGTAGTTTTTCTTTGTATTTTCATTCTGCTTTTTAATTGATATGGATAAGTTGGAATTTTTTAGCTCAGGTGAGTTTTTAGTTATAGGCACTTGGACTACTTTTCTTATTACTGGAACTTCACTGTTAGGATGCCCTAATTCCAATGCATCATTAGTATTCTTTGAAGATACCTCCCTCTGAGCCACTGTCGGCTTTCCCCTTTGTTCTAGTTGAAAAGCTGCTCTCTCTCCTTTTTAAAAGGTTAGCGCCAGCAGTCTGGTTCCACCCTGGTTAAGGTGGAGCTCATCCCTTCAGAAAAAAAGACTCCCCCCTTCCCCAAAAGGTTCCCCAGTTCCTTACAAAACTGAATCCCTCTTCCTTGCACCATAGTCTCATCCACGCATTGAGACTCTAGAGCTCTACCTGCCTCTGGATACCTGCGCATGGAACAGGGGGCATGTCTGAGAATGCTACCCTGGAGGCTCTGGATTTAAGCTTTCTACCTAAAGAGCCTAAATTTGTCTTCCAGAACCTGTGTCGTTGGTACCCACATGTACCATGACAGCCGGCTCCTCCCCAGCACTGTCTAAAATACTATCTAGGTGACGCGTGAGGTCTGCCACCTTTGCACTAGATAGGCATAATGCCCACCAGCCACCCGGCTGTCTACATTCCTAATAATCGAATCACCAACTATGATGGCCGACCTAATCCTTTCCTCCTGGGCAGTAGCCCTTGGAGACACATCCTCGGTGCGAAATGATAATGCACCACCTGGAGAGCAGGTCCTTGCTACAGGATCCTTTCCTGCTGCACCAGGTTGATGCTCTTCCTCCAAGGCAGCACAAGGGCTGCCAGTCTGAAGTTGGGACTTGGCTACTATGTCCCTGAAGGTCTCATCTATATATCTCTGTCTGCCTCAGCTCCTCCAGAGATCAGACTCGTTCTCTGAGAGACAGGATCTCTTTGCATCATAGAAACATAGAAACATAGAAATGACGGCAGAAGAAGACCAAATGGCCCATCCAGTCTGCCCAGCAAGCTTCCCTCATTTCTTCTCCCATACTTATCTGTTTCTCTTAGCTCTTGGTTCTAATTCCCTTCCACCCCCGCCATTAATGTAGAGAGCGGTGGAGGAGCTGCATCCAAGTGAAATATCTAGCTTGATTAGTTAGAGGTAGTAGGAGTAGTAACCACCGCAATAAGCAAGCTACACCCATGCTTATTTGTTTTTACCCAGATTATGTTATACAGCCCTTATTGGTTGTTTATCTTCTCCCCTGCTGTTGAAGCAGAGAGCTATGCTGGATATGCATCGAAAGTGAAGTATCAGGCACATTTGGTTTGGGGTAGTAACCGCCGTGACAAGCCAGCTACTCCCCGCTTTGTGAGTGTGAATCCTTTTTTCTTCTCCCCTGCCGTTGAAGTTATGCTGGATATGCGTGAAGTATCAGTTTTTCTTTTCCCCTGCCGTTGAAGCAGAGAGCTATGCTGGAAATTCGTGATGTATCAGTCTTTCTCCGATGCCGTTGAAGTAGAGAGCCATGCTGGATATGCGTCGAGAGTGAAGTATCAGGTACATTTGGTTTGGGGTAGTAACCGCCGTAACAAGCCAGCTACTCCCGTCATTGTGAGTGCAAATCCTTTTTTCCACATTTCCTCATGCTGTTGAATCTTAGAGTGATGTTGGAGTCACAGTAACCATGTGTATGCACATGTACAACTTCTCTCCAGTGGATAAAAAAAAATCATACATGTGACACTCAATGCAAAAGACTGGGAGGCTCCCCTCTTGCTGGATGCTGCCTTCATCTCAAATTTGTTCAGTTCCTAGTTAAGTTTTAGGGTGCTATGGGAGTAGGAATGTGTCTAATTGGCATCCTTTAAATGTATTAGTGAATTCACTATATGCCCGGTAGCGACCTACAGGGGAATGATCAAACTCTCAATAAGGTGTGGGGAATTCGTGAAGTGAAATTAAAAGGCTGATTTTTTGTTTAGTATACAAACATACTAACTTCTGCTTATTAGCTGCCTTATTGACCAATAAAAGCACAAAACACACTAAATAATATGCCCCAAATAAAATTTCCTAAGCAAAAACTTACCGATTCCTTTCAGTCACCAGCAAGGTGATCCTCTCCTCTCAGTGCTCCCACAGAATAAATTAAGCTGCTACAAGATCCCTATTTAGAAATTATATGCTAGCAGAATACCTCACCTAAGTTATACATGCAGAACACAGATAGATGCTCTCCAAATACAGAATATAAATACAAATGTGCAGACAAAAACTGAACTGGAAATTGCAAGAAACCAGACTCCATATGCATTGGAACAGTGGAAAAATAGAAACCTTGCCATTCCTCATAAAACATCAAATAATACATTCAAGAAATATAAAATATCAATAATAGATAAATTATAAGCATTATAAAACAATTACTGACACAAATGGAACTTGTAATTAACATTGATAAAACAGAATTCCTACACCTAGAAGGAAAAAATTCTGAAATCAGTCAAACCTCAATATTACTCAAAGACAACCAAAGAATTGAACTAGCGGGGAAAGTACGTAACCTGGGGATAATAATAGACCCTGAAATCAATCTGAAACACATATCACTAAAATTAAAGGAAGGTTATGCAAAACTCATGGTACTAAGAAAACTTAAGAACATAAGAACATAAGAAAATGCCATACTGGGTCAGACCAAGGGTCCATCAAGCCCAGCATCCTGTTTCCAACAGTGGCCAATCCAGGCCATAAGAACCTGGCAAGTACCCAAAAACTAAGTCTATTCCATGTAACCATTGCTAATGGCAGTGGCTATTCTCTAAGTGAACTTAATAGCAGGTAATGGACTTCTCCTCCAAGAACTTATCCAATCCTTTTTTAAACACAGCTATACTAACTGCACGAACCACATCCTCTGAGTAAAAAAGAACTTTCTCCGATTAGTTTTAAATGTGCCACATGCTAACTTCATGGAGTGCCCCCTAGTCTTTCTACTATCCGAAAGAGTAAATAACCGATTCACATCTACCCGTTCTAGACCTCTCATGATTTTAAACACCTCTATCATATCCCCCCTCAGTCGTCTCTTCTCCAAGCTGAAAAGTCCTAACCTCTTTAGTCTTTCCTCATAGGGGAGTTGTTCCATTCCCCTTATCATTTTGGTAGCCCTTCTCTGTACCTTCTCCATCGCAATTATATCTTTTTTGAGATGCGGCGACCAGAATTGTACACAGTATTCAAGGTGCGGTCTCACCATGGAGCGATACAGAGGCATTATGACTTTTTCCGTTTTATTCATCATTCCTTTTCTAATAATTCCCAACATTCTGTTTGCTTTTTTGACTGCCGCAGCACACTGCACCGACGATTTCAATGTGTTATCCACTATGACACCTAGATCTCTTTCTTGGGTTGTAGCACCTAATATGGAACCCAACATTGTGTAATTATAGCATGGGTTATTTTTCCCTATATGCATCACCTTGCAGTTATCCACATTAAATTTCATCTGCCATTTGGATGCCCAATTTTCTAGTCTCGCAAGGTCTTCCTGCAATTTATCACAATCTGCTTGTGATTTAACTACTCTGAACAATTTTGTGTCATCTGCAAATTTGATTATCTCACTTGTCGTATTTCTTTCCAGATCATTTATAAATATATTGAACAGTAAGGGTCCCAATACAGATCCCTGAGGCACTCCACTGTCCACTCCCTTCCACTGAGAAAATTGCCCATTCAGTCCTACTCTCTGTTTCCTGTCTTTTAGCCAGTTTGCAATCCACGAAAGGACATCGCCACCTATCCCATGACTTTTTACTTTTCCTAGAAGCCTCTCATGAGGAACTTTGTCAAACGCCTTCTGAAAATCCAAGTATACTATATCTACCGGTTCACCTTTATCCACATGTTTATTAACTCCTTCAAAAAAGTGAAGCAGATTTGTGAGGCAAGACTTGCCCTGGGTAAAGCCATGCTGACTTTGTTCCATTAAACCATGTCTTTCTATATGTTCTGTGATTTTGATGTTTAGAACACTTTCCACTATTTTTCCTGGCACTGAAGTCAGGCTAACCGGTCTGTAGTTTCCCGGATCGCCCCTGGAGCCACTACTAACTCAAAAGGACTTCCGAACAATACTACAGGCACTAATTTTCTCCAGTACAGATTACTGCAATGCCCTTATGTTAGGACTACCTAATACAACATTAAGACCACAGCAGCTAGAATACTAACCGGAAAAAGAAGGAGGGACCATATAACTGAAACCCTAGCAGAGTTACATTGGCTACCAATTGAGCACAGAATTAAATACAAAACCTTATGTATCATTCACAAACTAATTTATGATGAGAAATCAGTTTGGTTAAGCACAGCATTACGGTACACACTCCACAAAGGAACCTCCGATCAGCAAATAAAGCACTCCTAACCATTCCATCTGTTAAAACAGCAAGACTGACCCAAGTGAGAGAAAGGGCCCTATCACTAGCAGGACCCATAATCTGGAACACAATTCCTCCAGAGATCAGGCTACAAAGTGATCTCAAGACATTCAAGAAAAACATAAAAACATGGCTTTTTAAACAAGCATTTTACAAAGAGACAGGAGAATAGAGAGAAATTATTTGGGAAAAGACAGAAAGGCACCGACACACAGTCCTTAAGACTGTACAGTAGATTAGTCTATGATTTCTACACCACAATAAAGCATAACTATAACACTATGTGTGATAAAACTACCGGTGTAAGTACCTTGGTACAATTGGTCATGAACTACCTCGCTAAATGACTATGTCTAATGATATATTGTAACCAAAACTTTGACGGCACCTGTTAGAATGTACTATAGTACACTTTTACCTACATTAAATATGTGCCTACATGTAAACCGTTGCGATGGTATTTAACTTAGCAACGGTATAGAAAAGTTTTTAAATAAATATACTGATAAAATAATATTTCAAAACAACTGACACATACCACATCCAATAATTTAAAAAACATTTAAAATTTCCCAAACAATAAAATATTTCAAAACATCAGATATCAAATAGCCAACAATAAAACTAAAAAGATTTTAAAATTACGCATTCTCCATACCTAGGATCTTTTGATTTCTAGTCACCCTGGGGTAGGGAAAAAGATGCAAACTTTCTCCTCTCATCACACAGGGGCATCACACAGAGAGAGGGCATGTGTGTGTTCTCACACACACATGCCCTCTCTCTCATACACACGTTCTCTGTAACTCTCTATGGTGAGACCATACCTTGAATACGGTGTGCAATTCTGGTCACATCTCAAAATAAATAAATAAATTATATATAAAAAAAAATTTTGAGAGAATGAACGTGCCCATGTGTGTGTGATAAGAGGAGAAAATTTGTGCATCTTTCTCCCCACCCCAGGGTGACTGGAAATCAAAAGTTCCTAGGTATGGAGAGTGATTAATTTTTAAATCCTTTTTAGTTTTATGGTTTACTATTTGATATCTGATGTTTTGAAATATTTTATTGTTGATAGGGAAAGTACAGAGAAGGGTGACTAAAATGAGAGGGCATGGAACGGCTCTCCTGTGAGGAAAGGCTAAAGGAGCTTAGAGTTGTTCAGCTTGGAGAAGAGACGGCTGAAGGAGTATAAGATAGAAGTCTACAAAATCATGAAAGGGCTTGAATGGGAAAATGTGAATTAGTTATTTACTCTTTCGGATAATACAAGGTGAACCATGGAGTTAACAAATAGCACATTTAAAATAAATCAGAGAAATTTCTTTTCACTCAATGCACAATTAAGCTCTGGAATTCACTGCCAGAGGATGTGACTAAGGCAGTTAGTGTAGTTGGGTTAAAAAAAAAAAGTTTGGATAAGTTCCTGGAGGAGAAGTCCATAAACTTGCTATAGGGAATAGCCACTGCATGTTGCTGGCATTAGTAGCATGGGATCTATTTAACGTATGGGTACTTGCGACTTGGATTGGTCACTGTTGGCAAAAAAAGACACTAGGCTTGATGAACCCTTATGTTCATACATAATAAAGGAGCACTAGGCTGTGTGCACAGTTTTACCTACAATTGTGCATGCAGGCTTTACTCTATTACTCTGCATGCAGCAAGGAGATTTGTTTAAAAAATTGCACACAAACCAGTTTAAAAATATGTGCATCAATTAGCACTGCAATCTTCACTGGCCATGTGACACAATGAAGTTAGTCATACCCATGTTAAGTATATCACTAACTCTTACTTTCTGATGTAGAGATTTATGTAAGCTTAACTCATGGTTTCTTATTGCTAGAAATTTAACTCCTGGTCAGAAATTAAATAAAGTTACTTGGGGTGTTAGTCTATAGGTCTGAACCCAATAGTTTATGCACATAAAACAGAAGGGGGTCCATATTCAAATGCATTTAGCCAGTTAACTCAAAAGTTACACAATTAAATGAAGATTTAGGCAGTTAACCGGTACAATTTAGCTGGCTAAGTTAGAGGAATTCCAGGGGCATAACTGGAAGGAGTTTGAGTTAGCTGGCTAAGTTATCTAGCTAACTCAGATAAAGTTAAAACGAATAATATAGTCAGCTAAGTCTGATCAAGCCAAAGAGTTGCTCTAAAGTTAGCTGGCTAACTTTAAAGATAATTCTATGTTTATCTGTATTTTTGAAAAATGTTTTTACCACCTACACTCAGTGGAAATAATATTTTAACAATCTCGTCACTGGGTTCAAATAATATATATTAATGGAGTAGGAGGGAGGTTTCATATACTGTGTAGGTGTCCCCGCACCACTACTTAGTGGTTATAATCATCAACCACCCTCCTCCTCCGTGATAATATTTTTTAAGAAACTTTTGTATATTTATGTACACAGGTCCCACTGACCTCAGACTCTTCCGTGGCTTGATGATCAATGAGTTTACTTATAATATAAACATTTGTTTAAAGCTGCAAAGTTAAAAGTCAATTTTTAAGGAGGTCTATAGAGTAAGACCATCACGAGGCAATATACCAGAATCATCAGAGGTATTATCGAGTGAAGAGGTTGGGACCCCAATAAGGTTGGTTTATCCATCATTAATATATTCCCCTGAGGAAAGACTTACGTCCGAAACATGGACGGTTCGTGTCGGGATCATTAGAGGTTGGATACCACTTACCAACACATTCGGGAAGTCAGATTTATACCCTCCTTAAAAATTGACTTTTAACTTTGCAGCTTTAAACAAATGTTTATATTATAAGTAAACTCGTTGATCATCAAGCCACGGAAGAGTCCGAGGTCAGTGGGACCTGTGTACATAAATATCAAAAGTTTCTTAAAAAAATATTATCACGGAGGAGGAGGGTGGTTGATGATTATAACCACTAAGTAGTGGTGCGGGGACACCTACACAGTATATGAAACCTCCCTCCTACTCCATTAATATATATTATTTGAACCCAGTGACGAGATTGTTAAAATATTATTTCCACTGAGTGTAGGTGGTAAAAACATTTTTCAAAAATACAGATAAACATAGAATTATTTTTCAGAATTTAATATTTTCATCAGCAAGAGAGTTTTTTCTCTTGATTCACTTGTTAGATCGCTGAATTTAGTGGTGACATTTTTTGTATAGTTGGTCTGTCATAACTTTAAGATAGCCAGCTATATTCAATGGCACTATTGAATATACCTCCAAAGTTAGCCGGATAAGAGGTTTATCCAGCTAACTTTACTATTTAGATAGTGATTGAATGTTGACCTCAAAGGTGCACAAATACATTTTTCTGCTTATAAAGTATATTTTATGTGCAGAGAAAGAGAAATTTAATCTTACCTGATAATTTTCTCCAAGTCCTACTACACTAGTCCAAATGCATGGGGTTACCACCGCCTACCAGCAGATGGAGACAGAAGATACACCATTTTTTAGAGTATCATCTGGTGTATAGGATGGTGCAGCCTCAAAAAGTAGCCAGTATTCTTATATCAAAGTAATAGAAAATATCAACTGTCCGGCTGCGGGGGAGGGGGGGGGAGATGCCATTTCCTCGGCTTCCTGCACCCACTGCCTTTCAGCTGCTTAACAGCTAAGTCCACGCTGGCTGAAAAACCAGCTACCAGACCAGGCACTCATCTGAGGGACTATAGAAATCACCTCATGAATTCTCAACTGGGGGGGGGGGGGGGGGGGGGGGAAGGGACCTTTTGGTATCACCACAGGAGAGTGGAGCACCTTTATTTTCCTTATTTCTTTTTTCAAATCGAAGCAATCCTCAGTAGGGAGATGCACATCTACCATCTGCTAAAGATGGAGAATACTAGGAGGCTGATGTCACTGCAGGGGTATATATACTTTGACGTCAGTTTTCTCCATCTCCATCTGCTGGTAGAGGTGAATAACCCACTTGTTCTGGATTCATCTGACTGGACACTAAGAAATGAGAAGATATTAGTGCTCCCGTGCAGACCAAGACTCCAAAGACTTCAGCTCCCTTTGATGAACTGGACATGCACTCCTTAGCCTTCAAATGCCAAGGAATGGATCAAAATGGGAAATGTCCTTATGACCTTAGAATTAAGGACTTTGCTATTGAGGCAATTCCAAAGAGCTGAGGTTGAAAGCAGAAACACTTCCCTTGAATACAAAACACAAAGGGATGAAGAGAACCTCTAGAGATCTTCCCAAATGGGAAGAAAGTTACTGAAAGGTGCAGGGAAGAAAAATATTTCTCGTGGCTCTCTGCCAAAGCAATGATTTCCATACAGAAGTTGGGCATCCCAAGACATCTGTCAACCCCCTTCTGATCGATGGAATGCCAAAACAGGAGTACCAACCTAAGCCATGAGCTTCAAGTGATACTGGAACACAGCTACGAAACTGAAACCTCCCGAGAGCAACTTTTATCACCCACACAGAGAATGACACAGGAAAATGCCATGAACTAAGTAATGACAACCTCTAGGCACCACCTGTCTCATACCTTGACCAGAACCCACTGGCCTGATGGAATGAGAATCACTCCCAGTAGGGCTGTTCCAACTGGCTGCTTACCAGAGCTGCTTTGAAGGATTGATTGATTTGGGGGGAGGAGGGGGCAGCCCACCAATCCTTGATGGGCTGGATGAGTAGCTGGAGAAGTCCCTGTATCAACAATTCCTTTTTACAATCGCCCTACGAATGGACTGATCGATACCTGGACAGAGTATTGCTTCCCTGGGCTGACTCTTCTGACATACTCCTGTGCCTTCCAACAGCCACAATAGATTCTATTCTCTGGGAGTCTTGGAATCACTGGAACTCAGCCCTCAAAGACCCTGTCCAAACAATAATCCTATAAAGGGAATACTTACTAAGATGAACCTTAGACTCTGTATCCACTAGTCTGTCTTGCGGGCCATGGCAAATGCCAGGGTATCAATCTGAAGGATAAGCGAGAACAAACCCCCATTTCTAGACTAACATGAAGTTGAAGGAGCTCTCTTCAGAGGCAAACTCTTATTCCTAGCTTTCCAAGGGACTGTCTTCCACCTTGTTCATCTCCATCACTGGCCCCAAGGGGAATCCAATGGAGGCAGCTTCCTAGAAACCAGAAGTACCATTAGCCAGTCTAGGGTGGAACAGCAATTACCCCCTGTGCAGAAGTAGGGCTAGGAAGAATCCGACCAATACGCTCCCAAACCCCTTCTAATTCTGGCTTCAGCAGAAAGCAGACGTTTGTTGTATAATTCAAACAGACCAAAAGTAGTAGACAGAAAATTATTCGCTAATGCCTATGATGCACCAGCCTATGTACCAGGTGATGTAGAAACTGAAAAATGGTATCCCCTCTGGCTGCATCTGCTGGTAGGTAGTGATAACTCCACATATCTGGCCTAGTGTATCAGGATGAAGAATATGCTTTGTACACAAATTTTGTTAAGTGAATAAAACTAGTCTTACGTGCACAAGACACTATTTAGGTGCAGAAAAAACATGCTTTAATGCACATAAATCATTTTATGTATGCTAAGCATATCTGCACACCTTTTCAGGTAGTATGTTTTATTTAAATTCCCAATTCATCAACATACTATTAGCTTACTACATAGGGAGTTTACCCACATAATAAAAATTGAGTTATGAAAATGTGAGCTAAGTTTTAGCCTGCATTTTATTATATTGGTCCTAAGGAGTTAAAAATGCAACTAAATTTAAAAAAAAAAAAAAATGAAATATTTTCCAGTATTGATCAGAGAAAAACAGCTGAAGGAGGTAAGTGGTCTGGCAGCATTGCAACTGATGGTTTGGGCCTTTTTCTCTCCTGTCACTTTGATCCTTTCAGTCACATAGTGAGCAATGGCACATAATTTGTTATAAATTATTAGGATTCCCTCTCCCCAGGGGCTCCAAAGCTGCCTCTGCAGCATCATTAGCCCCACTCGGCCCATGGAGCAGATCTAACCCCAGGATTCAAATCTGTGTCTTCCATGTGGCAGTGCACAGAAAAAACAGTATAACAAAATCAGCTAAGTTGACCAAACAAAAAATAAATGGATTTTCTAGTATGCAGAAACCTTAAGAACACTCTATCAGAGTTACTTAAAGGGAAGTACATCTTTCTCTTTATCTGACACAAATGAAAAATTACCAATGCTAATTTTCTTCAGTTAACGATAGGCTTATAAAATGAGCAAAAAGGCAGAAGTGTTTTCCTTTTCTTCTGGCCTTTCCACTGGTTAACTCGAGTTTTCATTTCCCAATTCTGTGGACACCTGGCCTACCAAAGACCACCCTCACAAGTTGTCTATTGAGATGAAAGATGACAGGTCTATGCTACTTCTTCCAGAGGATATCGGGAGATAAAGGACTGTATGAGAACCGTTGTTGATAAAATGTGTCCACTCTCTGGAGCCCATGCTTGCCTATATTACTTACTACACCCAGTACCCCTGTACTCAACAACAAAAAAAGGAAAGGTGCAAAAGAGCTTCCAGAAGAATTACTAATCACATTAGAGAAACCAGTTATATTGGTTACACTCATGAATTTGGTTCATCCAAAAAGCCAGAAAACCATACGCTAGAAGCTTCAAAGTCTGAACATTCAGGTATACTGTGACAATCGTTAGCTGGCGATAGATATGGTGGCCAGGATACCCATACATTAAGATATAACACTCCTCTGGAAATAAATAGATGGTTAAGATCCAACAACGTTCCAAATGAGTAAATACTGGATCCAATGAACACTTCAGTGGTGCTACACAGATCTTCAAAGCATCGAGCATTTTATAAAATGGTACACTTTCTTCCTGTGCTTCTAAGTAGGAATGGTTACCCTCTCACCCCTCGCCACCTTTGGTTTAGCTGCTTAGTTTGTCCCTCCATCCCTTTTCTACCTCTGAAGAGCAGTTCAATTGTGCCCACTCCTCCACCAGAGCAGCTACATCTTTTGGTTAATGAAAAGTTGGCTCACTAGACCACACTGGCATATTTCTTCCACTTGCTCTTGTGAACGCCAGAAAGATCTTTATTGTGTACTGCTTGTATCTGGCAACATATTCCCTAGTCATACGTGCAAATTGTAATAAGAGTGTGATAAAGTCAAGAATGCTGAAAGGTCTATGCTATACAGAGCATTCCAAAGATGCAGAATAGAATTTTAATATTTTGATTTTACAGCTGTCAGGTGTCTATATTAACTGTGCCATGTCAGAGGCAAGCATTTTAAATGTTGCAAGCACGAGTTCCTGGAGAGATATTAATTTTGCTCTTTCCTCTTCTTCAGATTCCATTCTTATATAAAAAGGTGTCCATGCAATGGCAGGTATTTGCAATTATAGTATTTTCTTTTTTTTTTTTTATTTTGATTTATATTCCACTTTTCACAGCACTTCAAAGTGGATTATATTCAGGTACTGTAGGTATGCCTCTCTTATTTTTCCAATGCTACTTTTATCTGCTTTAAGCCCATCTGAACCATCAGGCCAGCCTAGTAATGGAAAACTGGACTGCTGATTCTTTGCAATAAACAAAAGATATTATTTGCATTCTGAGAAGTAAGTGCTACTGCTTTCTGGACAGGAAAGATTCCATCAATTAAGGAAACCGTCAAGTGCAAATAGGATTAATATTAGAAAATATTTTCCATAAGTCTACCTCCTCTGATATGAGGCTCAAAGAAGGTACATGTTAAAAAATATTTCTAGACCAGCCCAGTGGCTCAGGGCTGGTGCTGCATATTGTGATGTGTAGGTCCCTTGACTCGATTCCCAGACTGGATTATCCATACCCCAAGTTGGCCAGAAAAATTGCAGAAGGAGAGAAGAGAGAAGAAGGTACAATCCTCAATCGGAGAATAGCTTACCCGCATACCTGCTCTCCGGGGGCGTTTTTCTTTCAAGCCCCGATGGCTGCAGAGAGAGACCGGCGGAGAGAGTGGGCGGAGTCCCGGGCCGGAAGGAGGAAGCAGCACATAAGAGCAAGCTGCAGGCAGACAGAAAACATGAGAGAGGAGAGAAGAAGGTACAATCCTCAAATCGGAGAACAGCTTACCTGCATACCTGCTCTCCGGGGGCGTTTTTCTTTCAAGCCCCGACGGCTGCAGAGAGAGACCGGCGGAGAGAGTGGGAGGAGTCCCGGGCCAGAAGGAGGAAGCAGCACATAAGACCAAGCTGCAGGTGGCGCGTAGCAGAGCCGGCGCTTCGCTGAAGCCACGCACGCTAAAGGGGCGCGAGCTTTTCAGACTTTGCCACTGCTCCAGGTATTTTATTCTTTAAAAAATTTCTAATCTTCTCTCCCCATAATACTCTAGCATATAGAGTGGTAAATAAGAGACCATGTGAAAGCCTGCAGGGGAGATACCAACATGCCAGCTAAAAGAAAGGGGAAAGTGAGGGTTTTCCCCTCCCTGCCCTCTTCATTAGCTTCCCCCCTCCAGCAGGCAATCACAAATTTTATGGTCTCACCCATCCCGCAAGCACAAAGAGCCAAGGAACCCGATGAGCTGGGAAGTATGGGAGGACTACCTAACTCTGCGGAGAAGGCTTCTTTAAGTCCAAATGTTGGACTTCCCCCAGTTCAGAGGAAATCAGGACAAAGCAATGGATCAGCCCTAATTGAGATCAGTTCCCAAGAGTCTATGGCAGAAGAATTACAAAACCCTGCCAAAAGTCCAGAGGTACTAAGGACTGACAGGGATGCAGATATACCACCTATCTGCAGAAAAGTGGAATTGCCTGTCCGACTTGAACTGATAACATTGGACTCAATCTGGGAAATGATGGCAGTGATGTCAGTAAATATTAACAGCCCGATACTGTAAAACCGCGGGAGAGCGGACGAACGCCCGCTCTCCTGGCGCACGCCCCGGCCCTTTGCCGGTGCGAGCTATCTAGTATGCAAATTAGGCGACGCGGTGCAAACGAGGGAAAGGAGGCGCTAGGGACACTAGCGCGTCCCTAGCGCCTCCTTTTGGCCTGGAGCGGCGGCTGTCAGCGGGTTTGACAGCCGACGCTCAATTTTGCCGGCGTCGGTTCTCGAGCCTGCTGACAGCCACGGGCTCGGAAACCGGACGCCGGCAAAATTGAGCGTCCGGTTTTCGGCCCAACAGCCGCGGGCCGCATTCAAATTTTTTTTTTTTTTTTTTACTTTTTTTTACTTTTGGGGACCTCCGACTTAATATCGCTATGATATTAAGTCGGAGGGTGCACAGAAAAGCAGTTTTTACTGCTTTTCTGTGCACTTTCCTGGCGCCGGAAGAAATTAGCGCCGACCTTTGGGTCGGCGCTAATTTCTTAGAGTAAAATGTGCGGCTTGGCTGCACATTTTACTTACTGGATCCCGCGCGCATACCTAATAGGGCCATCAACATGCATTTGCATGTTGAGGGCGCTATTAGGTGCCGCGGGTGGGCCGCGTGTTTTCCTCCCCTTACTGAATAAGGGGTAAGGGAAAACACGCGTCCAGAGCAGGCTGACAGTGCGCTCCGACGGAGCACACTTTACTGTATCGACCTGTAAGGAATTAGAAGGGAAAATGGATATTTACGAGTTAGCTGCAGGAATCTGTTCAGATTAAAGATCATATAAAGAGATCTGATGAAAGGATTAAAGTTTTGGAAAATAAAGAGATAAAAAATCAGGAATTTAATAGTGCAGTTGTTAAAGATAGGGAACAAATTGCAAACAGATTGGAAGCGCTTGAGAACAGCGCAAAGCGCTTTAATGTTAGAATTTTAAATTTTCCTAGAGTGGCAGGAGAAACACCTGCGTTTACTGTTACAAAAGTTTTTTCAAGAAGCGCTGGGCGTTGTCTCAGGTGAAGTTCCTATAATAAATAACTGCTATTTTCTTCCAAAAACTTCTAGGATGAGAAATGCATCTGAGGAATTGTTTCAGGGGGACCTAACTAGCTAGGTTCCTTGAGGAATCAAATATGAAAATTATTGATTGGGGAACATTATTAGTAACTTTTTTCTCTGTTACTGATCTGAACAAGATAATGAAAAAATACTTTAACAGGTTTCCCATTTTATATCTGGAGAAACCAGTTAAAAATTTTCCTGATTTGGCAGTGACAACACAACAAAGGCACAGGGTATTTTTATCCATGCGCCAAGAGGTGTTGTCACTGGGTTTTTCCTTTAAGTTAAGATTCCCTTGCAAATGTCTCATAACAAAATTACAAGAGTCATATATTTTCTTTTCTCCTGAACAACTCAAGGTGTTTCTTGAGCATAAGAAAGATCAGCATCCTCCAATTTCTTCCCCGATAGACCAATAGGGTAGTAAGGAAAAGAGATGGGTTTTTGCCACTTGAATGTTTATAAATAGTTTCTCTTAATATTCTCCCATTATTTCAGCTAGAGTATTATTCTCTCTTCATTTGTTTTGATATTGAAACAGGTTGAAATTCAATAAGGGTGAAAGTTATTTTCTTTTTCTTGTCTATGATTGGAATTATCATTGACTACAGCCTGTGTATTTCATTGAATACAATGTATGATAATTGTATTTGAAAATGATAAATAAAGAATTAAAAAAAAAAAAAAAAAAAAAAAGAAAAGTTGCAGAAGCAGCATTTACAGCCCTTGGGGAGAAAGCAGTGTTCATTAAGAGCAACACCTGGGGTCTAGAGTTAGAGCTCACAATGCAGGAGTCCAGAAGAAATCCTAGCACATGGCTCCCAGGCACAGGAAAGACTGTTGCTGCAATGACCAGACTGGGAAAAGTGGGAGGGTAGATGTATTAGAATAGGGAAAACAAATTCCTAGGTAGCTGTAAATGAAGGTTTATGGCATCAGATCCTAGCCCCATGAGTTGGAAGGAAAAGTAAAAAAATGAGGATGCTGGGGAGACTACCAGGTCAAAAATTATTATATATTGCTTCACAGCAAGAGTGGTTGGATACAGGGAATAGCCTTCCAATGGAAATGGAGGCAACAGTAACAACAAAAGGCATGAGATAAGAACAGAAGATCCCTAGTTGTGAAGAAAGCTAAAAACAACTGGGGACCAAAGGTAATCTAGCAGAAACTAGGAAGATCAGATGGGCCTTAGGATCTTTATCTATAATTCAAGGCTACAATTCATCGTACATGAACTTAAAAATCTGTAACTTATTTAAAAACAGCGACAGTTCCTGAAGGATAGTCAATGCAATAATGATTTTTAAAAAGGATACTGGGGTGATCTGGGATACTACAGACCAGTAAGTCGTCATCGGTGTTGGGTAAAATGTTAGAAGTTATTTTTAAAAACAAAACGGCTGATCATATGGATAGGCATGGCTTGAAGAGGGAAGAGTCAGCAAGGTTTTAGTGAAGGGAAATCTTGCCTTACCAACTTTTTTTTTGGAAGATGTAAAACAATTTTACATACAAAAAAAAACAAAAAACAAAACCCCATTTTATGTGAAGAAGTCGGTATATTTTAAAAACATGCCTGCACATAATTGAAATCAGTCTGCTCAAACTCCAGTTTAGCTCATCCTTTTCCAGATCAGAGACACTTCTAGTTCTTCCCCGATCACCCAAACCTCCCACTCAACCAACAGTAGTCAAGTCTGATATCAACTGCACAATCAGGTGCAAAATTACACGAATAAGTTGTTAAAATGTACACTCGCAAGCCTTTTACAAAAATAGCAACTTGTGTGCATACCTTTTGGCCCTGCACTGGAATGCTCTAGACTACTCCTTTCTTGTGCATGTAAACTGAAAATGTGTACTTTTGATGTTTATAAAATAGCATGCAAGTGAGTAGAAACTACTTACATGCTAATTTTACACACGTAAATGGTTTGAAGATTACCACAATAGCATACTTGGGGTGTCAAAGGCATCTGAAAAAGTCCCACAGGTTGGGTGTAGGATTTTGACTATGGTAAGTATTTTAGTTAGTCTCAGTTTGTATTATTTATGTATGTTATTTCAATCTGTTAACCACTAATTACAAGCAGTATTTTAAATTCAATAAAAAAGAATAAGAAACTCTTCAGGAACCTAAAAAGTCATCAAAAGGAGGCAGTGTCTTACTGTGCATTGGTAATTGGTTAAAGACAGAAAACAGACAGTGGGAGCCTGTTTCTGACAATGGCAAGTCCATGTTGCAACTATCCAGCAGATCCCAAAAAGTAGATCTGCTTCGTTTTGCTTACTCCCAGGGATAAACAGTGATTTTTTTTCCCCCAAGTCCACTTGACTATCATTTAAGGACTTTTCTTCCTGGAACTTGACCAAACCTTTTTAAACCCTGCTTATGCTACTTGCCATATATCCTCTTGACCACGTCCTCTAGGAACAGATTCTTCAGCTTGCTTGTGCGCTGAGTGAAAAAATACTTTTTAAAATTTGTTTTAAATCTGCTGTTTGTTAGTTTCATGGAATGTCCCCTTGTTTTAGTATTATTTGAAACAGTAAACAACTTTTCCCTGTTAACTTGTTCCATCTTGCTCATGATTTCATAAACGTCTATCAAATTCCCTCTCAGCCACATTTTCTCCAAGCTGAAAAGTCCTAATCTGCTTATCCTGCCTTCATAAGGGAGCCATTCCATCTCCTTTATTTTAAATTTTAAATTTCTTATTTGTAATTACAAGGATGCAATATACATTTTACTCAGCGCACAAGCAAGCTGAAGAATCCGTTCTTAGAGGACGTGGTCAAGAGGATATGTGGCAAGTAGCATAAGCAGGGTTTAAAAAAGGTTTGGTCAAATTCCTGGAAGAAAAGTCCTTAAATGCTTTTTCTCTAATCAAGATTGTTCTTGTATTACTTATGTTAAAACTGAATAAACATTGAATTAAAAAAAAAAAAATGAAAGTCAAGTGGACTTGGGTGGAAAAAAAAAATCACTGCTTATCCCTGGGAGTAAGCAAAATGAAGCAGATCTAGTTTTTGGGATCTGCTGGATAGTTGCGACCTAGACTTGCCATCGTCAGAAACAGGTTCGATGGACCTTGGTCTGACCCATCATGGCAAATCTTATGTTCTTTGCATCTTTGATTTCGATAAAAAAAAAATGTTTTCTGTGCATGCCTTCTTGCAGCTCCATCCCCTTTGCCCCATTATAAATGTGAATTGTGCTGTATTAAGCATAAAAGGATATTTAAATTAGACAGTAAGCCAACCAAAACACGGGCAAGCATCTTTGGCTTCATGTCCTTAGACTACACCAAAATCATGTTGGAATCATCTTTGTATTTCATCTGCCCACATCCAAAATGTTGCTATCCAAAAAAGAATATTTATAAGATTCATTATTCCTAACAAAGTTGATAAGTATTTAAAATAAATGTGCCAAGTTGGGTCAGACCAAAGGTCCATCGAGCCCAGCATTCTGTCTCAGACTATAGCCAATCCAGATCAATTGGCAGACCCCAAAGAGTAGATCAATTCTTTGCTGCTCACTTCCAGGCATAAATTATAGCTTTCCTAAGACTACTTGGCTAATAATTGTTTATGGGTGTTTCCTCTAGAAACCTGAATATACACACCTTTAAAACCCAGTTATGATAGATGCCTGGAGAATTGGGGAAGGCCTAAAATCTTAAGTAGAGAGTAATTAATCAGGATAGGGTCTCTTGGCAGTTTCATTTCAAACTTTGGGTAAAATTATTTTTAATTCATCCTAGCAGCAAATAACCCCCAAAACATATGTAATTCTGAAAATGGCCACACCGCTTAATTTTACAAATTGCCTTCTTTAACTGTTTAAAAGATATAACCAGTGAGCAAATTTTCTGATTGCTAATTGCAACCAAAAATGACAACTAGTGACTGAAAAATTACAGCACCATCTCCTCAAGAAGCCAGCAAAGCCATGGAGCACCACAATCTTTCTGCTAGTAGATCAGGGCTGGGTAAGCTCTGGTCCTCAAGGGCCACCAACTAGCTGAGTTGCCAGAATACCCCAAATGAATATGTATGGCATAGATTTGCATACAAAGGAAAAAGTGCATACAAAATGTATGCATATTCATTAGCGGTATCCTAAACAATCAACTGGTTGTGGACTGGAAGCTTTCCACTCTTGCAGCAGATGGTACCAGAGAAAGAGGCAGCAGCATAGGGCTCCAGGAATTAATTCTCTTCCCAGAGCTCAAAGGAAGAGCAGCAGAGCTCAGGGAATCCTTTATCCACAACCTGAAGAGGAACAGCAGTAAATGTCTATATAAATCTAGAACAGCCTAAACTTAGATTGTACAGGCCTTCATTTAAAAAGTAAATAAATGAACACCCAATGGAGACTGTGTCCCTTCAGTCTGTGAAATCATTTCAGCAGACAAACCAAAGATGTGATTGATGTGCCATTCAGGATTCAGCAGTTGGGGGAATAAGCGTTTTAATATGATAATTGGAAATATTGGCAGGAGAAGCATTTACTTCCAGTTGGAACTAATATGTTTACAATGTTAGCAAATGCTAAGCCACTGTTGTGCATAGTAAAACCTATTAATGAAGGGGACAATAAACAAGTCTATGCTGACAGAGGTGTCATCTCTGGGATGGAGTACATTCTTTAGGCTTATTTTACATAAATATGTTAACAAACAGACTGATTTAAACAGGGTTAAAGCTGACTGAGTGCCAACACACATTTATATATCCTAAAGTACTTACTTAAAAAAAAAAAAAAAAGTTTACTGGTTGGATTAATCAAAGGTCCAGGTGCACAATTATCTTTTGCATAAATTCAATACAAGAGTAGTATGGTAGTTGTGTTATTACTGTTGGGCATGCAGAATTCAAAAAGTCAAATGAGTTGTAGATACCTTTTTATCTGATTAACTTTAATATTCAATTGTATCTAGCTTGGAAGGGCTATGTTTCCTTCATCAGGTCAGTGCAGAATGGGGAAACATCAAGATCAAAGCAACATTCCTATAGATGAACATTTTTCCAAACTAGTCCACTGCATTATTGTCCTTATGATTAGGATATTAATGGGTACTTCAAAACTACCCATGAAAATATAACATTTGAAATTAAAATGATCAAATGCTTTGAAACAAAGTAATTTAACAAGAACATTGGTTTCCTCAGTCTATTTATTTGATTTATATTCCGGTCCTTCGGATACTTCAAAGTGGATTACATTCAGGAACTGTAGGTATTTCCCTGTCCCCAGAGGGCTTACAGTCTACCCTCTACTGCCTCTGGTACAAACATAAAGTGACTTGCTCAAGGTCACAAGAAGCAGCAGCAGGATTTGAAACCTGGCTTCCCTGGTTTGCAGCCTGCTGCTCCAACCACTAAACACAGTCCTCCTGTAACTTTAAATTATGCTGTCTCCTTCAGGATTTCTTACCCCTTTAGTATCACCCACAATATGTTTATTGGCCCTTACTTCTACATATACAAATAGATTAATCTGACAGTCACAACACTTTACTTACCCTTTTGCATGCATATCAACCCCCTTCCTGAACCTTTTTACATTTTTATTTTTTAAAAGTGTGTATATATATATATATATATATATATATATATATATATATATATATATATATATATCTCACATTATCCAAATGTTCTAGGCAGTTTATAGAGTAAAATATACATAAAATGAACAAAGAATTAGACATCAAATAAAAACAATGGCAAAAACTTAAAAAATGTAACAAAAACACAAAGCACTGATTTTCCCATTAAGAATCACCAAAAACTTCTTTGAATTAAAAAAAAAAAAGCTTTCAACTGCTTCCTGAAAGCATGACGGCAGAAAAAGACCATATGGCTTATCCAGTCTGCCCATCCACACCAGCTTTACAATCCCTACAACTCCCTCAGAGATCCTCTTGTTTATCTCATGCTTTCGTGAATTCAGATATTTTTACTTTATAACTTCAAAAATACCACCATTGAATTACCACCTCCAATTTGTTTCTACATTCAGGCATTAGTTTACTGTATTCAAGAAGAAACATCTCTCAACAGTTAGTCCATTAAAAAGGATTCACCTACAACTTTGCTTGCTGACCTTTATTTCCTATGTACTACTACTTATTCTATAACACTTCACAACATGCAGAACTGTACAACACAAAAAAAAAAAAAAAGACAGCCCCTTCTCCACGGTGCTTACAATCTAATAAGACAAACATACAGGACAACAAACTTGGGGTATTTCATAAAGCAAGACGATGGCTAGAAAAGTAAAGAAAGAAAAGAAAAAAGTTAAGGCGGTTAAAAGCAGACAGACAATCAGACTTAAGATTTAAAAGCAGCCTCAAAAAGGTGGGTCTTTAGATTATGATTTAATCATGGCAAGAAAGGGAGCATAATGCCCGAGTTCAGGAAGATTATTCTAAGCACACTGTGCAGCCAGGTGGAAAGTACGGAGTAGGGAACTGGAAGTAGAGGAGAAGGGCACAGAGGAGTGATGTAATGCATAGCTACCTTCTAAAAATATGTTTGGTGTCTGCACAATTTGTACTGCTGCATTAGTAGCCTCAAGGAGGTGATCTTTGCAGTCTACCCCATGTACTTTGCAAAGCTTAATAGAGGCAAGACACCTGGGGAGCAAGGACACAAGCAGTGGTATTGGGCTGAGGGGATAAAAAAGTGTCGTCTAAGGAATTTTACTAAGTGTCGGCTAATAAGTCAGTATTTTCCTATAAATTTATTAGAATATCATCAAGTAAATTAAAAGATGAAAGTACAAAATTATGTACTGTTAAAAAAAAAAAAAGCCAATTCAAGTCTACTATGCCATTGAATGGAGCTATTTGCAAGCATTCATAACACCATGTTATTCACATTTCCAGTTTTGAAATCACCAATCGCAATAGACAATGGTTTCTTATTGTATTATATTGGCATAATGCAAGTATTAAGAATGGCTAATCAGCTTTAGGCAATATACTGATTCTGAATTGCAGCTACAGCAATGAATATCATGAGGCAGTTGACTAAAAGTTTCCTTTAGTCCATATGTAAAACTTTATTTCAAAAAGGACAAAATTAATGTGATATTAGTCATGGATTGTTCTCAGAGAAAAGCAAAAAATGTTAAGTTTTAATTTTCCTAGAGAATTCTCATGTCCTTTATTTTGTGCCTCAACTAATAAATCTAAATTTAAAAAATGTAAAAAGTAATTCCACAACATTTAGACAAACATAGGAAATTAAACTGTGCTGTTAATATATATTTCGATAAAACAGTATTGAAACAGCAGTATTTTGCCTAGCCAAAATAACCAGAAACTGTTGCCTTGAGAAAAAAAAAAGTCTGTTGGAATGCAAAACAAAAAAGGTGGCAGCAACTGAGCATGCAAAATAATCATGACATCATCATGCTAACGGCAGAGCCGGTAAAAGACGCCGTTCCATCGGGCGTCGCGCGCCGAAGGGGCGCGACAAAGGGGCTTTCCCCTTTGTGCTCCCCTTCGTGCTAACTTTCGTGCTTTGTGTAAAATAAGTTTAGTTATGTTTGTTATTTAATTAACCTCTATTAAGCTGTCTAAAAAGTTTGCTTTTACATTTTTAATTCTAGATGTTCTATGTATCCGACTAAGGAATTATATTTCCTGCTTGTTCAGTTTGCAATGTAAACCGGCCTGATTTGCATTTTATGCAAGAAGGTCGGTATATAAAAATTAAAAATAAATAAATAAATAAATCAAATGAATGTAACATATAAAACCTGTCACAAATAGACCAAAAACACCTCTATTCCTTCCATAAATTCAACAGACATTGATGAGATTCTTTAATAATCTAAATTAATGACCTCATATAGGCAATTTAAACGGAGCCTTCATGCGAATGAGTGTGCTAAATAGCAGGTAGTATATCTCGCACTACCACTCAATGTATAATCATTGGTCATTCAAAAACATTTTTTTCATTTTTTTGTGTGCCTATTCACCTTAATAAAAGTCCATAAATCCTTCAATGATTCAGTTGGTATTTTCGTGGTAACATTACTTAACTTATTCAAGTGATGTAAAGTGAAGAAACTGTTCGACTCTGTGCCATGAGGATTATCCTCATGGCACAGAGATCCTCATGGCACAGAGTCGAACAGTTTCTTCACTTTACATCACTTGAATAAGTTAAGTAATGTTATCACGAATATACGAAAATACCAACTGAATCATTGAAGGATTTATGGACTTTTATTAAGGTGAATAGGCACACAAAAAAATGAAAAAAATGTTTTTGAATGACCAATGATTATACATTGAGTGGTAGTGCGAGATATACTACCTGCTATTTAGCACACTCATTCACATGAAGGCTCTGTTTAAATTGCCTATATGAGTTCATTAATTTAGATTATTAAAGAATCTCATCAATGTCTGTTGAATTTATGGAAGGAATAGAGGTGTTTTTGGTCTTCTATTTGTGATAGTGCTTCATTGACTGAATCCTCGAAAGAAAATCAGAGAATTTTTGCTATCTGTAATCTTACATATAAAACCTGGACAGGAAAGAAATATTTAGTGTTGCCAAAATTACAATGTGGGCTGGAGATGTGAGGAAGTAATCAATTACAGCATAGATCCTTACAACTATTTTAATGTGGATTATTTTTTTGTTATGTTGTACTTTTAGATTTATGAAATGTATCAACTATAATGGCACATAATATATAGATTTTTGTAATTGTGGACACTTTAAAAAAAATGAAGTGGCTGAATTTTAAAAATAAGAAATCTCCAAAAGAAATCCTAAATAAAACTTCAGTAATTTCTATATATCCTCAGATTTCAATTACAGCAATCTGTAACCAAATGACTAAATTTCCAAAATCGTAAGTCAATTTTTCTGTCTCTGCCCTATCATCACTTATTTGTGAATGCACCAAGAGTTTTCAGTACTCATACTTTTCTTGTTCCATTCCTTCTAGTAGCAGTATTAATTCTTTCTATGATAAGTGAGTTAAATTAAGACACTTGCTGTAAAACATCACAATGAGTCTGGAAGGAGGGTGTTTTGTTTGTTATATAACAGACAGCTAAAGCTTAATAATGTTGGGAAAGTAAATATGTACAAAACAAAAAGTATGAAGACCACGATTAAATAATATATAGCAAAATCAGGTACTGCAGCACTGGCTCAATTGAAAATACCTGAACAAGCGCTATTCAATTATGCTTGTGATTGAAAATATAAAAAAAAAAAAAAAAGAGGAGAAGGCAAGAAAAATAAGTGCTAGACAAAAAAAAAAAAAAGTTGTAAGTACTAGGCCCACGAAAGCAAACCAGAAAAGTCCTTTCAATAGAATGACAGTACCAGTGCAAGCTTAACCAAGTGCATCTAAAGGTTACTCAAAAGGCAGAATTCTGCTCTTCAAAATACGCCCCTCCCTCTTTCCTCTGCATTTGCCCCCAGCTTCTCCGGAAGAGCAGTTTTCCGGTCAACTATCCTCCTCCTCCTCCCTTCACGCCATCCCGGGGCCGGCAGTAGCCCCGGCGCTTGCTTAGTCATTGCGATCCCACCTCCCCTCCCCTCTAAGCCCGCGATTCTGCAGGGCAGACGCAGAACATTAGACGTCACTCGGATTCCCACAAACTCCCAATGCTTCAGCCCCGGCACACACGGTTCTCTCAGAGCACAGAAAAAGCTGCCCGCCCTGCAGCCAGCCGCACCCGGTATGGTTGAGTGACCAGGGCGAGGAGCTATCGGCAGCAGTAGCCAGTGTCAGGAGTTCAACCCCGACCCTTGCCACTCTTCCACTCCCCAGCTGCAGGGGGAGAACGAAATTAAAACCTTGCATTTAAAATCAGAGAAATAATAAAAAGCAGTTACCTTCCGCCACGTCTTCATCTATGGCACCTTTAACTTGGGAAAAACACCACTGAAAGTCATTCCCGCCACCGACTCCTGCAATGAAGCAGACGGGCTCATGAAGCGCTATTCTAGGAAAACTCCCCGTCCCCTCCGCTTCCCACAGTAGGCCGGAGCAGAGCGGGGTTAGGCCTCCCCGGCCGCTCCAGCCATTCAAAGTTCGGCTCTCACCTGCCATGGCTGTCAGTCGGGCCTGACCGGTGACTCGCGAGCTCCTGGCCGTTTTTGCAGATCCTTTTCAGCACGAAATCCCGCAAGATCTTGTGCAGCAGTTCAAAGAGAGAACGAACCGGGCAATCAGAGCCGCTGAGGCTGTTCGTGATTTTTTTTTTCAAAATGGCGCACATTGCCAGTCGACATGATTCGATGACGTCATTTAATAGACACCCTTCGGAGAAGCTCTCGCTTCCTGATGCAGCCCTGAGCGAGAGACTCTCCCTTAAGCACGCGCAGGCGCGCGCAATGACGGGCAGGCGCGGGCTTGTTTCACGCGCTTAGAATAATGGGTTTCAGCCGCCGCTCTGACTGTCCGGCTATGAAGTCAGGACCTTGTTACTCGCAAGGCTTTCCAAATGTTTACAGTGAAGCAGCTGCTGGGAGACCCAATGTAAAAAGCATGGCTGTCAGATTTAACAAGTGGGATGGGAGAATCTTCTGTTAGAAAGGGAAGAGAAAAAAAAAGGCGGGTGGGAGTGGGTAAACTTTCTCATTGAAGCTAAAGTAAAAAGAGGGTATTTCCTGGCTTCC
Organism: Rhinatrema bivittatum; assembly: GCF_901001135.1. Taxonomy (NCBI): domain Eukaryota; kingdom Metazoa; phylum Chordata; class Amphibia; order Gymnophiona; family Rhinatrematidae; genus Rhinatrema; species Rhinatrema bivittatum. The sequence continues at coordinate 238,791,573 of NC_042621.1, forward strand.
TTCTGCCCTCTTTACCTGTTCTCAGTTTTTCTCTCTCCTTTAGTTGAATCCTCTCCTCCGGATGACAGAAGGAGAAAGGTTCTCCTAGAGATGGTAATTTTCAAAGTCATTTTTGCAGGTAAAACACTGCTCTTCCCACGGAATTTTTTTTTTTTAATTTTCTGTCCTTTATGTGTGTAAAGAAGCATTCCCGGGATGGAGATGGGAAGGGTTTTGCATTTACTACATACATGCCTTTTCTAAAGTATGCGTTTATAATTTTCACAGGAAAATTACCTGCACAAATCGTTTTTCCTAGCTAATTAAAAAAAATATATGCATGCGATTTCATTTGAAAATTATTGTAAAGTCAGTGGGTAAAAGATACTTGTAAACTTTGTACCAATGCAGGCAGTTACAAAATTATCCACTGAAAGTATTTTCGAGGAACATCTACCGGTTGAGGGCAGGAGCACAAACGAAGGCTAAAATAGCACAGCAAAAGATGCAGTTATGCAAATTTGTTTTGTATCACCCTGTTTTGTGCTTACCCCACCAGGCAGTAAATTAAGAAAACGAGAAAATGTAAACTGAATACCTCCCAGTTATTTTTATTAATAGGTAGAGTTTCTGAATTCTGATCATAAGATGATGTCTGTTGAACAAGATCTGGGAGCATAGATATTCCATGCCAGTCTGAGTAGAGTCTTTCCCCATAATAATTCAACTAATATTCTCTCACTACATCAGAACAAAAGATTTGCCATACTGGGTCATATCAGGCACAGTATCCTGTTTCCAACAGTGGCCAATCCAAGTCATAAGTACCCAGTAGGATCCCAAAAGGTCGATAGATTCCATGTTGCTTCTCCCAGGGGTAAGCAGTGGATTTCTCCAAGTCCACCTTAATAATGGTTTGTGGACTTTTCTTCCAGGAGCTTGTCCAAACCTTTTTTAAACCCAACTCCACTAACAGCTTTTACCACTTCGTCTGGCAACGAATTCCAGAGTTGAATTATGCATTGAGTAAAAAAAAAATTCTTCTATTTGTCTTAAAAGTATCACCTAGTAACTTCATTGAATGTCCCCTAGCCTTTGTACTTTTTGAAAACGTAAACAACTGATTCACGTTTATGTGTTTCACTCCATTCATTATTTTATAGACCTCTCTCATATCTCCCCTCTTTTCTCCAAGCTGAAGAGCCCTAATCTCTTTAGCCTTTCCTCATAGGGGAATGGTTCCACCCCCTTCATCATTTATCATCGCTTTCTCTATACCTTTCCTAATTCTGTTATCTTTTTTGAGATGCAGTCACCAAAATTGCACACAATACTCAAAGTGTGACCACACCCTCAGAGGGATTATGGTATTCTCTGTTTTATTCTCCATTCATTTCCTAGCATTCTATTTGCTTTCTTGGCCACTACCGCCACACACTGAGCAGAGGATTTCAACAAATTTTCCACAATGACGCCTAAATCCTTTTTCTGGGTGGTGACTCCCAATATGGAGCCTTGCATTGTATAGCTGTAACTGGGATTGCTCTTTCTTTCATGCATCACTTTGCATTTGTCCACATTAAATGTCATGTGCCATTTGGATGCTTATTCTTCCAGACTTGCAAGATCTTCTTGTGATTTAACAATTTTGAATAATTTTGTATCCTCAGCAAATTTGAACTCTTCACGCATCTCTATGGTTATATAAAAATATGTTCAAAAGCAGCAATCCTAGTACAGTCCACTATTCACCTTTCTCCATTGAGAAAATTGACCATATAGCTCAGCTCTCTGTTTTCTATCTTTTAACCAGTTCTCAATCCAAAATAGAACATTGCCTCCTATCCCATGAGTTTTCAATTTCCTCAAGAGCCTCTCGTGTGCTTTGACAATCGCTTTCTGAAAATCCAGACACACTGCTCACTTTTATCCACATGTTTATAAACGCCTTCAAAAAATGTAGCAAATTGGTGAGACAAGAATCTCCTTGGCTAAATCCATGTTGACCTTGTCCCATTGAACTATATTCAGTAATTTTGTCCTTTAGCATAGTTTTAACCATTTTTCCTGACACTGATGTCAGGTTCACTGGTCTATAGTTTTCTGGATCACTTGCAGAACCCTTTTTAAAAACCGGTGTTACATTGATCACCCTCCAATCTTCAGGTACATAACTGATGTTAATGATAGTTTGTAGATTACCAACAAAAGGTCATTTTTCAGTTCTTTCAGCTCTTTGGAATGTATACCATTTAGTCCAGGTGATTTTCTACACTTTAGTTTGTCAATTTTCCCTAGTACATCTTCCTGGTTCACTGAGAGAAATTTTCAGTTCCTCTGAATCATCGCCTTTAAATATAATTTCTGGCATGGGTATATGCCTTACATCTTGCTCATTAAAAAAAATTTAATTTAATCTCTCTGCTATGGCCTTGTCCTCCCTTAGCGCTCCTTTTGCCCCTCGATCACCTAATGGTCCAATTTACTTCCTCACAGGCTTTTTCTTCAAATGCACTTGAAAAAATTTTTATTATGTTTTTGCTTCCAAAGCAAACTTCTTTTCAAATTCTGTCTTTGCTTTCCTTATCAATGCTAGCTAGTGTGTGTGCTAGTTCCAGTTTTCTTCATTTAGATCCATTTTTCCATTTTTTTTTTAAAGATGTTCTTTTGGCTAGACTAGCCTATCTCACCTTACTTTTTAACCATGCCAGCAATCATTTGGCCTACCTTCCACTTTTTTTAATGCATGGAATACATCTGGACTGGGCTTCCAAGATTGTATTTTTAAATAATCACACTACCCCACAATACTCTTACTTTCGAGATTTAAAGAAAACAATGTTTTTATATTTATGCACCTCACACTGGATTCAACACTGCTTGAAAAATAAGGAGGAAAAAGACCTCAGAATAACAGCAAGCACAATCAAATTTGAAAGCTTGCTCTGTTTCAATCATAGGTCAAAAAATTCCAACCACCTTTTATTCAAATTCACTTATTGTTTTTGTACTTTTATAGTTTCTATACATATAAAAGAGCTTAACTCTAAGCGATGTGTATAACGAGTTATTGCTCAACTTAATCCATCATATTCCCCATGCTGAGTGAAGATAAAGCTGTCCCTTGACTCAATTTTTAATTCATATACATATCAAAAAGTAGGGATGTGAATCGTTTTTTGACGATTTAAAACAATCGTCAGATATATTTTAAATCGTCAAAAATCGTTAAAGAGTCGCGATACAATAGAAATTCCCCCGATTTATCGTGAAAAATCGTAAATCGGGGGAGGGCGGGGAAAACCGGCACACCAAAAAAACCCCTAAACCCACCCCGACCCTATAAAACGAATCCCTTACCTTCCCCCACCCTCCAGAACCCACCCCCCCCCAAAGCTTTTTACGAGTACCTGGTGGTCCAGTGGGGGCGCGGGGACCGATCTCTCGGTCCATCGGCGCCATTTTGGCTGCCACTCAAAAATGGCGCCGATGGCCCAATAAAAAAAAAACCCACCCAACCCTTTAAAAACGACCCCTTAGCTTCCCCCACCCTCCCGTACTCCCCAAAACATTTTAAAATTACCTGGTGGTCTAGTGGTGGTCCCGGGAGCGATCTCCCGTTCTCAGGCCGTCGGCTGCCACTCATAAAGATGGCGCCGATGGCCCTTTGCCCTTACCATATGACAGGGTATCCGTGCCATTGGCCGGCCCCTGTCACATGGTAGGAACACTGGCTGGCCGGCGCCATCTTTAAAGATGGCCGCTGCCGTATTTAAAGATGGCCACCGCCATCGTAAAGATGGCCGTCGCCATCTTTAAAGATGGCGCCGGCCATCCAGTGCTCCTACCATGTGACAGGAGCCAGCCAATGGCACGGATACCCTGTTACATGGTTAAGGCAAAGGGCCATCGGCGCCATCTTTATGAGTGGCAGCCGACGGCCCGAGAACGGGAGATCGCTCCCGGGACCACCACTAGACCACCAAGTAAATTTAAAATGTTTTGGGGGGCTCGGGAGGGTGGGGGAAGCTAAGGGGTCGTTTTTAAAGGGTCGGGTGGGGATTTTTTTATCGGGCCATCGGCGCCATTTTTGAGTGGCAGCCAAAATGGCGCCGATGGACCGAGAGCGGGAGATCGGTCCCCGCGCCCCCACTGGACCACCAGGTACTCGTAAAAAGCTTTGGGGGGGTTCGGGAGGGTGGGGGAAGGTAAGGGGTTAATTTTAAAGGGTTGGGCCTCACTAAAAAAAAAATAACGATGTGAATCGGAACCAATTCCGATTCATATCACCCACGATCAGATTTTTTCCCCCCTCTAGCCAAACCCGATCGTTAAGACGATCAGGTACATGATTCACATCTCTATCAAAAAGTCACTTAGCTACAGTGATGTCCACATCAATCCACTCACTGCTCTTGTGTGTAGACTGCCAACATTGGCCAGTGTTTCGCCGACAAGGCTTCATCAGAGCATCATTTTTCCAAAAAATAACTCAAGATGTTATTATTACAAAACAATCCAGCGATAACTTCTTCATAATCTCCCTTTTGAAAGTTAAATGCTATTGCATTAGATCTCCTTAGTGTCTTTCCTCCAGTTATCAAGTCAAATTTAATCATGTTATGATCACTATTGCCAAGTGGCCCTAACACCAAATCATGTGTTCCACTTAGGGTTAGGTCTAAAATAACTCCCATTCCCCCCCCCCCCCACCTTTTGTTTATTCTTGTACCAGCAGCTCCATGAAGCAATCATTTATTTCATCTAGACACTACATCCTTTGCATGTACCCAGTCAATATTAGGGTAATTGAATTCACCCATTTTTACTGTGCTGTTAATTTTGTTAACTTCCCTTATTTCTGTTAGCATTTCATTGTCTGTCCATTTTGGCCAGGCAGACATTGAAATAGTCCCCACTGTTATTCTTTTCCCTTCTCACATGGAATTTCTATCCATAAAGATTCTAGAGTGAATTTTGTTTCCTGTAGAACTATTTTCCTGTTTGACTCTTTAACATACTGCGCCACCTCTCCAACAATCTGATACAACGTATCATTGCAATATAATTTCTACCCTGGTGTCACAGTGTCCCATTGGTTAACCTCCTTCCACCAAGTCTCTGAGATGCCAGTTATATCTACCTCTTCATTCAGTGCTTTGCATTCTATCTCTCCCATTTTATATTTTAGACTTTTAGCAACAGACATCTCAAGGTATGATTGCTGCTGTTTGTATTAACAACCCTCTTTATCAATTGAAGGCACCTGGGCTATTTTAGCATTTATTGCAACTTTTCTATTAGGATGCTCTAACATCCCTGTTTTGTAAGTATCCTTCAAACATACATCATTCTGAACCATGTGCATCTGAGCAACTATAGGCTTTCCCCCATCATCTAGTTTAAAACTACTCTATCTCCTTTTTAAAGGTTAGTGCCAGCAACCTGGTTCCACTCCTGGTTAAGATGAAACCCATCCCACTGGAATAGGTGCCCCCTTCCCCAGAATGTTACCCAGTTTCTAACAAATTTAAACCCCTTTTTCATGACCCATTGTCTCATCCATGCATTGAGACTCTGGAGCTCAGCCTGCCTCTGTGGTCCTGCACATGGAACAGGGAGTGTTTCTGAGAATACAACTCTAAAGATTCTGAATATCAGTTTTCTACCCAAAAGCTTAAATTTAGCCTCCAGATCCTCCCTCCTGCACTTTCTTATCTCATTGGTACCCACGTGTACCACAAAAGTCGGCTCCAGCCCAGCACACTCTAAAATTATATCTAGGTGTGCATGCAAAGTCCGCTACCTTCGCACCAGGTAGGCAAGTTGCCTAGCGATCCTCACACCTACTTTTGCTTGTCTCTTGAATCTTGAACCCCGAGTTGTCTGAAATCCTGTATTTGTATTTGGAGCTTGAATCTTGTCTCAGTCTTCGGATCCCCTTGCATTGCTTCCATCCATGCCAAAGACTCTGGTGGGAGTGCCACGGGATGAACTGTACTGCTTCAGGCAGAAGTACTGGGTTTGTTTGCTTTATTTGTTGTTTATAGCCTGCTAATATGCTGATTTTGACATCTCCTTGTTTTTAGGCAGACTTCTTTTTTACAAGACTATCTCCTTATTACAAATATGGACTGTTTAACTTCTTTTTGGATAGTTTGTGGAGTGATGCAAGGTTGGATCCTCAGCTTTATTAAACAGGAGTGGCCGACGTAGACATCACAGACCTAAGCACTGCATATACTGGAAGTTATGGTACTTCAATGGTTGTATCTGGCCATATACTCCGGCTGACCACTTTCACAAGATGGACTTATGAAATCATTACCTATTCTTTTTTACTTTTGTTATTATTTTTATCTTTATCTGGCTCCTTCTGGAATGGGGCTGGGTTTGCTTTTCAGTGGAAGGCTGGGTACTATTATTATTCTTTTCAATTGTTCTTGTTTTTTACTAGGTTTAAAAAGAATCTCTGGTTAATACCTTTCTACGTTGGGAGAGACCTGCGTATGCTAGTAGAGTGGACATTATATATGTTAAGATTTGTGCTTTGGGTATGCCTGGCAAAGAACGTGTGTGAAATGAGAAGTCGATTTTTTTTAAGAAGTGTGTTGAAGACATAACCCATTTTTGCTTCCTTTTTATAAAAATGCGAGGTTAATAGAGTCATCGTTAGGTATGCTTGGTGATGCCACGATTTCTCTTATTTATAAAAAGGGGAAAGACACTGTGGATTGTGGCTCATATCATCCTATTTCCCTGTTGAACTCAGATTTGAAAATTTTGGCCAAAATCCTACAACTTTGGTTGGACAAGTACTTCTATTCTTAATACAGCATTATCAGACAGGATTTGTTAAAGGGCACGTGTCTACTGCAAATACTAGAAGTGTTTTTAATATTTTACATTTATCAAAAAAGCTGGGCAAAACAGGCCTCATTGTCTCCCTAGATGCAGAAAAGTCTTTTGACTTGGCCATTTCTTTTTGCAGTTATGAAGAATGCGTGTCTGCCGGATCGGTTTTTACGATGGATTAAAGCCATGTATGCTGCCCTGAGAGCCCGCCTTTTAATAAACAGGGTATTATCTCCCTTTTTTTCTATCACTCGGGGCATAAGACAGAGCTGCCCCCTCTCCCCACTGCTCTTTGACATGGCCATAGAGCCTCTGGAAAAGTTGATTAGACAAAAGCCAGAGTTTACCAGATTTCAATTTAGGGTGTATACGCACAATATATATATTTCCAGCAAGACATCTATACATTTAGGAATAGGAATAATTCCTAACATCATGTTTGAGTTAGTCGTTGTCCTTTGGTTATCTATTTTTATTTTTTCTTCCTTTTATAAAGGCTATTTAAAAGTTTTATTTAAAACATTAAGACATTTACATTTATAATTCAGTGTATTTGTCTAATATATTTATCTATGTAACTATTGTTTAAAAAGTTCTATTTATCTGTTTGTTCAAAAAGTTATTCGTTATATGTAATTGCTCCCAAGCAAACCTTTTAATAGTTCTCTGTAAACCGATTTGATTTGCATATAATGTAAGAAGACCGGTATATAAAAAACATAAATAAATAAATAAATAAATAAATAAATATCTTTATATTTGGATGATGTTTTGATTTTCTTATCAAATCCATGTGTTTCAGGTCCAGTTCTGGTGGATATGCTGGCGAGTTTTGGTGCTTTGTCGGGTTACAAGTTAATTATGAGAAGTCAGAAATCTTTCCCATTGGGTCTAAAGCAACCATCCCAGAATGTATGGCAAGATTTAAAGTTGTGAGAGAAGGCTTGAGGGTGTATCTCCCTAACAATTTAAAAAGCCCTTTTTCACAGAATTCTGACAATTTAATAGCCAAGGTGAAAACTGATTTTCAGAAAAAGGATGGACTTACCGATTTCTTGGGCTGGGTGAATTAATCTCATGAAAATGAATGTTCTCCCCAAATTTCTTTCTTTGTTTCAACATGTGCCCTGTGATGTACTGGCTAGGGTATTTGACGACCTGCATGGCTGGGTGTCCAAATTTATTTGGAATTATCATCGAGAGCGAATAAAGTTAAGTCAGTTGTGGCTGTCCAAGAAGCAAGGTGGGATGGCGCTTCCTAATTTTAAAGTTTACTATTGGGCTGCCTGTTTAGTATCTCTTAAAACCTGGTTTGGACATGGAGGCGTCATGACATCATCTGGAAAACTTGCAGTCAGATGTTGAGCTACCAATGTTACCATTCCTCCCGAATGCGTCCCCATGTCATAGGGCAGGTGACTAGAAATATTCTAGCACATACCCTGAATATGTGGAGCCAGATGCAAAGCTACTTGGGGTTAAAAGAGGGGAGTTTTGCTCCCCTGGCTGCTATATGTGGTAACTCTAATGCACGGGTGCCACCCATATTCATTTTTTGGATATAGCTATTTCTTATGACGAGGAGGGTTTTCATTTATCCATCTCTAGAAAAGAGACAGACCGGAACACTCTTCTACATTTTAAGAGTTGTCATCCTTTGATACTTAAACAGAATGTTCCTATAGGACAGTTCCTAATATTAAGGAAATTGTGTTCATCACTGCAGAATATTATGATAAGGCTACTGAGATGTACAATAGATTTTCTGAGAGGGGTTATCTTAATAAAATTTTGAAACTGTCTTTTAAAAGGGGCTACTGGGCTAACCATGATCTTTTATTATAACCACATCCCTCACTTGATAGTACCAATTTGGTATGTGTATGGTGTATTGCCCTTTACACCAGAGACTTGGCGTGTACGTAAGAGTAGTCTGTCAGATTGGAATATTTTGAGACTTCATTCAGAGTTCCAGGAAAGGACCATTTTTGCTGATATCATCAGTTTGTGATGTGCAAGTAGGACATTTTGCTTGTGAACAGTATAGTGTTTGTCCCCTTTCTTTTCATGGGGACACGTTATGCTTATCCAACAGATGACCCTTCAAAGTACACTTTTTATCTTCCTGTGATTCCACAAGAGTAATATATTTGATATGGTGCCCTTGTTTTTTTGCGTGCCCCGTCCGCGGCAGGCCCGTGACCTCTGGCACCTAGCTCCCGGTCCTGGCCCATCTTCCCTCGCCTCTGGCACCTAGCTCCCGGTCCTGGCCCATCTTCCCTCGCGGTTGTGGGCAGCTGCCTACGCTCCCAAGCCTCCAGTGCCTCCTTGGCCATCTCTGGCTTCACTACGGATGTCCCCAGCTCCTGGCGGGTCTCCCCACATGTGCCGCGGGGAGACGCCGCTGTCCAGCATCCTGCTGCTCTCTAGGCATGCGTGTGTGCGCACCTTGCCGTCTTTTAAAGGGGCCGCGGTGGGAATCCAACCCGCGGCCCCGGATGATGACGTCACCGGGCCCTGCTATATATAGGCAGTGCCTGCCACTAGTTCCTTGCCTTTGGCAACAGGTCTCCACGCTTGTTGTGTGCTCGTTGCTTGTTCCTGACTTTGTTCCTGGTTCCTGTTCCTGACTCGTTCCCGGTCCCCTCTAGCCTTGTTTGGACTGATCTCTGGCTTTGACCTTGCTACGCTTTGGACCATGCTCAGGACTGACCTCTGGCTTTGACCCTCACTCTACTTAACCTCCGTACCTTGCCTTACTCACTGCCTGCCCAGACGCCTTTGCTCCTGGTGTCTTCCTGGACTTGGCCTCCTCAGGCTTCGGCCTACTACTACCCGGGCACCACTTGTTCTTGCGCCTGACCCTTCTTGGCGCTTGGGTCTCTGGATCCCTGCCTTGTCCAGTTCCACTGCAGTTTGCCTGTTACCTCTCCAGTTCCCTGGCTCACTACCACCTCTCGAACTGGGAGTCATCTGACGGAGGCCCACCTAAGACCAGCTGGCCCCGGCACCCAAGGGCTCAACCTGCGGGGAACGCGGGCTGGTATTGGCGAAGCTCCAGTCGGCCTCCGTCTCCCAACCAGCTCTACCTCCTGACGGTGGGGACCCTTAGGGCTTGCCTTGCGGGTAGCATCAACCCCACCTCGGGCCAAGGGTCCACCTCCAAAGCAACAGTTTTTTATGGATCCTACTGGAATTTATTTTTATTAAAAACAGTCTAAGTGGATTATCAAGGAAAGTTATAGTCAAATACAAAGAATTAACTGCAAATTTGAAATCACTGAAGAATTTCTATCATGTGATTTCTATCAGTGCTTTCAAATTTGCAGTTAATTCTTCTGACTATGTATGTTACACCACTCCCCAAACCCACTCTGAGTTGAATGTGCCCCTTTACAGTGCTAGATATATAAAGAGTCTTATTCTCCTGTTACTCTTACCAACCGAGGGAACCCACAGTCAGCCTCTCACCCCGGGCCTCCTGGTAATGGCAGGAAGCCACCCCCGCCCTCTTTCACGGCCTTGAGCTGCCTGTTGCTGCTGCCATTCATGGTCCCATGCTGCCAGCTCCTCATCCTATTTCATGGCTGAACGCCGCTGCTGCCACCATGCTGCCTCGCGACCGGGATGCCGCCAAGTCTCCTGCAACCTGGCTTCCCCTAGGCACATGCGCGTGCCTCTCTGCTCAATTTAATGGGCCTGTGGCTGGAAAAGTCCTGCGGCCCTTATTGATGACTTCACCGCTCAGGGGCTATTTAAAGCAAGCCCCTGCATGCAGGTATTGCATTGGTAACAGGTCTCATTTCAAGAGACGAGCAGTGAGTTCCTGAGTTCTTGAGTTCCTTTCTTGTCCCTGGGTTGACCTCGGCTTTGACTTTGGACCAGAGATCGACTATGAGTTACACCGCCTGCCACAACCTTTGCCTGGATACTAACTACGAGCTACGCTACCTGCCGTGACCCTATCTGGATACTGACTACGAGCTTTGCAACCAGTTCCAAACTTGGCCTGCGCTACTACTTCTTGTCCCCCTCTTGGACTTCCATTTATGCAGAGGCCCCACGTAAGTCCAGCTGGCCCCGGCATCCGAGGGCTCAACCTAAGGGGAACGTGGGCTGGTAGTGGTGAAGCTCCAGCAGGGTCTCTGCTTCTCAAATACCTCGCCTACCGATGGTGGGGGTCTGAGGGGCTTCTCCCCTCAGGCACCGCCAACTCCCCCTCGGTCCATGGGTCCACTAGCTTAACACCTCCCTATTTCAGTGCTCTCTCTCTCTCTCTCAGTTATTTCTGATGTTAAATCCCGCATTGCTGAGTGTTAATATTCTGTGGTAGAAGACTCCAATTTACATTAACTGCTTCCACTTGCATAACAAATTTAAAAATTCATCCTGTCTGTCCATTTGAAATTTGTCCACTTTGGGTAGATGTGCAACCTAACCAGCTCTCCTTCCCCTTTTTCTTTTTACCTGATCTGTGAATCTTTTTACTACTGCTACTCTCCATTTCTAACCCAAGCATGTCCATAATTTGTTATAGTGATGGCATTTGCCACCACTGCTAATAAGCCATTTCAAGCCTTGCTAACCCAAGACCAAGTCTTATTACCAAGTTTTGTATTAATCTCCACAGCCACCAAGGTTAATGAGGCAACCTCCCCATAATCATTGAAGTTAAACCTCGGTCCCTAGGGGCAGGTCACCTCAGTGCTTTTTTAGAGGCTTAATGCAATCATACCACTACTGTTTTGGGCTGAACTGCTCTCCATGCAGGTTATACCCGTCATTACAAAACTCTTGCCTCTAGAAATCCTCTGTTTATGCCATGCTTTCTTGAATTCCACTATTTATTTTATTTATTTAAAAAATATTTCTTAATCACCTTCCTGATTGCATCTCTTAAAAAGATTTACAACATAATCATAACTTTAAAACAATGAACACAATAAGATTAATCTCAACAGACCAATATTACCAGAGACAATTCTTGCTAGTCATTCACCAGGCCATTGACATAAGCCATGTTTTTAATTTCTGTTGGAGCCTCAGAATCTGATTTTGTTCCCTACGATCTTGTGGGAGATTATTCCACATACCTGGAACCGTAAATGAGAATGATCTATTTGCTACCTGCTGCTGCCTAAACCTTTTTACCCTAGGGAGTTGTAACAGATGTTTATTCATCGACCTCAAATTCCTACCTCTTTCATGCCATATTAATTTACCTCTCAAATGTGGAGGACACAGACCACATAACATCTTGAAAGCTATCAATAACACTTTATACTTATAGTGTTCCTTCACCGGGAGCCAATGCAGGCCCAACAGTAAAGGGGCAGCAGTTCTTCCTGCACTGCCTGTTTTCATCTCCACTGGACTTGAAAAAAGCACCCTCAGAATGGTAATGCTTTCTACTTGCAACAAAATAAAATTTTGTCATGAGCAAAAGGGCAACCCTTATTCCACCGAAGAGAACCACCATGGGGATCACTTTTTGAAAATAAAGTCTGTTAAAAACTCATGCACATTTAAACGTCTGGGTGGGATAATCTATTTCCTTGCTCGGTACATTGGTAGCCAAGGGCATCAGGCTTCTTTAGGGTTTCCACTTTTTGTTGTTAAAATAAAAATAGTTTGCTAGATGTTGCACTTCAGTTAAATTCACCATTTGAAAAAATAAAATTAAAAAATATAAAAGGATACTTTGATAGAATGAATGAATTTTATTATAAACTAATCTGGCAGTTAGGTTTTTCTTCTTCTTTAATCATTGTAAACAATTTTTAGTTAGCACATTTATAAAATGCTTTGCGATACAATTATGTTATCAATGCAAAGTAATTAGTTGCAGCTTTCAGATAACACTTAGTATTACTCATCCAAAGTTTTAACTTTCAGATATATTACTCTGAAACAGGTTTTCGGAAGAAATTACAGATTACCACTAAATAAATATAAATTTCTTACTCGCCTTTCTTTTCTTTTCTATTATGATCTGTGAAGGTGTTTTAACTTTAACACAGGGCACGCAGGCACACATGTGCACACGTTCGTCGACCTGCACCCAGGGACGCACCCAGGGATGCAGCCATTTTATAACAATACACAAAATAAAGAATCCACAAAGAACAAGAAGTCAATGATATCAACTTATAAGTAGTGAAGTAAAGATGGCAAAATGGTGTAATCTGACGTCAGATTACACCATTTTGCCATCATTACTTCAAGGCTTGTCGACGGACATAAATTTGCAAGTTAAGTAATATTTTCGGGAATAGCTTTTAGTGGTGGCATCACCCAATTTTGAAGTACATATAGAGACTTTAAGTACATTGGGGCAGCTTTACATTGGGAAGTGCCCTCTACAAATAGCCCATTGAGACCAATGATTAAAAGAAAAACTTGTGCTACTAAAAGCTTATATTAGCTTAGCCTTTGGGCACCTAACTATGAGGTCTCTCTGAGCTTTCCAACCCACTCCCTATGTGTCTCGCCATTTTATAACATGCATGCATATATGAAAGCATAGTATAAAATGGCATGACTGGGCACACATGTGCAAGCAATTTTAAGTGAGTGCTCGCCTGTGTATGCAAATCCCCCTTCTACTGCGTAAGTGGAGGAATTTTAAAAGACACATGCACTGATATCATTGCCTGTTTCCCAGTTCGTTCCCAGTTTGCCCAGTTAAGGGATAGGACTTCCAAACCTCCCTAGTTTAATAGCACTCCTTCCTCTCCTGTTAGCCTCAACCCTTAAAACCCTGCTGATCTCTTAAATTTTTTGTTTTATGACTTACATGCCATCCATAGCAGAAGTAAAGTTATGTGGCTGGGGACCCTGGTGTGCACCTGTGCGAGTAAATATGCGCAGATTTCAATGTGAAATCTAGGAATGCCCATGCTCCTCCCAGACCACACCCATTGCCCACCCCTTTTTGGAACTTTTCATTTGTGCAGCGGGAGTTACGTGCTTACTCGAGTGGCTTTTAAAATCTGCTTGGCATGCACTGGCCCAACATATTCACGTATCTCCTGGTTTTGGCGCACTTTGGGCTTTTAAAATTGACCTTTAAGAATTGATCCTTTTTGTGTTTTTCATGTTTCAGATTTCTCTGAAGATACCTTAAAGCTTCAAGAATTTCTAAGCCTTACAAGCATGTCTGTGTTTCTCTATTCTTTGCATGTGTATTGTCTCTCTATTCTTTTGTGTTTGTAATAATTCTTTCTTTGAAACCTTTCTTTTTACAGTCTCAGGTTGATGGTGTGCACACTTAATTTTTGGATACACCAAGGCTACAGCTATTAGGCAGGGCTCGAGAACATGGATTGAGAGTGACAAATCTGGTTACTTTGGAATGATTTATTTATTTATTTGTGTGTTTTATATACTGTCATTCCATGTGAAAATCACTAATTCAAAACAGTTTACAGGTTTGACATTCATAAATAAATAATGAGAACAGAGATAGGCAGGCGCACGTATAGGTAGTAAACTAGGGGGACATTTAGAGACAAAGGGTGCACTTCAAAGGCAGAAACGATTAAGAAAACATAATTGGGTTATAGAGGGGTTAGGGGTGGAAGTTAATGAACAGTACATATTTTGTTGTCTCACTTGTGTAGAACTGGAGGCTTCTGTCAGACAGTAGGCATTTTTGAATAGCCAAGTTTGCTCTTAAATTTTTAATCGTCTGTTATTGTTCGCAGGTCCTCTGGAATGGAGTTCCATAGTTTTGGTCCAGTGACTGAAATCGCTCTTTCTCTATATTGCGTTAGATGAGAGCATTTATGGTCCGGATTTCTATGAGGCCTTTGTTTTGTGAGCTGAGCGTTTGTGATGGAATGATGAGAAGCTTCAGGAGCTGGATAATGAAGGTAGTTAATACTGCTTGATCATGCTGTTTCCTCAGATGTCAAACAGGCTCTTCATCTACTACAAAAAGGTATCTTCCTCCAACCAAAAATTTTCCACAAGCTAAGTATTACCCTAGGGGGTACATTTTAAAAGACAGTACGCTGGATTTTATAAGATACACGCGTAGCCGTGCGTATCTTATAAAATCCGGGGTCGGCGCGCGCAAGGAGGTGCACATTTGTGCAACTTGTGCGTGACGAGTCCTGCGCGCTCTGCCCGTTCCCTCCGAGGCCACTCCGAAATCGGAGCGGCCTCGGAGGGACCTTTCCTTCCAGCACCCCCCCCCCCCCGCACCTTCCCCTCCCTTCCCCTACCTAACCTATCCTCCCGGCCCTATCTAGGACCCCCCCCTACCTTTATCTGAAAAGTTACTACTGCCTCCGGGCAGTAGTAACTTACGCGCGCCGGCGCAGCAGGCCCCGACACAGGCCGCTGTGTCGGGGCACTCGGCCACGCCCCTGGACCGCCCACACGCCCCTGAACACGCCCCCGATCGGAAACCACGCCCCCGACCGCTCTTTTTTGCAAGCCCCGGGACTTACGCGCGTCCCGGGGCTTGCGCACGCCACCGAGCCTATGCAAAATAGGCTCGGCGCGCGCAGGGGAGTTTTAAAAGGGTTACGCGCGTACCTTATGCGTGTAACCCTTTTAAAATCCGGCCCTAGGTGTATGTCTCGCCAACTTATTGTACAAGTACACTAGCTAATTAAAATCAAAGGATAATAATAGTTTCCCTAATTAAAGGCACAGTAAGGGAACTGAGATATGTGAATATGATACTTGTGTTTTGGGATTGTCTAGTGTGAGACAAATAAGTGAGTAAGATGAGATTTGGGAATATGAAACTCAAGAAAATCAGACTTGTGATAAGTCTAATTGTGATGTTCTCACATACAACCGCAAACACAATCACACTTTATTACTTCTTCATTTATACTTACTTTCTTTGTTTTCTCTATTTTCTCAACACTAAATTAGAGAAACAAATTATTTTCTGTCTCCCAGATAGCTTCAGCACCCATAGAGATGCATTACCTCTGATAGTACTATAGGTTATATAATCTTTGTAGCAAAGGAAAGTCTTTCTTTTCTGGGTTTTAAATTTTCTTTTAGCTCTGTGTCAAACTGTATTTGACAACAGTTCCCATTTGTTTGCCATAAAGACAAAATCAACACTAAACTAACACAATACTCCTCCTGTTACATTTATTATGGTCACTGTTTTATACTTTCTCCTTCAGAGAATTACAAGCCACTTTCATAAATGGCATTGATTATGATTACAGATAAGCCACTAATCTCATCACAGGCTCATCATAGGGCTTCTGTTGATACAGGGGATTTATAACACTTGAAGTGTACTACTAATTAATAGTGTTCATACCAATCAAAATTGTCAATATCCTTTCACTCAGTTTTCTTTCAGTCAGCTAACTATAAAAGCAGATTTAAAATCTCAGGGCTCAGCTGTATAAATTTAAGCTGACATTTTTTAATCTTACTGTCACAATCCTGGCTGCTAGACAGCAGAGGTGCTCATGAAGCCACCCTCTCTCCTGTGCTAGCCACCTCCTTGATGCTCCCATGATGCAATAGGGCCATCCCCCGATCGGGGGCGTGTTCAGGGGCGTGTGGGCGGTCCGGGGGCATGGCCGAGTGCCCCGACACAGCGGCCTGTGTCGGGGCCTGCCGCGCTAGCGCGTGTAAGTTACTACTGCCCGGAGGCAGTAGTAACTTTTCAGATAAAGGTGGTGGGGGGGGGGGGGTCTAGATAGGGCCGGGAGGGTGGGTTAGGTAGGGGAAGGGAGGGGAAGGTGCGGGGGGGGCGTGTGTGGAAGGAAAGGTCCCTCCGAGGCCGCAACTCTCCCACAACTCTGTGCTTCTTCATAAAGTCACCTTGGATCTTTGCATTGGTCAACCTTGTCTTGCTTTGCTTCTGCATGGCTCCTATTACCTTCTTGTTGAACCTTGCCTTGCAGCCCCTCTGGCTTCCTGCCTTTTCTGTGGCGTTCTCACCCTTCCTGCATTGTCCTGCAGCCTCCTCACCCTTCCTGACCTGTCCTGCAGTCTCCTCGGCTTTCTTGCCCTACCTTAGGGCTTTTGGGCTCCTAGTCTCACATTGTCTTGCCCTGTGGCCTGCTTATGCCTTCTTGTCTGTTTCTTCCTTTTCTTATTTTATATGTGCCTTTCTTAGTTTTTGGGTACTTGCCAGGTTCTTATGGCCTGGATTGGCCACTGTTGGAAACAGGATGCTGGGCTTGATGGACCCTTGGTCTGACCCAGTATGGCATTTTCTTATGTTCTTATGTTTGTGTTAATTTCCTGTTTGCCTGCCTTTTTCTTTCTTGCCCTGTTCTTATGGTCCTGTCTTGTCCTGCCTGGTCCTCCTTGTGGCCACTAACCCTGTGGGCCTCCTTTTCTAGCCCCTGTCTCTAGTCCCAGGCCTTGCCTCTTGTTCCAGTACTGTCTCCAGCTCCCACCTGTCTCCAAGTCCTGCCTACCTTCGGGACCCACCTCTGCCTCCATTCCTTTCCCTGCCTCGTTCCAGCTTTGTCTCCGTTTCCTGTCTCATCACCTGCCCTGCCCTGCCTCTAGGCCAGAGTGTCACCAGTTCCAGTCAAAGTCCTGCCAGCCACCAGATTCTGCGAGCTCAACCCAAGGAGGAGGTGACTGATCAGGCAGAAGACCCTATCCTGCTTTGCCCTAGAGTCTGGCCCCACTCCTGTTGGGGATACCCCCCATCCAACTGTTCCCCATTCCATGACACTTATGTTTTCAGGTTTCTATTACCACTATTTCATTCACAGATCCACACACAAGCTAGTGTTTCCCTCACTGTGTTTGTGTTTTGCTGACAGTTACTAGGCCTCTGTGAAAGAGCCAAGTGACACATTCCTTCTCTATCAGCTTTCAGCAGAGCTCTACACACCGTTCTAAACTGTCACTCACTGATTTCTCTGTTAGTGAGATTCCTATTTCGATGATGTCATAACTAGTTCTTGCCCTACATAGATTCCTAACTTAATACCCACACCTCCTGGTATAGGTTGGTATGATGCGAAAAGATTTTTAGTAACTCTAAAACTTCCTTTCAATAAAATTAGCTAACAAAACATTACCATACTTTGACATCAAAAGGTATAATCACACTAACCTTTTCACATATGACTTCAGGTAAAACTGCTTTTCCATGATGTCTCCTAGATGATGGCTTTGGAACCCTGAGGTTTTAATTTTTTTTTTCTGGGCTGTCAGAGCTTTTTTATTATCAAGCCCAGCACCAGAAATTCAAAATGAATATGAATAAACACACTGAAAAACCCAAAAGCTCAAAAACCCAAATCAAAAACCCCAGACTGGTCTAAATTCAGTGCATCCCCAATAAACATCACCATCAGGTGTCTCACATCCTCGTGAAATCAGTCACAGATACTAAAAAAAAATCTATGCCCAAAATTTGAAAATTTTATTTTAGCTATAAAAAAAAAAAACGTCAAATAGGTGTCCCTACCATCTCCTCTGATGTTCACAACCACTTCCCAAATTTTCCAAAGGTGTTTTCCATGTTTTTAATCTTCTAACTGCTCCCTGAAAAATGGGTCAAATTTCATCCTAAAAATGCACTTTTAGTGCCAAACTCTGGTTTGGATCAGGTCCTCAGCCCTTTCTTACATGTCCCCAACCAGCGGTTACGGAATCTTAGGAAAAAATGTTTTACAGTGGGCTCTGGTAGAACTAGACATCTTAACTATGATAAGATAAGTAAAAAAAAAAAAAAAAAAGCGGGGAGTGGGGGAAACTGAACCTAAAATATGCTGCATGCAAAGCAATATGGGAACTGTGGTTACAAAGGCTATTCATATGACCTGAAAAATGTAAGCTTTTAAACACCATTCCTCAGCAAAAAAGATTTAGGTACGAGGAGAACTAGAGAAGAAACCTGAGCAGCCAGATTCTGCGAGAAGAGGTTGGGAGGACAACGCAGTTATATGAAATGAAATTCCAAAGTCTATTTGCGTGAATTAAAAATGGAGACTTCCAATTCCAGACTACATTGATTAGCAGAGACAGGGATGGGCGAGGAAGGAGCAGCTGGGGATGAGAAGAGTATTACTCAAAGAAAAACTTGTTGAAACAGGAAAAAGGAAAAGGAGAAAATCCTTGTTTTTGCTGATTTACTAGTTCTGCTACTAGTTTAAACTTCCATGGCTCTGCTGGATTTATGCTCCGCTAGACAAATACACATAGGAGACATTCTCTGCTCCACAATCTAATTAAGACAAACTTACAGGACAAAATACAATTTTGGGAACTTCATTTATTAAGAAAATTAGGCTGTGAGCGGGAGAGAAAGAAAATGATGCACATATGGAGTTGTATATAATCCCATACAGCTCGATACAGTAAAGTTCAGTTGAAGATTTCTCGTCTGTAACGAGCTCGCTGCGCACAATTCGGACGCGTAAGGCAAACCAGCGATACAGTCTCCAGTTTTGCGCGTCCGTAGCGCTTCTTAAAACAGACGCGTAACCCTTCCCGCACCCGGCATGTAAATGAACGAATTAGCTGTATAATGAAGGAATTAGCTATTCCCCTCCGATACCGTAACGGGCACTCAGGTTCTCTCATTAGTAACGCACTGTTTTGCCGCGGCCGTAACGTGTTAGTTTACCGCCTCCCCCTAGTAGGAGTTAGGACTGTGAGTCTAGTAACAAATCCATCGACACCGCTTAAGATACTCAAAAACAATAAAACACAATTTAAAAAAAAAAGCGATACAGAGATGATAGAGAAAATGTAATGATGTGGGACACACAAAACCTGTCAGAAGAAAAAATAAAAATTTTTAAATACCTGTCGGAGGGCCGCGTGGGTCCAGGCGGCCGGCGGCGGCGGGAGCCGGGTGGTCGCGTGTTAAATCTAGGCCGCGGGCGGGTGGGCGCCTGTTCCAGGCGGCAGCGGCGGCGGGGGGACACGCGTTAGTTCGAGACGGCCGGCGGGCGGCGGGTGGTCGCGTGTTAAATCTAGGCCGGGTCCGCACAGGCCTAGATTCAATGCCGGTGGGGGCTGCCGGAGGCCTGTGCGACCCCTGCGATTCGGCGCTCAAGGCAGTCACATGCCGTGACGTCACGCCTTGAGCGCTGAATCGCAGGGGTCGCACAGGCGCGCATTCATTCAATGCCGTACCGGCAGTGAATGACTGCGCGCCTGTGCGGACCCGGCCTAGATTTAACACGCGACCGCCCGCCGGCCGTCTCGAACTAACGCGTGTCCCCCCGCCGCCGCTGCCGCCGCCTGGAACAGGCGCCCACCCGCCCGCGGCCTAGATTTAACACGCGACCACCCGGCTCCCGCCGCCGCCGGCCGCCTGGACCCACGCGGCCGTCTGAAACTAACGCGCGTCCACCCGCCCCCCCCCCCCGCCGCCCGGAACAGGCGCCCACCCGCCCGCGGCCTAGATTTAACACGCGACCACCGGCCCCCCGGATCCCGCCGGCCGCCTGGACCCACGCGGCCCCTCCGACAGGTATTTAAAAATTTTGATTTTTACACTTCCTGGTGCCTGTCATTTCAAATGTCATTTGAAATGACAGGTACCAGCGCACCCAGGTTACTGTATAGGCGCTGTATTAAGCGCCTATACAGTAAAATGGGTTACGCGGGCATAACCCTTCCCTACCGCTTTAAAGCCGCGGCATGCATTTGCATGCGATTAGAGGAGAGTATCGGGGAGTTAGTGAAGAGAACTGTGCGTGCGGGGAGGAAGGGTGCGCCTGACACTACCTCACTGTTTCTACCTCGACCTTACTGTATCGACCTGATAGTGCTCAGCATTGTGTTGTGTGTTTTTAAACTGTGAGCAAAAGAATTGTTTTGGAAATTTAACTGTGGACATAAAAATTATATATTTTAGCATTTATATAGTGCTATATACCAAGGAACGTTAGAACAAATTATGTACAGGTATGGCATGTTATTTATGTTTTCCTTTTTTTTTTAAATGACAGTTCATGAAATAGTTGTTGGTACACAGAACAAGGCTTGGGCAAAGTGCAAAGTGCAGGAAACACTTTCTAAGCACTAATCAGGGAGGGGGAGATAGGATACATGAAACAGCCTTGCAAGAGAACCTCAGAGAGGAGGTGTACTTCAGAACAGATTTGGGTGGGGAAAGGTGAGAAACTGAGTTAAATTTCTCCTCAAAATAGCATAAGGAAGAAGATTGTATGAGAAGGGCATTGGGATGGGGTGGTGGAGGAAATAGTCCTTTTTTCAGGCTACTAACACAATTATCATTAATACATGAAATAATACTGCAGTGTTCCTCAGGGCACACCTAATACTGCAGTGTTCCTCAGGGCACACCTAACTAGTCAGATTTTCAGGATAGGCACAATAACTATGCATAAAATAGATTAGCACACAATGGATGCAAATTTGATTGCATTATGATCACTATTGCTAAGCAGCCTCACCATCATTACCCCTTGAAGGAGGTCCTGCATTTCACGGAGGATTAGACCTAAACTATCTCCTCCTTTCATCGGTTCTAGAATCAGTTATTTACGACATCCAGAAAATTTACATCCCTAGCATGTCCTGATTAGACATTTACCCAATTTATACTGTGATACTTGACATCTCCCATTTTTATCATGTTGCCAGTTTTATTTGCTTTGCTCATTTCTACTAGCATTTCATTGTCTTATTCTTCATCTGGGCCAGGTGAATGGCAGAATATACACAATGCTAAATGCTAGTCTGTCACTTTAGCCCTCAGTGATCGGAATCATTCTCTGAAAGCCAAGAGCCGTTTGCTCTGGATGTACACATACAACTTCTCCCCAGCAGGTAGATAATCATACATGTAGCACTTGATGAAAAAGATTGGATAACATCTGCACTGCTGTCTGCATCTTATTTTTGTACAGTTGTTAAAATTATATAAAGTTGTATAAGGACTGAGGACACATAATCCAATTTAAAATAACCAAATAAATTCAAGGAACTTTATTTTAATCTGTCAATGGCCTGCTATAGGACAATGATTACTCAATTGCTAAGGGCAGTGTTAATTACTCACTTGTTGATGTAACTCCCTAATTGACTCTTATTGTGTAAAATTTCCCTCCTAAGGTAATCTGAGTAAAAGTCTACATATGAAGCTATATGAATGGGATGGGTGGGAAAAGGGAGGGTGTGGGTGGTAAAATAAAACATCACTGATTGCTTCTCCAGGAAACAGCTCTCATACCTTCCTGCGCAAAAGAATTGACTTTTCCAAGCTCTTAACACACACAGAATAACTTCAACCTTCTGTTTCCTTTAACACACTTTACAGATCTCAAAGAATAAACCTTTTTTTAAAACTTTTTATTTATCAAGTTATACATAAATAACAAAGCACTCCACTTTGCTAAAGAAATAAATGGAGAAGATGTTAAAGACCTTCTGGATTCCAAAAACCCTTTCAATTGATCCGGAAAGAAAAATCTAAAACAATCATTATTCAGTTTGATGACACACTTGCAAGGATAGCAAAGCATAAAGGAGCAACCTAAAGCAATGGCTTCTTGTCTAAGGGCAAGGAAAGCCTCTATGTCACTCCTATGTTACCCAAGCTAAATCAGAGAAAATCCTGACTGCCAGAGCACAAAATAATATAGAAATATTCCTGAAGTACTTCTGCATTTCTTTACTTATTTTCACAGAAGTGAAAGAAACTAATAAATTCAAGAACAGAGTTCTGTAAGAAATTAGTCAAATCATGTGTTGTAGGTTGAGAAGCAGCAGAGATATTTTTAGGCATAAAAAGTATACATTTCATTTCATTTATTAAAATTTCTTAATCGCTTAACACAAAAAAAAGTCCTAAGCAATGTACAAGTAGAGAATAAAGCATTCATTAAAAACTTATAAAAACTTAATAAAAATTTAAGCTGCCACATTGCATAAGAGAGTCAATGCTGAAGTCCTTAATAAAATGCTTGTTTTAATAAAAAACTCTTTAAAAGAAGAGTAAACTTTTTAATGCAATCCAGCATTTGGTGTTCCATAGGTAAGGAGAAGGCAGAGTCCCTTGTTGTTGTAAGATGGGCATGTTTAATAGAGGGTACATCGAGCAGACCACTTTGAGATGATCTCAGCTGAGAAGATGGCTCATATAGTTTTAACAAGGCACTGTATCATGGACAGGCATTTGAGTTAATGAGTTTAAAGATTGTCATACCAACTTTATAAAACATTTGCTGCTGAATCGGAAGCCAATACATACTGTTAAATGACGGGGTAATATGTTCATATCTTTTTGCTCCTGTAATTAATCATGCAGCAGAGTTGAGTAGCAATTGTAATGGATGAAGAGATTTTGACGGAAGGCCTAAATAGAGACTGTTGTAGGGCGATATCTCCTGTTTACCAATGATGCACCAATTATGAATTATAATAGCCATGTACAGGCCAAATTCTGACAGGCACAGCAAGAGAACGAACTTCACCCAGGTGAACTTTAAACTGTATTGCATCAGTGGAAACAAGAGGTCTTGTCTTGATACACTGAAGGATACCTTATCAGATGTGCATGTTTGTCAGTTGCTGTGCAAATAAAGAAACCAGACAGAAGAGACAATATGACTTAATCTCTAAGCAGGAGTCATGGTTCAGCCAAAGCAGAGTGCAGAAGGTTATGAAGACCCCCACTCTTTGAAGGAGGGGGGGGGGGAGTAGCCTGAGACAGTGCAGACACTCTGACATACAGCTTGGCATACCGACGTGGCAGTTCTCCCCCTCTAAGGAATGGGAGAGAGGAAAGGACCTGTAATGTGGCAAAAGACCCTCCACCCACCACGAGGTTATGCATGAGCTTATACATATTTATCAGCTGGGAAGTATAAGACAGGGGGTCAAGGAAGAGAAAAGGAAAGATAAAAAGAAAGGAACGGACCCCCTGGGAGAGTGACCCTGAAACCAAAAGGGAGCAGAGAGGCAAGCAACTGACCCCCGGAAGAATAGGAGGCACAAATCCTGAACGCAAACCCAGGGAGAAAACCCAGAGAGCGAGTACCTGTGCTGAGGTATCCCTGGAAGTGAAAGGGGGGCCAGAAGAAAACCAGCCCTCCCTGCTATCAAGAAGGGAGAAGACTAGGTGTGGACAGATAATTGGCTCAGGTGCAGACAGTGACACAGAGGTATAGAGGAGGAAGGCTGAGAACCAGCCCAGACAGCCAGCAAGCACCAGAGGTAGAAGCTAGCCTCCTTCCTGCAACACCTACCCGCTCTGCCAGCACCAAGCCCAGAAAGCAAGCCTCTCCCCTGCCCACATTCTCCAGCTCTCCAGCCAAAACCTGCTTCAGAGGTGAACAGAGGTATCACCTGAAGTTGGAATCAGGGGTAAGTAAGTTAGCCACAAGTATTTATATCTTAAGCAGGCTAAAGTTTATGGCATGTTTTGTTACCACCCATGATACAGAACTTTCTTTAGGGAAAACTGGTGCTTAGGGGCCAGGATGTTAGAGATAGCAATTGTTGTTATTTTCTAGATGCTATGTCCTGCCAAATCTGATAAAGAAAAGTCTATTTCTGAGGAGAATACAAGTTTATTTATTTATTTTATTTATTTAAAAGTATTTATATACCGCTTTTTAAAATAAAATTTTATCAAAACGGTTTACAACATGTTAAAAATAAAGTAAAAATAAAATATAACTAAAATAAACTTAAAATACATAAATTTAACTAAATAGCTAGATAAATGTTAGCTAAAACAAATTATTAAATAACAAAATAATAATAATAATGGTAACATGCCATGGGTAAAGAGTAGGGAGGGTAAAAGGGATGGAGGGGGGGAGAGGGGGGGAGGGGGGGTAGCAACTTATCGAATTGTAATGTCCTAGAAAGAACACGGATGGGATGATAGAGGAGAGACGTTAAGGTAATATGTATCTGATGAGAGAAATTTAGGGGATGGAGTTTCATTTTTGATCGGGGAGATGCTTAGTGGGAGTGTTAAATGCTTGTTGAAAAAAGAATGTTTTTAAAGCCTTTTTGAAATGATAAGGATTTGATATTAAAGTTGTCTTTTCCCTGACTTAGGATCGCAAGTAAGGTGGGAGGGCAGCTGGCAGTGTCTTGTAGCAGACAGATCCCTGCACCCCTAAACCTGCCTACACTGTTACAATAATCAATGTGAGGAAAGAGTAATGCTTGAACAATAGTACAAAAATCTTGGCTATGCAGAAGATGTCTCAAACTTGCTAGTACACATAACTTAAAGAATCCTGTTTATTTATGGATTTAATTTGTGGTTGAAAGGAGAGAGAAGAATCAGTCTGGACACCTAAACATTGTGGGCCAGATTTTCTAATATGCGCGTGCAGCCGTGGGCATGCTATAAAATCCGAGGTCGGCGCACGCAAGGGGGTGCACACTTGTGCACCTTGCACACGCTGAGCCCTAGGGGAGCCCCGATGGCTTTCCCCGCTCCCTCCGAGGCCGCTCCGAAATTGGAGCGGCCTCGGAAGGAACTTTCCTTCCACTGCCCCCCCACCTTCCCCTCCCTTCCCCTATTTAACCCGACCCCCCCAGCCCTACCTAAATCCCCCCCTACCGGGAGGCCTCAGTCCCACCCCCGGACCACCCCCGGATCGGCGCCCCACCCACGCCCCCACCCCCTTCCCGCCCCTTTTTCAAAGTCCCGGGACATACGCGCATCCCGGGGTTTGCGCGCGTCGCCGAGCCTATGCAAAATAGGCTCGGCGCACACAGGGGCACTTTCTCAGGGTTATGCGCGTAACCCTTTGAAAACCTGCCCCAGTATGGGTAATTTATTTGGAAAACTCAGGTTGTCAACTGAGATAGAATCATGGTGAAAAGTAGAGTGTTGTCTCAAAATTAATAAAAACTCTGTTTTTGACATTTTAAGAGATAGTCTGTTTTGATGCAACCATTGTCTAACAGAGGAAATGCAAAGATGAAGATGCCCCAATATTTTATCCCAGGTTGGATGTAACCGAATGGAAAATTGAATGTCGTCAGTGACATTTGCAAGAAGTTTAGCAATTGGAACCAGGTAGATGTTAAATAAAACTGCTGATAAGGCAGACCCTTGTAGAACACCAAATTTCAGAGTTTGCCAATTAGAGAGATTATTGCCAAATTTCACTTGATGTGATCGATTACTAAGGTAAACTGAGAACCAATTTAAAACATTCCCTGAGATACCACATTCTCGAAGCCGAAGTCTAAGAATGTCATGATCAGTGGTGTTAAAGGTTGAAAAGATATCCAAGGAGACAAGTAAAAATTGGTGCCCATTATCCAAACCTCTTCTGATAGTATCTATTAGTGATAATAGAAGAAGTTCAGTACTCATAGTGCTCTGGGAGCGCTAGGAGAGCGGGCCAATCTTGAGGGGATTGTGTGCCCTTGGGCCTCGGCACGACCCCTGAAGACTCCAGGGCAGCAACAAGGTAGGCGAGGCATGCCCAAGCATGGGTGAAGACTAAAGGTCTAACCCTCTACCAGACCTGCATGCTTCTGGAAGGCCAACAACGCAATGTTGGTTACTGAACAGTCCTCCGACCGTTCCCAGCCCTTTCGGACCTGCCGCTAGGTATCAGCAAGAAGCAGCAGGCTGGACTGAGGATGAGGGCAGACGGAGGCCTTGTGACATAGAAGACTCTAGATGAGACGAGGAGCTTGGAAGACTCTGGACGAGATGAGGAGCTTGGAAGGTTCAGACATTGGCACTGTCTCTCAGGGCGCCCTACACAGCCCACCGACACAGGCAAATCCAATGGGCTGGTCACAGACCACCCTGTCCCACTGTGCGCTCTACACAACCTGGAGAGGCTGGTCATGGACCACGCGGAGACCAGGACAAGCACAGGAAGGGAATCCAGCTGAGATGAAACCCCAATGACAAGAACAGGAACCAACGAGACAGATTTACCCCAAAAGGTGTCATCTGGAGAACCAAAGGAGCTGGAGGGTCAAGAGGGCTCGGAACAAGCAAAGGAGGAACTGAACCTCAATACATCAGGAAATGGAACATCAGGAAGTCTGGAACATCAGGAAGTCTGGACTAGGAACCTCGGAACATGAAGACATGGAACATCAGGAAGCCACAGGAAGCAACGAAGACTCAGGACATGGAGTTCCAACAAAGAGCAAGGAACAAAGACCTGATGGAGCGCTGGAAGACAGAAACCTCCAGGGACGAAGAACTCCGATGTAAAGCAAGAGTGCTGGAGAAGCCCTTTTATAGGGCTAACAAGGAAGACGCCCAGGATGACGTCACCAGGTGGGGCCCAGGGCATATCCGGCTGTGGGCCCTTTAAATCTTGAAGAGAGGCATGGCCACGTGCCTAAAGAGACAGGCTGAAGCAGGAAGACTGTCGGCGGCATCTGAGCCATGAAGGATCATTCAGGGGCGGCCCCAGGCCGTAGGACAGGCCTCAGACAGGCACCAGCGGCTCACTGCCACTGTAGATGGCAGCAGGAAGTCTCGCGACTCTCTGCCGCGAGGGACAAGAGGCAAGTTCCAGCAGCGGCCTCCGGACTGCGGATGCGGCAGTAATGGCAGCCTCCTGGCTGCATGGGTGGTCGGCAGCATGGCTTTCTAATAGCCACTGCTATTAATTGCATCAGTAGCATGGGATCTTCTTAGTGTTTGGATAATTGCCAGGTTCTTGTGGCCTGGTTTGGCCTCTGTTGGAAGCAGGATGCTGGGCTTGATGGACCCTTGGTCTCACCCAGCATGGCAATTTCTTATGATCTTATGTTCTTATTTTATGTTGCACGTCACTTAGATGTCACCTGCATTTGTTTTTCACTGATATCCCTACATTGCTGATGTCATAAACTAAAATAGTTCAGAAGCTGACTGAGAATCCTATGAAGGGATTTTCAGTCATCCTTCCCCTGCATTAGCTAGGTACAATCTAAGGATAATTTTGGTTACTTTGACATTTCTCTAATTGATTTTAAAACCTCAGATGAACCGTATCGCCGACCGTACAATCTGAGTGTTCTTCCATTAGCCCCCTTGCATTGTTGTTTTCCAAGTTATCCTCCTCTCTCATTGGAAACAGCTTCAGACTGTTAGCTTCCCTGTACTTGTGCTGTTTGAACAGTACTTACTTTGCTGAGAAAAACCCAAACTGAATCCATCAGACCAGAGTCCAATTGATGACAAACTTTAATTTTAAACTCCAAATGCACTTATAATGAGCTCCCCAAGTGTGAAAAGACTGTCCCAAACCATTCAGCACCTACCCAAGTCAGCATACAAAGTCCCAAAACTGCTCACCCTGTAAAAATGTTGCTAGCAATAATTTTTTAAAGGGTTTGACAGTTGCTTGGTTGTGATTGTCAATATTACTACCCTTAATATAAATCTTGGGGATAACCTGCAAGGAGTGGCAGTTACTACCCTTAACAGAAACATGAGGGTAACCTAGACAGAGCGGCTGTTACTACCCTTAACATAAGGTTGGGGGTAAGTTACTACCATAGTTTCTAGTTTATTAGATTTTATATACCATCATATCGGAAGGTCTATCACAACGGTTTACAGTAAAAAGAAATAAAATACTTGCTGAGCAGACTGGATGAACCATTGGTCTTTTTCCATCATCACTACTTTGTTACTATGGTACAAGGTGAAGGCAGGTGTTAGATTTATTTCATTTAGGTAAAGTTCTGCATACCACACTATTTGCCAAGGGCCTAATAAAGCTTCATTTGTATATGATGCTCCCTCATTTTCATGGAGATAAATACTAATTTTAGTGCTTACACATTAATGTGATAAAGGCTTTTCTCCCATATTGTGTTTATGGGAAAAATGTTTAGTAAAAGAGGCTCTTAATGTAGTGTATGTTAATTTGTTTAATAACATGCTATTTTTAGTGCATGCAAAACAGTTTTAGCACGCGTGTCACATTGTATTGCATAAGCCCAAAAATATACAATATTAATACAAATAATATACAATATCACAATTTATGTGTTCATTCTGGTTTTCAGTTAGCTCGCACACCTAATAAATAAGTAGTTGAACACAACAAATGGCCACTGTCTTGAATTCATTTCACCTGTGTTAACAAAATAGCAAACACTTCTCAAAATAATTAGGAAAACAAATAATATTCAATTGTGGAAAATTAACTCAGTTTCTCACATCATCTCTTGTCACCTCATTCCAGTTCTTATACTTTGGGAGGGTAATTTTCGAAGCTTTTGCCACAGGTAAAACAGCATTTACCCACAGAAATTGGCTCTTTTGAAAACTGCCCACTCTGAAAGAAGGTGAAATTAAGCTTGCATAATTTACCCACATTGTTTGGAGGTGTTCCTTGTGGAGGGGTTAGGTTGGAGAGGCAACAATGCATGAAACTTTGGCCAGAAAGCACAGAAACAGATCTCTACAGGTAACTTTTCCTGGGACATTAATCAAAGCAAAACTACCCGCAAAATTTAGATTTGATTATTGGTGCAAAAAAGTATGATTAAAAGGTCCCTGCAGAATTTGCATCAATGAATGCAGCTTGGTCATTGCCCCCTTATTATTCTACATGTTTTATCAGAAGTCATGTATCCTTAAGCTGAGTTTTCAATGTGAAGTTTCCCATTATTAAACCTCTACCCAGAGATCAATGCTACCATTTGCTGTTGAAGATTGTGTAGACTGCAATAAGGCTGATTGGTGAGAAAATATAAGCTTATTGATTCCTTATCCTTACACTTTGTACTCATCTTCTTGGCAAATCTTACACGTTTTGATTTATTAGTATTGGTTGAGGTTTGACTCTGTGTCTCTGAGTAGAGGTGAGTCAAGGCAACGTCACTGCTTTGAATTCTGGTCTTCCATCATATTTGTCACATCAGTTTTATATATGTAGGTCTTCTTATTTTAAGTGTTTATATGTAGGTGTTTATTTTCCAGCTACTTAGGGGTTCTTTGGGGCTACCAAAAATTGGTGTTTATAATTATCAGTGTTATCGCGGCACAGGAACTGTTGAGGTGTACCTTTTCTATTTGTATCAAATACAAACATTTGTGCAGCTGAGGAATCATTAGCATAAAAAAGGCACAAAAACAAAGCAAAGGATCCAGGGTAGGGAAAGAAGGGGTGAGAGATAACAGGGGAAGTGGGTTTTTTCCTGTGTTTATCTAATAAATTCCTATTGATATTTTTTGCATTGTATGTTTTATTGGGGTTTATTGGTTAAAACATAAAATTAGAAGTCCTATTTATATATCATAGTGCTTTTTTCTGTTATATGTATCAGCTTCAATTACTTTTTCCAAATTCATTCTTGACTTAAGTTTGCTTTTTAGTTTTCCCTGATCTGTTTCTGGTATAAGAAATAAAAGAAAACACAGTCAAGGAGGTTTCCTTCATAGACATCACAGATTAAAAAAAAAAAAACTTTCAGGAAAATGCAGCAGTATTTTTAAAGTTTCAAGTTGTACTGAAAACATGGAAGAGCTCTAGGTTCATTTTAACCTATGCAGTTTTGAGCTCTGGGAAGGTAATATTTCCGGAATCTAAATATCATCTGTCATAAAAATGCGCAGAAATAAAGATTCACAAAAAACTCTCATAAAAGAAAAAACAAAAAATTAAGGTGATTTTTTTTTATCTGACTAACTTACAGGCCGATACAGTACAGTGCGCTCTGGCGGAGCGCACTGTTAACCCGCTTTTGGACGCGTGTTTTCGACGTGCTAGCTTTACCCCTTATTCAGTAAGGGGTAATAGCACGTCGAAAACGCGCGTCCACCCCCCCCCCCCCAAAACCAATAGCACCCGCAACATGCAAATGCATGTTGATAGCCCTATTAGTTATTCCCGCGTGATTCAGAAAATAAAATGTGCAGCCAAGCCGCACATTTTACTTTCAGAAATTAGCGCCTACCCAAAGGTAGGCGTTAATTTCTCTCGGCAACGGGAAAGTGTACAGAAAAGCAGTAAAAACTGCTTTTCTGTACACCCTCCAACTTAATATCATGGCGATATTAAGTCAGAGGTCCCAAAAGTTAAAAATAAAAATGAAAAAAAAATAATTTTAGATCGGCCTGCGGCTCGCGGGTTGAAAACTGGACGCTCAATTTTGCCGGCGTTCGGTTTCCGAACCCATGGCTGTCAGCAGGTTTGAGAACTGACGCTGGCAAAATTGAGCGTCGGCTGTCAAACTCGCTGACAGCCGGCGTTCCTGTCCAAAAAGAGGTGCTAGGGACGCGCTAGTGTCCCTAGCGCCTCTTTTTACCACGGGCCCTAATTTGAATAATTTTATTTACTGAATCGCGTGCACAGGAGAGTGGCCTGTGCGCGCGCCGGAAAAGCGCTCTCCCGCGATTTTTACTGTATCGGCCTGTTAATGCATTTCCTGACGAGAATAGAATGACCTGAGGAATGGAGTAGTAGGTCCTGAAAGCTAGTCAAGAAATGCAGTTAGTAAAAAAAAAAAAAAGTATCACCTTATATTATTATTTTTTTGTTAACCTTTATTTCCATGTATTCAAGTGAACTAACATGACAACCATACTACTGTCATACAAACTGATATTTGAGAGATGTTCAAATGACCAAGAGATATTGAAAAGCATAGTAAAATATCTGGAATATCTCTAAGCCAGAGTGCTCCTTCAGCCACCTTGCTCCCAGTACAGTCAATGGGAGCAATTTGGCATTTTTATTCTATTTTCATTTCATTGAAAAATTGGGAAACCTACTTAGAACAATGCAAGCTGTTTTGCTTTATCATATGCCAAAGGACGTTTGAAAATAACTTCCTCTTTTAAAACCACAGGCTACAGTTTTGCATTGCCTAAGCTGCTTTGAAAGAGACAGTGAAGTCCATACTCATACACTGACAAACTTAGCAGAGATATTCAGCGATACACCTGCACCCCTGAATATACCTAGATCTGTCAAAGTTAGCTGAATAAGTTTATACAGGTAACTTTAAGACTGTCCTTTGGCATAGCCAGCTCTGCCCCAGAATGCCTCTATCCCGCCTTACCGATGGAGAAGGTACAGAGAAGGGCTACCAAAATGATAAGGGGAATGGAACAGCTCCCCTATGAGGAAAGACTAAAGATGTTAGGACTTTTCAGCTTGGAGAAGAGACGGCTGAGGGGGGATATGATAGAGGTGTTTAAAATCATGAGAGGTCTAGAACGGGTAGATGTGAATCGGTTATTTACTCTTTCGGATAATAGAAAGACTAGGGGGCACTCCAGGAAGTTAGCATGTGGCACATTTAAAACTAATCGGAGAAAGTTCTTTTTTACTCAACACACAATTAAACTTTGGAATTTGTTGCCAGAGGATGTGGTTAGTGCAGTTAGTATAGCTGTGTATGCTCCCTCCGGCTCCCATCCGTGAGGTGCAAATCTGGTGGTCCAGATCCCTCCTTTCACGAGGCCGTAAAGATTGAGTTCGAAAAGGCTGGAGTCAGTGTGATTTTCTGCTCCAGCTCAGAAGATTTGCTTGGACTTCCTCACACCCTCCCTATCTAAGATGACATTCTTATTCTCCCTCTCATATTCAAACCAGCACTATACATACTGTAGACATATATGCAGATTCTTTCACAGAAAAACCTACATTCATGTTCACACATAGCTTCACTCAAAGGATTCCCTGTACGTTATACAAACAAAAGTAGACATTATGGGTATGGATTACCATACTAATCATGCTGAGGACTATATTACAGTCAAACACTGTAGCACTAGATAGCAAAACTCTACACAAGGAGTTGTCATGCATGCATGTGAGGGTATTTTTGCTTATTTAACTTTGCCCCATTCCTCCTATGGAGACCCTTTCTTCTCTTCTGTGACAATATAATCTAGACATGTGCAAGGAGGCTATGCCATTTTACAGACTTCATGTGATACCTGTTAGCATATGCCTACTAGTACATGCTGGCTTAGTCCTCATGCATGCTTTCTGTTTCTGAATCAGCTGCCACTATTATGAGGTCCTTGAGAGGGAGGTTTCAGAAATCCATGTTAGAGGGATGGCCTTACTTGGTGGCAGAATGAATCTGGCAGGAATTCCTCACCTCCACTTTCCTGACACATGAACATCTCTGAAGATGTCGCAAGATTTTTGGCACTTAGCCATAAATGTTGCCAACCCCTGTTCTATACAGCTACTTGCACACATATCTTGCACATGTATCTAACTGTTACACATGCATTACTCGGTGTTATATATTTACTTTTAAACCTAGGCTTCTCAACTCAGTCCTCGGGACACACCTAGCCAGTTAGGTTTCCTGGAATATACATGAAATAGATTTTCATGCACTACCTCCATTGTTTGCAAATCTGTCTTAAGCATATTTGTTGTGGATTTTCAGAAAACCAAATTGGCTAGGTGCATCCCAAGGACTGGTTTGACAACCCCCAAGTTAGACCATGCAGATTATGTCACATCTACAACAACTGACACCATGCATCAAAGACAGAGAAAAAGCTTTATTGCATAAAAAAAAATTATATCTTTTTGTTTCTAGCCCACAAGCAGGAGGACTTCCCATGAAGTAGTTGCTACTTTCTTCTTAGGGGTCTTTTTATTTTTCTGGGGAGGTCTCCTTCCTCAGCCCCTTTACCCTCCTTTCTCTTCCACCACAGAGCACCATCTCATGTTGAGCAGTGAAATGGAAAAATGATACTTAAGAACTCATCCTCAATAGATTTGATGATTTTAGGCAACACCAGTCCTGGAATGCTACAAACTATGAATAAATCCACAAAATATCACCTCTAATGAAAAGATTATACCATTTTTTTGTATCACTCAATATTTTCTTGGAGGAAAAAAATCTCTAACCATTCATCTAATTGATCTTTTAAATTTAACTCACTAATCAATTAACAACGGAAAAATTTTTTTAGGAGCGAAGAGGAAGGTGTTATGCTCAAGCTTGTGGACCCTTGGCCGACAAGAGGATGGTATACCTTTCGGAGGGTCTGTAGGGTCTCTTGTCGGGTGGCGAGGCAGAACAGGCGGCGGGACCAGCTGACCCTTGGCACTGGAGACTGAGGCGAATACGGAGGCGATGAAGAGACAAGATGAGGCGCTGAGTCTTCACCACTGGTGGTCTGCGGTCCCCCCGGGAGGAGCCCGTAGGGACCTGACCGCTGGGACTTAGGTGGACCTAGGGAGGTCAGAGCAATGGTGCAAAGGCCAACTGGAGCTTCGCCCTGGAAGCCCGCGGTCCCCCCAGGAGGAGCCCGTAGGGACCCGGGCCGCTCGCTGGGACTTAGGTGGGCCCTTGGAGACGGAGTCTTGGAGAGTCCTAGGTCGAGTGCCAGAGGGTCGTTGCTCACCAGTCGAAGGTCGTGCACCAGAGAATCGCCGCTTGCCAATCCGAAGTCGGGAACCAGAGAATCACCGTAAGCCAATCCGAAGTCAAGAACCAGAGAATCACCGTAAGCCAATCCGAAGTCAAGAACCAGGAACACCAAGACATAACAGGAGCAAGAAGCAGGAACTCACCGAGGCAAGCAGACTCAAACAACACTCGCAAGAGACGTTGCCAAGTCGAGGAATGAGCAGAGGAAGCCTCCCTATATACTTCCTCTGCTCTGGATCATTGGAAGCAGGTGAGTCTAATTAAAGGGGTCAGGTCCCTTTAAATATAGTGAAGATGACGGCGGCCACCTTGGATCCCATGGCGGCGGCCATCTTGGATCCTCCCGGCAGTGAAGACGCTGAGCCCTGGGGAGACTAGGAGGGCTCCCGGCGAATGGGTACCCCGCGGGCCCACTCCAGCCTGCAGGAACGACTGCCCAGGGTCCGGGCTTCCTTCGGGCTGTTTGCCGCGGCAGGTTGCCGCCGCGGCCAGGTAGGGGGGGCACGCCCGCGGCGGCCACGGGCGCGAAACACAACAGTAGGTTTCATATCATTTCCTTGTATCACTGCATCCAGCAGTGTATGGTCATTTTAATCATCAACCATCCTCCTCCCACCTGTGGTGAATGTTTTTTGTGTATATATGTGCGTGCAAATTTTATAATCTCCGTTATGCTTCAACTCCTCTCATTAAATTAATTTTTCTTCATCTCCTCTCGTTGAAATGACGTGAACGCTGAATTATTGCCAAAAACGCCGATAAACTTATTTCTTCAAACTATCAAGAGCTGTTAAGCGAAACAACTTCCCTTCAACATATCTGTCTTAGTTGACTTTAACAAGTGTCCATGTCCCAACAGGGCCTTGTTTCGAATCCTTGATTCTTCGTCAGGGGACACGTTATTCTTGTCCAATAGACTAATATTCGGCGTTTTCCTCTCAATTCAATCTGCCATCAACGTGGTCGCCATGTTGCATGAGGTATATTTTGCATACAATGCCAGCAGAATGAGAGTTGCCTTCCCCCACTGTAGGCAGTACACAGAGCTGTACATCCAAATGACAGACAGCTCCAATCCAGATTAGACCCCAGTGTACACAGGCCTTAAGAAACCAAATTCTGTTTCATAGCAAGGAGGAAAAAAAATGTGGCAAATAGCTGGAAACAGCAGCATGTAAAGATGTAAAGAAACAGCACAACTATACAGAGTTCACTAGCAGCAAATCTGAGAGACTGAGATCATACCCAATATACCCTGGTCTATGAGTAGGGTCCTTTGTTTTCAGTTTAAACTGATTTTTACCCATAGATTCCCAGAGTTTTCCCAAAAGTGACAATCGGTTTAAACCGATTTTCACCCTACTTTTAGGCTGATTAAAGAGCAGCTCCAGAGCTGCAGATGCAGCTTCTCAAGGCCTCCAGTAACTGCAGGAAGCCAGTGTGGGCCAAAGCACCTGCCGAGTTTTAAGTCCTTCCCCCCCCCCCTTCCCCAACCAGCAAAAATGCTAAAGCTCTCCAGTGCCACTGATGTAGCCTTCCCTTCCCCCTCTCCCTAAGCAGCCAAAATGCCTGTTGCTTGGTGCTGCCTGCAGCATTTGAAGCAAGTCACGCCCGCACTTCCTGGCTGGCTTCCTGGCCCCACACAAAAGAAATGCGGTGCTGCAGAGCATGGGATCCTCAGCAAGCAAAGGAGAGAGGAGAAACCTGAAGCTACCACTAGTAAGGATGGATTCTCGTTGGGGGTGTGGGGAGAGAACGGGAAAAGCTAAGGAATAGAGATAGGGATGCTGCTGAGTGGGAAAAATCTACTTAATATTGTTTTATTGTTCTGGCTTCTATCCATCAAATTAGATTCCAATATTTATCCAGAATAATAATGAAAAACAGAACAGAAAGTACAACAAACAAGCAGAGAGGGCAATTATATAAGCACTGGGCATGCATGGGCCAATTTTCAAACTTCTTACTTGGTACAAAGACTACAGGTACTTTTTACCCAAGGGCTTTTTGTGCCAAATTTCAAAGGGAAAGAATGTATGTACGTTTCCTTTGAAGATTGCCACTGGTGCAAAGGGCTCATGGACAAATTAAAATCGGTGCCCATGGCATCTGATTTTAATGTGGGCAAAATTTTGCAGGAAAATAATGCATATAGATTTGAAACTTCATTTTGCTAGTGTAATTTTTGGAACCCATTGTGATAGAATACTGAACAATGGTATAAAAAACTACAGTAATAAATAAAATAATAAATAATATACTGTTGGGAGCACTTTCCTCTATCTCCAGCTAAAATTACATGTACTGCGGATCTCTGCATTTACTTTTATCCAGACTGAAGGAGGGGAAATTTTTAGACTGCCAGTTTACCTGGATAAATAGTTGTTCACCTAGATAAATAGCTTTGAAAATAGCCCTCCCTATGCATTTAAGGGCAAACTGTAGCACATACACATACAAAAAACAGTAATAATGCATGTAAAAAAAAAAAAAGCATCTGTCAGTGTACACAAATATACTTCATATATATTCATTATGGATATCCTGAAAACCAAACCTGTCTGTGGCACTCCAGAAAAAGAGTTGCTTACTCCTGCTGGAGAGCACTGTATTTCCCAAGCCTTTCCTGGAGGGACACTTAACCAGTAGAGTTTTCAGAATTCCCACAATGAATATGCATTAGATAGACTTGCATACCCGGGGTCTCCAATGTATGCAAATCTAACTCTTGCATATTTATTATAGATATTGTTGCGCTTCCTGGCCGCGGCCGGTCCTGCTCACCTCTCCCGTCCATCTACCAACTCCGGGCTCACTCCCTCTGCCACTGCAGCGAGTTCGTGGCGTCCCCGGCTCCCCCGCTCACATTCTCCAACGCCGGCCTCACAGCGGAGCTCCCGGAGGGGCTCCGCGTCTTCCTGCTCCTCAGCCCCGCCCCTAGGCCCGCGCGTGGCCGATGTCGTGCTACTTAAGGGGCCAAGCATGGGAAACCCGAACCCGGTGCTCCCCAATGACATCACACTCCCTTTGTATAAAAGAGAAGGCCCATTCCCCTGAACGGTGCCTTGGCAATCAGGTCGTATACTCAGGTGTCTCTAGTTTGCCTTCCTGCGTTCCAGTGTCTTGCTCCTGTGTCTCCTGTTCCAGTTCCTTTGTTCCAGCGTCTCCTGTGTCTCCTGTTCCAGCGTCTCCTGTGTCTCCAGTTCCAGCGTCTCCTGTTTCTTCATCTCTCCATTCCTGGTAGTACCCTTCGGACTGATCTTACGGTGCTGACCTTTGCCTATTCTCTGACTACTCTTGATTGCTGCCTGATCTGACCTCTGCCTGAACTCCGACTACTCTTGATCGCTGCCTGGAACTTGACCTTTGCCTGACCTGACTATGCCCGGATTGACCTCTGCTACCGACCCTGCTTTGGCTGACCATTCTGGATTGATACTCTGGCCTTGATCCTCACTATACACTCGGACACTCTCTTCTGGCCTCCTGCGACCTCTGGACTTCCCTGTCTGCACACCAACCATGCACCTTTGTTTGTGGTGGGCACTCCCTTGAACTTTCTCTCTAGGAGACCCTGCGAGGCCCACCTAAGACCAGGTGGCCCAGGTAACCAAGGGCTCAACCTGAGGGAACCCCGGGTTGCTATTGGCAAAGCTCCAGCTAGTTTCTGTCTCCTCCTGTGATCCGCCTCCTGGTGGCAGGCACTCTCCGGGTCCGACCGGAGGGCCCCACCAATCCTGCACCAGGCCAAGGGTCCACCTCCAGTGCAACAGATATCATACAAACTCAACTGGTTAGTTGTTCCTCCAGGAGAGTTGGGAAACATTGCTGTAGATCAACTGCATTATTGAAAATACACACATAGGAGTGAATTTTCAAAGGAGATACTTGCACAGAGGAGTCTGGATTTCAGCTGTTCTTGCCCCAAAACCTTTATTATTTATAGACAAAACAAAGAAAAGACCTGCTTACTTCAAAAGTGTTTAGAACAGAAATGTAGCTATTACATATAAGCAGTTCAGGCGTAGTCCCTGCTTCCTTCTTCTCTGGGGCCTCCCTGTTCCCTCCAGGACCTGCCTTATCTTTTCCATAGGTATGTCTAAAACTATATTGATTGCTTTCCCTATCTCCCTCTGGAGAATAACTGTTGTTGGGGCATACTTTGTAATAGAGATGTGAATCGGAACCGGAATCGGTTCCGATTCACATCTCTATTACACCCCGACATCTCTATTACACCCCGACCCTTTAAAACTAATACCTTAGCTTCCTCCACCCTCCCGACCCCCCCAAAAATTTTTTACAGGTACCTGGTGGTCCAGTGGGGGTCCCTGGAGCGATCTCCCGCTCCCGGGCCGTCGGCTGCCACTAATCAAAATGGCGCCAATGGCCCTTTGCCCTTACCATGTGACAGGCTATCCGTGCCATTGGCCGGACCCTGTCACACGGTAGGAGCACTGGATGGCCCATGCCATCTTGTGCTCCTACCATGTGACAGGGGCTGACCAATGGCACCGGTAGCCCCTGTGACATAGTAAGAGCAAAGGCTATTGGCGCCATTTTGATTACTGGCAGCCGATGGCCCGAGTGCAGGAGATCGCTCCCGGACCCCCGCTGGACCGCCCAGGAAGATTCCACTGCTCTGAGGAGATTGGTCTTCCTATGTGCTAGCTTATATTGTATACTGAATAGGAGTGGTGGCATACTTTTTATTCTGTGTAAGAGAAAAGTGTCTCGAATAGCTGTTAAGCATTGAAGTAGAAGATAGATTGATGTGCGGAAATAGTTTTGTTTGTGTTTCCATATGATACCCTTCCATTATTTATGTATTTTATTTATAAGCATTTAATATTCCGCCTTTTCCTAAAAGTAGGCATAAGGCAATGGCAAAAGCCTGAAAGATGCTTGAGTGTATAGGGAGAGGAATGGTCAGCAAAAAAAAGGAAGTGATATTGCCTCTGTATAGGTCTCTGGTGAAACCTCATATGGAATACTGTGCCCATATGTTGTAGAAGAGGTGCAGCATATTCCAGAATAAACTGGCAAACCTCTTGAAGAGGTTTTTAAACAAGGATCATCAGAGATGGTTGAACAAAGACCTAAGGTAAGTAAAAGTACCCAGGTAATTAAATATTTAAACACGTATATAGAAATTGGAAAAAGAGGCAACATCTGTGAAACTATGTACGCTAATGCTCATAGTATGGGAAATAAAGTACTGGATCTAGATGTCATCATGGAAGCAGCTGATTAGGATGTACATTGTACATGGAAAACCATGTCTGGATTTAGTAATAGAAAAGAATAAGTTCCTGGTAGAATTTTATACTTTCACATATGAAATTTTATTGCGGCAACTCCTTAGTTCAGATACAATCCTTAATGCAGTACCCCCAACGCGGTCCCGTGTTTCGCCACCCGGCTGCTTCGGGGGGGAATCAGTTTTAACAATGATCTGTAAAAGCACAAAAGTACATAGAAACCAGGAATGATATTGGTACCGAACAGACTATAGCCGTAGAGATGCACTACTATATTATAACATACTTCAACCTTATAATGGTAACATACCTGTATCTGTCTGTCAGAATTTTCAATAGGAGCGCAATCGCATCAGCTTCACTATAGGAGCGCAATCGCATGGGCTTCACAATAGGAGCGATTGCGCTCCTATTGAAAATTCTGACAGACAGATACAGGTATGTTACCATTATAAGGTTGAAGTATGTTGTAATATAGTAGTGCATCTCTACGGCTATAGTCTGTTCGGTACCAATATCATTCCTGGTTTCTATGTACTTTTGTGCTTTTACAGATCATTGTTAAAACTGATTCCCCCCCGAAGCAGCCGGGTGGCGAAACACGGGACCGCGTTGGGGGTACTGCATTAAGGATTGTATCTGAACTAAGGAGTTGCCGCAATAAAATTTAATATGTGAAAGTATAAAATTCTACCAGGAACTTGTTCTTTTCTTGCACTTGTATGGATACTATTAATTTAGAGTGCAAGTAGTGCTCCAGTGTGTTGTTGGATTTAGTAATACCAAGCTACAATCTATGCAAGATGGACAGGATAGGAAGAAAAGGAGGAGGTGTGGCACTATATATAAAAAATAATATTAAAGCAACAGAACTGCAGGGTTTATGAGGCAAGGAGGAGGCATTGTGGGTACATTTGGAAAGATTGAATGAAACATCTATTTATAGTGGTGTAATATACAGACTTCCATCGCAGGCAGAAGAAATGACCAGAGATTTAATGGAGGATATTTACAAAATTGATATGAAAAGTGAGGTGCTACTGTTAAGTGGTTTCAATCTGCCGATGTTGATTGGGACTTCCTGTTGCGGTTCTGGCCGCGAGCACCGCAGCCAGGCCCTTACCTCCAGGATCCCGGTCCTGCTCCCGCTTCCAGAGGGCTGGTTTGCGGCCTGTTTGGCGGCGTCCCCACTGGGGCTGCGCCGCTGAGAGCTCTCCCATGGACGCCCTGCTCCTAGGCGCGCGTGCCACTTGGGCGCTTTTCTAGGCCGTTTCCCGCCAGTGCTGACTCCGCCCAAATCCTGACGTCAGACGCTGTGGCCTTGATAAGCCGGCCGCGGCCATCCAGTCTTTGCCTTGCAATGGGTTGGTCTCCTGGTTCCCTGTTGCGTTGTGCCCCGGAGCGACTCGCCCTGTTTCATCGCTCCGTTCCTGCTACAGTACCTGCTTGGTCCCTGCTTGCCTGCTACAGTACCTGCTTGGTTCCTGCTTGCCTGCTACAGTTCCTGCCTGGTTCCAGTACCCGAGTCTTGCTCCAGTTCTCGCCTAAGTCCCAGTGGCCGGGCCCCTACGGGCTCCTCCCGTGGGGGCTTCGGCTTCAAAGGTTGAAGCCACCTAAGTCCCAGTGGTTGGGCTCCTACGGGCTCCTCCCGGGGGAGTACCAGCTTCCAGGGTGAAGAGCATCTATGTCCTGCCTGAACATCTGCCTCCCGGCCTGCTATTCATTAGAGACATTGACCATCTTTCCCAGTCTCCAGCAGGTCGGCCCAAGGGTCCACTAAACAGTTACTTCCATAATACTTCCCAAATGTGGTGTCATCTACAAGCAGAGAGTCCTGGATTTTCTGAAGGGAGAACTGTTCTGTCAACTGCTAATGGAATCCACATGGAACCGCAACTGGACTTGGTG
Source organism: Rhinatrema bivittatum (assembly GCF_901001135.1). Taxonomy (NCBI): domain Eukaryota; kingdom Metazoa; phylum Chordata; class Amphibia; order Gymnophiona; family Rhinatrematidae; genus Rhinatrema; species Rhinatrema bivittatum. The sequence goes on from NC_042621.1 coordinate 238,832,873, forward strand.
CTTACCAAAGGGGACAGTATTTCTGATGTTGTAGTGGATGATCATCTGGGATCCAGTGATCATGGATAATGTGGTTCAGTATTAGTATATAGGTGGTAAAGGTTTATTCAAAGATGAGGGTCCTAGACTTCAGAAAAACTAACTTTGTTAAAAGAGGACTCAAGGAGTCATTAACTGGATGAAAAAATCTAGGGGAAGCTGATGAACAATGGGCAAAACTAAAATAAAATATTGTAAGTTAAACTTTAAGTTAGGAAAGTAAATAAAGGTAAGAATAATAAGAGGCATAATAATATGGTTTTCTAAAGAAGTTGTTATGGTCCCGGGCCATGCCCCGGTCTCTCCACCTACCTCGGGGATGGCCCGGGCCGTTTCGGGGGTTCCTCGGGCCTGCAAGCCCTCCAGCGCGTCTCTCCCTCCTCGTGAGAGATGCCAACAGTCTGGCATGGCTGGCCCCACCCCCTGACATGCGCACGCGGGGAGGAGTTCCATTTAAAGGGGCCAGCGTGGGAAAAACCTCAATCCTGCCGTAGGTGACGTCAGACGCCCTCAGGGTATAAGTACCCTGCATCCAAACTACTCCAGTGCCTTGCAATGAGGTTCATCAGGTTCCTGACTGCTAGTTGCTGTGTATTGGTGATTGCTTCCTGGCTTTCGACCCGGCTTCGCCCCACGACTTCGTCTCCAGCTTCAGTCCCTGGCTTGGCTTCGCTTCTGACTTCTGGTTCTGACTCCAGCTTCGTCCTCGACTCCGTCTCCTGCCTCATCCCTGGCTTTGGTTTGGATCACTGACTCCCAGCCTCCGACCCGGCTTCCTCCGCACCTCAGGTATTCGGAGCTCCCTGGCCCAGAAGATTCACCTAAGTCCCAGCAGACGGGCCCCTACAGGCTCCTCCCTGGGGGGCTTCAGCTTCCAGGGTGAATCTCCTAAGTCCCAGCGGCCGGACTCCTACGGGCTCCTCCTGGGGGAGTACCGGCTTCCCGGGTGAAGACTCTCCAGCCGCCCGGACCCACCGTTGTCGTCTCTTCAGCCACTGCCTAGGGTCCTTGGTCACATATGACTCCACCTAGTCCGAGGGGGCCCTCAGACTTCCAGCGACGAAACCTTCCCTGACCTTCTTCCGCGCCGCCTCCCGGCTGGGACGCTTGCTGTGGTCATCCATAGCATACCATCCTCTGTCCCAACCGGCCCAAGGGTCCACAACCGTAACAGAAGTAGTTGAAAAGGTATGGAGAAAAGATTAATGTGCATAAATTATAAGACATTGCAGAAAGAGGAAGACACTTATACCTCAGAACTGCCCAGATAATGTAACTCTTAACATATAATCACCAACACATCACCAACAAATTAGAAACTTCATTTTCTTAGATTGTGAAACCAGACCTCATATATTATATAGGAGAGCTTTTAAATTGTGTACAATTACTCTCACTGGTATTAAATACCTGTTTACTACATGAATATTTTCATATGTAGTTATTCAACGTTTATAATCATTGGTCTTGGTTGCACATTATTTTTTTTTAATTATATTTAGTGGTTAACACTTATCTGTTTAAGATGAGCGATAAAAACGCTGAAGGAGCACTCGTATTTTTGTCAGCCAGCCCGACATGGCTCGTGTTTCTTAAATGCTTCGTCAGGGGCAATATATCAACTCTTTTTTGCTTCTGTGGGAAAAAATAACAAAATGTTTAAATATGCTGATTGATAAAGCAAACTTTTACCCATTACTAAATATACATAGGCTCCAAACCTCTATGCTGTCACTCATTCCATTCTTTCAGCGTTTCCCAAAACGATCCTCCAAGGGACACTGAAACATTGGAAGGATTTCATGATATATGTGGAGAACGTGACATGTGTATTCAGTCCATTACTAGAACAGTCTGGCAACATCCTAGTATAGGAATACAATATAAAAAAAGAACTATAACTAATTGTAAATCTATCAATGTAGTATATTTATTTCAGTGCCCCTGTCCTTCCATTTATGTAGGACGAACAAGTACACAAGTCAAGATCCGTCTAAGAGAGCACCGTAGTAGGATAAACACACTTAATATGGAAGCTCCAATGGTAAAACACTGTGTTCAAAATGCTCATCAGTTCCATCATTTGAAAGGGACGGTATTAGATCAAGTGGGATGTTTAAGTTGTGAAAGAGATATTCAAACAAACTTGAATTTTTTCGAGCAAAAATGGATTTTCAAATTATCCGCTCAAAGTCCTTTGGGCATGAATGATGCAGTAGATTGGGCAGCGCTGATATGACATCAGAAACATAGAATGTTATACCATTGGCTATGCAGGGATGGGAGAGTAATCATTGGCTGCCGTCACATCCGAAGGCTGGTTTAAAAACTGCCTCGGAGAAATAACATGGATGATCGTTTTGGGAAACGCTGAAAGAATGGAATGAGTGACTTCATAGAAGTTTGGAGCGTAATGGGTAAACGTTTGCTTTATCAATCAGCATATTTAAACATTTTGTTATTTTTTTCCGCAGAAGCAAAAAAGAGTTGATATATTGCCCCTGACGAAGCATTTAAGAAACACGAGCCATGTCGGGCAGGCTGTCAAAAATACGAGTGCTCCTTCAGCGTTTTTATCGCTCATCTTAAAAGGATAAGTGTTAACCACTAAATATAATTTAAAAAAAATAATGTGCAACCAAGACCAATGATTATAAACGTTGAATAACTACATATAAAAATATTCATGTAGTAAACAGGTATTTAATACCAGTGAGAGTAATTGTACACAATTTAAAAGCTCTCCTATATAATATATGAGGTCTGGTTTCACAATCTAAGAAAATGAAGTTTCCAATTTGAAAGAGGAAGACAGACAACAATATCTGGGAAAAGCTAAGAGAAGCTTGGAAAGCATCAGGAAAGCAAAGATCCAAATGAAATAAAAAAAATAGCAAATATGGTAAAATGGGGAAATTATCTTTTTTTTTTTTTTTTTACATTTGTTCATGTTAAGAAGAAGCAACATTGTGAGACACAAAGGTGAAGGGAAGAAATATGTAGACGCAGATGAGGAAAATGCAGAATTGCTAAACAAATATTTCTGTTCAGTGTTCACTGAGGAAGGGCAGGAGAAGGACAACAGAAAATGAACACAAATAAGATTGAAAATGAGGTAAATCTGAAACAATTTTCAGAAAACTACATTTGTGAGGAACTCAGTAAACTAAAAGTAGATAAAGTAATGGGACCAGATGGGATACATCTGAGGGTATGAAGGAAACTTAGAGAGATTCTGGCAGCTTCAATGTTTTTCAGTTGGGAGTAATTCAGAGGATTGGAGACAGGTTGAGTGGTTCCTCTTCACAAAAGTGGAAATGAGGAGGCTGGGAATTACAGGCCAATTAGTCAGACCTCTGTGATAAATAAATTAATGCAGTTTCTGGAATCCAATGCATTACAAGATCCAAGGCAGCATGGTTGTGCTCAAAGGTAGGACTTGTTAGAAGAACCTGATTGATTTATTTGATTGATGATCAGAAAGTTGCATCAGGGGAGAGTGCTAGTTGTAGTGTACTTGGATTTCAATAAGGCCTTTGACATGATTCTGCATAGGCGACTTATAAAAATAATAAAATTCACATCCTTGGTATGGGCCCTAAATTGACTGGGTTAGAAATTAGTTGAGAGGGAAGCAACAAAGGATAATGGTAAAAGGCATTCATTCAGAGGAGAGGGACATTGACTAGTGATGTGTTGCAGTCCTTGGATCAGTTCTTTTCAACATTTTCGTAAGTGATATTGTAGAAGGACTATTGGGAAAAGTTTCTCTTTTTTGCAAATGATATCAAAATCTGCAAAAGGATAAACATCCAGGAATATGTGGAAACCATGAAGAGAGATCTAGCAAAACCTGAAAATGGTCTAGAGTCTGGCTGTAAATATTTAAAACTAAAAAATGCAGTCATGCATTTGGGCTGCAAAAGCACAAGTTAACGATACATTCTAAGGGGGTGAAATTCTTCTAAGCACAAATCAAGAACAGAATCTGGGAGTGATAATATCTGATGATCTTAAGGTGGCAAAATAGAAGGCAATGGCAAAAGCCAGAAAATGTTTGGGTGCATAGGAAATGAATGATCAGAATAAAAAGGAAGTGATATTGCCCCTGTATAAGTCCCTAGTGAAACCTCAGTTTGAATACTTTATACAACTCTGGAGACCGCACCTTGAAACGAACATAAACTGTATGGAGTCAGTCCAGAAGGTAGCTGCCATAATAAATGGTCTTCATTCTAAAGCATATGACAACAGACTTAAAAATCTAAACATGTATATCCTAGAGCAGTGGTTCACAACCGGTGTGTCACGACACACCAGTGTGTCACCACACTTCCCAATCTCCCACTGACCCAGCTGCTCCCTGATCCTCCTCCATCCGGGCTTAAAATGCTGTCAGCCCGGGCGGAACGCGACAGAACAGCTGGAGTTAGCGGCACTGGCATGGTCTCTTCTTCCCGCCCCCCCCCCCCACCCCCCCCACCTGTGGCCCGGAAGAGGAAGTGGTGAGCAGCCGGTGCGTGCATGGGAAGAAGAGACCATGCTAGTGTGGTCAGCATCGGCCCGAAGAACAGAAGAGAGACGCAGCTGGAGGAATGAGCAGCACAGCTGAAAGAAAAATGAAGAAGAACGTCAACCCCCTCGGCCGATGGGACTCCTTTCTCCGTGAAAGGGCTGAAAGTGAAGGAGGTTAGGGTTGGGAGGAGGCTGCTGCTGCCGCCGCTAGTTCCGGGGGGAGGGAGAGAGAGTGAATGAGCAAGCAAACGTGTGTTTGAGATCCTGTGTGTGTATGTGTGTGAGTGAGACAGCATGTATGTGAATGACTGAGAGCCTGTATATGTGAAAGAGAGTATGTCTGTGATTGAGAGCCTGCCTGTGAGAGAGAGAGAGCATGAATGTAAGTTTACGATTGGGAACCTGTATGTGTAAGTTTGTGATTGAAAACCTGTTTGTGTGAAAGAGTATTGTGTGTATGATTGAGATCCTTTGTGTGTGAGAGAGATCATGTGTTTGTATGATTAAGAGCCTGTGTGTATAAGTAAGAGAGAGAGCATGTGTGTCTGTGTATGATTGAGAGCTGGTTTAGGTGAGGGAGCATGTAAGTATGTGATTGAGAGCCTATGTGTAAATGAGAGAAACAGAGAGCATATGAGTCTGTGTGATTGAGAGCTGGTTTAGGTGAGGGAGCATGAGAGTATGTGATTGAGAGCCTGTGTGTAAATGAGAGAAAGAGAGAGAGCCATATTTGTAAGCATGTGAATGAGAGTCTGTGTGTGAGAGAAAAAGACAGCATGTATGTGTGTGATTGAAAGCCTGTGTGTGTAAGCATGAAAAGATAGACATCATGTGTGTAAATGTGTAATTAAGAGCCTATATAAGTGAGAGAAAAAGCATGCGTATATGTGAGTGACTGAGAGCATGTGTGTATAGGTGTGTAATTAAGAGCCAGTGTGAGAGAGAGTGCTGGTATGTGACTGAGAAAGAGGAGAAAGTTCCAAGAAAACCACCCCTCCTCCTGCTAATTCAAAACAATCTCAGGACACCTGGATATCAAATGTTCCCAGGTATGCAGAGCAAAAAAATGTTTGTATCCTTATTTTTCATTACTGGGTCTTTGTGTCTGCTATTTTGAAATTTTATTGGTATCTAGAAATTTTTATATGAGTTTTTAATTATTGGATATTCCACTGTTTCAAAACAGTCTGTTCTTTTTGTTAGTATGGTTTTACTGCTACTGATTTTATATTTCTTGATTTGTTTTATAAGGATGGGTGATGTTTCTTTATTCCTTTATTACACTGAATACAGAGACTCTGGCTTGTTGCAGTTTCCAATTCAGTTTTTTCTGCATGCTTCTAGTTATGCATTTTGGTCTCTTTATTCTTTGTTAGGTGAGGGTCAGCACATGTGATTTAGGTGAGGTTTTCTGCTGGCGTGTAGTTTCTGTGTAGGGCTCTATAGCAGCCTGACTTGGTCCATTTTCCTAATAGGAGATGTATTGGTGACTTAAGGCCTGGTGTAATATTTTCATGGTTGCCTTTTCTTAGGTAAGGTGGTTACTGTTTAAGTGCTGGAAATTGGTGCTGTTTTGATGTGGGATGTTTACAATTTATGCAATTTCTGTTCAGACAGAATACGCATCTTTTCCTTGTGTCATTTTAAACAATAAAAATAATTACCGGACCTTTACTTTTTATTTCCGCCGTGAATTGTAATGAGCAGTGTGTCACACATGTGAGCGTGGCCTGTCAGGTGTGTCACGATGGGAAAAAGGTTGAGAACCACTGTCCTAGAGGAAAGGTGAGTTGGGGAGCTATGATAGAGTTATTTAAATATCTCCAAGGTATCAACGCACAAGAAGTAGGCCTCTTTCAGTGGAAAAGAGGGTCTTGAATGTGGAGTAATGAGATCTGGGTGAAAGGGGGTAGACTCAATAGTAATTAAGGCAATATTTCTTCACAAAGAGGGAGGCAGATCCAGTGGAAGTGGGGATTACAAGAACAGTATCCAAATTCAAGAAAGCATGAGATAAGCACCTTTGATCTCGGAGTGAGTCCTAGAGTTTGTAGAGCTGAGTAGATAGTATGGATGAACAAATCAGATAGGCCATACTGTCTTTTTCTGCCATCATGTTTTTCTATGTTTCTATGATCCAAAAGGCCTGACATGTATTTGGTCAAATAAGTTTTGTCAGAGGTAAATTTGCTAACAAAATCAGGGTTCTATAATGGAGTATATTATCATGAATTAATAATTCTTTAAATGGAAATTAAATGTAAATGAAAAAATAAATAAACATGTGGAGGAATGAATTACCTTCTAAGGTATTGTGATGGTATGTGAAGTTGATTAATAGGAAGAAGTAGAATAACCACATAATTATACTACGATGTAATTCTATGCAAAAATAGTAAAGATAACTGTGGATTATGAATGAGAAAAAAGTATATTGTTTTGTCCTGAAAAAAATAAATTAATGAAATCCATCTTAGTGTTAAAGACAGTGTTCTATTGTAAATAAATAAGTTCTGATGAGAAGAAACATACATGATTGACCATAGATAAATCAATAAAGAACACAATTGACTATGTGTTAAAACTGAGTAACAAGGTGGCCAGGATCCATGATGGCAATATAGACTGCAGCCGTGCTATGAGGTGCTCCTGGTATTTGCTTTTGTTTTACCTGTTTCTCCTTGTTGTTTTTTCTTTGAAGATGGTTAAAAGGAAGGGGAAGATCTTGGGGGTTTCTTCTGATGTTCTGGCAACTCCTTCTTTGTGTCAGGAATCAATATCTGAGCTCTTCCAGATGACTTCTGCATCATTGATGCTGTGGGGTAAGGTGCAGTGCCCATCATGGGAGAGATGGCACAGCTGGATGACATGGATGCAGAGATGAGTCCTGGCATCAGAGCAGCTTCCTCTTCTCCATCTCCTTCTGTGGCATCACCGAAACTGGATGTGTTGGTCTTGGAGTAATGAGTGTTCTAGTTCAATGCAGTTTGAGCACCACATTTCTTCTCTACACTCTAATTTGAGATGCCAGGGGAGTTGGCTGGATCATTGGTCTCTGTGAGATCTGAAGTTTTGATTACACCAATTATTGATGGTAGGACTGCTTCCTCCTCTTGAGGTCTTGGCAACCTTAGACTTTCTGAATAAAAGCCCTTCTCTTGATAAACCCTCTATAGTCTCTTTACATACCACTTTTATCACTCTCAATTGTGACTATGCTTTGACTTTGCTCTCATGAAACTATTTTTACTTTGCCAAGAGCTAGAATCAATACGTTGGAGACTAATATTAGCTAATTATCTTCACTTCAATCATTGTTATTGCAGAATAAAAATGTGCATCGTAGGCTGGAGAATTTAGAAAATGGTGCAAGATTTCTTAATTTGAGAATTCTAAATTTCCTGAAAATATCAATTTTTTCACCTGTGGAGATATTTAAAAATATATGCAAGAGATACTTGTTGTGCTCGGTGATCTGTGGCCCCGTGCCCCGGACCTCTGCTCTTACCTCCAACCCCAAACCTCAACTGGGATTCCCTGATGCCAGAGCAGACCCCCGAAAGGCAGTGCAGCAGGTTGCTGTGCCTGAATGGCTGATGTGCATATTGAAGGGATGCCACCACCAGCGGCTGCAGGTTTCCCCTAGGTGCACGCGCGCTGGACTTGCCACTTCTTAAAAGCCCTGTTGCAGGAAAAGCTCCATGGCGCCTCCTGATGACATCAGGACCTGCTCTGTATTTAAGGCTCCCTGCAGCACTCCACAGACACCTCGGCAATAGGTTGACTTCCTGGAAGTAGTGAATTGCCTCAGCGTGTCCTGTGGTCCTGTTCCTGATTCATGTTCCTGCTTCCTGTCTTGGCAGTCTGTTCCTGTTCCTGAGTTTTCATCTTCCACCTGGTCCGTCTTCTTTCCTTCATCCTCCTTGTGGTCAATCTTTAGTTTGTCTCTCAGGCTCCCATTTTCTGAGTTTTGTGTCTCCTGCCCAGCTCCCTCCAGTTGGATCTCTGGTTTTGACTTTGGCTTGCTTATTGTCCTTCACAGAACTCTGCCTGCCACTGACCACTGCCTGGATTTTGACCTGCGTGAACTCCACTTGCCATCGACCTCTTCCTGGATACCATCTCTGCCTGTATTCCCCCTGCACCTGATCCTGGCCTGCACCTGCACCTCTGCAAAGGCCTATGCCTAAGTCCAGCTGGCCCTGGCACCCGAGTGCTCAACTTAAGAGGATTGTGGGCTGAAATTGATGAAGCTCCAGTTGGGCCTTTGCCATCGCCTGCTGTACCAACTGATGGTGGGGACCTGCAGGGCTCCTCCCTGCAGGTTGTACCAACTCCATCTCAGCCCTAGGGTCCACTCCCACAACAATACTTAAAATTCCGCAAGAGCTTTATCTATGTTTAGATGTTATTTTTTGCTTCACCTAAATTGTCTATACTTTAGAATAATGGGGTTAATTTTTTCAGTTTGCAAGTCTTAATCTCACAGATATATTGGAATTTTCTGTGGTGGATGAAATACATGGATCTGCTTTATTAGTGACTTTTGTTTTTCCTCAGGGTTGAGATCTAGTACTGTTTATGTTTTCAAAAATCTCAGTTACCTTTTCAGGATTTTTCCTGATTTGTGCAGAGCTAGTCAAAAGTGACGGAAGGAATTTCTTTCAGTGTGTACTGAGGTATTAGGCTCATCTTTTCTTTTGCATTTTCCTTGTAAATATATAATTGTTATGACAGATGTTGAATATGTTTTTTTTAAACCATCTCAGTTAAGGTATTTTATAGACTCTAAAGATCCAGTTTGGGTTGAGCTTGCGTGGAGGGATGGCATTTATAATCTGGCCCCCAGTTTTGTGATGCTAGAATTGAACTGCTATTTTCTTTTTCCCTTTTTTTTTTGTTGTTCTTCTCCCAGGGTTTCCTTGGATTCCCCCTCCTGTATTTTGGCTCTTTGTAGTACATCATGATTTGCTTTTTTCTCCTTTAGGGATATTTCTTGTTTAATTAAGATTGTGTTGTACTTGATTTCTCTCACAAGATGTGCTTGTTTGTACATGTAAAGTGTATAAATAGAAAGTGAAAAAAAAATGATTAATAAGTGTTACTCAAAAGTGGTTCAATTGGAAAATGTCTAAGTAAAAGAAAATAATTTGAATTACCGTGTGGTGAGAAAACTGATGCAAGCATACATTATAACTAGGAGATTGGAGCATGCCCTAAGGATAAAGTTAAGATTCTGTATCAAAATACAAGTTCCAGCTTGTTCTCATTTGCTTTTTTTCCCTTTGTTGGTATTAAATGTTATAACAATCCTTTCTCCCACTATTCACAAGTTTGGCTTTTGTACTTTTACTTTTAATTCCCTTCCACTAAGCATTTTGGTAACTATGATATAGAACAGTAATAGAGTAAAAATACTGCAAGATATTGGGGTAGATTTTAAAAGATGGCGCGCATGCACTTGGACGCCCGATTTTATAACATGCGTGCACAGGTGCGCATGTTATAAAATCGGGGGTCGGTGCGTGCAAGGGGGTGCACATTTGTGCAACCTGCGCATGCTGTCGCCTGCGGCCTTCCCCCATTCTCTCCAAGACCACTCCAAATTGGGAACGGCCTGGGAGGGAACTTCCCTACCCCCTAATCTAATCTTCCTACCCCTTCCCCTAACCTTCCCGTCCACTAGCCCTCTCCTAACTCTCCCCCCAAATAGTTATTTTACCTTTTGCGCATGCTCGAAGCAGGTGCAGGTTGCGTGCATTGGCAGCCTGAGAGGGTCTTTAGCCCCACCCCGCTCCTTTCCTGAAGCCTCGGGACTTACACACATCCTCGGGACTTACACACATCCCGGGCCTATTTTAACAAGGCCTGGCCTTGTTAAAATAGGCCCAGAACGTGTAAGGCCACCTATGCTCGAAAATCCATGGGATTTACGAGCGTAGGGCTTTTAAAATCCGGCCCATTGTTTTGTATCATTAGCTTCATACATAGCATATCAACCTTTATTTTGCATAATAATTTTGATAAATCATCTGTGGTAACTTAATAAAATTATTGCACTTTAGTACCCTTTATCAGTTCAACAATGTTTATTGACCTTTCAAAACAAAATAAACTTTACTGATAAAAACTACACATTTTTATAATAGTGATTATTAATCCATCTTTGGATTCATTGCAATGAAAACTAAGATTAATTACATAACTGTTATAATTGGCAGATTACATGAAATATTTCCAAATGAAAAGTTAAGCTAAAACGTTTAGCAACAGTTAGCATTCACTATCACAGAATCAAATATATTGGAATTAGAGAAATTCAAATTATATATCGGTTTTGTATAGCAGATTGTAGAAAATTCTCACATAATATAGACTAACATGGTACCATTGTAACATAGATTGTGCTTGGCCATCACTAACTTACTGATACCAACCCAGATGGTTTCTGGGAATTAAAGCCTTTAGCATCACTGGATTAAAATAATTATTGTTGTTGGGTTTGTTCTCCATCTCCTTCCTTTGGTTCATTGATGATGGTGTAGTCATGAAGCAAGCACTGGATCAGGTTGTGGCAGGCTTGGATGGATACTTTCTCCATCTGGAACATGTGGTAGTTCCTAGCAAAAAGGAGGATGCCCTTATTGCAGGGGAAAAAAACTCCAATTGGCTTTATACCTTTGTGTTTCTGGGAAACAGTTTGTAAAGCATTGACTATTGGGCTATTCATTTAAGAACATAAGAACATAAGAAAATGCCATACTGGGTCAGACCAAGGGTCCATCAAGCCCAGCATCCTGTTTCCAACAGTGGCCAATCCAAACCATAAGAACCTGGCAAGTACCCAAAAACTAAGTCTATTCCATGTTACCATTGCTAATGGCAGTGGCTATTCTCTAAGGGGCGGATTTTCAGAGCCCTGCTCGCGTAAATCCGCCCAAAACCGGGCGGATTTACGCGAGCAGGGCCCTGCGCGCCGGGAAGCCTATTTTACATAGGCCTCCCGGTGCGCGCAGAGCCCCGGGACTCGTGTAAGTCCCGGGGTTCTCCGAGGGGGGCGTGTCAGGGGCGGGCCCGGTCGTCGCAGCGTTTCGGGGGCGTGTCAGCAGCGTTTTGGGTGCGGGTACGGGGGCGTGGCTACGGCCCGGGGCGGTCCGGGGGCATGGCCGCGCCCTCCGTACCCGCCCCCAGGTCGCGGCCCGGCGCGCAGGAGGCCCGCTGGCGCGCGGGGATTTACGCCTCCCTCCGGGAGGCGTAAATCCCCCGACAAAGGTAAGGGGGGGGTTTAGACAGGGCCGGGCGGGTGGGTTAGGTAGGGGAAGGGAGGGGAAGGTGAGGGGAGGGCAAAGGAAAGTTCCCTCCGAGGCCGCTCCGATTTCGGAGCGGCCTTGGAGGGAACGGGGGTAGGCTGCGCGGCTCGGCGCGAGCCGGCTATACAAAATCCATAGCTTTGCGCGCGCCGATCCAGGTTTTTAGCAGATACGCGCGGCTCCGCGCGTATCTACTAAAATCCAGCGTACTTTTGTTTGCGCCTGGAGTGCAAACAAAAGTAGGCTATTCACGCGCCTTTTAAAATCCGCCCCTAAGTGAAATGAACTTAATAGCAGGTAATGGACTTCTCCTCCAAGAACTTATCCAATCCTTTTTTAAACACAGCTATACTAACTGCACTAACCACATCCTCTGGCAACAAATTCCAGAGTTTAATTGTGCGTTGAGTAAAAAAGAACTTTCTCCGATTAGTTTTAAATGTGCCCATACTAACTTCATGGAGTGCCCCCTAGTCTTTCTGCTATCCGAAAGAGTAAATAACCGATTCACATCTACCCGTTCTAGACCTCTCATAATTTTAAACATCTCTATCATATCCCCCCTCAGCCGTCTCTTCTCCAAGCTGAAAAGTCCTAACCTCTTTAGTCTTTCCTCATAGGGGAGCTGTTCCATTCCCCTTATCATTTTGGTAGCCCTTCTCTGTACCTTCTCCATCGCAATTATATCTTTTTTGAAATGCGGCGACCAGAATTGTACACAGTATTCAAGGTACGGTCTCACCATGGAGCGATACAGAGGCATTATGACATTTTCCGTTTTATTCACCATTCCCTTTCTAATAATTCTAAACATTCTGTTTGCTTTTTTGACTGCCACAGCACACTGAACCGACAATTTCAATGTGTTATCCACTATGATGCCTACATCTCTTTCTTGGGTTGTAGCACCTAATATGGAACCCAACATTGTGTAATTATAGCATGGGTTATTTTTCCCTATATGCATCACCTTGCACTTATCCACATTAAATTTCATCTGCCATTTGGATTCCCAAGTTTCCAGTCTCACAAGGTCTTCCTGCCATGTATCACAATCTGCTTGTGATTTAACTACTCTGAACAATTTTGTGTCATCTGCAAATTTGATTATCTCACTCGTCGTATTTCTTTCCAGATCATTTATAATTATATTAAAAAGTAAGGGTCCCAATACAGATCCCTGAAGCACTCAACTGTCCACTCCCTTTCCCTGAGAAAATTGTCCATTTAATCCTACTCTCTGTTTCCTGTCTTTTAGCCAGTTTGCAATCCACGAAAGGACATCGCCACCTATCCCATGACTTTTTACTTTTCCTAGAAGCCTCTCATGAGGAACTTTGTCAAACGCCTTCTGAAAATCCAAGTATACTACATCTACCGGTTCACCTTTATCCACATGTTTATTAACTCCTTCAAAAATGTGAAGCAGATTTGTGAGGCAAGACTTGCCCTGGGTAAAGCCATGCTGACTTTGTTCCATTAAACCATGTCTTTCTATATGTTCTGTGATTTTGATGTTTAGAACACTTTCCACTATTTTTCCTGGCACTGAAGTCAGGCTAACCGGTCTGTAGTTTCCCAGATCGCCCCTGGAGCCCTTTTTAAATATTGGGGTTACATCTGCTATCCTCCAGTCTTCAGGTACAATGGATGATTTTAATGATAGGTTACAAATTTTTACTAATAGGTCTGAAATTTCATTTTTTAGTTCCTTCAGAACTCTAGGGTGTATACCATCCGGTCCAGGTGATTTACTACTCTTCAGTTTGTCATTCAGGCCTACCACATCTTCTAGGTTCACCGTGATTTGATTCAGTCCATCTGAATCATTACCCATGAAAACCTTCTCCATTACGGATACCTCTCCAACATCCTCTTCAGTAAACACCGAAGCAAAGAAATCATTTAATCTTTCCGCGATGGCCTTATCTTCTCTAAGTGCCCCTTTAACCCCTCAATCATCTAACGGTCCAACTGACTCCCTCACAGGCTTTCTGCTTTGGATATATTTTAAAACGTTTTTACTGTGAGTTTTTGCTTCTACAGCCAACTTCTTTTCAAATTCTCTCTTAGCCTGTCTTATCAATGTCTTACATGTAACTTGCCAACGTTTATGCTTTATCCTATTTTCTTCTGTTGGTTCCTTCTTCCAATTTTTGAATGAAGATCTTTTGGCTAAAATAGCTTCTTTCACCTCGCCTTTTAACCATGCCGGTAATTGTCTTGCCTTCTTTCCACCTTTCTTAATGTGTGGAATACATCTAGACTGTGCTTCTAGAATGGTATTTTTTAACAATGACCACGCCTCTTGGACATTTTTTTACTTTTGTAGCTGCTCCTTTCAGTTTTTATCTAACAATTTTTCTCATTTTATCAAAGTTTCCCTTTTGAAAGTTTAGCACGAGAGCCTTGGATTTGCACACTGTTCCTCTTCCAGTCATTAAATCAAATTTGATCATATTATGATCACTATTGCCAAGCGGCCCCACCACCATTATCTCTCTCACAAGTCCTGTGCTCCACTGAGAATTAGATCTAAAATTGCTCCCTCTCTCGTCGGTTCCTGAACCAATTGCTCCATAAAGCTGTCATTTATTCCATCCAGGAACGTTATCTCTCTAACGTGTCCCGATGATACATTTATCCAGTCAATATTGGGGTAATTGAAGTCTCCCATTATTACTGCACTACCAATTTGGTTAGCTTCCCTAATTTCTCTTACCATTTCACTGTCCGTCTCACCATCTTGACCAGGTGGATGGTAGTATACCCCTATCACTATAGTCTTCCCCGACACAAAAGGGATTTCTACCCATAAAGATTCAATTTTGTATTTAGTCTCATGCAGGATGTTTATCCTGTTGGACTCTATGCCATCCCGGACATTTCCTTGAGTTGCAGTCTCTGAATTTGTTGTCCATTTCCTTCAGAATGTCCTGTGAAAAAGGGCACTTCCAGAAAAGACAAAGGGTTTGTCAATTTCTCTGACATGATTCTCTGCCATACCACTGTGCAGGTGGCTTCTGATAGGTTACTCATGGGTTCTATGGTGTCCTTTTTTTGGATTACCTTATATATGGTTAGTGGATCCAAAAGACTAGTGTGATATGATGTAGTCTAAACTCTTTCACAAACTACTCCACCTCCTTGTAGCATAGGATCAAAGTCTAATTGTAAGAAAGTGAACACTTTCACTTTTCCCAGCTCAATTTTCTCCACACTGGGAGGAGGAAGAACCCGGGCATAAGATATCTTGCATGGTGTTTGTTGTTGCTTCTCAGGGGGATTACGATGCAAGTGCAGATAAAGAAGATCTGAAATATAACAGCAAAGTCAGGAACTCTCCCCCATGGGTGCCCCTTGAAAAGGAATACTTATTTCATACTATCTATCTTGGAGTTCCAGATGAAGGAAAAAACTGTCCTGGTGATGGCTCTGACCACTATTCCTAGATGAGACTACACCTGCAGTGCATAGTGGAGCATGGGGAAAGCTTCATCCTGAGCACAGCACCTTTTCCTTGATGAACAGTTTTCTCAGTCACCACAGTCCCAGCTTTTGGTTCACTTTCATGAGTCTCTCCTCCCAACAATTCTGAGCTGCTCCATCTCCCTGAGCTAACCATCAGGACCTTGATGAAGCTTATGCTGGTGTGGAAAAGTGGCCCAAGCCATCATCAGGGAAGTTTTTTTTTCCATCTGGAACTCTAAGATAGACCATGTGAATCTTGTAGTTTTGTTTTGGGTGAACCTAAAGTGAGAAAGGGAATCCTCATCCTTGCCACTATGCTTTGGAGCTTTTTTGTCTGCAATTACATCAGAATCACCCTAAGAATCAACTCCAAACACCATGTAGAATTTCTAATCTAATTTTCCTTCTCCCAGCCTGGAGGAGGCTGGCCTGGGACAAATGGGGGTGCTTAGTCTGCTTACTACCCTACCACTGGATTTTCCCACTGCATTACAAGCATCTGGAACTGTTCATGAAGAAGTTGGAACTACAGCATGTCATGCTAGCCTTAAGGATAAGAAGGCAAGATGATCAATTCAACAGACACTACAGAGCATATAAACAACCTACCAGAAGCCATCTGCATCCAAGACTACTACAAAAACATAATATAGAAAGCTATGAAGGACAACTTGCCTACCTGAACATTCAAACAAATGAGGGGCCTTTGCAGGTACAAGCAATGCCCAAGGGATAATCCCTCACCATTCACACAGGATATTCTGAAGGCAATGGACACACAATTCAGAGGGTGTATCGCAAGGAGTTATGTGACCCACCAGTTGATACTCTATGGGGTGTTCACAAAGACATGGAGAGCCATCCAAGATTCTTGCAGGCTCATCTATCCATTAAGGATGTCCTTCTCTTTGCCAGGAACACTCTTATGCTTCAGAGAGAAACATGTCCATCCAGGCCTGTTGCAAGCTGATCCAGAGCTTGCTCCATGATTAGACCATCATTGGGGGATTGAAGGAAAAAGGTGAAGAATGAAAACTTCCTGGATGGAATAAATGATAGCTTTATGGAACAACTGGTTCAGGAACCGACGAGAGAGGGAGCAATTTTAGATCTAATTCTCAGTGGAGCACAGGACTTGGTGAGATAGGTAATGGTGGTGGGGCCGCTTGGCAATAGTGATCATAATATGATCAAATTTGATTTAATGACTGGAAGAGGAACAGTGTGCAAATTCAAGGCTCTCGTGCTAAACTTTCAAAAGGGAAACTTTGATAAAATGAGAAAAATTGTTAGAAAAAAACTGAAAGGAGCAGCTACAAAAGTAAAAAATGTCCAAGAGGCGTAGTCATTGTTAAAAAATACCATTCTAGAAGCACAGTCTAGATGTATTCCACACATTAAGAAAGATGGAAAGAAGGCAAAACGATTACCGGCATGGTTAAAAGGGGAGGTGAAAGAAGCTATTTTAGCCAAAAGATCTTCATTCAAAAACTGGAAGAAGGATCCAACAGAAGAAAATAGGATAAAGCATAAACGTTGGCAAGTTACATGTAAGACATTGATAAGACAGGCTAAGAGAGAATTTGAAAAGACGTTGGCTGTAGAGGCAAAAACTCACAGTAAAAACTTTTAAAAATATATCCGAAGCAGAAAGCCTGTGAGGGAGTCAGTTGGACCGTTAGATGATCGAGGGGTTAAAGGGGCACTTAGAGAAGATAAGGCCATCGCGGAAAGATTAAATGATTTCTTTGCTTCGGTGTTTACTGAAGAGGATGTTGGGGAGGTACCCGAAATGGAGAAGGTTTTCATGGGTAATGATTCAGATGGACTGAATCAAATCACGGTGAACCTAGAAGATGTGGTAGGCCTGATTGACAAACTGAAGGGTAGTAAATCACCTGGACTGGATGGTATACATCCCAGAGTTCTGAAGGAACTAAAAAATGAAATTTCAGACCTATTAGTAAAAATTTGTAACCTATCATTAAAATCATCCATTGTACCTGAAGACTGGAGAATAGCAGATGTAACCCCAATATTTAAAAAGGGCTCCAGGGGCGATCCAGGAAACTACAGACCGGTTAGCCGGACTTCAGTGCCAGGAAAAATAGTGGAAAGTGTTCTAAACATCAAAATCACAGAACATATAGAAAGACATGGTTTAATGGAACAAAGTCAGCATGGCTTTACCCAGGGCAAGTCTTGCCTCACAAATCTGCTTCACATTTTTGAAGGAGTTAATAAACATGTGGATAAAGGTGAACCGGTAGATGTAGTATACTTGGATTTTCAGAAGGCGTTTGACAAAGTTCCTCATGAGAGGCTTCTAGGAAAAGTAAAAAGTCATGGGATAGATGGCGATGTCTTTTCGTTGATTGCAAACTGACTAAAATTTTTCTATCACTTTTCTATCACTTTTCTATCACTTTTTCCTCAAACCCCTGTACATATCTTTTCCTTATGTATCCTTTGCACCCTCCCCCCGCCCCCTCCTTTGTCTCTTCTACCCTTATCCCTCCCTCCCCCACTTATTTATCTTGTTTATTGCTATGTTACTGAGTTTATGTTACAAACTTTTCCTTGTAAAGGCTTTGCCTATATATCCTTGGTTGTAAGTTATCTGTAAACCGGCACGATGTGCAAACGGCTGCCGGTATATAAAATAAAATAAAATAAATAAAATAAAAGACAGGAAACAGAGAGTAGGATTAAATGGACAATTTTCTCAGTGGAAGGGAGTGGACAGTGGAGTGCCTCAGGGATCTGTATTGGGACCCTTACTTTTCAATATATTTATAAATGATCTGGAAAGAAATACGACGAGTGAGATAATCAAATTTGCAGATGACACAAAATTGTTCAGAGTAGTTAAATCACAAGCAAATTGTGATAAATTGCAGGAAGACCTTGTGAGACTGGAAAATTGGGCATCCAAATGGCAGATGAAATATAACCCATGCTATAATTACACAATGTTGGGTTCCATATTTGGAGCTACCACCCAAGAAAGAGATCTAGGCGTCATAGTGGATAACACATTGAAATCGTCGGTTCAGTGTGCTGCGGCAGTCAAAAAAGCAAACAGAATGTTGGGAATTATTAGAAAGGGAATGGTGAATAAAACGGAAAATGTCATAATGCCTCTGTATCGCTCCATGGTGAGACCATACCTTGAATACTGTGTACAATTCTGGTTGCCGCATCTCAAAAAAGATATAATTGCGATGGAGAAGGTACAGAGAAGGGCTACCAAAATGATAAGGGGAATGGAACAGCTCCCCTATGAGGAAAGACTAAAGAGGTTAGGACTTTTCAGCTTGGAGAAGAGACAGCTGAGGGGGGATATGATAGAGATGTTTAAAATTATGAGAGGTCTAGAACGGGTAGATATGAATCGGTTATTTACTCTTTCTGATAGTAGAAAGACTAGGGGGCACTCCTTGAAGCTAGCATGGGGCACATTTAAAACTAATCGGAGAAAGTTCTTTTTTATTCAACGTACAATTAAACTCTTCAATTTGTTGCCAGAAGATGTGGTTAGTGCAGTTAGTATAGCAGTGTTTAAAAAAGGATTGGATAAGTTCTTGGAGGAGAAGTCCATTACTTGCTATTAAGTTCACTTAGAGAATAGCCACTGCCATTAGCAATGGTAACATGGAATAGACTTAGGTGTTGGGTACTTGCCAGGTTCTTATGGCCTGGATTGGCCACTGTTGGAAACAGGATGCTGGGCTTGATGGACCCTTGGTCTGACCCAGTATGACATTTTCTTATGTTCTTATGATAAGTAGTTTAATCCAATGACAAGTACTATATTCAGCTTTGGAGACCATATCTCAAAAGGGATAGAAACAGGATGGAAGTAGTCTAGAGAAGGGCAACCAATATGGTGTGGAGTTTGCACTAAAAGCCATATGAGATGAAACTGAAGGACATAAATATGTATACCCTGGAGGAGAAGAGAGACAGGGGAGATATGATTATATAATTTTAAATACAAGAAAGATATAAATGATTCACATGAATCAAATATTTTTCGATGAAAAGAAGCTGTCAAACTAGGGGCATGATATGAAACTCCAAGAGGATAGATTCAGGATCAATTGTGAAATTACAAAGGGTAGGGGTGTGCATTCGTTCCCTAGGAATTAGGAATCCGCAACGTATAGGGCCCTATTAGTTGTATTCGTGGGGAGGTGAAATGTATCGTGATTCCTCACGAATACAACAAATCTTCACCGAATTATTCGGCCGCCTAAAGGAGCCAATTTAAACATATCCCCCACCCTCCTGACCCCCCCAAGACTTACCAAAACTCCCTGGTGGTCCAGTGGGGGGTCCAGGAGCCATCCCCTGCACTCACACCCTCGGCTGCCGGTTTCAAAATGGCGCCGATAGCCTTTGACCTACTATGTCACAGGGGCTACCGGTGCCATTGGTCAGCCCCTGTCACATGGCCATCGGTGCCATCTTGTGCTCCTACCATGTGACAGGGGCTGACCAATGGCACCGGTAGCCCCTGTGACATAGTAAGGGCAAGGACTATCAGCTGCATATGGTCCAGCGGGGGTCCGGGAGCGATCTCCTGCACTCGGGCCATCGCCTGCCAGTAATCAAAATGGCACCGATAGCCTTTGCCCTTACTATGTCACAGGGGCTACCGGTGCCATTGGTCAGCCCCTGTCACATGGTAGGAGCACAAGCTGGTGCCGATGGCCATGTGACAGGGGCTGACCATTGGCACTGGTAGCCCCTGTGACATAATAGGTCAAAGGCTAGCGGCGCCATTTTGAAACCGGCAGCCAAAGGTGTGAGTGCAGGGGATGGCTCCCACACCCCCCGCTGGACCACCAGGGAGTTTTGGTAAGTCTTTGGGGGGTCAAGAGGGCCTGCCCCTTTGTTTCGCCCCTTCGGCTCGCCCCTCGCTCACCACGAACAGCACCCCACTTCTCCTCCTAAACTGGTTCCTGAAATCTTACTACAGCCAAGAACACCCCGACAGAAGCCGCCGCCTGTCACTGGAGACAAGAATCCGTACCAAGAGAACACTCTCACTCTCACTAAAGACAGTCCAAAGACCGTTCACAAAGTTCCGCCCCTCTCCGGATAAATTATCCAACACACTGCACCTTCACAGCAAGCTTATCAGATGTAAGTGTGTCCCCTCTGGATGTACTGTCAACTTGCTTTGCAATATCTGCATTTCCTAACCTACCTTATCCAAACGCCTGCCTACTATGTTTAACTGCATTTACTTTGTTACACTGCAATTATCTATTCACCTGCATTATTCTAATCGATTGCTTTAAGCTGTGAATTTCCTTGTCATCTGTCCATATTGCATTACTCCGGTCAAGTCCTCTACGCTGTTAAACTACTTTAAGCTGTTCATCTGTATTTACAGTGCATGCTTCTACATTGATCTGCTACCATTGCTTTAATTTGGTTAATTGCATTACTGTGCCTGCATCTCACAACTTGTCCTGCTCCCCAATACACCTCCACTAGCCCTCTACACAAAATAAATGCCCCCACACACTTACTTCTGTCCCCCCAATTACCCGCTCGGACACCCCATTAAACCAACCCTCCCCCCCTACAGCCACCATAACCCTCAAAAAAGGCGGCTGACCTCCATTCCCATTTCTCCCACCTCTCAAGCCCTCACTATCTCCCTCATTTCTCTGCTACTCATTAACGCCCAATCCCTAAAACAAAAAAACGCACCTACTCCATGATATTCTAACTGACTCCAAACCAGAAATCTTCGCTGTAACTGAAACCTGGTTCAAACCCTGCGACACCCCCCTCGTCAACCAACTACCTTCCGAATCCTATGACATTTTCTCCATCCCCCGAAAAAAGAAAAGAGGAGGAGGCCTACTCCTCCTAGCTAAAAAAGAACTCAAACTCACCTCACATACCTGCAATATACCCAACCAATACGAAGTAGGCCTTTTCAAATCGCAATCTCTACAAATCTGCCTTATATATACCCCTCCTGGTCTATTAGAAAAAGACCCCTCCCCCTTCATCGAATTCCTCACCGTCTCCCTCTCTCCCGACTAGGGATGTGAATCGTTTTAGGACGATTAAAATTATCGTCCGATAATTTTAATATCGTCTTAAACCGTTATGGAACACAATACAATACAGATTCTAACGATTTATCGTTATAAATCGTTAGAATCGTGAGCCGGCACATTAAAACCCCCTAAAACCCACCCCCGACCCTTTAAATTAAATCCCCCACCCTCCCGAACCCCCCCCCAAATAACTTAAATAACCTGCGGGTCCAGCGGCGGTCCGGAACGGCAGCGGTCCGGAACGGGCTCCTGCTCCTGCATCTTGTCGTCTTCAGCCGGCGCCATTTTCCAAAATGGCGCCGAAAATGGCGGCGGCCATAGACGAAAAAGATTGGACGGCAGGAGGTCCTTCCGGACCCCCGCTGGACTTTTGGCAAGTCTCGTGGGGGTTAGGAGGCCCCCCACAAGCTGGCCAAAAGTTCCTGGAGGTCCAGCGGGGGTCAGGGAGCGATTTCCCGCCGCAAATCGTTTTCGTACGGAAAATGGCGCCGGCAGGAGATCGACTGCAGGAGGTCGTTCAGCGAGGCGCCGGAACCCTCGCTGAACGACCTCCTGCAGTCGATCTCCTGCCGGCGCCATTTTCCGTACGAAAACGATTCGCGGCGGGAAATCGCTCCCTGACCCCCGCTGGACCTCCAGGAACTTTTGGCCAGCTTGTGGGGGGCCTCCTGACCCCCACGAGACTTGCCAAAAGTCCAGCGGGGGTCCGGAAGGACCTCCTGCCGTCCAATCTTTTTCGTCTATGGCCGCCGCCATTTTCGGCGCCATTTTGGAAAATGGCGCCGGCTGAAGACGACAAGATGCAGGAGCAGGAGCCCGTTCCGGACCGCTGCCGTTCCGGACCGCCGCTGGACCCGCAGGTTATTTAAGTTATTTGGGGGGGGGTTCGGGAGGGTGGGGGATTTAATTTAAAGGGTCGGGGGTGGGTTTTAGGGGGTTTTAGTGTGCCGGTTTTTCGATTTTTCGATTTTTCACGATTTTTAACGATTTTTCACGATATTTTACCCCCCCAAACGGCAACAATACGATTCCCTCCCCCTCCCAGCCGAAATCGATCGTTAAGACGATCGAGGACACGATTCACATCCCTACTCCCGACATCCCCACGATACTCCTTGGCGACTTCAACCTGCATGTCGACGCCACCCCCCAATCCCCATCATGCGAAGCCTTCATTTCATCCTTAGACGCCATGGGACTTACCCAACTTATCCACTCCCCAACCCACAAAGCAGGTCATACTCTTGACCTCATTTTCACCAACGCACTTATCAATGTCATCTGCTCCCCTACATGCCTCCCTGTCCCCTGGTCTGATCACTCGATCATTAACACAACCCTCTCTCTACAAACCCCATCCACCTCCTCTCCTTCTCAGCCTAAATCCTTCCAATTTCGTAAAACCTGCCCTATAGATACCCTCGCCACCGCCTGCTCCAACATCCCAAATCACATTGACCTGGAGACAGCAGACAGGGCTATATCCTCCTGGACAGAAACAACTCAGAAAATCGCTAACAATTTATGCCCAATCATTCACAAAACAATCACACAAACCAAATCATCCAAAAAACCCTGGTACTCCCAGACACTCAAAACCCAAAAAACCCAGCTTAGAGCAGCAGAAAGACACTGGCGCAAACATCCCTCTACTGCCACAAAAACCACCTACTACCAACTCATGCATGCTTAAGGAAACGCCATTCAAACAACAAAAAAAGAATACTATGCCAAGAAAATTCATCACCTCCAATTCAACCCTAAAGCACTATTCACTCTAGTCTCAAATCTCACCAAATCCAATGTGCCTACATCCCAAATCCCCTCCACACAAACCCGATGCAACGAAATTGCCATGTTCTTTAAGAACAAAATATCCAACATCACCGCCAAATTTACCCCAAATACCAAAAATTCCCCCATCACTAATTGCATCACCCCCCCCCCACCCCACAGACACTCACTATCCTCTCATCTTTTGAACCTTCCTCATCTCTAGAAATAGAAAACATTTTAAAAAAGATGAGACCCTCCTCCCACCCCTCAGAAACTATCCCTACCAAACTACTCCTCGCTATGCCCAAAACCATAGCCACTTCACTCTCCAAAATCGTTAACTGCTCCCTGGAACACGGCCTAGTACCTATCTCCCTGAAACAAGCCGTGGTCAAACCCATCTTAAAAAAACCCTCCCTTGACCCCTCCAACCTTTCCAATCTCCGTCCCATCTCCAACCTCCCTTTCCTCTCCAAAATCATTGAGAAACTAGTAAACTCCCGCCTCTCCGACTACCTAGAACAATCCAACATACTCCCACCCACACAATATGGTTTCCGAAAGCACCTCAGCACCGAATCCCTACTCCTCTCCCTCACAGACACCATCATCAAAGGTATGGACGCTGGCAACTCCTATCTCATCGCCATGCTAGATATCTCCGCCGCTTTCGACACTGTAGATCACAACATCCTCATCAACACTCTCAGCATAGGAATCTCAGGTACTGCCCTCTCCTGGATAAAATCCTTCCTCCAAAACCGTACCTACACAGTCCTCACCGACAATTTCACGTCCCCCCCTATTAATCTTGACTGTGGCGTCCCCCAAGGATCCTCCCTCTCTTCCACCTTGTTTAACATTTACATGCTCCCCCTTACAAACCTCCTCTCCAACTTTGGGATTACGCACTTCATCTACGCAGATGATGTGCAAATCCTCATTCCTTTCACAAATTCTGTTCTCACTGCTCTCCAAAAATGGAACACCATTCTCGCTTCCATAAACCAACTCCTCACTGACATGCACCTAGCTCTTAACCTGCAAAAAACTGAACTCCTCCTCATCTCCTCTAGACATGCACCCACACCCTCCCCCCCCCCACCCTCCAACCCTCTAACTTTCTCTCTGACACAAGAAACCTAGGTGTCATACTTGACAACCAACTAACTTTCAAACCATATATCAAATCTATCCTTAGCAGCTGCTACTTCAAACTACAAACTCTCAAAAAACTCAAACCCCTCCTCTACTTCTCTGATTTCCGTACTGTACTCCAATCCATAATTTTTTCAAAAATTGATTACTGTAATGCACTCCTACTGGGACTCCCTGCTACCTACATCAAACCTCTACAACTCCTTCAAAATGCCACTGCACGCATCCTCACCAATGCCAAAAAGAAAGACCACATTACCCCTACCCTCTTTAATCTCCACTGGCTTCCTATCCACTCACGAATTTTATACAAGACCCTTACCCTCATCCACAAAAGCATAATCAACGTACACTACAACTGGCTAAACCCACCCTTCCTCCCTCGTACCTCCACAAGACCCACCCGCTCCTCCTTCCGTGGAACTCTCATTCCTCCCTCCATAAAATCCACTAGACTCATCTCCACCACCAATAGGGCCCTTTCCCTCGCAGGCCCTTCCCTTTGGAACTCCATGCCTCTTGACTTACGCTCTGAAACCTCCACACCCACCTTCAAAAAGAAACTCAAAACCTGGCTCTTCCTCCAAGCATACCCCCAATCATCATCATCACCTACCAACACCCTAACCCTACCACCCTCTCGTCCTAACACCCCCTCCACAGGACCTACACCCACACCCTCTAAGGAAATACAAACCCCACACCTAACCTCCAGCACATAATTTTTGTCACTTAACGCAACCGTACACACCTCCTCACCCCAAGTACTGAGCCTCTACGCGCTTAAACAATTTTGTATATAACATATGTATATATCAATAATCACTCGACCCTTGTACATATTTTTTCCTTATGTACCAGTTTCACCCTCCCCTGCCCCCTCCTCTGTCTCGATCACCCCACCCCCTCCTTCCACAAGTTATCTAGTTATTTGCTCCGTTTTTTGAGCTTATGTTTTACACTGTTTCTTGTAAAGGCTTTGCCTATATATCCTTGTTGTAAGTTATCTGTAAACCGGCACGATGTGCAAACGGTTGCCGGTATATAAAATTAAATAAATAAATAAATAAATAAATAAAATAGAAAATTTTAGCAGGGAAACGAATAGGAATTAACGTATAAACGTATCGGGGGGGGGGGGGGCCCTTACCGAATGCAACGTATCTGCCCCCCAACGAATATGAATCCCGAATGCAACGTATGGAGTCCCTCTGCACATCCCTAACAAAGAGACACCTTCGTCCTATGTGAACGTCCACTTGACTAAGTGTGGATTTACAAGTGGTCATATATTGCTTCTGACGAAGCTTGGCATGAAATAACGGCCGCTGTTGGGCTTTGATCACAGTTAATCTAGCAGGACTAAAAATATGGATTTTTGGAAGAAAAGTTTTAAATTGCAATTTAAAATTCCTTAAAAGAGTTTTCTGGCTGCTGAGTCTGCACATGATTGAGCTGTCTGGGTGGCCCATGCAATGTAGGGCGCACTGTCTGGCTTGCTGATGTGGTACTAATTTACAGGTTATTACCGACACAAGGCAATGTTAGAGATAACTTGTTTAGTGTTGTGATTTTCTCTATATTATTTGGTTAGGAAATATTTCTTCACAGAAATGGATGCATTGAATGCCTTCCTAGAAGAATCAGTAAAGAATGATAACGTAATTCAAAAGTGCATGGGATAAACACAAAAGATCTCTAGTAACTATATGGAAATGAAGAAATGGGTACCTCTGGTAACTTTTAGTGTAACATCTTTGCATGGAGGGTAACCTACATGGAGTGGCAGTTACTATCCTTAATAGAAGACATTGAAGAAACCTAAATGACATGGCAATTACAACCCTAAACAACTTGCTTGGCAAACTGGATGGACAAGTTGGATCTTTATCTGCCATCATTTACTATGTTTTATGTTACTAGTGAAGCAGTAATTGTTGGGTAATCCTCATTTTAAGGATTGTTATGCTCAAGAGACAAGTAAAAAACTTTATTGTAGGACCTACAATGTGGAATGTATTAGAATGTAGACTTAGGAAAGAAGAGGAGTATAGATTTTTTAGAAAGAAATTTAAAAATGATATATTTAAGCAAGTTTATAAGAAACAAGTTTTTAGTGTTTTATATTGGATATTGGATATTGGATGATGCTGTTTATATTTTGTATGTTTTATGTTGTTTATTTTGTATATATGGTTTTGTAATCCATACTGATCAAGTTGTTTGGTTGTTGCATATATATATATATATATATATATATATATATATATATATCCGTGCAGAAAATAAATAAATTTCTAGGTCACAGGGTAGCTGGATTGATAGTAACAGACTATAACTCCCCAGACACCAACTGAATTAGTACTAGCAGCAGGTTGTTTGTGGCCTGGTGCTGCCTTTCTTAATATGCTAATCTACAATACGTAAATACTTTGAGTTACCTATCACACAGTCATAGATATGTAATTGATTTTTTTCTAATTGCAAAATATCCGATACTGTGAAATTGAATGGTAACAATTGCTTACATTTTTAGTTCAAATATGCTGTACATAAATGCTTATATAATCTGCCACTTATAATAGTTATGTAATTTAGTTTATTAATTGCAATATCTGATACTGCATTAATGATCTTTATTGATAAAAATTTAACAATACAATTTATTTTGATTTTCAAAATAAAAGAAGTAACAGTCTATAGGCCGGAGATAATATCTAGCATTTCTCAGTAGAGACACCCACGAGCAATTTTAAAGACACATGTATTGTACTGTTCAGGGAGCTATAGTCCATATTTCTCAGCCAGAGGGCCTTTAGTGTCACTAGAGATAGACTAACAATGGCCTACTGTCATTCATGAGAGTTACAAAGAGAACTAGTTTTCAGGATAACCAAAATGAATATTTATGAGATGGTTACACACATTTATCTAAGAGAAAGGCCAGCAATCCCACTCACAGTGGTGGTGTATTCCACTTGGAATGGCATTGGCATGCCAGGCAGTAGAAGACTGGCAGATAGAGTGGCATGATGACAGGAATTGTTCTTTTAGGAGATGTTATAAGTTTTTTGGTATTTTGCCAAAAATTGTTGCCAATCCCCTGCATATTATGGCTATTCTGACAGTCAAACCTGTTTACAGCCTTTGAGGACAGAAAATGTTTATACCTGAAACAAAGCAAAAAGAATGCAGCTGTAGATAATAGCCCTGGATTTCTCTGTTATACCTTTTCATTTATCCTATCCATCATAGAGGCAAGCAGGGTTGGGACAATTTTCGATTTAGCTGAAAGTACAAACATCAGAAGATAAATAAACATACAAAAAATGCTATATATTATTATATGTATATAATAAACTGGTGGCTGGTAAATGAGTTCTAAGCTCCTTTCTAGTTACTGGGTCAAGAAGATAATATAGTGAATCAACTGGTTAGGGTCAACCAATCTCCTTTGTGATTGGAAAAGTATAGATGTGCATTTGTTTGAAACAAATCTGTAAAATAGGATGAATGAACTGTTTTTAGTTAATTTCAAGTGAACCAAATTTAAGAACATAAGCCCAACAACCTGTTTCCAACAGTGGCCAGTCCAGGATACAATTACCTGGTATTTACCCAAACAGTAAATAAATCCCATGCTGCTAATTCCAGTAATAAACAGTGGCTATTCTCTATGGGCCAGATTTTATAACATGCGCGCGGGCATAGATTTGTTTGCGCAACCTGGCGCAAACAAATTTACGCCCGATTTTATAACATGCTCACGCTGCCCTCTCATGATTTTATAGACCTCTATCTTATCCCCTTCAGCTGTCTTTTCTTCAAGCTGAACAGCCCTAACCTTTTTAGTCTTTCCTCATAGGGGACCCATTCCATCCCTTTTATCATTTTGGTCTTTACCGGTGCAACTATATCTTTTTCGAGATGCAACGACCAGAATTGCACACAGTATTCAAGGTGTGGACTCAACAAGGAGCAACACAGAGTTACTACGACGTTCTCAATTTTATTCACAATCCTTTCCTAATAATTCCTAACATTCTATTTGCTTTTTTGAATGTTGCATACACTGAGTCAATGATTTCAATGTATTGTCCACTATGATGCCCAGATCTTTTTCCTGGGCGGTAACTCCTAATAAGCAACCTAACATGATGTTAGGTTCCCTATGACATCACTTTGTACTTGTCCACATTAAATTTCATTGCCCATTGAATGCCTAGTCTTCCAGTTTCACAAGGTCTTTCTGCAATTTATCACAATCCACTTGTGATTTAAGAACTCTAAATAATTTTGTCTTTTGCAAATCTGATCATCTCATTCATCGTTCCCCTTTCCAGATCATTTATAAATATATTAAAAGGCACTGATCCAAGTACAATCTCTGAGGCACTCCACTGTTTACCTTTCTCCATCAAGTAAACTGACCATTTAACCCCACTCTCTGTTTCTGATCTTATAGCCAGTTTGCAATTCACAAAAGGACATTGCTTCGTATCACATGACACCATGACATAGGAGTCTCTCATGGGGGACATTGTCAAATGCCTTCTGAAAATCCAAATACACTAAATCTACTCTCTCACCTTTATCCACATGTTTATTAACCCCTTCAAAAAAATCTAGCAGATTGGTAAGGTAAGACGTGCCTTAGGTACATCCATGCAGGCTGTGTTCTATTAAACCATATCTAGTTATATGTTCTGTGATTCTGTTATTTAGAATAGTTTGCACAATTTTTCTCAGCATTGAAGTCAGGCTCACTGGTCTATAGTTTCCCAGATCACCCCTGGAGCCCTTTTTAAATATTGAGGCTACATTGGTCACCCTCCAGTCTTCAGGTACCATGGATGATTTTAACACTAGGTTACAGATTATTAGTAATAAATCTGAAATTTCATTTTTTAGTTCTTTCAGAACCCTGGGGTATATACCATTTGATCCAGGCAATTTGCTATGCTTCAGTTTGTCATTCTGGCCTACTACATCTTTGGTTCAATTCATCTGAATCATCACCCTTGAAAACAATTTCTGGAAAGGGTATCTCTCCAACATCCTCATTATTAAACACTGAAGCAAGATAAAAACAAAATTTTCATTGTAATTCATTTTCGGTTAATAGTGTGCTCTACTTGCAAATAGTGTGCACTATTTGCAGATAAATTACAATGAAACAATGAAAATTTAAACCCCCCCCCTCAAAGGAAATCAAACCCCTGTCCCCCTAAAAATGAATGACTGAAACAGAAATGAAAATTTTGCCTTTGTGCATTCCCTAGTGAAGATGTCCTGACAAATCCATACTTTGAAGTAAAAGTAAAAAAAATACTCCAGGAAAGTGTAAAAGAATATAAGTTCATTCCCAGGAAACCATATACTCTGGAAACAAAGCTGATGGTTCCAACAATGTCTCTTTACTCATAGAAGACATCAGAAAATAATGACAGAATCCATATCCATAGGAAAATCCACAATGAAGAAGGAACATTTGGTAAGTTCCAAACAATAGCAGCACAAGTTATCACTTCACAAATATACTCTCAGAGAATACATGACTAAGGAAACCATTATCAGAATGGTACAAAAACCTCAATAATGCACAGGCTGAGCCAACGGAACAGTTCCTTCATCTCACCTCCATTTTTCCACAAAGTTAACATGTTAAAGTTATCAACTAACTCAGTCCTCCATGTAAAGTAGTCGGTGAATCTATCAAAATGATCAGAAAAATCATGTTGTTCTGCATAATCTTTCTAGTTATTGTTGGTGTAGGCCAAGACAATAATTGCTGGAAAGTACAAACTCTCCATACTTCTTACTTGTGTCCTGGAATGGCCAGTGTAGGAGTAAGGATGCTGGGTTCAACAGACCTTGATCTGATCCAGCATAGAATTTCTTATGTTCTTCTGTTCTTATGCCATGGAAGGTAGGGGATGGACATATTTGGCATCTGGGTAAGCAGTAGAAGTGTTGCAAGAATGTAATTTATCCAGAAACAAATTAAAAGAGAGAAATAGAGTTTTTTCCCTGCTTGTTTCATGTTTGCCTTGCTAGACCTAGCAAAATGATGATTCCTTAGTGGTACATATCCAAATAAAACAGTTCTAATGTAAATTATTTGTGTCCATATCTTTGCCCATTCTTGTTATGAGGTTAAAAGCTTGCAAAATTATCAAAGAACTGTAATAATTTAAACTATCTGGAATTCTATTTAAGATACGACTCATTGATTCCTA
Organism: Rhinatrema bivittatum; assembly: GCF_901001135.1. Lineage (NCBI taxonomy): Eukaryota > Metazoa > Chordata > Amphibia > Gymnophiona > Rhinatrematidae > Rhinatrema > Rhinatrema bivittatum. The sequence goes on from NC_042621.1 coordinate 238,863,467, forward strand.
AAAGACTGGAAGATTACATAGGTATTGAGGCACACATTGGATTAGTAAAATAAAAGAATAATTAATTGGAATCAGAGACTGTGTACCTACCTGTAGAAATAACAAGAATGGTTTAGGCAAATGGTTCTCAACCCAGTCTTTGGGACACATCTAGCTGGTCAGATTTTCAGGATATATAATATGCATGAGATAGATATGTATAAAGTACATATGAACATAAGATATGTCATACTGGGTCAGACCGAGGGTCCATCAAGCCCAGTATCCTGTTTCCAACAGTGGCCAACCTAGGATACAAGTACCTGGCAAGTACCCAAACATTAAATAGATCCCATGCTAGTAATGCTGGTAATAAGCAGTAGCTAATCCCAAAATACTTAACCTCAGTCACACATGCAGTATATAAACAGACCCTCACCAAATACAGAATAAAGTGACCATACAGTATAAATGGAAAAGTGCAGACATAAACTGCAATGGAAACCACAACAAATCTGTATGTAATGCACCAATAAAATCAAGAAATATAAAACATCATTCATAATAGTAAAACCATACTAATAAAAAGAATTAATATTTCAAAACAGCAGGTGAACAAAATAACATCCAATAATTAAAATCTCATATATTTTTTTTAATTTCCCAAACACCAATATAATATTTCAAAATAGTATATATGTCAAATTACACCCAATTAATTAAAATCAATAAGGATAAAAAAAAATCACTCGCTCTTCATACTTGTGCACTTTTGACTTCCATTCAGCCTGAGATGGTAGTGGAGTAGTGGCAGGGGAATGGAGATGCACAAACTTTCTCCTCTCTCATATACACACATGTTCATCTTCATGCTCTCATAGATATACACAAATGCTGTTTTAAAACTTACACACACACACGCACACACACTGGCTGGCTCCCTGTCTCTCAGGCGCACACACCACAGGCTCCCACTCTCTCATGCAGACAGACTGGCTCACTTTCTCTTAGGTACACATACAGTGGCTCTTCTCACTTTCCTTCACACACACATATGCTGGCTCCACTCCCTCTCCTCCACATACACAGGCTGGCTTCACTCCCTCTCCTCCACACACACACACACACACACACACTCCTTCTCTCTCAGGCACATACACACACTAGCTCCCTCTCTCTCCCAGGCACACACACACAGGCTGATTCCACTCCCTCACCTCCACACACACAGACTGGTTCCAACCCCTCTCCTCCACACACATGTAGGCTGGTTCCATTCCCTCTCCTCCACACACACAGACTGGTTCCACCCCCTCTCCTCCACACACACAGGCTGGTTCCATTCCCTCTCCTCCACATGCATCCAGGCTGATTCCATTCCCTCTTCTCCGCATACACACCTAGGCTGACTCCATTCCCTCTCCTCCACACACACAGACTGGTTCCACCCCCTCTCCTCCACACACACACAGGCTGGTTCCATTCCCTCTCCTCCACACTCACAGACTGGTTCCACCCCCTCTCCTCCACACACACACAGGCTGGTTCCATTCCCTCTCCTCCACATGCATCCAGGCTGGTTCCAACCCTCTCCTCCACACACATGCAGGCTGGTTCCATTCCCTCTCCTCCACACACACAGACTGGTTCCACCCCCTCTCTTCCACACACACAGGCTGGTTCCATTCCCTCTCTTCCACATGCATCCAGGCTGATTCCATTCCCTCTTCTCCACGTACACACATAGGCTGACTCCATTTGAGTAATTGCCGGGTTCTTGTGGCCTGGTTTGGCCTCTGTTGGAGACAGGATGCTGGACTTGATGGACCCTTGGTCTGACCCAGCATGGCAATTTCTTATGTTCTTATGTTCCCTCTCCTTCACACACACAGACTGGTTCCATTCCCTCTCCTCCACACATACAGACTGATTCCACCCCTTCTCCTCCACACACACAGGCTGGTTCCATTCCCTCTTCTCCACACAAACACACACATACATACATGTGGACTCTGGCTACAGTCCTCCTTCAGTTGGACTGCAGGGCAGGATTGGAACCCTTGGTGGCCATAGACCTCCTATACTTCTGCTGTCGGGTGGCATGGGATCCCCTAGTGGCCGCGGGGCCTTTTCTTGGCTGGGCAGGATCCCCTGCCTATGAGCGCCCCCTACAGCCTGGCGCCCTTTGGCCTTGGCCCCTCTCACTATGCCACTGATCCTTCTCCTTTATGGCCTTCTGCATGCAGAGCTGGTATTTCTGGAAGAGCTAACTGCACATGCATGGGTCTCCTGAGCGCTCTGCCTTGAGTAACTTGTCAGCAAACCAGCGGTTGAAACACTGGTCGTACTCGCACCCATCTTTCCTTCCTAACAGGAGGCAGTCAGCATTAATCCTCCGCACCACCGCTTCACTGCCAGGCTGAACAGCATGGATGAGAAGTGCATGGAGATTCTGTAACAGAAACAGAATCTCCGTGTACTCTTCACAGAATCTCCATGCACTTCTCGCCCATGCTGTTCAGCCTGCTGGTGAGACAGTGGTGTGGAGGTCTGCTGGCTGCCTCCTGCTGATTAGAAAGCAAAGATGGGAGCAGAAGCATCATTTCCCATCACTGTGGTGCTACTGGTAGAGGGGAGGGGACCTAAGTAGAGTGAGGATGTCCTAGGAGAGGACAGGAAGCAGCATTACAAGGTGGTGACTATGTACTATGCAGGTTTCACAGCAGACCTCCACACCACTGTCTCACCAGCAGGCTGAACAGCATGGGCGAGAAGTGCATGGAGATTCTGTGAAGAGTACACGGAGATTCTGTTTTATTACAGAATCTCCATGCACTTCTCGCCCATGCTGTTCAGCCTGCTGGTGAGACAGTGGTGTGGAGGTCTGCTGTGAAACCTGCATAGTACATAGTCACCACCTTGTAATGCTGCTTCCTGTCCTCTCCTAGGACATCCTCACTAGGACTAGGACTAGGGGGCATTCCATGAAGTTAGCAAGTAGCACATTTAAGACTAATCGGAGAAAATTCTTTTTCACTCAACGCACAATAAATCTCTGGAATTTGTTGCCAGAGGATGTGGTTAGTGCAGTTAGTGTAGCTGGGTTCAAAAAAGGTTTGGATAAGTTCTTGGAAGAGAAGTCCATTAACTGCTATTAATCAAGTTTACTTAGGGAATAGTCACTGCTATTAATTGCATCAGTAGCATGGGATCTTCTAGGTGTTTGGGTAATTGCCAGGTTCTTGTGGCCTGGTTTGGCCTCTGTTGGAAACAGGATGCTGGGCTTGATGGACCCTTGGTCTGACCCAGCATGGCAATTTCTTATGTTCTTATGTTCTTATGTTCACTTCTCATCCATGCTGTTCAGCCTGGCAGTGAAGCGGTGGTGCAATGCCCGTGGCTTAAAAAGTACATGTAGACATTGTCCTGATGCGGAAAATTTGAAAAATACTGATAGTCATTTAAGACAATCTACTTCTGACTCTAGCCCACTTTCATGTGCATGTGCACTAACAGATGCAATGAACCACAGTGTGTGCAGTGTTTCAAACTTCAGCATACACAGAGAGGAGATTTTTCGAAGCAATTTACCTGGATAACAAGACTTTAGCTGAGATGTGTTCAGCCTTTGCTAAAAGCATGCCCCGGCTTCCGCAGCATGCACACTTTTAGCTGGGTTGTGAGAAGGCATTTTCCAGAGGCATGCTTAGTTTGGAGGAGGAAAGGAGTGTGTCTAAATGACATTGTAAAAAATACTCATGCTATTTTACCCTCCCTGGTCGACCACATAAAAGAGCAATTACAAAGAATGTGTGCATTTTTTGCACACATCCTTTATGCTAATTTTCAAAGAGAAACAATGTGGGTTCTTTCTCTCTTAAAATTTGAGTAACGTTCACGGATTAACATTGCCCGTGTCATTTGCAATTACATAGGCAAATTTAAAAATCCCCCCACCACCACCACCACCAAAGGAGTACATACATCAAACATTCAATGCAAATATGATAGAAAAAGTGTATTTTGGGTGAAGTTTTGAATAGTCTGTATTGCTGCATAGTTTCTTTTTGAAAATTGCCAAAAAGGTTTGTGGGTACCAAGTACTCATGTATGTTTGGACATGTGTTTTCTACAGTTGGCGATATGGAGACAAAACAATGCTTAGCATTGAAAATCTAGTCTATGTGAAATGTTTTTCTCCTCTGACCTAATTATACACTCACATACACTCTGGAATGCTGCTGCACAGTTCGGCTAAAAGTACACATGCTGTGAAAGTTCACACCTACTTTTTGCTGGGTTGATGAGGACAAATTTTAGTCAGGTCTCTGAAGGAGGGGGAGGGGATTCAACTTTCAGTTTAATGTTTATTTCAGGTTGTTTCATTTGCTAAACTGAAATTAACAAATAATAAAAAAACAAAAAACAAAAGGAAAGGGAATCCCCCTCCCGCTACCCCAGACCATGTTTTCTACTTCTGTAATGGTCTCTGATGTAGAAAAGGACAGAAGCAATCCCCAGTGGCTCCTGCCCTGTTGGCTCCCAGTTAGAAAATGAGGTTTGCTCCTGCCCTTTTCTAAATCGGAGACTCCCTCAGAAAGGGTAAGCATGTTCTAGGGTGAGGAGGCTTGGGGGGGAAGGCAGAAAAGGGAGGAGAATTTTGCATATGTTAGGTTTTTTTCTCATTGATTTTCTCAAATGAAAGTAAAAAAAAAAAATAAATTCAGAAGGGTTGGAGTCTTTAATTTTGTTTTTAAACAAAATGAAGTGCAAGTGTTTCATTGTGTTTTTCATTTAGTTTAAAACAAATTCACACCCCTACGGATTACACATACTGTATAAATACCTATTTACCTGGCTAAATGACTTTGAAAATTGTCATTTTCTGATTTGTTGCATCTTTTAAATTCAATATTTATTTATTTATGTATTTATTTATTTATTTGATTTATATTCCATTTGTTCCATCATTTGTGTGCCTCATATACATTTTTAAATCTATTGCACCCTTTCAAACTACTATGTAGATTTTTAGACTATATTATTAATAATAAAAATAAAAAAAGCCAGGACTGCATCTCTGCCTTTGTACATGGTTTTCCATTCAGCACATGCACAAATAGATATCAGAAATATTAGTGCATTTATCATATTTAGGTTGGGTCAGGCATTGGTTTCTACACTCATCCTGAATGCATGCATATCATAAATGTTACAAATGAAGATTTCACAGATGAATGTCATAGTATAATTTAAATATATAGAGTGAAGCCAAATACTTCTGAGTTTACCCAGCCCTAACTAGTTTTTAAATGTGACTTTGTTCTACAATAGGGCAGGTCACTTCTGAGTCAGTGCTGGTATTAGTCACCAAGTGGGTGGTGCTATTGATCTCCTTCACTCCCTGTACATTCAGGCTAAGCTGGCTTGTTAATTGGCATCTAGTGCCAGAGCAGGTTTTAGATGATACACAATAGTGATCTGTCTTCAGAAACGTTTTCTGCCTGCATGGTGAAGGATTTTGCAGAATCTACCCTTTTATATACAGTGCACACAGAAAAGGTGATTTATGCTGATTACCAGATCAGCATACATGTATCATGAGACACTGCAATAAGTAAGCATGATGTATGAATTATACATAGGGGGCTGAAGTACTAAAGTGCAGTAATGTGTTTATTAAGCAGTAAATAGTCCCATATAGCAGCCATTTACCACACTGTTAACCCATGGTACATGGCATTACTGCTGCCACAGCCAGTGTTATGGTTTCCTATGCTAATATGGGCATGGGATAGTGAGCTGCTTCGGTATTCACACCCTGTCTACTAAAGTGCAATAGTTGTGTGGTATTTATAACAGATTAATTAAATCAGAAAAAAAATCTCCACCTGGAGAATAGAGTTAAGCGCAGCTTACAGCAGTAATAAACAGGCACACCAGATAAGAATTATTTCATAAGAACATAAGAAATTACTATGCTGGGTCAGACCAAGGGTATATCAAGCCCAGCATCCTGTTTCCAACAGAGGCCAAACCAGGCCACAAGAACCTGGCAATTACCCAAACACTAAGAAGATCCCATGCTACTGATGCAATTAATAGCAATGGCTATTCCCTAAGTAAACTTAATAGCCATTAATGGAATCTTCTCCAAGAACTTATCCAAACCTTTTTTGAACCCAGCTACACTAACTGCACTAACCACATCCTCTGGCAACAAATTCTAGAGCTTTATTGTGCGTTGAGTGAAAAAGAAGTTTCTCCGATTAGTCTTAAATGTGCTACTTGCTAACTTCATGGAATGCCCTCTAGTCCTTCTATTATCTGAAAGTGTAAATAACCGAGTCACATCTACTCGTTCAAGACCTTTCATGATCTTAAAGACCTCTATCATATCCCCCCTCAGCCATCTCTTCTCCAAGCTGAACAGCCCTAACCTCTTCAGCCTTTCCTCATAGGGGAACTGTTCCATACCCTTTATCATTTTGGTTGCCCTTCTCTGTACCTTCTCCATCACAACTATATCTTTTTTGAGATGTGGTGACCAGAATTGTACACAGTATTCAAGGTGTGGTCTCACCATGGAGCGATACAGAGGCATTATTACATTTTCCGTTTTATTAACCATTCCCTTCCTAATAATTCCTAACATTCTTTTGCTTTTGTGCCTGCTGCAGCACACTGAACCGACAATTTTAAAGTATTATCCACTATGATGCCTAGATCTTTTTCCTGGGTGGTAGCTCCTAATATGGAACCTAACCGTGTAACTACAGCAAGGGTTATTTTTCCCTATATGCAACACCTTGCACTTGTCCACATTACATTTCATCTGCCATTTGGATGCCCAATCGTCCAGTCTTGCAAGGTCCTCCTGTAATGTATCACAATCCGCTTGTGATTTAACTACTCTGAATAATTTTGTATCATCCGCAAATTTAATAACCTCACTCATCGTATTCCTTTCCAGATCATTTATATATATAGTGAAAAGCACCGGTCCAAGTTCAGATCCCTGAGGCACTCCACTGTTTACACTAACTTGTAGTCTTTGTTGGAGCTCTGGCTCCAGCTGAGACAAAGGGAAGAAAGAGGGAAAGATAGAGAAGGAGGTAAAAAGATAAAGAAATAGGAGAAAAGTGAGAAAAAGAGAAGGCATGAGAAAAAGTAAGCGAAGGAGTTCAGGAACAGGAAGACAGCCCTTAGGAAACACCACTGCAGAGGAGCCATGCCGTGCCATTTTTTCTAGACCCAAGACCACTGTACTATACCTTCAACCACTTTTTGCCTTGCACAGCTTTCAGCCTTTTTTCCATAGCACAGATTGTATGGAACATGGCCTTCTTTCTCTGGTCTTGGTAAGATAAGTCAGTGATTTAGATACTTCCTCCAGAGTAGTCACTTGGATTCCCTGTATCTCTTGCAGTAGCCCCCAGTATACAGGTATACCCCAAAATGGCGATGGCCACGGCTATCTCCTTCTACAACTTATCCTTTGCCACCATGGATATCTTGTTGTACTCTGTCCTAAGAGAGCTGGGTAGTGCTCCAGATTTTTCTCTACACTCCAAAAGACGTAGTGGATCCAGGGTCTGTTTAACAATGTACCTGTGCTGCTCGCTGCCTGTGATACCACTTCTGTATCAAGTGGTTCAGGATAATGAGAGGACTCTCATCCTGTCATCTTCTTCCTCTTCCCTTCTTCCTTTTCTGCCTTTTCTTCCTCTCCTTGCCTCCTCTGATCTCCACCTCTCCTTTAGAAATCTTTCCTCTTCATCTTCCATCTCCTTGTCTTCTGTTTCATCCCTCTGCACAATCTCTTAGTTCCAGGCTTTATTATGTTCCCTTCAGAAGGGTATCCCTGATTAGTCTGCCATTGTCATGTAGTCCAATTATTACACATTCTTTTTCCTGGTCAATACAGACTTAGCACTTTGTAAACAGGATAACCTGCAATACTGCAATACATTTAGTGTGAGATATTTTTGCATCTCATTAACTTAGCACAGTGTGTAATACTAGGAGGTTTTACTGTAGGTTACTTAGAGTAAGCTAATGTATCTGTGGACCCTTGGCTGGGGTGAGTTGGTTCTGTCCACAGGGAGGAGCCCTGCAGGTTCTCACCACTAGCAGGTGAACCCATGTGAAACAGAGACTGATCTAGAGCTTCACCTATAGCAGCCCTCATTCCCCTCAGGTTGAGTCTTTGAGTGCTGGGACCGGCAAGACTTAGGCAAAGGTCTCTGGGGATGACTAGAGTCATGGTCCAAGGGCAGGTTATGGTCAGAATCAGACAGTGGTCTGGCATAGCGAGAGTCCAGGCAAGGGTTGAGGAAGGTAGCAGTCAGGTGTAGTGAGAGTCCAGGCAAGGGTCAAAACTAGGTACCTTTCTGAGAGAGAGGAAGAGGGATAGATAGGGTGGAGGCAGGCTGGGCAGGCAGGGCAGGAACAGGCTGGGCAGATGAAGGCTGGAACAGGCTGGGTAGATGATGACAGGAACAGCATGTCCACTGTCTTATCGTTCCCTTGACTTTACATATCCCTCCAGAGGTCAGGTCTTTTCTTTACTGCACTCCTCTACCTATAGCACCAGTGGGGTAGTTTATATTGTCACGTGCCCTTGCCCTCTACTTTATGTGGGCAAGATGACATGTGTACTTAAAACCCATATTTTCAAATACCTTATTTGTATTTGCAACTGTTGAGAAGAAGCCTCTCTTGTCTCCCATTGGCTTACAGTGAATAATTCTGTTGAGGATCTCCGTTTCATAGCCGCTTTTGGATTCTTTGCACATTGTGGCTTTATACTACTGTTGTTATAGTATGTATATATTCACTTTAACAGGCAGTCATCCTGTTTTCATAGATCCTTATTTATTTACCCATCTGTTTCTCTGTTCTGTTAACCGTTGCTGGGAACTGGTCCCTCCTGATGCAGCCATTGTAGCAAAACATGGTCCGTGTCGGGGGACTTAAACCCTGTGCCTCTCAATACAAATCGCTTTTAAAAATGTGATTACTTGATTGGATGCATATTAAACTGCATTCCTCTGGCTTTAAAAAATGATTGAGTTTGTTCCTCCTTATAAGAAGGGATCCTAACTCCTTAGTGCTACACCTTTACATTTTGGGATTTCCTCAGCATGTACAACTCACCACTTCCTCTTTATATTTGCTATAATGTTAATAACATACTTACATAAAGGTCACATCGTTCCAATTTTTCTAAAGATTACAATAGCTTCCCACCAAAACTAATTCACTGTGCCACTCTCATCAGAGATAAAGAATTTTGCACTTCCTCTGGTATCTCTTTGAAGAATGTTTTCCAAATCTCTAAGAAACATTTTTTGCTATTTTTCATAGATTTATGTTCTAAAAGTAGCAACTCTAGCATATTCATTTTCCACATATTTTCAGAGGGGCCAACCTTATCCATCCATTTAATCAAGATGCATTTCTTTGTTACTAGGCTGGCTTTTATCAATAGTAGTTTTTGAGCTCTAGTGACCATAATTTCATCCTCCTTCACATACAACAGACAGAAAGACCTTGACCATGAGAATGGCATTTCCAGCAAAGAATTTAAGAACTTTAATATGTTTTGCCAAAACTCCTGAATATGTATGCACTCCTATAGGCAGTGGAAAAATGTGGCTTTCACCTCAGTACATTTCAAACATTTATCCGATGAAGCAATATGGTCCTTATAAGGCCTTAAAGGCCAGAAAAATAGCTTATGCAACTTTTTGAAATGCATTTCTCTCAAGGTCATACTCTCTGTAGCCTTATAGGTTAATAATACACCTGCCAGAATCTCATCTTCCAAGATTTCCATGGACATATCCTTTCCCCACACATTTGCCACTGTGTGCAGTAGATTATAGAGGGTGATAGAGTGGATATATTTGTATGCCACTGACATAGTAACTTTCCCTGCCTTACCAAAATGCAAAATCCTTTGAAATGCACCTGAGGTATAGTTAATCACTGTGCTCCCTAAAGTACTGGTGAAGTAACTCTGTAGTTGAATATAAGCTAAGTAATCCTTATTTCTCATACCTAGGTGCTCGATACTGTATTCCAGGGTGCGCGGCTTCTCTGTTCTTAAATCATAAAAAGACTGAATGGAATCTGTCACCCTAGCCTCCAATCTTTTAAACACTCTCTGCATTCACCTGCTCAAAATTGTGGATTACAAGACAATGGAAGACATGGAGATACTACCCAAGATAAGTTGAATAAAGACCTAGGAAATTTCCATGTCTTCCTGGCTGTTCCAAAGAACAGCAATTGAGAAATCTGTGTGGGAAGCTTATCAATGGGGGCATGTAATACATACTTTAAATTAAGGGGGAACGCAAATTTCCTTTCTAAGTCCAAAGTACTGAAACCTCTACATCCACCAACTAACCGACGATCGTTACCAAATTACTTACCATGTTACAATACTTTATACGAGAAAATCCCATTTTCCCTTCTGTTTTAGGATAGCTTAGCTTTGCCACTGGGAATCTCGCTGTCTTGGATCTCCATATGAATCTGGGATAGATGCCATTTATAAGATTGATATCTTTCCTTAACAATTTGATAGGGATCATTTGCAAAATGTATAACAATTTTGGAATCAATATTTTTAATAGGGCCACGTGGCCCATGACCGAAATCGGAAACTCCATCCAAGCCTTGGTTTTATGTTTGAACTTTCTAATTAGAGGCATTACATTAAATTTGTACCATTGCGTTGGATCTCTGTGCATTATAACTCCTAAATTCTTAATTTTCTCTTCCTCCTACCTCAACGGGAATGCAGTCACCCATCTTGCAGCTTCCCTGATAGATCCAAGCCTTCTGATTTACTTAAATTCATTTTCAGCTCTGAGAATTTCCCTAAGTCCATTATCATTGTCAGGACTCTTGGAAGAGAGTGCTGTGCTTCAGCCAGAATCATTAGAATGTCATCAGCATAAAACATATTTTAGATTCCATTGGACTAATAAAAATACCTGTTTTATTATTCTTATCAATGGCTCCAAAGTCATTAAAAACAGCAGCAGTGACAGTGGGCAACCTTGTCGAGTACTTTGAGATAAGGAAAAGGCCTCCGAAAGCATTCTATTTACTTGTATATATGCTAACAAGTTAGAATGTAAAACCTTTATTGTGTCAAATTTTTGCCCCAGACACCCAATCCCCTAAAACATACTTAAGAAAAGACAAAGAGACCCTATTAAAGACCTTTTCTGCATCAAAGCTAACAATAAATGGATCTTGCACCTTATTGTGTAGACTGATTTCCATAGAAGCAATCGCTTAATGTTAATAGTTTGATTGCCTTCCAAAAACAAAGCCAGATTGCTCAATAGATATTAGAGATGGCAGAATATATTTAACCTATTTGCTGATATCTTCGCATAAATTTTTATATCGAGGTTAAGTAGCCAATTAGGTCTATATGATGCAAGATTTTCTGGTTCTTTCCCCAGCTTGGATAATATTATCACCATGGCTGCTCGTGATGTTTGTGGTATTTCTCCTTTTTGTATCATAGCGTCAAAAAGACATCTGAGCGGGTCCTGCAAGTGAGTATTTAGTGTCTTATTGAACAAGGCGTGCAGGCCAACCAGACCTGGTGATTTGAGAGGTTTAAGTTCCTTTATAATACCTGCTATCTCCTCTGTTGTAATTGGCCTATTTAATTTCAGCAACATCTCATCCTCTAATTTAGGGAAGTGTACCTGAGACATAAAGTCTCTCCTGACTTCCATATCTTCTATATCAGCAGAGTATAATTCTGGATAGAATTCTTGGAAGATTTTTCCTACCTCCACCACAGCTGTACACACGTCAACTCTAGTGTCCTTAAATCCTTTAATGTGCGCTGAACCCCTCTGTGCTCGCACCAAATTGGCTAGTAGCCTCCAGGTTTGTTGCTATATTGATATAATTTATGTTTGAGTGCAAATATCGAGTTCAATGCTCACTGATGGAGATAATCATTTAATAGTTTCTAGGCTGACATAAGCTTATCTTTCCACTCGTCGCCTCCCATCAGATTAAATTGTACTTTACATGCACTAACTTGTTTGTTAAGCTCCAAGATATTCCTATTAAGAACTCTACGCTTAGATGCTACATAATTTCCCCCCTCATGACAGCTTTCGCTGTTTCTCAATACAATACTGGAGTCACACTGTGTTGTTGATTATGCATAGCAAATTCCTGCCATTTTCCTTCCAGATAAGATTTAAAAGTATTGTCATTAGTTAACCATGCAAGCATTTGCCAAAACAAATATCTTGAGATTTGATTGTTTTTCATATTACTGGACAATAGTCTGATAAAACTACAGCACCAATTTTAGCTGACCATTTGTGGGAAAAGCTCCTCACTTACAAGTAAGAAGTCAATATGGGATTTAGTCACGTGCGCTCTTACGTAGTGTGTAGTCTCTTTGACCTGGGTGTAGAATTCTCCAGATGCCTAGAATATACATTTTTAAAATAGAAAAATAAATAAAAAGCTTTTATTAAGATTTTTGCTTCAACGGCCAGCCTCTTTCCGATTCTCTTTGTGCCTGCATTTTCAATGTTTTGCATCTAACTTGCTGGCAGTTGTTTGTTCTTCTTCCAGCTTTTTTAATGTGTGGAATACAAATGGTCTGGGCTTCCAAGATGGCATTTTTAAACAATATGATCAAGATTACTCTCTTTATTTACACTATAAGCTTTCTGTAACTCTCAGATTCTACATACGACCATCATAATAGGCACTCCTGGTTAGAACACCTTGAATTGCTTTATGCTTAATCATTTATTTATTTATTTATTTAGCATTTTTCTATACCGACTTTCCAATAACAAAATTATTGATCAATTCGGTTTATATTTTAAACAATAACAACAATGACAAGTAAATGTCTTACAATGAACAGGTCGAATTAACTTGGATTAAGATATAAGGGGGTAATAACATAATTAACATGAGCGGTGCCTAATATAGGCTAGAGGCTGGGTTTTAATGATAGACTGCCAAAGATAATAGACTGCCAAAGATCATGTGATTTCTTGAGAAGATCTATATAGTTCTCTAGCGTGTTACCACTGAGGGGATATTGGCAGGGATATTTCGCAGGTTGATGTTATGGGAAAGCTTGGTTGAATAACCAAGTCTTGAGTCTTTTTTTAAATGTAGTGGAGCATTGCAGTGATCTGAGCTCTGATGGGAGAGAGTTCCAGAGTTTAGGCCCAGCTGTGGAGAAAGCTCTTTTACTTAATGCTGATTTCATCGGTGGAATTTGAAGGTTGTTTTTGTAGGCTTGTCTCACTGGTCTGGAAGATGTGTGGAGTTGGAGAGGGAATGTGAGCTCGAGTGGTGCCAGGTTGTGTATTGCCTTGTGGGTTACTGAGAGCACTTTGAATAGTATTCTGAATTTGACGGGAAGCCAGTGTAGGCTTTTTAAGATGGGTGAGATGTGGTCTCTTTTGTTGGACTTGGTTAAGATCCTCGCTATAGCGTTCTGCAGCATCTGTAGCGGTTTTATGGCGTTGGCAGGGAGACCCAGTAGAAGTGAGTTGCAGTAATATATTTTCGTGAGAATGATTGCTTGTAGAACTAATCGGAAGTCTTTGAAATGTAGGAGTGGTCTCAGTCTTTTTAAGACTTGTAATTTGAAGAATCCATCCTTTACGATGTTATTTATGAGTGATCTATAATTCATTTGGTTATCAAGTATAACTCCTAGATTTCTGACTTGTGGAGTTATTGTTAATTGAGTTGACAAGATGGTACTTGGAAGTGTGTAGGTTCCGTTTTGGGAAATGAGGAGATATTCTGTTTTGTTTTGATTAAGGATCAAGTTGAGGTTAGTGAGTAAGTTGTTGATGGCTTGTTGGCAAGAGTTCCAGAAGTCCAGAGTTTTTTTGAGATTCAGTAATTGGAATCAGTATCTGAACATCGTCTGCATATAAGTAGTGGACGAGATTCAGGTTGATGAGGAGCTGGCAGAGTGGCAGAAGGTAAATATTGAATAAGGTTGGAGAGAGTGATGATCCTTGTGGGACTCCTAAGTTGCAGGTGACTGGTGGAGATTCTTCCTTGTTGATCTTGACCTTATACTGTCTGTTCTGTAGGAACGATTTGAACCAGTTGAGGGCCTCATCTCTGATGCCAATTTCTGCCAGGCGATCTATTAATGTGTTGTGATTGACCGTGTCAAAAGCTGCTGTTAGATCTAGGAGGATGAGAAGACACGGTTGTCTGTTTTCAAGTTTAAGTAATATAGAGTCCGTTAATGAGATTAGGAGGGTTTCGGTGCTTCGAGATTGGCGGAAACCGAACTGCGATGGGGAAAGAATTTTGTGGTCGTTTAGGTATTCTGTTAGTTGTTTGTTTGCAACTCGTTCCAAGATTTTTGCGATGAATGGTAGATTAGCTATTGGGCGAAAATTGGCTGGGTTTTCAGGAGAAAGATTAGGTTTTTTTATGAGTGGTTTTATGATTGCCATTTTTAGTGGGTCAGGTACAATCCCGTGAGAGAAGGAGCAATTTATGATTTGTGCGATGGGTTTGGATATGATTTTAGCACAAGAGATGAGGAGATTGGTGGGTATGGTATCCTGAGGGTGAGAAGAAGGTTTGAGCTTTTTTAGGATATTTTCGATCTCTAAGGATGAGGTCGGTTCGAACTCCTTAAGGCTAGCCTTTTGTGATGAGACTGCAGCTCGAGGTATTACTGGCGTAGTGTAATTATTATTGTTATTATTAATGGACTGAGTTAGTAGATTTGGTATCTTGTTTTTGAAGTAGGTTGCCAGTTCTTCTGCTTTGCTTGCTGCTTTATCATCTGGTATGGATGTTGGTAGGGGTTTAGTGAGGGATGAGACCAAAGAAAAAAGCGCTCTAGGGTCGAAAATGAAGTGGTGGATTTTTTGTGAGTAAAAGTCTCTTTTTGCTTGGAGGATGGATATTCTGTAATGGTGCATCATGGTTTTGAATGCTGTGATGTTGGTGTATGTTGGGTTTTTCCACCAGTGTTGTTCTTTTTTTCTGAGATCCTGTTTTAAGGATTTTAGTTTTGGTGTGTACCAAGGTTTTCTGTTGTCCTTGTTTGCTTGAGGAGCTTTGGTAATAGTTGGGCATGTAGTATCGGCCACTTTTTTGGTAATGTTGTTCCAGGACAAAATGGCTGAGTCCGCGTTAGTAAGGTCCAGTTGGTTAAGTTCATCCGATAGTCTGTTGCTGAGAATTTCCTGGCTGCACATTTTTTTGAATTGGATTGTGTTATTCTGCTTTTCTGGGAGTGTAGGTAGGTTTATCTTTAGTGTTGTGTTGATCAGCTTATGGTCTGACCAGGGAACTGGAAGGCATGTAGGGTGAGAGGAAAGAGTAAGTTCCTGGTTAATGAAAATGAGGTCCAACGTATGACCAGCTTTGTGGGTGGGTTCCTTAATTATTTGTTTGAAACCCATGCAGTTTAGTGTGCTTAGGAGAGTTTCACAGCTGTGAGAATGGGGAGATACATCCACATGGAGGTTGAAGTCCCCCAATAGTATCGCTGGTGTGTCGGAGTTGATGTGTTTTACTATATTTTCAATCAAAGGTGATGGATCGGTTTCGAGGTATCCTGGGGTGGCGTATGTAAGCCCGATTTGAAGGTGAGAGGATTTAAATACGGCAAATTCTAGAGAATGTGAAGATATTGAAGTTTGTAGTGACATTCCTAGTGTTTTTTTTTGCTGCCAGAAGAAGACCTCCTCCTCGTTTTTTGAGTCTGGGGATTGAGAATATGTTGTACGAGTGAGTAGGGAGTTGGTTGATTGTAGCGATGTCTTCTGGTTTTAACCAGGTTTCAGTGATTGCAAATATGTCTGTGTTTGTTTCCAGCAGATAGTCATGAAGCAGGTGAGTTTTCTTAGTCAAAGACTGTGCGTTCAGCAGTGATAAGGTGAAAAGTGACAGTCCCAGTAGTTGGTTTAAAGGTGAGATGACAATAGGGATGAGTCTTTTTTGTAAAGAGTGTGGTAAGGCTTGTTTTTTTGCTGATGGTCTCTTGAGGTTGTGGATGATGGGGATGGATGAGATCGCCATGATTGGTTTCGTAACTGAGCGCTGGATGGTTGCTAGTTGAGTGAGCGCTGTGTGTTGCTAGTTGAGTGAGCGCTGGATGGTTGCTAGTTGAGTGAGCGCTGGGTGGTTGCTAGTTGAGTGAGCGCTGGGTGTTGCTAGTTGAGTGAGCGCTGGATGGTTGCTAGTTGAGTGAGCGCTGGGTGTTGCTAGTTGAGTGAGCGCTGGATGGTTGCTAGTTGAGTGAGCGCTGGATGTTGCTAGTTGAATGAGCGCTGGATGGTTGCTAGTTGAGTGAGCGCTGGGTGGTTGCTAGTTGAGTGAGCGCTGGGTGTTGCTAGTTGAGTGAGCGCTGGATGGTTGCTAGTTGAGTGAGCGCTGGGTGGTTGCTAGTTGAGTGAGCGCTGGGTGTTGCTAGTTGAGTGAGCGCTGGATGGTTGCTAGTTGAGTGAGCGCTGGGTGGTTGCTAGTTGAGTGAGCGCTGGATGGTTGCTAGTTGAGTGAGCGCTGGGTGGTTGCTAGTTGAGTGAGCGCTGGGTGTTGCTAGTTGAGTGAGCGCTGGATGGTTGCTAGTTGAGTGAGCGCTGGATGGTAAAGTGCAGACTGGGCACTGGGTGAGATCTGGATGGCTGCTTACTAAATGAGTGCTGCCATGGCTCACCGAGATGAGTCGGAGTAAGAAAGAGTTACTGGACTTCTTTGGATAGATTTGGTTTAGGGGCCTCACAGTGCAGGCACAGGTGCTGCTGTTCTAAGGCGTGTTAGAGATATTAGTCTTTTGCCTGGGAGAAATAGAGGTTGACTGCTATAGGGATAGGCCCTGGGGCACTCCAAGGGGCTACACTAAGGGGCACACAAAGGGGCAAGCCCCTTTGTCGCGCTCCTTCGGCGCGCGGCGTTCGGCGCGCGGCGCTGGGCTGGAAATGATTTAAAACCCCTCAAGGGCTGGCTCCTATTGGAGGAGCTGTGTCGGTGGGCGGGACGTTTGTTCGCTCACCTCGGGGCCTCGCGAGAGGCTTGTCCCTGGTCCACCTCCCCTGTCGGGGAGGTGGACCAGGTCAAAGCCATGGTCAAAGCCATGCATTACTCAATTATTATTGTTACGTGAAGGTTTTTCATGTGCCCTTGGGCCTCGGCCCGACCCCAGACGGATCCAGGACCGAATTGAGGGTTGGTGATGTGTCCCAGCATGGCAGAGACACGGTCTTACCCTCTGCCAGGCCTGCAAGCTCCCCAGGCCAACAAGATGATGTTGGAAGGTGAACAGTCCTCTGACCGTTCTAAGCCCTTTTGGTCCTGCCACTTTGAATCGGCATGGAGCAGCAGGTCAGCCTGAGGATGAGGGCAGGTGGAGGCCTTGACACGAAGACATGAGACTATGACTAGGGTGAAGACATCACAAATGAGGGCTGATGTGACGGCATCACAGGCAAGACGAGGAACTTGATGAAGTCCAGACTAGACGAGAAGCTGGGAAGGTAGACATTGGCACTGTCTCTCAGGGCGCCCTACTCAGCCCACCTACACGGGCGGACCCAATGGGCTGGTCGCGGTCCACCCTGTCCCACTACGCACCCTACACAGCCCAAGGAGACTGGTCACGGATCACGAGGAGAGTGGGATAAATGCAGGAAGGAATCCAGCTGAGGCGGGACTTCGATGACGGAGCCGGTGTCATCCGAAGCACCACAAAGGCTGGCAGGATAGGACGGCTCAGGAGCACAGGACAGAAGTCCACTGCCGGCATCTCCACAGTCAGAGACGTATCACCCGGAGATCCACGGCCGGCAGAATGGAAGGCTCAAGAGCACAGAAGCAAAACACCAAGGAGGGCTGGAACACCAGGAAGCGAGACATCAGGAGACCTGGACGAGGACCTCAGGCAATGAAGACATGGCAAGAAGCAGATGAGACGAGACGAGGAGCTCCATGAAGAACACCAAGGACCTGATGGAGCGCTGGCAGGCAGGAGCCTCCAGGACTGAAGTAACTCCGATGCAAGGCGAAGACGAAATGCAGGAACAGCTCTTTTATAGGGCTAGCACAGGAAACAGTCTGAAGGTGGGGCCCAGGGCATATCCGGCCATTGGCCCTTTAAATCTTGAAGAGAGGTGCGGCCGCACGCCTAGAGAGGAAGCAGGAACTGTGCAGGACCGTGTACAGCGGTCCTGCACTGACGTCGACGTCGCGGAGAAGCAGGGCTGGGCCCAGAAGCAGGCCCCGATGACGACAGCGGCTCCTGCCGCTGCAGGAGGCCCCGAGGGCGGCTCCAGCTGCCAGAGCAGCTCGGGGATTGTGGCCTCCAGCCGCGAAGATGATGAGGACGTCGGCGGCGGCTCAGCTGCGAAGAAAAGGCAGGCAGAAGTCCGCGGCTCCTGCCACGTGAAGGGAGACCTGATGGGAGGCCTCCGGGCCACGTGAGGAGACAGAGTCCGCGGCTCTGGCTGCAGAGAAGGCCCGACTTCAGTGGCACCGTGCCGCGATGGGAAACGCAGGAAGTCAGCAGCATGGTAAGGATCCTGCTTGCGGGGGACCGCGGGCAGGATTCATAACAATTATTTTCTTCTTTGATAATGCATATAAAATCACTGATCTTAGAATCTTCCCGACAAGGGTATACCCCGACAAGGGTCCATGTTTTAAAACTTGGTCTGCATCAGGGGTCCTTAGAAAGCCATTGCTGGAGTAACCCAACAAATTTCTTGGATTGTTAATGTATTTAATTGAAAGGATGTCACCAAAATGTCCCTTACTAAAAATATCAGAGTTTTCAAAAATGCTGAATGTATGATGTCAGAGAGACTAGGAGTATATTGTGTTCCCTGTAACTTCCCAGTGGGAGGTGTTTTGACAAGGAGAGTGCTCCTGTTCTGAGAGGATGGCTGGTATCCTAAGGTGGGATTCCCAGGTCCTAGGACTTGGGAGATTTTCTTGGGATCTAAGAAGGAAAGTAGAAATGACCAAGAGGTGATCTCAAGGAAGAGGGGAGTTATTTCATACTCCAGTCCTCACATGCCTGAGAGATTACCTAAAAGCTCTGAAGAATGGATTTTTGGTTGGACTGCCAGACTGGGAGATCTACTTTACTGCTTAGCAGAGATAGCAGAGGCTCATTTGGACTACAGAGGCTCATCTGGACTACAGAGATCTGTACACCAGAAAGCAGGTGCCAAAAAAGGAAGAGCCCAGGAGGGACCCATTTCTAAAGAACATCTCAGAACTAGTGGTAGTGAGGGAAAGAAACCCCTAATTGTTTGAAGATTGTAATTATAACTTTTTGGACTGTGTACTGCCTTTTCTTTTGCTTTATGAACTTCATTATTCTTCATCTGCATCAGTTATTCCATTAAAGGATCAATTTTGAACACTACCAGACTAGGTGGCAGTGTGTTATTCTTGCTAGAAAGTGTCAGAAGACTTCCCTAAGAACCTAAGGGCCTTGAAAGACTTTTGCGTCCCTCTGTCAAGAAAGAACCCCAGGGAGCATGGGACGTTTGTTTGGGGCACATTTGGGATTGGTGGGGCAAAGTTCTAATAAGTGGTGGTACAGGAGTTGCACAATATTATTTTTTGAGGCAGCCACAATTAAAATATACTTTCTATAATGCTAGTTAAGTAGATAGCCTGATAAATCAGAGGTGGGCAATGGGAGTACTTAATTTAGCAGGATAAGTTAGACCTTCCATAGAGCAAGTCTTACTTAGCTTGATAAGATTTATACAGCTAAGTAGTGCTTTTGTTACACAGATTTTCAGTAGCATAGCCATGCTGCTGAATATCCCATGTAAGTTAGCTGGATACGTTTTATCCAGCTAACTTACATAATCATTCATTTCTATCCGCCTTTAGATGTATTACTTTCTTTCTGTTTCAATGTTAAGAATTATTCCCATTCAAAAACAGCATTTAACTGTAATAATTATTCATTTTTTTAGTTAAGGAATATAACCACTGGGTGCCACTATTGTTCCTCATTCTAAAAGAAAAAAAAATGTAAAACTACTGTTTAGCAGAGAATTAGAAAGAAAAATGTTTTTCAAATAACTGTCCATAGTTATGATGCTTTTGCTAACATTTTCTAGATGTGTGAATTTTATACAGCTATCCATATGTCTAAAAAAAAGTATGAAAATGAGTTGGGACAAATATATTGTAGAGTGAAAGTTGGCATTTTTAAAATCCAAAACAATCCTGTAGCCTCCCCCAGTACCTGGTACACCTTTTAGTAGGGGGGGGGGGGCAATTTGCTACCAGGGCTTAATCTTGACTTAGTCCTATAAGACCCTGGCGTCGATCTTCTGTTCTGACAGGTGAAAGATTACTTACAGGGTACAAGGTATCCAGTTTTCCAGTGTTTGAATCTTTCTCCTACACACTTCACTCCTCCTCTTGTCTGAATTCCTTTGGACTTTTTGATCACTGGATTATAGCACCAGATGGTCATCTCTCTCCCTTTCTCCTTTCTTCTTTCCACACTGCTGGTTACCTCTGAGATCAGGGTCTTCTTTCCCTCCTAGAAAGACAAACCCAGGGTGAGAGGTTTACTCCCTCAGAGTGGAGATACTCTCCACCCCCACTGATGGAAACAGTAAGTGCAGTTACATTTTGTTCAGGATCAGAAAGTACCACCAAAGGGAACTGTTTGTGTGGCCCTCCATACTGACTATATATCTCTGAAGTAAAAGGGCAGAAGGTAGGTTTTCCTCCTTCCCAAACTTCAGACTCCTTTGGAGAAGAGAGGCTTGCATCCTCTCCGTCTTCTTATTCCTAACCATTTGGCTGGAATATTCATGGGCTTCTCCCGCCAAACCTTGGACCACCCCATTGTAGCCACTTCTAAAGGGGAATGCCATAGAAAAGGCTTAGCCAGTTCATTACTCTACCAATCTCAGACCTGGATGCACTAAGTCGCAATATTTTTTTCGAGGGAGTGGCTCCA
This sequence comes from Rhinatrema bivittatum, assembly GCF_901001135.1. Taxonomy (NCBI): domain Eukaryota; kingdom Metazoa; phylum Chordata; class Amphibia; order Gymnophiona; family Rhinatrematidae; genus Rhinatrema; species Rhinatrema bivittatum. The sequence goes on from NC_042621.1 coordinate 238,884,453, forward strand.
CTTTCCTGGGGGAAGGGTATAACCACAATAATGGGCCCCTCTCCAAAAAAAAACATCACGGCTGTATTGCTGAATTGTTTTGTATCATGGCAAGACACCGTGGGCATGGTCACTTTTCGTGTGATGGCGGTCCCCAAAGCACATAGCTGCCATACAGGGCCACCCTAACAAAAAAAAAAAAAGGTGGCAAAATATAAAGCCATGTGAGGGGTGTCAAACCTGAGCCTCCTTCTCACCCCTGGGCTGCCACTTGAGGCAGTCCCGATAAGCAACAAAAAAATCATTAGCAAGTGGTTGTGCTATGATGGGCAAATCTATCTCACGCATATTCATTGTGGCAATCCTGAAAACCTGACTGTTTAGGTGTACCTCCAGGAGAGGGTTAGGAAACACTGATTTGTGCACACAAAAAATGATTTCTTTGCTGAGAAATTTGTTCCGTAGATAAATCATATTTTATGCAGAGAAAACAAGGTTTACTTGCACAGTTCATGTTTTTTGCACATACAGAATAAATGTTTTTGTGCAGAAATATTTTTGTACATGTACGTCATATTTTCTGCACAGCAAATATGGTTTATGTGCATGGGAAACACTGGCCCAAATCATATTTTATGAGCAATTACATTCTTTGTATGCACAAAGCATGTTTTATTGCACATAAAATCTTAACTACAGGTCCCAGCACCAGAACTCTAGTTTATGCCCATAGACTAACATTAGACCTGGAAATTTTACTCTACCTCAGACTAATAGTTAGTTCATTTTCCAGTGCTAAGGAAACATGAGGTAAGCAAACACACCTCTCTGCATTGGGGGTGGGATGGGGGGAATAGCAAATATCATCAAAAGCATGAGATTTGCCTGAGAGGGTACTAACCTGTACACACATTGTTGTGCATCCACAAACCTTCTTGCTGCTTCAGTCGTAAAGTCTGAGGGGAAAACAAATGTGCAAACAACTGCAGGTTAAACTGTATGCTCTGCCAAGAGTTACCTTATTACATTGGCCTCCTTATAGGTGCTGTTAGAATGTCTTTCCACCTGACAATGGTGTCCACCTGTGTGTTAAGGCAGCACGGGCTTGTCTCACGTTGCCGATATTAACAGGAGGCATGTGAGCGAGGCCGCCTGTGAGGGGGGGGGGGGGAATTGGGAAGAGGGGGGAATAGTGGGTGAGTTTAGGTGGCCAATGGCGGCACCTAAGTTTGAATTGGGGACCTGCCATTGGCTGGCACAGTGAAGCCTTTGTGGGCAGCCATTAGCGCGCCTCAGTTGGTGCGGGAATGGCTGAGGCAGCGGATGCGAGCAGCGGAGGCAGCGGATGCTTTCCCTCCCTCCCTAATATCGGGTGCATTGTATTGTTAATATGGTGTTCATGTGTTATATGTAGTCGTCGCAGTAGTGGCAGTAAACCCGAGCCCAATGTTGTTGATTTTGTTATTGTATTGTAAAAAGGCATTCGGGGGGGGGGGGGGGGGGGGGGGAGGGGGAATCTTGTGTAGCGTGGGGGCTGCTACATGAGATGGCCAATGAGCAAGGGGGGGGGGGGCGATGCTCAGAGGCCGTGGCACTTACCCACACTGGGAAGAGGCGGGGTAAGAAAAAGGAGGACATTGGAGTAGCTCTACCACTGGGACGTGGTGGGGGGCAAGTCGTGAAGGATGTGGCGAGGGGTGGGGGGTCATTGGTAAGATTGTATTAATAGTTATGGGCTCGGGTTAAGTGGTAAAAATAAACTGCAGCCTTTGTTTAACCAAATAAATGTTGTTTGTAATTTGTGGGGATGAGGGGGGGAAGGGGGGTAGGAGGATACGGAGGTGGGGAGCGAGAGTCTTACCTCTCCCAGTTATTTTTTCATGTGGGCATGCACAGATTATGTGCATAAAATTCCTGGCTGTGAGAAAATACGTGTATTGAATTCCACAGCCAGAAGAATATGTGCATAAAACGCTATAGGTAAGATATTTACTTGCGTAAACTATCCACACATGTGCACACACACATATCTGAAACACTCCTTCAACATACACGTTCCTCCACTAGCATAAAATTCCAGGCTGTGAGAATATATTTGCAAGGAATTCCACAAACAGGAAAATTGTTATGCTCAGTAGCTTGCAGGACGACCCCATGAGCCACCTCGCTCACCCCAGACGCCACTGACTACTCTGATTCTGGATCTCTCCTGTTTGCAGCAGAGATGCTGCCGACACTCTCTTCTCCGGGCCACTCTGCCTCTCCCATAGGCACACGCATGTACAGGTGGGCACATTAAGTAGCTACAGTGGTGGCAGGCCTCCTATTTATACCCGCCAGCCCTGTGCTACCTTGCCTCAGCAACGAGTCTCCTGCTTCTAAGTAGGGCGTGTTGTTCCCCTGTATTTCCTGCAGTCCTGGTTTCTTTCTTGTCTAGCCCTGCCTCATCCAGCTTTGCCTTCTCCAGCCTTTCTTGTCCAGCCTTGCCTCATGCAACCTTACTAGTCCAGCCATGCCTTGTCTTTCTGTCTCGTCCAGTGTCTTCTGTGTGTCTTTGTCCACCCTTAGCCTAGCTTCTGGATTCTGACCTCTTGCCTGAACCTGACCATGATTTCTTGCCTGGATCTGACATCACTTGTCTATTGCCTGTCCAGACCTTGGTCTGCCCTTGGCTCCTCCAGTCTGCTGCCTGTCCTGATCCCAGCATGCCCTTGGACTCTTGTTTACCTGACCACCTTAGGGACCCACCTAAGTCCTGTCGGCTATCAGAACCTAAGGGCTCATCCTGCAGGGGAGGCGGCTGGTATTGGTGATGCTCCAGCCTGTCCTGCTACAGGGCACATTTGCCAGCTGTCAGTGTAGGCCTTGTAGGTTCACCTATGAGGCAGTAACAACTATGCCACAGCAACAAGGGTTCACTCCCATGCCACCATCACAGTTTGCTGAGTCTATCAGCTCGGAGGACTCACCTCAGGCCTCTGCTATCTCCAGGCTAGCTCACCAGCTTCAGGAGCAGCAGGACTAGCTGAATACTATGGCTGAGTATCTCCAGGGCATGACTGCTGGGCCTGCTATGGCCTTCACTCTGGTACTCATGATATGGCCCACTACTTCACTTCACCTGCCTCCACCCATGAGGTATGAAGGAGATCCAGAGAGATGTAGAGGCTTCCTGAATCAATGCCAGATGCAATTCAAATTTCAGGCACACTTGTTTCCATTGCATTGAGTCAAAGTGAGTTATATCCTTTCCTTGTTGGGTGGTTTCTCCTGGCCTGGGCCTCACCTCTTTAGCAAAGAGATTATCCACTCCTAGGAGATTTGAATCACTACCTACAGGAATTCTACCAGATCTTTGATGAGCCTGGTTGCATGGCTTCCAAGGTATCCAAACTCCTGCAGATCAGACAAGCCTCCCAGTCTGTGGGGGAATATGCAGTGCACTTTCACACCCTGGCCACTGAACTTCAGTTGGGCCATGATAGTCTGATTGCAATCTTCAGGCAAGGGCTCTTGGAGCACAGTAAGGACTAGCTGGCTCCCAGGGATTTACCTGATATGTTGGAGGGCTTAATTAGCTTAGCTATACAACTGGACCTGAGGTTCCAAGAAAGGGCTTGAGGGAGGGCCCAGCTTGTCACCCTGACCACCTCGCCCCAAATTTCCAGAGACCAGTGGCTTCCCGCTCATCTCCAGAGCCAGAACCAGCGTCAGCAGAGGCTTCATAATCTCAACCTGTGCCTATATTGTGCTGCATCTTGGCACTTCACAAGTCACTTCTCAATTAAGCTTGGAAACTCCGGGACCTAGGTCTGGTGGAAGAGGCCACCCTAGGTTGTCCCTACACCTCACCACAAATTTTAGTTGCAGTACATCTTCACTTGGGGATGTTCTTGTTGACACTCTTGCATTCCTGGATACCAGCGCTGAAGGCAGCTTTATTCATGAGGTCTTAATACATCACTATAAGATCCAGATGGTTCCCTTGGATACTTTGCTCTCAATTTCATCCATGTATGGAGACCCTTTGCCTGGATGTATCACAAGGGCCACCATCCCACTCACCATACAAACCGGTATTCTACATGAAGAACAGATCAGCCTACATGTGTTGCTCAAGGCGGTCAACACAGTCATCTTGGGTCTACCATGGTTCATGTTTCATCAGCTCCACATCAATTGGGCTACTTTACAGATTGCCAAATGGAGCTTTCACTGCCACGAGCAATGTGTCGCTGAAGTCTCGCCTTTTGTACCCTGGCTCAGACAGTCACTTCAGAGCTTCCAGGTGTGCCACCATAGTATACTGAGTTTGCAGATGTGTTTATGAAACAATAGGCAGACTTCATTGCTCCTACCACTGTGCTATTGACTTGGTTCCTGGGAAGGTACCACCCAGGGGCAGGGTATACCTACTCTCTGCCCCAGAGATAGAGCCTATGACCAGAGGTTTGATTTGCTCCTCTTCATCATCTGCTGAGCTTGGATTTTCTTTTTGGGGGAAGAAGGATGGCTCACTACATCCCTGCATTGACTATCATGGTCTCAACTCCATTACCAAGAAGAACCGCTATCCTCTTCCCTTGATCTCCAAGCTCTTTGACCAATTGCAGGGCATGCAGATATTTAACAAGCTGGACCTTTAGAGGGCCTATAACCTGATCAGGATCTGAGAAGGCAACAAATGGAAGACTGCCTTTAATACTGTGACAGACACTATGAATACCTAGGGATGCCCTTTAGGTTGTATAATGCCCCCATGGTCCTTCAGTTTATGATCATTGAGATCTTTTAGGACCTGCTCTACTCCTACATAGTGGTCTATCTGGATGATATTTTAGTCTTCTCTAAGTCTGTGATGAAGCATTAATGTCATGTGAAAGGTTCCCTGGAGACTCTATGAGTACCGCCTCTATGCAAAACTAGAGAAGTGTTCTTTTGAACATAAAGAACTCCCCTTCTTAGGATATATCATCTCCCACCAAGGCCTATGTGTGGTCCCAGAAAAGTTAAAGGCCATTCTGGAATGGCCCTTGCCTGTGGGTCTCAAGATGCTGTTGTGCTTTCTGGGGTTCACGTATTACTACAAGCAATTTATTCTTGATTATTTCACCTTGATGGCTCCGCTCACCATCGTTACCAAGAAGAGCTCATACACCAAGAACTGGACTACCTATGCTATTCAAACCTTCAAGCACCTCAAAGAGGAGTTCACCCATGACCCACGTCTACACCTCCCAGACTCTTCCAAGCTATTCTTTCTGGAGGTAGATGCATCCACTCTCAGGGTAGGTGCTGTTCTCTTGCAGCACAACCATAATGTTACCCTTGTGACTTGTCCCTAAGTCTCAAAAAAATTATCTCCTACAGAGAAAAACGATAGCATTGGAGATCATGTGCGACTAACTGTCAAGTAATGGTGACACCTATTGGAATGGGCCAGACATCCAGTAACCATCTACATAAATCACAAAAACCTGGAACACCTGACGCAAGCACAGAGACAGAACCCCTGGAAAGTCTGCTGGTTGTTGTTTGAGTTGCAGTATCATCCTGCAGAGAAGAACTGATGAACCTATGCCCTCTCACACTCCTTCGATACTGGAGTTCCCGCAACATATCATTGACCCTGCAAAGATTGCTGTTGCTGCCACATTCACAATTTCTCCTGGGAAGATCATTGTTCCCAAGTGCCCATGCCAGAGGGTTCTTCAGTGGACCCATTACTTCCAAACCTTGGAATTAATCTGATACTACTGGTGGCCCCAGCTGAAGAACAACATGAAGCACTACATAGAGTCCTGCCTCATGTGTGCCATGAATAAAAGTGTGCAAGCTCGACCTTGGGGGTTGTTACAGCTGCTGCCAGCCCCCAAGGTACCCTGGACCCACTTGGCCACTGACATTGTCACTGACCTTTTCTTCTCTAGTGGCAGCACCATCAAATGCATGATGGTGGTTCGATTTTCTAAGATGGCGCATTTCATCCCTTGGACCCAGAAAGCAACAAGGCCTTTCCAGGGCCTCCCTTTGGCACCTAAATTGTCTAAACTCTTCTTTCAACATATCTTCCATTTGCATGGGCTTCCCCTTCACATCCTTTCAGACTAGGAAGTACAATTCACGGACCACTTCTGGAAAAACGTGCAGAAAGTTTGGCATTACCTTGGAATTCACTATGGTTTACCACGCCCAGAGTAATTATTGCATTCGTGCCTCTTCTCGCCCCTCGCTCCACCCTCTCTACCTTGGGAGAGACTCCCTTCGGCTCTGACGGACAGATGCAGCTGCGGCTTCTCCCTGCCTCTTGGTCCCGGTGTCCCTGGTCTGGCTTGACACTATGGATCCGCCATGTTCCCGATGACGTAAGGGCGCGCACACACGCTCCAGACTTTGTACCAGCAAGGGCGCAAAACTCGGGGGCATCCCCCCGTAGTGACATCATCCATTTTCACTTTAAAAGGTGTTTGTTGCTAACCTCTAACGAGTTAGCAAGGAACTCCAACAGGACTTGCTTCGGCAGTCCACGCTACATGCAACAACGATCCGAGTCAGCCAGGGGAATCCTTCTCCACTGCTCGGCTTTTTCAAACTTACCAGGAGTACCACTCCACAGGGGCTCCGCTCTCTCTTCTTGATTTCAGATTGCCAAGACGGGATCCGGTACTCGCTCCTTGAGGGCCTACATCCCTGAATACTCAGAAGACTCCTCATTGCCTGGAAGCGATAGCGGACGTGAACACAGTGAGTTCTGTTGTACATAGGAATTGGTAATCGCTGCACGAGTGCCTACATTCCTATAGCTCTGAAGACTCCCTTCCATCCAAGACGTTATCGCAGGTACAGAGATCGTGAGTTACATTGGCAAGATTGCAGATAGGAACTGGTACTTGCTCCACGAGGGCCCATGTTCCTAGAATCCTTTACAGACTCTCTTCTACTCTAGAAGCCATTTCATATACAGCTATTGTGAGTTCTTATTACAGACTGATAGAGGAACCAGTGCTCATATACGACTCCTGTTCCTGAATGTACTGACAACTCTCTGTGGCATAGAGACCATTGCAGACATCTACTATTGTGAGTGTACCATCTTGTATCCAGTATACCCTGTCTACTCACTGCTTCTAGTCTCTCTCTACAGCTCAGCAACCCAGAGATTATATTTCAATATCAGAAGGACTTCAGCCCTGCTGAACACATCGACTCACTACTGCCACCAGTGGTGGTTCAGCTTCCAGCCTAATAAAGAACTATTTGTGTTTATTTCATATTCTAGCCTAGCCGGTGGTTCCTCTCAGGATCTCCTCCTAGGAGCACTGTCATCTGCCATTGGCCCAGGGATTCACCATTTCCTCCAAGTGGTCATTCCTTACACTACTGTCACTCTGTGGGAGCCAACCACTACAGACCATTAACACTGCTGACGGAAGTATTGTATATTGAGCTAACTCCTCTTTCTATGGGACTTGCCAGCAGCCTATATATAACAGATTGCTACTCCGTAGTGGAGGCATGATAGATTGTTATCTCAGTAGCGAAGTACAATATATCTATTGCTAGCTCCTCTCCTTGGAGGAATATCATTGAACAGATTGCCAACTCCTTTTCCTTGGGGAGTTGAACCATATCAGATTGCTACCTCCTTTCCTTACAGGAGCATCCAACAGCAGTTCATTAACAGATTACTAACTCTGCCCTCCTGGTGGGATAAGCACTACAGATAAGTAATTCCTCCCCTCTGGTGGAGCAGATCATGACAGATTTCTAACTCCGCCCTCCTGGCGGAGCAGAGCAATAACAGTAATGGGCAAACTGAGCAAGAAAATCAGAATCTTAAGGCCTTTGTGTGAACCTATGTGAACCAGTGACAGGGCATTCCTCATCCTATGAATTCTGACACAATAACCACATGAGCAGTTCCACTGGGCCCTCACCCTTCTATATAGTTTTTGGGCATCATTATTGTACACCTAAGCCTGTTCCAGTCACTATAACTTGCCCTGTTGCCAACTTAATAGGGAGTGAACTCCAGGATCTCTGGCAGAAGATGTACCACTTTTTGAAGCAAGTGGCGTAGTGGTTCAAGAAACAGGCAGGCAGGAAATGTCACCCAGCACCCAACTACAACCGAGTAACTAGGTATGGCTAAGCAGAAAGGACTTATGCTTAAGAATGTCCTCGCTAAAGTTTGCACCCAGGTTCATAGGTCTATTCCCTATCCTGTGACAGCTGGGACTAGTGATTTATAAGCTGAAGTTACCTGCATCTCTATTGGTCTACAATGTCTTTCACATATCTGCTGAATCCTGCAATTCTCTCCTGGCCGGGCAGACTGCCCCCTCAGCCCACTGAAGTCTCTGTGGAAGAAGAGTCCCAACATGAAGTCCAGGAAATCTTGGATTCCCAAAAGGTCTGGAATCTGTGTCAATATCTAATCTAATGGAAAAATTATGCTCCCGAAGATAATTCCTGGGAGCCAGACTCCAACTTCCAAACTCCCCAGCAAGTACACAAATTCCATAGGAGGTTCCCCAGGAAATGTAAGCACAGAAAACTGGGGAGGAGGCTTTGGTGTGGAGATACTCCTTTGTTCAGGATGACCCCGCAAGCTGCCTCACTCACACTGGATGCTGCCGACTCACTCTGACTCTGGTGTTTTCCTTTTCACGGCAGAGACCCAGCTGATGCTCTCCTCTTCGGTCCGCCATGCTTCTCTCATAAGTGCATGCATTAAGTAGACCCAATGGCGGGAAGGCACCTTCGCGGTGTATTTTAATGATGTAAGTAGGCCTTCTATTTAAACCCCGATGGCCCTGCACTACCTTGCCTCAGCAACGAGTCTCCTGCTTTCGAGTAGTGTGTGTTGCTTCTGTGTTTCCTGCATTGCTGGTTCCTGTCTTTTCCAGCCCTCCTCATCCAGCTTTGCCTCATCCAGCTTTGCCTTCTCCAGCCTTTCCTCATCCAGCCTTGCTTCATCCAGCCCTCCTTGTCCAGTCTGTCTTGTCCAGTATTTTCTGTGTGTCTTCATCCACCTTTGGCCTGACTTCTGGATTCTGACTTTAGGGATGTGCAGACCAAAAGTTTAAGTTCATAAGTCCATAAGTCGAATGGGGGTCCCATTTGCGGTCAATATGGACTTATGGAGAATTCCATAAGTTGAGTCTATGTCCATATGTGCAAATAAAAATTTAAACCCCTCACCCGCCTTAATCCCCCCCCCCCAAAGACTTACCAAAACTCCCTGGTGGTCCAGCGGGGTCAGGACGCCATTCCTGAACTCCTTTGCAAGGAGCACGTGACGTCGGCGTCACGTCAGAGTGACGCGGCGTCACGTGATTCCCCTCGGGTTCGCTCCCGGAACCCTCGTTGGGCTCAAAAGAAACTTTTGGCCAGCTTGGGGGGGCCTCCTGACCCCCCCAAGCTGGCCAAAAGTGCCTTTTGGGCCCAACGAGGGTTCCGGGAGCGAACCCGAGGGGAATCACGTGACGTCGGCGCCACGTCAGAGTGACGCGGCGTCACGTGATTCCCCACGCGTCGCTCCCGGACCCTCACGGAACGTTTGGCCAGCTTTGGTAAGTCTTGAGGGGGGGGGATTAAGGAGGGTGAGGGGTTTAAATTTGTATTTAGATCAACAATCGCGATTTCCAACGTATTCAACATAGCTATGTTGAATACGTTGGAAATCCGATCGTTTATGCCTCATCGTTTTTTTAAGTCAAAAAAAAAAAAAAAGTTGCGTTTTCCATTTAAGTTCAAAACGAATGCACACCCCTATCTGACTTCATGCCTGAACCCAGCCTCATTTGCCTGCCATCTAGACATGACCTCTTCCCTGGACCTGACCATTTTTGTTTGCTGCTTGCCCTGACGTTGGCCTGCCCTTGGCTCCTCCACTCTGCTGCCTGTCCTGACTCTGGTGTGTCCTCAAATTCTTGTTTACCTGACCACCCTAGGGACCCACCTAAGCCCTGTTGGCTGCCAAAATCCAAGGGTTAAACCTGCCGGGGGTGGCAATTAATATAGATGAGGCTCCAGCCTGTCCCGCTACTGAACGCGTTCAGCAGCTGTCAGAGTTGGCCTTGTAGGTTCACTTACGAGGCAGCCTCAAGTATGCCACACAACAAAGGGTCACTCCCTCGCCTCCCATCAAAAATATGTGCATAAAACTCCATGGGTAGAAAATTTCCATGCACAAACTGTCCTCACATGTACACAATGAAAATGAACACATAAAGAGAAGAACAGGAAGAGCTAGTGGAATGAGCAAACTCACACACTACACACACACACCCCTATATTTACACACACACACACACAGACATCCACCCAACTAAAACACAACACATTCCCCCTCTGGAGGCTGGAGCACAGCTCCCCCCCCCCCCCCCAATACTCCATCCCACATCCCCCCAAACACACAGTGCCACACCCCTCTCAATACTCACATTCCTCCACCAGCACCTGGCCCTCCCTGCCAACACACACATGTCCCAGTAACTACTGGAGGTAAAGAATGCTTTTGGAAATTTTATGTACTCCATGTAGTATGCCTTTCCAGTCTTGTTGAAGTTGTTCTGGACTGTATTTGCTGTTTTGTGAATGATCAGTGTAAAAGCTTTTCTCATTTCATTAGACTCGCCTACGTGCTTTCCCTGAGGAGCCAGTTTAAGCAAGGCTGGCAGTGGGGTCCTGACAATATAATGAAGAACACAGAGTACTACAGACAGGCGATACATTAGTACCAACAATGTTTTCTGATGAACACTGCAGCTTTCGAGCTGCAGAGGAAACAGCACTCTGAGAAGTACATCTTGCAATATATTCCTGATACTGGCAAAGAGAAAGTAAGATGGTTGTAGCATATTGATACTAGGATTTACATACAAAGTTACTTAAAAAAATAATTACCCAGAGGAAAAATGCTTGCAATTTGCAACTTTGACTAAGTTAAGAAGTGTAATAAGTAAAATCTCTGTTCAGATTGAAATCCCCCTTTAAGAAGCAAATTTTCAAAGAGCTACCTGTTGATTACACACTTAAAATAGCATATATGTGCATAAGCAGCATGCATTTGCATAGATGATATTTTATAATACTTGTGAGTATGCACATATTTTCAGTTTTGTGTGAAAATGTTTGCAGGGAAAAAAAAGGGGAGGTCTCTGAGTGGGGCTCATAAATATGCACACAGGTTGCTATTTTATAAGAGGTGTGCATTCATACATTACTGAACTTGTTAGAACACTTTTACAGCTGCTAATTGACTCTTGCAATTGAAATTGGACATGCCTTTTATCTGCGGTTTTTGGGTGGGCGGTCTGGGTGAACTGGTTGGAGTTCAAGGTGAAATGGTAGAGGGAGCAGGTGAACCTGTGAAGGTCTGGGTGAACTGGTGATTCTAAGTGAATGCCCACTTCAGTATACTGATTATAGTGTACGCGTATACATTAAAATATATCTGCCTCTGCATTTAATTGTATTTTTACATGTGAACTGTTAAAATTATTTTGCTTGTAAAATATATGCATGCATTTTTAAAAAATGGGTATTATCACAAATGGAAGAGCATTTGCTTTGCATTTAAGAGGCAGTGAGATCAATGTCCACATTCTCCAGGTAGTTTTTGAATATTGAGGAAAAGGCGATTTTGCTGATGCTTGAAGAGGATCGGTAAGTATTGCTTTGCTGGGAAATTTTGTGACTTAAATCTTGGAGAAGAAGAGAGATTGTGTGGTTAATTAATTTTTAGTGTGTGTGACTGTTTAAATAAAAGGTCAATTTAGTGTGTCTAATTTAAAAGAAAGCTAGGTTAATTCTTTAGTGTGTGTGCCTGACATAAAGAAAGCTAGATTTATTTTGTATGTTTGATATAAAAAAAAGCTAGTTCAATTTTTTAGTCTGTGTTCCTGATTTAAAAGTAAACTAGGTTTGTTTTTTAATCCGTGTGCTTGATTTAAAAGAAAGTTAGGTTCATTTTAGTGTCCTTAGCACATTAATTTATTTTATTTATTTAATTAAATGTTTTTAATTTTCTACTGCCACCATTAAATTGTTTGGAGCAGATTGCAATAATCTCATACATAAATAGTTAAAAAATACCAACATACAAATTAAAATGTAAACAAACAAATGCTCAAACATTTAAACTAATAATTAAGAGATCAAGATCCATTTTCACAATAAGATTTAATCAGGGATTTAAATAAATCAGGGGAATAGCCCAGACCTTATCTTACTTGCCAGGTTCTTGGGTACTTGCCAGGTTCTTGGGTACTTGCCAGGTTCTTGTGGCCTGGATTGGCCACTGTTGGAAACAGGATGCTGGGCTTGATGGACCCTTGGTCTGACCCAGTATGGCATTTTCTTATGTTCTTATGTTCTTAATAGGTCAACTGTTGTCCCATTTAGGTCATTGCCAAATTAACATAAAAAATACTAATAAATTTAAAGGACTTTACTTTAAATTAAGCATCCCTACTCCTTTAACAACCTTAATTAACCAACAACTGAACAATATTAAGATGCAGACAGCAATCCAATAGTGAGTTGGGGGCCTTCCAGTCTTTTGCACTGAGTGCCACATGAATGATTATTTACCAGTTGGTGAGAGGTGGTATGTGTGCAATTAATACAAATGGCTCCTGGCTCTCAATCTCTAGAGGCTCGGGTGGCAGATCTGGAGGAAATGAGGCAGAGAGGTATATAGAGGAGACCTTCAGGGACATAGCAGAATAGTCCCACCTCCAGTCTGGCAGTCGCTGTGCTATCTTGGATAGAAAGATCATCTGGAAGGAGAACCTCAACTTAGAGTGGCAGAAAGTGTAGCTAGGACATACCTGCCAGGTGATGCAGTATCCTCTTGTACCAAGGATAAGTCTCCAGGGCCATGTTCCCAGGAGAGAAGGATTAGGACAGCTGTTGTATCTGTGTTTCAATCATAGGAATGCAAATAGCTGGGTGGATCCTTGTTTCACACATAGGACCCCAGAGGCAGGCAGAACTTCAATCTCACTGCATGGATGAGATAATGGTGCAGAGAAGAGGGCAACATTTTGTGGAAGGGGGAGCCTATTCTGAAAAGATGGGCTCTACCTTAACTGGGTTGAACCAGATTATTGACACTAATGTTTAAAAAGGAGATTGAGTAGCTTTTAAACTAGAAATTCAGGGAAAACTGACAGTCACTCAACAGTACATGGCTTGGAGGTAGATATATTTGAAGAATATTACTAAGACAGAGTAGTTAGAGCATACCGATAGAGAGGTTCCAATAAAAACAAAAGTAGCCCAGGTGCCATTAAGTATAGAACAGACTGAGTTAAAAAATTCCAAATTATTCCTGTCAATTACTAGGAAAGTTGTATATACAATTAAAAACCACACCTTGAAATGTCTGCAGGTGTTGAATTCGTGGACCCTTGGGCCAACTAGGACAGTTGGTGGCTCACTGAGGAGATACCCAGTGGGTGTCTAAGCCGGGAGGTGGCACAGTCAGGAGACCAAGAGATCTTCACCACTGGAGTTCCGAGGTCCCCCCAGGAGGAGCCCGTGAGGACCCAGGCCGCTTGGACTTAAGAGTGCTCTCCTGTGAGGCGGTATCCAGGGAATGGAGACAAAGAGCTGGAGCCAGGAGGCCAACTGGAACTTCACCACTGGAAGCCCATGGTCCCCCCGAGAGGAGCTTGTGAGGACCCGAGCCGCTTGGACTTAGGCGAGGCCTCCTGGACGAAGCCAAAGTCGAAAGCCAAAGGATGAAGCTGGATCAGAAGTTTGTGGACGGAAGCCAGAGTTGAAAGCCAGGAGTCAGAAGCCGAAGTCAGAAGCCAAAGGATGAAGCGGAATCAGAAGTTTGTGGATGGAAGCCGGAGTCGAAAGCCAGGAGTCAGGAGCTGAAGTCAGGAGCCAAAGGATGAAGCGGAATCAGAAGTCTGTGGATGGAAGCCGGAGTCGAAAACCAGGAGTCAGAAGCCGAAGGTTCTGAAGCAGCAACTAGCAACTCTTACCAGAGTGAACCTCGTTGCAAGGCAAGGGAGAAGGGCATCCAGCAGGGTATATATCTGCAGCGTCTGATGTCATCCTGAGAGGTGGAGGCTTCCTTTCCCGCGCTAGGCCCTTTAAATGTCCAGGCCTTGTGCGAGCACACGCCTAGGGGGCAGGGCCTGAACAGACGTCGGCGGCATCTCCCCTGCAGAGGGGATGCCACGCCGGACGCTGCAGGCCCAACCAGGCCTCAGCCACGCTGCTGCTGCCGTCAGAAACCCGGAGGTAGGTGGGGGGCCGGCCCACGGACCTCTGTGGGTCGGGCACACAACAGCAGGCAAATGTCAGAAGTCTAAAAAGTAAGATGGAGGGGTTAGAATGTATAGCACTGACCAAAGTGTTAGACATAATTGGCATTTTGGAGACATGGTGAAAGAGGATAACCAATGGAACAATGCCATACCAGGTTACAAATTATATTGCAATGATAATATGGATCAGCTTGGTTGGGGAGTGGCACTATATATTAAGGACGACATAGAGAGTCAACCAGGATAAAGATCCTGAAGGAGACTAAATGCACTGTGGAATCTTTATGCATAGAAAATCTATATGCGATGGGGAAAAATAAAGCAGAGAGGATATATTACTGTCTGCCTGGTCAGAATGAACAGACAGATGATGAAATGCTAACAAAAATAAAAGAAGCTAACAAATTTGGCTGCACAGTAATAATGGGAGATTTCCATTGCCCCATTATTGACGGTAGATGTCACATGCCAGGGAGGTGAATTGTCTGTTCATCGTGTAGCTGGTTCAGGAACCGGCAAGAGAGGAAGACATTATAGTCCTAATTTTTTCTGAAAAGCAGGATTTGGTGCAAAAGGTAATGGTAGTGAGGCCGCTTGGCAACAGTGATCATAACACAATCAAATTTGACTTAATAACTGGAGGAATGACATTAAAGAAGGCTACTGCTCTAGCATTTAATTTTCAAAAGGAGACTCACAACTGGCTCTCCACCCTTGGGACACAGGAAGAAGAATATTGGATTTTTGGACCTCAGGTAGGATTTTTCCAGGATTAGGTGGATCCCCTCACTAATAGAATTTCCCTGCCTGCTGGGACAGTTTGCTCACTCCATCCAGGAGTGATAAATTACAGTCCAGGAGCCTGAGGCAAAGGACAACTACTCAGAGAGGTACAATAATCAGTGTGAATCCAGCTGTAAAGTGGACATTTATCTGCTTGATTGGACATTTATTTATTTTGAAAAATCACACTAAATTTATTTTGAACACCTAATGCTGTGTCCTGTCTGGACCCTGCAGCACGGCATCACAGTAAGCTAGAGACATTGTAACACATAGACAAAAAAGGAAATCAACACCACTGCCTGGTCATAGAAGGTTAGCCTGCCCCCCTCCCCCCCCCTCCAAGAGAAAGGATCCACACCTTGGAACAAGCAAAGAGAGGGAAATATGCCCACAGATTCAGCCCAGAAATACATTATTTTGTGTGCTCTCAGTAAACAGTAAAGGGTTATAGTTGGGTTTAAGAGAGGTTGGACAAGTTCTTAGAGGAAAAGTCCATAAACCATTGTTAAGCAGGTAGACTTGGAGAAATCCCTTACTTATCACTGAGTGTTAGCAGCATGGACTCTATCTAGTATTTTGTATCCTGCCACCACCTTGTGACCTAGATTGATCAATGTAGGAAATATGTTACTGGGCTTGATGGACCCTCAGTCTGACCCAGTATGGCAATTCTTACGTTCTTATGTATTAGGCATCACCACCCAGGAAAGCTATTTTGTAGTTACGATAGACAGTACTTTTAAACCCTTGACTCAGTGTACAATGGTGGTCAAAAAAGAAAATGGAATGTTAGATATTATAAGAAAAGGAATGAAAAAAATGGAAGATATAATGCCTCTGTATTGATCTATGATGTGACCGCACCTTAAATATTGATTGCAGTTCTGGTTGTCTCATCTCAAAAAAGATATAGCAGAAATCAAAAAGGTACAGAGAAGGGTGACCAAAATGATAAAGGGAAATGAATGGCTCCCCTGTAAGGAAAGGCTAAGCAGGTTAGGGCTCTACAGCCTGAACAAGAAATTGCTGAGAGGAGATTATAATAGAGGTCTATAAGATCATGAATGAGGTAGAATGGGTAAATAGTATGGATGTGCATTCATTTTAAATGAATTTTCAAAACGCAATGAATAAGGAGTAATTTGTTTCATTTGGGGGGCCCCAAAATGAATTGACGGCCCCCGAATTAAACAAATAATATTTGTTTATTCATTTAAAATTTCTGCTTGGGCCTAGCCTAGGTCTGAGGCTTGAATCTCGCCTAGGGCTTAGGCCGAGGCCCAAAACAGGCACCAAGGCCTATGCCCAAGTACAACACCAGAACCTCAGCCAGGGCCTTGTCTAGGGTATAGACCAAGGCCCAAAGCAGGCGCTGTGGCCTAGACCTGAGTATGATGCTGGGGTCTCATCCTCAGCCTGAGTGCAATGCTGGGGTCTCAGCCTAAGCCTAGTCCAATGCCAGGGCCTCGGCAAAGGCTCAGAATCCCATCAAAAATAACCTATCTGGTCTATCGGGTATCCGAATCTAGGAGCCCAGGCCCAGGCTGGACACTGGGGCCCAGTCCAGAGGCTGGGTCCTGATGCTGGGGCCCGGCCTGGAAGCCAGGACTCAACTTCTGGGCCTTGGCATAAGCCAGAGCATGGGCCTAAGGTCTAACGATGAGCCTTGGACCGGAGGTTGGGTCCCAACATCTGGGCCTGGCCAAAGCCCAGGCCCAATTCCAGGGCCCAGCCTGGAGGCTGGGACCAGATGCTGGGGCTTTGGCTTAGGGTCAGGCTTAGGCCCCAAGGCTGGAGCCCTGCCAGGCAGATCCTCTTCTTGTCTTCTTTCTTTGCAAATGATGACGCCCACTGGGGATATACCAAAGTAAATTAACTATGGTTCATCCTCCTCAGTGGAGGGCACCATTTTGGTGTACTGCAATGCTGTACAGTGCCATACAGCAAAATGATGTCCTCAGCTGCATCCCCATTGGACGCCATCATTTTCGAAGAAAGAAAACAAGAAAAGGACCTAGCTGTCAGCACTCCAGCATCAGGGCCTGGGCCTGACCCTGGACTGAGGCCTCTGCATCAGGACCCAACCTCCAGACTGGGGCCCCAGCGTAGGCCAAGTTCCAGGCATCAGGACTTTGTCTCTGGGCTGGACCCCAGTTTTGGGCCTGGGCCATGCTCCAGACTGAGCCGAGGCCCAGGCATTGGGACCCAGTCTTTGGACTGGGCCCCAGCATTGGGCCTGGGCTTTGGCCTAGGCTAAGGCCCAGACTTTGGCATCCAGCTTAGGCCCCAGCATCAGGACCAGCCTTCCAAGCCCCTTCCTTGCATAGAGCATAGTCTGAAGTCACACCCATGTACCGTGGCCTCCACCTACGCAAGGCTGAGGCTTGAGTCTGGGCCTAGGCCTAAGCCTCACCAGCAGATCTCCAGCTGACAAGGTAAGTGGGAGCCAAGGGAGATCCTGGCTCTGGCATTTTTAAAGGTGGGAGGATGTGTGGTGGGGACGGTAGGACTTGGGAAGCCCCATTTCCTTTTGTTTTCCTTTTTCTAATATTTTTTACTGTTTGATTTGTTTTTCTTTAACAACAGAAATGAATTAAACATTAAACAAAATGAAATTCGTGGGGAAAACACTTCCCAAAAATAGAACAAATTGTTTACCCTTGCACATCCCTAGTAAATAGGGAATGATAATTTACCTTTTTCAATAGTACTAGAACTAGGGTCACTCTATGAAGCTAATGGGTAGCTCTTTTAAAACAATCAGGGAAAGTATTTTTAGAGTGCATTTAAACTGTGGAATTTGTTGCTTGTGAAAACAGTAAGTACAGCTGGATTTAAAAAGGGTTTGGACAAGTTCATGGAGGAAACGTTCATAAACCAAATCATTGTTAGCCATGTAGATGTGGGAAACCCACTACTTATCCTGATTATGAGCAAGAAGGATTGGACCTATTCTTTGGGATCCTACCAGGTACTTGTGACCTGGATTGGCTATTGTCAGAGACAGGATGCTGGGCTTGATGAATCTTTGACCCAATGTATCTTTTCCTATGTTCTTTCTTATGTTTGTAAGCTGCCTAGGTTTTATACATATGCAGGATGTACTGTAAATAAATAAGACACAGAAAATAAATAAATAAACCATAAACCATTTTCGTAAAGAATATATGTTTCGATATTACAGATATATGCATGTATTAAACATACACGCATCTCTTTGGAGCAGAAATATATGATATTTTATCAACTGTGTGTCTCCCACCAAACTATTTATAAAATACTAGTATAAATCTCTGCACGTTCACTTACACATGCAAATGGTGTGCCATGGATTGTTTTGAAAGTTGGACGCCATATATGAGGAAAAGGCTTGCTCTATCAATGAATTTATTCTCAAATATGCATCTGCTGCATACAGTGTCAGTGAATGGAATGATAATCCTGGAAATACATTTTTTTTAATAGAAGTTCTGAATCAGAAGTTAAAGGCTAAAGATTAGCATTTGCACTATACAAGAATGAATACATAACTGAGAACTGCTAATATAGGAAGTGTGGTGATGGATTAGAATCTACAAGGCTATGATGCATGGCACATAAGATAGATGGTACTGTTGGCAAAAACTCTTCTAGGGAGTCTTCCATTAGCATTTTTCTCTTTCTTTCTGTCTTGGAGTTTCTTCTTTAATTCCATATAACAAACCAGAGCAGTCCCCAAAGGGATTACAAATCCATACTGCCTGAATAAGTAAAACCCAAAGTTCAATCTATAAGAAAACAAGGGTCTGACAGAGTGTGTTGGATTAGCAC
Source organism: Rhinatrema bivittatum (assembly GCF_901001135.1). Classification (NCBI taxonomy): domain Eukaryota; kingdom Metazoa; phylum Chordata; class Amphibia; order Gymnophiona; family Rhinatrematidae; genus Rhinatrema; species Rhinatrema bivittatum. The sequence continues at coordinate 238,903,322 of NC_042621.1, forward strand.
AATCTATCTTTGTTGAAATATTTAATTTCAGCTGTAATTTTTTTTTTGCATTTGCATTTGCAAATGTATACTTTAGCTAACCTGAGTTTTTTGAGCTTTGTTTCATATTGCTGTTCAGGAATTAATCTCTAGACCTATGGATCTGATTACTGCTCACTGCCAAATTGCATATCTTTTTTAAAGGGAGCATCTTATGTTGATGTGTAAAACAGTTGGAAAACAGTTTATTTCATTGTTGGTTGTATGCCATTTGCTTTCATGTTAATTTTTATTGACTTGTTCTTGACTCTTAGAACCAATTCAAACGCCTTCAGTTTAACTGATGGCTCATATTTCCAATTTTAGGGATTCCCACCTCTAAGACAAATAAATGTAGACATGCCACTGTGTTTAGATGGACATATAGATATACTGTTTATGAAAGCACATATAAGTCTCTATATCCATATCCATATGTCTCTGTATCTATTTCTGCTCTTCTCACAGACTCAAAACTGCTTACAAGCATCAGTAACAGCTTAACAAAATATTGCACAGTACTAGCTTAATAATAATAGCATAAAATACATTTACAAAATTTCAAAGACACAAAATAAAGTTAAACCAATTTTAAGATTCAATAATGAACAACTTCAATACATACCGTACTTAAAAAATGAAATCCACTTCAAACAACCTGTCACTCAAAGACTAGGGCAAAGATATACATACACATACATATACAGAGGGCAAAAAGAATTTGTGTGAACTGAGTCCAATATGAATTTGGATGCATAAGTGTGTAAGCATGAGACCCAGGAGAAGCGTTTGGGTCACCCACAAGGGGAAACCTAATATCAGCTGTCTCTCATATCTACAAGAGACAAAGAGATGGTGTCATATTTTCTCTTGTGGGTTACCTTGGCTCTTCGGCTTGAACCTAAATTCATATGGGACTCAAGTCACACAATTTTGTTTTGCCCTCTATAGGGTGAATATTTGAAAAAAATTAAAAAAAACCTTTAATAGCATTGGTTCTAAAAGTAGATATTTGGTGATTGTGTAGGAGGAGGAGCCACAATAGATGTTCCATTAATAACCTCAACTCTCCATAGACAACCCTTTCATCCAAGTATATACATAGGGGCAGATTTTAGAAACAGCGCGTGCGGGATACCCAGCGCGCACAAATGTACACCCGATTTTATAACATGCGCACGCTGCCGCGCATGTTATAAAATCCAGGGTCGGCGCGTGCAAGGGGGTCACACTTGTGTACCTTGCACGCGCCAAGCCCTAGGGGAGCCCCGATGGCTTTCCGATTTCGGAGCGGCCTCGGAGGGATCTTTCCTTCCGCTCCCCCACACCTTCCCCTCCTTCCCCTATCTAACCCACCCCCCAGCCCTACCTAACCCCCCCCCCCCACTTTTTTTCGCAATTTACTCCTGCCTCTGGCATGCGTAACTTGCGCGCACCGGCCGGCTGCCGGCGCACCATCCCCCGGCACAGCCGCTGTGCCAGAGGCCTCGGTCCTGCCCCCGGACCGGCGCCCCGGCCACGACCCCGCCCCGTGTCCACCCCTTTTTCAAAGCCCCGGGACATATGCGGGTCCCGAGGCTTGCGCTCGTCGCCGAGCCTAAGCAAAATAGGCTCGACGCGCGCAGGAGCAGGTTTTCGGGGTTACGCGCGTAACCCTTTGAAAATCTGCCCCATACCTTTTATTTACTCTGACAACTGTCAGAAGCATTATATTACTCCTGCACTTTGCAAACCTACATCAGGTAAGAGCATGGCCATACCCACACTACTCCTTTATAGGCAGATATTTAATGCCTGAAAAGCTCCATTTCATTTTTTCAGTAAGCAATATCAATAATGCTCAATTTCAGTACATTCTTACTATGGGGCAATTTTCAAAATGGTAAGTAGTTGCAAAGTTTATGGGTACTATTATCCACAGACTTTGTACCAGTATGTTTGTTTGTTTGTTTATTTATTTATTTATTTATTTGTTTTTATATACTGATGTTCAGTCTGGTATATCACACCGGTTTACAGTGAAACAGAGGTTCAATAAGAATTAGGCTTCTTATTTTACATTGTAACTTCGTATTATCTGGAACACTATAATTTAGAAGGAAATATGGGCAACGATATAGCTTATAAGGAGACAGGATCAACATTGTTTTAACTGTATAACACTTAGGGGCCGATTTTAATTCCTACGCGCGCGAGGTACATTTGTGCACGCTACCTGGCACGCACAAATGTACACCCGATTTTATAAAATGCGCGCGCTGCCGCACGCATGTTATAAAATCCGGGGTCGGCACATGCAAGGGGATGCACACATGTGCACCTTGCACGTGCCGAGCACAAAGGGAGTCCCGATGGCTTTCCCCGTTCCCTCCAAGGCCGCTCCGAAATCGGAGCGGCCTCGGAGGGAACTTTTTTTTGGATCCCCCCCACCTTTCCCTCCCTTCCCCTCCCTTCCCCTATCTAACCCCCCTCCCAGCCCTACCTAAATCCCCCCCCCCCCACCTTGTTCGATGGAGTTATGCCTGCCAGGCGTAACTTGCACGTGCTGGCTGGCCAGGGCCCGACACAGGCCGCTGTGTCAGGGCACTCGGCCACGCCCCCGGACCTCCCCGGACCGCAGACAGCCCCCGGACATGCCCCCGGATTGCCCATTTTAGCAAGCCCCGGGACATACTTGTGCCCCGGGGCTTGCGTGCGCCGCCGAACCTATGCAAAATAGGCTCGGCACGTGCAGTGGCAGATTTCCTCAGGTTACGCGCGTAGCCTTTGAAAATCTACCCCTTATTGAGTAACATAGAGTAGAACAATTTAACTGTATGTGTGCACATTCCCTTTGAAAACCGCCTAGGTCAAAACATACAGAGATTTGTACTTGCTTTTTCTCTGGATACTTTTTCCCTGCAAAACAATGTGCACAGTTCTGAAAAAGCCAAATTACATATGTTGTTTCCTCCCCTGCCCCAACCCCTCCACCAAGCCCACCTACGTTTCTGGCTGGTAAAAGTGTACTCGTTGATGCCCATCCATAATTTTATCCAGGGGAAAGGGGCAATTTTCAAACAGTTAATTATTTAATCGGATAAATGGCTTTTGCAAATTGCCTTCCCAAAGATATTTTCCAGAAATCAAGTGTCTTTTATGTTCTTTTAGGAGTGGATTTTCACTTGCATATATATGAAATTTTATAAATGTTGAGAGTACACAGGTATTTTGAATTTCACACATACATTTTACTGGGGAAAAAAGTGCAGTTTAGGGGCATTCTGGGGTGAGGGTTCAGAAGAATGCATGGTAGTTGCTATTTTGTAAGAGATATACGTGCATACATTATCAAACTTATTTGTATACTTTATGTCTGTTAATTGACACACAGAAGTGAAATTGGATTAGTTTGTTTTTTGCAGTTTTTGTGTGGGAGGTCTGGGTAAAAACTGGTGAGGGTTCCAAGTGAAGTGCTAGTGGGTCTAAATGAACTGGAGAAGGCCTGGATGAACTGGTGGATGTATTGGCAAACTGGTGATTCCAAGTAGAAATATAGAAACCTGATGGCAGAAAAAGATTTGCATGGCCCATCCAGTCCTATTAATTTAGCATTATAATTCTCATCACTTCCTTAGAGATCACCTGTACTTATTTCATGCTTTCTTGAATTCAGATACTGATTTTGTCTATATCACCTCCACTGGGAGGCTGTTTCATGCAACCACCACCTTCTCTGTAAAGAAATATTTCCTAAGGGGTAGATATTCAGCCACGGAGCAGATAGTTAAGTTAGCCAGATATAGCTATCCGGCTAACTTAGCGGGGATCTTCATCGGCATGGAGGCACCACTGAAAATACGAAGCTATCTTTTTTTTTTTTAACTCTTTATTTATGAAAGTTTTTTTTAACTATTACAAACCACTTAGTTTGAACAGTGTTGCGTCCATCGATCTCAGACAGCTTCGACCTCTGTGCCTCGCCTTTCTTCCTTCTCTCTCCTCAAGCCTTGGGAAGATGGCTGCTGCCATGTCTTCATGCCGCTCTCTCCAGGGTTCCAGGATCGGCAACGGTGACGGTGTTCGCCATGATTTTCCTGAGGGCCTCCTAGGGCGCGCGCGCGCACGCCACCCACGTCTCTATCCACGTCATGGCAGGAACCTCGGGGGCGTCCCTTCCGAGTGACATCATCACATCCTGGTATTTAGCCTGCCCTTCGTTTGCTAACAAACTGAGTTAGCAAGGATTGGATTACCTCCGGTCTAAGCTGTTCTGCCGCTTCCCAGCTGCCGTAGGAAGCTCTCTCTGCCCTACGGGGTATTTCTTCACTAACCTGGATACCCACTCCTCGGGGGCCCTTCTGCTCTATTTTATGAACCTATCTTGGGATACTGGGTACTTGCTCCTCAAGGGCCTGCTCTCCCTAATCTGGTACCTGCCACTGAACAACTTCTGCCTGCCTGGACCTTCAACTATACAGCTTCTGCTTCAGTGAGTACTAACCCTTTCAGTCTGTCTCATCTTCAGCTTCAGCACTCTGTGTCTACATCCGGGACCTGTCCCTGCTACGCCACGCTGCCTATCACCTACTCGAGTGTGAGACTGGTCTCCTCTGCTGAGGACCCCTGGACTACTTCACTGGGTTACCTCTACTGCTGCCCGCTCCCCAGGCAGTACCATCGAGCTGTACAATAAATACAACTTCTCTGTGTCTGCGTGTATAGAGTCTAGCTTAGGTCCAAGAAAACAAAGAGGTAGGCGATCTATAATAGCCGTCAGGAAAAGCACAAAGATAGATGCCTGGATCTTTTTCAATGTTTATTAAAACAGAGACGTGTTCATAAAATGCCCGACTCAGGCCGAGTTTCGCGGCTCAAAAGCCGCTGCCTCAGGGGCTTGAACACTTCAAGGTCATAAGTGAAACTCAGTAGTGTGATTTCATCCAATATACAATCATTGTTTGTCAGCAATGCATAAGACAACTTTCGCACCAGCGTGCAGCATGCAGTCTCTACTGAGTTTCACTTATGCCCCTGAGGCAGCGGCTTTTGAGCCGCGAAACTCGGCCTGAGTCGGGCATTTTATGAACACGTCTCTGTTTTAATAAACATTGAAAAAGATCCAGGCATCTATCTTTGTGTTTTTCCTAGAGTCTAGCCTAGTACTGCAGTTCCTCATGGGGTTCCTCCCCGTGGGAGTGGCCATCGCCGCAGTACCCAAGAATCCACTCCAACACCTCATAACCATAACAGATTGCTAACTCCATGGATTTGGCTCAGCTCACCGCTTTGCAGGCCATTCCAGGCCTGGCCCAGTGAATCTCCAAACAACAGAATTCATTGGACAACTTGACTGTTGCCTTTAATCAGTTACACACACAGATGAATGCACCGGCTGTCGCAGGTAAAGAAGTTATACCGCCAGAAGTGATGGTCAAGTCTACAGTGCCTCTATCTGCTCTGACACGCTTCGCTAGTGAAGTTTGGAAGTGTAGAGGATTTATTAATCAATGTTGCATGCACTTTTCTCTGCAACCTAACCATTTCCCTACAGCATATGCCAAGAACACCTATATCTTTTCGTATCTGGACGGAATAGCGCTGGCTTGGGCCTCACTGCTGTGGGAGTGCAATGACTCTATCCTGAATGATCTTGCCGGGTTTCTTGAACTGTTTAAGTCAGTATTTGATGAACCTGCCCGGTACTCAATAGCAGGATCAGCTTTGGTTCATCTAAAACAAGGTAACAAACCTTTACCAGACTTCGCCATTGAATTCAAGATGTTGGCTTCTGAATTACATTGGGACCCTAGGTGCCTGAAAACCCTATTATTGTGGTTCCTGTTAGCGCTCACCCCGCCAGGAGGGCGGAGTTAGCAATCTGTTAAAGACCAGCTCCCCAAAGGGGAGGAGTTAGCTATCTGTTATAGATCTGCTCCCCCAGAGGGGAGGAGTTAGTAATCTGTAATGAATCTGGACGCTGGATACTCCCGTTGAAGAAGGAGTTAACAATCTGTTTGCGATCCCCCGCCAGGGGGCGAAGTAGCACACTCTTGCTAAGGAGTAGCAATCTGTTAGTGCTCTGCTCTTCCAGAGGGAAGGAGTAGCAACTGTTATGCTTGTTCCTGTAGAAAGATGAACCAGCAACCTGTATGATTCCCACGGGGAAATAGCTATCTGATATGGCTCAGCTTCCGCAGAGAGAGGAGTAATGGTCTGATGTGGGTTGGCTTCCACAGAGTGACAGATGATAATACCGCTCTTGTTAGTGTAGGAATAACACTTAGAAGAATAGTGAATCCCTGGGCCGATGGCAGATGACAGCGCCCTCAAGTGGAGATCCTGCGAGGGAGACAAACACAGATAGTTCTTTATTAGACTGGAAGTAGAACCACCAGAGGTGACAGTAGTGAGTTGATATGCCCGGCAGGGCTGAAGTCCCTCTGATACTGGAACAATGATCTCTGAGTTGCTGAGCTGTTGTCGAGAGCGGGGTGTTTAGTGTGCCCTTGGGCCTCAGCCCGGGCCCAGACCTTCAGGGCCGAGCCGAGGGTTGACAGTGGCCCCACATGGCTGACGGGCTGACCCTCTGCCAGGCCTGCAAGCTCCCAAGGCCAACATCCAAGGATGTTGAAAATTGAATGGTCCTCCGACCATTCCGAGCCCTTTCGGACCTGCTGCGAGCAGCATGGAGCAGCAGGCCTGGCCTGAGGTTGAGGGCAGATGGAGGCCTTGACACGGAGACAGGACGATGGTCGATGTGACGGCATCGCTGACAAAACACTTAGTTGATCGACGGCATCCTTGACGAAGACACTGGGTTGATGCAATGGCATCCATGATGAAGACACTTGGCTGATGCGACGGCATCACGGGCATGACAAAGGACTTGACATCCAAACAGGCAAGACACAAGGCATGGACATGGGCACTGTCTCTCAGGGCGCCCTACTCAGGCCACCCGTGGGACTGAGTCGCGGACCACCCTGTCCCACTGCGTGCCCTACACAGCCCTAGCAGGCTGATCACGGACCACGAGGAGAACGGGACAGCGCAGGAAAGGTCCAGGCAGAGAGGGACTCCAATGATGAAGCCGGTGTCACCCAAAGCTCCCTCTAAGGCTGGCGGGAACGGAAGCTCCGGAAAGCAGGGACCAATCCCACCTGCAGACCGCACCAATCTTGGGAATACTCCAACCGGGAACCACGGCTCTGCAGGAACAGAAGGCTCAGGAGCACCAGATGAAGACGCAGGGAAGAACATCCTGGCAGGAAGACACATCAGGACGTGGAGGAAGACGATCATGACGAGACATCAAACATGGACTGGGACCTCAGGCGGAACATCAAGACATGGAAACGTGGTACGAAGCAGACGAGACGAGGAGCTTCACGAAGACAGAAAACCTTACAAGACTCTGGCAGGCAGGAGCCTCCAGAGAGAAGAACGGGCTCCTCGCCGACCACGAGGCAATATCTTTGCCTCTCGCCGCTCTCCTTCGCCGAACTCCATCTCGGACCGCACGCCGCGTACACCACATCTCCCCAGCTCCTCAACCAATCCGGAGCCAGGCACTCCCAACGACGTCAGCAGTCAGCGACCTTAGGGGTTTAAATCCCCTACCGCCCTCCCGGCGCCCTTTTCACGGACGAATGGACGGACGGACAGACAGACGGACCGGACTCACGGATGGACAGAGAAGCGGAGCATAGCGGGGCCTGGCCTGCGCAGTCAGCGCTAAAGCCCGTCGGGGTAAGGCCTATAAAAAATCCACGCTTACCTCCGAACGGGCTCCCCACCGACCAAGAGGCAATATCTTTGCCTCTCGCCGCTCTCCTTCGCCGAGCTCCATCTCGGACCGCACGCCACGCACGCTGCACCTCCCCAGCTCCTCAACCAATCCGGAGCCAGGCGCTCCCAATGACGTCAGCAGTCAGCGACCTTAGGGGTTTTAAATCCCCTACCGCCCTCCCGGCGCCGCGTGCCGAAGGAGAGCGACAAAGGGGCCTGCCTCTTTGTGCACCCCTTCGTGCAGCCCCGAGGGTTGGCTGGGCCTCTCCCTACTGCGGACCTCCTACCCTCACTTCTCTTCCTACTCTAATCTCCTCCGGAGTACAGTCTCCGTCCAGAATTCAACTGAAGCTAACTCAAACTTCCGAACCAGCTTCTCACTCCAGCGCTTGCCCGCAGCCATCCCTCAGTGCTGCCCTGCCATCAACTAATCTTCACATCAGCTCCTCCCTCCTCGCCTTTAAACCTCTACCATCCCCCCTTCCAGCTCCCACTCCATACCATCTATCTCATCCACTACCTTCACCAGCGCAACATTCCAGAATGCAGCCAATTTTCCCGATCCCGATTCTTCAACACTACCTATCCACCAAAGATAAATCAACCAGGCAAGCTCAACACCGCAATTTAAAATCACTCACACCAATCCTGATCGCACCGATCACCCAACTTCTAGGCCTCACCCTATTTTCATTAACATTATTCAACGCGCAATCTCTAACCAAGAAATCTCTGATCTTCAGCGATTATCTCATCGACGCTAAGCCGGATATATGCGCAATCACTGAAACATGGCTTAAGCCCTCAGATACAGCAATAATAAACCAATTACCTACGCAGACTTATGACATATTCTCCATTCCCCGACAGAATAAAAAAAAAAGGGAGGGGGAATTCTTTTAGCAACTAAAAAAGACCTCAGATTCTCTCATTACCCATTCAATTCAGATTCTAAACTTGAAATTGGCTTCTTCACAAGAGTCCAACTTCAAATCCTTCTTGTCTACGCCCCTCTGGGCCTCTTGGAAACAGACGCCTCCCCTCTTGTTGAAATAACCACAACTCTCTTCAACTTGGACGCTCCAGCAATAATTTTAGGCAATTTTAACCTGCACGTGGACAACCCCACACTCTCACCCAATTGTGAAGCCCTTCTCACTGCCCTCTCAGCCTTGGGATTCAAGCAGATAGTTAACAAACCCACGCACAGGGCAGGTCACATGCTGGATCTTATCTTCGTCAACCCCAGCATCAAGCCTGCTTCTCACCTTAGTTGTAAGAAGGTACCTTGGTCAGATCATACACTTATAGCAACCTCTTTCTCGCTGAAAGAAACCATCACCCCACACATGCCCTCACCCGCACCCTCCTTCACTTACAGAAGACCATGTTCCTCTAAAGACCTTAGTAATCATTTGGCATCTCAACTCCATCTCATAGACCTCACCGATCCGAACACAGCTCTCCGTTCCTGGAACAACATCACAGATTCTATAGCTAACAAACTATGTCCACTAGTAACAAAGAAATCACACTCCAACTCCTCCAAAAGACAACCATGGTTCACTAAAGAACTTAGGAAACTAAAACAAAGCTTAAGACAGAAAGAGAGCAAATGGCGTAAAGCCCCGTGCGCCAGCACTCCTACAAATTCACCGTACATCAATACAAGGCCTCTACAATGAGATCCAAAAGGGACTTCTACGCGTCCAAGATCCATGACCTGGTCTTCGACGCCAAAGCCCTCTTTGCCTATGTATCTAATCTCACACAAAGCAACCCTACGGAGATTCCCAGTAACTTAGCACAAGCTAAAGCTGAAGAACTAGGTCATTATTTCCAAAACAAAATCATCAGTCTCCTAACGCAGCTGCCCTCCAGCACCCCATCTCTCTCGACTCCACATCATCCCTCCTTCAAAAACATTTGTTTTGAAGCATTCAAACTCATTTCTGCCTCTGAAATACAAGTCATTCTAAGGAGAATGAAACCTTCCTCTCACCCTTCAGATCATATCCCCACCAAACATCTCTTGACAATTCCTGACTCCATCTCCAACTCACTGGCGGACATCATAAACTGCTCTCTATCACAAGGATCCTACCCAGACGACCTCAAACTAGCTTCCCTCAAACCACTCCTAAAGAAACCAATTTGGACCCCAAAGACCCCAATAATTTCCGCCCGATCGCCAACCTTCCTTTCATAGCCAAGATTATGGAAAAATTAGTAAACATTCAAATATCGGATTACATTGAAGATAACAAATTCCTATTCCCCTCCCAATATGGGTTCCACAAAGCATTAAGCACAGAATCCCTCCTCATTTCCCTGACTGACTTCCTCATCATGGGTCTTGACAAATGTCAGTCCTTCTTACTGATCCTACTGGACCTCTCGGCAGCTTTCGACACGGTCAACCACACCATCCTCATAAACCAGTTGGCCTCCATAGGAATTTCAGGCACCGCTCTTACATGGTTTAAAACTTTTCTCAGTAATAGAGGCTACAAGGTTAGGATCCAGAACAAAGAATCTTCACGCTATGACTCACCTGTAGGAGTCCCACAGAGTTCCTCCTTATCTCCTACACTCTTTAACATCTATCTTTTACCGCTATGCCAGCTTCTCACCAACCTCAATCTAAAACATTTCCTCTACGCGGATGATATTCAGTTCATGATCCCCATTACAGATACCTACTCGAAAACACTTGATCACTGGGAAAACTGCTTCCAAGAAATCAAACACCTCCTCTCCAGCCTAAACCTAGTATTAGACTCCTCCAAGACCGAACTCCTGCTCATCTCCCCAGAGAACAGCTGCATCACCTCTACGCATCCTGCCATTCCATCATCCACACAAGTGAGAGACTTAGGAGTGATTATTGACAACCACATGAACTTGAAAGCCACCATCAACAGAACCACCAAAGACTGATTCCACAAACTCCAAGTGCTGAAAAGGATAAGACCTCTCTTCCACACTCACGATTTCAGAACGATCCTACAAGCAATTGTCTTCTCAAAGATAGATTATTGTAATTCAATCTTACTGGGTCTCCCTTCCTCTTACACCAAACCGCTTTAGATGGTACAAAATGCGGCAGCACGAATACTAACATACACCAGGAGGAGAGAACACATCACTCCAATCCTAAAAAACCTCCACTGGTTGCCAATACACTTCAGAATCATCTACAAGTCCATTTCCATTATATACAAAACCATCCACCATCATGCTCCAATTGACCTACTAATCCCACTCCGATTACATAACTCCTCTAGACCAACAAGAGACGCATACAGAGGATCTCTCCAGGTACCTTCTACCAAAACCACCAGACATATTACCTTAAGGGATCGGGACCTCTCCATAGCCGGTCCCCCTTTATGGAACTCCATCCCCACGATCTGAGACAGGAGCCCTGCCTCCTAACCTTCAGGAAAAGACTTAAGACTTGGCTGTTTAAGCAAGCATTCCCGGACCCTAATTAATCCCTCACTCCACCAATCTATATCACACAGTCATTTTAGTTTCAGCGATGTACAATTATCTTTAGCTGACGTTATCCTTTCCTTTTATTTCTCTCTTCACCCAGTTCAATCTTCCTTGTTATTTGTAACTGCTTTTCTCCGCACCATAGTTCCAGTTTGAAGTTTATTTTGCATCCCTGTTCAACTGTAAACCAGCATGATGTGATTGTATCATGAATGCCGGTATATAAAAAACCTAAATTAAAAAAAAAAAGTCACGATGATGCAAGGTGAAGAACAGACTGACGAAGTAGCCCTTTCTTTCTTTCTTTCTTTATTTATTTATTTAGCACTTTTATATACCGACTTTCCAATAACAGAGTTACTGATCAATTCGGTTTACATTCTAAACAGAAACATTGACAAGTTAATGTCTTACAATGAACAGGTAGCAGGAACTTGGATACAGATATATGGGGTTAATGAACTTTTAAAAATGAAAGTTATAGGGCTGGTACAGGAAATTAGTCCCAAGGTGGGGCCAACACACTTCCTGTATCTGGCCCTTTAAATGTAGAACAGAGGCACATGCCGGCGCCTAAGGAGAGAGCAGGAAGCTGTGCAGGACCGCGGACAGCGGCCTGCACCGACGTACGACGTAGAAATAGGCAGGGCTGAGCCTGGATGCAAGCTCGACGTTGGCAGCGGCTCCAGCCACTGTGGGAGACCCCGGGGGCAGCTCCAGCCACCACTTGAGCCTGGGGATGCGGCCTTAGCGCCATGAAAATGGTGATAGCATCGGGGGCAGTCCCAGCCCCGAAGGAAGGCTGCAACTCCGACCACAGAGCAGAAGAGGATCCAGCGTGGCCTCCCGGCCACGAAGGCAGCGACAGTCTGCGGCACCAGCCACGTGGGGGAGGCCTGACAGCGGCGTCCATGCCGCGTCGGGGGAACAGCAACATGGTAAGTGAGTCTGCTCACGGGGGAACCCGCGGGCAGCAAAGTTCATAACAGTACCCCCTCCTCAAAGCCCCCCTCCTTAAACCTCCTATCAACAGTTTGAGGATAAGGGTAATAGTCCATATCAGATGGAGGAATTCGAGGGTCCAAAAAAAAAATGGAATCTTGTAACTCCGGGGACAGCATGAACAGGAAAAGCAACGGGAAAGCACAAAAACACAAGAAACATGACGAGAGAGCAAGAGCACAAGACCAAGGGAACACGAGACCGAGGGAGCAGCGACCGAACGGTGACCGCGCGAGCAGCGACCGAGTGAGCAGTGACCGCGTGAGCAGCGACCGAGTGAATGGTGACTGCGTGACCGACAATACAAAAAACACAAAAGAGGGAGCAAGGGAGCGGAGAGCAAGGGAGCAGAGAGCAAGGGAACAGAGAGCGAGGGAGCAGGGAGCAAGGGAACGGAGAGCGAAGGAGAAGAGAGCAATGGAATGGAGAGCGAAGGAGCAGAGAGCAAGAGAATGGAGAGCAAGGGAGCTCAAAGAGCGAAAGAGCCAAGAGCGAGAGAGCGGAAAGCGAAGGAGCGAAGGGCGAAAGAGAGAAGAGCGAGGGAAGGGAAGGCGAGGGAACGGAACACAGGGAACGAGGAGGACGGGAAACACACAAGTGGAAAACAACAAGCGGGAATTAAAACAAATGACGAACAAACAAAGAACAAAACAAACAAGCAACCAACAAAGAACAAGACACAACAAGCAACAAACAAGACCCAGACAAGAAGCACTACGAAACACCAAGAAGATCTGGGGGAGGGAACCCAGGGTGGGCAAAAAAAGAAAACCAGCAACACCAGAAGGGAAGCAGGCGCCTCCTGCAGGTCGAAAACCCCAAACTGGCCAACAAGATAAAAAGTCTGCATGCAGGTGCCTCCTGCAGGTCGTTTTGCAAAAAAGGAAATCCAGACACCTGGTGCCTCCAGCAGGTCGTAACATAGGCAAAACTGGTACCTCAGCGGGTCACAAACATAAAGTCCTGAAAAAATTTTTCCGGTCCCATAAAAGTCCAAGGACATAGACAAGACTCTGGAACAAGGCGAATCCATCGCTGAAACACCGTCGGGCACATGGCCTTGCATTCTGTCGAGAGCAGGGTGTTTAGTGTGCCCTTGGGCCTCAGCCCGGGCCCAGACCTTCAGGGCTGAGCTGAGGGTTGACGGTGGCTCCGCATGCCTGATGGACTGACCCTCTGCCAGGCCTGCAAGCTCCCAAGGCCAACATCCAAGGATGTTGGTAGTTGAATGGTCCTCCGACCATTCCGAGCCCTTTCGGACCTGCTGCGAGCAGCATGGAGCAGCAGGCCTGGCCTGAGGTTGAGGGCAGATGGAGGCCTTGACACGGAGACAGGACTATGGTCGATGCGACGGCATCGCTGACAAAACACTTAGTTGATCGACGGCATCCTTGACGAAGACACTGGGTTGATGCAACGGCATCCATGACAAAGACACTTGGCTGATGTGATGGCATCCATGATGAAGACACTTGACAGCAACTGGGTTGATGTGACGGCATCCATGACGAAGACACTTGGCTGATGCGACGGCATCACGGGCATGACAAAGACTTGACATCCAAACAGGCAAGACACAAGGCATGGACATGGGCACTGTCTCTCAGGGCGCCCTACTCAGGCCACCCGTGGGACTGAGTCACGGACCACCCTGTCCCACTGCGCGCCCTACACAGCCCTAGCAGGCTGGTCACAGACCATGAGGAGAACGGGACAGCGCAGGAAAGGTCCAGGCAGAGAGGGACTCCAGTGACGAAGCCGGTGTCACCCGAAGCTCCCTTTAAGGTTGGCGGGAACGGAGGCTCCGGAGCGCAGGGACCAATCCCACCTGCAGACCACACCAATCTCGGGAATACTCCATCCGGGAACCACGGCTCTGCAGGAACAGAAGGCTCAGGAGCACCAGACGAAGACGCAGGGAAGAACATCCTGGCAGGAAGACACATCAGGACGTGGAGGAAGACTATCATGACGAGACATCAAACATGGACTGGGACCTCAGGCGGAACATCAAGACATGGAAACGTGGTACGAAGCAGATGAGACGAGGAGCTCCACGAAGACAGAAGACCTTACAAGACTCTGGCAGGCAGGAGCCTCCAGAGAGAAGTCACAATGATGCAAGGCGAAGAACAGACTGACGAAGTAGCCCTTTATAGGGCTGGTACAGGAAATTAATCCCAAGGTGGGGCCAGCACACTTCCTGTGTCTGGCCCTTTAAATGTAGAAGAGAGGTGCGCGCCGGCGCCTAAAGAGAGAGCAGGAAGCTGCGCAGGACCACGGACAGCGGCCTGCACTGACGTATGACTTAGGAAAAGGCAGGGCTGAGCCTGGACGCAGGCTCGACGTAGGCAGCGGCTCCAGCTGCTGTGGGAGACCCCGGGGGCAGCTCCAGCCACCACTCGAGCCCGGAGATGTGGCCTTAGCACCGCGAAGATGGTGATAGCGTCGGGGGCAGTCCCAGCCCCGAAGGAAGGCTGCAACTCCGACTGCGGAGCAGAAGAGGATCCAGCGTGGCCTCCCGGCCACGAAGGCAACGACAGTCTGTGGCACCAGCCACGTGGGGGAGGCCCAATGGCGATGTCCATGCCACGTCGGGGGAACAGCAACATTGTAAGTGAGTCTGCTCGCGGGGGAACCCGCGGGCAGCACAGTTCATAACAGCTGTAAGGAGAGACTATAGGTAGTGAGTAGACAGGGTATGCTGGGCATAACCAGTGGTAGATGATACACTCACAATTGTAGATCTCTGTAGTGTCTTCTTTATGCGACAGAGAGTCTTCAGTATTCAGGAACAGGAGCTGCAGGCGAGTACTGGTTTCTATAGGCAGTCTGAAATAGAACTCACAATAACTGTGTATGGGATGGCTTCTGGAATAGAAGAGAGGCTAGAAGAGATTTAGGAATGTAGGCCCTCGTGGAGCGAGTACCGGTTACTATCTGTTAATCTGTAATAGCAATCCATAAAATATAGGTATGCGATATCTTCTGAGGAAGAAGAGAGTATGAGAAAGGAATTAGGAACATAGGCCCTCGTGGAGCGAGTACCGAATCCTATCTGCAATCTCAATGGTAACTCACGATCTCCGTACCTGCGATAGCGTCTTAGACTGAAGGGAGCCTTAGTGATTAGGAACAATGGCCCTCGTGGAGCGAGTACTGGTTCCTGTCTGTAATAGGACTCACTGTGTTCACGTCTGCGATCGCCTCCAGGCAATATGAGACTTCTGAGTCTTTGGGAACGTAGGCCCTCGAGGAGCGAGTACCGGATCCCGTCCAACAATCTGAAATCAAGAATAGAGAGAGCGGAGCCCCCGAGGAGCGGGTACTCCTGGTAAGTTTGAAAAGGCCGAGCAGTTGAGAAAGGTTTCCCCTAGCTGACTCGGATCATTGTTGCAAGTAGCATGGACTGCCGAAGCAAGTCCCGTTGGAGTTCCTTGCTAACTCGCTAGTGCCAGGAAAAATAGTGGAAAGTATTCTAAACATCAAAATCACAGAACATATAGAAAGACATGGTTTAATGGAAAAGTCAGCATGGCTTTACCCAAGGCAAGTCTTGCCTCACAAATCTGCTTCACTTTTTTGAAGGAGTTAATAAACATGTGGATAAAGGTGAATCTGTAGATGTAGTGTACTTGGATTTTCAGGAGGCATTTGACAAAGTTCCTCATGAGAGGCTTCTAGGAAAAATAAAAAGTCATGGGATAGGTGGCGATGTCCTTTCGTAGATTACAAACTGGCTAAAAGACAGGAAACAGAGAGTAGGATTAAATGGACAATTTTCTCAGTGGAAGGATGTGGAAAGTGGAGTGCCTCAGGGATCTGTATTGGGACCCTTACTTTTCAATATATTTATAAATGATCTGGAAAGAAATACGACAAGTGAGATAATCAAATTTGCAGATGACATAAAATTGTTCAGAGTAGTTAAATCACAAGCAGATTGTGATAAATTGCTGGAAGACCTTGTGAGGCTGGAAAATTGGGCATCCAAATGGCAGATGAAATTTAATGTGGACAAGTGCAAGGTGATGCATATAGGGAAAAATAACCCATGCTATAGTTACACAATGTTAGGTTCCATATTAGGTGCTACTACCCAAGAAAGAGATCTAGGCGTCATAGTGGATAACACATTGAAATCGTCAGTTCAGTGTGCTGCGGCAGTCAAAAAAGCAAACAATGTTGGGAATTATTAGAAAGGGAATGGTGAATAAAACGGAAAATGTCATAATGCCTCTGTATCGCTCTATGGTGAGACCGCACCTTGAATACTGTGTACAGCTCTGGTCACCGCATCTCAAAAAAGATATAATTGCGATGGAGAAGGGCGACCAAAATGATAAAGGGAATGGAACAGCTCCCCTGTGAGGAAAGACTAAAGAGGTTAGAACTTTTCAGTCTGGAGAAGAGATGGCTGAGGGGGGATATGATAGAGGTGTTTAAAATCATGAGAGGTCTGGAACGGGTAGATGTGAATCAGTTTGTTACTCTTTCGGATAATAGAAAGACTAGGGGGCACTCCATGAAGTTAGCATGTGGCATATTTAAAACTAATCGGAGAAAGTTCTTTTTCACTCAACGTACAATTAAACTCTGGAATTTGTTGCCAGAAGACGTGATTGGTGCAGATAGTATAGCTGTGTTTAAAAAAGGAGTGGATAAATTCTTGGAGGAGAAGTCCATTACCTGCTATTAATTAAGTTGACTTAGATAATATTCACCGCTCTTACTAGCAACGGTAACATGGAATAGATTTTGTTTTTGGGTACTTGCCAGGTTCTTATGGCCTGGATTGGCCACTGTTGGAAACAGAATGCTGGGCTTGATGGACCCTTGGTCTGACCCAGTATGGCATGTTCTTGTGTTCTTGTGTTCTTATAGACCTTTTAAATAGAAAACGGATGACGTCATTATGGGGGACGCCCCTGAGATTCGTGCCCTTGCTGATACAAAGTCTGGAGCGCGCGCGTGCGCCTTTACATCATCAGGAACATGGCAGATCCGTAGTGTCAGGCCAGCCCGGGGACACCGGGACCAAGAGGCGGGGAGAAGCCACGGCTGCATCTGTCCGTCTGAGCCGAAGGGAGTCACCACAAAGGTAGAGAGGGTGGAGCGAGGGCGAGAATAGCCACGAATGCAACAGTTCCTCCCCGTGGGAGTGGCCATCACCGCAGTACTCAAGAATCTACTCCAACACCTCATAACTATAACAAACAGAAGGAAAGAAATTCGTGGGAATACATGATTATATACATTTTTTCAAATATTTAAACTATTTTTAGAAAAGAAATATAAATACAATTTTTACTTGTATATTTAAGCTTCCAAAATTAAAAAGAAAATAAACATCAATGTAATATTTAACCCTCTTCCCAGCAGAAATACTTTAGAAATTAGGGGAGGCAGATGAAAATAAAAGGGAGTATTGGAAGTCTTTCTGTTGGAGATTGAAACCACGAGGTGTAAGGGAGAGAAGGACTGCAACCAGGAAGAGCAGGCAAACCAGCTCCTGCCCTTCCCTCCTGTTGTCAGCTGGGAGTGAACGCTGTGCTATTTAATTCAAAGCACAGCTGAGGTTTGTGGAAGCCTTTCTGTTGGAGATTGACACCACGCAGTGTAAGGGAGAGAAGGACTGCAACCCGGAAGAGCAGGCAAACCAGCTCCTGCCCCTCCCCCCTGTTGTCAGCTGGGAGTGAACGCTGTGCTATTTAATTCAAAGCACAGCCACAGGCGCGCAGCCGAAGCCGCGTGCCAAAGGGGTGCGCCCCTGGGAAAGATTTTGGAAAAAAGATCCTCTCCATATCTGTGGGGAGAAAGATCTTGGCTTATACACCCGTGGTAAAGGAAGTGAGAGGACCGATGGATGATCATCTAATAAGGAGGGTGAGTCAAACCTCTAGAGAGGTTATCCCAGATATTACATTCTCATCTGGGGCTTCTGTGAGTCCTGCCCAGTGCCAAATATCCAATCCACCCTCTGGTAGCAATGGGGTTAGTGAAGTTGAAACTTCCCCAAAGCTGATGACCTTAACATCTATTAATAACAGAGGGGAAAATTTAATGGATCAGGCATCAGAGGTTAAAGCTGCAGATGAAAGTAATACAGCAATGTGTGCAAGTAACTTGCCCCTTGAATTAGATCTAGAAGTGACTGAGCCTGATACTATTACCTTGACAGATGTGTGGAGAGCTGTCATGAAAATGGAGAGACGATTATCTCAATCCATGTCCCAATCCACCAATTTTACTTTAGAAACTAAGAAAACATTAGAAAACCATGGAAAACGTTTAGAACAACTGGAAACTTCAAATACAGCTACAGCTATGCAAATAGCATCATTGCAGACATCAGGAACTACTTTTATTAAAGATTCATTGATTATATATAAACAAATAGAAGGACTGGAAAATTCTATGCGAAGCAAAAATTTGTGTCTCTTGAACTTTCCTATCACTAGATTACTTTCAGCACAAGAATTATTTAAAAAGTATGTGAAGGAAATATTGTGTATAACTAACGATTTGCTTATATCAAAAATTTACTATGTTACAAATTTAAAAAGAGTTGTGGCTGTATCAGATGGGAGAATGGATGTTCTTGTACCTGACAGCCCCAATTTAATATCTTTTTTGGAGGCTTCAGAAGATAATATTCAAACTAGAGCCACTTTAATAGTGACTTTTAGTTTAGAAAAGCAAAAAAACTTGGTGTTACAAAAATACTTTAAAAATAAAAGTTTACTTTTCTGTGGTCAACTAGTGCAAATGTTCCCAGATGTTTTCAGGAGTACACAACTTAGAAGGAAACAGTTCCTTTCAATGAGGCAGAGAGTATTGACCTTAGGGGCTACTTTCTTCCTCAAATATCCCTGTAAGTGTTTGCTCACATTTCAAAAGAATAAATTTGTTTTTTCAGACCCCGGTCATCTGGAAACTTTCCTTCTAGATAAAGGTGGATAGGGTTATAGCAGCTTCCAAGTTGGTTAGTTAGTTTGGTAAAAATTATATATCTCCTGAATTATCAGTTGGATATTTTCTTGAATATTATTTAATGATTGTGCTTCCCATAATGTGGACTGTATTTTGTGATAATACATTTGTTTTTTCTTTTACTTATATAACAAGATTGCCTACTTTATGTTGATGTAATTCACAATATTCTTATTTCACTGGAAAATGTTAAGAAATGTAATAAAGTATAAATAAAATAAATAAATAAATAAAAGTGAGTATTTCACAAATTATATTTACACATTCAAATAGAAAAAAAGGGTATGCACAGACATCAGCACTATCTGTTTCATATGCCCAGTGGGGTAGAAGTGATAGGTTTCCTGGCCTCCACAAATTCTTTAAGCTGTTCTGGAGTGAAGAAAATAAAACATTCCACCCCTCTCCTAACAAAACATTTACAGGGAAAACAGAGTTTAAAGGTAAAACCCAACCCCACTACCTCCTGTCGAAGAGTTAAAAGCCCTTGGCATCAGATTTGTATGGTGGAGGCAAGATCTGGAAAAATTTTTAAGGAGAGTCGTGGAAAGTGACTGGATAATTTCTAAAATAATTATTCATTACCAAATTCAAATCGTTAGTGGAAATAAAGGATACTAACAATGTCCCTCTGTCAATTACATCCATGTCTGAACTTTCAAGAAAATTGGTTAAGTCATTTTGAATGAGAGCATTAACAGCCCCTCTCAAGGATCTGGGTTTTGGGAGAAGAAAGCATGAATTTATTGAGGGTGAATTTTCTTCGGTAAATCCCAATTTCTCATGTAGAAATTTCTTCAAAGTTGTGTACGGGATATCTCCCACCACTCTTGGGAAATTGAGTAGGCGCAGATTTAAATGCCTGGCCTTGTTTTCCAAGTGTTCTATTTTCCTAGCAAGAACATCATGATCTTTTATAATTGCAAGCTTGAAATCATAAGTATTTTTCTCTTTTTCTTCCAGGTCCATTACTTTAGATATTAATGAATTAACCTGCATTTTTAGCTCCTCGGTTTTCTGTTGGCAATTTGAATTTGAATGGTCAATTTTCTCATTTAAAGAATTTAATGTTGTGCCAAGTCCCACCACTAAATCCCAGATGGCATCCAGGGTCACCACCTCAAGACGTTCTGGGATTTTAAAGGGCTCACTGCGTGGAATGGTTTCTGGAATGGAGGATAATCACCCCATATCATTGCTCTCATTCAACCCCTTGACCTCCATGATGGTACCTGTTATTCCTGTACTTGTCCATCCCTCAATGGGATCTATCAAGGGCAGATTAGATTCCACAGCTGCAGTATCCCGCGGCGTTCCAGTCGCGTTGAAACCAGCATTAGAAACTTCTGTTGGTACTACTCCGAGGTTCACCCCACTCATCCTCTGTGCTGGTGGTTGCCTGAGTTCGGGGCTCAGGGACGCCTCCTCTGCAGGCGGAGTCGACTCTCCCATGCTGACCTGCACACCAGGCTTCTCAGCTCTCTGGGTTATCGCTGGTAACGACGCCATGAATTGAGTTATCTCTGGTTGTTGAGCTGGCAAGGGGAAAGAAACTGATGGATAAATCCGAACTTTCCCCTTGCGTTTAGGAGGCATTTTGAAATCCACAGGAAAAAAAAATTTCTGCACAAAACCTGGAGCAACTCTTATATGTGTCGTTGCTGTGCAGCCATCTTGACTCCTCCCCCATACCAAGCTATCTTAAAGTTAGCCAGATAAGTATATCTGGCTAACTTTAGGCCAGCCCTATGGCATGGCCAGAGTTAGCCACATAATTAATAACGCTGAATATTGGAATTATCTGCATAACTTATGTGGCTAACTCTGCTCCTCCCCAAAACACTTCCCAACTTATGTGGCTAGAATTTATCCACATACAGCATTTAACATTGCCAGTTAGCCATTTAGACAGATAACCTTGGAATATCGACCTTTCAGATTACTCCTGAATCTACCCTCATCTTATGAACCCTTGTTTTAGAGTCTCCTTTCCATTGAAAAGATTCACCTTTTGTGTGGAAACCTTGGAGATATTTGAATGTCTCTATCATGTCTCCCCTATCTTGCCTTTCCTCTAGGGTGTACATGCTTAGATCTTTAAGTCTATCCTTGTATGCTTTAGAACACAGACCATTGACCATTTTAGTAGTCACCTTGTGGACCGACTCCTTCCTGTTTATTTGCTTTTGAAGATGTGGTCTCCAGAATTGTACACAGTATTCCAAGTGAGGTCTCATCAGGGATCCATTCAGGGGCAATATCACCTCCCTTTTTCTGCTGACTGTTCCTCTCCCTATGCAGCCAAATATCTTTCTGGCTTTTACTGTCACTTTAGCTACCTGTTTGCCCCTTAAGGTCATTAGATACAATTATCCTCAGATTCCACTCTTCCTTTGTGCTTAGAAGAATTTTCCCTCCAATACTGTACCTTTCCCTTGAGTTTTTGCATTACACTACTTTTTTAGCATTAAATCTTAGCTGCCAGACCTTAGACCATTCCTTGTGCTTCGCTAGATCCCTCCTCATGTTTTCCATGCCTTCCTGACTGTCCACTCTCTTAGGGCATGCATGCGAGAAACTATTCTCAAAAAGGTATAAGCACATACTTTATAATATACCTGCCTCCACATTTTATTCTGGGTGTTTATTTATGTAGTGTCATGATTATTTCATGCATAAAATATATGTGCAGAAATACATGGAATTTTATAAACTGTGCAGCTTCAGGTGCACACATATTAATTGCTACATGTCCACATACATGTCTAACTGCTGCATCACAGATAGGTTTGAAAATAGGCTTTCTATGTCTGTAATGTTATCTATTTGGTTGGTAAATTCATAGTGCCAGGTTAGTATCAGATGATAAACTCTCCTCCTTCCTATGTCAAAGTAGTATAGAAAGTAATTGTAGAAAATATCCTAGAGGGGCCAGCGGCAGGGTCGGCATTGGCAGTGCCGTACGAGGTAGAAGACGTCAAAGAATGGGGCCAGGCAGCATGGGGATGACCAGGGAGCAACGAGGCTGGAGTCAGGGCAGGAGCGGGCCTTCTGCTACCTAAGGTGAGGGACGCCGACCGTGGACCTCTGTGGCTGGTGACCGCAACATTTGTTTAGGGCAGATCATTGAGAAGGTGATTAATCAAGTCTTTAAATAAGTAAATAAGTAAGTTGAGACAAAGATCGCTATGACTGTTATTGTAGATGACAGAAGAAATGATTCCATGTTGATAAAATATGAACCATACCAACAAAAAGAATATGTTAAATCAGCGGATGAATAGAACAACATCCAATAATTAAAAGCACATACAAAAATTTTAGAAAAATTATCAAGCACCAATAAAACATTTCAAAACAACAGACTTATCACATCCAATAATGAAAACTGATAAGGAGAAAAAAAATCCCCCCGCTTTCCATACATGACTTCCAGTCACCCTGAGACTGTCGTAGATTGGAGGAGGACACACAAACTTTAACCTCTCTCTCTCACAAACACACACACACACACATACAGATACTCTCATGCACAGTCTCTCTCTCTTACACACACGCACATACTCAAACATACAGGTAGGCACTCTCTCACAAACACACACACATACTCTCATTCTCTCTCATATACACACACACAGGCATTCCTTCACACAATCTCTCGTGCATACAAGCACTCTGTCTCTTACTCACACATATATACCTACACACAGAGGCACCCTTTCTCACATATGAAAGGGTCTGGCAACCCTGCTAGCTTTAGAATTTAGAAAGCTAACACCTTCACAGTATTTAATTATTTATATCATTATACGAGGGCCAGCTAATAACTCGAGGTGAGGTTTTGGTGGTGGTTTTGGCGCCATTTTGACATGCAGAGTGAGACATACGAACAGCACAGTACACCTCAGTGAAGATTTGACGTTATTTGGAGTGAGGAAAGTCTCACAAAGATGAGATTTCTACAGTGTTCTCGCCCTAGCTTGATAGTACCCTGTTATAGAGTCCATCAAGGTAGGGTGAGAGAACATTGTAGAAATCTCATTTTTATGAGACTTTCCTCACTCCAAATGATGTCAAATCTTCACTGAGGTGTACTGTGCTGCTCGTACATCTCACTATACATGTCAAACTGGCCTGAAAACTCAAAATCACCACAAATCCTCACCTCGAGTTATTAGCTGGCCCTTCTATAGTGATATAAATAGTTGACTACTATGACAGCCTTATAAAGAGTCTCTCTCTGTCTCTCTCTCTCTCTCTACCACCTTAGGGTTTTTTGGAGAGACACTTACTGCCAGTCTCAAACTTTTGCCACTTCAGGTGGCCGCCTCACCCTGCCTCATTATAGAACCGCCCCTGCTTCTTTCTTGTTGCTTTCTGTACATACCATATGACATCTCCAATGTTACTGTCAATACCACATAGTCATTCCTTCTGGCCTACACCTTGCAGGACTGTGTGCAGCCTTGGTTTGAGTTTTAAGATTATTATGATAGAGATAAACATTGCTTTTGTAAGATTAGTCTCTTGCCAGAATGAGAAAGAAATCTTCTTTGCAGCTGCCCTTGAATAGTCTTTTCAGTAATATTGTGTTGAGAAAAGAGAGGAGTTATTCCAAAAAGAATGAATACTCCTTTGGCCCCTCCAGCATTGGGCTTCTTCCCAGTTACTCTGACCTCACATCTCTCCATTTGTGTTAGAGTTCTTCTGCCTTATCATCAGTGGTTCAATCATGCTCCCTATAGAGCCGCAGGAAATGCTGGGATAGCTCTTATATTTTAATTGGTGACATCTCAGAAAAATTCTGCTGAGTTTTAGTTTATCCAGCCTGTCCTTTATGAACATAACTAAAATTCAAGGGTCTGATTTACTAATGCTTTTCTTTCATTCTGTGTCTAAAGCTCCAAGGCTGAAATATTATGAATCTGATTAAATAGCTAGGCCTGAACATGCCTATTCCCTGAACTATTGTTAGTTGAAATTGTTAGGCTTCCCTGGTTATAAAAACTTTCTAGTTAAAGAAGGAGCTGGAGGAATCCATCAGTATATATACAATCTCTCCCACAATACTGTTCTAAATGAATTTGATAAATAATTGATATTGGATAGATTCTTCTCCTATATTTATTTTGAAAGTTTCAATTAAAAATGTTCAAAAAAGAAATGACCATGATTATAAAAATTATAGTGGCAAAAAGAAGAGAAACATTGGATTTGCCATCAGACTTGACTGTCTTCATGTATCAAGTACTGCTTCCACTTTCTGCAGGTATGATTGCCAGTCCCAACTATGAAAAACTATAGGGGTAGATTTTAAAAGGGTCGGCGCGCGCAAAGGGGTGCACAATTTTGCACCTTGCGCGTGCTGAGCCGCGCTGCCTTCCCCCGTTCCCTCCCAGCCTGCCCCCCTCCCCACCCTCGGGACCGCCCCTTGGAAGAGGTCTGGCTCTAGTGCGCATAACAGGGGTTACGCACGTGGCCGGGCCCTTTCTAAAATGCGTGCGGTGCACGCAAGGCCTGGCCGTGTGCATAACCCCCATTTTCCCCGTGTGCGGGGGATTAAAAGTTAGGCTTTATGGGGCAGATTTTAAATACTTGCGCGAGTGCGTACTTTTGTTCGCGCAGCAGGCGCGAACAAAAGTACGCTGGATTTTATAAGATACGCGCGTATCTTATAAAATCTGGGGTCGGCGAGCGCAAGGGGGTGCACATTTGTGCAACCTGCGCGCGCCAAAACCAGCGCGGCCTGCCTGTTCCCTCCGAGGCCGCTCCGATTTCGGAGTGGCCTCGGAGGGAACTTTTCTTCGCCCTCCCCCCACCTTCCCCTCCCTTCCCCTACCTAACCCACCCCCCCCCCGGCCCTATCTAAACCCCTCCCTACCTTTGTCGGCAAAGTTACGCCTGCTTTCAGCAGGCGTAACTTTGTGTGCGTCGGCCGGCAGCCCCGCTCCGTCCTCCGGTCCCGGGGGCTGGTCCGGAGGCCTCAACCACGCCCCCGGCCGGCACCACGCCCCCGGGCCCGCCCCCGAAACGCGGCGTCGTTTCGGGAACGCCCCCGGACACGCCCCCTCCCTCCCCTTTTCGAAAGCCCCGGGACTTACGCGCGTCCCGGGGCTTTACGCGCGCCGGCGGCCTATGCAAAATAGGCGTGCCGGCGCGCGGGGGCCTTTTAAAATCCGCCCCTATGTGTATAACTGTTGGCCCTGCCCCAGAGTGCCCCTAGGCCACCCCTTATTTTGCATGTATAAGTGCTCGCAAAACCTAAGTTATGCATGTATTTTTTATGTTTCTAAAATAGCAATGCTACAATTACTAGCTATTTATGCAGGTATATGTTAATTTTATGCACATAATTGCTTTGAAAATTTACTCCATAATGTTCAAATTAAAACAATATTGTGATGGTGGCCAAAAATGAGAAAACAAAGAATTAAATGATAAAAACTTTTGTTTTTCATCTTTGATCACTACTCACATTATTTTAATTCCCAGGTGGTTGGATTGCCTTTCTTTTGTATTGCTCTATAATGTTCAAATTATCTACACTTGAAGCAAAAAAGATTGATAAGAACTTGGCCCTCAATCTCCATGTAAAATTCACTAGTGAAATGCTCTATCCTTTGTAAAACAAAACAAAATATCCACTTTATTTCATATTTTAGAACATATATCCATCAGCTTAACAAAAATTATTCAGTCTGTGTGACTTCTCAGGCAGGGCCTTCCATAAAGCAGTTTTGTGCTCTTCCACAGGGGTCATGAGCTACAGTTTCCATAATGATGCTTTCATAGATGGTAATTCTATAATAGCTCCTATAGTGGTAAAGTCCGTGTACATTGTATATGCACGCTTTACTGTGTATTTTCAAAGTAAACAATGCTCATAAGTGCTCTTTGAAATTCTTGCATAATTTGCTGAATATTCGCCAAAATTGCCTTATACTGTAATACTGCTTAGTGAGTGAACTGACAGCTGGCGGAGAAGCCCGTAGGTGGAGCTTTGTCTATACCAGCCGCCTCTCCTGCAAATTGAGCCCTTGAATTCTGGCAGCTGGCACGTGGGTTCCTAGGATGATCCAGGAGAACAGAAAGTCCAAGACTAGGTGAAGGGTCAGGACAAGCAGCAGACAGCAGAGGTAAGAGGCAGACCAGTTATTGGGGCAAGCGGCAGACAGCAGAGACGAGAAGCAGGCCACTTGTTGGGGCAGGCAGCAGACAAAGCAGGGTCAGAATCCAAGCTGGGTTCAAAAGCAGGAAGTCAAGCTGAGGGAAGAGGAAACAAAGAACAAGACAGACAAGACAAAGCATGAACAAGGCAAGGCAAGGGCAAGGCAAAGATGAGGAAAGGACAAGGCTGAGACAAGAACAAGGAGAGATGAATTAGCAACATGCACTGGGAGACAAGGCATACCAGGGGACCTGTTGCAGAGGCATCTTCTGCCCTTCAAAAGGGGTCTTAAATAGGAACACGATGATGTCATCAGAGGGCGCCATGGCAAGTTCCCTCTATGGCCCCTTTAAGAGTGCCAGAATTGGCCATATGCATGCCTAGGGAGGGCCGTCAGGAGTGAGGACTGGCAGCGTCCATGCCGCGCTGAGCAGCAGAGGTGGGAGGGTGCAGTGCTGAGCAGCAGAGGTGGGAGGAGGATTTGAGTTGGTGTCGGAAGTGAGTGAGGTGGCTTGCGGGAGCATCCCACAAGCCTCCAGCCTTAACTCATACAAAGTTACATCTGCTCCAAGCAGGGCAACGTACGCATATAGGGTCTGATTTTCAAATACATTTACACATGTAAAACTGGGTTTTATGATTGTAAATGCATTTTACCCGCGTAAGTGGGCTTTTGAAAATTGCTACAATATACACTATTGAATTGTCCGTAGGAATTACCCACATAAATGCACTTTACTCACTTAAATGGCTTTTGAAAACTGATAACGATAGTATGTTACATTTACACACGTAACTTTATTGGTAATTCACCTGATACTTCTTAAAATCAAAAAGTGTGCACATAAGTTATAACTGTACCCCCCTTCCCCCAGAAGGTATATCCTCAGTGCATGTAAAAGTACACCTGAAACATGGTTAGCATGCACTTTTATGCACACTGGCCTCTAAGTGGTTTTCAAAACTCCACTTACACACATAAAACAGGGTTTTATGCATGTAAGTTGTTTGAAAATCAAGTCTGTAATCACTAATGCCACGCTCAACTCTAGCTTTCCAGGCTTTGAAGGTTGGGGGATCCCTAATACTGATGATGTTGAATTAAAGACCATATCTCAGGCTGTAGCTTCTTTTCCTCTCCAGATTTCCTCAAAGTTGCAAAAGAGGTTTTTCTTGTAGCTGAGCCTGAATTGTGGAATTCAGCTCCTTTAGATAACAGATTGGAACCTAATTTTTTTGGTGTTTTAGGGAAAAAAGTAAAAACGTGGCTGTTTCAGGTGGGTGGTCCTTTTGGGAGGGTATTCTCCTCAAGGTACTTGGGCTGATGAGGACTGGTTAGGAAAGTAAGTGGTTTTTGGGATGTAGCAGTTTCCATGATAAGTGGTTTGATGAGGTGTTTTAATTTTGTTGTATATTATATATACAACATGAAGCTTGCAGAACTTTCTCGAGTGGTCATGGGCTTTCCTAAATTAACAATATCAAATCCTTAAAGGTTAACATTTAAAGCCAATTTGCTCTTCAAACCTTGACACCATCATTTTTAGTTCATCGTAAACGATCCCTTGAAATCTAAAAATAGGGCAAAAGCTTGTGAATGCTCTACATCTCAAAAAGAAGGAAAGCTCAGACAAAATAAGTTCTCCGTTTCTCTACTGGAACAGGCGGCTAACCAACACCAATATTGTTAACCAGTTTCATTTCAATTCACAGTTAACTTGTTCCCTTTTTTACAGGAATTGTACAAAATGAATCTCTTCATTAAGGCCAGCTGGAGCCAATGTTCCCAGAATAGAAATCCAATATACTTCCCTTTGTAATAGAAGCCTCTGTTTATCATCTCCCCTTATTGAAGTGTGTACTTTCTCCAGATCTATAAATCTAAAGTTCACTGTTTTGTCTTCATGTGCCTCATTAAAGCATCTTTCAACAGCCAGTTATCATTCCTTCTAACAGCACTCATATTTTTCCTCATTCTTTTTGTTAGGTATTTAGTGCTCATACTACTTACATATCTATAAATACATGTACAAAAATATTATGGATCACGATGAGGTGGACTCACCCTGCAGCTTTGGGCTTCTGTCTGACAAAGTAGTAGATATTCGACTTTTGCATATTTTAATGAGACCAATCATGCGTTCCATGAATCTCAGTAAAATAGGTGATGATAACAGAAAAACCCAATTGACCCATCCAGACTATATCCCAGCTACCAGCCATAGACTATTGGCTGTCACGCCTTATCAAAACAGTTTTTGTCATCTTGCTCCATTATAATTTACCTTGCTGAATACCTGAGCATGCAAAACCCCCTTTTTAGTTAATATCTAGCACTTCCCCCCCTCTCATGTTCAACCATAAGATCCCACAAAAATTAAAACAGCCAACATCAGGGCAGCTGTTAATTAAATAAACAGCTTCCTAGGTCCCTGTGGCCTTTCTGGATGGTGTCCTACCAAGTGCCAACACCAACATGCTGCCAGGGCCGGTGGAAGCACTAGGCGAACTAGGCCTGGGCCTAGGGCGCCGAGTATTAGAGGGCGCCGCAAGCAGTGGTATCCCGAGGGGAGCCAATGCCCCCGGGCACAGGGAGGCTCATGCGGCCGCTGAGCAGCGACACGCATATAGCAGGCAGATTGGCAGGGCCGTGGTGGAGCTCACGTCACCACGGCCCGAAGAAAAAGATTGCGTTTAAATGCGCTGATGCTCCTCCTTCCTGCCCGCGCAGCCCCGGAAGTAAATGTTGCCGGAGCCGCGTGGGCAGGAAGGAGGAGGAGCAGCGCTTACGGGCCGCCTTGAATCCCAAGTTGCAGTGGCCCGAGAAGAGGAAGAGGCCCGGTAGCAGGGCTGCTGCGGCCAGAGAAGATCAGGGGCGCTGTAGAGCCCATCCTCCAGCGACCCGCAAAGAGGAGGCCCAGAGATGAGAGAGAGGCTGAGGGTCTGTAGAGTGTGTGTGTGTATGAGATGAGTTGAGAGACTGTGTGTGGGAGTGAGGACCTGAATGTTTGCAGAGACAGCATATGAGAGCCTCTGTGTGTGTGAGAGAGACAGCATGTGACAGTGAGAGCCTGTGCTCGAGCTAGACAGCATGTGGGAGTGAGAGAGAGAGCCTGTGTGTGTGAGTCAGACAGCATGTGCTAGTGAGAGACTGTATGTATGAATGATTGTATGAGAGAGAGAGCATGTGAGAGTGAGAGACTGTGTGTGTGTGAGAGAGAGAAATGCATGTGAGAATGAGAACCTGACTGTAGGTTTGAGGGAAGAAGATGGAGAGAAAAAAAATAGAAAAAAAGACACTATAAAAGGAATTGGCAAAAAAATAAGAAAGGGAAGGTGGAAAAAAAATCCAATTAGAAAATTAAGATCAGACAGCAAAGATAAAAAATAAATAAATTACTTTTTAGTGATTGGCACATGTAATCTTTGGGAATGTGCAAGAATAGCACTTTCTCTATGCGGATCTCACAATGTGCGAGATCAGCATGGAAAAAGTGGAAGCCCATGGGGCTTGCACAGAGGAGGCAGCAGAATGGGCTTCAATGTCAGTAGCAGCAATCGGCGCCTCCCCAATAGCCACGTGGCAGCAGTGACACTTAAATTACAGAAACACCATATTTAGAAGCTGAAGATAATTAATACCATGTAGTCTATAATTATCATGTGGACACCTCATAGATTTGGCGTGAACCTCAGGGGCGTCCTTCTGTGATGACATCATGCATCCCGGATACAAAAAGCCTACACTACTGCTAGCTAATTGAGTTAGCAACAGGTATTCATACTGGGGAACTCCTTACGGATGGGATTCGCTCTCCGTACCTAGCTACTCTGCCTCTCCATTATTGGACTTACTCTATTTGGGGTACTCGCTCCTCGGGGGCCTCTCTCTTCTCTTTCAGGTCGCTGTCTGGAACTGGTACTCGCTCCTCGAGGGCCCATGTTCCCAGACTCACTGCCTGGACTTCTGCCTGGAAGACACCACTGCCTACACCATCAGTGAGTTACCATCTACTTCTCTCTGAGCTGTTCCCTGGAACCAGGTACTGCTCCTCGAGGGCCTGCCTTTACTTCAGCTCCTGTGTTCCCTACCGAGAGAAACCGCTGTGTGAGTACTCAACCAACGAGGCTCTAATCTAGAACCCTGCATATACTTCTTTGTACGCACTATCTCAGTTTCTCTTCACTACAGCATAGCCATTGTGGGATCGCTGTTCCAGAGCCCTGAGGGACTACTAGCCCAGCTGGGCTTCATCTCTGCGCACTACTGCCACCTCTGGTGGCTCCTCAATACTGTTAATAAAAGATCTATCTGTGTTGTGTGTCCTAAAGCTGAGCCTGACCTGTGGCCCCTCACGGGACTCCCCCCGTGGGCATGGTCAGCAGCCACAGTGTCCAAGGGTCCACCCAAAACCTTACAAACAATAACAGATCAATTAAATTATATACTTTCCTCATGTAAAATAAAAATTTTGTTCTTCTTATTAAGAATATATCTCTGAGTTATTGAGTGACTCTGATCTCATAAATAATTAATTGAACTCAATATAATGCATCATCTTTTAGAAGCGCTGATGTGTTAATTTTATGTGACATGGTGTTCTAAGATCAAGAGGGTAACCTGTTACGATTCCTCCTGTAGCTTCGCCACAGGAGGCATCTCACCTTTTTCTGGAGGCCGCTCTGAAGCCAGGGCCTCACCTGAGCAATTGTCCGGATCCTGCTCCACGGCTTGGGGCCTACTCGAGGCCTGCTCTACTGCAGCCTGGATGCTCTGGTGTTGGCTTTGTTTGTGGCCCCTGGGCTTTTCTCCAGCCAGGAGTGGGATGGGCTCTGCTTAGGCCACCGGACTTCTTGCCACTTCAGCTGCAAGATAGATGAGCATTGCTCACGACCCACTGGGCCTCCCTCCGCTTCAGCTGAGAGTGGTATGGACTCTGTTTGTGGCCCACCAGGCCTCCCTCGACTTCAGCTGCGAGCAGGATGGGCTAACTCTAAGGTATTTAAAACTCTGTATCATATCTCCCTGCCTCTTCACTCTTGCAGGTTATACATATTTAGGTCCTTCAGTCTCATCTTATTACACTTTTGGTGCAAATCCAACACCATTTTGGTCACCCTTCTCTGGACCACTTCTATCCAGTCTCTATTCTTTATGAAATACATCTCCAGTCACAGTAAAATAAAGTTAGACAAAATGGCATTCAGAAAGAATAATAGAGAATACAGCAGGTACTAAGTCAGCATTCCAGACAGAGAAAGATACCACATAAAAAGACACTTGCAGGCACATACAAACTAGAATCTATGATTGATATGGATATATGTAGAGGGAAATACAGAGTTATTTAGTTGTACCAGCCAGATTTGGTTCTCTGGGCCCTCATATCTCACAGGTCATTCCTTTAACTACTGAGTCCCTCCCTTTCCCTCTATCTGAGGAACTGTGTGACCCTCTGATATTGTTCCCTTCTCCTGGACAGGACAAGGTTGTAGAGTCAGAGTTTACTTTTTGACATATCTTTTTAAATTACTGATATGCATCTCTGTTCAGATCATTTACAGCAGGTGGTATGGATTGCATCCTGGCCTGGGTGGCACTACACCAGTCAATATGTATACTGCCTGAGTTGTAGAAAGTATGAGAGTGCTAGTTGGACTGAGATGAAGGAATCTCCTTTTGAATTCTTGCATGTGATGAACACTTGCCTGTGAGAAATGAGACTCTATTGGATAGTACTGACCTTTGCTGGTCAGTGTGGAAGGGAGCTGGGAGACCATGAGAGCATACCAGGGTAGCTTGGGGTGTATAAGGGAAAGGTGTGTGCCTAGTTAGCACTGAAGGTTGTGCCTTCCTTGAGGGGAGAGCTGTGGTGGAAAGATGCAGAATGGAGTGTTTAGATGTGAATAAATGTGTTTGTTGTCTTTCTACATATGATGGCCTTGCCTGCCAACAATTCTTTGCACCATGCAACTTATTAAAGCCTTTGCAGTGTCTTTACTGCTGTGATTACTGGGTTTTTTTTTTTTTCAACATTTGTCTAAGTGCTGGTGTTTTTTTCTATTGATTTCTAAAGAACCAGCATGAATAAGTGTTTCAGAGAGTAAGAAAATGAAGCTGTATGGGGAATGATGTGCAGGCAGGTTTTTTCAGCTTCCAGTCCTGACATTGTCACTAACATTATGGCCCCCCATGGAAAGAGTAGATTTTCAGAAGTTGCTGACATTTTATATTTGAAAAGAGATGACACAGCTCACGCATATGGAAATGAAGCAGTTACAGTATCCCATGGCTTTGATTAGGACAGGTATGATTTCTTTCATTATACTTTCATTTGCATGCAATAGACACTTTTTTTGGCCACCTGAAAAGATCCTGCTTCAGGGGTGAATTTATTGAAAATTCTTATTTGCTGGGTACCCTGAAATGTTGTTTGCCTCTGGTTGATTTCTGGCTCCAAAACAGGGAAAACTTTACTTGAGAACAATGCTTTTGTCAGTTTTTCAGTGGGGTATTTTATGCACTGAAGCAATAATTTCTACTTTTTTCTGCTGATAAAGCCCATTTTACACTACATATCCTTTGGGATCTGAATGGAGAGGTAGCTAAGTTTCAGTGAGGAATAAAAGGCCTAATTAATCTGAAAGACACACAGAATTTGTTATCTGGTAAGGTGTCTTGCTTACTGTTTTCCATAAATCCAATGTAAATGTTGCATAGTTTAAACAGAAATGTTTTTTTAAATGTAGTTCCTTAAAGCTAAGTTGGAAAAGGTTGGCATAGTTTTTCTCTAGCTAATTTTAGATTCAGCCTAGAACATAATTTGTTTTGCTTTTAATCATTGCTAACTTTATTAATAGGTGCCTAGTAATCAAGAATAGACATTCTCATTATCAGTGCTTATTATCACTATTTAAAAGAAGGTCAAAAGAATTTTGCAAGAC
Source organism: Rhinatrema bivittatum (assembly GCF_901001135.1). Lineage (NCBI taxonomy): Eukaryota > Metazoa > Chordata > Amphibia > Gymnophiona > Rhinatrematidae > Rhinatrema > Rhinatrema bivittatum. Next base: position 238,936,719 of record NC_042621.1, read on the forward strand.
TTTAGACTGATTTTGAACATTGCTTTGAGAAGAAATGCTGTTCAATTTTGTGGACTAGGAAAACCTTTGTATTACTGCTTAAAGAATGTTTATCACACACCTTAGCTGAATTTATTGATTTATTTAGCTGAAAGTACTTTTTAAGAGTAATAAAGTACTATTGATGGAAAAACTTTATGCAGGTAATCTTATTGTGTCCACAGGAACACAAGATCATTGCTATTTGTCAACCAAGGTAGTAGTGTGGTATGAAAGAAGAAATGCTGAAAAGACCTTAAACATGGCGCCGGCCATACGCGTATGGCCGGCGCCATTTTCCGTACGGAAACGATTCGCGGCGGGAAATCGCTCCCTGACCCCCGCTGGACCTCCAGGAACTTTTGGCCAGCTTGTGGGGGGCCTCCTGACCCCCACGAGACTTGCCAAAAGTCCAGCGGGGGTCCGGAAGGACCTCCTGCCGTCCAATCGTGTTCGTCTATGGCCGCCGCCATTTTTCGGCGCCATTTTGGAAAATGGCGCCGGCTGAAGACAACAAGATTCAGGAGCAGGAGCCCGTTCCGGACCGCTGCCGTTCCGGACCGCCGCTGGACCCGCAGGTTATTTAACTCATTTGGGGGGGGGGGGTTCGGGAGGGTGGGGGATTTAATTTAAAGGGTCGGGGGTGGGTTTTAGGGGGTTTTAATGTGCCAGTTTTGCGATTTTTAGATTTTTCACGATTTTTCACGATTTTTCACGATATTTTACCCCCCCAAACGGCAACAATACGATTCCCTCCCCCTCCCAGCCGAAATCGATCGTTAAGACGATCGAGGACACGATTCACATCCCTAGTTTCCACTATTTTTCCCAGCACTGAAGTCAGGCTCACTGGTCTATAGTTTCCTGGATCACCCCTGGAGCCCTTTTTAAATATTGGAGTTACACTGGCCACCCTCCAGTCTTTAGGTACAATGGATGATTTTAATGATAGGTTACAAATTTTAACTAATAGATCACAAATTTCATTTTTGAGTTCCTTCAGTACTCTAGGATGCATACCATCCGGTCCAGGTGATTTGCTACTCTTTAGTTTGTCAATCTGGCCTACTACATCTTCCAGGTTCACAGTGATTTGGTTCATTTTGTCTGACTCATCACCCTTGAAAACCATCTCCAGAACTAGTATCTCCCCAACATCCTCATTAGTAAACACAGAAGCAAAGAATTAATTTAGTCTTTCTGCAATGGCCTTATCTTCCCTAAGAGCCCCTTTAACCCCTCAGTCATCTAACAGTCCAACTGACTCCTTCACAGGTTTCTTGCTTTGGATATATTTTAAAAAGTTTTTATTATGAGTTTTTGCCTCTATAGCCAACTTCATTTCAAATTTTCTCTTCACCTGTCTTATCAGTTTTTTACAGTTAACTTGACAATGCTTATGTTTTATCCTACTTTCTTCAGATGGATCCTTCCAATTTTTGAAGGATTTTTTTTTGGCTAAAATAGCCTCTTTCACCTCGCCTTTTAACCATGACGGTAATCATTTTGCCTTTCTTCCACCTTTCTAAATGTGTGGAATACATCTGGACTGCGCATCTAGGATTGTATTTTTAAACAATGTCCATGCCTGTTGAACACTTTTTTTTTTTTATTTGCAATTTTTCAAATTATAACATTTATATCCAATGATATAATCATGAATACAGAATCCAAAAGTAATTGTCATTTTATACATATCTTTTCAAGAAAATTTATCTGATCTAGCCCACATCTAGGGGAGAAGGAGATATAGAGACTAAATGCATTTCTGTCAATCTTTTTATTTTTCATCCAACATTCTAATCCTACTGATTAATTTTCAACTTTTATCCCCAATAAAATGTTGCAATTGTAAAGGATCAAAAAAGATAAACTTATTAGTTTGATACATAATTTGACATTTACATGGGAATTTCAGGAAGAAGGTTCCCCTATATCTAATACAGCCTGCTTTAATAATAGAAACTGTTTCCTCCTTGCTTGCGTTACACGAGAGACGTCGGGGAAGATCTGAATCTTCTGCCCACAGAAATTAAAGTTTTTATTCTGGAAATATTTATTAAAAAACAAATCTTTATCTTTTTTCAATGAAAATGTCACAAGCAAGGTGGCACGAGTTTCAATATTATCTAAAGAATCCTCGAGGAAGGTTGATACACCCGGACTCTCTAGTGTATCCACACCTCCCTCGGTTACTTGATTGATTTTTCTTAAAGGTAAATAATACAATTTAGATATAATAGGTATATTCTGAGAATCATAGGAAAGGATTTCCAATGTATACTTTCTAAATAATTCAACCTCTGACATTAGTCTGGACTTCGGAAAATTCAATAATCGCAAATTACACGATCTCGTGTCATTTTCCATTATTTCCATTCTGGTATGACGTGCGAGGTTATCTTTTATAAAGGTCACATTAGTCGCTTGAATATTCTTAACTATTGGATTTAAACTCGCCAGGGATGATTCAGTTTTTTCAGTTCTGATGTCTAGATCCTCCAGTTTTTTCCTTGTTTCTTCCGAAAAAACATGTACTCTAGACATCGCCCCTATAAACTTTTTATCCAAATTTGACATCAGTCTCCACAAGTCTAGCAGTGAAACACTCTCAGGTTCCACCACTTTTTCTTCCACCACTACATCAAATTCCAAAGCCCTTGGACAGGGGACAGTGGTATTCCTCACCATGTTCTCAGGCCTAGACTCAGTTATCTTTTGAATAACAGCAGGCACAGTAGGGTATTCTGATGGATGTAGTGAGGACTTGGGGGTAGAAGTGGCCCCTATATTAGTTGCCCCTTCTATTGTCCCCCCCTTCAGTGGACTCACACACTCTAATAATGTGTGAGTCCATTGGTCCTACTCGTTTTGACACCAGAGATGTAGGAGAAGAGGTATAATTTTTTGACTTACGTTTCCTTCCCATGCTATTTTCTCCTCCAGGGGCGTGCCCCTTTGGCGCGCGGCTTCGGCAGCGCGCCGACGGCTGCGCGCCGTGGGACGCCGCTCTTTATCGGGCCTCGGGGTGCCTCCCGGTGATGTCACTTCCGGGTTCCGCCCCCAGCCCGAATCTCTCCTCCACCAGGCAGAAACAAGAGAAGAAGAAATCTTTTTCCAGCGCAGGGTAGGTAAAGGAAGGGTTACCTCCAGCACTAAGTCCCACTCTCTCCACTCCCGAATTTCGTGCCGTGGGACGCCGCTCTTTATCGGGCCTTGGGGTGCCTCCCGGTGATGTCACTTCCGGGTTCTGCCCCCAGCCCGAATCTCTCCTCCACCAGGCAGAAACAAGAGAAGAAGAAATCTTTTTCCAGCGCAGGGTAGGTAAAGGAAGGGTTACCTCCAGCACTAAGTCCCACTCTCTTCACTCCCCCTGTTGAACACTTTTAACCTTTGAAGCTGCACCTTTCAGTTTTTTTCTATTTTCCTCATTTTATCAAAGTTTCCCTTTTGAAAATTTAGTGTTAGAGCTGTAGATTTACTTATTGTTCCCCTTCCAGTTATTAGTTTAAATTTGATCATGTTATGATCACTATTGCCAAGTGGTCCCACCACCGTTACCTCTCTCACCAAATCCTGGGTTCCACTAAGAATTAAATCTAAAATAGCTCCCTCTCTTGTTGGTTCCTGAACCAAATGCTCCATGAAGCAGTCATTTATTACATCCAGGAACTTTATGTTTCTAGCAAGTCCTGATGTTACATTTACCCAGTCAATATTGGGGTAATTGAAATCTCCAAACACAAAAGTGCAGAAAGGATTTAGTCCAAACCACAGGATAGTTCAAAAGCTCTACAGAGCATGGTAACTTTTATTCATTTTTCAAACGGCAACTCCACTGACTTGAAAGCACACCAATTTAGACCGCGTCCCCCGACACGGTCCCGTGTTTCGCCAAGGGCTGCATCGGGGGGGAGCAACAGAATTATCAAAGGACACTGTAAATAAACATACAATGGTTAGGACATAGAGCTGCAAAATGCCGACACATCAATTCTATTACAGTTTCATCACATACCTGAATGCAAAACAGTTTCAAAATTGGCAGGGAGCGCGTCCATCTTGAATGCAGACAGGTATTTAAACCTACTGGAGTGAGCGCGAAACTCAGGTTGACAGGTCACATGGTCAGAAGGGGCCAATCACAGCGGCCCCCGTTCCTGAGGCGCAACTAGCAGTGCAAACAGAAAGTCATCTCTGGTGACCCCACACGATTTATGTAAAAAGATGCCATTCGAGTTCCCGGTTTAGCCCTTTCGGGGCTACTGTGTCAAGATGAAAAATCCACCTTTGCTCAATTCGTCCCAACTGCTCATTGTAGTTGCCACCCCGAGAAGGACAGGGGACAACCTCAATGATGCAGAAGACTAAGTCGGCAAGAGTGTGTGACTGTTGAACCCAATGGGTGACTAGAGGTTCATTCTCACGAGAGTTACGTATATTTGAGCAATGCTCAATAATGCGAGTTTTTATCATTCTAGCAGTTTTTCCCACATAGATTAAGGGACAAGGGCAGGTAATAGTATAGATCACACCTTTTGAGGTACAATCCGAGAATACAGTGGCGTCTACACACTATGCATCTATAGCCTCATCTTTTTTGGACTCGGGTCAAAAACCTCCGGATTCAGGACAGCAGCCTCGACAAGACCGCAATCCTCGATCGCGACTGCGAGGCAACACTACATCGGCTCAACGCGTGACTCGAGCGACCAGCCAGCAAGCAGATCTGTGGCAGTAGAATCACCAGCCATCTTTAACTTGTCATCTCGTAGTCTGTCTGATGTTGAACTTGGGGTCTTGGGGAAAGGGTTATCATTTGTACCTACGGTCCAATTTAATCTGTTTGACCTTAAAGTACACCTGTACCGTTTTTGTAGAGCTCTTAAGTTGAAATTATTCTTTGCTGATTCGCCTGCCATACGGGATGATTCATTGGTGTACCCGAAATCACGATGGATGCCGCCTGGCACTATTGATCCACTTATTGCAGCCTTTGAGACTCTGGTTGACCAGGATATACGCGATTTGGTATCAAGTCGTCATTATACATGTTTTAATTTATCTAAACATGAATATGAGGCCATTAAATTTTTGGAACGTGATCAGAGTATCATAATTAAGCCTGCAGATAAAGGTGGGGGTTTAGTGGTGCAGGATATTGAACAGTATGAGGCTGAGGTTTACCGTCAGCTGTATGATTGCTCTTTTTACCTTCCATTAGCTGGTGACCCCACACTGGACCTTGTACATCAAATTAAGGAAGTGGTACAGAGTGCAGCAGACGCAAAAATATTGACCCCCCGGGAAGCTAAGTTCTTGGTAACTGAGTTTCCAAAAATACCGGTTTTTTATACCTTGCCTAAGGTGCATAAAACCTTGAATAAACCTCCAGGTCGGCCCATTGTGGTGGGAATAGGGTCAGTTCTTGAGCCGTTGTCTCAGTTCGGTGACCTGTTTCTAAAACCTTGGGTTTCACAAATTCAATCCTATATCCGTGACTCTTCTCATTTGATTACCATCCTAGATAATACACCTGTTCCATCCACCTCATTTTTCTTTGTAACTCTGGACATAGTCTCCCTGTACACAAACATCCCGCAGGTAGAGGCATTGAAAATTGTTGAAGAGACTTTGAATTTACGTCAAGCCCCATATCGGGTCCCCACGACTTTTTTAATCACCTTGGCGGAGTTGGCCTTGACGAAAAATTATTTTCGGTTCAAGGATGCCTTCTTTCAGCAAATAAAGGGCACTGCGATGGGGGCCACTATGGCCCCCAGTCTGGCGTGCCTCTTTGTAGCTCGGTTTGAGGAAACCTTTGTATATTCATCTGAAGGTTTTCAGTATATATCCTTGTGGCGTCGATTCATTGACGATATTTTACTAATATGGCAAGGTACAGATATAAAGTTTTTTCTTTTCTTTGACTGGCTTAACTCATGTGACCCAAACATACAGTTTAATTTTACAATACACTCACGCCAAATTTCGTTTTTGGACATATTGATATCTGTTCATGACAATCAGTTTATCACCACCATTTACCGCAAGGACACTGAACGGAACACTTTACTTTCATTTCAGAGCTGTCACCTGCGCAATTTACGTCATAACATTCCAACTGGGCAATTTCTTCGTTTGCGTAGACTTTGCTCGACTCGGGCGGAATTCTTTTCCCAAGCCAAACTAATGACTGGTAGGTTTTTGTCAAGGGGTTACCCCTCTCAAGTGATAAAGCGTGCTTTTAAACGGGCTCTGTTTGTGAATCGGGATCTGTTATTTCTCCCCCGACCCCAATCATCTGAGAGTGTTAACAACTGCATTTTACCTTTTTGCATTCTGAGCCGTCAGGTTACTAGTATTATTCGTAAACATTGGCAGTCCCTTTCTTTGAATCGTCTTTTTCAAGGTCCACTAAGGTTTACTTATCGCAGGGGTCGTAACCTCCATGATAGATTGATTCATGCGGACCTAAACCCTGAAGTGGGGGCTCCTTCATCTCCAGCCGTACATCAGCCCTGTGGGCGTTGTATTATGTGTCAACATACTGTAACCTGTACGTCTTTTACACATCCTATCACACATAAAGTTTTTCCACTGCGGGCTTCAACGGATTGTACCTCAAAAGGTGTGATCTATACTATTTACCTGCCCTTGTCCCTTAATCTATGTGGGAAAAACTGCTAGAATGATAAAAACTCGCATTATTGAGCATTGCTCAAATATACGTAACTCTCGTGAGAATGAACCTCTAGTCACCCATTGGGTTCAACAGTCACACACTCTTGCCGACTTAGTCTTCTGCATCATTGAGGTTGTCCCCCGTCCTTCTCGGGGTGGCAACTACAATGAGCAGTTGGGACGAATTGAGCAAAGGTGGATTTTTCATCTTGACACAGTAGCCCCGAAAGGGCTAAACCGGGAACTCGAATGGCATCTTTTTACATAAATCGTGTGGGGTCACCAGAGATGACTTTCTGTTTGCACTGCTAGTTGCGCCTCAGGAACGGGGGCCGCTGTGATTGGCCCCTTCTGACCATGTGACCTGTCAACCTGAGTTTCGTGCTCACTCCAGTAGTTTTAAATACCTGTCTGCATTCAAGATGGACGCGCTCCCTGCCAATTTTGAAACTGTTTTGCATTCAGGTATGTGATGAAACTGTAATAGAATTGATGTGTCGGCATTTTGCAGCTCTTTGTCCTAACCATTGTATGTTTATTTACAGTGTCCTTTGATAATTCTGTTGCTCCCCCCCGATGCAGCCCTTGGCGAAACACGGGACTGTGTCGGGGGACGCGGTCTAAATTGGTGTGCTTTCAAGTCAGTGGAGTTGCCGTTTGAAAAATGAATAAAAGTTACCATGCTCTGTAGAGCTTTTGAACTATCCTGTGGTTTGGACTAAATCCTTTCTGCACTTTTGTGTTTGGATATTATTGAAGTGCAGTAATTCTGCTCTGTGGTGTTTTGGGTAATTGAAATCTCCCATTATTATTGCACTGCCAAATTGGTTAGCTTCCCTGTTTTCTATTAGCATTTCATCATCTGTCTGACCATTTTGTCCAGGTGGATGGTAGTTTACTCCTATCAGTATGTTCTTACCCAACACACATGGGATTTCTATCCATATAGATTCTACTGAGCATTTAGTCTCCTGTATGATCTTTATCCTGTTGGACTCTATACCCTCCTGGACATAAAGTGCCACACCCCCACCAAGTTGATCCTCCCTATCATTGTGATATAATTTGTACCCTGATATAGAACTGTCCCATTGGTTGCCTATTATGTCAATCTCATCATTTACTGCTATATATTCTAACTTTCCCATCTTACTTCTTAGACTTCTGGCATTGGCATACAGATATTTCAAATCTGCTTTTCACTTGTTAGGGATAATTTAGAAATCTTTAGCTTCGATGATTTTTTACATATAGGCACATGGATGCATTTGCTTTTATTGGAACCTCTCTGTTGGGATGCCCTTACTTTCCTGTTTTATTAGTATCCTTCAAGGATACATTTCTCTGAACCTTGCACTGCTGAGTGACTGCCGGCTTGCCCCCTTGTTCTAGTTTAAAAGCTGCTCTATCTCCTTTTTGAAATTTAGTGCCAGCAGCTTGGTTCGACTCTGGTTAAGGTGGAGCCCATCCTTTCGGAAAAGTCTCCCCCTTCCCCCAAAGTTTCCCTAGTTCCTTATAAAACTGAATCCCTCTCACCTACACCATCGTCTCATCCATGCATTGAAACTCTGGAGCTCTGCCTGCCTCTGGGGACCTGCACGTGTAACAGGAAGCATTTCAGAGAATGCCCCCCCTGGAGGTTCTGGATTTCAGCTTTCTACCTAAAATCCTAAATTTGGCTTCCAGAACCTCTTTACCACATTTTCCTATGTCGTTGGTGCCCACATGTACCATGACAGCCGGCTCCTCCCCAGCACTGTCTATAATCCTATCTAGGTGAAGCGTGAGGTCTGCCACCTTCGCACTAGGCAGGCAATTAACAGGCGGTCCTCACATCCATCAGCCACCCTGCTATCTACATTTCTAATAATTAAATCACCAACTATGATGGCTGGCCTAAACCTTTCCTCCTGGGCAGTAGCCCTGGGAGACTTGTCCTCAGTGCAAAAAGACAATATATCACCTGGAAGCCAGATCCTGATCCCAATAACCGAATCCCTCACAAAAACACTGAAGTTCTGGGACAAATGTCTCCAAGATATCAACGACCTCCTTACTACCTTAAACCTTGTTCTTAACAAGTCTAAGACGGAAATGCTCTTTATATCTCTCAACCACAAAGATAACCCACACTCAATCCACACCAACACCTTGGCCAGCCAAGCAAGAGACCTCGGAGTTATAATTGATAACCAGTTAAATTTAAAAAAGTTCATCACCAACACAACCAAAGACTGCTTCTTCAAACTTCAGGTACTAAAAAGACTCAAACCGCTCCTGTACTTTCAAGACTTCAGATCGGTACTCCAGGCCATTATATTCTCCAAATTAGACTACTGTAATTCGATTCTGCTAGGTCTTCCCGCCTCTACTACCAAACCGCTTCAGATGCTACAAAATTCGGCCACCAGAATTTTAACAAACTCCAACAGAAGAGACCACATCACACCCATCCTGAAAAACCTGCACTGGCTTCCTGTAAACTTTAGAATTCTACACAAGTGTCTCAACATCATCCAACAGAACACCCATCAATATACACTACCCACTCACGTTGCACTCCTCTTCTAGACCCATTAGAGAAGCCCACAAGGGCTCGCTACACACCCCCCCAGCCAAATCCACTCACCTCTCATCCAGCAAAGATCGAGCCTTCTCAACAGTGGCACCAACCATCTGGAACGCCATGCCCCCCAACCTTAGACAAGAACTGTGCATTCTGTCATTCAGAAAGAAACTCAAAACGTGGCTATTTCTACAAGCCTTCCCTGAGCTATGACCTCCTCAACCACAATATCTTCATGATCCGCCAGTCAATGTACCCCAGCCCTGACATGACCTCTGACTCCATATTAGTTATTTCCCTGTTCTAAGACCTGATACTATTTAGTCTTGAATATACGATATTATTACAGTCCTGAGTATATGATCTTATTTAGATTTGTGTTAGTATTCAGCCCAGAGGTCAGATTATTGTTAATCCTGAGTATATTACCAGATATTATTTTCTCTGAGTTACCCATACCTTTGGCTCTTCCTCCTACCAGTTCGAGTGCCCCTGTTTTATTGTAACTTCTATCACTTTTCGCCTATTGTTCAGGTTGATGTTGATGTTAATGTTATTGCACCATTGTTCCTTGTAAACCGATATGATATGATTGGGATCATGAATGTCGGTATAAAAAGCTCTAAATAAATAAATAAATAAATCCTTGCTACAGGATCACTTCCTGCTACACCTGGGTGATGTTCTCCTACTGGGAGACCTTTCTGATCCAAGGCAGCACTGGGGCTGCCAGACTGGATTTGGGACTTAGCTACTATGTCCCTGAAGGTCTCATCAATGTACCTCTCTGTCTGCCTCAGCTCCTCCAAGTCTGCTACTCTAGCCTCCAGAGATCTGAGAGCCAGGAGCTCTTTGCACTGAGTGCACACATACAATCTCTCACTGGCAGGTAAAAAAATCATACATATGACACAGTGCAAAAGACTGGAAAGCCCCCTCTTGCTGCTGGACTGCTGCCTTCATCTTAGTTTTATTGAGTTCCTAGTTAAGTTTAGGATACTAAGGGAGTTGGAATTAGAATACTTTATATTTACAGGTGAATTTACTAATTAATCAGCTAGTGTCCTGCAAGAGGATGATTAAACTTTCAATAAGGGCTGGTACAATAGTATGATTTAGATAAGACTCTGATTGATTTTTAATGAGAAAGTGTCTCTTGCCTAAAAATCAAGGGTTGAGTGGGTAGGAAAGACAGACAATAGAATTAACCATCTCTGTCTTGCTTATTACCTCAGACACACACAAACTCTAAATAATATATCCCTCTATTTCACCTTTCACCAAACTTTTATAAGTCCAAAGAATTCCCAAAGCTATACTCACCAATCCTCTTTAACCACCATTAAATTGATCTTCACTCAGTTAATTGAAGGGTTTGAGATTCACGCACCATTAGGCACGCGCTTCTGGTCCTCTTCTACAGCAAAGGGTGTGGGGCCTCTGGAAGCTGGGGTTGTGGAATTCAATCCCTGGATTTCTTGCAGTGATCTCTGGACTCCTCTCCTGGGGGACGCTGGGAGAAGTATGCAGATGAGCCTTCTGGTCCTCTTCTACTGCAAAGGGTGTGGGGCCTCTGGAAGCTGGGGCTGTGGAATTCAATCCCTGGATTTCTTGCAGTGATCTCTGGACTCCTCTCCCGGGGGACGCTGGGAGCAGTATGCAGATGAGCCTTCCGGTCCTCTTCTACTGCAAAGGGTGTGGGACCTCTGGAAACTGGGGCTGTCAACAGGTAGCTAGGTCATGGGACGGTATGAGAATCTTGTAAGGAATAAATCTCTGCTTGCGATTTGGCTCATTTCTTATGATTATAAGAATCAGAGGAAGAGCATCAGGCAATTTCAAAGAAGTGTCCTGAGTTAGCTTGGTCAGTTTATTTTTCAAAACCTAATTTAAATGTTCAATAGAGCCGGAAGCCCATGAAATATGTACTTCTGTCATTTTCAATTGTCTCTGGTATCCCAAATTTTGGTATGACCTCTTAACAGTTTCTTAACAACCATAACAGCATACAACAGTCAAAATAGTTATATCCATTATAACACTTGTGGCATCATGATAAAAATAAATTTGCAGTCTTACAAATGAACCCCAGGGAGCACTTAAATGTGAGGGTGCAATCCATAGACCTTTCACTAAGTTATGGACTATGCAGGTACTACATCCCTGTACAACACTGAAAACAATAGCATCCCTCCCCCTCCCTTGCATTGCATAAGTACTTTTAGGAGCCATTGAAGGAAGAGGCCACCAGAAGTTCATTGGGGCTCCCAAGAAGCCATCAGGCAGGATCATCCAGAATTTCCTCTGAAAGAGGATCTGGACCCAGAGGGTTCTGCACACACAGCCTTCAGTAGCTTCATTCTGCAAAGAAAGATTAGAGACAAAGATCTGGTCCAGCACCTGTAGAGGTATCATAGTTTCATAAGAGGGGAAAAAAATGAATGTTAGAGAGGGCTGCAGGCATCTGCAAAAGCACTTCCACAGGCTTCAAAGGTATTTGCAAACATATTTGAAGAATATCTTACCACAACAGTCTGTGAAGGAAAAACTAAGATTGTAACAAGGCTTAAATGAAGTCATAATAAATAAATAATTATAACAAGAGAGGAAATTGTTAATATATGACTGCACACTCTTTTTTTTTTTTTGTTAACCAAAAAGGGAACTGCACAAGATTTATTAACTTTTAAACATTAGAGAAGAATGTACCATGGAAATAAAGATCTGAACAATACTGTTTGTACCTGCTCCACATAGTGATTTGACATCAAAAGAACAAACTGTTTCAATGTGAGAGTTTATATAGCAGAAGTTTCAGTCTGCTAAATAAAAACGGAAATAAGGTGTAGAAAGGATTTTTTTTTCTTTTTCTGTGGAGTCACTATAAATACAGCTGACTTCTGGGTATTTGCAACATAGGAAGCTAGAGCTGGAAATGGGGGTGGCTGTTCCTGTAAACAAAAGGGCAGGTACCAGATACCGAACTCATAATTTGTTGTAATCTGCCCAGAACAGACGGGCTGGTAAGTGGGCAGAATAAACATTTATATAAATAAATAAATAATAATATACATTTTTTTTACAGCCAATTTCATTATAATTATGAAGATGTTAGTATGAACCATAAGGAACCAAATTATACTGAATCAGATTTAGCAGCAAGGAAACGCCCCCCCCCTCCTCCCCTCCTCCCCTCCCCCCCACATCCCTCCTTTCTGTACCACTCCCTTTGCTCCTTCCTACATGAACAGTAGCCACAGGCCTTTGTGACTTAAACAGAAGTCTCTGATAGAAGAAATTTGTAATAGCATTATTTTATTCTTTTCACTCTCTGAGTACACGCCCTGCGCTTTCTTCCCAAGTGGTGCATGTGAAATATATGGGTTTCGCAGCTTGGCATGCCGACAGACTGGGTAGGGCACACAACGCCCTTAGCCACTCCTCTGACTTGAGGGTAGAAATATTCATTGTGGATCATCTCTGGGGCGGGTCTGAGACGATTCTGCCAGGAAGTGGTGCCCTGCATCTAAGGCTTGCTGTGCCTTAGAGCAAACCTCCACTTGACCATAATGGAGGGTGGCATTAAGGGAGTTCAGGGGTCTCTCGATATTGGTAACAATGGGATGAGAACTATGATGGGGTCTGGGAGAGACACTAAGGGGCCCTCATCAGAACTCTGAGAAACCTGTGAGGATTTGCTTGTCAGATAGCCCCTTTGATAGGCAGGATCATCCAGAATTTCCTCTGAAAGAGGATCTGGACCCAGAGGGTTCTGCACTATCTCCAATAATTTTACTGGGTATAACAGAGTAGGGGAATATTCAGGTGTGGCAGTGGGAAAGCTATCCAAATTAAGACCACCCCCAGATTTGCCCTGGGACTTAAATATCAGCATGTATAGTCCATTTAATTTCTGCTTTTAACCTTCATTGGGTCTTTTAATCTTTTCTAATATAGAAATTGTATTTATTAAGGTATTTTATGTCTGACTTATTGCAGTGTACCCAAATATAATGGGCTGGAACATTCAGAGGGGGGTGGAGGTCTGATATCTCCTTAGAAGTGCCAGACCCCATTAAAATACTAACGCAATCAAGTGAGTCTCGTTAGTGTATCACATTCCAGAGGATATGGAAGAAAACGAAAGCAACTGAAGACAAATGGAAACCACCTAAGACAAAATGTAAGTTTAAGCTGCAAGCAGCCCAGTAGACACACAGCCAATACCAACAGCCCAAAAGAAAAAAAACAGACAAAAATAAAAGCACAGCACAAAAAGTAAGAAGCTGGTTTTCAGCACACATTTTTAGTGCCCAGATTATTATTTTTTAACTCCCGATGCAGTAAGCTAATGCATAAGGAGTTAAAAAATGCACCTAGACTTTAAAATGTGCACTCAGCAGAAGCAGAATGCACATTTTTAACTCGGGAAAGGGGGTTGAGACATTCTTGACAAGTTATTCAGTAAGTGGCAGCAGCCGCCACCACTACATAGCTGGATAAATACTGATTTATCTGACAGCAGAAAGCAGCTGCCATATAGCTAGATAACTCATTACTTACCCAGTTATCTGGTGTGGGTCACCGGTACTTAGCCAGATAAAGTACATATCCAACTAAGTAGCAGCGAACTGCGCCAGATAGTCAGATAAGTACTGATTTATCCAGCTATCTAGCAGCTGTTTCCCCACTACCAAATAGAGAGAGGTGAGATTTGGAGGGTGGGGAGGACAGGGGATTTGCGTCCAGACCTTCCGCTGGCCTACCAGGGACTTTGGATGAGTTGGCGGGGTCAGGAGGGTGGAGGGCTTTGATGGGTTGGGGCTGGTTTTGGGGTCTTTTTTTTAAACAAAATTTTGACATGAGGGAGGGAGGGAAGGATTGATACAAGGAGGGCAGCCATAGGGGGTGGGAGGGAAGGACTGATACAGGGAGGACAGCCATGGGGGAGGGAGAGAAAAGTACTAGTGAAATATGTTCACTATATGCAGAACCCACAATCAAGTCGACCACTGCATTCTGTAAAGCATGCAATGCCTTTGGCAGCTGGCTATGAGGTATTACAGTGGTCCAAGGATGTGATAACAAATGCTTAAGCTACTATATGAAAATTTTCCTAAGGTAAAATATATTTTAACTGCCTCACCAGATGTAATTTATAAAATGAACATTTTAAAAAACTTCCATTATATGACTTTAAAGAAAAACGACCATCAGTTAAAACCCCCAAGTCACACACATTCTCTGAAAATGAGGCACCTCTTTCATCTCCAGTTTAAAAGGTACTATATACTAACTAGGAGCAGATCGTCTTACCAACAGTGCCTCTCTTTTGTATAAATTCAAAAACAACTTTTTCTGTTTTAACTAGGCATTGATTGCCTGTAAGCAATAGTCATTAAGCTGCAGAAAATCCACCTTCTCATAGAAACATGACGGCAGAAATAGAGTGTATATAGCCCATCTAGTCTGCCCATCTGTCCAATTAATTTAGCTTTATAATTCCCATCACCATTTCATAAGCCCCCTAGATTTTTCCCTCGACCTATCTATGGGTGACAGATAAATCTTGATTTTGCAGCCCAAAAAATACCCTCAACTTCTATGAGATTGACTTATACACGAGTATATATGGTAATCAAGTTGACTTAGGGAATAGCCATTGCTATAACTGGCATCAGTAGCATGGGATCTACTTAGTGTTTGGGAACTTGCCAGGTTCTTATGGCCTGGATTGGCCACTGTTGGAAACAGGATGCTGGGCTTGCTGGACCCTTTGTCTGACCCAGTATGGCAATTTCTTATGTTCTTATGTTATGTTCTTTTCTGAACCAGTAAGTAGCAAGGCTATAGAAAGGAATGTAGATTTATGGGAGGAAGCCAAGAGTGATCTGACAGAATTAGGTCCCATAGTTACTCAACCTAGGGATAGTAACACAGTAGAGATAGTAGAAAGTAAAGAGATTGGGGGGAAAAAAGGGGGCCTAAAGTTATAAAGGCAGAAGCAAAAAAAGAAGTCTAAGTTTGCTGAAAGGATAGATTCATCTTCACCAACTATTCATCTTCACCAACCATTCATCTTCACCAACTATATCAAGCCGATTCCAGCTTTCTTCCTGCACTCAACCTGTTCCAGCATTCATCCTGCACTCAACCTGTTCCAGCTTTCTTCCTGCATTCAACCTGTTCCAGCATTCATCCTGCACTCAACCTGTTACAGCATTCATACAGCATTCATACAGCTTTCTTCTGCTACTGCACTCTATTAAACCCCGCCTAGCATTCTTCCACTATAGCCTCCATCCAATTCATCTCAGCATCATCACTCCGTAGCTTTCAGCAAACCTGTGCCAGCTCGCATCCATATCATTCTAACAGTCAACTTTCCTGACACAACTGGACATAATGCCTCCTGGTCTCCCAATACTGAGTCTTCATCATAGTACACTCTACACTGGAAAATCATCTATGCTACCCCGTCCCCACAACTACAAATTCCTCATCCCCATCATGATCTCACCGATTACCCACATCCTAGGCCTCGCTTTATTCTCCTTGATATTAATTAATGCTCAATCCCTCACCAAGAAATCCCTGGTCTTCAATGACCTTCTTCTAGACGAGAACCCGGACATTTGCGCCATAACAGAAACATGGCTTAAACCTACAGACATAGCAATAATAAATCAATTACCAACACAGACCTATGACTTTTTCTCCCTCCCCCGACAGAAAGAAAGGGGTGGGGGCATTCTCCTAGCAGCCAAAAAAGATTTGAGATTCTCATAATGCCCAGTTAAATCAGATTCTAAACTAGAAACATGCCTCTTTAAATCAGACCAACTACAAATCCTCCTTGTCTATGCCCCACCTGGCCTCCTAGAAGCAGATCCCTATCCCATTGTTGAAATAACAGCAACTCACATAAATCTGGACTCCCCAGCTATAATCCTGGGAGATTTCAACTTGCATGTCAACAACCCAACACGCTCAACCAGCTGCGAGGCTTTCCTCACCGCCCTGTCAGCCATGGGATTCAAGCAGATAATCAACAAACGTACCCACAAAGCAGGTCACATGTTGGACCTTATCTTTGTAAATGCTGGTATCACACACTCATCCCACCCAGTATGCAAGCAGGTCCCCTGGTCTGACCACACATTAATCTCCACTACCATTACACTGGCAGAAACCAACAACATCCACCTCCCTCAACCTTCATTTCTCTACAGAAAATCCTGCTCATCCAATGACCTCAGCAAACAATTGGCCCTAGAACTCCCACGCATAGATGTCTCTACTCCCAACTCAGCCCTCCTTTCCTGGACTAACATAACAGAGGCTGTAGCAAACAAACTATGCCCCCTCTCAACAAAAAAATTCAACCCCAACCCTTCCAAAAGACAACCATGGTTCACTAACGAACTTCGAAAACTCAAACAGAGTCTACGACAGAAAGAGAGTAAATGGCGAAAAGCACCTTGCGGCAGGGATGAACCTAGTGATGAGCAAGCTGCGGCAATGCACTAGAGAGAAACCTGTGGGCAGCGTTACAGAGGAACATGGCGGGGAACCAGTGAACACACTGCTGGAACAGGAAGCAGAAGAAAAGTCTAATTTTCAAAGACAGACGCAGCTGCATGCCAAAAAAAGAGAATGAAAGTCAGACAATTGAATCTGCTGTGACTGTAACTGCTATGCAACAGAGCTCATGGTGGATCTTTAAAGACTCATTGAAGGAGGCATTATAGAGTGGCCTGCTGAGAGTCTAGAGACAGGTGCTGTGGACAGCTCTAAGATAGGTGTTGCAAAGATCCCAAAGAGGGGGCCAGAAGAGCTCCTTAGAGATGATGCAGAGTGGCCAGCGAGAGGCACTGCAGAGGAGCCAGCGAGAGGTGCTGCAGAAGGGCAAGTGAAGAGCACTACAGCAACCCTAGAGGGAGACACTGTAGGCTGCATAAACACAACCACTACAGAAGGACCAGCGGGAGGCACAGCAGGTGGATACAGCACCGAGGAGTCGGAAGACCCCATGAAAACAATTAGAGAAGAACAAAAGTCTGAAAGAGGACAAGTTATAGAGTGAGTGCAAGAGAAATCACCACAGGAATACCCAAGTAAATTCCAGAGAGTCCTGCCAGAGAAGGATAGGAACCAGGAGGTGAAAACTGACCCAAGTGATAAACTGTGAGTAGACACTGGGCAACAGGCACAGTGGATGGCTGTGGTAAATAGAGAATGGTTAAAGGTAATCTGAAAGAGAGAGGGAGAGCAAGACCCTGGAGCTGCTACTTGGAAGTTATCTGGCAAGAGGCTAGAAGAATGGGTGCAAGCTGAGGGGAAGGGTATGTGAAAGTGTGGCTTTCCTACCCATACTTAACCTGTAGAGGACCATGCTAGATGCCTGGTCCACCTTAAATCCTGAGAGAGGGAGAGAGCTCTGTGGATGGAACTCTAAAGGGCAGGAAGAGTTCTGAGGGTGGGACACTGCTGGGGATGATAAGAGTCAGAGCCCAGTTGGGATCAAGAAGCCCCCACATCTCTGCTGCTCCTAAATACATTTCTGACCCAAGACTAAGTAATCCTGCTAGAGGAAAGCAGGGTCACTAAGAGCAGGCAGCTTCCATATACATTTCTGTCCTGATTAAACCTGTGAGTTTTCCTGACTAAACCTGTGAGTGTTTCTGCTAGAAGACAGGCACTCCACTTTGATTGTATGCTGAAAAGTGTGAATAAAGTTATAATTTGTGAAGAAAAGGCTAGGGGTCAGTTTGGTTTTTGCTTCCAGCCTAAGAAAGTTGCTTGGTCATCCCACAAAGGCTAAATGGTAAATTTTCCCAATGGTGAAAGGTAAATAGTGGAGTGCCCCAGGGATCTGTTCTGGGACCACTGCTTTTTAATATATTTATAAATGACCTGGAAATAGGAACAGTGCGAGAGGTGATCAAATTTGCCAATGACACAAAGTATTCAAAAGCTGTTAAATCACAAGGGTATTATGAAAAATTGCAAGAGGATCTTGGAAAACTGGAAGACTGGGCATGCAAATGGCAAATTACATTTTTTTATTTAAATTTTTATTAATTTTCTTCAATGATTTACATCTTGAAAAACAGGAAAATATGTATTACAATGTAATATACCATTATAATCGAAACAATACTCTTCCAAATCAATAATCATTTTTTTACATTGTTTGTATACACTATAATTGGGGAGAAGACAAATAATCAACAATTAGGAAAATTACAAATAAGAAAAAAAAATCATTTTTAGGGAGTAAGGAGTTATTTACTTATTTACTAGGCTTCTGTCTCTAATGTTAATACTTGATTTTTATCCACTATAAACGTTTCTAACTGGGTTGGGTCAACAAAACCAAATGTCTTTCCTTTATAAGTAATCAAACATAAACAAGGACATTTTAAAAAGAAAGCAGCACCAAGTGCTAGCACCCGACTTTTCAAAGACAAAAAGGTCCTCCTTTTTGCCTGAGTGGCTCTTGCCACATCAGGGAAAATTTGGACACGGTGGTCACAAAATAAAAACATTTTTTAAAAAGTTTCTCCTTATCTTGTTCTGCATGAAATAATTAGAGTAGCTCTAGTGTTAATCAAGTCCACCGACTCTTCTAAAAAAGTCGATATACCTGGCGAGGAAAAGGTATCCCTTTCATTTTGATCTCCAATTGCTTTGGAGGTCTTTTTAGGAAGATAATAAATTTTAGAAAGTTTAGGGATCTCCTCATCTTCATACATTAGATTCTGTTTAAAAAAATTTTAAACAACTCCCAAGAGGATAAAAGACGAGTCATAGGAAAGTTGATAATCCTTAAATTTCTTATTCTTAATAGATTCACAATATATTCTATCTCTTTATGAATGCTCAGACTATCATTAGTAAAAGCATTCTCAGAATTTTGTATTAATAACATTCTGTTAGTCATAGAAATCAAATCATTCTCACATTTAGCTATTTTCTTTCCTTGTTCATCAATTAAGTTTCTGTTAACCTTAATCACAGTTAGTAATGATTCATTAATCTTTAAAATATTATTATCAAGTTTTAATATAATTTTCCCTAAATCGTCCAAGGTAACATTCCCCTGTAATATTCCCCCAGAAATTAAAAATACCACAAACTCGCTGCACCTCCTTCTGTGAGGTAGGGGCTGCTAATTGTTGCATTTTATTGATTACTGATACAGGAATACTTAGAAACAATGGCAAAAAAGGAGCAAACGGTCCATCCAGTCTGCCCAGCAAGTTTATAGTAGTACCTATTGCAATACGTATTTATATTCTTGGAACTATTTCATTTGCGGTAGTATTGGACTTTTCTTTTTGTGATCAATAATTATAATTGGCAGCACGGTGAAAGGACTTTGAAAAAAAGAGTTCATTGTTTTGGTCCAGAGCTATATGATGGCCATTACAAAATTTTTTTGAAAATCTCTATTCCTTATTTTGCTTCACTTACTGTATCTTATTTGGGGGAGTAAGAAGCATAGTGGTTAGAGCAGTGGACTATGAACCAGGAGACCAGGGGTCAAGTCCTGCTGTCACTCCTTGTGACATTGGGCAAGTCACTTTACCCTCCATTGCCTCAGATACAAAAACTTAGATTGTAAGCCCTCTTACAATTAGATTTGTATCCCTATAGTAGGCCCACCTAGTAACTCAAGGTGGGGTTTAGGTAAGAGTTTAGAGGGTTAGGGGCCACTTTGATATTCTACGCGACACCTACGAACAGAACAGTTGTCTCTTGTGAAGATTTGATGGCCTTCGGAGTGAGGAAATTCACTCCAAGATGAGATTTGGGCAAGGTTCTCTCAACCTAGCTTGATGTTACCCAGGTAGAGAGTCCACCAAGCTAGGTTGAGAGAACCTTGCCCAAATCTCATCTTGGAGTAAGTTTCCTCACTCCGAAGGTCATCAAATCTTCATGAGACCACTGTTCTGTTCGTAGGTGTCACGTAGAATGTCAAAGTGGCTCCTAACCCCCTACACTCTTACCTAAACCCCACCTCGAGTTACTAGGTGGGCTACTAGGTGGGCCTACTATAGGGATACAAATACCTACCTATGGGCCATAATATTATGGCCAGTCTCTCTCTCTCTCTCCCTCTCTCTCTCTCTCTCTCTCTGCACTGGACCCTTCAATTCACCTGAAATAGGCCTTACGGGAGACATCGCAAAGGGCAATGAAACCTTACCGCACGGTCACAGCAGCTAACGCAATTCAAAGAGGTGTAGTTAAAATTGGCATTACAGCTGTGCGATAGCTCTTCACAGACAGTCTAACCCAGCCCACTCTCTGCCCCTAACTCCTCCTATTTTCTGAATTTGCATCTCACCATATGATATGGTGCTATCGCATGCGTTAACAGGGCTTTTCGCATGCAATAAGCCCTTAACGCATGCGAAAACGCCTTATCGCATTTTGATAAATGACCCCCTATATTCTCAGTCCATCGAGAATTGGCCTGATTCAATAGGCCAGAGTCCCTTTGGGTCACACCTACCCTGTATGCAGCCATGTCGCTTGATGGTGATCCAACTGGCTGTAGGGGAGACTTCGGTCCATCGCCTGGACTTAGGAAGACTAAGGAAGAGGTTCCCAAACTGTCCTCTTTTAGCGTTTCCACCACTCTGACCACGTGGTGGTCCATGGGTCCGATTTGTTGTTGCTGGGTAGGAGATGGAGTTACAATCCGCGCTTTCTTCTTTTTGCCCATGGAAAAAACAAATAGAAATTACAAACAGGTAATTGTCTGTCAGTCCAGGCACTCCGGTCTAAGCTGCTCCAAGCCACGTGCCCCTTCGGAGCATGCGGCTTAGGCGTAGCGCCGGCGGCAGCAGGGCCCCTCTACAGTTCTTAAAGTCAGAAGGGGGGAGTGTTTCAGCTGACGTCACAGGTCAGCGACTGCAGCTCTCACACCTCCAGGTGGTAACAATTACCCGCGGTAACAGTGGCAAATGCAGGGAGAACGGACCTTCTCCCTTCTCCTTCCTTCTCTCTCTGGCAAATTAAATTTAATGTGGACAAGTGCAAGGTAATGCAATTAGGAAAGAGTAACCCAAATTATAGCTACAGAATTAAGAGTCACCATTCAGGAAAAAGATCTAGGCATCATCATTGGTAATACATTGAAATCTTCTGCTCAGTGTGCAGCAGCAGTAGCCAAGAAAGCGAATAGAATGCTAGGGATTATTAGGAAAGGAATGGAGAATAAAGCAGAGAATATCATAATCCTCTGTATCATTCCATGATGCGATCTCATCTTAAGTATTGTGTACTAGGAATGTGATTTGGCCGAACCTTTTGGATCGGCCTTCATTATCGGCCCGCCGCAGGAAATTTCATTTCCCGCGGTTTGGGCCAATTTTTTTTCGGCTGTCCTGAACCGAAACCCCCCCTCCCCACCCCAACCCTTCAGATTTAATTAATTACAACCCTCTGCCCTCCCAACTCCCCCAAAACTTACCAAAAGTCCCTGGTGGTCCAGGGGGGGGGGGTCCCGGGAGTGATCTCCCGCTCTCAAGACATCAGGTGCCAGTAAACAAAATGGCGCCGGTGGCCCTTTGCCCTTACCATGTGACAGGGGCTATCGGTGCCATTGGCCGGCCTCTGTCACATGATAGGAGCAATAGACGGCTGGTGCCATCTTAAAAAATGGCATGAGCCGTCCATTGCTCCTACCATGTGACAGAGTCCGAACCGCGACAAAATAGGCTCGAACCACGACAAAATAGGAAATATCTCAAAAAAAGATATAGCAGAATTAGAAAAGGTACAGAGAAGGGTAACTAAATTGATAAAGAGGATGGAATAATTCCTCTATGAGCAAAGGCTAAAGAGGTTAGGACGCCAGCCTGGAGAAGAGATGGCTGATGGGAGATATGATAGAGGTCTTTAAAATACTGCATGGATTGGAATAAGTAAACATTAATCGGTTGTTTATTCTTTCAAAGAGGGGACACACAATGAAGTTAGTAGGTGATTCATTTAGAACTAATAGAAAATAATTTTACTCAGTGCATAATTAAGCTCTGGAATTTGTTGCCAGAGGATATGGTGAAAGCTATTAGTATAGCTGCATTTTAAAAATGTTTGGACAAGTTCCTGGAGGCAAAGTCCATGAACTATTAATAAGGTGGAGTTGATGAAATCCACTTCTTATGCCTGGTATAAGCACCTTGGAATCTATTTATCCTTTGGTATCCTGCCAGGTATTTGTGACCTGGATGGCCACTGTTGTAAACAGGATACTGTGCTTGATGGACCTTTGGTCTGCACCAGTTGGCAAACCTTATGTACTTATGTAATTATCCAATTAAGTGGTGGAGGCTGCCGGCATGTACCTGGAGAGTTCCTGACTTTTTATTTTTTAACTTTTGTTTCTAATTTCTTCCTTGCGCTGGAAAGTTAACTCTAGCCCTGTCCCAGGATTTAAGTTTCCAGTGCAAAAAAGGTTCACTGTCCAGATGCAGTCTCTCTGTTTCGGGGAGTACTACTTAATGTCCTTATTTGCATGCAATTTTCATGTGAGGACACTAAGCAGTACTACCATTTAGGCATACACATTTTCTGCAGTAAGATTTGTGCCCAAAAAATGTGTGTTCAAGTACAGGCAGAAAGGTACTTTCGACTGAATGTACCTTTCTGCATAGGCCTATCGGAATCAGAGATAATGGAAGAAAGACAGCAAAGGATTATGAATATTCTGCACTGCTTCAGGATGAGAAATGCCTAAGTCTGTAGAATCAGACAGCAAATCAAGGATACATTTTGCAAATAAATAGAAACAGACTATGGATTAATACTTTCTTAACTTTGCAAATTTCTGACACCTAAATGCTCAACTTTAACAGGTGAACTCTTGACTGTTATAAAAAAAATGGAGTAATAGACAATAATATGGCTTTCCTTATAACTTATTCATATGCATTAGTCACATTTTAAAAGCACGTCTGGGACTATATAAATATGAGAATAAAGGACCAAAGGCCCATCTGCGAGCATCATAATCCCCATCACCACCTTCAAGGCTTTTTCATCACTTTCACGCCTTCGGTTGGACAATCAAAAGGCTATTTATTTTAAAATCATTTGTCAACTGTCACTCCAACGATCATGGCAATTCACAATTAAAATCATACATAAATTTCAACATAACAATCACACTTGATTGGCCCATAAAACAATAGATATCACATTTACCTAACAGATCTAGAAGAGACAGGAAATAATCAATCATCCTGTTAGTTGGTTTAAAAAGCTATGGGGCCGATGCAATACAGTGCACTCAGGAGAGTGCACTGTTTAACCTGCAGTTGGACAGGGGATTAGCGTCTCCATGCATGTTGATGAAATGCAAAAAAAAATGTGCTTCCAAAACGCACAGTTTTGTGCACTCCCAAATGTACATCCTCCTACCTAATATCATTATGATATTAGGTAGGAGGAACTAAAGATTAAAAAAAAAAAAATGTTTAAAAAAAGTGCAGGCAGTCAGGTTCGGGAAATGGACGCTCAGTTAATAAGCGTCTGTTTCACGAACCTGTGGCTGTTCGCTGATTAGGAAAATGGACACAAATAAATTCAGTCTGTTTTCTAAGGGCGCGTAATTGACCCTAACACCTCCTTGACAATGCGACCCCTAATTTAAATATTGTATGGCACCCCCAGGAGAGGTGCCTAGGGGCATACTAGGAAAGCGGGCACTTTCAGCATTCTTTTTTTTCATTGACCCCCATGTTTTTAATGGTTTCTTGAAAGCTTTCAAATCAGTTAATGTGCGGGGCTGTTCAGGCATTTTATTCCACATAGTTGACCTGCCACTGATATTGTGCGGCTTCTAACTTCACCTAAATGGGCTTGCGGAACACTTGGAATCACCAAGAGGCCTTTATTGGCTGATCTTAATGTATGGTGAGGAGTTTAAACATGTAGGGTTGCTCCTAGCCAAAAAGCATCATCACTGCTTATTATCTTGTGTATTAATATCAGAACCTTCTATTAAATCTGATACTGGATTGGTAACCCGTGAAGCATTTATAAAATTGGGGAGATATGACCACACCTAGGTGTTCCAGTTAATACTCTTGATGCAGAGTTCTGAAGTAACTGTAACACTCTGATGGGATCATTTATCAAAATGTGTTATGTATGATGTTAATGCTATAACACGTCTGTAAAAGTATAGTAGCACATGGCGTGAATGCACATTTTTGAGGAGGGTGGGATCTGAGGAGGCGTTTGGGCAGGTTTTAGTAAAATTAAAATAACTACAGCTCTTTCCCTGGTGTTAAGCTGATTGGAATTACATTTTGGCCATTTCTGGGCTGAGGGAGAGAGAGAGAGAGAGAGAGAGAGAGAGAGAGAGAGAGGGAGAGAGAGAGAGAGAGAGAGAGAGGGAGAGGACCTCTGGGGAGGACCTCATTGTGTACACCTATTTATATCTCTATAGGAGGGCCACCTGATAGGTTGAGGTGAGGTGTTAGTGGTGGTTTAGGGGCCAGTTTCGCTTGTAGAGTGAGACGTATAAATAGCACAGTACACCTTGGTGAAGATTTGACTTCATTTGGTGAAAGGAAAGTCTCAAAAAGATTAACATTTGTACTATGTTCTCTCACCCTTGCTTGATGGTACCCTGTTATAGAGCCTCCTATCAAGGGAAACACCCATATCTCACACCATAGATTAAATTGTAAATTTATGCCTATCAAATCTGAAGGGGGAAGCTCCTCTGGTGTCGAGTGTCTAGACATAAAATTATGTTTTTGAAATATTCAGTGATTATTTGTTGAATAACCATATTTAAATAAACTATTAATAGAGTTGTTAGCAGGGATAAAAAAAATGGATACCACCATAAGAACATAAGAAATTGCCATGCTGGGTCAGACCAAGGGTTCATCAAGCCCAGCATCCTGTTTCCAACAGAGGCCAAACCAGGCCACAAGAACCTGGCAATTACCCAAACACTAAGAAGATCCCATGCTACTGATGCAATTAATAGCAGTGACTATTCCCTAAGTAAACTTGATTAATAGCCGTTAATGAACTTCTCCAAGAACTTATCCAAACCTTTTTTGAACCCAGCTACACTAACCTCACTAACCACATTCTCTGGCAAAAAATTCCAGAGCTTTATTGTACGTTGAGTGAAAAAGAATTTTCTCCGATTAGTCTTAAATGTGCTACTTGCTAACTTCATGGAATGACCCCTAGATGTTCTATTATTCGAAAGTGTAAATAACCGAGTCACATCTACTCGTTCAAGACCTCTCATGATCTTAAAGACCTGTATCATATCCCCCCTCAGCCGTCTCTTCTCCAAGCTGAACAGCCCTAACCTCTTCAGCCTTTCCTCATAGGGGAGCTGTTCCATCCCCTTTATCATTTTGGTTGCCCTTCACTGTACCTTCTCCATCGCAACTATATCTTGTTTGAGATGCGGCGACCAGAATTGTACACAGTATTCAAGGTGCGGTCTCACCATGGAGCGATATAGAGGCATTATGACATTTTCTGTTTTATTAACCATTCCCCTCCTAATAATTTCTAACATTCTGTTTGCTTTTTTGACTGCTACAGCACCCTGAGCCGACAATTTAAATGTATTATCCACTATGATGCCTAGATCTTTTTCCTGGGTGGTAGCTCCTACTATGGAACCTAACATTGTGTAACTACAGCATGGGTTATTTTTCCCTATATGCAACACCTTGCACTTGTCCACATTAAATTTCATCTGCCATTTGGATGCCCAATCTTCCAGTTTCGCAAGGTCCTCCTGCAATGTATCACAATCCGCTTGTGATTTAACTACTCTGAATAATTTTATATCATCTGCAGATTTGATAATCTCACTCGTTGTATTCCTTTCCAGATCATTTATAAATATATTGAAAAACAGTGGTCCAAGTATAGATCCCTAAGGCACTCCACTGTTTACCCTTTTCCATTGAGAAAATTGACTATTTAATCCTACTCTCTGTTTTCTATCTTTTAACCAGTTTATAATCCAAGAAATACATTGCCTCCTATCCAATGACTTTTTAGTTTTCCCAGAAGCCTCTCATGAGGGATTTTGTCAAATGCCTTCTGAAAATCCAAATACAACACATCTACACATCTACTGGTTCATTTTTATCCACATGTTTATTAGCCCCTTCAAAAAATGAAGCAGATTTGTTAGGCAAGATTGGGTAAATCATTGTTGACTGTGTTCCATTAAACCATGTCTTTCTATATGCTCTATGATTTTGATCTTGAGAATAGTTTCCACTATTTTTCCCGGCACTGAAATCAGGCTCACTGGTCTATAGTTACCCGGATCGCCCCTGGAGCCTTTTTTAAATATTTGGGTTCCATTGACCACCCGCGAGTCTTCAGGTATAATGGATGATTTTAATGTTAGGTTACTAATTGTAACTAATAGATCAGAAATTTCATTCTTTAGTTCCTTCTGTACCCTAGGATGCATACCATCTTTTCCAGGTGATTTGCTACTCTTTAGTTTGTCAATCTGGCATACTACATCTTCCAGGTTCACAGTGATTTCGTTCAGTTCGTCTGACTCATTACCCCTGAAAACCATCTCTGGAACTGTTATCTTCCCAACATCCTCTTTAGTAAACAGGGAAGCAAAGAATTCATTTAGTCTTTCTGCAATAGCCTTATCTTCCCTAAGAGCTCCTTTAACCCCTCGCTTATCTAATTGTCCAACCGACTTCCTCACAGGTTTCTTGCTTCGGATATATTTTTAAAAGTTTTTATTATGAGTTTTTGCCTCTATGGCCAACTTCATTTCAAATTCTCTCTTTGCCTGTCTTATTAATGTTTTACACTTAACTTGACAATGCTTATGTTTTATCCTATTTTCTTCAGATGGATCCTTCTTCCAATTTTTGAAGGATTTTTTTTGACTAAAATAGCCTCTTTCATTTCATCTTCTAACCATGATGGTAATCGTTTTGCCTTCTTTCCACCTTTCTTAATGTGTGGAATACATATGGACTGCGCTTCTAGGATTGCATTTTTAAACAATGTCCAAGCCTGTTGAACACTTTTAACCTTTGCAGCTGCACCTTTCAGTTTTTTTCTATTTTCCTCATTTTATCAAAGTTTCCCTTTTTAATGTTCAATAATTTAACCCTAAGCCTCCTAGTAACTTACATAGGGAAGCTAGTTAAATATTGAATAGGAAGGCCGAAAGTAAGAGCCCTATGAGACACCAGTTTTTACTGGCACACATTTTGAGGTTTTATTCCTTATCCTCACTTGAATGGTCCAGTTAGTTAGAAATAAATGGAACCGTTTCAAAATGAGACCAGGCATAAATTAAGGATGGCATGATCTATTGTGTCAAAAGCGGCTGACAGATCCAAAAGAACCAGCAGATAACTCTGTCCGCTATCAAATCTACACCAAATGCTATCAGTAATGGAAAGCAGCAATGTTTCTGTACTATGACTTCTTCTAAACCCATATTGATTAGGATTTAGTAATTGATTATTATCTTCTTGGTAATCTGTTAACTGTTTATTGACTTTTTTCATGATTGTAGCCAGGAAAGGCAAAGTAGATATCAGGTGAAAGTTTCCAAAGTCTGAGGGATGATTCGAATGATGTTTAAGCAAAGGGTGAACAGAGGCAGTTTAGATCAAATCTGACACAATTTCTTCACTTAATGATAGATTAATTATTTTTGTTAAATTGGGTGCTATTTCTTTGCGTAGAACTTTTATTGCATTTGCTGAAACTAGATAGAGTGCACATTAGGATGAATTTATCTTAGCAATGATCTGTTGTGTCTCATTCTCTGAGAGGAATGAAAAATGTTCCCAGCTTACATCAGGTTTCTGTTTTAGTAGTTTCACTGGAGGTTAAGGAGAATTTGACGCATAGTTTCAATTTTTGCCTGAAAATAATCCAAGAACTCATTAGATTTGCTAGGGAATAAGCAAGAATTCTTATTAGAATTATTAGCCAATGCTGGTTTAGTAAGAGATTTCACTATAGCATACAAGAACCTTGAAATGAGAACATATGTGTAAAGTATTGTTTCTTAGCAGAACAGAGTCCCTATTTGCAATTGGTCCTTGTAGAGTTTCAAATTGGAGTGGGATTTATTTTTTTTAACTCCATCTATATTCAAATTGGTATAGTAGTCGCTTTGCTTCTTTTAGTTTTGAAGTGTTCCATGGGGCTTTTTTTGACTGATTATTTGGAATGGCAACAGTCTGGAGAAGTGCTAACTTATCTGCTGTCTCCAAAATAATGAAATTCCAATTTGAAACTGCCTGTGTTGCATTTTCTAATTGGATCTGACTCAGACATCTAGCTAGAGTATTTTTTAGGGTTTTAATGTCAATCTGTTTGTGTCTTTGCACGGTTCAGTGCTCTGAATCAAGCCATCGCCTGTCTGTGTGGAACCACATGAATGGATGCTGATTTCCTTAGAAAGAAAGACGAGTCTGAATCTATTCCTGTCTGCTGATAACTTAAGAGCATTCCTTGTAACTTGGGAAATAGTTAACTCATAAAGACCATGAATTACGCAAGTTTTATTTTAAATTGATCTATTAATGCATTTTCTGAAACTTGAAATAAATATATGAATATGTCACATTTACAAAACAACCACTAGTTTTTTTTTTTTTCCAAAATATTTTATTGGTTAACATTTCCAAATACAACAACATGTATGCCCTTGTTCAGGCTCCAAAGAGAAAACAAAAAACACATCAATAAAGGAACACAAGGCCCACAAACAATCGCATATAGGCACATGCTAACAATTTTTAAGCTATTTCCTCCCAAATGACCACCCCACCCACCCCCTGTATTGCTGGTTTAACTTTACCAATCATAAAAAGAAACAGATGAGAGAAACCTATCCATGACTGCATATCACCATGCTCAGAGAGGAACCATTTCCGTGAGAATATAAAGGTCATACCGATATTGCATCCCAGAATTAAGGGCACTCAGGTAAAGCATTTTATTTGGAAGCTGAGACAGTACTGGATCTTGGCTTTTCAAGTGGAAATAGTCGTCTAACAGCTGGAGGAAGGGTCGGATAAAAATGTTGCCAAAGATCCCAGAAAAACCCCTTTTTCTTGTAAGACATATTAGCATATAGGGACCCATATTCCATCTGAAATACAACCACTAGTTTTAATGGAAACTATGATAAGGATTGTACCTCATTGATGACTAAAATAAATATTGCTATCTCTAGACAAACAGAAGAAATCCTTATTCTAAAAATAATGTTAATTTAGTGTGAGATATAATTTGTCACATTTGTAATTAATCCTACACTCCCAAATATGAGCCTGCAACCTGACAGGTAAGTTAGAGTGACCTGGAGACTTGTCGGGTTTCACTCCTGAATAGCTGCTGTAAGATTATTTGCTATTACTTGGATGTCTTGTTTTATTTTCCTGTTATATTTCTCAGTACAAACTGCAATACCCCCTCATGGGATGTGTCCACAGTTTGAAGCTTTAGTTAACAGCTTTACCATAAGAAAGGAAAGGCTGAACTTTATTTACTGCTTTGCAATGTATTGGAGATTATTGCTAGAGAGTGGAACCCTAAGGGAAAAACAGGATTTTTGTCTTGATCTTCAGAGAATCCAGGAAGAGGACTAAAATATTCTCCCATGCCAGAAGAATAGCCCTGAAGTAAGTTTTTCTTACAATTAAGGCTTGCTAGACTGCATATAGAGCAGAGCTTCCTAAACCTGTTCCACCGCCATTTTGTGAATGAGTTGGTTATGTCACATGAAAAGATAATTTGACCTCTGAGAAAGACGGGTTTTCCTGTTAAAACATAGGTCTATGTTGGGCATCTTAGAAATTTGTTTGAATGTTAGTTTTGAATGGTGAATTCATGAAAAAGCTAAGTAATATTTGCCCCTTCACATGGGGATTGTTTTTGCTGGGGATTGCTTGTGGAATGTTTATGATACATTGACGTTTAGATATGCATAATACCTTTCAGTGAATTGGCAAGTGATAAATCATTCAGTGCTTTATTTGAAAATGCCTGAAGCCCATTGCATGGCAAGAAACATCAGATAAAGTTTAGCACTTTGTTAGCTCTGATGCTATGTTCGTTGTAACAATTTGTTAAGTGAGATTTCAGTTACCCCAATGTGGATTGGCTAAATTTTTCATCAGGGCATTTCAGGTTGAAGGACCTAGATGCCATAAATGACTGCTTCATGGAGCAATTGATTCTAGAACCAACAAGAGGGGATACAACTTTAACTCTAATTCTCAGTGGAATATAGGATCTGGTACAAGGAGTAATGGTGTGGAACCATATGATAGTGACCATAATGCAGTTAAATTTGAAATAATCACAGGACGGACAATATTAAATAAAACTACTGCAGTAAACTATGGGGTAGATTTAGAAAGGCGTGTGCGTGCGTCCATGTGTGCATGCTTCCCGGCGTGCACACATGGATGCGCCAATTTTATAAAATGTGTACACTGGCGCGTGCAGGTTATAAAATCTGGGGGCCGCACGCACATGCATGCTGGATTTTATAAAGGTACATGCGGCAACGAGATTGGGCCTCTCCCAGTTCCCTCCCAGTCCACTCCAATTAAGGAGCAGACTGGAGGGAACTTCCCTACCCCTCTGCCCATAATCCCTTCCTCTTCCCCTCTCCTCTCCAGCCCCAGCCCCTAAACCCTTTATCCTACCTTTCCATTTTTTTGTTATGTTGCTTACTGCTCCACTGGAGCCGAAGCAACTTGTGCACGCCGGCCGACTGCCAGCGTGTGCTTCTCCGGCACAGTGGCAATGGCCTCTGTACCGGTCGCCTCCAGCCCCACCCCTCCCCACCCCCTGGACTGCCCCTTTCTCTGGGCCTGGCACTTATTCACATACCAGAGTTTACGCGCTTGGCTGGGCCTGTTTGAAAATTTTCCCGGTGCGCGTAAGGCCCGACCACTCGTGTAAACCTTGGGATTTACGCGTGCAGGGGTTTAAAAATGTACCCATATGTCTTTAAAAAGGCTGACTATGATAAACTAAAAAGACTAGTTAGAAAGAAATTAAAAGGATCTATTACAAGGGTTAAATGTTTGAATAAGGCATGGGGATTGTACCATCTTTGAAGTCCAGATAAAAAAAATTCAAAAGAAGAACCAATGTCTGCCACAGTGACTAACTGGTGTTCTGAAAAAGTTATTGAAACAAAAAGGCATCCATTTAAAAATGAAACACAACACTTAACAAGGCAAATAGGAAGGCACATAAGCACTGGCAAGTTAGATGTAAAACACGAATAAAACAGGCCAGGACAGAATTTGATGAGCAACTTACCAAGTGGGCAAAAATTAATCATACAAGCTGTTTCAAATACATTAAAAACAAGAAAATTGTAAGGGAATTAGTTGGATGACCAGATGGTAAATGGGGCACTGAGAGAGAAGACCATAGCAGAAAAACTAAATGAATTCTTTGCCTCAGTCTTTAGTGTACAGGATGTTGGGGACATTCCCACACAGGAACCATTTTTTCAAGGTGATGATATGGAGGAAATTAAAAAAAAATCAATGTGAATCTTGAAGAAGTGCAAGAGCAGTGATAAAATAAATAGTGACAAATTACCAGGACCTGATGGTATTCATATCCAGGGTTCTAATGAAACTCAAACACAAAATTGGAGATCTGCTACTGGTAATCTGTAACTTATTATTCCAGTCTGCCTCAGTACCTGAGGACTAGAAGATAGCCGATGTAAAATCAATATTGGCTCCAGCCATTGAGCCTGAAGGCAATGCCTGGTAAAATGGTGGAACAAAATTACTAAACATATGGATAAACTTTAAATGGGGAAGAGCTAGCATGGCTTTAGCTAAGGGAGGTTGTTTGTGTCTTATTAAATTTATTAGAATTTTTTGAATGTATGAATAAACATGTTGACAAAAATGAGCCATTCAATATAGTATATTTGCATTTTTAGAAGGCATTTGATAAAGTCCCTCATAAGAGACTCTTCATGAAATTAAAAAATTATTGGAGAGGAAGTCCTACAGTTGATAGATAACTAATTAAAAGATAGGAAATAAATATTAATACTAAATGATTAGTTTTCCCAGTGGAAAGAGTTAAATGTGAAGTGCCTCAGGGATCTATACTGAGACCGATACCATTTAACTAATTCATTAATGTTCTGGAAAAGGGAGCAATATAAGTGAGGTGATCAAATTTGCAGATGACACAAAAATATTCAAAGTTATTAAAACACAAATAGATGAAGAGGAACTATGCAAAGAACTTGCCAGACATGAGATCTGGGCATCTAAATAGAAGATGAAATTTAATGTGATGCACATAGGGAAAAATAAGCCTAACTATAGGTATACAGAGCTGAATTCCATACTAGGAGTCATCACCTATTGAAAGGATCATGGTGTTATTGAGGACAATACGTTGAAATTCTCAGCTCAGTGTGCAGTAGTGGTCAAAAAAGCAAATCAAATGGAAGGAACTATTTGGAAAGGAATGAAGTACAACACTGTGAATATAATAATACCTATGCATTTGTGATCTGCTTTCATTTGAAATAATACTTCTACTAAAAAAACCCACCATAAAGTAGACCTATTCACAATTATTACTATAAACCAGAGGTTCTCAACCGGTGTGTCGCGCACCTGCTGCTCTCCCCCCCCCTCCCCCTTTCACCTCAGCGAGACAAACACTGCTGCCGTTCCTGCCCGGGCTATCAGCACATTTAAGCCCCGAGGGGAACGGCAGCAGTGTTTTGTGGAAGCCGGCAACAGGAAAGTGACCTTTTCTTCTTCCCGCCCCTGTGGCCCGGAAGAGGAAGTGATGTCTACTGGGCACGCGGGAAGAAGAAAAGGCCATGCCTGCATGCTGCTTCTGCAGAAGGAGCATGGTGCCGCTGCCCCCCCACCCCGGCTCCGACCTCCCCTTCTCTCAACAGTGCGACACCTGCAAGAAAATATAAAATTATAATAATCAAACTGGGAAAAAAAAAAAGGCTGGGGTGGGAAGAAAAGAATAAAATTACAATCTCAGCTGATTGCTCTGTGCCGCGATCGATCGCAGCACAAGCAAACAGCTGAGTGCTGTCTTCTTAGCGCTGTGGGGCTGGGGAGTTCGCTCCTGCTGCAATTTCCAGCCTGTCAGGACTCTGCTTTTAATAGCAGCATACCGGCTACCTTGTGCTGTAGTTGCTATGTGTGCTGTGGGTAGGGGTGAGTGAGACAGAGAGTGAGTCAGCATGTGTGTAAGTGTATGAGAGAATGTGTGTGTGTGTAAGTGTGAAAGCAAGTGTGTGAGAGCAAGAGACTGCTTAGGAAAGTCACTGGTGTGTGTAAGAGAAAGAGATTGGACAGGCAAGTGACTAGTGTGTGTGTGTGTGTGAGAGAGAGAGAAATTGGTCAGGCAGGTGACTGGTGTGTGTGTGAGCAAGAGAAATTGGTCAGGCAGGTGACTGGTGTGTGTATGTGTGAGATAGACTAGTCATGGGCCCTAAGGAAGAAGAACATGAGGACAGAGCTTCAGCAGCCCTTGCTGCTTCTGGTATGTGCTATTGGCCTACAATGGAAAGGAGTAGGAGAATTACTGGAGAGGGTAAGTAAAGGTGGCTTTTAAAGTTTATCTTTCTTGATTGATTGCCATTTTAATTATTAGGTATTATGTGATGTGTCTGTTGTTAGAAATAGTTTATTGGTGTTTGGAGAATTTTTAATAATTTTGAAAATTTTTAATGATTGGATGTTCCATTTATCAGTTGTTTTGAAACATTTATTATATTCTAGTTTTAGAATTATTTTATATTTCTCGGGGAATATATAAATAGAAATGTGGAGATAAAAACTGAACTGGAAACAGCAAGAAGCCAAACTCTGTATGCAGTAAAACAATGCAAAAACAAAAACATTAGCTTTATGGTCACTTTATTCTGTATTTGGTGAGGGTCTGTCTGTGTTCTGCATTTGTGACCCAGCTAAGGGTGTTCTGCGAGCTTGTAGTTTCTTGGTAGGGATCTAAAGCAGCTTGGCTTGTTCTGTTTTCCTAATAGGAGGTGTATTGGTGTTTAGGGCCTGGTGTAATTTTTGCAGTGCTGCCTTTTCATAGGTAGGGTTGTTACTGTTTGAGGTCCATAATGCAGATGTAACTTTGTGCACATTAGTTTGTCTACATTATTTCAGATCCTGGAAGTCTGATAGGTGCTATATTTTTGTTTTGCACAGAATGCAGAGTGGCTTTTTGGGTTTCCATTCCAGTTTCTGTTTCCATATTTGTAATTTGTGGTCTTTCTGTACTTGGTGAAGGTTGATTCCATGTGTGTGACCGAGCATGTAGGCATTTGTATCAATATTATTTGTTGGTTTTCTCAAAAGAACGTGCATTGGTGGTAAATTACTGTTTTTTCATAAGGAGGGCTATTGCACCTGGTAGGAGAGAGTGTTTATGTTGCTGTTATTGAGATGTCATCAGAAATATCTTTTTTTGTATGGTAAATTGAACGGGGAATGTCCTAGTTCTGCTCTGCACCCATTATTGGGGGTCGAGGGGGTTCCTGTGGAATGCAGAGTGTTTTTTTACATTTAGCCTGGTGATGGTCACATGTTCAGTGTGTCACGCATGTGAGAACCATCTGTCAGGTGTGTCCCGACCGAAAAAAGGTTGAGAACCACTGCTATAAACCACTTTATCAATTCTAAATCAAATCATCTGAATCACCAAAATAAAAAACTAGTGGGCCAATTTTAAAAAGCCCGCATGCGTAAAAATCGGGGGTTACACATATGGCTGGATATTGTGCGTGCCATGCGCATTTTACAAAGGGTCTGGCCACACGCATAACCTCTGATATGTGCCGAAGATCTGGGCAAGAAGAAAGGGGTGGGCCAAGGGCATGGTCTGGGCTAGGAGGGGTGTGGCAAGGGGTGGACCGGGACAGTGACATTAGATGCTGTCCCGGTGAAGCGCGTGCCGGCAGCTGACCAGCGCGCGGAAGATATTTTTTCTCTGTAGGAGCAGTAAGTATGAAAACAAAAAAATAGGGGAGTTGAAGTTGGCAATAGAGGCAAAAACTCATAATACAAACTTTTAAAACTATATCCAAAGCAAGAACCCTGTGAGGGAGATGGTTGTACTGTTAGATGACCGAGGGGTTAAAGAGGTTCTTAGGGAAGATAAGTCCATTGCAGAAAGACTAAATTAATTCTTTGCTTTTGTGTTTTCTAATGAGGATGTTGGGGAGATACCGGTTCCGGAGATGGTTTTCAAGGGTGATGAACTGAACCAAATCACTGTGAACCTGGAAGATGTAGTAGGCCAGATTGAAAACTAAAGAGTAGCAAATCACCTGGACAGATGATATACATCCTAGGGTTCTGAAGGAACTAAAAAATGAAATTTCAGATCTATTAGTAAAAATTTGTAACCTATCATTAAATTCATCCATTGTACCTGAAGACTGGAAGGTGGCCAATGTAACCTCAATATTTAAAAAGGGCTCCAGGCGTGATCCAGGAAAGTATAGACCAGTGAGCCTGACTTCAGTGTCTGGAAAAATAGTGGAAACAATTCTAAAGATCAAAATCACAGAGAACCTAGAAAGACATGGTTTAATGGAACACAGTCAACATGGATTTACCCAAAGCAAGTCTTGCCACACAAATCTGCTTCATTTTTTTGAAGGGGTTAATAAACATGTGGATAAAAGTGAACCAGTAGATGTGGTGCATTTGGATTTTCAGAAGGCATTTGACAAAATCCCTCATGAGAGGCTTCTGGGAAAACTAAAAAGTCATGGGATAGGAGGCGATGTCCTTTCTTGGATTATAAACTGGTTAAAAGATAGAAAACAGAGAGTAGGATTAAATAGTCAATTTTCTTAATGGAAAAGGGTAAACAGTGGAGTGCCTTAGGGATCTATACTTGGACCACTGCTTTTCAATATATTTATAAATGATCTGGCAAGGAATACAACGAGTGAGATTATCAAATCTGCAGATGATATAAAATTATTCAGAGTAGTTAAATCACAAGAGGATTGTGATACATTGCAGGAGGACCTTGCGAGACTGGAAGATTGGGCATCCAAATGGCAGATGAAATTTAATGTGGACAAGTGCAAGGTGTTGCATATAGGGAAAAATAACCCATGCTGTAGTTACACAATGTTAGGTTCCATAGTAGGAGCTACCACCCAGGAAAAAGATCTAGGCATCATAGTGGATAATACATTTAAATTGTCGTCTCAGGGTGCTGCAGCAGTCAAAAAAGCAAACAGAATATTAGGAATTATTAGGAAGGGAATGGTGAATACAATGGAAAATGTCATAATGCCTCTGTATCGCTCCATGGTGAGACTACACCTTGAGTACTGTGTACAGTTCTGGTCACCGCATCTCAAAAAAGATATTGTTGCACTGGAGAACGTTCAGAGAAGGGCGACCAAAATGATAAAGGGGATGGAACATCTCCCCTATGAGGAAAAGCTAACGAGGTTAGGGCTGTTCAGCTTGGAGAAGAGATGGCTGAGGGGGGATATGATAGAGGTGTTTAAAATCATGAAAGGACTTGAATGAGTAGATGTGAATCGGTTATTCACACTTTCAGATAATAGAAGGACTAGTGGGCACTCTATGAAGTTAGCAAGTTGCACATTTAAGACTAATTGATGAAAATTCTTTTTCACTCAATGCACAATTAAGCTCTGGAATTTGTTGCTAGAGGATGTGGTTAGTGCAGTTAGTGTAGCTGGGTTTAAAAAAGGTTTGGGTAAGTTCTTGGAGGAGAACTCTTTGGATGCGGCCTTTTAGAGGCATGTGCTTACTTGCTGTAACCTAGATGATGTTAGTAAGAACAGTACCTAAAGCCGCCTACTTGTCGTATTTACCTATTTTACTTGCCTATCTGTATTTATTCTGATTACCATTCTGTTCTCACCCAGAATTGATTGCATTCAATAGCACCTAAGGCCTAAAGCTCCTAGAGCTTAAATTTCCCCTCTGAAGCACTTCTCCACGTACCCTTATTTAAACTTTAAATGCACGTTCTCAAACTCCTCCATTCTTCCCTCCTCCCTCCCCCTTTTCTCCCTGAATTATAGGTAAGCTACTTTACTTCCTAACATCCTTCACTTTTTTAGCCCTCATCTACCGCATTCTACTGACTGCTACACTCAACACAAAATACAACCTCACATTACACAATACATAAACACACAAATACACACTCTCTATTTCCTGTGCAGTTTTAAAATGCTGAACATCCCAACACTTAGTTATCATAGATATAGACCTTCTGCACCTCACACCATTCGACAACGATCATACCTCAAAAGCATTCACACAACCATGATCTCCCCACCACTTAATCAAATTATCGGCCTCACAGCACTCACACTCATCCTCTTCAATGCACAATCATTGAACAAAAAAACTTCTATACTCAATGACATCCTCTCTGACGAAACACCAGACATCTGTGCTATAACAGAAACATGGTTAAAAGACACTGACAATGTTCTCCTCAACCAGCTCCCCAACAATATATACGACATAGTCTCCATCCCCCGATTAAAAAAGAAAGGCGGAGGCATTCTATTAGCCACCAACAAACGACTCAAACTCACACTCCAACCCATCCCCCCCCCAGCTAAATTAGAAATTGGCTTGTTCAAAGCCCCTTCTCTACAAATCTGCCTTATTTACGCTCCACCTGGAACTCTTAACAATAACCCTTCTTCTCTCATTGAATATATAGCTAAAAATATCTCCATCGGCTCCCCAGCTATTATCCTAGGAGACTTTAATCTCCATGTCAACACAACACCCCTTACGCCTAGCTGCTCCTCCTTCCTGGAAGCCATGAAATCACTAGGATTCAAGCAAATTATAAACATGCCCACTCATAAAGCTGGTCACTCACTTGACCTCATTTTTACCAACCGTCACATCGTAACTGATTCCTTATCATGCACACCCATCCCATGGTCTGACCACTATATCATAAGAACATCTAACACTCTACAAAGACCTCCACCCCCCCCAATTAGTTCTACTACATTGCAATACCGAAAAACATGCAATAGAGATGAGCTTACCACTGCTCTATCCAACACTCAGCTTAATCTTAATCTATCAAATGCTGACACTGCTTTAACATCATGGAATGAATACACTCTCTCAGTTGCTAATACCATCTGCCCCCTCATTACTAAAAAACTCTCCTCTCAGAGAAATGCAAAAAAACCCTGGTACACCCCCACACTAAAAGACTTAAAACTAGCCCTCAGAAAAGCTGAAAAACATTGGCGTAAAGAACCCACACCAACTCTACTCGCACGGTACAAAACTTCGCTGCAAAACTATAGTGAAATGATCAATAATGCTAAAAAGAACTACTACGCGGGTAAAATACACCAATATCAATTCAATCCAAAAGTGCTGTTCGAATATGTTACCTCTCTTACTAACCTCACTCCGAACATCATTCCTGAAGAAGAAGCCAAAATAAAATGTGAACAGCTCGCTTCATATTTTCAGGACAAAATTAACAAAATTATGTCACGCTTCCCACACAATTCCTACACGCCCCAATCTAATAACCTCTGTCACACAAAAGAATCTGCACCTCAGCTAACAATCTTTGAAAACACAGCAACAACTGAAATTGAATCCCTACTCAAAAAAGCCAGACCCTCCTCTCACCCATCTGATACCATCCCCACAAAACTCCTCCTCACTGTCCCTGATCTAATATCCAGCCCTATCTCTAATATCATCAATGCATCCATCGAACTTGGGCAAGTGCCCAACTCTCTCAAATTTGCTATCCTTAAACCCACTTTAAAAAAACCTAAACTCGACCCACTAGACCTTGCTAATTACCGCCCTATTTCTAACCTCCCATTTATTGCTAAAATCCTAGAAAAAACTATCAACCGTCAACTTAGTGAATATTTAGAAGAACACCATATCCTCTCTTCCTCACAATACGGATTTCGCAAATTACATAGCACCGAAACTCTTCTCTTATCCCTGTCTGATTTCCTTCTCAAAAGCCTAGATAGAAATCAACCTCATCTGCTAGCAATTCTGGATATCTCAGCGGCTTTTGATACCGTTAACCATCAAATTCTTCTCCAACGCCTACATGAGATTGGAATTACTGGTACTGCTCATAACTGGTTTACATCCTACCTATCCAACCGTAACTATAAAGTCAAAATTGGCAATCACTTATCTAAAGAAATCCCTTTAAAGCAAGGAGTCCCGCAAGGCTCCTCACTTTCATCTACCCTTTTTAATATATATCTTCTACCGCTCTGCCATCTCCTCGCCAACCTTAAGCTTCCACACTTTTTGTACGCTGATGATGTACAAATCCTTATTCCAGTAACGGAATCCATATCTAAAGCCCTGGAAATCTGGGACACTACTCTTGCTTCTATCAATAATCTTTTAACCTCCTTACAACTTGCCCTCAATTCCACAAAAACTGAACTCATGATCATATCTCCTCCCACCCCATTACATGCTTCTCCTACCTCACTTATAACATCAACGCACATACATTTCTCCCACCAAGTCCGAGACCTAGGAGTCATTATTGATGACCAAATAACCCTCAAAAAATTTATCAGTGCTATCCTTAAAGAGTGTTTTTTCAAATTACATACACTCAAAAAACTGAAACCTTTGCTTCATGCATCTGATTTCCGGACAGTTCTACAAGCCATGTTGTTTTCCAAAACAGATTATTGCAATTCACTCCTCCTAGGCCTACCTAAAAATGCCATCCGCCCCTTACAAATCCTGCAAAATACTGCAGCCCGTATCCTTACTAACACAAACTCAAAGGAGCATATTACGCCAGTTTTGAAGGAATTACACTGGCTCCCCATTCAATCCCGCATACACTACAAGACTCTAACACTTATCCATAAAGCCCTCCACAATCCTGAAATGAAATGGTTTAATAAATCACTACAATTTCAATCTTCTTTTAAACCTACCAGAAATCAATACCTCGCCACATTACAAACCCCTTCACCTAAACTATATCACTATGCTTCCACCAAAGCACGTGCGTTTTCTTTTGCTGGCCCTTTGATATGGAATACCATGCCCACTGAACTGCGCCTTGAGCCATCTCCCAAAACATTCAAGCAAAAACTCAAGACATGGTTATTCACACATGCCTATACTTGAAACATATATGTTGTTCCTCTCCCATATACGCACTGCCTTATCTTTCCTTCTCCACCTGTCTAGACACCATCTCTATTTCTCCCATTTCTGCTCCTTCTGTAAATACTCCTCCTTACAATTGCTATTAACTACAATTGAAATGCTTTCTCCCCCCTCTTAATACATCTATTGTGGAACTCCATCTCCTCCTAACCCTTTCCCTTACCTCTTATCCATTTTACTAGAATCCCTTTACTCCCTAGTTCTGTTTAATCTACCTCAACTAAGTTACACCTAAAGTATAGTTCTATGCTTTAATAGATTCTACTTTTATTATGTTCAAATATTTATATACATACCTTTGTTTAATATATAACCTGTTAAATGTATAATCTGTTAATCTGTTAAATGTATAACGCTCCGGCGTAAGTTCCTGTTCATTGTACACCGACGTGATATCTTTGATGAGCGGCGGTATATAAAAAATTATAAATAAATAAATAAATAAATAACTGCTATTAGTCAAGTTGACTTAGGGAATGGCCTCTGCTATTACTGGCATCAGTAGCATGGGATCTGTTACAAGTGCCAGCCGTGGAAGACCCGTGGCTCGGCCCCCTCACCTCTTTCAAAGTGATCCAGCATCTGGCCCCTCGTCTCTGGTGGCTGTGGGCCGCTGGCTCTGTCCTCGGGCCGCCCCTGGGACCTCTGGCTCTGCTACAGCTCCTGATGCTCCGTGTCGGGCCTCTCTGCATGGCCCGCAGAGAGACCCCATCCTGACCAACGCTGCGCTCCTCCCTAGGCATGCGCGCATGCACAGCTGATCATTTAATAGGGCCCACGGCGGGAACTGGCTGCTGCCCCGGATGATGACGTTGGCTAAGCTCCAGTATATAAGGCCGGGCTCCACTCTCTCAAATTGCCTTTGCAACAGGTCCCCTCGCTTGTCAAGTACTCGTTACTTCTTCTGTTCCTGGTTCCTGATCCTGATTGCCTTCGTTCCTGTTTCCTTGTTCCGGTGTTCCTGTTCCTCCTTCTCTCCTTCGGATTGACCCTGCATTGCCTGACTACTCCGTTGCCTCTCTCCAGTCCCGGACCTCTGCATCGCCTGACCACGCCATTGCTTCTCTCCAGCCCTAGACTTCTGCTTCGTCTGTCCATCCTTTGACTCTCTCCTCGTTTAGACCTCAGCCTTGCTTGCCACTGCTTCCAGACTGCCGCCAGCCCAGAACCCAGCTTGCTTAAAGACGCCTCTTCAACCTTAGTCAAGGACGTGGTTCATTCAGGCTTCGGCCTGCTCTTGCTCGGGTGCCCTCTGTCAGACTGTGTTCCTATTGGCGCCCGGGTCTCCGGGACTCTGTCTCGTCCAGTACAGACTGATACCTACACCAGTTGCTGCCTCTGGGCTGACCTCGATCCACCCATCGACGACCACTGATGGAGGCCACCTAAGTCCAGCCGGCCCCAGCACCCAAAGGCTCAACCTGCGGGGAACGAGGGCTGGTATTGGTGAAGCGCCAGCCGGCCTCCATCCATCAGCCCTCTCTGCCTGTCGGTAGCCGCAGGGTCACGTTAGCAAGGAGGCGCTAAGGTCGCGCTAGCGATCCTAGCACCTCCTTGCTAGCACGACCCCCTAATTTGCGTATTGCATGGTGCCCCCCTTGCAGGCGCCATGGGTGCATTAAGAAAGTGGGCGCTGAAAAGTCAGCCCCCAGTTTCCGCGAATAATATTCCATCGGCCCCATTATTTGTTTTTTTTTTAACAGTTATTACAGTATATGTTAGTCAACTCTTCATATGCTCCTCTATTATTTATCAAAGACTTATTAGTTTGTACAAGAAATTTAAAAAATTTCACTACTATGCAGTAGTAGGGATATGCATGGAAAAAATATTTGTTTCTTAGGGGTTTTAGTTTTATTTCTTTTTCTTTTTTTCATTTTGTGTTCGTTGTTTTAGATGTACTAAAGCCATTAGTGTTATGTTATGAGTAAAGTCAATAGTGGACCCTTGGGCCGGC
Organism: Rhinatrema bivittatum; assembly: GCF_901001135.1. NCBI lineage: Eukaryota > Metazoa > Chordata > Amphibia > Gymnophiona > Rhinatrematidae > Rhinatrema > Rhinatrema bivittatum. The sequence goes on from NC_042621.1 coordinate 238,979,230, forward strand.
TGAGGTGGACAGCGTCCACAGGAGTTAATAAGCCGGGAGGCGGCACTCAGCTGGAGCGGACTGGTGGCGTCTTCACCCTGGAAACCCGAGACCCCCCCAGGAGGAGCCCGTAGGGGTCCGAGTCGCTGGGACTTAGGAGAATCGTGAAAGAGTCCAAGGTTCGAGGCTGGCAGAAGACAAAGGAGAATCGTGAAGAAGACCAAGGTTCGTGGCTGGCTGAAGACAAAGGAGAATCGTGAAGAAGACCAAGGTTCGTGGCTGGCTGAAGACAAAGGAGAATCGTGAAGAAGACCAAGGTTCGTGGCTGGCTGAAGACAAAGGAGAATCGTGAAGAAGACCAAGGTTCATGGCTGGCTGAAGACAAAGGAGAATCGTGAAGAAGACCAAGGTTCGTGGCTGGCTGAAGACAAAGGAGAATCAGGAACCGGAGCTGGAGTCAGGATATGTAGACAGCAAGTGGAGCCCAGAGCTGGAGCCAAGGCACAGCAGGACCAAACAGAACCTGACCTGGAAGCAAGGCACGGCTGGGACAAGCTGGAACCGGAGCTGGAAGCAAGGCACGGCTGGAACAAGCTGGAACCGGAGCTGGAAGCAAGGCACGGCTGGAACAAGCAGGAACCAGAGCTGGAAGCAAGGCACGGCTGGAACAAGCAGGAACCAGAGCTGGAAGCAAGGCACGGCTGGAACAAGCAGGAACCAGAGCTGGAAGCAAGGCACGGCTGGAACAAGCAGGAACCAGAGCTGGAAGCAAGGCACGGCTGGAACAAGCAGGAACCAAGGCTGAAAGCAACGCTGGGAAGCAACTAAGCACTCAGGAGAGCGACCTCGTTGCAAAGGCAAAGCAAGGAAGTCAGACGATGGTTTAAATAGCCAGCCAGCGTCTGACGTCAGGAACAGGGCGGTTCAGCACTTCCGGGTGCTGGACCTTTAAGAGCCCCCTGCTCACGCGCGCGCGTTGCCTGGCAGTGGGAGGAGTCAGAATCGTCCTTCGGCAGCGTCTCCACGTGGAGAGAGACGCTGCCATGCGGCCCTGCAGGCCCCAGGAGCAACGGATTGCAGCGAGACCGGGGGAGGCAGGAGAAAGGTAAGGACCCGGTCGCTAGCCTAGCGACCGGGACTGCAACAGTACCCCCCCCTTTACGCCCCCTCTTCAGAGGGCTTGGCCTGTCAGGATGGTCCAGATGATATTGCTGCAGAAGAGTCTTGTCCAAGATGTTGCGGGCAGGCTCCCACGTATTGTCTTCGTCTCCACAACCTTCCCAGGCTAGCAAATATTCCCAACGTCTGTTGGCGAAGCGAGCATCCAGGACCTCTCGTACCTGAAACGTAGGATCCTCATCCGTAGTGATGGAAGCGTCCTCAAGAGGCCTGGGGTGGAATCTGGAAAGAATCACTGGTTTTAAGAGGGAGACGTGAAAGACATCATGAATGCGTAAAGTGGTTGGGAGTCGTAGACGGTAAGAGACCAGCCCTACCCTCTCTGCAACGCGGAAAGGACCACAGAACTTGGGTGAGAGCTTCTTGGAAGGTTGCCTCAGATGAATGTTCTTTGTACTAAGCCACACTCGATCGCCTGGGAAAAAAGCGAATGCCGGTTTTCGGTGTTGATCATAGTAGCGTTTAGAAGTGCGTGCGACTTTCTGAAGTCGGTGTTGAGTAGAGGACCAAAGTTTACTCAATTGGTCCGCGGTCAATTGAGCAGCTGGTGAGGAGGTTGGTACTGGTAGAGGTAACGGTGGTTTGAGCTGTTTACCGTACACAATTTGAAAAGGGGATTTCCCCGTCGCCGTATGTATTTGATTATTATAGGCGAATTCTGCCCAAGGCAAAAGCTCCACCCAATTATCTTGTTTGTGGTTAATGAACGCTCGTAGGAACAACTTTAATGAACGATTCATGCGTTCGGTTTGCCCATTACTTTGCGGGTGGAAAGCGGAGGAGAAACTCAGCTGGATCTTAAATTTTTTGCATAAGGCTTTCCAATACCTGGCTGTGAATTGAGGGCCTCTGTCAGATACAATGTCCTGAGGCAGACCATGAATACGGAATACATGGTGTGTGAACAGAGAAGCCAGTTCAGTGGCGGAAGGTAATTTGGGCAAAGGCACAAAGTGAGCCATTTTAGAGAAGCGGTCCACCGTGACCCATACCACAGTCTTGCCTTGCGAAGGCGGGAGTTCCACCATAAAATCAGTAGCAATATGTGTCCAGGGTTCCGTGGGTATAGGTAACGGTTGTAGAAACCCTCTCGGAGGGCCATTAAGCGGTTTCTGCAGGGCGCAAGTGGGGCAAGAATTCACGTAAAGGGAAACATCACGTCGAAGACCAGGCCACCAATAGAAACGATTTATAAGATCCAATGTTCTTAGTCTACCAGCATGTCCCCCGGTCAAGGAGTCATGGCCCCAAGACAAGACTTTCCTCCGAAGCCTCTTAGGAACGGTAGTCTTATTTGAGGAAGCAATGGAAGTGGTAGTTATTTGAACACAGGCAGGATCCAGGATGGTTCGTGGAGAGTCGTCCTCTTCTTCCGGCTGATAGGTACGAGATAGAGCATCGGCTCGAACGTTCTTCTCAGCTGGTCGAAACTTGAGGATGAAATTGAAACGACTGAAGAAGAGTGACCATCTTGCTTGCCGCGAGTTTAGTCGTTGAGCTTGGGCCAAGTACAATAAATTTTTGTGATCAGTGTACACTGTCACCGGATGATTAGCCCCCTCCAGCCATTGCCTCCACTCCTCGAAGGCCAACTTGATGGCTAAGAGTTCTTTGTCTCCGATGCCATAGTTACATTCAGCAGGCGAAAACTTTTTAGAGAAGTAAGAACATGGCATCAATTTGCCCGAAGTATCGTGTTGACTGAGCACCGCTCCAACAGCCAGATTCGAGGCATCGACCTCCAGGATGAAGGGTCGTTGTGGATCTGGGTGTCGTAGGCAGGAAGCGTCTAGGAATGCTTGTTTTAAGTCTTCAAAGGCAGCCGAGGCGGTAGTGGACCAATCGTGAGCGTTAACCCCTTTGCGAGTAAGCGCCGTGAGAGGAGCTACCTTCTGGGAGTAATGTGGTATAAAATGCCTGTAAAAATTGGCGAATCCAAGGAATCGCTGTAGCGCCTTCAGGCCAGACGGGCGAGGCCATTTGACAATGGCCGCCACCTTCTCTGGGTCCATCTGGAAACCGGACGAGGAAACAATATATCCCAAGAACGGAAGCGACTCGCGCTCAAACTGACATTTTTCAAATTTAGCGTATAGATGATTGTCTCTTAGAGCCTGTAAGACCTGTTTGACGTGTTGGCGATGGGAGGAGAGATCTTGGGAATAGATCAGAACGTCATCAAGGTACACTATGACGAAAGAATGAAGCATCTCTCGGAGTACCTCATTCATCAGATTCTGGAAGACAGCAGGGGCATTACATAAGCCGAAAGGCATTACTAAGTATTCGTAATGTCCATCTCGCGTGTTGAACGCTGTCTTCCACTCGTCACCGGGACGAATACGAACCAAATTGTATGCTCCACGTAAATCCAATTTTGTAAAGATCTTGGCCCCCTGAAGTCTATCGAGCAGTTCTGGGATCAGAGGCAAGGGATAGCGATCTTTCTTAGTGATGGAGTTCAGACCTCGATAGTCTATGCACGGCCGGAGGGAGCCATCTTTTTTGGACACAAAAAAGAATCCTGCTCCTGCAGGAGAGTGCGAAGGGCGAATGAACCCTTTGGCAAGATTCTCCGTAATGTAGTCTGACATTGCATGGGTTTCTGGCAGAGAAAGAGGGTATACCCTACCCCGCGGGGGAGTGGAACCAGGTAGTAAATCAATGGCACAGTCGAAGGGCCGATGGCATGGAAGCAGTTCAGCTTTTTGTTTGGAGAACACGTCAGCGTAATCCTGGTACGGCAAAGGAAGGTCCAGGGCAGAGTGAGAGAGTAATATCTCCGGTCTAGGAACGGGATCCAGGCAATTCTGGAAACAGGAAGGACTCCATTGCGCAATTTGGAGAGAGTCCCAATGGATCACCGGAGCATGTTGTTGCAACCAAGGGAGTCCCAGGACCACAGGGTGCACCGATTTATCCAGTAGCAAAAAGGAGATTGTCTCAGTGTGAAGCACTCCCGTCCGTAAAGTGAGAGGCATCGTGGTTTCAGAAATGGATCCAGGTAGAGGGGTTCCCCGGATAGAGGTAACCCGTAACGGAGGTATCCGGCGCTTAGTAGGTAGTCCTAATTGGTGTACCAGTTCTCTCCAGATAAAGTTCCCTCCGGCTCCGGAATCAATGAAAGCTAGAGTCTGCAAGGAGCCACCTGGATATTCCAGCGTTATAGGAACTGTACATTGAGGAGTAGCATTAACATAGCCTAGGGGAACCTCCTCATCTCTCCCTAGACTCGAGCATTTCCCGGTCTCGCAGGACATTGACCCAGGAAATGACCCTTAGTGCCGCAGTATAAGCACAGGCCCAGAGTGCGGCGTCGTGTCTTCTCCTCCTCGGTTAGCGGTGCCCGTCCAAGCTGCATAAGTTCCTCTGAGGAGCTGTGGGAGGCTGATGGTGTCTTGTGAGGTACAGTCAGAGACCTGGAGAAGGAGGGTGCCAATGAGACAGGCCGACGAGGAACTCGACCCTCCTTAGCTCGTTGCTGCAATCGCCGGTCAATCCTCCCGGCCAAGTCTATCACCCCGTTCAGAGTGAGGGGCAGGTCGCGAGCCATCAGCTCATCTTTGATACGACCTGCAAGACCTTCCAGGAAAATACCCCGCAAACAGTCATCCTGCCAGCCGAGTTCCATCGCCAGAGTACGAAATTCAATAGCGTACTCCGCCAGAGAGCGGGATCCTTGTCGTAGCTGTAGAATTTCAGTGGTAGCAGTGGTAGCACGAGCTGGCTCATCAAAAGTCTGTTTGAAGTGAGTCACGAAATCCTGCAAGTTGTGCAGCATGGCGTCCTGTTTCTCCCACATGGGAGAGGCCCATAGCATAGCCCTCCCATCGAGCAGAGACAAAATATATGCTACCTTGACGGCATCAGATGGGAACTGCCCTGGTAGCAACGTGAAGCGGATGAAGCACTGATTCAAAAACGCCCTGCACGATCTGGCATCCCCGGAGTATCGAGTAGGCGCTGGAAGCTGAGTCTGTGCGGGAGCTTGAACCGCCAGTGGAGGCGGGGGTGGTGCCAGCAGTGGAGGATTGGCGTCCAAGCGACTGGCTAGGCGATCCACCGTAGCAGCCAAGAGTTCCAGACATTGCTGTTGCTGCTGGATTCTTTGGGCCATGCCAGGGATGGCCTGCATAGGAGCGGAGTCCGCCGAGTCCATGGCCTTTGCAAACTGTTATGTTATGAGTAAAGTCAATAGTGGACCCTTGGGCCGGCTGAGGTGGACAGCGTCCACAGGAGTTAATAAGCCGGGAGGCGGCACTCAGCTGGAGCGGACTGGTGGCGTCTTCACCCTGGAAACCCGAGACCCCCCCAGGAGGAGCCCGTAGGGGTCCGAGTCGCTGGGACTTAGGAGAATCGTGAAAGAGTCCAAGGTTCGAGGCTGGCAGAAGACAAAGGAGAATCGTGAAGAAGACCAAGGTTCGTGGCTGGCTGAAGACAAAGGAGAATCATGAAGAAGACCAAGGTTCGTGGCTGGCTGAAGACAAAGGAGAATCGTGAAGAAGACCAAGGTTCGTGGCTGGCTGAAGACAAAGGAGAATCGTGAAGAAGACCAAGGTTCGTGGCTGGCTGAAGACAAAGGAGAATCAGGAACCGGAGCTGGAGTCAGGATATGTAGACAGCAAGTGGAGCCCAGAGCTGGAGCCAAGGCACAGCAGGACCAAACAGAACCTGACCTGGAAGCAAGGCACGGCTGGGACAAGCTGGAACCGGAGCTGGAAGCAAGGCACGGCTGGAACAAGCTGGAACCGGAGCTGGAAGCAAGGCACGGCTGGAACAAGCAGGAACCGGAGCTGGAAGCAAGGCACGGCTGGAACAAGCAGGAACCGGAGCTGGAAGCAAGGCACGGCTGGAACAAGCAGGAACCGGAGCTGGAAGCAAGGCACGGCTGGAACAAGCAGGAACCAGAGCTGGAAGCAAGGCACGGCTGGAACAAGCAGGAACCAAGGCTGAAAGCAACGCTGGGAAGCAACTAAGCACTCAGGAGAGCGACCTTGTTGCAAAGGCAAAGCAAGGAAGTCAGACGATGGTTTAAATAGCCAGCCAGCGTCTGACGTCAGGAACAGGGCGGTTCAGCACTTCCGGGTGCTGGACCTTTAAGAGCCCCCTGCTCACGCGCGCGCGTTGCCTGGCAGTGGGAGGAGTCAGAATCGTCCTTCGGCAGCGTCTCCACGTGGAGAGAGACGCTGCCATGCGGCCCTGCAGGCCCCAGGAGCAACGGATTGCAGCGAGACCGGGGGAGGCAGGAGAAAGGTAAGGACCCGGTCGCTAGCCTAGCGACCGGGACTGCAACAATTAGAGTGAATTTTCAAAGGAGTTACATGCATAAAAGTAGCATATATCATAGCATATCTCATTAATAGTAGAGCCAGACAGCAGCTGAATATGGACTTCCAGGGATATTCAGCAGAAAAAAATGTCCCACTGAATATTCCCGAGTAAAGTTAACTGGCTATCTTTGAATATTGCTGCTTAGGTTTCAAAATCAACTGAATATGTATAACCTGATAACTTTGCCCTTAACCAGCTATATTTCACAGATATAGCTGATTATGTGCTGATATTCTGTTATTAAAAAATAAAGGCTGTGTTTGGGGCCTACTGGCTTGATCTCCCCCCTCCCACCCAATTAAATGTAAACTTGTCCCTGGCGGTCAAGCTTCCCCCTCCACTCATGGTCCCCAAAAATAATGTTAAAAGTTAGTTAGCCTAGGCCTGAAAATCTGCCATTTCTACCCCTCCCCACCATCCCCCAAGATTGCAGAATTACAAAAAATGGGAGTCACATCCCTGTTAAACTGTTACATCAAATTCTTCAAAATTTCTGAGCTAATGAAACTCCAGGGAGGACAACTCAGAACCAACGTCAGGAAATATTTCTTCACAGAGAGGGTGGTGGATACCTGGAATGCCCTACCGGAATAGGTGGTGAAGACAAAAACAGTGAAAGATTTCAAAGGGGCATGGGATAAGCACTGTGGATCCCTAAAGGCTAAAGAATGGAAATGAAGAAAAGAGTGCATGGGGGTAACTTGTTGGTATGGCGGTTACTACCCTTAACCAATAAGCCATCATACTGTTGATACAACTCCATTATTGCTCTCTGCTTCAATGGCAGGGGGAAAAGAGGAAAAGGGGAATTAGATTCAGACAGCAACCAACAAGAACATTGAATTTCACGGTCTGGGAAAACAAATAAGCATGAAGGTAATTTGCTGATGCGGCTGTTACTTCCCTTAACTAATAAGTATGATACTTTGGATGCAACTCCAACATTGCTCTCTGCTTCGACAGCAAGAGGTAACAGGGAATTGGACTCAGACAGTAACCAACAAGGGCCCTGAATTTGACAGTCTCGGAAACCAATAAGTATGGGGGGTGACCTGTATGATGCGGCAAATGCTACCTGATGCTTGCTGGGTAGACTGGATGGACCATTTGGTCCTTTTCTGCCATCACTTCTATGTTTCTATGTAAATAAATTCCTGAATCTGGATATTTTCAGCAAATGGCATTTTGTTTTATTCCTACTGAGTTCTAGTCTCATGGATAATTTTTTTGCCCATGTTTGAAATTATTTTGAATAGAGATGAATGTAGCTCTGGTTATATACTGTAATATGCATCGGTTCATTGAAAATAATTCTATCTTGATACCAATTATGCATACTAAGTAGAAAGTTAATTTATATTCATGTATAATTGGTTGATTTCACTCTATTAAAAAGCCTTGAACACTAATCCTACATTATTACAAGATGCAATGAAATGACCTCATGATATATTAACTTTTGTAAAGTTAATTGGAAAGGAAGCTAGTAACATTGAATTTTAGTAAATCATTTGACTGGTTGAAGCAAAGAATAGAGAAAACAATGCAGACTCTTGCTAAAACAGCAAAGGTTGAGATGTGTTGATAATCTACAATTTACTCTTACTTTAAATTATAAGTTAAGAACTGTGAAGCTGAGTTGAAATTTAATCTGAAAAGGTCCTGTCTCCATAATCCTTTTCATATTTCATGAACTGAAGACATAAAATATGTTATAACGTCATGTGCTGTGTATTGTGTGCTTTTTTTTTTCAACATTTGAGTTATAGCTGTTCATAACTCATGAAATATGTAAGCAATGTCTTATGAAATGTCTAAGCAATAATGTATAAAATATATGTACTTGATAGAAATTGCATTAAAAGATTTCAATGCACATCCTGTCTTGTGAGGCACGAGGCCAGTAGTGAAGTGACTCTTTAATACCTGGTTGAGAGCTCTTTCATGCTCTTTAATATCCACACTGAAATGACTGAATTTACAAAATATCTGGTGCCAAAGAAAATTTTAGGATATCTTTGAAGCTATTTGCTTAGTTGTATATAGTTGCATATCAAGGCTATATTTTCGTATATAAGATTTAATTTAGCCATCAGTTTGCACAGCAAGCATATAAATACTGCAGTTTGAAATAGGCCTGTTCTATTTTCTTTTAAAGTGTAGCCCTGCCCCGACTTCTTCTCAGTGACAAAGGCTCACATGTGAAAGTATGGACCATTCCAACACCTGTGCTTTTGGGAGTTCCAGGAAATCATGGTCTCAGTCACATGTACATCTGCACACCCTGGCTGTAGGTATTCTTGGGCAGGAAATCTCTCCCTAGGCACGTCCCCTGGTAGTACCTGCAAATCAGTAGTGGTTGCAGATCATGGAATCCAGCAGAATAGAAAGTGAATGCTCATTTTTAAACAAAGACAAATGAGCTTCTGCTGCTGCTTCCTCAGACAGCAACTCTAAAGTGGCTTTTTTTTTCCTGAGCTCGGCAATCTCTCCTTATGACTCCAGCAGGGAAACTCCATTCTTGAACTCTTTACTTTCAATTGCAACAAGCTCACTGGACAGCTGAGAAGTTGAGAAATAATCTCTCTTCTCTGAGATCACTTTTGAATCTTCAGTCAATCTTAGTGATCCCCTTGAACCCCAAGGCACAGTGTCCCTAATCTAGAAGGTCTTCCAACCCAGAGCTTGGGCCCCTGTCACCTTCTCAGTCCAGGTGGCAAGCAGTCCTCCTCTTTGGAAAGACCATCCCAAGAAGACATCTCTCTTAGATAAACCACGAAGAATCCTGCATTACAAGAACCCTGCACCACCTTTACCACTCCTACTCTACTCAGACTCACACTCAGGATCTGATGAGATTCTGAAGCCTACTAGTAAGGGACAATTTGTGACCACCATGAAAAAAAAATTCAATTTTCTAAGCATTTTTACTACATCTTCAATCAAGCTAGGTAACATTTTTCATAACATTGGACCACATTATCATGTGTTCATATATGTGACCCTGCTTTGCCTGTCACTAACAATTTCCACAATTTTCTATCATGGGAAGTGGGAGGGGATTTTTGTTTTTGAGAATTCTCTCCTGGCTGTAACCTTATCTTTTAGGGGACGCCTTCTTTGGGGTATAAAATCCCCTGGAGCATGTGCAGTGGGTTAATGGGTTAGAGAGAAGAAGGAGTAGATGTTCTGGATGGTCTTTGCCTCATCCCTGGGGTTTTATGACTTGAAGGAGAATAGTGATTTTTTTTGCTGTTTTTGAAGATATTTTTGGAGAAGATTGATCAGTAAGAACATAAGAAATTGCCATGCTGGGTCAGACCAAGGGTCCATCAAGCCGAGCATCCTGTTTACAACAGAGGCCAAACCAGGCTACAAGAACCTGGCAATTACCCAAACAGTAAGAAGATCCCATGCTACTGATGCCAGTAACAGCAGAGGCCAATCCCTAAGTCAACTTGATTATTAATAGCAGTTAATGGATTTCTCCTCCAAGAATTTATCCAAACCTTTTTCAAAACCCAGCTACACTAACTGCACTAATTACATCCTCTGGCAACAAATTCCAGAGCTTAATTGTGCATTGAGTGAAAAAGAATTTTCTCTGATTAGTCTTAAATGTACTACTTGCTAAATTCATAGAGTGCCCCCTAGTCCTTCTATTATCTGAAAGAGTAAATAACTGATTCACATCTACTCATTCAAGGCTTCTCATGATTTTAAAGACCTCTATCATATCCCCCCTCAGCCATCTCTTCTCCAAGCTAAACAGCCCTAACCTCTTCAGCCTTTTCGCATAGGGGAGCTGTTCCTTCCCCTTTATCATTTTGGTCACCCTTCTCTGTACCTTTTCCAGTGCAACTATATCTTTTTTGAGATGCGGTGACCAGAACTGTACACAGTACTCAAGGTGCGGTCTCACCATGGAATGATGCAGAGGCATTATGACATCTGGAAGGAAGGGTATCCACCCGGTATCCTGAAGGGCTGTATCAAAGATGTTTATGCCTGAGTGACCAATTGATTGCAAGGTTAAAGAGAAGAACTGAGACTTTTGGAAGAATCTTGAAGAGATTTTGAGAGTTTGATTACAGTTTGAGATTTTTTGATCTATTGAATCCTGTTAGGCTTTTTGAACTTGGGGATTTTTCCACCTTGTTGCCCAGTTTATGCTGGAACTACAATCCAGTTATCCTACCCTTCAATGGTAGGGTTTCCTGAACATGGATGGTGGTGCAGAAGGGAGGAGACACAGAATGGAAAAGGAAACCATGATTTTTCTTACTTTGATTTTCCTGATGTTGTTATTATTTTGGTTTGGATACTCATCTTTAAATTAAAGTAAACTATCTTTATTTTGAACACAATTTGGACTCTGTTTGGTTTATTATTTTTACTTTACCCTTGCTGAATGGACAGTCTGTGGGCTGACTGCATTTTGGACATTTCTGTTGTTATTCTCTTCCTTGCCCTTATTCTGGGTTCTCCTGAACCTGTTGAGTATCATACAGCTGGAGTGTGGACCTTTGAACTTATACCAAATTGACCGCACTAGGGGTCCAGGAAGTTAGCTCCCCCACCACCAGACTTGAAACCCAGTAAACCATAGCATTCTGGATGATGTCATCAACACAAAAGAGGCTACCACTACATATACTATTAAAGTAGTCTTGCCATTGGTTAGGATGTTTGACTATTTTACTATGGGGTCTATATATTAAGCCCACTAAAACTGGCATTGTACCACGTTAAATGGTTTTAATACCTGATGTATTAAAGCAATGAATTGCACAATGTGACACTGTTACTATGGCTGCTTTAAAGACACTGCAACAATGGAAAGGTTGCCACATTAGGCAGCACAAGTTTTTCCTGCATTAAGCAGCTCAGTGTGAATGTGTTGGCTCATATGGGGACTCTATCTTCTGCCCCAAAGACATAAAAGACTGAAATCAACCACTTAACTTAACTATGCCCATAACTTTAACCTAATACTTATCAAAGAGCCTTTGAGATCTCCCAGCCCTCCCAGACCCCATTCACTCCATCAAAACATTTTCTGGATCTTCACTGGAAAGAGGGAATCAGTTGGCTTTTAGCTGGCAACAGCACTAAATTCAAAATGGCACTGGCATTCTGACTTGTATATATACATGAAGGAGAAAAACATATATAGTACACAAAATTTATCCTGAGTGATATCAGAGAAATCAAGTGCTAACAATCAAATCTAATGTCTTGTGCCATGCAATAGACTATAGATATAATCATACCGCACTAGTCAGTGGGAGCACTGAGTGGAGAGGATCACTCTGCTGGTGGCTGAAAGGAATCAGTAAGTTTTTGCTTGGGAAATTTTCTTTTTTAAAAGTATTGGGGCGAAGTTGACTATTTGGGAATATTATTTAGTGTGTTTGTGTTATTAACAGTCAGTAAGGCAGTGAATAAACAGAAGTTAGACTTTGTATTTTTAAATAGTCAGTAAGACAGTTAATAAGCAGTAGTGTGTTTATTTTTAATAGTCTGAAAGGCAGCTAATAAGAAGTTAGAGTGTTTGTATATTAAAAAAAAAGGACCAGAAGCTAGAAATAAGCTAGAAGCAGTGTATATCTAAGTAAAAAGGTGAAAAGTTCAGTTTAGTTACTCACCTTGGAAAGGTGTTAAGGTAGTGTGATTTGGTTTGATTAGGTACCAACATTTGTTAATCAAGAGAGCAGTGATTCACTCTGGCTGACTAACTGAAGTTAGTGTTTCACAACCTTCGCACTCCTCACCCCTCACCCACCCACCCTTAGCTCATTGTTTAATTTATAGGCAGGTGCCACTTTCACAAAAAAAACAAAACCTTATTCAGAGTTTGATCATTCCCCTTTAGGCCACTACCAGACATATAGGGACAGATTTTCAAAGGCTATGCGCGTAACCCAAGAAAATCTGCCCCTGCGTGTGCCGAGCCTATTCTGCAGAGGCTCGGCGGCGCGCGCAAGCCCCGGGATGTGCGTATGTCCCAGGGCTTCGAAAAAGGGGCGGGAAGGGGGCATGTCCAGGGTGATCCTGGGGCATGTTCAGGGGCATGACGGCATTCCAGGGCATGTCCCGAGCCCTCCTCCATTCCGGCCGTGCCAGAGGTTTGCGCGCTGGCAGCCAGCCAGCGCGTGCAAGATACGCCTGCCTCTGGCAGGCCTAAGACATAAAATAAGGTAAGGGGGGAATTTAGGTAAGGCTGGGGGGTGGGTTAGATAGGGGAAGGGAGGGGAAGGGAGGGGAAGGTGGGGGGAGGGGGCAGAAAAAAAGTTCCCTCCAAGGCCACTCTGATTTCGAAGCAGCCTTGGAGGGAACAGAGAAAGCCATCAGTGTCCCCTTGGGCTAGGTGCGCGCAAGGTGCACATGTGTGCACCCCTTTGCGTGCACCGAGAACGGATTTTATAACATGCGCGTGGCAGCTCGCCGATGTTATAAAATTGGGCGTAGATTTGTTCGCGCCAGGTTGCGCGAACAAATCTACGCCCGCACATATGTTTTAAAATCTGCCCCATAGTGAATTCACTAATACATTTAAAGGACGTTAATTAGACACTTTCCTACTCCCATAGCAACCTAGAACTTAACTAGGAACTGAACAAATTTGAGATCAAGGCAGCAGTCCAGCAGCAAGAGGGGAGCTTCCCAGTCTTTTGCATCAAGTGTCACATGTATAATATTTTACCCTCCGGTGAGAAATTGTACATGTGCATGTGATGCAAAGAGTTCCTGTCTCTCAGAGAACGAGTCCAATCTCTTGAGGCTAGAGTGGCAGACTTGGAGGAACTGAGGCAGACAGAGAAGTATATAGCTGAGACATTCGGGGACATAGTAGCTAAGTCCCAACTTCATACTGGCAGCCCTGGTGCTGCCTTGGAGGAAGAAGGTTTCATGATCGGAGTATACTTGGATTTTCAGAAGGCGTTTGACAAAGTTCCTCATGAGAGGCTTCTAGGAAAAGTAAAAAGTCATGGGATAGGTGGCGATGTCCTTTCGTGGATTGCAAACTGGCTAAAAGACAGGAAACAGAGAGTAGGATTAAATGGACAATTTTCTCAGTGGAAGGGAGTGGACAGTGGAGTGCCTCAGGGATCTGTATTGGGACCCTTACTTTTCAATATATTTATAAATGATCTGGAAATAAATACGACGAGTGAGATAATCAAATTTGCAGATGACACAAAATTCTTCAGAGTAGTTAAATCACAAGCAGATTGTGATAAATTGCAGGAAGACCTTGTGAGACTGGAAAATTGGGCATCCAAATGGCAGATGAAATTTAATGTGGATAAGTGCAAGGTGATGCATATAGGGAAAAATAACCCATGCTATAATTACACAATGTTGGGTTCCATATTAGGTGCTACAATCCAAGAGAGAGATCTAGGTGTCATAGTGGATAACACATTGAAATCGTCGGTTCAGTGTGCTGCGGCAGTCAAAAAAGCAAACAGAATGTTGGGAAATATTAGAAAGGGAATGGTGAATAAAACGGAAAATGTCATAATGCCTCTGTATCGCTCCATGGTGAGACCGCACCTTGAATACTGTGTACAATTCTGGTCGCCGCATCTCAAAAAAGATATAATTGTGATGGAGAAGGTACAGAGAAGGGCTACCAAAATGATAAGGGGAATGGAACAACTCTCCTATGAGGAAAGACTAAAGAAGTTAGGAGTTTTCAGCTTGGAGAAGAGACGGCTGAGGGTGGATATGATAGAGGTATTTAAAATCATGAGAGGTCTAGAACGGGTAAATGTGAATCGGTTATTTACTCTTTCGGATAATAGAAAGACTAGGGGGCACTCCATGAAGTTAGCATGTGGCACATTTAAACCTAATCGGAGAAAGTTATTTTTCACTCAACGCACAATTAAACTCTGGAATTTTTTGCCAAAGAATGTGGTTTGTGCAGTTAGTGTAGCTGGGTTTAAAAAAGGTTTGGATAAGTTCTTGGAGGAGAAGTCCATTACCTGCTATTAATTAAGTTGGCTTGGAAAATGGCCACTGCTATTACTAGCAACAGTAACATGGAATAGACTTAGTTTCTGGGTACTTCCCAGGTTCTTAGGGCCTGAATTGGCCACTGTTGGAGATGGGATACTGGGCTTGATGGATCCTTGGTCTGACCCAGTATGGCATGTTCTTATTTTCTTATGTTCTAAATCATTTACTACTCACACTGACTAAAATATATTTTCCTCTAGTCAAATTCATGAATGTACATAAATGCTTATCTCTAGCAGAGCACATGACTTTGTGCATTCAAATCTATCAAGAGACCTGACACAGTGATGTTATGGCACACATGCCTGCTTCAGGGGTCACCAAACCATATCAATTTAAACTGAAAAAGAAGACATAAAAATAAAGACAAAATGGCACAAAAGCATATCAAACATACTAGACAATTCATTTCGCTAATGGTGGACCTAACGTCTCAAAATCTCAAAGGATGTACACCTTCAACAAACTTTATAAATATACCAGCAAAAGCACAAACAAATCAAAGCCAATCAATGTCCCATCAAACTGAACTGCCAATAAAATGATGGTGCAAAATACTGACCAGTCAATATCTCTGTTCAGTCCAGAAGGGAACCACATACTCAATCCAAAAATCCATCATTGCTCACTATGTCGGAGCCATAAATCATGTGTAACAACAGATTGATATCCAATGGGGCCATAAAAGTATTTGATTTACTCTTCGGGGCTAGAACCTTCCCAGGCTAGATTTACAGGGACTCTTCCTTTCAGGGCATGGATCCTTTGTCGAGTAGGGACAGGAGATTGCTCCCAAGTCCCCGAGTGCTAAGCGTGACCCCTTGTGTGGTGCTAGTGAGTACAACGCTACTGAGTCTCTCGGCTCTAAGGAATCAGGTACTCGCTCCTCGAGGGCCTGCTCTCCCTGCTCGGAGCTCTCCTATTCTACTTGGGACTCTGAATGCTAATTCTACTGTGTGCTCATAACTCTCAGTTTCTGTTCCACTACAGCACTGCATACAGAGGATTCGCTGTTCCAGCGTCCTGTGAGAGACATGCCCAGCCGGGCTCTACAACTACTACTCACTACTGCCACCTCTGGTGGTTCTAAATACTGTTTAATAAAAGATTCAATCTGTGTTTGTCTGTCCGGAGTTTTAGCCTGACACTGTGGTCCCTCACGGGACTGCCCCCTGTGGGCGTGGTCAGCTGCCACAGTGTCCAAGGATCCACCCAAACACCAATAACCATAACAATCACCTGTGTAGCTCTTGAGATATAATACACAAGAAATTTACAACGAAAAATAAAAGAAAATATAGACTTTGAAAACTAAAAACAAATATTTATTTAAGTGAACTGAACTGGCAATCGGTATATGTTCAGTTATATATATACCGAGCAGTAAATATTGTTGATAACTGTTAATGTCATATATATATATATATGTGTGTGTGAATTTAAATGTTCATGACATTAACAGTTATCAACAATATTTACTGCTCGTTATCACGAGCTATTATCTCCCTGTAATATTTTTAGAAAAGTATAACAATTTCCATCAGATGGAAACACCTTATAAAAGATATTATAAAAACTTACTAGAACCTATAAGAACTCATAATACTTGAGAAGATATGAGAACCCACAATAATATCACATGAGCTCACAAGATCAGAGAACATTTTTTTAGAATCGGTTCCCAATATACAGAAGTTCTGTCAGATAAGTAAACCCTAATATTGTTTACTTAGCTCATTACTACTTTAAATAGCAATTTAAAGCTTAATTTAAGAACTGACTCTTTGTGTTTCTTTTCCTTTACGGGGATAAAGAGAAATGCTAGACAATGGATTCAGGTATTACTTTCTTAGGTATGTATGTGTTTACTGTGATAAACTCAGTTTCTAGTTTCATTGATGAACTTAGCTTTAAGTCCTCGCCAAAAGCTGCTAGGGGCTGCTGTTTGGGTTTGCTGATTGAGAGCAGAGAATAGGAATAACACTTGATTGATAGAAGCTTTTTGTGGCTTTGGGATCTATGCTAGGGAGCACTGTTTGCGTGTGTCAATTATAGCCCTCTTACTCCAGACCTTCGCTATGTCTGAGTTCCAAAGGCATCAGCTACTATCCTAACTTTAAAACTTAAAGGACTAACTCCCTTTCATAGAAATAGTTATGCTTTAGTGTAAACTAGGGATTTGGATACCTTTGTGATATAAAAGGATAATTATAACTCTTATCTGTACATGCTGAAATAGAGCTGCTGAAAAGTATATGTCCTTAAATTCAGCTGTGCTATAAGACAGTGATGCAGGTGACATATGCATTCAACCTTTCCTGCATATAATTATTCACAGCAACTCTTATTGTTTAAACAATCACCCAAATAATGAGGTGTTAAAATATTTATCCCTCAGAGATCTTAATAATTTAAGAAATAGAGCTTATCAGGTTTTATTTCTGAGCTGAATCTCATCACCTGTCAGCAATTTATTTTATATGCTGCAGAGGAATTTTAACAGCTGGCTTATATATTTTTTTTTTCAAAATTCCCTTTCCCTTATTTACAAGAGATGGCCAGCCTTGGGATTAGCTGAGTCCTTTTTGTCCTTTATTTATAGAAGGAATAACCTGATGTTAAAGGGATTAGCTCTTTAATAAATATGTTAAATATTCTTAGTGTAATTCAACTAATTAATATTTACCTGCGTCACAATCTACTAGCATTCTCTGTAATGCCAATGAAAAACCCACATTTTGGCAGTCAATTACTTTTAACTAATCCTAATTTCCTTACCATTACCTTTCAAAGGGTTTTTATAACTTTAGACACTTTCTAACACTCACATTCATACAATCCTATGTGTTCCCTAGCTTTATTGTATGTTTTTCATTTTTTACTTGGGCTCTAATAATGCAAGACCTCCTCTCAGCATTTCTTTCTTCAGTTTTTTTTCTTAGTTTTAAAACTGTCAGTAGTTTTTTTTCTAAACTGGATGTCACTCACTAATTTGATGATGTTAGCAAAATAGTGCTAAAGTTATTGAGATAAGAAATTTACGATCTTAATTTCTGCTTAAAAATTCTCTGGCACACGTAACTGTGATAAGAAATAATTTTAGGGGCCAACAGAATCTTTCTAAATAGAATTAATTTTAAAAACACTTTGATACTTTGCTTAAAGTTAGTACTATTCCTCCAGCTTGTTTACCTCCTACTTGGTGCAAATATCTAGTCATTGAGTTACCATAGTGATGGCTTCAGAATAGATTAAACAATTAAACAACAACAACAACAACAAAAAACCAAAAAACAGAACTTGTTTTTACCTCAGCTCCCATTAACTTCTATGAGAAGAGAAAAAACGCATTGAAATGAATGGAAATGTAATACCATCCATAAAATCCTAAGCAAAATAACTTCAAGTCCAAAAACACTCTGACAGCATTCACAACCCTCACACTCAATCACACTGTCAAATTCTGGCAAAAATATGTAATATAGCTTTTATCAGAGCTATTTAATAAAATAACTTAAAATGTGTGAAACTTTTTATCAAACAAATGTTCTTTTTATGATGTATAATACTTCTTCTGATGACCAAACTCACTGGAACTGAAGTTTGAGAAGTTTGTAACCTTTTTGTTTTAGCCCTTAGGGGGTCATAATCTCCAACGGGATAAATAACTTTTAATCTAAGCGTGACGGAGCTCAACTTTCAGTCCTGGTTATATAAACGGGTCTTCCTCAGGTGACCACTATCAAAAAAATGTAAAGTTTATTACTTTTAAGAAAGTTATTTCAACCTATTGGTGCTAAATCCACCATGGTGCTTCCCAGTAGTTAAAATTACAATGGCAGCCTCTGCCCTGGCTCTCAATCAAAATCACCATGGTTTAAAACAATAAATTTGCCGAAACTTTAATTTTTATTAAAAAAAAACCAAAAACTGGCTGCAGGCACTTTCTTAGGCACCTGGTGATATCAGTGGGTCCTCAGCTTCTCCGGTGCATCAAGAGCTTCCCAGGCAAATGTAATGCCATCAGTGTGATTTTATATGCCTCACCAGCCCCTCACTGTTTCCGCTGCTATTCTGGGCCATGTTTGCTACAGTGTGTCTTTCTTTTTTTTTTTTATTTCCGCTATGCCAGCGGGAGTTCCCCAGGTTCCCACGACACTCTTGCACATGTGGACGGCCCCGGAGCGAGCGTGACACTTGCAAAAGCCAGCTCCGGCTCCCTGATGTTTCTCTCTGCCTCCTCCTCCTGTTCAGCACTCTCCTTGCACTTGCGGCAGACGCAGCATTCATTTTGCAATATCGGCTTGAAGCCATCAAAACCTCTGTCACTTCCCCCTCCCTCGGGTCATAAAAAAAAAAATATGCGGCCAGACTCCTGGGTCCATTTCAGCCCTTCCCAGCACCACCGGGCACTTTCTAAATTTTAAATGGGCCATCTCCTGCCCTCACACACAATCCTGCCTGTCACTGCCAAATTTAATTTAAAAAAAATTGGGGCCATTTCTCTTCAGGGCACAAGTGCCCCACCATTGTTCCAGAGACTACAACAGCGCTGGAATAGCCCCACCCCATCAGGAAGGTAAACTAATTAATTAATCTTTTTTTTTTTTTGCCACCTTCACACTTCTGGATCCCTGAAGGGAGGGATCCTCTGAAGCAGGAAGCTCTTATGTGCTGCAGACAGGAGGGAAGGACAGCCAGAACGTCCCCCTGGATCTGAAACACAAAGTTTCTTCCCTTGTAAACCAGTTTAACACCCGAGGGACCTGGCACTGTGTCACCACCTTCTCCGTCCTTGCTGAGGTGTAGAGGGGCAGGTCTTCTCTAACCTGTGCACCCCAAAAACAGGGTTCCCCAGTCCCCGAGTCCAGGTGGTGCACAAGGCCTACCATGTAAATGCAAAACCCCAAACTATACCCAGAGGGATATCCCAACCAGCTAGTCAGTAGATTGGATGGAAAACCTCCTGGCCTTGTTCAGTTTCCACAAGCTGGGTTTGCCTGGTTTCCTTGACTGGGCCTGAAAACACAACAAAGACGAAGCTCCTAAATACGTCTTAACTCCTGAGCAAACCAAAAGGGACTGCCTCCCAAACTCTAGGCAGAGCACTGCTATATAGACTCACCAGGGACATAGCCATTCCAGACCCCCTCAAAGAAATGGGCTGTATTTGAATGGAAATCTCCCCAGTCAACCATCCTGCATTAATCTAGCTGACACCTGAGAATCCAGGAGTTACTGGTAGCGTGACAGTAGGATCCGCCACACGTGATTGTCACTTTGGGGATTATGGCGAGTTTTCTAAAGTACAGAAATTTTAAATCCTCAAAACAAAGATATGCTTCTATGCAATGTGAGACCAGAAGTGCTTCTAACCTCCAGTGTTTAATATAACTATGATGTTCCATAATTCTTAATCTCACAATACACATAAACCAAGGGACAGGGCACCACATGTCTTTACTAGTAGTACAAGCAGTATGAGTGGTCAAAACATGCTGCTATAAAATAAGCATAGGGGACTGATCTCCTGCAAACCACCTGCATCCACCTCATTAAAATATGTTGCTGAAGTGAAAACTGAATGAACAACCTCATCTCTAATATTGTGACCTTTTTCAAATTGAAAGAGAGGAAAAGAATCAAATTGAATGTACCTTCAGAACTGACCAGTATTTACAGATACTCTGTTTTACCTTGTGAATAAAAGGAGAATATGGCATCACACAAACTGGATGTGTAACTGTAGAATGAAACCAACGCAACAAATTACGGTTAACCCATCTAGCGGTAAGGTAGGCTCTTTTAACTACTGAATGTAGATAGTCAAAAACGTAGAATCTAGCCTGCATAAGGGCAGCATATGCACAGTCACTTTAATCTTAAAAACTGTCCAACCAGCAAGTTGTCTCTCAATTTGCGGTCATGACAACTTAAATACATAATATGGATGTTTACCAAAGCCTACCAACTCACCCAATAACTTTAAAACACCATTCCCCTCCTATTAACACTAAGCAAACTGGTAGACCCAATATAAGATGAGATTATAACTCAGATCTGTAATATGTATCGATTAACCTACAAACTAAGTTCATAAAAAATGATATTTTCTATGTTAGCAAACATACGAACCTTTTGGAAACGCTGTTAAACATCGAAACTTTGTAAACCGTTGTGATGGCGAAACCAAACGACAGTATATAAAACTCGTTAAATAAACAAATAATGATTTGTGGTTGATCAGTGTTTGACAAATAGAAAAATAGAAAATTCAGACATGTCATATTGTAAAATAATCATGATGTCCAAAAATATAGGTTAATATCACACCCATTGAGCCAAACAAAAAATTGTGTAAGCATATCAAGATCTGTATTC
The DNA here is from genome assembly GCF_901001135.1 of Rhinatrema bivittatum. Classification (NCBI taxonomy): domain Eukaryota; kingdom Metazoa; phylum Chordata; class Amphibia; order Gymnophiona; family Rhinatrematidae; genus Rhinatrema; species Rhinatrema bivittatum. The sequence continues at coordinate 239,000,128 of NC_042621.1, forward strand.
CACAAAATAGGAATATGATTGTTGTAAAGTCCCCAAAGTTGAATATATTGTTTAAAGGGACAGCTAAGGAGCCACTGTTTTTCAAATTGGCCAACAATTGGAGCCATAGTAGCTCCCATGCCATTCCCCTTAATCTGCTGGACAAATGGGACCATGAAACATATAATAATTACTGCTTCTGACTTGTATGCCAAAAGCCATCTTGTAGCGAGGATGTGGGAAAGGGCAGGAAGACTCTGTGTTGCATGGATAGGGGATTAATTTAGAGGCTCTAATTTGAATTAGGGAGCAGTGGCATTTGTTATCTACATCTTATGAGATGTAGTTATCACTCCTGTCCCAGGTGGACCTAGTTAAACTTTACAAATATTAATCCTGGATAGTATATTTAGTGTTAATGCCTAATGAGGTTTTTAAATCAAGGAAACCAGTTTTTAAAGTTCCCATGGTAATTGCTTGCAAGAAGATTTTCAAAGGAAAACTGGGAAACTCTTCCAAGTTTCCATTGAAAAATCGCTTCCTTGGTGGGGACTGTAGTACAGAAATACCCACAGAGTTTGCAAGTGCAAACTGCCAACCAGGAAATACATGTGGGGTGTTAAAAATTAAATTCCCCATGCGACCTTGCCATGACAACTCTGGGGCCACCCATCCTAGACATCACCCCTTTTCTCCTCACTGAGGGGGGAGGCAGGAGAAATTTTCAAAAAAGCTTTCTCTGAGGATAAACATCTGTTTATCTGTAATGCATACCCTTGAAAATTACCACCTAGGTCATTTGCATGTGTTGGTTAATGCAGTGTAGATGCAAGTGAGTTGAGTTGCGAACTAGGTACGAAAGAGGCACGTGACATGCTTGCTTAAGCATGACTAGATTACTGCACACATGATCTCAATAGATAGAGACACAACGGTATAATATTTTTTCTTCACATGCAACAGGACATGGCATAGTGTTGCTAGACAGTGTTGTGACACAATACTAGCAAACTTGTCACACTTTGCCCTTTTCAGAAGAGCAGAAATACATCAAGGATAAACAAATACTGAAATATATTTATTTATTTACATTAATTTATTTACCACCTATTTGTTCTGGATGCCTTTCAGCATATTGACAGTGAACTATAAAATATAGTAAATTATAAAAATATCTACAATTCACACACATTTATTAAACAGCTACAAAGTACTTGTTTCCTAGGGAGGACTGACCCAGTTTATCTGAATATCAGACCAGGGCATGGTGATACCCCTGTTCTGCATAGGTGCTATGTGTTTCATTTAGTTGGCACAAATATCAGGACCGCAGTTCCATCTCTGACCTTCTCCTTTATGAAATGGTGTTTGATAGCAGTGTGCTTTGTCTTGGACCTTTCCACATAGTTCTTGGCAAAAGCGATGAACTCTCTCTTTTAGGACACTTCTCTCAGACATGCTGAGGCCATGTCCTCGACTTCCATCAAACTTGATATAATTGCTGTCTTCTCACTCTTCTGTAAGCTGTGTACTTGCAGTTCATTAGATGTCTGAACTTCTGGATGCTCAGGATTTCAGTCTTTGTCCATGAAGGGTAAGGACTCCTCGGGGTCTCTGGATGATTCCTCTGTGTAGGTGATTCTTTGGATTTTGAGGAGTCTTTTTTTAAGTCTTCCTCTCTTCTTTGGAAGGGTAATCATTTGGTAGCCTCATGAATTTTCATGAGTGGCTTTGCTTCCTGACTCTTCTTTGACCAAATAAGCTTTTCCATTTGACCCAACATATGAGAGAGCATCCTTCTCATCATCCTAATCATTGTCTAAGAAGTCATGTTCATCTTTCACCTTGATGAGATGACACGAAAGTACTTACCGTATTTTTCGCTCCATAAGACGCACCTAGAATTCAGAGGGGGAAAAAAAAGTGGTGTGCTAAACCGGCTCTGTTCCTGGGTGTCTCTGCGTCTTTTGGAGCAAATTAGGGGAGTGCATAATTTTTTTTTGTCCCCATTTTGTTTTCGGGTCTGGGAAGAGCCATTTCGGTCCACTCCCCAGATCAGAAAACTTTTATCATTCTCTTTCTGTGGGAATCCCCCCCCCCCAAAAAAAAACAAACCCATCCCAACCTTTTACATTTAATTAACTGCAACCTTCCACCCTCCTGACCCCCCCAAGACTTGCCAAAAGTCCCTGGTGGTCCAGCGGGGGTCAGGAAGCGATCTCCTGCACTTGGGCCGTCGGCTGCCAGTAATCAAAATGGCGCCAACGGCCCTTTGCCCTTACTATATCACAGGAGTTACCGGTGCCATTGGTCGGCCCCTGTGACATAGTAAGGGCAAAGGGCTGTCTGCGCCATTTTGATTATTGGCAGCCGACGGCCCAAGTGCAGGAGATCGCTCCCGGACCCCCGCTGGACCATCAGGGACTTTTGGCAGATCTTGGTGGGGGGTTGTAGTTAGTTTATATATATATATATATATATATATATATATATATATTTATATATATTTATATTTACTCCATAAGATGCACAGACATTTTCCCCCCACTTTTGGGGAAAAAAAAGTGCGTCTTATGGAGCGAAAAATACGGTAATTAAGCACTAGGCCAGTCCGGTGGCCTACTTTTATCAGCAAATTTTCATATGAAATGTAGTAAAATGGTGACACTTTCCAGTTTTTCAGCATTTTTCCATGCTTAAAAATATAAAATTTCCTGGCGTGTAGCCAGATGGACTCAGAACGAATGGGGATAGTATCCGCATGCTAGCAGTTGGAGACGGATCTGACGTCAGCACGGGGGTATATATATCCCCACAGGAAGCGTAGCAACTCAGTAATTTCCGTCTCCAAAGCAGTTTGGAGTGCCTGCACGCTAGTCGAGCGTGCTTTCCAAGACTACTTTAATCTTTTTCTTTTTTCTTATAATTCTAGATTCTACTTTCTACTTTCTGTGAAAATATCGAGCCCCGCGCTCCTGCGGTGATACCCGAAGGACACTCCCCCAGTTGAGCTGCCCGGGGTGATTCCCGTGATCCCCCCGGAGGTTAAGTCCTCGGTCCGGCCGAAGCGCGGCAGGGACACAGCCCCCAGGCGAGGTTCGGGTGAGGCTCACGAGGCGCCTCGGTCCCGGCGTGGACGAGGCAGCGGGGGCATATCCTCAAAAGCGGTGGTGAAGGTAGTTGCCCACTCTCCCCGCAGCCGGAGACCACCTGCTGTCACCCACAGCCTTCCAGATGATTGTGGATCACTGGGGGATTCCGGACATGGATTTACTGGCGGACAAGTCCAATGCTCAGGTACCCAGATACTTCAGCCGCAAGCGTGACCCGTTCTCACACGGAATCGATGCCCTGGTTCAGCCATGGCCTCCAGGGACTCTGCTATACCCCTTTCCTCCGTGGCCTCTGCTGGGCGCCATCATCCACAAGATTCAGAAACACCGGGGCCTAGTTCTTCTAGTGGCACCAGACTGGCCAAGAAGACCCTGGTACGCAGACAAGAGAAGACTACTGGCAGGGGAGCCCCTTCCCCTGCCTCCTCTCCAGGATCTTCTACGTCAAGGTCCCATCCTCCACGAGGATCCAGCTCAATTCTCTCTTACGGTCTGGCCCTTGAGAGGGCTAGACTGAAGAAAAGAGGTTACTTGGAGCCCGTGATTGATACACTCCTCCGAACTCGCAAGTTTTCCACATCCCTCACCTACATTCGCATCTGGAGAGTATTCGAAGCGTGGTGCGACACTCATGGCACCAATCCCCATGCGACCACAATCCCTATGGTGTTGGATTTCCTGCAGGATGGACTTCAGAAGGGTCTCTCCCTCAGCTCCATCAAGGTTCAGGTGGCTGCACTGTCTTGCTATGGTCCCAGGAGGGATGGCAAGACCATTGCCATGCACCCAGATGTTTCTCGCTTCCTGCAAGGAGTCAAGCATGTTCGTCCGCCTCTGAAGTGGCCTGTGCCTTTGTGGAACCTCAACCTTGTTTTGGATTTCCTCGCGGGGTCCACCTTCAGACCCCTTCGGGGCCTATCTCTCCATTCTCTAACCCTGAAGATGGTGTTCTTGCTGGCTGTATGTTCAGCCCGCCGCATCTCAGAGATACAAGCACTGTCCTGCCGTGATCCATTCCTCAGAATCACTCTGGAAGCTATCCATCTTCGGACGGTCCCCTCCTTTCTACCGAAAGTGGTATCACAGTTTCATCTTAACCAAACCATATCCCTGCCGACCACGGCGGGTCTGAAGAAATCTGAAGAAGGTCGTTTATTACGCCATCTCGACATTGGCAGATTGCTGCCCAGATATTTGGAAGTGACACAACACCTACGAAAGTCGGATCATCTATTCGTCCTGCACAGCGGGAAGAAGCAAGGTGAAGCGGCCTCGCGGCCCACCATCGCCCGCTGGATTAAGGAAGTTATCAGAGCAGTTTACGTAGAAGCCGGGAAGTCTCCTCCTCTACAAGTCAAGGCTCATTCTACCAGAGCACAAGCGACATCCTGGGCTGAATCCAGGATGCTGTCGCCTGCAGAAATCTGTAAAGCGGCGACGTGGTCCTCCCTCCATACCTTCTCCAGGTTCTACCGTTTGGATGTCCAGGCCAGGGAGGACTCAGCATTTGCGAGGGCGGTACTACATGGTCCTCAGGCAGCCTCCCGCCCAGGCTGGGAGTAAAGCTTTTGTACATCCCATTCGTTCTGAGTCCATCTGGCTACACGCCAGGAAATGTTGAGATTACTTACCTGATAATCTCCTTTTCCTTAGTGTAGACAGATGGACTCAGCATCCCGCCCAGCTGCCTGTGTACATGGGTTTCACCGATTCCAGGTAAGCCATGTCTTCTGTTCCATAAGAGCATACACTCCACCAGGTGTTAACGCCTTCCGGTTGTGAATGCTGGCGGTCTCCAGCTACTATCAATCGGTCAGGGGAATCCTGTTTTCACTTTTCACTGAGCGTCAGTACACATTTCCATAACAGCTTTTGCAAGGAAGATTACTGAGTTGCTACGCTTCCTGTGGGGATATATATACCCCCGTGCTGACGTCAGATCCGTCTCCAACTGCTAGCACGCGGATACTATCCCCATTCGTTCTGAGTCCATCTGTCTACACTAAGGAAAAGGAGATTATCAGGTAGTAATCTCAACATTAAAAAACCCTGAAGAAAGGGAGTTGTCAAATGCAGATAAGGAATGAATTTTCACCCTCATTTTCCCACTGTTTTGTCACAAACTTTCCCATTAATTTCTATAGTAAGAAAATTCAGACAAGTACACATTTTTCTAGTTTTGTTTACAACTTCTTCCTCCGTAGCAAACAACACTAGTTTTGTCTTTTTAACTGTCCTTGCACACATCTCCAGCCCTAACATTTTGCACTTTCAGATGTAATACTGATTCTCATTCCTTTAATAAACATAAGGGTCAATGTTAAAAGGCAGAGTTATCCAGATAAATGCTGATGTTTAAATATCACTGACACTTATTTGGCTACATTTTATCCAGATAAATCAATATCCACCTGAGGTTTAGCCAAATAGCATAGAGGAATTTTGGGGGCATTACAGGACAGAGTTGAGTTAGTTAAATAACTTATTCTTTTGTATTAAGTGAATTAGTGCTTACACAATTATATTATTTGGCTATAGCTACATAAACTTGTTAACCTGTTAACCCTCTCCCTGTTAATGTTAATATTGTAAAGCTGGTTGCTAAGTTATGTTATATTGTGAACCGAGGTGATGTTTTTCAAACGTGCCTCGGTATATAAGAAACCTTAAATAAATAAATAAATAAATAAATAAATAAATAAACTTACATTTATCCAGTTATATGTACCTGGAGAACTTAAAACCTAACCAGCAATATTCAAAGATAGCTGGTTTGGTAGCCAGATAACTTTATTTGGGGATATTCAGTAGGATGTTTACATCACTAAATATCCCTGATAAATTATGCAGCTAACGTTTGCTGGATAAGTTATTGTAAACCAGCTGGGGGCAAGCATACACTACTCTGAGTCCCGAGACATGGTGACATCACGAGGCTTCTGAGGTTACTAAATGGAATCTGGGGATTTACATGAAGAGGGGACCCTACCTAACCCCCCACAATTTCAACTCTTTGTCTACTTGGAAAACTCACACGGTGGCCCTCAAAGACTGAAAGGAGAGGCTGAGACACAAAAAGAAAAGAAAAGTTGTTCCACTCCTGCAGCTCTTAAATCTGCCACCACTAGGAGCAGTGCTGGTGGAAGGGTGTCTAGCCACACTAGGTGGTAATGTCATCACATGATCTTTCTCTTTCTCTCTCTCTATCTCTCAAATCACACATGATAAATGGACCCAATTCCTCTATGAAAATACATACCTAAAAACAGAAAACACCTTCCAGCTCTGTGCATCACCTACACCAATTCTCATCTCGTCCATCCTTTCAAAACTGCCACCCTGGCCACTTCTATTGCTCTAGGCCACCGCCTACCCCGTGTAATGCTTCCGCCAGCCCTGACTGGGAGTCATGCATTTGAAATCTGGGCACCCTATCCTCTAGTTCACTAGGAGCCAGAGTGGATGCTTATACTTGTTACAAGAAAAAGTACACTTGTGTCAAGGGACTCTTGGGTTGTCTTCTTCAGTTGTGTCTTACTGTGCTCATCAAGTGCAACAAATTTCATTAACAGCAGTACACACTTGAATAAGATTCAAACATCCTTTTTTATTGTTGAAATAAAACATTGATGAAAATTACAGTCAGACATGGAGCAATTGGATAATATTTAACATGGACAATTCTTCTGAACCTATCAACAGTTATTTATTTATTTATTTATTTATTTATTTATTTATTTAATAGACTTTTCTTTGCCGACATTCGTGAGGCACATCATACCGGCTTACATTGAACTGAAAGGAGGAAAATACAATGAACAGAATAACATGTCATAGTTAAATGCAAATGGTGTAAGATATAACCATCGTAAAAACATTCTGAGATTATAATAACATAAAAGAACTAAATAGCTATGGAGGAAAAAGGTAGAAAGAAAGAGAAACTTTGTACAAACTAAGAAAACTTTATCTTTAACAATGAGAAAGTGGTACAGGGGTTATGAAGTGCAGCAAAGTTCCAGGGGGGGAGGGTAGGGGCACAGATGGAAAAGGAGAAGAGCAAGGGGGGAGGGGCACGGGAGGGCAGGTAGTGGAGCTGATACACTTGAGTCTCGCTCTCTTAGCATCTATCTTCCCATGCAGTAATTCTTACAGTTTCATTTACAATGTCAGCCATGATAAATTCCATAATACGCATTCCCAGTTATTGTAGAGCTGGTCCCCTCAATGGAGCTAGAAATCTTCAAACATCAGCAGAATTCTCCTTAGGAACTGGCAGAGCTCAACTAAGGAGCTGGTGCAGCAACATTTTGATGACATTAAACAGAAGAATTTTTTTTTAATAACTTTTGAAGCCTAGCAAAACTTATATAACCAGATCCTAGTTTCTGATCAGCTGGTTTCACTTTCGCAGCTCACACACCCCACCACCTATTGACTCAACACAGGAGCAAGCTCTGATCACCCAAATAAAAACTGAGAACAGAGAGACCCTGGTTACTCATAGTTTTGAACTAAATTACATGAGTCGGAGCAATGAGTCACAATCTATATAGTTATTTTCAGTAATATATAATATCTTGGTAACTTCCAGAAGTCAGAGATTTCACACTGTATAAAATATGCTGGCATTGATTTCTGTTTATCTGAAGCAGAGATGCTATAATGCCATTCACAGTTATATATACTTCTGTAGAGAGACAGATTAAAAGACAGAAAGAGTAAGCAAATTTAAGCACACAGAAACTAAATTACACTCAGATTAATACAGTAAGTGGTGATAATTAGATTAGAATTTGGGCCTAAAGCCTTTACAGTTGTTTATTTTAGCCCTAACTTGACACTGACAGTCTCTAAGACCGAAAATAATTTTAGTTTAGACTTCTTCCTTCATTCCAACTGTATGAGTGCACCCACAAATACCAGTGGTCAAATATACAAATACCTCTAGAAGGAGCTGAGGAAGTGGGCAGAAGTAGGTAGTTGGGCAAGGAATTACAATAAGTAATAAAGCCAATATTTAAAAAGCTAAAATATGGAGAATGTAATCAGGGTTTAAATGTAGAAGTGTTATAAAAGGGGAAAACTTTTATTGCGTATTTATGTACTGAGGCAAGTGGCTGCTACTTTCCCTTTAATGGGAGCTGGGAGCTGAGCTAAGAAGGCCCCTGGCTGTATGTTCTAATGCAAGAAAGAGCACGTCGCAGGCAGACAAAAGACAGAGAGACACAGGAAGGTTTGGCACAGATTAGAAGTCACTGCCCAAAAAATAATCACAGCCGGAGTTCTACAAGGGAAGTGCAAGGAACAAAAGAGGTTGATGACTTAATTGTTTGGAATAAAGTTAAAATGGATATTTATTGTTTAAGGAACAGAGATGCTGGGGACTCATAATATGAGACAGAGCCTGAGAAATGCAATCAATAAGGGGAATTATTAAATCTCTTTTTCTGTGATAATGTTAAGAGTTGAGATAACGTTGGGAGTACAAGTGTGAAAAAACCTGAACCAGCCCAATCTGAGTCCCTGCAGGCAAACACCAGGGAAATACAGAAGGGCTGAAGCCACATCTCTGAGCAGAGACTTGCATGCCTGCTTTAGAAAAGTTGCTGAGCTGTGACAGTTTTGGGAAAGTGGAGCTTGCTGAAGTAATTGCTGGAAAAGAACCTACAAAAAAAAAAAGTATTTTGTTTAATATGAATGACTGCAAGCAGAGACAGGGGGAACTATCAAAGACACTGAAACTGTTTCCTCTCGTTCACTCAGTGAGACATACTCCAGTGCACAGTACAAACTGCTGTGGTTAGAAAGTATAGGTAGGCGGGTAATTTCTGGAAGACAGAGAGATGGGATCAAGAGGGCCTGAGAAAGTCTGCATCGAGGGACCTGCCTCACAGCATGTGCACCTGACGTTGGGATCAGATGACAGCAGCTGTAGTCCACCTTCGACAGTGTCCCATCTAAATATAATCGTGAGCTCACAACTGTTGCACACTCAAACACACACATGAGACCAGAAATTCAGATCAGAATATTTTTGCTTTGGGAAAATTACACTAATATGTCTGATGGAAACTGAGTTGCTATAAGCATGTTTTCCAGATCACAGTATTCTTCTGTTGGTGTTCATGTGTGTTGTATAATCTGTGCCATAAGAGAGTTAAGCCTGAGGTTCAAGATAGAAAGAGATGGGGGATACAAGAAAAAAAATGAACTCTCCTGCTAGAAGTTGTATTTGTAAAGAAACTGAAGTATACTGGTGAAGAGAAAAAAAACTGTTTTAATGTATGTGAAAACTGTTATATTTGCATCTGAAAGTTTTATTGATTCAACTGTTTTACAAATTTCATTCTTCTGCTAATAGCCACTCCTCTTTCTTAACAGAAGAGAACTAAAAGTTGTTGCATAGATCAAAAGTCTGGTTCTTGGGACAGTTTTATAGTTCTTGTTTACCCTCTAACCTACCAGGAGTACAGGGCTGGCAGAAGCATTAGGCAAGGTAGGCGGTGACCTAGTTCACCAGAAGTGGGCAGGGCGGCAGAATACCTGGTAAGGGTGGCAGTTTCGAAAGGACAGACGAGAGGAGAAGCAGCATGGTTGAGGCATGGAGCTGGAGGGTGTTTTCTGTTTTTGGATATGTAGATCCTTGAAGAGCTGGGACCATTTGTCATAGAGAGAGAGAGAGAAAGATCATGTGACATCATCACCACCTAGGGTGGCTGGACACCCTTCCACCTGCACTGCTCCCAGTAGTGGCAGATTTAAGAACCATCACAATTATCAAGTGCTGTCTTAGATATGAAGAGGGGCAACTATGGAGACTGATGCAATACAGTATGCTGGGCAAATTGCATAGTTTTATTCATTTTTTCTGTGAAAACTGCAATCCCGATGCAACGAGGTTTGCACACACAAAATGTGTGCATAAAACTGTGCATATTGCTTAACAACCTCGCATGGAAATCCCATGCTTCTGGTGTACCAGAACAATGCATTCTTACAATTTTTACAATAGAAGTACCTGAAATAGGACAATGCAATGATTGGCACTGAGAATTCTGTGCATGTTTTTCTTGCATAAATATGATTTATGTGCATAAAAAATGCTTTCTGCACCAAAAGCATTTTTATGCATATAAATCATATTTTATGCTCACAAAACAAGCACAGAATGCTGAGCCAATCATTGCATTAACCTATTTCAGGTACTTCTATTGTAAAAATGCATCTACAGTATGCATTGTTCTGGTACACCATGAGGCCAATGTAATAAGCCATGCATTAAGACTGTGTGGTGAAATTTAGTGCACAGTTTCTTAATGCACAAACTAAAAATTTTTTTACTCCTGATGCAATAAGTAAATGGTATGAAAATGCTCCAGGAATGAAAAATATGTACAAATGCATAAAAGTGCACACAAACCCAAATTAGAATGTGCACTCAGCACAGGGTGATCACACATTTTAACTCAGGGGGTGGGGGAGTCTCTCGGATATGATTTAATGCATACAAAACTTAGGGCCTTCTTTTCTAAAGTATCACAGGCCTGCGATACTTTAGAAGATGAGGGGCGGGGGGCCGAAACAGGGGGAGGGCCTGCGCTAGCCCGCAGCGATCGCACCGCGATGGTGTGATCGCTGCTGGTTTCGCACCCAATAGCGCCACCATAGGAGGTGTAGCTATTGGGAGCGAAAGCTGCCACGAAAAGGCACTTACCTTTTCGCTGTCCGCGGTGTCGGCGCAGAGTCGGCCCCGGTGATGCCCCGACTCCTCCTCTTCCGGGGCCGACTCCGCCCCCATCCTGGTATTGCACGCGATAAGGGACTTTTCGCATGTGAAAGGTCTCTTATCGCATGCGAGCGGCATGGAAAATGAGGCCCTTAGTATTTAATTTGTTTTTTCAATTGCACTAACAAGGATGGTAACATTCAAAGGAGTGCGTGGGCACATATTGACATGTGTGCGTTGGTGCTAGGGACGCAGGGATTTTATAACATATGCGCGCATACATGCGTACATTATAAAATAGCCTTGGTACCCATATATGTGTGCCTAATTTTGTAAGCTACTCTCAACCGCGCAAACTGGATTTTGGCCGCATAAGTCAGGGAATTTTATAACCAGTGTGCATCTATGCCAAGACCAGTTTCACCAGTTTGTCCACCAGTTTGTCCAGTGTAGAGCTATTTCCATCAAACCCTCCTGGTTTAATAGCCTGCACTCCCCTGGTTACTTCAGACCCTTTGAACCCCTCAGGAATGGCTTTTTGTTTTTGTTTTTTAAAGTCACACCTCCTCCACAACAGAATTATGCAGCAATAGACCTGGGTACGTGCCCAGGCAAGTAAGTATTTGCAAGCACATCTCTTGGCCCCGCCTCAAAACACCCATGCCCGCCCACGCCATATCCACAGCACACCATGCCCGTTTTTGATTCTGAGCAAGATGTACACGCAGTGGGGAATATGCATGCATCTAGGCAGCTACATGCATGTGCATCTCCCAATTTTGGCATGCTCTGGGCTTTTAAAATTCACCTTTAAAGGAACAACCACTAAATTATTAAAAAGGTTTAATTTTTCTACACAAGTTGCAACTTGTGTGAATGTGTTTGGAAATAAACACATCCAGTCCCAGGTCAGCAGATGCTATGGAAGTTTGTGGCCCTCTAAGCAAAAAATATTTGGAAGCACCCCTCCCCCACCAGGAGTGTTTTGAGAGACCCTGAAGCAGAGACCAGAGATAAAGACACACCCTATTTTGCAACTGCATCATAAACCTGACATGTGATAAGGCAAAATGAATAGTGTATGTCATCAAAGAAAGCCCTGGGTAGCTTTTCCAAGACCTGATGCAAAAGTAGTAGCAGACAGAGCTATACATTGTTGGAAGTCTTACAAATATAGCTGAATCCTTTGTTCTTGAAGGTCAGGAAAGGGATTGGTCTGGGTACTTCTTCTGGTATTTGTATGCGATCTATGCTTTGATGCTGTACTTTCATTTGGTATCCTAGTTCTAGCTCTTAGGCAGGGATGACTAATAAATATAACTGCAGTGTTTTCTTTTATAATAATAAAGTTACTGGATTTGGTAGTGGTATTTTTCGGTTGTCTCCTGGTTTATTTTTATACAGTATCTTTGTTTTGGCTTGACATAAGAACATAAGATATGCCATGCTGAGTAAGGCCGACATCCATCTAGCCAAGCATCCAATAGCAATCAGTTTAGGTCAGACGTATTCTACCTAAAGTAGATCCCAAAAATAAGATCTGTTTCTTGTTACTCACGCTCAGGAATACGTGATGGCTTTTCCACATCTAACTGTGTGGACGTTTTTTCCAGGATCTTGTCCAAACCTCTTTTAAATCTTACTGTGCTAGTTGCCTTGATCATATCCTCTGGCAACAGATCCCATAGCTTGATAGTGTGCTGAGTGAAAAAGTACTTTCTACAATTTGTTTTAAATCTACTGGTTGTTAGTTTCATGGAGTGTTCCTTTGTTTTAGTATTGCATTAAACAGTAAATAACCGCTCCCCATTTACCCATTCTACCTCTCACATGATTTTATAATCTTCTCTCATATTTACTCTCAGTAGTCTATTTTCCAAGCCAAAGAGCTCTAACTTATATAGCCTGCTTCACAGGGGATTCATTCCATCCCTTTCATCATTTTTATTGCTCTTCTCTGTACCTTTTCTACTTCCGCTTTGTTTTGAGATGAGGCAGCCAGAACTGCACAGTACTCAAGGTGTGGTCATACCATACTGAAGCATTATGATATTCACTCTTCTACTTTCTTTTTCTTTCAAAACATATTTCTAACATTCTAATTACTTTTTTTGAACACTGCCACACACTGAGCTGAGGATATCAGTGCATTTTCCACATGGATTACAGGGTCCTTTTTCTGGGTGGTGATTCCTATTAATGAACCCAGCATTGTGTAACAGAAATTGGGATTGCTTTTATTTCTTGTGCATTATTTTGCACTTGTCCACATTACATTTCTTCAGCCATTTAGGTATGCAATCTCCTAGTTTTGCAAAATTCTTCTGCAATGCCTCACAATCCAATGCCATTTTATATTTAAATCTGTTTATTGAAAAACAAAGCATACATCTAACAACCTGACACACATTAGTTTCTTAAGCATATTAAGCCATAGAACAATAAATATTCCTTTTAGATTTTCATTATTTTCTCCCACTTACCCCCAAGCTATTCCACCCCCCATACACACATACAAAATACTATGCACCATACATAAATTAATACATAACGAAAAAGCAGACTGGCTGAACACAGCCCTTGGTGTACACGTCCCTAACAGAAACCTTAGATCAGCCAACAAAGCACTCCTAACTATTCCATCAGTCAAAACAGCAAGACTAAGACAAGTAAGAGAAAGGGCCTATTCTTGGCAGGACCCATACTATGGAACTCCATGCCCTTGGAGTTAAGATTACAAAGAGACAGCAAAATCTTTAGAAAAAACTTAAAAACCTGGCTCTTTAAACAAGCTTTTCAAAAAGAGAAGGGAGAATAGAACCCAGGGAATTGCAAGGTACGAACTATTGAACACCCATACACACTGCAGGAATCACTAAGTGTGTAGTTTTTTACTGATAGTTTATCACTAAAGGATAAGTTACAATTATAAAGCTAGTGTTGTACTCAAATCTGATATAGAGAGACCTGGACATGATTTATCACATTTAACAATTAATATTGATTACAAACAATGTTACTAAACCTTATGGCACCTGTGTAAACTGACAGATTTTAGTATCACTACTTTTATGTGCCTCACTGTAAACTGTTGTGATGGTACCCATCTTAACGACGGTATAGAAAAGATTTAAAATAAATAAATACATTAACAAGCAATACAATTACAATACAATTACAAATACAATTACAATACAATTACAATACAAATACAATTAACAAGCTAAATGAAGCGATAGTTACGGTTCCTTAGCGATAGTTTTGGTTCCTTGTAAACCGGGGTGATATGTATACTATACAGGAACCCCGGTATATAAATTCTTTAAATAAATAAATAAATAAATAAATAAATAAATAAATTAAGGAGAAACGGATCATGTCCATTCCCTTCTCCACTACACCCTCCCCCTCCCCCCCATCAATGTAATAGCTACATTGCCTTAGTAGGAATCAAATAAGCAAAAGATAGCCATGAATGACCATTAACCCTGTCAAGACTTTATATCAAAAAGTACAGTTATTGTAATAGTTAAACATATAATTAATCCAGTCAAGGATAATTAAGAAACATACTCCTCGCTGTTATGTTCTGTGTGTCTTGAAGTAGTAGTGGGCCCTTGGGTCGTGGCGAGTGAAGACTCCGCCCACAGGGAGGAGCCCTGTGGGCACTCACCACAACAGGCAAGGTCTCAGTAGTGATGGACAACAGAGGAAATAACTTTATTATACAGCCAATGGTGATCCAAAGAGTGGAGCAATAGAGTCAGTCCAGAGAGAGAGACCTGTAGCTGGTCAGTCCAGTAGTAATCTGCAGCACGGAGTAGTCCAGTGAATACCTTCTCTACGCGTAGCTTGTGCTGGCAACTCCGGTAGTGGTCCGCAGTGCAGGGTAGGCCAGAAGATGATGATATGGTTGCACAAGACAGGAGAGATCTGATAGTGGCCCGCAAGCGGAGTAACCCGAGAATCTGTGCCACAAAGGTAGAAGAGCAGGATCTGTACTCACACCGGTACTGTGGAAGTAGATAGATGATCAGGCACCGAGGAGGTCTAGAACAGAAACAGCAAAGGTCGTCTGAGGATGATGCAGGAACTCACTGGAACAAGAGACAGGTAGTAATGGCTCTCCAAGGAACAGATAGCCCTGAGTGTGGCAAGGCCCCTGAGGAGCAGGTACCTAGGTCACTCAGAAGACAGTGAGGCGAAGTCCCAGAGAGGTGGAACTAGCAGGACGAGAATCCTTTCTAACTCATATTGCAAGAAGTCAGCTGAGCTTAAGTATGGTAAGCGGATAACGTAATGCGGTGGGGACGCCCCCGAGGTTTCCGCCATGACGTGTTCAAGAAGGGGGCAGGCACGCGCGCACATGCCTTAGGTAACCCCGGATGTAAGATGGCTGCCGGGATCACCCATGCCATCCCGGGCACACCGTGAGGGTCGGCGTGTGGAAGCGGAGGCCACCATTCTCCCTTGACTCGGAGCTGCATAGAGAAAGGAGGGGAGCAGCAAACGTCTCAGCTGCCTGTGACCGATGGGCGCAACACTCGCCCTTGAGGAGAGTGAATGTATGAATTTATCCCATACTTCCACGAATCAAAGCTTACATTTAAAGGACCATGTAGTATCTAAATTTTCCATCTGCATGAAGTCATGCAATAGATTCTGCCAAGACCAATAGGATGGAGGAGACCCATCATACCAGACTAACAAAATAGCCTTCTTTCCCAAAAAGCTTTCCAGACAAAATGTTTATCACCCCATCTCTCTAAATTAAAAGCTGCTCCATAATCAAATAATACAGCTTACCAGGGGAATGATATAGTGCATCCCAATATCTTAATAAAAAAATTCCTCACTTTGCCCCTAAAGCTTTGAACTCTGGAACATGTCCAAAAATAGTGCCCCAGACTTCTCTGGAAGTGTTACATTTAGCACATATTTCTGACTCCACAAGTCCTGCTTTATAGAAGCATGTTGGGAGGAGATATGCTCTCTGCATAAATTTATACTGTAACTCACATAAATTAGCACTCTCACCAGACTGGGGAGCCTCTTGAAACACTCTGAGATGTTGTATCCCTGTCATATTCATTGGTAGTTCAGATTGCCACTTTTGCAATAAAGACTCATAGTTGACAGTGCTGGGGAGGTGCAACAAAGCACGATATAAACGAGAAATGCCCAATTTTCTCTCTCCTCAGTTTGGCATAAACCCTCTATACGTTCTTTAAACTCCTCAGTAAGCTGGCCATTAGTTAATAACTATAAAGTGAATTTTAAAAGCCCGACACACGCATCAATTAGGGGATGCATGAATATGTTGGGCTCGCATGCACCGAGTGGATTCTAAAAGCCAACTGGATGTGCGCAAATCTCCTGTTGCATGCAGACATGAACATTTTTTTAAAGGGGTGGGGCATGGGTGTGGTCAGGATAGGGCATGGGTGTTCTGGGATTTAAATTGAAATTTGCACTGGTGTCCCTGCCGCGTAACTTTACTTCTGCTATGGATAACGTGTGAGTAATAAAACAAAAAAGTCTAGGTAGATCTGCAAGGTTTTACGGGTCTGGGCCAACAGGGGGGAAGGAAGGCTATTAGACTAGGGGGGTTTGGAAGACCTATTCCTTAACTGGGTGAATTGGGAATGGACTGGGAAAGTTGACAAAATCGTTGGCTTGCATCCCTACTAAAATCCCTCAACTTACATAGTAGAAGTGGGATTTGCATGCACAGGCACGTGACCAATTAAAATTGAGTGCACATGTGCATGTGGCCAGGCTATTTTATAACATGTACGCATATACGTGTGTATATTATAAAATAGCTGCAGACCTGGGTGCGGGCCAACGAATGCATGCACATGTGTGCCTGCATGCTGATATGAAAGTTACCATCCCTATGTAGTGCTTCAACTGCATATATGCAAATATGTGTTTGGGATCCAGACCATGGCATGATTCCAGCTCTGTAAAAGGAAAGATTTTACCATCCTGATCCACCACTTGGACTACATGTAATCCCTTTTTGTGCGCATTGATTAAAACTTGATATTGCATCCCTGGAATAAAAGCTTGGTTACCCTGTAGAGATATAAATAATGATTCCATGTTACTATGATCTAATTTAGCACACAGGAACTTCCATACCTGATGCATAGAAGCCACTAGCACGTTGCATCTTAAATGTATTGGAAGGGCAGCAAGATCTGCATGTAATACATAAGGGGCTGGAGAGGGGCAACTAAGAGCTCTTCAAAGGTCAATGTGGTGAAATGGGAAGAGTCAAAGAGGCAATTTTTTAAATTTCTAAAGAGGCATGCCATATTATAGCCTTCTATACTAGGCCAATGCCATTTTAACAACTTTGAATACCTTTGTGCCATCTGTAAATCTGATCTCATCATTGGTTGCTCCCTTTTCCATTTATGAATATATTAAATAGCACAAGTCCTAGTGTAGACCCTTTGGGCACTGCATTATTGACCATTCTCCATTTGGAAAACTGACCATTCAGGTCTAGTCTCTGTTTCCTATTTTTTAACCAGTTACCAGTCAACAAAGAGGCATTACTGTTGTGCCAGGAGGTGGATTGGTAGGCTCCCTGGTCAGACCCAGAGAGTGCCTGCCAACAGGAGGCGGAGCACAAGAGGAGACAGAGACTAGCTGGAGCTTCGCCACTAGCAACCCGAGGTACTCCCGGGTGGAGCCCTTGGGTACCCGTGCCGCCTGGTCTTAGGTGGGCCTCACAGGATCTCCTTGATAGGAAGTTCAGGGGTGTGCCCACCATGATCAAGGGTGCGTGGTCGATATTCAGACCAGAAGTCCTGGGTGCCTGAGAAGGCCAAAAGAGAGTCTCTGAATGTATGGCAAGGATCAAGGCCAGATTCAAGGAAGTGTGGTCAGCAAATGCGAAGGTCAGAGCCAATAATCAGTTCGTGGATAGTCAGGCAAAGCAGGGGTCAATTACCAGTAGTCATTCAGTGGGTAGTCAGCCAAAGCAGAGGTCAGGTTCCAGGAGACAGTCAGACGTAGTTGAGTTCAGGCAGAGGTCAGTTCCAGGCAGCATGTGGTCGTAGGGGCAGGCAGCGATCAACGTAGACAAGAACAGGCCGAGGTCAGTACCGAGAAGACACTCCAAGAGGTACTACCTGGGGAGATGAGGAGACAGGAGGATGCTGGAACAGGACTGGAACGAGACTGGAACAGGACTGGAACAAAGGCTGGAATGAGACTGGAACACAGACTGGAACGCATAGGCAAACTAGAAATCACTATGTGACTGACCCGATTGCCGAGGCATGAAAGTGAGGGTAGGAGCTTCCTGTTATACTGTGCTCAATCAGGGCACGCCGCAGAGCTGGGATCCGCCTCTGGCCCTTTAAGGTGTCGGGCGGTCCGCTCGTGCGCACCTAGGGGCAGGGCCAATGCCACGGAGGATGCCGAGCCCCCTCGTGAGGCCTGGCTGAAGGACGAAGGCCCGATGACCGCCGCCGCGGGATGCCGAGGCCTGGCTTTACTTGCCACCGCTGCAGGGGAGGATGACCCGGGACCCTTGGAGAAGCTAGAGAGTTGAGCAGGCCTGGGCGCAGGCCGAGCGCAGGCGGGACGCGGAATAATTACCTCCTAGCCTAGACAGAGAGGCAGACAGAGAGGTATATATAGATGAGACCTTCAGGGACATAGTAGCCAACTCCCAACTTCAGACTGGCAGCCCTGGTGCTGCCTTGGAGGAAGAAGGTCTCATGATTGGAGAGCATCAACCTGATGCAGCAGGAAAGGATCCTGTAGCAAGGACCTGCTCTCTCCAGGTGATGCATTGTCCTTTCGCACCGAGGATATCTTCCCAAGGCCTACTGCCCAGGAGGGAAGGGTTAGGTCGGCCATCATAGTTGGTGATTCGATTATTAGTAATGTAGACAGCTGGGTTGCTGGTGGGCGTGAGGATCGCCTGGTAACATGCCTACCTGGTGCGAAGGTGGCGGACCTCACACGTCACCTAGATAGGATTTTAGACAGTGCTGGGGAGGAGCCGGCTGTCGTGGTACATGTGGACACCAACGACATAGGAAAATGTGGGAGGGAGGTTCTGGAAGCCAAATTTAGACTCTTATGTAGAAAGCTTAAATCCAGAACCTCCAGGGTAGCATTCTCTGAAATGCTCCCTGTTCCACGCGCAGGTCACCAGAGGCAGGCAGAGCTCCGGAGTCTCAATGTGTGGATGAGATGAGAGTGCAAAGAAGAGGGACATGTCACCAACCCTCTGTTCAGTCCTGGATCCATCTGGGGTCGGGCTGAGGCCCAAGGGCACACTAATACACCCCCAATGTAACAGAATGCAAGGCCTTCCAAGGCCGTTTGCCAACACAACACAGTTCTGGTTATCGCGTCTCAAAAAAGATATAGTTGCGATGGAGAAGGTACAGAGAAGGGCAACTAAAATGATAAAGGGGATAGAACAGCTCCCCTATTGAAGAGGTTAGGCCTGTTCTACTTGGAGAAGAGATAGCTGAGGGGGGATATGATAGAGGTCTTTAAGATCATGAGAGGTCTTGAATGAGTAGATGTGAATTGGTTATTTACACATTCAGATAATAAAAGGACTACAGGGCACTCCATGAAGGTAGGAAGTAGCACATTTAAAACAAATCGGAGAAAATTCTTTTTTACTCTTTGCACAATTAAGCTCTGGAATTTGTTGCCAGAGGTGTGGTTAGTGCATTTAGTGTAGCTGGGTTCAAATAAGGTTTGGAAAAGTTCTTGGAAGAGAAGTCAATTAACTGCTATTAATCAAGTTTACTTAGGGTGAAGCCACTGTTATTAATTGCATCAGTAGCATGGGATCTTCTTAGTGTTTGGGTAATTGCCAGGTTCTTGTGGCCTGGTTTGGCCTCTGTTGGAAACAGGATGCTGGGCTTGTTGGACCCCTGGTCTGACCCAGCATGGCAATTTCTTATGTTCTATCTCAAACACGGACCAGACTGCCAAACAGAACCAGGAACAGAAGATAGGAACTCAGGATGCCACTCAGCAGGAATCAGGGACCAGGAAGCAGGGATTGAGAAGCAGAAATCAGGATCTGGAAACATGCAGAGACAAAACACTTCATGTGCATAATTTCACTTTGAAAACAGTAAAGTCTGCTCTATGGAGAGTTGTAAAATAATTAATTACAGACTGTGAGAGGCACTATTACACCTCTATGAAACAGAGAATAAAATGCAAAATCCCCCCTCCCCCCAACAGCACCACCATCACCACAGAACATGCTTGGTTCTTAAAAAAAATAATGAGAGCTAATCAGAATTCCTAGCAATCCATCAAAAAACATTGTAAACCAGGTCCATCAAGCTGCCAGTTGCCTGTGCAGGACAGCAGACAGTAGAATACTCATGCTTGGTGAATACCATTAGCTGAACTGCTTTAGAAAAAAAGATAAATTACTAGGACTTCTTAAAAAAAAAAAATCTCATGTAAAATATTTGCAAAAGTAATGTCAGTTTCAGTCAAGCTTGACCTCAGTAAAAAAAATTTTATTTAAAGACAAAGTCAGGGTTTCATATTGCTTGTGAGCTTATAAATTGCACAAACAGATCAAAGTCTGTCCATGCAGACAGCATGGAAATAATTAAAGGACATTCCCTGGTGTTTCTGAAGCACAGAATTTGCACGTCCCTGTGTCTTGGTTTATTGATGTAGCTCTTCTGTGACACCTTTCTGTGATTCTTTCAGTGCTAACTATTCAATGTTTGTGTTCTAAACCATGAATGCAAAAATAGTCTCTTAAAACAGCAGTACAAGCCCAATCTCAGTGTGCAGATAGCTTGTTCAAATTGCACACAGCTGTCAGGAAGGAACTTCTCCCACTTCTCTTATATTTGAACTGAAATAAGACTTTGGAATTAGAAAAGACTTTTTCAATATTTTTAGCAGTTCACAGAGGCAAAAGGAAATGTTTCACTTTGTTTTAACAGAATGCAAAAATAAAAAAATCATCTCTTCCAAATTTTTAGCCTACTTTCCAATGGAAAGAAGGCTTATGAGATCACTATATTTATGTGGGAGTTTATATATACATATGTGTGACCCCATAATAACTTTTGAGTTTGGTGCTTTATTTACAAAAACATTTTGAGGACATGTTAGGGGAAGGGCTCAAATGCATGCATGTATGTGGAACAGAAGGTAGGCACCATTAGTACTAGCTAGAACCTCTTAGTTCCTAAAGCGGCATTTCAACATAGCACTTGATTTTCAAAGTGATTTACATGCATAAAATCCTGGTTTATATTCATAAGTATTGCTTTGAAAATCAGTTAGGAGGTGTGGTAACTTGGGTGATAGCAGCTTGGAAACAGCCAGAGAAATAAGGAGGCAGATTTTGGTTGTTCCTTAGATGCAGTTTATTTACAGTGGAAAATCCAAAATCAAAACAATCCATGCAGTTCACCTTAACTTTAGGTAACACACAGTCCTTAAAATGCAACAGGTCTTGGTATAGGGTGAGTCTCTGCCTGCTCCCAGGAGCCTGTTTAACTCTTCTAGGCTGAGTTCTTAAACTTTGGTGAGGGGCTCCTCCCTTCACCAGGATTCTCTGTGGGTCTGGATTTTAAGAAGGACCGGGCGAGACAGCTGTGCCTGGTCCTTTAAAGTAGTCTGAAAGAGTCTTCTATATTCTCCCTCACTTACCCTCCCCCTCAGTTCAGCCTTGTGAGGATGAGTACCTGCTAGTACAATGGATACCTCTCTAGACAGGAAATCTGCATTGGTATTTTCCTTCCTGCCCTATATCATATTCGATAGTTGAAGGGCTGAAGGGCCAGGGACTACCTCATCACCCTTGGACTGGACTCCTTATTTCTATTTATCCATGGGAGTGGTTGGTGGTCCATTATGAGCATGAACTGCTATCCTATCAGGTAGTAGTGAAAGGTCCACTTGACTGCCAAGGCCTCTTTCTAAACAGTTGAGTAATGCCTTTCCTGTGGCATCAACTTCAGGCTAATGTATGCCACAGGATGTTCTTGATCATCCTTCTCTTGGACTAAGTTGGCTCCCAAGCCTTCTTCTGAGGCATCAGTCTGCACCATGAAGGGTTCAGTGAAGTCAGGGCTTATCAGGACCGGTTTGGAGCATATCACCTCTTTAAGAACCCTGAAGGCCTTCTCAGCTTCAGCTAACTACTGGACCTTCTCTGGTGCTTTATTCAAAAAATCATTGTGAGAGGCTCTGCCCTCTCCAAGTAATTGGGGATAAACCTACTATAGTATCCCGTAAGGCCTAGGAACACTCTCATTATTACTTTTGTTTGTGGGACTGGCACCTGGGTGATTGCTTCGATCTTCTTGGTCTGTGGCTGGACCCTGCTGTTCCCCAGGGTGTAGACAAGATACTGAACATCGTGCCCTCCCAGCTAGCACTTCTTGGGGTTATGTATTAATCCTGCTTTCATCAGACTAGGTAGCATGGCCTGGAGTTGGTTTCGATGTGGCTTCCAATCTGTGCTGTACTCCACGATGTCATCCAAGTAGGCAGCTGCATACCCATGATGTGGGTGGAGCAGGCGGTCAACCAAGCATTGAAATGTTGTGAGAGCACAGTGGAGTTCAAAAGGGAAGATAGTAAACTGGAAAATTCCACCTGGTGTCGAGAATGCAGTCTTTTCCTTTGTGGTTGGTGTGAGAGACACCTGCCAATACCATTTTGTAAGGTCCAGGGTAAAGATGAACTTGGCTGATCCCAGGCGCTCAATCAGTTCATCCACTTGTGGCATCAGGTACACAAAGAGTTTTGAGATCGCAACCTTTTTTAGTTCAATGCAGAACCTTATCATCCCATCTGGCTTAAGAACATAAGAAATTGCCATACTTGTTCAGAGTCCATCAAGGGTCCATCAAGCCCAGCATCCTGTTTCTAACAGTGGCCAATCCAGGCTACAAGTACTTGGCAAGGACCCAAACACTAAGTAGATCCCATGCTACTGATACCAGTAATAGCAATGACTACTCCCTAAGTCAACTTGGTTAATAGCAGTTAATGGACTTTTCCTCTAAGAACTTATCCAAACCTTTTTTTAAACCCAGCTATACTAACTGCGCTAACTACACTCTCTGGCAAGAAATTCCAGAGCTTAATTGTGTATTGAGTGAAGAAGCATTTTCTCTGATTAGTTTTAACTGTGCTACTTTCTAACTTCATAGAGTGTCCCCTAGTCCTTCTATTATCCAAAAGAATAAATAACCAACTCATATTTACCTGTTCTAGACCTCTCATGATTTTATAGACCTCTACCATATCCCCTTTCACTGTCTCTTCTCCAAGCTGAATAGCCCTAACCTTTTTAGCCTTTCCTCATAGGGAAGCAGTTCCATCCTCTTTATCATTTTGGTTGCCCTTCTCTGTACCTTCCCCAGTGCAACTCTATATTTTTTTAGATGCGGTGACCAGAATTGTACCCAGTACTCAAGGTGTGGTCTCAAAATGGAGCAAGACATTATGACATTTTCCGTTTTATTCACCATTACCTTCCTAATAATTCCTAACATTCTGTTTACTTTTTGACGACTGTAGCACACTGAGCCGACAATTTTAATGTATTATCTACTATGTTAACTAGATCTTTTTCCTGGATGGTATCTCCTAATATGGAACCTAACATCATATAATTACAGCATGGGTTATTTTTCCCTATATGCATCACCTTGCACTTGTCCACATTAAATTTCATCTGCCAATTGGATGCTCAATCTTCCAGTCTCACAAAGTCCTCCTGCAATTTATCACAATCCGCTTGTGATTTAACTGCTCTGAATAATTTTGTATCATCTACAAATTTGATTATCTCACTCATCGTATTCCTTTCCAGATCATTTAAAAATATGTTGAAAAGCACTGGCCCAAGTACAGATCCCTGAGGTACTCTACTGTTTACCCTTTTCCACTGAGAAAATTGACCATTTTAATCCTACTCTGTGTTTCCCATCTTTTAACTAGTTTGTAATCCACGAAGGGAAATAGTCTCCTATCCCATGACTTTTTAGTTTTCTTAGAAGCCTTTCATGAGGGACTTTGTCAAAAGTCTTCTGAAAATCCAAATACACTATAGTAGGGATGTGAATCGTTTTTCAACGATTAAAATTATCGTCCGATATTTTTAATATCGTCTTAAATCGTTATAGAACACAATACAATAGAAATTCTAACGATTTATCGTTAAAAATCGTTAAATCGTGTTAGTGCGCATTAACAGAAGATGATACAAATTGACACTTTCCAGGTCAGTGAAGGTCAGTTAGGAATGAATATGTATTCCTATTGGCTGGCTGTGCTCTTATCTATTGATGTTACCAAGGTTCCCACTGAGGTAATGGTTGGGGGGATGTGAAATGGAAACAGTTGGAAGCTTGACAAAAAAAGTAATGTGATGATCATCACTCATGTGACTAGAACTTGTTTGTTTATTATTTTTGTTAGCAGGCACGTGAAATGCCTAGGTAGGCAGGCAGTGCACAACTCCAGCAGTCACATCATTGCTTCCTGTGCATTGCATTATGTGCACACATTGACTCCAGCTTGGGGACAAGGCAGGTCTCCTTTACTGCACACATTGACTCCAGCTTGGGGAAAATGGCAGGTCTCCTTTACTGCACACATTGATTCCAGCTTGGGGATAAGGCAGGTCTCCTTTACTGCACACATTGACTCCAGCTTGTGGAAAAGGCAGGTCTCCTTTACAGCACACTGACTCCAGCTTGGGGACAAGGCAGGTCTCCTTTACTGCACTCATTGACTCCAGCTTGGGTACAAGGCAGGTTTCCTTTACAGCACATTGACTACAGCTTGTGGAAAAGGCAGGTCTCCTTTACAGCACATTGACTCCAGCTTGGGTACAAGGCAGGTCTCCTTTACAGCACATTGACTACAGCTTGGGGAAAAGGCAGGTCTCCTTTACTGCACACACTGACTCCAGCTGGGGAAAAGGCAGGTCTCCTTTCCTGCACACATTGACTCCAGCTTGTGGAAAAGGCAGGTCTCCTTTACTGCACACACTAACTCCAGCTTGGGTACAAGGCAGGTCTCCTTTACAGCACATTGACTACAGCTTGGGGAAAAGGCAGGTCTCCTTTACTGCACACACTGACTCCAGCTGGGGAAAAGGCAGGTCTCCTTTCCTGCACACATTGACTCCAGCTTGTGGAAAAGGCAGGTCTCCTTTACTGCACACACTGACTCCAGCTGGGGAAAAGGCAGGTCTCCTTTCCTGCACACATTGACTCCAGCTTGTGGACAAGGCAGATCTCCTTTACTGCACACACTGACTCCAGCTGGGGAAAAGGCAGGTCTCCTTTCCTGCACACATTGACTCCAGCTTGTGGAAAAGGCAGGTCTCCTTTACTGCACACACTGATTCCAGCTGGGGAAAAGGCAGATCTCCTTTCATGCACACATTGACTCCAGCTTGTGGAAAAGGCAGGTCTCCTTTACTGCACACATTGACTCCAGCTTGTGGAAAAGGCAGGTCTCCTTTACAGCACACTGACTCCAGCTTGGGTACAAGGCAGGTCTCCTTTACAGCACATTGACTACAGCTTGGGGAAAAGGCAGGTCTCCTTTACTGCACACACTGACTCCAGCTGGGGAAAAGGCAGGTCTCCTTTCCTGCACACATTGACTCCAGCTTGTGGAAAAGGCAGGTCTCCTTTACTGCACACACTAACTCCAGCTTGGGTACAAGGCAGGTCTCCTTTACAGCACATTGACTACAGCTTGGGGAAAAGGCAGGTCTCCTTTACTGCACACACTGACTCCAGCTGGGGAAAAGGCAGGTCTCCTTTCCTGCACACATTGACTCCAGCTTGTGGAAAAGGCAGGTCTCCTTTACTGCACACACTGACTCCAGCTGGGGAAAAGGCAGGTCTCCTTTCCTGCACACATTGACTCCAGCTTGTGGACAAGGCAGATCTCCTTTACTGCACACACTGACTCCAGCTGGGGAAAAGGCAGATCTCCTTTCCTGCACACATTGACTCCAGCTTGTGGAAAAGGCAGGTCTCCTTTACTGCACACACTGATTCCAGCTGGGGAAAAGGCAGATCTCCTTTCATGCACACATTGACTCCAGCTTGTGGAAAAGGCAGGTCTCCTTTACTGCACACATTGACTCCAGCTTGTGGAAAAGGCAGGTCTCCTTTACAGCACACTGACTCCAGCTTGGGGACAAGGCAGGTCTCCTTTACTGCACCCATTGACTCCAGCTTGGGTACAAGGCAGGTCTCCTTTACAGCACATTGACTACAGCTTGGGGAAAAGGCAGGTCTCCTTTACTGCACACATTGATTCCAGCTTGGGGATAAGGCAGGTCTCCTTTACTGCACACATTGACTCCAGCTTGGGGAAAAGGCAGGTCTCCTTTACAGCACATTGACTACAGCTTGGGGAAAAGGCAGGTCTCCTTTACTGCACACACTGACTCCAGCTGGGGAAAAGGCAGGTCTCCTTTCCTGCACACATTGACTCCAGCTTGTGGAAAAGGCAGGTCTCCTTTACTGCACACACTGACTCCAGCTGGGGAAAAGGCAGGTCTCCTTTCCTGCACACATTGACTCCAGCTTGTGGACAAGGCAGATCTCCTTTACTGCACACACTGACTCCAGCTGGGGAAAAGGCAGGTCTCCTTTCCTGCACACATTGACTCCAGCTTGTGGAAAAGGCAGGTCTCCTTTACTGCACACACTGACTCCAGCTGGGGAAAAGGCAGATCTCCTTTCATGCACACATTGACTCCAGCTTGTGGAAAAGGCAGGTCTCCTTTACTGCACACATTGACTCCAGCTTGTGGAAAAGGCAGGTCTCCTTTACAGCACACTGACTCCAGCTTGGGGACAAGGCAGGTCTCCTTTACTGCACCCATTGACTCCAGCTTGGGTACAAGGCAGGTCTCCTTTACAGCACATTGACTACAGCTTGGGGAAAACGCAGGTCTCCTTTACTGCACACATTGATTCCAGCTTGGGGATAAGGCAGGTCTCCTTTACTGCACACATTGACTCCAGCTTGGGGAAAAGGCAGGTCTCCTTTACAGCACATTGACTCCAGCTTGGGGAAAAGGCAGGTCTCCTTTACTGCACACATTGATTCCAGCTTGGGGATAAGGCAGGTCTCCTTTCCTGCACACATTGACTCCAGCTTGTGGACAAGGCAGATCTCCTTTACTGCACACATTGATTCCAGCTTGGGGATAAGGCAGGTCTCCTTTACAGCACACTGACTCCAGCTTGGGGACAAGGCAGGTCTCCTTTACTGCACCCATTGACTCCAGCTTGGGTACAAGGCAGGTCTCCTTTCCTGCACACATTGACTCCAGCTTGGGGCAAAGGCAGGTCTCCTTTACAGCACATTGACTCCAGCTTGGGGAAAAGGCAGGTCTCTTTTACTGCACACATTGATTCCAGCTTGGGGATAAGGCAGGTCTCCTTTCCTGCACACATTGACTCCAGCTTGTGGACAAGGCAGATCTCCTTTACTGCACACACTGACTCCAGCTGGGGAAAAGGCAGGTCTCCTTTCCTGCACACATTGACTCCAGCTTGTGGAAAAGGCAGGTCTCCTTTACTGCACACACTGACTCCAGCTGGGGAAAAGGCAGATCTCCTTTCATGCACACATTGACTCCAGCTTGTGGAAAAGGCAGGTCTCCTTTACTGCACACATTGACTCCAGCTTGTGCCAGGGTTAGGGCACTGTGTGCAGGAAGATCACAACACCCCTGGTATAAGGGTTAGGGCACAAGTTCTAGTCACATTGACTGATCACATTACTTTTTTTGTCAAGCTACCAACTGTTTCCATTTCCCATCCCCCATATACTGTCAGTGGGAACCTTGGTAACATGAATAAATAAGAGGGCAGCCAATAGGAATACATATTCATTCCTAAACTGACCTTAACTGACCTGAAAAGTGTCAAATTGTATCATTTTCTGTTAGTTTTTTACGATTAGTGCTCACTAACTCCCGTTAGTGCGCACTAATCGGAAAAAACGATTTTTTAACTAAAAAATCGTGCCAAACACGATTTTCTTCTCCTGCCAGACGATTTCGATCGTTAAGATGATAGGGCACACGATTCACATCCCTACACTATAGCTACTGGTTCACCTTTATCCACATGTTTATTAACTCCTTCCAAAAAATGAAGCAGATTTGTGAGGCAAGACTTCCCTTGGGTAAATCCATGTTGACTGTGTTCCATTAAAGCATGTCTTTCTATTTGCTCTGTGATTTTGATCTTTAGAATAGTTTCCACTATTTTTCCTGGCACTGAAATCAGGCTCACTGGTCTATATTTTCCCGGATCACCTCTGGAGACCTTTTTATGTTTAAACGGTTTTTATTGTTTTTCGCAACAAAAAGAGACACAGTACAACTACCGGAGGGGATTCAGTCCTTCACCCCTCCGGCCAACAGTAACCAAAGAAAATGCCTAGCAAACCCCCCCCCCCCCCCCCTCCCCTCCCAGGGATGACAATCTAGATGAGCATATGGAGTTACACTTGGAAGAAAATACCAATAGGAGAATAAAACAAGTGAACAAAGGAACAGCGGGGGAACACAGGGTAATATACTCTTAGGGGGTAATTTTCATAATGGTTTACACATGTAAATATGACTACTATTGTAACAATTTTCAAAAGCCATTTACCTGCGTAAAGCGCACTTATGCAGGTAAATCCTATGGACAATTCAATGTTATATATAGTAGCAATTTTCAAAAGCCCACTTACTTGCATAAAGTGCATTTACACATGTAAAACCCATTTTTAAGCATGTAAATGCTTTTGAAAATCAGGCCCTTAATCGTTAAGTACCAAACTACGTGCACGATGCGGGAGAGAATGAATGTAAAGCTGCCAGGTGACCAGAAATCGTCGTCGATGGGCTGGCGAATTCCGGGCCGCCATTCCCTCCATGGTCATCATGAAGTGGACACCATTCTTCCAAGCCCAAAAGGATGGGTGATCCGTGGAACTCCAGCCAGAAAGAATTATCTTCTTACCTACAAGACAAGCCTTGTGTAATAACAGTCGCAAGCCAGGATCTCGAACTCGAACCGGGGAGACACACCCAAAGAGAAGCCAATGTGGCGTCACTGGAATGACCACGTCTAACAAATCGGCCATATAGTCCGCCACCTTCTGCCAAAAATGCCGAATAGCAGGGCAGGACCAAAAAGCATGAGAAAGGGTACTAGAGGCTGCACCACATCTTTGACAGCCCATTGAAAAATCCGCACTAAAATGACTAGCCACCCGCGGTGAAATATAGGCCCGGCTGAGAAATTTAAACTGCATCTCCCGATAATAGTAGTTATTCGAGATCCTGGCTGCACGTCGAAAACCGGCACGTAAAATATACGGAGTCACAGTAAAATCCCCATCCTTATTCCAACGGGACACCAAAACATCCAAAGAGTCCTCCTCCTGTAACTTCCGGACCCTCTTGTAATACATGGATAATGACGGGGCATGGGGTTTCCCAAATTGGAACACTTCATCCAGAGCATGGACCACGGTAGGCGCCTTGTAGGCCTCCGGAATTGCTCGGAGATAATGCTGAACTTGAAGATAGGGAAATACCTGCGTGGCCCCCAACCCGTAAAGTTCCCCCAGCTCCTTAAGGGAGAGAGGAACCCCCTCTGTGCTAAGTAAATGGCCTAGGCGAGTGATCCCCTTGGATTCCCATGTAACAAAACTGGCAGACTGGTATCCCGCCATAAAGTCCACATTTCCCCGCACTGGCAAAAGGCTGGCACATATGGGCGGAATCTGCAACAATTTAGTCAATCTCCGCCAGGTTTGTCGGATGGGGCGTATCAAGCCAATGCTGCGAAGCACTCGAGGAAGCTTACTCGAGGATACCTGAACCACACATGCTGGTTCGTAAGGGGCCATTAAGGCCTGATCAGCATATAATGGGGAATACACCGAGGTACCCAACAACCAGTCTCTAAGGGTTCGTAAGTGACTAGCCAAATTGTATCCCGCTAGGTCAGGGACTCCCAAACCACCCCGTCCCCATCTCAGCTTCAACCAGCGCAATGGGACCCGCGGTTTCCCTCCCCGCCAGAGAAAACGTCTCAGAGCTCCCTCCAACCGTCTAGCATCCCTCGAATGCAAAAAGATTGGCAATGTTTGAAATAGGTAAAGCTATCGAGGCAAAATAACCATTTTGAATAAGTTGACCCGCCCACTCAGGGAAAGAGGCAGATTGGTCCACTTAGCCAAGCTATCGTGCGTTGACTTAAGTCTGTCTGGGATATTCATCTGATATATATGGGCCGGGTCCGCCGGGAGGCGGATCCCCAAGTACGGCAAAAAGTCCTCCACCCAGTGTAACGGAAAGGTATCCCGCAAAACCGCCCGCAGGGCCTGTGGGTAGATAAGGGCAGAGGACTTAGACTCATTCAACTTCAGGCCAGAGAAAACTCTGGAGACCTTTTTAAATATTGGGGTTATATTGGTCACCCTCCAGTCTTCAGGTACAATGGATGATTTTAATTATAGGTTGCAAATTTTAACTAATAGATCTGAAATTTCATTTTTGAGTTCCTTCAGAACCCTGGGGTGCATACCATCTGGTCCAGGTGATTTGCTACTCTTCAGCACCAACACTATGGATGAGGACCAATCTTTGCTAGTCTCCTCTAAAACCCCAAGCTGGAGCATCTCCTTTCCTTTGTTCTCAATGATGCAGCCTCTGGAATCTGATTGGGTTGTTGCTGTTCCACAATTCCAGGATGCATAATGATGTCATGCTTCACCAGGTGGATATGACCAGGCAGGTTTGAGAAAATATCCCTCGAATGTTCTATCTGCTGCTTTAAGACAGTTATCTGTGGAGTGAACAGCTGCTCTCCAAAAGGAACTTGGGCTCGGTCCACTTCAGGTCCAGCCTCTAGGCCAAACTTTCCTTCTTGTACCACTCTGCACTCCTGTACAACCCACTTCTTCAGAAGGTTTACATGATAGATTTGAGTTTTCTTTTGTTTATCTGGCTGGGTTGTAATCCACAGGCCCTGTCTTCTCCAAAACTTCATAAGATCCTAGCCAACGGGTTAACAACATTCTTTCCAAAGATGGGTGGAGGACAAGAACGCGGTCTCCCAGCTGGAATATTTTTTGTACTGTGGGGCGATTGTAAGCTCGGGCTTGGATATCTTGAGCCTTTTATAGGCATAGGCAGGCCACCTCCCCAGGCTTTTTTAAGTGATCTTGCACTTGGAGAATGTAGTCAAAGAGGTTTTCCCTGAGTTCCCTTTGTCTTCCCAAGTCTTGTGAGCTATATCCAAGATTTCTCTCGGTCTCCACCCATACAGTAACTCAAAAGGGGAAAACCCCATTGAGCTCTGTGGTACTTTGTGTAGCAATGTTTCCTAATTCTTGCTGTCTTCATCCACAAATTTCCTCACCATTTGCTTGAGCATCTGATTTAAGCATTCAACAAGGCCATTGGTCTGTGGGTGATACACCAAGGTACATAGAAGTTTTACCTTGAGCAAGTTGCAAAGTTGTTTCATTATCTTGGACACAAAAGGGGGGTTCCCTGATCCATCAAGATTTCCTTGGGTAGCCCAAGATTTGAAAAAACCTCCATTAGGGCAGTCATCACCATTGGGGTCTTCATATTTCGTAGCGATACTACCTCCGGATGTCTTGTGGCATAGTCCAGAATGATGAGGAATACTTATTTCCTTGAGTAGATCTCTCTAGTGGTCCCACAAGGTCCATGCCCACTCTTTCAAAAAGGGTCTCAATTATAGGCATTGGTATGAGTCGTGCCGCCTATACATCAGCAGGCTTGTGAGTTGGCAGGTAGGGCAGGACCGGCAATACAACTGCACCAGTTTAAGTATGTGCCGCCAATAGAACTGTGCCAATATTTTCTCTCGAGTCGTTTTCTCCCCCAGGTGACCCCTTAGAAGGTTACTGTGTGCTAGTTGTATGACCTTCTGATGAGACAATTTGGGAATTAGGAGTTATTCTATCAATTCCCCCTCCACATTTCCCTTTGTGATATAGTAAATTAGATCCCCTTTCATCACATTATAAAGGGGAATAGGATCTATAACCTGTGCTCCAGGGACTAGCTTTCCATCCATTCTCTGTATATGCTCTTGTATCACTTAAAGGACTCATCCTCCTTCTGGGCCCGCCTGAAGCTCCCCGGGCCACCTCCCTTTTCCCACTCAAAGGGTCCAGGTAAGACATTCCAAGTGGGTAGTTACTCTTCCTCTGATTCCAATCCTTCCTCCCTTGCTGCCTCTAAATTAGCAGCATAACTGTATTTGTCCTGTAGGTGTTGTCTCCAGGACTTAGGAGTCTTAGAGTCTTAATGATACAGATTTGGATCCTCCAAAGGAAAGAGTTCTGGAAACTCCAATTCTTTATTATTGTGGGTGGATAAGCCTGTTGTGAGCTTCTTCCAGAGGCTCTTGAAGTTTGGACAGTCCAGTCCTGTCACCAAGGGGTAGTGTAGCCAAGGAAGAGCTCCCACCTTGATTTTGTCTTGGCTGACCAGGGTCTTTAGTTATACCCCAGCTTGTTGGATACTGCTGTGGATCCCCATGAATGCATAGCATAGTCTATCTGGAGTTGCTTCACTAACTCTCTTCGAACGAGTGTTTTCACACTCACAGATTCCACTAATGCCTATGTTGGAACCCCATCGAACTTAACTACAATCACAAAAGTAGAGAATCCCTGGCTGGGGACATCCATGAAATTACAAAATTATGGGGTCATGGCATTAATGTTCATTGGCTTATCTTCCCTGCAGGGGCAGTCTCTGGCAAAATGGCTCTTTTCTCCACAGCTGAAACATGGAGGTCCAGCTGAGGATTGCACATGAGGTGAAAAGTCCTGCCAGATCTGTGTGACTGGTTGTCAAGATATCTGACTCTGCTGTTCTGTACCCAGATCAAGTGGCTTCTCTGGGAACCGTAGCAACTCAAGCATGGTCTGGGCCTGATAATAGGCCTCTGCTACTTCCAACACCTGTTCAACCATAAGGATTTGGTGTTGGCAGACCCACTGCCACATAGGCTGCTCGAGGCTGTGTAGGAACTGTTCCAGCAAAACTGCTTTGGCTAATTCTAACCCGGTCTTTCCTTCCAAGTGCAGCCACTTCCTAGCGACATCTTTGTGGAATAGGTTCCTTGCGTTTTCCCAGCCTTCAGAAATTCCCAACAAAATTGCTGTCAATAGGCTTCTGGGTTGAGTCCCACTTTCTCTAGAATGGCAGTCTTGAATTCCAGGTATGTGGCCTTCCCTTCCAGATTGGCAGTTTGGAAGGCATCTTGACTACTTCTGGTGAGTAGATTCCCCAGATAAGTAGCCCACCTGTCCAACCATCAGGGTTTTTTCCTAAGGTCATCTTAAGCAATGTTGATGACCCAGAGGGTGGACTGGTTACCACAGCTTGCACAGCATATGCTGTCTGGGTTAGCATCATATGATACCACACCACCTGCTCTCACAATGCCAACTGCTGATCAATTTGCATTTCCAGGGTGTTCTGTAATTGTTGCTGCCCTATAGCAAGAACGTGGATCACTTGCTCCATCTTCCCTGCCTATCGAGCTGCCTCCAAACTAGGTTCCTCTCTGGAGAAAGAAGGGGGGGGGGGGTGGGGGGAATAAAAAAAAAACCTGCTGGCCTGTCCGGCCTTTACTCACTGTTTGTCCCCTGACTACACAGCCAGGGGACAAACAGGATGGCTGGGTGGAACTGGGAGACTCCAGGAAAGAAAAAAAATTCTACATGTTTTTTTTCTCTGCTGCTGTGGGTGTGGGTTCTTGCCTGTGTTTCCCACTTAGGCAAAAGATCCCACTGCTGTCAACATATGTGGTAACTTGGGCGACAGCGGTTTGGAAACAGCCAGGGGTAGATTCTGGCAGTTCCTTAGGTGTAGTTTATTTACAGTGGAAAATCCAAAATCAAAACAATCAGTGCAGCTCAACTTAACTTCAGATAACGCACAATCCTTAAACATAACAGGTCTTGGCATATGGTGGGTCTCTGCCTGCTCATCCCTTCCAGGCGCTGAGTTCTTAAACTCTGGTGAGGAGCTCCTCCCTTCACCCAGAATTCCCTATGTGTCTGGATTGTAAGGAGGACCGGGCAAGACATCTGTGCCCAGTTCTGCAAGGTAGTCTGAGGGAATTTTCTATCTACTTCTTCACATGCGGGTTGTCCTGAGCAGGTGTAACTTTCTGCAAATTCATGTATGTGTGTACCAGGATAACCTACAAATTTTCAAAGTGGACTTATGCACATAATTCTGCTCTGAAAATTCAGCCTAAGTCTGTGGGTACAGGTCTGCAGTCTGTTATAAAATTTACTTCTAAGGGCGCAATATTCAGTCGCTGAGCAGCTCAGCTAGTTAGCCTGATAAACATATCCGGCTAATTAGCAGGGTATATTTATTCAGTGCTTTATTTTGCACTTATATTCACACATCCCAGCCCAGCTGCAGTTTGTGAATCTAGCACTCCCTTCTCCTTCCTACACTCCGTGCCAAAGAAATTTGACGTTCTCCAAGAATGACAAAGAGACCACAATTTGGAGAAGTATATAGCCACAAATTTGTTCTTTATTGCATTTAATCATTCATTATAATAATTTGAACAGCACTGGTCCCAGGACAGATAGTTGGGGCACTCCACTATTCTTCTTTCTCCACTGGGAAAACTGACCATTGAGTTCTATGCTTTGGTTCTTGACTTTTAATTAGTAACTGATCCACATTGAGACAATATCTCCTATCCCATGACTTTTCAGTTTACTGAGGAGTCTCTTATAAGGTACTTTGTCAAACACCTTCTCAAAATCCAAATACAATATATTGATCAGCTCTCCGTTATGATGTACCTTTCCTAAATCCAATGCTATCTCTTTCCCATTAAAATGTGTTTATCCATATGACCAGTGATTTTGTTCTTAAATATGTTTTCTATAATTTTACCAGGCACTGATTCTAGCATTTCAGGTTTGTAGTTGCTTAGGTCATCCCTGCAGCCCGTTTTGAAAATTGGTCTTGCATTTGCTACCCTCCATTTCACAGGTAGAGAGGCAAATTTGAATGATAGGTTAAAGATTGATGGTAGCAAATATAAATGTCATATCTGAGTTCCTTTATAACTCTGAGGTGAATATCATCAGGTCCTAATGATTGGTTACTACCCAGTCAATTTGATCTTGTACTTCTTCCAGATTCACACTAATTTGATTCAGTTCCTCTGAGTCATTATCTGGAAAAACAATGGTTCAGGTATGAGTATTTCCCCATCATCTTCCTCTGTAAAGATTGAAGTGAAGAATTCATTTAATTTTTCTGCTATGTCCTTATTATCCCTAAGTGCCCCTTTTACCCACCAGTTGACTAACAGCTCAACTGACTCCCTTGCAGGATTTTTGTTTCTAATGTACTTGGAAAAGTTTTTATTATTAGGTTTTGCCACTTTGGCAAGTCTCTTCTCAAATTCTATCTGGGTCTACTTTATTAGTGTTTTACATTTAATTTGGCAGTACTTATGTGCCTTTCTATTTTCCTCATTAGGTCCTGCTTTCCACAAAGAATGGCCTGTTTTACAGCACCATTTAGCCATAGTGGTGGGTGCTTGTGTTTCTTTTTCTTTTCACCTTTCTTAGAGCTTGATTTACTAAAGGCTTTCTCCCATTTTGTGTCTATGAGAAAATACTTAGTAAATGAACCCCTTAATTTGTGGAATGCATTTGTCTAGGCTTCCAAAATAGTGTTTTTAAATAACCTCCATGCCTCATATAGATTTTTAACCCTTGTAACTGTTCCTTTTAGTTTTTCTTCCAACTAGATTCCTTATCTTAACATAATCTCCCATTTTTACAGTTATACATTATTGTGTTGGTTCTAAGACCAATTATTCCATAAAGAATTAATTTATGATCACCAGAAACCTAATTTTCTTGTCATACCCAGATGAGACATTTACCCTTGTTTATTTCATTTTTATTTTATTTTTCATTGTTTAAAGATATTCTTTGTGGATTCCATATGCTGAATCGTATACTCCCAAGAACCTGTTGGCTTTCTCTCTAGTTTTTTTTTTTTTAAAGTTGTTCTATTTCCTTCTTAATTGTTAGCGCCAGCAGTAGGGTTCCACTTTAGTTAAGGTGAAACCAGTCCTAATGGAATAGGCTCTTCCTTTCCCAAAAGGTTCCCCACTTCCTAATGAATCTAAAACTCTCTTCCCTGAACCATTGTCTCATTGAACTCCTGAGCTCTTGCTACTTCTGAGTTTCTGCACATGGAACTGGTAGGATTTCCAAGATTGCTACCCTGGTGTTATTATTTTGGGCTGCAGCCTGGCGTGGTGACCACCTTCTGGAGTGACACAGGACAGGAGGATGGGAGCAATTGCAGGTGATCTGATGAGGCTGGGTAGAGTCTCTGGAGCCGGGTGCAGGCAGAGAGGAGTCTCTGGAGCTAGGTGCGTGGTAGTAAGGGTGAACTTTAGGGGTGTGCATTCATTTGCATCATATTGGTAATCCGCAACATATAGGGCCATATTCTTTGTATTCGTGAGGAAGCGAAACGTATCATGATTCCCCACGAATACAACGAAACTTCACCGACTTATTTGGCTGTCTAAAGGAACAAATTTAAACAAACCCCCCACCCTCCTGACTCCCCCAAGACTTACCCAAACTCCCTGGTGATCCAGCGGGGGTTCTGGGAGTGATCTCCAGCACTCAGGCCGTTGGCTGCCAGTAATCAAAATGGTGCCGATAGCCTTTGCCCTTATTATGTCACAGGGGCTACCGGTGCCATTGGTCGGCCCCTGTCACATGGTAGGAGCACAAGATGGCGCCAGCCGTCCATTGCTCCTACCATGTGACAGGGGCCGACTAATGTATTTGTGGATGTGAACAGAATGTGGGTATTTGTGGATGTGAATGCAGGTAAGCATGAAATGTTACACTGGAACTGAGTGCAGATATGGGTGACATCAGAATACAGGAACAGCGTGCAGGTAAGCATGATACTGGATGCAGGTAAGTGTGAACTTGAGGAGGGGAACCAGAGCAAGGAAGACAGACAATGATAGGACTGGACAAACCAGGACAAGGACTACACTGAACATGAAACACCAAATGCCCGAAGGCAACAAGGCAAAGAAGTCCAAGGGGAAGGAGGGGCAAGCAGAAAAGTAATAGCACAGCTACAAGGGGGTTCAGGGAGAGAGAGGGGACAAGAAGGCAAGAGAGACCTTAATGCCTGTAGACCACAGAGCAAGATCACCAAAGAACCAGGAGGCCCATAGGCCACAGAGCAAGGAGGAAACCAGGACGCCCGAAGGTGCATAAGGCAAGGAACAGATGGCTAAAGCAGGGAGCCCAAAGCAGCTCGATGCCGAATCACCAAGGCATGGGCTAGGCGGGGTTAAATAGTGAGTTTTGGATATGGGACAGGTAGTCAAGGAAGGCTGGGCCAGCCAGGGGAGAGTGCTCATGGAGGGCCTCTTTGGTGGTGAGGAGGCTGCACAGCAGCCAGAATCGTAACACCTGGAAGTTTTGGATTTTAGTTTAATACCTAGAAGTGTGTCCCCATGTCATAGGTATCCACATGGACATGACAGCCAGCTCCTCCCCAGCACTTTCTGTCTAGGTGATGCAAGAAGTGGATTAATAGCATCAACAATGGATACATAAAGGCTCAGAAGAAAGTAGCATTACGCATGAGGAAGGAGAACAGGATTGTTGGTGGGAGTACTTCTGCACAAGCAAGATAAGACAAAAAATGTTTTTGCATAAAGGATGCAAGTAAATCCTACCAATAGTAAACGCTTCTAACTTTTCCCCTGATGAAGCCGCCATGAGGTGAAACTTAGGTCTATATTGGGATGGACTTTAGAAGATCTAAGAACTATTCATTAACAGGTTTTTTTTGTTTGTTTTTTTTGCAGTATTTTGATTAACAGCCATATTGTGAAGTGTTAAACATTTTGTATTGGAACAGCATTGTTGAAACTTTAAGGTGTGGGTATGTTGATTTTTAATATTATATGTGGTATGAGTGAGAAGTGTATGATGTGAATGGGTTTTAAGGAGAGCTGGTCCAATGACAAGTGCAATATGTTTGTATAAAAACTAAAAAAATTAGTGTTACCTAATGTATTGTGGATATGCAATGTAGATTGTTTTTGATTATTTTAAGCATATTCTGTAAAAGGAAGAAGGTGCCAATTGTTATGTATTATATATATATATATATATATATATATATATCTCCCTTAGTTCCTTGTATCTTTGCTCCTCCAACAAAGCACAGGTACTGCCAGTGAGGGGGTGGGGAAGCTGTAATATATTATTTATTTGCTTATAAGAATTTGTAACCCACAATAATGTCACTTCTAGGCAGTTAGCAAATAATAACATAGACAAAATTACATAAAAGTTACAGTAAAAAAAAAATGCATCAATAAATAACAAATTAAAACACCATGAAGGTGTCCTCTATGTACTTCTCTGTCTGTCTCAGTTCCCAAAGGGTCAGGCCCTCCAGCTTCCAGAGATTGGTGGCTGTGACCATTAGGGATGTGCATTCATTTTAGATGAAATAGACAATGGTAATGAAATTGTCTATTTCCTCTTGTTTCGGGAGTGCCCCCCCCCCCAAAAAAAAAGACAACATTTTGTATAGTCTGAAATTAGGGAAACATGAAAAAAAATCCCTGAACCATTTAAAAAATGAAATTAAGCAAAAAAACCCCCGAAATGAAAATGAGACAAAAAAAAAATCAGTGCACATCCCTAGTGACCGCTGCCTCCACAGTATCTCCAGTTGACCCTGGGAGCATAGTACCTGACTAACTGCATGGCACAGCACTGCCACCGAACCACCAGACCAGTCCATTCTGCCCTTAGAGGCGGATTTTCAAAGGCCTGCGCGTGTAAATCCTTCTGGATTTACGCGCGCAGGGCCCTCGCGCCGGCACGCCTATTTTGCATAGGCCGCCGACGCGTGTAAGTCCCGGGGCTTCCTGTCGGGGGCGTGTCGAGATGACGGGCCGTTTAGGGGGCGGGGCGTTTCGGGGGCGGCGACGTAGGCGTGGTTTCGGCCTGGGGGCGTTCCGGGGGCATGGCCGCGGCCTCCGGAACAGCCCCCGGGACCGGACCACGGAGCGGGGCACCCGGCCGACGCGCCGGGTGCCCCTGCTTTCAGCAGGCGTAACTTTGCCGACAAAGGTAAGGGGGGGGGGGTTTAGATAGGGCCGGGGGGGTGGGTTAGGTAGGGGAAGGGAGGGGAAGGTGCGGGGAGGGCGAAGGAAAATTCCCTCCGAGGCCGCTCCGAAATCGGAGCGGCCTTGGAGGGAACGGAGGCAGGCTGCGCGGCTCGGCGCGCGCAGGCTGCCGATTTTGCGCAGCCTTGCGCATGCCGACCCCAGATTTTATAAGATATGCGCGGCTATGCGCGTATCTTATAAAATCAGGCGTACTTTTGTTCGCGCCTGCTGCGCGAACAAAAGTATGCGCTCGCGCAACTTTTTAAAATCTGCCCCTTATTGTGTAGACTTAAGATACTAACATACAAAAAGAAGATAAAGCAGCTTTTAAAGAAGAACATGGGGGAAAGCTGACAGTTGCTCAGCAGCACACTGCTTGGAGGGAGGTATCTTCAAAGGATACTAACAAAACAAGAAAGCAAGAGCATTCCGATAAAGAGGTTCCAATAAAGACTAAAGTAGTCCAGGAGCCTTTAAGTAAATATTCTAAACTGTCAACTGCTAGGAAGATTGTAAATACAAATAAAAAAAAATACCTTGAAGTATTTGTATGTTTATTCTAAAAGTCTAAAAAAGAAAAGATGAGAAAGTTGGAATGTATAGCACTGAATGAAGAGGTAGAAATAATTGACCTCTTAGAGATATGGTGGATGGAGAATAAACAATGGGACAGTGCAATGCCAGGGTACAAATTATATTGCAATGATAGGATGGATCAAATTGCTGGTGTGTGTGTGTATATGTGTGGGACAGTGACACTATATTTTAAGGATGGCATAGAGTCAAACAGGAAAAACTAAGAAGTTTGGCAACACAAAAATAATGGGAGAATTCAATTACCCCAATATTAATTAGGTAAATGTCAGATTAGGGCACCTAGCAAGGTAAAGATTCTAGATGAAATAAATGAGTGCTTCGTGGAGCAGCTGGTCCAGGAACTGATAAGTGGGGGTGTTATCCTAGACCTAATCCTTAGTGGAATGCAGGATTTTGTGCAAGAGGAAACAATACTGGTCATAACGTTTGAAATTTGATTTAATAACTAGAGAGAGGACATTAAGAAAAACTACTGCTCTAGCATTTAACTTTCAAAAGGGACACTATGATAAAATGAGGAAATTAGTTGAAAAATTACTAAATGGTTAAGAATTTACATCAGATGCAGACATTGTTTAAAAATACCATCTTGGAAGACCAGACCAGATGTATTCCACACATTACAAAAGGTGAAAGAAAGGACAAACGACTCCCGGCATGATTAAAATGTGAAGTGAAAGAGTCTTTTATAGGCAATAAAACATCTTTGGAAACATGGAAGGAGGATCCAAGTAAAGAAAATAGAAAAAAGCACAAGCATTGGCAAGTTGGATGCAAAACATTTGTAAAGGGGAAAATAAAAATAATAAAAATTGGCCTTAGCTGAAATGCCCCTTTTATGCCCCGATGCCCAAAATGGAGCCCAAGTGCCCCTGCAAATGAGTGAAGCTGGAAGGGAGAGGCTAGCACCTAATTGGCATGCAGCCAGTTTGAAAGGCAGTAATTGCCCACAAAAGAAGTGACTGGCAGATGCTGACACCTTGCAGATGGAGGAAAAAGCTGTCATAGCCTCAGAGAAAAAAAAACCCACCCCAAACCTTAATTCTTTAAAAAAAAAAAAAAAAAAAAAAAAAAAAGGAGGAGACTGAGTACGAGCTTCCTGAAGGAGCAGGGCTGTCAGCCCCATTGTTTCTTTATTTTTTCTTTGATTTATTTTCTTGAAGCTGCAGTCATAGAATAGAGGAGGCTCGAGGCAGTTAGAAGAGAGGCTATCAGTGCCTCCTGCTGCAGTGAACAATGGGGAGCAGGCTGGTGGTGAAAGGAAAAGTAGGGAGAAGACTCCGCTGCCACAGCTATTGCTCAGCTAGCTCAGATGGGACAGGCAGAAGTGGCAGTGCTGAGAGCTCCTGCCGCTGAGGTTATCAGCCTAGGCAGCAGTGGCATCAGCCGCAGACCTAGAAGTAGCATCTCAGTTGAACTGCCACTGAGCTGCTGGTGCTGGGAGTGGGGGGGGGGGGGGGGAGAAATAAATAAATAATAAAATAAAAAGTGGCGGGGACACAGACAGGGGCGGGGAGCCTTAAGCAATTCCCTGTTGCACCTTAAAGGACCCCCCCCCCCAAAAAAAATGGGAACCAAGATCGCTGAGCCGCTAGTAACCAGGGACGTTTTAAAAATATAAATAAAATGAAAATATACAGGGCCATGAATAGAGAGGAGCCTTGGGCAAGCTCTCTCTGCCCATTATAAGGGCTCCCCAAATTTTCCTGAGTGAACCCCCGAAGCATCACTGGGGCACTGGAATAGGAGACTAAAAAAAAAAATAAATGAAAGGGGCAAAATTGGTGCTGGCCAGGCCCCTACCACTGCCAAAATGCTAGGGGAAACATTTTATTTGGCCCAAGAAAGCACTAAATGGAATTGCAACTGTGGGAGGGGCTCCCAGGAAAGCAGCCCCCACAGAAATTGCAGGCAGGAGCAGAAAGGTTCTGCGCCTCCTTCCATCCCTTGCACTGTATAATTTAAATATCGCCATGGCAATGGTGTGGCTGCTCTTGAGGACAG
Organism: Rhinatrema bivittatum; assembly: GCF_901001135.1. NCBI lineage: Eukaryota > Metazoa > Chordata > Amphibia > Gymnophiona > Rhinatrematidae > Rhinatrema > Rhinatrema bivittatum. Next base: position 239,041,866 of record NC_042621.1, read on the forward strand.
CTTCCTGGGTGCAGAGAGAGAAAATACTGCCGTAAAATGCAAGTGGAAGGGTTGGTTTCTAGGGTGAAATAGGGTACACCTTCCATACTCAATCATTTTTAAACTTGTGGACACCTAGAGAAGAGTATGGAAAAGGAGTTTGGAGCCACATTTTAAGTATTTTGGAGGTATAGAAACTATTTTTTTCAGGGAAGTCACCGAGGAAAAGATTTACTGTGAGAGGCCTGAAAGTTAAAGTTAGAGAGACAGTTCATCAAGACAAATGTAGCAGCAGCAGCTTTAAAGATCTGCTCTGTGAGAGAAAACACTGGAAAGTTAAAGTTAAAATATAAAACAGAGATTTAAAACTTTTGTCTGTTATTAGTCATTTTTGAAAGGTGAATTATTGGAAGGCCATCTGACTGAATACAGATAAACTCAGAGAAAAAAAAAATGACCCTATACTGGAACAGAAGAAAAGTCCCAGAACAAGGGTAGGCAATGTCGGTCTTAAAGTACCACAAACAGGTCTGGTTTTCAGGATACCCACAATGAATATGCATGAGGTATATTAGCATGCACTATCTCCATTGTATGCAAATATTAATTGTGGATGTCCTGAAAACCAGAACTGTTTGTGGCACTCTAAGACCGGAGCTGTCTATCCCTCCAGCAGTGAGTGACCTAGCTCTATGTGTGTGTGAAGGGCCTGCCAGCCAGATTACATTCACCCAAGATGAACAGTTGGTCCTCAGCACCATTCAAGAGGCAGCAGTGACATGGTTTGGAGAGCTGGTCACTTCATGTTCTCAAGGCTGAGTAAGAAAAGCATACAAGGTGCTTGCATATCATAATAATAATTTGTGTAACCATACCTAACTATGCATATGTATCTTTTTAGAACTAGTCAATGGTTGAAAAGGCAGATAGGGCATGTAGTCAAGAGCTCCAACTAACTGTCATTCCTCTTTCTTTACCTGCTTTTAGGTGAATGAAAAGTGCATAATGGTAGATTTGACATCCAAGAGAATGCTAAATTAGAAGTTTGTTGAAGGCTGGAAGCCATAGAGTGGGGCCCATTGATCTGTTCTCCATTGCTATACAAAAGGTCCAGTTTATGAGAAGAACTAGGAAGAGAATGTAGTGACAGAATGCAGGGAAAGAGACTGATCACGATTCTGATAGGCCTAAATCCAGTGGCCATGGAAGGGCTTGGTGTCATCCACAAGTGCTGCAGGAAAGCCTGGAGGAAGAGACTGAGGATGAAGTAGAGGGGGTCAGTGGAGTCCAATGCTGGCAAACAGGAGCCTGAGAGGGATATGGCTACTGAAGAAGAGAACACCCAGGCTTTTTAGAGGAGGATTAGCCCAGGCCCATGTACAGTGAGCCACCTGCTCCATAAGTCTTGCAAGAAGCTGCAGATGCAAGGGAAGGCAGACACTTGGAAGAGGGCAGCTTCTCTGGTAGAGAAGAGGATAAGGTGCCTTGCACTCCAATCAGGAACTACATGCTGCAACTGATTGAAAGTGACAGACTAGCTTGTAGGCCTAAGGCAGGACATCCAGGGCCTGAAGGAAGTAGTGCGGGAAGAGTTGCAGGGTGTTAGACAAGAGATGCAGGGCCTTGTCCGGATGCTGCAGGAGGAACTTCAGGCCATTACTGCAGTCTGGAGGGAGATGCTGCAGTGGATTCTACCATGCCAACTGCAGTTTGCATGGAATGCTCCATGGCAGCCACAGGACCCCCTGGATGCTGCCTTTCCGAGCATTTGCATCACCATCATCCTGGATTGTTCCTCTGCCTGATATAGCTCTTCCAGCCTGGTGGGAGGCTCTCCAATTGTATCTACTATCACTACCTGTGATGGGGCCTCATTCTCCTATGGCCACACAACCTGCATCTGTGCATCCTCCAGCAGTACCTCCACCACTGCAAAGGAAGGCTTTCCGCTCTATAAAGTGGGGATCTCTTCCTCTCTGACATGGAAATGGTCTCATCATGTGCAGCTGCTAAAGAGGAGAGGCATACCAGTCTGGCAAGCCTTCATCCTCAGGCACCCCGTAACATCACCCCTTTCAGGAGCCACTCTCCCCTTCACAGCCCTCTGTCACTGATTTCAGTGTCCATGCCCTCTGAAAGAACTGTGAGTTGTGACCAGGTACCGCTGCACAGAAACACCAGACTGGGCCAGTCCAAGGTACTGGAGCCACCCCTCAAAAACAGAGGACAGCCTAGGAAGCACTCCAGTTTGGAGATGCCAATTGAATTGCAAGAAGAAAAAGAGTTAATAAAATTTTGTATGAAACTTAAGACCTCGTAGATGGAGAGTAGCTAGATGGTGGGAAGGAATTTTGTGTGGTATTGATGGGAGAGTATTTTCTGCTAATTTATTTTAGTTTTGAGTTTGTTTTATTTTTTATGTTATGTATTTGATGTTTTAATTGTTGTACATCACTACAGATTTCAATAAATCACCAGAAAAGTGATTAATAAATATTTTTAAATAAATGTTTTTCTATGTACAGATATAACCATTGTATGGTAAATAAGTGTACCTTCACCAATGAACATTTCTTTGAATCAGTGTTCCTTTCCTCTACAACCTGTTGGTGAGCTGGTAATGTATCTCCTGCAATTCCTCCTCACTCAAGCCATATGCCTCCTCTACTTGTAGGGGGAGAAGGCAGAAAAGAGCAGAGTGAGATATCCTAAGGTGGTAGGCAGCAAGACTGTTCTCTGGTAGAAACGCTGGAGCAGGCCTCCTGGGCCTAAGCGATAAGGTCATCTAAATTCCTGGGAGAAAAAAGGACAGATGTTAGTTATTGTGTGGTTGTAGTGAGACCAGCATACCTATCTAGAAGCCATCCTCCTGTGATAAGACCTTACTGGAAGCAGTCGTGAATTTCTGACTGTGAGAGGATATAGGCATCGCGACAAGATCCCTGAAATCTGGGAACTATATCCTTGATGATGCCTTTGGCATCACAGACTAAATGCATTTTGAGAGAGTGAAAGGTTTTGCATTTTCAAAAGATGACTTTGTTGCACATTACTGCCCTTATAGGGATGTGAGTGCAATTGATATGTGACCTATTTTCAAAATCTGGTGAGCGTGCATACGCCACACTTATGCACATTTCCTTTATATTCGGGGGAAACTGTTTTGTATTTTTTTTTTTCCGTGTAAATGTTCATTTTGGTTCAGTTTATTTGCCAAACCCAAATAAACATTAAATAAACCTCCCCCCCCAAATAAAATAAATTACCCCTTGTCCCCCTCAGCCCTTACTTACCCCCATTAGAGGTTTCTAGGAGAGAAAGGAAAAGGGCAGGAATAAGCCCAGTCTCTAAATGCTCTGATTTAAAAAAAAAAAGCACCGACCCCAGGGCTGGCCAGTGCCAAGTTGTTTTACTGCCAAACAACAATATGGCCAGAAAGCGTTCCAGCCATAAAATAATTTGCTGCCAGCTAGCCCTGAGATTGGTGCCATTTTTAAGTCAAAACCAGTGGGGCAGGAGTTTCCGTCCCCTTTTCTCTGTGAAGCCCCAGATGGTGTAAGTTGGAGCCAGGGAATGGGCTGCACTGGCAAAAGTGGGAACTAGTTACCAATTGAAACATTTGATTAATTTTTGGATTTTTCAGTTCATGCCATCTGGAACAAATCGAAAAGGGGTTATTAGTTGCATTGGGTGAAACAAAGGTACTTCCCTAATATGTCTTAGCTATACCGGTAGTTTCTTTTCATTGTTGTTAACGCCACTGAATTTCTTGTTAGCTATGTTTTCTTACTATTTTTACTCTAATCATACCATGCTTCTCTCCTTTAAAGTGCCATTTTCAAGCTGACCCCAGGGCTTGCAGTCATGTGGATACTTTATGTGCGCAAGACTGCAAGCACATTTTCAAAGGGAAATTCTTGGTGCAGTTTCCTTTTGAAAATGGGGTCTAGTGTGCTCGCCTTGGGTACAAAGCAGCCATATATTTTGCACCTGCCTCGAAGCCCTTGGAAAATACATGCAGTGATTTGAAAATGCAATACTTTCCCTCTCCCTGCCCACTTATACTTGCAGTAAATAGGGGCAATAATCAAATTATGGTTTTTTTTGCACAGGTAAATATGCGTTTATTCATGTAAAAACCTTGGATGGTTTCCCCCTTAAGAAACTAGGGTAGCTTTCTTTTTCTAATTTTGTTAAATATATTGCTATCTTTATCATTTTCTTAACTCAAATTCCTCCCATCTCATTCCATTCCTATTGTTTTACGATTTCCTCCCTCTTTAAATCACATTTTCATTTCATTGTTTTCCCATATAGCATTTTATTTTTTATTTATATTCCGCCTTCCCTGACTTTTCATCATTCTCTGCTATATTGTACTGTGCTGGATTACTGGAGGACTATATTTTTATGGCTTTCACGATAGCATGACTTATTGTGTTTGGTTATTAAAGCTCATATATTACGTTGACAGTACCAGCCCTTTCTCTGCATTTTCATCAGAGCAGTCTGCTTTCTAGTTACATACATTTTGGTGAACTAGCTTATTACTACTAATTAGCTTGACCCCCCCCCCCCCCCAAATAGTTTTCTAAATGCATTGTGGTAAGAAAGTTGCTAAAATGATGCTCAGTACATTTTCAAGAGCTGTTGGGGTAGATTTAAAAAAAAAAAAAAAGTTAGCCTGCTGACTGCTGAACCAGCACCAACACCTCATCTTGCGCTATTAGCTGGCTCTCCTATAGGCATTTATGAAGACCTTATAAATAGTCTCTCCCTCTCCCCTGTGAGCTAAAAAATAGGAAGTATTGTGGAGTGCAAAAAGGTATACCCCACCCTGTGTTACTACCTATGCAAAGCACCATGCAGTAATTCCAAACACACCACTTTCTCTTCCCATGGTTGTTATCCATATGATATTAGACCATTTTGATGAACCTAAGGGTATGTTCATGTAAAAAGGGGTGAATTTGGGGTGCGGTAGCACCAACATTTATGCAGATAAATTGTCATTTTATAAACTGCAAATGCAGCGTGCGTTTTGCTGTTACCAGTGCATATTTACTTCTGCTAATTATCAGGCATAGGTCAGAATAAAACTCTTTATAGCCAAGGGGATGAAGGGGGCCTGGGTAAACTGGGGGGGCGTGCAGGCTGAAGAACTAGAAGGGTCTTGATGATCTAGAGATAGACTGGGCAAACTGGTGGACTAATTGGTAAAACTGGTCATTTCCTTCATGTGCACCTGTCAAAAAATGTGCTCCCTTGCGCTTGCGAAAGGCAAGTCCTAAGGACAATGCAGCAGAAATGTTTCCTCGTGTAACTGCTTAAAATTAGGAGCAACATATCTGCACTAGGTGCATTTTATATAATGTGCACACACTTGCATGGACGATATAAAATTCAAGTGCATGTATGCTCACAGCCACGTACGCACGTATATGGGCACATGGGGGCTCCTTTTAAAGTTACCTTCTTAGACAACTAAATGTTAGCCTGGTTGTTACTGGTTTAAATCTAGTCTGATAAATTTAGCCAGCTAGATTTAGGACTATTATCAACCACCACCTTGCCTGCTAGGTGGCTGCTGACTATGAACTTGAGATAGTGGGCTAAAACATAGATTCTGGTGCAGTTTGAATATTAATGTAGACAGGTTTCCTTTATTTACTCAGTGTAGACAGGCTGAATTAGCTCCTTTTTTTTTTTTTTTTGGTTCACCAGATTCTTCTCAGATAATACATTGTAGGATAGTAAAACTGGTGACTCACAGTTTTTGCTAATCTCATTTAAGAGGTTTTGTGCTTCTTAAGTATACAGAAAACATTTGAAGGAAAGTTTCTGTCTGAGGCTGTCCCTGTTAGAGGAAGAAAGCTCTTGCAGAATGGAGTGAGAAAAGAACTGAGCCTGGGATTCCAAGGAAGACGTGGCTATGTACTAAATGGAGCTGATCCTAAACCAGGATAATTTCTTGTCATAAGTATTTTATTGTCTTTGAAAGCCAAAAAGGAAGTGACTTTCAGGGAGAAGGGACTTGATAAATAAGGAGCATGGGGCTGCTGCCATAAGCAAATGTATTTCCCAGGTCTCCGGCAGTTGAGGGTTGCGGTATAAGCTGTGCCGGGGTGTGGATTTGTCTGCCAACAGGTCAGTGAGTAAAATTCGTGTGGCTAAACTGTACTGTAATGATCATCTGTAAACCAATCCTGCTCTCTCTTTATGGCTGGAGAGAATGGTACCGGCATGGTTGGCTGTAAATATTTTCACTGCTATAAAATGTCTTCAGTGAAGAGACTGTTTTTTCTTTGGGAACCACAACATTCAGTGTGCCAAATTTTATCTGGTTGAGAAAGGCAGCTGGAGTATTGTATCTATTTTAATTCACCGGAGGGTTTAACAGGGATTCATTCGGTGCCCCTGTATTATATTAAAAAAAGAATGTTTGTGTGATCAGTCAAGCCACATGGTTACATGTGTGCTAAAAATGCCTGTTTGACTCCTTCAACTTAAATACTTGCCCAGGAATGCCTCCTTTTAACACGGTTACATTTATGCACTTTGGGGTAGATTTTAGATGCCTAGCGCGCACAACAGTGGGGGGATGCGCGTTCAAGTCAGGCTCGCACACGCTGACCGAATTTTAAGACCCACCCGGATGCGGGCGTTTCTCCCGCTGCGTGCACATCTCACTCAGTTTAAGAAAAGGGGCGTGGTCTGGGTGGGACATGGGCATTTTGGGGTGTGGCCAAGAGATGTGCTCATAAATACTTACGTGCCCAGGTGAGTCCACTGCCGCCTAACTTTACTTCTGTTACGGAGGAGGTGTAACTAAAAAACAAAAAAAAAACCCAAAAATTTCTGCTGGGTTTAATGGGTCTGGGGAGTGCAGGCTATTAAACCAGGGGGGTTTGGAGGACCTAGCTCAACACTGCACAAACTGGTGGATGGACGGGTGAAACTGTCATGGTGGGGACACATGCCAGCTTTAAAATACCCTGACTTATGTGGTAGAAACCTGATACACTGATACACAAATAGCCTGGGCACGTATACATTTAAAACTGTGTGCGTGTGCCCAGGCTATTTTATAATGGTTTGGAAGGTACCATTTCAATGAAAGCCCACACAAAGGAGGGCAATTTTCAGACAGGCCAATTTACTCAGCTACCTCACTATTGACCCCAGGAAATGGCTTTGAAAATATCTCTCTGTATAAACTAGGAAGGCAGAAAGGGAGGCGAGGTAGACATGGAAAATTAGGAACCAAGACAGGAGGATGATGTTTTCACAAATCAGCAGCAAAATGGTGCTCGAGATCCTGGAAGATATAAATATTATTAAGCTAGCAGCATTACTAATACTTCTGGTTTGTTTATATGGAGGCGAACCGTGTGGGGTAAGGGGAGCAAAAGAGTGTGCCTGCCCGGACGAATGGTCACGAGTACCTGTGTTATCATCATCTTTGTCATCAACGTTGCAAAGTTTTGTTATTAAATTCATCATCTTGCGCATTATCTACAGCAATTACAAGTTGCTATATGCACCTAGAAGAATCTGACTAAACTTGAAAGAAAAACAAAAACAAAATCACCTTAGACACAAAACATCATCCAGTGAGGCATCAGTGATTACTATGGCTGTTGCTGGCAGGCTCCTTTATGTGTCATAGTAGGTTGGTGTTAGTGCTAGACTCTTCCTGACTTGAACGTCTACTTCATACCCTATCATGTAGGGAGCATTCTGCTCAACTAGTGTTCCTGGGGCGAAGGGGGAAACATCTCTTACAATTGGAGGAGTTTTATTCTCTAAGGGTTTGATTTTCAAAGGATGTATCCACTGTGTAAATTGTATATAATTTTTACCATGTAAGCAATTGCTCTCTGCTTACATGCACTGCTCTCCAGTTAGAAATTGTTAATCTATCTCTTTTTTTCTAACAGCCTTGTTCCACATTCCCTGTTGTAATGTAACTTTTCGCTTACAGTGTTAACTGGTTTACCCCCTAGTTTATTGTAAACCGGTACGATAAGACCTGGTCTTGAGCATCGGTATATTAAAAGAATTTAAATAAAATAAAAATAAATCTATCTAATTTTGCGAGTTAGCAGCTAAACCTGCGCTATTTAAATTTTCTCCTTTCTGAGCAGTTAAATTGTGGGAGTTCCCAGGGCAGGTTTAAGCCTAGACTACAGGGGAGTATCTTAGGGGGTCATTTATCAAATCGCGTCATGGCATTTTTGCATATGTTAAGCGCTTTTAATGCATGTGATAGCACCATAACGCATGGTGCAATGCAATTTAAAAAACAGGAGGAGTTAGGGGTAGGCTGGGCTCACTTTTTTGCTAAGTCCTATTGCACGGCTTTAACTGCACCTTTTTTTTTTAAGCTCCCGGAGAGCCAGCCTGAGAGAGAGAGAGAGAAAGAAAGAAAACCTAGCCATTATGCTGTCACACTAGATAGGTATTTATATCTCTATGGGAAGCCCACATAGTCACTCGAGGTGAGGTTTAGGTATTAGTGTAGGGTTTAGGGGCCACTTTGACATTCAAAGTGATATGTACGAACAGCACAGTGCTCTCTTGTGAAGATTTGATGACCTTCGGAGTGAGGAAACTCACCCAAAGATGAGATTTATGCAATGTTCTCTCAACCTAGCTTGATGTTACCCAGGTAGAGAGTACTAAAACTACTAAAAATGGTCCACCCAGTGGTTGTATCACAAAGTGTGAAAAGGTTAGCATTCGCATAGGTATTAGTGCACTTTGCGATAAACTGCCTATTACCATAAAACACACTCCTTTTCCTATTGCATGTGATATTTTTCGCATTTTGATAAATCCAGGCCTTTGTTTGCCAGTACACATTTTTAGCTCTAGATGGCTAAGTTTAGCTGTCTATCCCAATGCTGATGAATTTCTGACCTAAATTTCTCAGACTGTATCTGAACTCCCATAGTCCAAGGGATCATCACCCCCTGTCAGTCCTGATAAACAGAGAAGACCCCTCTGCTTGGCCCTACAATCACCTCCCTCCCTCCAGGATTGTCAAAGTATTATAAGCCCTCCTGTCCCGAAACATCCTGCTTCTTCCCTTGCAGCCGGATCCTCCAGGACTGACCCCCTCTTCTTTCCCAGCATCCTCAGCTTGTCTTCTCACCAAACCATCAGAGTAGCCCTCTTCTTTCCCAACAACCCCTTGGTGCATGTTTATCTCCCTCAGATCAGTGAAATAGCCTTCTTATTTCTAGTTGAGGATGGGGGGGGGGGGGGGGTGTGCTGTCGATCTATTGGGGAGGTAAATTGAGGATTGTGGCTGTTGGGGAAGAAGAGGGGTGTTTGGCTGCTCTGGAGGGAGGTGACGAGATCAGGGCTGCTGGGGAAGAAGAGTATTCTACTGATCTGGGGGCATGGGGTGGGAGGGGGGGGGGAGCGAAATGAGGTGGACATTGAGGTTAGATTTGGATACATTTTCAATAAGTTGTACAGTGGCCAGATAGCTGTCTAGATTTTTAGCTAGCCAATTCATTTAGTATTGTTAATGTTTTCTACCACACTATAGCTTAGCAGAAAATTATCCTAACCTTGACTGGCTAAAATATAGCTGGCTACCTTACTGCTGAATTTACCTCTAAACCTTAAGGTGTTAGTTACAGTACTTAGTAATGCTTTAGCAAGTGCATGCTAAACCGTAATGTGTAGGCACATGCTAATGGGCATAATGAAATTTCAATGAAGGCATAATGAACTTTTGCAAATTATTACCCTTCTCACTAAGCTATAAGCTAATTAGCAACCACCTGCCATGGCCAAAATTGTCTCACTCACTCCAGATCAGTCATTAGGCACTGATTGCACACACTATAAAAGCCACAAGCTGGCCAGAAGCAAGTTGACGGGGAGAATAGAAGCATTTTGCCTGCTGCAGCAGGAAACGGAAAAGGTGACAGAAGAGGAAGACAGAGAGAAATGGAAGAGCAGGAGAATGAGGAGAAGGAAAGAGGAGACAGAGAGAAACAGCAGGGAAGAACACAGCCATCTCGCCCCAGAATTTTCTGACCCAGAACAATCTAGTCCTGGCAACCGTACCGCCCATCTCCCTCTTGAACACCAGTCCTGGCTGTACACCTTGCACTGACCCTCTCCAACTTATTAGGACATAGATAGGAGCCAAGGGCTAGACCTCAGGTGGATGGATGGGAGGTGGGCACTGGTTGGAGGGATGGATAGCACACAGAGCCTGGAGTACGGTGGTGGCAATTTCCCCTCTCTTGAGTCTTTGTAAGTTTCATGTCCTTCTCTCTTATTCACCTTTAATCACCTCTGAGGGAAGGGGAAATATTTAAGAAAAATACACTCACTAAAAGCAAACACAAGATTTGTTCTAATATGTTTTTATTGCTAAACCATATAGCAATGCTGTGGCAAATGTTATATTCAGAAAAATCTTTTGATAGGCAAATTTTTGGAAATTGTAAAATATCTCCTATCACCTTCATGTAAAAAATACTGAAAAAAAGTACTTATGGACGATGAGTTTGGACCAATGACTGGAACTAAGAATCTAATTGAATCCCTTATGAAGAATAGTTCAAAATATGATGGTCCATCAAATCTTTTAAAACTATAAAGGTTAAACAAGATTCTACAGTGTAAGCTATTTCTTCTCTTGAGTCAGATCGTTTGAATCTTACAAATGTTATTGAACAGTCCTCTCATGTTGTTCAAGATAGAGCCACATTATTTATTACTTGTGCCTCGGAGAGGGAAAAAGTTCTTATTATAGGGCTTTTCTTTTGTAATAGGAATTATTTTTCCATGGGTCAGAAAATCTGGGTTTTTTCTGGATGCCTGTAAGCAAACCAGGCTAGGAGGAAAGCTTTTCTCCTGCTAAAGGGATACAGTGGTGGCAAAAGGGAGTACATTTTCTTTTAGATACCCAGTAAAATGTATGGTTCAGATCTTGGTCACAGTTATATAGTTTGTTGTTTTTTTTTAATCTAGTCAACTGGAAGCTTATTTAAATACTAGTGGGGGGATGTTCAGCCTTCTACATCTACTCCAGAGGTATGTGATTAGATGATAGTTACATTTGATCAGTATATATTTTATAATTCACTATTTGCCCATCTGATATTATCTCCAGCCCTCCTTCCTCTCTGGTGGTGTATTGGTTACAAAATGCAATGTTTCTTTTATTTTGTTTTGTAATAATTTGGTGGCAATTAACCTGTTCATTTCTGTAAAGCATTTATTATTTGTATATATTTTTGGAAAATAAGTACATAAAGAGATATAAAAAAAATCTTGTTAAATTATATTTTTGACCTGCAGGTCTGGTGAATACTTGGGATAGGGCTTTCTTCATGTTTGCATTGGTTCTGTGGTTTCATTAAAATTTTGGATTGCAGTTTGGTATCATTCTCTTATTCAATATGCAGTCCACATGGAAAACAGACCATTGGTGGGATCTGCCAATTACTGACAGTCAGGAAGTGCCAAAAACAAGTGCAAGGTGTTGCATATAGGGAAAAATAACCGTTGCTGTAGTTAGGAGCTACCACCCAGGAAAAAGATCTAGGCATCATAGTGGATAATACTTTAAAATCGTCAGCTCTGTGTGCTGCAGCAGTCAAAAAAGCAAATAGAATGTTAGGAATTATTAGGAAGGGAATGGTTAATAGAACGGAAAATGTCATAATGCCTCTATATCGCTCCATGGTGAGACCACACCTTGAATACTGTGTACAATTCTGGTCGCCACATCTCAAAAAAGATATAGTTGCAATGGAGAAGGTACAGAGAAGGGCAACCAAAATGATAAAGGGGATGGAACAGCTTCCCTATAAGGAAAGGCTGAAGAGATTAGGGCTGTTCAGCTTGGAGAAGAGATGGCTGAGGGAGGATATGATAGAGGTCTTTAAGATCATGAGAGGTCTTGAACGAGTAGATGTGACTTGGTTATTTTCACTTTCGAATAATAGAAGGACTAGGGGGCATTCCATGAAGTTAGCAAGTAGCACATTTAAGACTAATCGGAGAAAATTCTTTTTCACTCAACACACAATAAAGCTCTGGAATTTGTTGCCAGAGGATGTGGTTAGTGCAGTTAGTGTAGCTGGGTTCAAAAAAGGTTTGGATAAGTTCTTGGAGGAGAAGTCCATTAATGGCTATTAATCAGTTTTACTTAGGGAATAGCCACTGCTATTAATTGCATCAGTAGCATGGGATCTTCTTAGTGTTTGGGTAATTGCCAGGTTCTTGTGGCCTGGTTTTGGCCTCTGTTGGAAACAGGATGCTGGGCTTGATGGACCCTTGGTCTGACCCAGCATGGCAATTTCTTATGTTCTTATGTTCTTAAAGTCCTTCAGCAGGGAAGCATCTCTGGGCACCCTCACACTCCACTGAGTCTTTAGTTATTGGGTGCTCCCATTGAATAGCTGTTCAGCACCAGGCTTTCCACCTGTGTTACCCTGTGATAATTAGGCTCCTGAGGGATGTTGGCAATATAGATTGAGAGAAAAAGCTAAACAAGGGTGTTTTTGTTCACAGTGGGGCAAAGCCCTGTAGGAGGGTGAAGGAGAGGTTGGAAATGGCTGTTGTCAGTCTGTTCATGCACCAGTGTTGTTGATCAACTTTGGTCATTCAACGTGTTTGCCACATCATCAATGAGCTTCCTCAAAACTGCCATCAATGGGTCTGCAAATACAGCTCTTTTCACACAGACTGAGGCCTTTCCTGATTGGGTTGTCCATGTACTGTTGTCCTAACATGACTGTGTGGAGAGCAAGCAGGAAAGATGTGATGGTCTCACCTTCCATAAGTACTGTCAGTAGATCCTGCTCAGGTGTCAATGGATCCTGTTAGGGCCAGGATTCAGGTACCTCTGAAGCTGGAATTTATCTATTTATTAATTTAATTTATTTATTTAGGCATTTTATATACCATCTTTCCAAAAGAAGATCACAATGGTATACAAAAGCAACATTCACATTACGGGTCAACACAAGATCAGGACATGTTAACTAGATTGTTACATAACCAGCATTCACATAATGGGTCTATACAGGATCAGAGTATGTTAATTAGATTGTTGATATAGTAATTTGTGATACATAAGTTCCTATTCAATTGTTTACATATTATTCAGATGGTTGTCTTAATATAGATACATCTCTCAATGATTGTCGAAGAGAGGAGAGGATCACCTTGCTGGTGGCTGGAAAGAATCAGTAAGTACAGCTTGGAGTAATTTTTAAAACTTAAAAGTATTGGGATAAATAAACTATTGGGGTATAATGTGTTTGTGTGTTTTGCTTTAAACAGGTAGTCAGAAAGGAAGGCAACAAACACATGATGTGAAATTGAGAAATACCAGTGAGTGTGTGTGTGTGTGTGTGTGTATTTGTGTCTGGGAGAGAGAATGTAAGGGTTGTGTGTGTGTGTGTGTGTGTGTGTGTGTCTTTGTGTCTGGGAGAGAGAGAGTGAAAATGGAAGTATTGTGAGTGAATGTGCATGTATATGTATGTTTTTGTGTTAGAGAGTACAAAGGTTTTCTGTGTGTGTCTGTGACTGGGAGAGAGAGAGAGAGAGAGAGTGGAAGGGTTTTGTGTGTATGTTTTTTTGTGACTGGAAGTGAGAGAGAGAGAGAGAGGAAGGTTGTGTGGAAGAGAGAGAGGAAAGTACGTGTGTATGTGTCTGTATCTGGGACAGAGAGAAAGTGGAAGGGTTGTGTGTGTATCTTTGTGTCAGAGTGAGAGAGTGGAAGTGTTTTGTGTGTGTGTCTATCTTTATGTCTGGGATGGAGAGAATGTTTGTTTTCTTTCAGGGGCAGTCTTTTTCCTCCTCTACACACTCTGCCCACCCTGCTCATGAATTCTGGTTTTATGGCTCTTGATGCGTGAAAGGTTGGCCATCCCTGGCCTAATGCATGCAAAGCAGCTTATGTATAGGCAATCCAATAATAATAAAATATCACAGCTGACTTAGAAAAAAGTCACCCTCGTTATTTCAATGCATTTGAGGAAAGTGTAGCTATTTTCCTGAGGGAGTACTGGGAAAATTCAAGGAACAAGGTGCCTGAAAAACACCTTCCAATAAAAAAAATATCTCTGGGTGTTTTTGCAGACCCCACCCACCTCCCACACCACCTACTGAGGCAGCCCTGGCCCCCAAAAGAAAAAATCTTTTTTAAGAAATCATGCATTGGTGGCCTGCTCTCTTCCCCCATCCAGTGGTCTGTGTTCCACCTTCACGGAGCGGAAGGATGGAGTGGCATTCATGGAGCAGGATGCCAATGGTATACCACCTTCACGGAGCGGAAGGATGGAGGGCTGCCATCTCCAAAAAAAAAAAAAACCAGAGGTGGGTAAGAGTATGTAAAATTACCGGTGAGGTCATAGGTTATAGGTATTGCCAATTATTAGGCTTGTTCAATATTTGTTTGTTAATGTGGCTCGCGGAAATGGGGGCTACTACCTGGAGATAATACCGTTGTTCAGTGTACATACACACGGTTGTGACTCCATCATTGCTCTGGGCTTCAACGGCAAGAGGTAATATGGAAGAAAAATAAAAAAATAAAAAAAATTTGTATTCACAGGGAAGCGAGGTGTAGCTGGGCAGATACTTTACTTTCAATGCATGTCCAGCGTAGCTCTCTGCTTTAATGGCAGGGGGAATGAGGAAGGGAGGATCTGTATGTGGATTGCATAGTCTGAGTGGACAGGGGCAGGGGTGTGGCCTGCTTATTGCAGCAGTTACTACCCCTAATTGAGCCGGATATTCACTTGATGCAGTTCCAGCGCTGCTCTCTACATTGATAGTGGGGTGGAGGGGAAATAGAACTAGAGAGTACTAGAAGCCAAGTGTAACAAGTATGAGAGAGAGAGAAAAAAAAAAGTACATAGCTTGCTGGGCAGACTGGATGGGCCGTTTGGTCTTCTTCTGCTGTCATTTCTATGTTTCTGTGTTTCTATCCCTTCCCCTAATTCCAGAAAAGTGGTCCCCCAATATAACCAACTTTTAATACCCCTGGGGGTTGTGTTCCCACCCCCATCCCTCCCATCCCCCAACTAAAAAAAATGACCTTGATGGTCTGAGGATTGGCACACAGACTCCCATCCCCACCCCTAAACCTCCCCGTACCTCGGAAAGCAACATCTGGAAAGCTATGTATACTAATGCCCATAGTATGGGAAATAACGTCCCGGATCTAGAGGCAGTCTTGGAAGAGGCTGACTTGGATGTAGTGGCTGTCACGACTGGAATATAGTTATTCAGGGATACAACCTATTAGGAATGACAGGGTAGGAAGAAAGAGAGGAGGCATGGTACTAAATAAAATAAATAAAAGTAAAGCAAAAAAATTACAGGGCTTATGAGGTATGGAGCAGGCTCTGTGGGTTAATCTTGAAAGAGGGAATAGAACTTTCATCTATATTTGTGTGATATACAGTCCTCATTCTCAGCCAAAAGGAATGGATAGAGATTTAATGGAGGATATTAAAAAACCTGCTATGGCTAAGATTCAAATCTGTTGTTCGGGACATCCTGGCTGTAGTGTCTTCTAGAAGGAAGGGATCCCGGATTCTCTGCAGGGAGAACTGTTCTGAAAATTGGCAATGTAACCCACATGAGAGGGAGTGATACTAGACATCGTGCTTACCAACAGGGCGAGTGTTTTTCATGTCATAGTGGATAATCATTACCAGATGGTGTGCTTCAGTACTAGAGCATAAGCTGTGGTGGTTCATTCTAAGGAAAATGTCATAGATTTTAAGAAAACTAACCCTTGGATGCACTAAGCAGTGATGTGTTTTTCAAACATAAGAACATAAGAAATTGCCATGCTGGGTCAGACCAAAGGTCCATCAAGCCCTGTTTCCAACAGAGGCCAAAACCAGGCCACAAGAACCTGGCAATTACCCAAACACTAAGAAGAACCCATGCTACTGATGCAATTAATAGCAGTGGCTATTCCCTAAGTATAATTGATTAATAGCCATTAATGGACTTCTCCTCCAAGAACTTATCCAAACCTTTTTTGAACCCAGCTACACTAACTGCACTAACCACCAACTCTGGCAACAAATTCCAGAGCTTTATTGTGCGTTGAGTGAAAAAGAATTTTCTCCGATTAGTCTTAAATGTGTTACTTGCTAACTTCATGGAATGCCCCCTAGTCCTTCTATTATTCGAAAGTGTAAATAACCGACTCACATCTATTCGTTCAAGACCTCTCATGATCTTAAAGACCTCTATCATATCCCCCCTCAGCCGTCTCTTCTCCAAGCTGAACAGCCCTAACCTCTTCAGCCTTTCCTCATATGGGAGCTGTTCCATCCCCTTTATCATTTTGGTTGCCGTTCTCTGTACCTTCTCCATCGCAACTATATCTTTTTTGAGATGCGGCGACCAGAATTGTACACAGTATTCAAGGTGCGGTCTCACCATGGAGCGATACAGAGGCATTATGACATTTTCCGTTCTATTAACCATTCCCTTCCTAATAATTCCTAACATTCTATTTGCTTTTTTGACTGCTGCAGCACACTGAGCTGACGATTTTAAAATATTATCCACTATGATGCCTAGATCTTTTTCCTGGGTGGTAGCTCCTAATATGGAACCTAACATCGTGTAACTACAGCAAGGGTTATTTTTCCCTATATGCAACACCTTGCACTTGTCCACATTAAATTTCATCTGCCATTTGGATGCCCAATCATCCAGTCTTGCAAGGTCCTCCTGTAATGTATCACAATCCGCTTGTGATTTAACTACTCTGAATAATTTTGTATCATCCGCAAATTTGATAACCTCACTCGTCGTATTCCTTTCCAGATCATTTATATATATATTGAAAAGCACCGGTCCAAGTACAGATCCCTGAGGCACTCCACTGTTTACCCTTTTCCACTGAGAAAATTGACCATTTAATCCTACTCTCTGTTTCCTGTCTTTTAACCAGTTTGTAATCCACGAAAGGACAAACCAGTTTGTAATCCAGTTTGTAATCCACAAACCAGTTTGTAATCCACGAAAGGACAAAAGAGGGCCCCACTATCCCAGGGGAAGATATTGCCGCAATGTCTGAGCTCCTCTCCTGAAAAAGCATCATAGCCGTTTGACACATTCTTCTGTCTCATGGCCAAACACCATGACACAAAAGAATGCTGCAAGCAGCCCTTTAATACAATGGTGGCTCCATTCCCATGTGACTGCCATTGTCTTAAAGGGCCACAGCCCGAAAAAAAAAGTCACATGCAATAGGGACGTATAGCAGGGGTCAGTGCTGACCACCATCTGAACTCGGGCCACCAGTTGAGGCAGCCCCGACTCCTCAAAATGTTAATTAAAAGAAAAGAACTGCGTGGTGACGGCCCCGACCTCCCCTTCCCCCACCCCAAAGCTAAAACAGAAAATGTGGACCTGGCTCTCTGCTCCCATACCTCCCACCTCCACCCCCCCAAATGACAGAGATCCCCACTGATGCCATACCCTGCCATACCCCTACCCCCCACCACCCAAATGACAGAGATCCCCCGATGCCATAACCCACACTCCCAAAGTGAGATTGATACCCCCCCTGCCATACTCCCCATACCCCACCTCCAAGTGACAGAGATCCCTCCTGCTGCCATACCCTCAAGTGACAGAGATCCTTTGGGTGGGAGGGGTTCTCTGTCACTTGGGGGGTGGAGATGAAGGCTACAGCTGCAGAGGGCCAGGGCCACATTTTCTGTTTTATCTTTGAGGAGGGGTAAAGGGGGACCAGGGTGTCACTGCACAGTTTTTGTTTTGGTTTTTTTAATAACATTTTGGGGAAGTGTGGGCCTCTTCGACTGGTAGACCTGGGTTGAGACGAGGGTCAGCAATGACCCCTGCTCTACCTTCCCATTTGCACGCAAATTTTTTTTTTTTTTTTTTTGCTGCTTTAAATGTGAGGCGGGAGGCTCTGGACCTGCCTTAGGATCCTAGGCCTCCCGCTTCACATTTAATGCATTTCAAATAGGTGTTGTTGCTGACCACTTTCTTAGTCAGCCACATTGAAATATTTATATCAAATTGACTGGCATTGACCTTCTTTACATGCATTCAAATCACATACAAAGAAGGTAATTGCAATAAAGGAGGCTATTTGGGCAGGGAGATGGCCAATACTGTGGATATCGTGCAATATACATGATATAATGAGAGTCAATAAAGTGGCTTCATGCATCACTCAATAACTTTGTTAAAATGGGGGATTCAGATGATGGGAAAATCTAGGAAAAGTAGAAGAGCTGTGGGCAAAACTGAAAACAGATATTTTAAAGGTAATAAACTTTTTTGTTAGAAAAGGAAATAATAGTGAGAGGGAAAAACCACCAGAATATTTTTCTAAAGAAGTAGTTGAAATTGTGTGGTCATAAACTGCAAGAGATCACAGAAAGAGGAAGACAGGCAACGATATCTGGAAAAGCTAAAAGAAGCTGGAAATGGAGGCACAAAGACAAAGATGCAAATGGAATTAAAAATAGTAAGTAGTGCTAGAGTGACATGGCAGACAAGACTATTTTTCTTTTTGGGATATATTAGTGATAGGGGGAAGTACAAAAGTGGCATTGTGAGGCTCATAGGGGAAGGGGAGGAATATGTAGAGGCTGATGAGGAAAAGCAGAACTGCTTGACATATTTTTCCATTTGGTGTTCCTTGAGGAAGGGCCAGGAATAGGGCCACAGAAAATGGACACTAATAAGACTGGAAGTGAGGTCAACCTCAAACAATTTTCAAAGATGTAAGAACACAAGAAGATACGAAATTGCTATGCTGGGTCAGACCAAGGGTCCATCAAGCCCAGCATCCTGTTTCCAACAAAGGCCAAAACCAGGCCACAAGAACCTGGCAAGAACCCAAACACCAAGAAGATTCCATGCTACTGATGCCAGTAATAGCAGAGGCCATTCCCTAAGTCAACTTGATTAATAGTATTCATGATGAGTGAACAAAGGTGATGGGGCCTGATGGGATACCTTAGAGGGTTCTAAAGGGAATTTAGAGAAGTTTCCAGGGGCGGGACCTTTTCACTGCTTCTTTAGATTCAGCAGAAGTTTTGGAAGATTGGAGGCCGGCTAAAGCGGTTTCTCTTAACAAAGTGGAAGTAAGCAGGAGGCTGGGAAGTACAGGCTGGTTAGTCTGATCTCTGTAGTGAGTAAATTAATAGAATAGTTGCAAAAACAGAAGATAGTGTTGTTTCTGGAATCTAATGAGTTACAAGATCTGAGGAAGTGTGGTTTACCAGAGGTGGGTCTTGTCAGACAAATCTGATCAATTTCTTTGGGTCGGAGTGAGTGTCAGATGTATACCTGGTTTTAGTTCTGCATAGATGGCTTATAAATAAACTAGTAATAACTACATAAATAAAGATCCTGAAGCAGTATAATGAGTGGATAAGCTCAAAGAGACCTCATATTTAAATGCCAGCAGGCTAAGCTAATGTAAGCTTTTAATAGCATTCAATCAAATTTTAATCATTGGTCTCAGTGGGCTGAACTTAAAGGGCGCAAAAAAGCTGCCCGTTTATGCACATTGAAACTAAGAGTACTTGTAGGACGGATTGCTCACACGCTTAAATCCGAAAATGTACTTATCTTGCCTTATCCGTCAATGAGCCTTATGGAGATGTTGACAAGAATGGTAGACTCCGACGTTGCCCCGACACTGAGTGTTTCGGAGTAGATCTCCTTCTTCAGGGGGCCGGGTACCACTGGGAACGGCTCTGTTGATACTCGGAGAACCTTAGCGTACTAAGGATAAAATAAATGCAATGCAGTGTATCTCGAAATCATACATTCAAGACACTTCCCATATGTTACGACAACTCAAAGATATATCAACCATTTCTGAAGAAGCGTTGTTAGTGAGCCTTGATGTGGAATCACTTTACACCAATGTACCACAAGAGGAGGCGTTGATGCTGGGTAAAGATGTTATGAGTAATCGTGTACATCCTCAACGCATTCCACCCCTTGTTTTATGTAAACCGGCATGATGTGATTGTATCACGAATGCCGGTATATAAAAATCTTAAATAAATAAATAAATAAATAAATTCCCACAGAATTTCTAGTGTCTTTATTGGAATTAGTCCTTTTCAACAATTATTTCTCCTATCAGCGGGAATATTTCCTCCAGATACATGGGGTGGCAATGGGGTCCCCAGTAGCCCCTGACATCGCCAACTTGTTTGTCGCCAAATTTGAAGAAACAACGATATACACTTCCCCTTTCTTCAAATTCATCACCAAGTGGTCCAGTTATATTGACGACATATTTTTCATCTGGCATGGGTCTGAACATCAGCTTTTTGAATTTTACACGTGGTTAAATTCAGCTAATCCTCATCTCAAATTTTCCATGACGTTTGACAAGAAACAATTATCCTTCTTGGATATTTTGATCATCAAGCATTCAGGCACCATTCGAACATCGCTATTCAGGAAACCCACGGACAGAAACAACTTTTTAAAATTTGAGAGTCATCACCCCCGTAGGTTTAAAGAGGGCCTACCTGTGGGTCAGTTTTTTCGTATCCGAAGGATATGCTCGGATCCACAAGATTTTCTGCAACAAAGTGCTAGTTTGAGTGACAGATTCCGTGAGAGAGGTTACCCTATTAAAGTCATCAAAAGAGCCTTCAAGAGGGCTAAGTTTTCTCCACATGAATCTCTTTTACAATATAGGAGTAAGAAACAAGCTCCGGGTCTTACTTGTGTGTTGGAACATACCAATCTCACTCAACGCATTAGACAATCCATTCAACGTAACTGGCACGTTCTTAGTCCACATCAAATCTTTAATACATTACCGAAGTTTGCATATAGCAGGGGTACCAACATTAAACAACAGGTGGTTCGTGCTACCCAAGATGGTGATTATATCCCTGGACCCCCTGGACAAACACAATGTGGCCACTGCAGTTTTTGTGCTCAAGCTATTACAGGGATCACGTGGCAAGATCCCAACACTCAGACGCGAATCACACGCAGATACTCCGTTCACTGTAATTCTGACTTTGTCATCTATGGACTCTTATGCCCATGCCAAAAAGTGTACGTGGGCAGAACTAAACGGAAAATTAGAACCCGTCTCACGGAACATCGGAGCCGCATGAAAAATCTGGATATTAAAGCACCCATTGTACAACATTGTGCTACACATCAGCACACTTTTGAGCAACTTCAGTGGCTTATTATAGAACAAGTCACCCCATCATGGAGAGGCGGGGACAAGATTTCCGTTTTGAATTTCAAGGAACACCAATGGATTCATCGTCTCAAATCGGTGGAACCACACGGTTTAAATGAGAAAATTGAGTGGTACACTCTCATCTAGCCGTGTATATATGCTCCCCCTGAACATTCCTTGTCTATAGCCCCGGAGATGTCATCCCGGGGTACACTGTTCCCTTTTCAATATGGCGTCGCCAGTGACGTAGATGTCCTTTTTTGGCTAGTCTTGGGGCAGCCCTTCAACAGAGAGAAATTCAATATGGCGTACGATGACGTCACTCCCCTTATATGGCGTTCCCCATGACGTACATACCCATTTATGGACACATACACCGAATTGGCGCCCTTTTTGCCTCTTTAAAGGTCAGCGTTCTTTCTTACTGTCGCCGCCGATAGATGTTTCACGGCCGAGCGCGTTGTCTTCAGTCCAGCATTGCCAAAGTCAGTATCATGTGAAGAACAGGTATTCATTCACAATATAAGTTTATGCTTTGAGCTTGATTTCTTACAGACTGCATTGTGTTGCATTTGCAGAGCGAAATTGAAACGCTATCGATGCTGCCGCACTAATAATCATTCTTGCATCAGTAAGTGTTCCCCCACACTTCGGCGCCATTCCTTTAAACTGAGTGGTATTATTTATGCACATTGTCTCTTGCATTTATTTTATCCTTAGTACGCTAAGGTTCTCTGAGTATCAACAGAGCCGTTCCCAGTGGTACCCGGCCCCCTGAAGAAGGAGGTCTACTCCGAAACACTCAGTGTCGGGGCAACGTCGGAGTCTACCATTCTTGTCAACATCTCCATAAGGCTCATTGACGGATAAGGCAAGATAAGTACATTTTCGGATTTAAGCATGTGAGCAATCTGTCCTACAAGTACTCTTAGTTTCAATGTGCATAAACGGGCAGCTTTTTTGCGCCCTTTAAGTTCAGCCCACTGAGACCAATGATTAAAATTTGATTGAATGCTATTAAAAGCTTATATTAGCTTAGCCTGCTGGCATTTAAATATGAGGTCTCTTTGAGCTTATCCACTCATTATACTGCTTCAGGATCTTTATTTATGTAGTTATTACTAGTTATTTCCTGTTTATGTGGATTTTTCACGTTGTGTATTTATAAATAAACTAAGCATTCTTGGTGTGGACCCTAAAGTGACTAACTGGGTTAGAAACTGGTTGAGTGGGAGGATACAAAGGTTAATGCTAAAATTAACTATCTCAGAGGAAAGGGGCATTACTGGTGGTGTGCCGTGGGGATCAGTCCCTGGAACATTTCTTTTCAATATTTTTGTAAGTGATATTGCAGAAGATCTATCAGGAAAGGTTTGTCTTTTTGCAGATGATACCCAATTCTGCAACATGATGGACAGCTAGGAAGGTGTGGAAAAACTGAGGAGGGATCTAGTGGAGCTAGAGGAATGGTCTAGAATCTGGCAACTAAGATTTAATGCTAAAATTTCTGTCATGCATTTGGGCTGTAAAAACCCAAGGGAGCAGTACCCTCTGGGGTGAAATTCTTCTACACACAAGACAAGAGCGGGATCTGGGGGTGATTATATCTGATGATCTCAAAGTGGTCAAACAGGTGCATAAGGTGACAGCAAAAGCCAGAAAGATGGCTGGGTGCATATGAAGAGTAATAGCATAAAAATGAGGTGATATTTTCTCTGTATATGTACTTGGTGAGTCCTCATTTGGAATACTTAGTATATTTTTGTTACATTATTATACAGGTTTTAATTGTAAGCTGCTCAGAATTTTAGATGATTCGGCATATACATTTTGTAAAATATAAGTAAATAAATAAATAAAACCATACCTTCAAAAGAATATAAACAGGATAAGCATAGGGGATCTTAGAGGGAACAATGGGTTTGTGGGGTTGAGTAGTCAGTGTCCATGGTCAGATTAAACTCACTTTAAGTTAATTTTCTGCAATCATGTATCTATGTTTATGTTATATGTCTGGAATTGCATTCCTGAGGTGGTGCGTCATATTCCTTCAATGGCCATGTTCAAATTGTACATCAAATCTCATCTTTGTAAGAATGCTTTTAAATCTTAAATCCTGACAGTCCCTGACCACAGTCTTGTTGATTTAACCATGCTTTCTATAAAAACTAAATTTCCTGAAGTTTCTTGTGGGTGTTTCTTGACTAGATTGTAAGCTCCCTGGGGAAGGCACTTTCTCATATGTGTATCTATATAGTGCTGCATACGTCATCTAATAGTTCTATAGAAATAATAAGTAGTAGTAATAGGCTTGAATTACCACTTGACAATTGTTGCTACTGCTCATAAGTTTTCAAACTCATGCAAATGCAATGTGTTTGATAAAAACAATTCCAAATCAAAGGTTTCCACCGAATAAAAGACAGGGTCACATTGAGGCAACAATAGTGCATATGTCACTGTTAGTGTTCTTTCACTAGATATAATGTGAACTGCAGGAGAGAGATTTATCTGTACTAGAGCGTATAATGGATACACAGTTGATGCTATATCAGCATGAAGTAGGATCAATCTGACAAGTTGAGTTAGAAAAAAATGAAAATAGCATGAGAAAAGAAAAAAGAATGATAAGAAAAGTAGATTAACAGATTCAATAGATGTGATTTATCCACCTCTGGCTTATAAATTTTATTGTGGGTTAAAGGCCCTCTGCAAAGATATTAACAGAAACCAGTCAGTGGAGCCCAGAATCAATGGACACGCTTGGAGAAAACCTTAAATAACACATGGGCATGACACTGCCAGTCTTGGATACTGCTGGATAGCAAAATGAGTGGCAAAAAGAAGCTACATAGTAGAGCAGTAGTTCCCAACCTTGTTCATGAGACCCTTTCAACAGGTCTAGTTTTTAGGAGCATGACAAAGAAAATGCATGAGATATATTTGTGTACGTTGGAAGTCCGGTGTATGAATATATCTGCTCACGTACATTTATTGTGAAGATCCTGAAAATAGACTTCTTCTCTGAACCTGGAGGAGCAGGATTGCAGCCCCTGTAGTAAAACGTGTGCACAACGAACTGATAAATGTAACATAATAGAAACAAGGGGCTTAATGTACCTGTTATAAAACCAGAAAGGAGACTGTTGTGAATGCTGTAACTGTTTCTGAGGTCATGGAAATACTTAAAATGCCATCCTGAGATAAAATAAAGATGTGTGAATATTTCATGATGCGTCGTTTCTTTTCCTGGTACAGAAACGTGCATATTTTATGATGATGTTCATTATATGAGTTTCCGTATAATATGAGCACCATAAAACATTAGCTTTTCTCTAGGAATCTAAGCAAGGCATGGAGTCAGCTGGTGGCCAAATGCACTAATCAATTGCTAGGCATATCAAGAAATGGCAGGGCAGCTTTGAAAATGCTCTAGAACAACACAATCTGCTGTGACTTCCCCGAGTTTTCAGCCTGAACTGAACTAGTCTGCTTCTCTATTAAAAAGAAAAGGATTTCATCCGTTGGAGGTAGGAAGCCAGGCTTCACTGAGTATTCTACTATCTCAGCACAAACTGGAATGAAATTGAATGAATGCATCAAATGTTATTAGGCAGGGGTTAGACAGGCACACTTTGGGGTGGAAGGGGAAGGAAAGGAGGAGGCAGACAGACACATAGATACGATGATCTTAGAAGGCCAATTTCCCTATGGGAAATTAGGCTCAAAATTTGACCTTGGTGAAGGAATTTTTCTCCTTCTCTGGCACCAGTCTGACCCGATCTGCTTGTTCAGGGTCAGAACTAGCTATCTGCAGTAGAGACCCAAATGCCTCCAGGAGAAACGCTTACTGTGAAGCAGAAATGACTCAGAAATCTTTTATGGCAGCAGGCCAGGATTTTTTTTTTATTTGGGATAGAAAAAAAATAAACATTATATAGGCAGTTACATGGTTCTGTACAAATGATTGCGCTGGTGTGAACAACACAATAGGCAGAGAGGAAGATGGAGTTCTTGACTCACTAGTACAGATTACATCCATTGTGGTCCCATCCCTTGCCATACAAAAATCAGATGACACTGCTGGGGAATGCTAACCCTTTGCTGCCTGGGCTGGAGGATGATCTTATTGTTATCAGTGCGCCAACACTTGGGAGCTTAAATGTCCTTGAATAAGTCATTAATGAGCAAATAATGAAGCACTTGCTGCCAACCATAATTTTAAGATACCCCAAAAGTGCCAGGAAAAATAGTGGAAAGTGTTCTAAACATCAAAATCACAGAACATATAGAAAGACATGGTTTAATGGAACAAAGTCAGCATGGCTTTACCCAAGGCAAGTCTTGCCTCACAAATCTGCTTCACTTTTTTGAAGGAGTTAATAAACATGTGGATAAAGGTGAACCGGTAGATGTAGTGTACTTGGATTTTCAGAAGGCGTTTGACAAAGTTCCCCATGAGAGGCTTCTAGGAAAAGTAAAAAGTCATGGGATAGGTGGCGATGTCCTTTCGTGGATTGCAAACTGGCTAAAAGACAGGAAACAGAGAGTAGGATTAAATGGGCAATTTTCTCAGTGGAAGGGAGTGGACAGTGGAGTGCCTCAGGGATCTGTATTGGGACCCTTACTGTTCAATATATTTATAAATGATCTGGAAAGAAATACGA
The DNA here is from genome assembly GCF_901001135.1 of Rhinatrema bivittatum. NCBI lineage: Eukaryota > Metazoa > Chordata > Amphibia > Gymnophiona > Rhinatrematidae > Rhinatrema > Rhinatrema bivittatum. Next base: position 239,067,741 of record NC_042621.1, read on the forward strand.
AGAGTGAGGTAATCAAATTTGCAGATGATACAAAATTGTTCAGAGCAGTTAAATCACAAGCAGATTGTGATAAATTACAGGAAGAGCTTGTGAGACTGGAAAATTGGGCATCAAAATGGCAGATGAAATTTAATGTGGATAAGTGCAAGGTGATGCATATAGGTAAAAAAAACCCATGCTATAGTTACACAATGTTAGGTTCCATATTAGGTGCTACAACCCAAGAAAGAGATCTATGCGTCATAGAGGATAATAGGGATGTGAATCGTTTTTTGACAATTTAAAATATCATTCGATATTTTTTAAATCGTCATTAATCGTTAAAGAGTGCGATACAATAGAAATTCCACTGATTTATCATGAAAAAATCGTTAATCGGATTAGTGCACACTAACGGGAGTTAGGACACAACCTAAAAACCCACCCCGACCCTTTAGAACCGCTCCCTTAGCCTCCACCACCCTCCCGCCCCCCCCCCCCCCCAAAAACATTTTAAAATTACCTGGTAGTCCAGCGGAGGTCCCAGGAGCGTTCGCTTGCGCTCGGGCTGTCGGCCGATAAACAAAAAACCCACTTGACCCTTTAAAACCACTCCCTTAGCCTCCACCACCCTCCCGACGCCCCCAAAACATTTTAAAATTACCTGGTGGTCCAGTGGGCCCTGGGAGCAATTGCCCGCTCTCGGGCCATTGGCTGCCACTAATAAAAATGGCGCCGATGGCCCTTTGCCCTTACCATGTGACAGGGTAACCGTGCCATTGGCCAGCCCCTGTCACATGGTAGGAGCACTGGATGGCTTGCGCCATTTTTAAAGATGGTGCCGGCCGTCCACTGGATGGCCTGCGTCATTTTTAAAGATGGCACCGGCCGTCCAGTGCTCCTACCATGTGACAGGGGCCGGCCAATGGCACGGTTACCCTGTCACATGGTAAGGGCAAAGGGCCATCGGCGCCATTTTTATTAATGGCAGCTGATGGCCCGAGAGCGGGAGATCGCTCCCGGGGCCCACTGGACCACCAGGTAATTTTAAAATGTTTTGGGGGGGGGGTCGGGAGGATGGTGGAGCCTAAAGGAGCAGTTTTAAAGGGTCAGGGTGGGTTTTTTGTTTATCGGATTGGGCACAGCCGATAAAAAAAAAAACAATCGGGCCGGACGAAAAAAAATGCACGATTTGAATTGGAACCAGAACCGAACCGATTCCGGTTCCGATTCACATCTCTAGTGGATAACACATTGAAATCGTTGGTTTAGTGTGCTGAGGCAGTCAAAAAAGCAAACAGAATGTTGGGAATTATTAGAAAGGGAATGGTGAATAAAACGGAAAATGTCATAATCCTCTGTATCGTTCCATGGTGAGACCGAACCTTGAATACTATGTACAATTCTGTTTGCCGCATCTCAACAAACATATAATTGTGATGGAGAAGGTACAGAGAAGAGCTACCAAAAATGATAAGGGGAATGGAACAGCTCCCCTATGAGGAAAGACTAAAGAGGTTAGGACTTTTCAGCTTGGAGAAGAGATGGCTGAGGGGGGATATGATAGAGGTGTTTAAAATCATGAGAGGTCCTAAATGGGTAGATGTGAATCGATTATTTTTGCTTTCGAATAATAGAAAGACTAGGGGGCACTCCATGAAGTTAGCATGTGGCACATTTAAAACTAATCGGAGAAAGTTCTTTTTCACTCAATACACAAACTCTGGAATTTGTTGCCAGAGGATGTGGTTAGTGCAGTTAGTATAGCTGTGGTTAAAAAAGGGTTGGTTAAGTTCTTGGAGGAGAAGTCCATTACCTGCTATTAATTAAGTTGACTTAGAAATTAGCCACTGCTATTACTAGCAACGGTGACATGGAATAGACTTAGTTTTTGGGTACTTGCCAGGTTCTTATGGCCTGGATTGGCCACGGTTGGAAACAGGATGCTGGGCTTGATGGACCCTTGATCTGACCCAGTATGGCATGTTCTTATGTTCTTATATCAACTTACTGAATATTTAAATGAAAACTCCATACTAGATCAATTTCAACATGGCTTTAGACAAGGCCACAGCACTGAAACACTACTATTATTTTCCTTGGACACTATTTTACATGGTTTCAACACAATACTGCCTATATCTTAGTCATGCTAGATATAACCCCAGCTTCAGACCACTGGAATCCATAGGCATCACTGATACAGTACCTCAATGGTTTGCCTCCTTTCTCCACAACCGTACACAGCAAATTAGAATTGGATCTTTTAAATCCAACTGGTATGAGATCCCCATAGAAGTCCCACAAGGATCAGCCCTTTTGGCATTAATCTTTAATATGTACCTTATACCATTATGACATCTTCTATCTGGGTTTGGTGTAAATTTCAAACTCTACACTGAAGACAGCCAGTTTTTCATTCCCTACAATACACCTTGGAATGACACTATACATAAATACTGTAAAAACATGGTGATCACATAAGAGATTAAAACTGAATATGGAATAAAACTAAACTCTTCTTTCTATCCATAGTAAGCAATCCTACACATTTTCTGCCAAATTCATTAATAATAGATGGACATAGTATTCCAATCTCAAGAGAAGCTCAAAATCCTGGTGTAATTCAATGCAACTCCTTATATCTGAGACAATAAAATCCTCATTTTTACAAACTACACCTACTTAAACTTTAAACCATTACTGAGCACCTGCGTGTTGCAGGCCCTTTTTTCTGGAATGCTTTGCCTGATACCTTATGCATTTGCACAGATCTAAAGGAATTCAAGCATAATTTAAAAATGCATTTGTTTAAGAAGGCATTCAGTATTGGAGCAATATAGAACAAGGCCCTATAACTGAGGTTAGAATGCCAGCACTAATGAGTAACATCCTACTATTATTAGAGTGTATAGATGGCAGAATGAATTTTTTTTGTATTAATATTCATTTTAAAGTAATGTTTGTTTTAATCTGTTATCATTTATTGTGAATGTAATGGTGTAAACTGCTATGAACAATCCTCTGGAGAAAGTGGCATAGGAAAACTGTCAAATAAATAAATAAATACATTTTCAGAATTAAATTTAGGAAAATTTTATAACCCAGAATAACTCAAATTTTTGTTACTGTCCTGAATGTTCAGTCAGGAAGAAAGACACCTCTAACTTATCATGTAAACTTCTAAAACAGAGTAAGACATGATACCAGTAACAGTCCTTAAAAGGTAGATGTTGGAATTGCTCAGTTTGTTCTAGAGAATGAGATATATTGTAAAAGCCATTTTTTGTGGTATAGAGCTGGTATTGTTAGCTATGTTCATGATACAAGAAAACTAATTATTATTCATCCTGACTCCTTTGAATCTTTGTTCAATCTCCCTTGTGTTTCTGTTCCATCAAAGGAACCAAAAAAGAAGAGACTAATGGCAATACTAGAAAAAGCTTGAATTATTTTTAGCACAAACCATTCAATCTTTTTTCACACATCTTAATATGTTGCAGAGATAGTGGAGCAGCAGATATTAGAATACACTGATACCCAATCCATTCTCAAATATTATTCGTGTATCAGAGATTATAGAAAACAGAACCAATTCATTTTTTTTTAGTCTTCGCCTCTGGAAGAGTTTATGTAGCATTATACCAGAAATATTCTGCAACTGTACTGTTTTTCTTTGACTCTTATTACTCTACTTTTTTTTTTTTTTATGTCCCAGTTGCCTCAGTACATGTTCATCCCCAGTCATTAAAATACTCTTAAACAGAAAAAGGACACATTCTGTAATAGCTTTCCTAAAACCCCATTTCACAAAGGAAAAAAATTCTAGCTCTAGGAAATCCGACAAACTGATGATAGCAAACAAATTACCTATTAGGATGCAATGTTATCTAAATGAACTCTGTATATGTCAAAGTTGAGTTTGGCATGCTACCACTGCATAAGCTGCTAATCATAGCTCAGGAAAAGTCAAGGCTGCACATAATTTGTCTATAATATCTTGGAGAACAGAAACAGAAAAATAGAGATTAGATTAGTGATCTGCTGTTCCCTTGCCACTTTCTGAAGTGAATGCTCTTAAATAATGAGCCTTCCTCCAGGGCTTCATTCACCTAAAATCTTTTTGGCCTCTGGATGATGAATAGTGGTATTCCTCCACCGCACCCCAGCCCCCAAAGAAAACACAGTAAATACAAGCTGTCATAAAACAGATATTGATTAGATATTCATCCAACAAAAATGAAAGTATATTGCTCTAAGTGATAAATGTACTTTCATGCCTACATTATTAAACAATCAAAAGATGTATAATATCGTACTTAAAAGCATGTGCAATTTTACTGCTAGAGGGGGGGTTTCTATTAAACTGTTACTATTGATTGCTCTTCTCCTTAACAATTCTGGCTCATGTAAGAACCGGAGTCTTAGTGCATTCAAATATTGAGCTTGCTTCGATTTGCTGCTGTCATTGCATACTATTAGTTAGCGTGTTGGATCTTTAGAGCTGGTGGTAAAAAGGAAAGCTGCTGTGTCTAGTACGAATAAAGAAAAAGAAGTGTCAACATGATGTCCAGTTCCCTGAGCAAGATACATATTAAACCTTTGTTAGAAAGATTAGCTGCTTGCCCTGGTAGAATGTACTGTAACAAAGTTAAAAATGATATCACCCAGAATGGCAATCTCACTTCGAGTTTATAAACATTTTGGAAGGACAAATCATACAAAGAGCATGCGGTACTTAAGCGTGTTCCGAAACACTTCACTTATAATCATTTGTCTCACATGGTTTTTAAAATGAATATAAAATCATCTTCAATCCAAATAAAATCCCCCCCACAGATTTTTACTTCCCTGATAGATTTTCTGTTTGAAGCTTTTTCACCTAAGAGACCCGTATGACATAGTGAGGGCAAAAGTAGCGCCAGCGCCATTTTGAATATTGGCAATATGGCTCGCGTGCAGGAGGTCGCTCCTGGACCCCCGCTGGACTTTTGGCAAGTCTCGTGGGGGTCAGGAGGCCCCCCCAAGCTGGCCAAAAGTCCCTGGGGGTCCAGCGGGGGTCCGGGAACGATCTCCTGCACTCGTGACATCGGGTGACAGGAACCAAAATGGCGCCGGTGCTACCTTTGCCCTGTCATATGGTAAGGGCAAAGGGCCACTGGTGCCATTTCTATTAACGCAGCCGTGGCCCGAGAGCGGGAGATTGCGCCGGGACCCCCCCACTGGACCCCAGGTAATTTTAAACATTTTGGGGGGGTTCTGGAGGGTGGGGGATTTGTTTTAAAGGGTCGGGGTGGGTTTTAGGGTTGTTTTGGTGTGCTGGTTTTCCCGCCCTCCCCGCTCCCCCGATTTACGATTTTTTGACGATTTTTCGGGGGAATTGCTATTGTATCGCGGCTCTAACGATTTTTGACGATTTAAAATATATCTGACGATTGTTTTAAATCGTCAAAAAACGATTCACATCCCTAAATTTTACTACATCCTCTGGCAACAAATTCCAGAGCTTAATTATACATTGAGTACAAAACATATTTTCTCTTACTAGTTTTAAGTGTATCACCTAGTAACTTCATTATCTGTCCCCTAGCCTTTGTACACTTTGAAAGTGTAAACAACTGATTAATGTTTACTAATTCCATTCCACTCATTATTTTATAGACCTCAGCCGTCTCTTCTTCAAGTCTTTCCTCATAGGGGACTCATTCCATCCCCTTTATCATTTTGGTTGCCCTTCTCTGTACCTTTTTTAAGTCTGCTATATCTTTTTTGAGATGTGGTGACCAGAACTGCACACAATACTCAAGGTGAGATCGCATCATGGGGAGATACAGAGGCATTATGATATTCTGTTTTATTCTCCATTCCTTTCCTAATAATTCCTAGCATTCTATTTGCTTTCTTGGCTGCTGCTGCACACTATGCAGAAGATTTCAACTTATTATCAATGATGAAGCCTAGATCCTTTTCCTGAATGGTGACTCCTAACTTGGAACCTCTCACACAAGTTCTTTCATACACAGCCCAAATATGTCAATAGGCACCCATTATATTTCTGCTTATAGAGGCAAACATTTAGGGGCAGCAGACTGGCTAAGATTTGTTGACTTTCAGCTTTTCTGAATCTCATTCATCAGAGAACAACCTTCTACCACCCTGCAACAGTCCCTTACAGAAGGTGGTGGTGGTGATAGAGGGAGGCGATAAAAGCACCAAAATTGCCAGGGGCAGCAAAATCCTAAATCTATCCCTGCTCATATACCCCCTCCCCCTTTCTCTTTCTCTCTCTTCACACATAGGATCTCACATGCATCCTTTCTCACTCTCTCTTTCTCTTACACACACACACAGGCTCTCTCACACATCCCTTTTTTCTCTCTCTCATACACACACACAAGCTCTCTCACACACCCTTTCTTTTTCTTTCTCCCGCTCTCTCATACTCCCCTTTCTGTCTCTGTCTCTCTCTTTCTCTTTCACACACACAGGCTCTCTCACACACACCCTTTTTTCTCTCTCCCTTCTCCCTCTCTCTCCCATTTCCCTTTCTGCCTTTTTCTAATGCACATACACACACTTATAGCCTCTCTCACATGCACCCTTTCTCTCTCTCTTTCTCTCTCATATATGTATACAAAAACATACACACACTCATGCTCTCTCACACACACCCTTTTTATCTCTCCCTCCCTCTCTTTCTCTCACACTCCCCTTTCTTTCTCTGTTTCTCTCTCACACACATATATACATACACAGGCTCTCACACCCACGTCCTCTCTCTCTCTTTTTCTTATATATGTATACACATACACATGCCCTTTCTCACACTCCCTTTCTCTCTCACACATACACACATGCAAAAACACACACACACAACCTTTCACTCTCTTTCTCTCTCTTACACCTCCATTCTCTCTCTCTCACACACACACAGGTTCTGTCTCTCTCACACACACAAACAGGCTGTCTCTCATATGAACATACACACACACACGACTCTCTCTTATACATATATACAACACACACACACACACACACACACACACATATACACACAAACACACACAGGCTCCTCACCTGCCAAGATTCTCACACATACTCTCAGGGTCTCTTTAGCCACCAGAGGGATGGGGTCTGCTGGTGGCTGCCAGGTCCTTCCTTTTTCTTCAGCTGCTGTGAAACTGGCTTCATGATGGCCTTCTGGTCATCTCTTGCTTTTCAGCTGCCATTGGGATGGAGTCTGCTAATGGTCACTGGGCCCTCACATTTCTATCTGCTGCTATGGCATAGGCTCCATAGCAGCTTGCTGGGTCATGGTGTGAGTGGCAACAGGAGTCACGTTTACATAAATGTCATCTCCTGCTGAAGAAGTAATTTTGGACTTTCACTTTAAATACAATTGAGCCCAGAGGACTTATTGGGGTGATAGACTGGCACAGTTTATACTGACTTCACAATATGTTAAGGAGTCTAGATCAGAGAAGCAACTTATCTATGTTAGATGGTGGATCATGATTAGTCCAGCAGGTATGAGTTTTTAAATATTGATCTGTGTGATTCAGACAAATATCTGAGGCAGAAACATTCAAAGCATAGCTAGCATCCATGTCTGATCAACAAAGTAATAAGATTAATACTTCTGGATTACTACCCTTCAGAGAAGATATAGTTTGGATAATTAATTCAGTTAAATATTTATCTGAGGCTATCAGAGCTGTTGGATAAGAAATTTAAAGGCACTTTTATTGCATTTAAAATACAAAAATAAAAGGACTATACAGAATCCAATGATTAAAATGGGGATACTGACATGAGAGATGCACTGAGACACCAAGAGTTGGTTCCTTGTATGAATTCCTCTTGTAATGACTAAATTCCTGGTTCACTGATAGTAAGTCGTGTGGGGAAACAGATAATACAGACGCGTACATCTACATATCTTCTTGTCTGCTCTCTCTTATGAAACACACCTCTCTATATTTACAGTGCTCAGTAAAATCAGTGGGGTGATTTTACTGTGGTATGAGCAGTTCTTTAAATAATGATATGCAGGGCTGCTGTGGAGCCTATGCCATAGCAGCTCCAGCTATCACATGGCCCTGAAACTCCCCTATCCCCCCTTACTCTGCCAGTACATATATTCCTTGAATCTGCCTATGCTGCTGAATATCATGGCCAAGTAACCCAGCTAGTTTATCCAGCTAACTTTACTAGCTGGACAGTGGCTGAATATGATTCTCATTATGTTTAGCACATAGGCCCCTGTGTAAGCAGCAGGGTTTTCTATTTCCTCTTGTAGTATGTTAAACTCATATTCTATGTCAGTGGTTACAGGTCTTATCTTGCTTTAATAATCAATAATTATCAGTTTATAACAGTTTGAAGTACCACATACTGCATGTTCAGAAATGATTTAGTAAATCACAGAATATCTTAGAGAGGCATTTTGCCTAACTGTTCAGCATTCTCATGAGGTAGTTTATTATTGATAAATTCCATAGTAATGAGAAGGTTTCAGTGCTGAAAAAGACAAATTAAATTACTTATGTTGAAGTAGGAAATTAAATGGAATTTCAGCACAAGTATATTGGAACCCTGAGATAAATTTGGCATGGAGTAGTCACATTACTAAGAAGCAAAAAACACTGCTAGGACTTGGGCATAACATCCTAGAATGCATGTGACTATTTTGTGGCATCATTAGAAAAGAGCTTAGTTATTATGGTTGAAAGGGACTGAAACTGAGGTGAACACATGGCAGCCATTGGTGTGTGACTATCTGTGTGGCATATACCTGCTTCATAAAACATTCTAAGAGAGAGAAGGCAATTTGACATGCTCCAAAAATCTGGCATTTACCTCCAAAAGGTTAACTCTAGCCTGATGAGCTAAGCCTTCTGAGACATGCTAATTCCTGTCTATGTGATTAAAAAAATATATTTAAAAAAAGAAATCTTTATACCTCATTCACTGTGTAATATTCCAGAAGTCCATATAACAGGGAGGAATATCCAGCCTCTATGGTAAATGTGGGGAGGGTAGTTTTCAGAGTTATTTTTCCAACAAAACAGAGATTATACCTGGGTAAATTAGCCTGTCTGAAAATGTTCCTCCTCTGCCCAGCTAGCAGCTGGATTGAGGGGAGATGTTCTTGGGAACAGGGAAAAGGCGCAGGGTAGGCAAACAATGCTTGCAGATTGGATTTTCAAATCTATGCATGTTTTTCTCCAGCAAATTTTTGCCAGCAGGGAAAGCAAGTGCAAATTCAATGGGTACTACTCTGTACCTGCTGGCAATTTTGGAAACCGTCAAGAGGGGGTAGGCAAACTCTAGTCCTTGTGGACACCATTCTGTTTGGCTTTTTAAGAAATCCCTAATGAATATGCAGGAGATCGATTTGCATGCACACTGGTTCAATTGTACGCAAATCGATCTCCTGCATATTCATTAGGGATATCCTGAAAACTTGACTGGATCAGTGTTGTTCACCAGTATTAGAGCTTTCCTACCCATACTTAGTTTCCCTTTGAAAATTGACCACAAGATCTATGAGGACAGAGTACACACAGACTTTGCAGCTACACGGGTTGTCTGAGAATTGCTCTCTACATTTTAAATTGTTCTAAGACAAACTGTTTAAGCAGCTGGTCTGAAAATATCTCTGACTCGATAGGGAAAGCCATGTCTGAACCAAAGCTACAAATGCTATGGCACGATATTGGATGGGTATATAAATGGCTTCATTTTTGGCATTATAAGAAATTACAGATTCATCAGGTTCAATTTCTGAGATGTTACTGTTGACAGTATTTGGATCAATGTTATTTTCAGGAATTCTGGTGAATTTTAGGGAAGGAATTTAAGGAATTAACACAAATCTAGCAATTGAAACGTAACATTTTAATAAACATCACTGACTGCCCCCACTTCTGTCACAGGTAGTCTACTGGAATTTCAAAGAAGAAGTGTTATTTTGGGGTTTGTTTTGGTCTGGCAGTTCCTCCTTGCTCCTTTTTCTTCCAGCTCATTTGGAACTGGTGCTAGGCTACTGGCACCATATGCCTCCATTCCCAACTACCTGGTGGATTCTTCTCCTATTTTAATAACAATCCCAAGGCTGGGAGCCAAGCACAAGGGCTCCTTCTAGATATCATGTGCTTTAAATTTGGCTAGAAGTTATCACTCTTAATGATGATCATGACTCCATTCCCTACAGGGCCGGTGAATATTGCCTCCACAGCATCTTCAATGCTGGCTGAACTGGAAAGCAGACTACCCATTTCGGGAATTGAATTGGGGACCTCCCAAATGGAAGTGCAAATCACTTGGCATTGAGTCACCGGACTGGCCCCAGAAATGTTTTTAATTGACATTCATCTTGTACGGTAATTTAAAAATCATATGTTAATTAATTGCAGTATGTTCTGTTTAATTACTGGATCCTTCCACATCTGTTTGTGCTGGACTAAAGTTATTCTATTGCAGGTAAGCTGTTTGCCATTATATCTATTTTCACTGTATTACTATGGTTTGGAAGCAAGAGTTTATATAAGCAAGGCCAGGTTTCATATTTCTCCCATTTTCTGAGTCATAAAGTTGTGCAAAATCTCTTAGTTTCAGAAAAATTCAAACATATAACTTTTATTTTCATTCTTAAGGCTGTCAAAGCCAGTTCTATCCTTATCTGAAAATTTGGATTCAGGGTCATATGTTTTTTTTCCCTTCTTAGTCCTGGTTATTATTGGTAGGCCTGGCTGTCAAAATCAACTGAATTGTACTACTACAGGATCTTGACGTCCAAGTACAACATAAGGATTCTTTGTTGTTTCAATAAATATGAATTTATATTAAAAAATTGCTGTTTTCTTTTTTCTGTTTCTGATCTGTGCACCTAATTCCATTTGAGTCGCTAAGGCACGAAACATTTTCAGCAGTAATTTAATACCTACAGAAATACATTGTATTACTTTAGCAGCTGACAGCATGACTTTGTTGTAGAGATGTGCACCAATAAAGTAGAAAACAGCAAGCAAACACGCTGGTAACACAAACCACAGGGTGTATGTAGTGTCTCTCCATTCTAGCAATTTTTTTATAAGAGGATAGAAGGGCTGGATGTCTACAGCAATCGGTTTCTGTACATGTGTGAGTTTTACAATAAGCTATTTTTCTCAGTAGTCATTGTGTAGGGGAAAAGCACGGGCAGGAGTTTAAGCATTTAAAAAGATAATTTTAAACAAGCACTATATTTTTCTCAACTTTTACAAAAGAAGCACTATTGGAAATAGAAGAATTCATTATAAAAGCAGTGATAGAAGAATAGGGTTTTCTGTTTTTTCGTCAAAAAGTGCTAGATTAATAGGACTAGAAACAAAAGCCTTCCATTTATCAACAGAACAGGTTCAGCATGAGCAGTGCCACTGCTACCTTCCGTTTGTTATTTATTTATTTAATAATACTTATATCCTTCCTATTTCGAAACAATCGTGCTAGGTGGATACGTTGCCCTGCTGCTGTGTGTCTGTCAACCATGGTTTGGAGGGGGCATTTTTAAATGTGTTAGGTTAATACCAGTACAGTCTATGAAGACTATTAACATAAGTGTCAACTTATGATGGTGAGTTTTTGTGATGAGAACAGATGTCAACTAGAAACTGGACTAAGATAACCAACCTTTTTCATATATGACACAAAGGAGCTCCCGCTCTTGGGCCGTCGGCTGCCAGTAAACAAAATGGCGCCGGTGGCCCTTTGCCCTTACCATGTGATAGGGGCTATCGGTGCCATTGGCCGGTCCCTGTCACATGGTAGGAGCAATGGACGGCCAGCGCCATCTTAAAAAATGGCAGCCGATGGCCCGAGAGTGGGACATCGCTCCCGGGGCCCCCGCTGGACCACCAGGAACTTTAGGCAAGTTTTGGGGGGGCCAGGAGGGTGGGGGATTGTAGATAATTAGATCTGAGGGGTTGGGGTGGGTTTGGTTTTTTTTTTCTGTGTGTCCTTTCTCCCCCCCACAAAACAATAAGAAAACCACACAAAATTTCGTGGGGTTTTCCTATCATTTTCAGGGACCACCGATACATGACGAAAAAGGAAATATCATACGATATTTCCTTTCATCATAAAAACGATGCACATCCCTACTGCTGTAGCCATGTAACTCCATTTTCCTTACTGAAGCAATTTTGATGCTTCTAATATATTTACTGGTTACCAGAAACATTCAGCAAATAGTTGATAGTTTCTTCTTTTATTTGATAAGAACATAAGGAGATAAGAACATAAGATTTGCCTTACTGGGTCAGACCAAAGGTTCATGAAGCCTGGTATCCTGTTTCCAACAGTAAACAATCTAGGGCACAAGTTATCTGGCAGGATCTCCAAAGATCAACATATTCCATGCTGTTTATCCTAGGGATAAGTAGTGGATTTCCAAAAGTCTACCTTAATAATGGTTTATGGACTTTTCTTCCAGGAACTTGTCCAAAGATTTCTGAAGCCCATCAACATAAACAGCCATCCCCTGGCAATGAATTCTAGAGTTTAATTATGTATTGATGAAAAAATTATTTTCTTCTATTTATCTTAAATGTATTACCTAGTAAATTCATGTACTTTTTGAAAAAATAAACTACCAATTTGCATTTATCCATTCCACTTCACTCGTAATGTTTAGACCTCTTCCATATGCCCCCATAACCATAACTTCTTAGAGCTGAAGAGCCCTAATCTTTTTAGTCTTTCTTTATAGGAGAATAGTTCCACCCCTTTATTATTTTGGTCGCCCTTCTCTGTATCTTTTTGATTTACGCTATATCTTTTTGAGATGCAATGACCAGAATTGCTTATAGTACTCAAGGTGTGGTTGCATCATGGAACAATACAGAGGTATTATGATATTTTCTGTTTTATTCTGTTTCTTTCCTAATCATTCTTAGCATTTTATTTGCTTTCTTGGCCACTGCAGCACACTGAGCACAGGATTTCAACATATTATCCATGACGATGCCTAGATCCTTTTCCTGTGTGGTAGCGTCCAATGTGGAACCTTATATTGTGTAGCTATAATTTGAGTTGCTCTTCTCTATGTGCATCACTTTGAACTTGTTCATATTAAAAGCCATCTGCCATTTGGATGCCCAGTCTACAAGTTTTGCAAGATCCTCTTGCAATTACTCATAATTCTCTAATAACTTTGAATAACTTTGAATAATTGTTTATCATCACCAAGTCTGATCACCTCATTTGTTATTCCTATCTCTAGGTCATGAATAAATATGTTTAAAAGCAGTGGTTCCATTTAGCCCTACACTGTTTTGTTTTTTTTTTAACCAGTTCTCAATTCACAATAGAAAATAGCCTCTTATTCCTTGATGTTTTAATTTCTTTGAGTGTCTCATGAGGTACTTTGTCAAATGCTTTCTGGAAATCGGAATACACTGTATCAAAAAAATTATAGTAGTTTGGTGAGGCAGGACTTCTCTTGGCTAAATCAATGTTGACTTTGTCTCACTAAACTATGCCTGTCTATATGTTCAGTAATATTGTTCTTTATAATAATTTCAACCATTTTTCCCAGTCTATAGTTTCCTGGACCTTGCAAAACTGGGAGACTGGGCATCCAAAGTATTTAAAAATGGCTGTTTAATCAAACATATGCGATTTAATATGAGATACTGAGTAGCATGAATTAGAAAATTATGTAACTTTTGATTGTAGAACCATAAAATTAAGAACATAGGAACATAAGAACATGCCATACTGGGTCAGACCAAGGGTCCATCAAGCCCAGTATCCTGTTTCCAACAGTGGCCAATCCAGGCCATAAGAACCTGGCAAGTACCCAAAAACTAAGTCTATTCCATGTTACCGTTGCTAGTAATAGCGGTGGTTATTATCTAAGTCAACTTAATTAATAGCAGGTAATGGACTTCTCCTCCAAGAACTTATCCAATCCTTTTTTAAACACAGCTATAACTAATTGTACTAATGTAGTGGAGAAAGAAACTTTTATTTTAAATTTTATAATAGATATATTAGATATTAACATTTTTTTTATTAGTAGCTAACGTGTGAGAAGGAATGGCATAGGTTACTGTGATTTTAGAATACCATCATATTTGTACTTCATGATGATCCATATTGTAATATGTTGCAATTGTATGTGTTTTAAGCATGGTTAGTCTAAATAGCATATTGTTTTACTAAGTTTTTAAATGTAAACTGCTTTGATTTTACATTGGAAAGGTGGTCTAAGAAGAAAATACTCAACATTCCCTGACTTACAAGGGAGATTTAGTCCTGTCATGGTATGCATAAAACAAACCTATTTGGAGACATTACCTTGAGGGAATAACTGTCAGTGTAAAAGGTACAGATGGTTGGATATCATGTTCATCTTCATTGATTTGTAAAAGCATAACTATTTTTTCATTTTAAAATTAAGTGATCCAGGATGGCCCTGGCCACCCACCCTTACAATGATAGGTGGCTCAGTACAGTTCAGTGTACAGCTATCACTGCAAGGAATCCTGTTAGGAGTATAGCGAGAATGATGTTTCATAGCTGAGAAATACAGGCGTGTGTTGCTTATTTATTTATTTATTTATTATTTTTAGATACTGACATTCGATCTGAGATATCACATCGGTTTACATTCAGGTACTGTAGGTATTTCCCTATCCCCAGAGGGCTTACAATCTAAGGCCTGGATTTATCAAAATGTGATAAGTATCGCATGCGATAGCAAAAGGGGCATGTTTTATGCAAATAGACAGTTTATTGCAATTTGCACTAATATCTATGCAAAGAGCTATGTTAGTGCAAATTGTGATAACATTTTCACACTTTGTGATACATGATAGACTGTTGTATTTCCTGCATACAACCACAGAGAGAGAGAGAGAGAGAGAGAGAGAGAGAGAGAGAGAGAGAGAAGCCATAATGTCCTCTCCTAGATAGGTATTTGTATCCCTATGGGAGACCCACCTAGTAACTTGAGGTGAGGTTTACGTATTAGTGTAGGGGGTTAGGGGCCACTTTGACATTCAACGTGAGACGTACGAACAGAACAGTGGTCTCTTGTGAAGATTTGATGACCTTTGGAGAGAGGAAACTCACCCAAAGATGAGATTTGTGCAATGTTCTCTCTTCCTAGCTTGATGTTAGCCAGGTAGAGTCGGATTGGCACATGCTGCATAGATTTAAAAGGCGCCTGTTACACATGATTCTCCTGGTATGTGCACAAACATTTTTTTTGAAAAAAGGGGCAGGGTGTGGGCGGGGCATGGGTGGGACATGGGCATTCTGGGACTTTAATATGAAGTATTTGCACACACACTGGTGCGTGCTGGGATCCACTGCCACATAACTTTACTTCTGCTATGCATAGCATGTAAGTCCTAAAACAATAAAAAGTAGGCTAGACAGCGGGGTTTTAAGGATAGGGGCTAACAGGGTAAAAGGAAGGCTAATTGATCAGGGGGTTAGGAAGTACTATCCTTTATCTGGGTGAACTGGGAGTGAACTAGGGAAACTGGTAATTGTGTTGGCGCGAGTGTCCACTAAAATCCCCCCCACTTACGCGGTAAAGGAGGCATTTGCGCACACATGTACACAGCCATTTAAAATTGTGTTCACATGGACACGCATACAGCCTATTTTATATCATACATGCATATACGTGCTTATGTTATAAAATGGTCGTGTCCTTAGGCACAAGTCGGCATATATATGTGTCCTCATGCCGGTATGAAATGTGTGGACAATCCTTTTCGTTTCCTTATCTGACTTCAGCATACATTTTACATTTCAATTAATTCTATATAATAATGTTTTTATTTCCTTTTGAATGCAAAATAATTTTCTTCAACCTTGACATTTTGTTTCTATACTCTTTTTCTTCTTCCATTTGCCCCATTGATTCTTACCGATTCAAACTGACATCATCTTGGTGATATCAGGAGGCTGGTTCTAGGGATCTGACAAGGGATAATGAGGATCATGCATATTGGAATGAAACTGATAATGCATTCTGTGCTTGAGTGTGGGGTCTGGGTATGAAACCCATGTAATTGAGGGTTATTCAGCTTTTCCCAGATGTGCAATGTTTTAGAGCAGCATGCCTTTTAAACATAGGATGCAATTATTTATACACATGAAATCTAGTAAACATTTTCAGTCATAAATTTCTCTGACGTTTTTGGTGGTTATTAAGGATAGGTTTTGGTTACAAAGGGGGCAAGGATGAATTATAAAATAGCAGGAAATGGAAGACCATGAACAGTGGCATGGTTGATGCATTATAGCAGGGTAATAATTCTACAGAAAATATGAGAAGGGAGCAGTAACCAGTGAGGTGCGAAGAGCATTAAGGTTAAATGTAATATTTAGAAGGAATATGTGAGCTATTGAATTTTAGATCCATGCTGTAGTTTTACTTCAGACTTGGGAAGCCTGGCGAGTTGGCCCCTGGCTTGCTGATGCTGCAGCTTTTTGGTAGTCCCCTGTGCAGAAGTCATTCTGTCCCTTCCCTGTGATGTTATATGAGCGAGACTCTTTAAGTGACCTGCTGCAGGGACAGGTTTCTTCCGAAGAGGCAAACCTAAGGGGGTTGCAACTTTGGGAGCTCTTTAGGGAGCAACTGGGGGACTAGGGGCTAGAGGTGTTGGGTGGGATATTCTGGTATTAAATGGATATTCTGTTAGCTGGTTTACGGCTTAGCCTCCCTAGTGAAAGTAGATTCGGTTTATGTGTGATAGTAAAGATTGTAATTTTTTTAACCTTTTGCCATATATTGATGGTAGAGGTTTTGTGTAATTCACCCTGTGCTATGTAGGATTGGTCATGTAAAAAAAAAATAAATCGGATTTAATAAATTAAATAAATAAATAAGTTGTTTTCATGTTGGGATATTGATGTATGTTGCACTCGGGGGTGGACCCTTGTCCTGGGGACAGAGATGGAACGCCTCCTGAAAGGGAACAGGAGGTAACTGCCCCCAGGGGGCGGAGCACTGGAGGAGACAGAGGCTGGGAAGAGCTTCACCACTGGAAGCCTGAGGTCCCCTCGGGAGGAGCCCGTAGGGACCCGGGCCACTTGGACTTAGGTGGGCCTCGCAGGATCTCCTAAGAGAGTGAAAGTCCGGCGTGCTGACGGAGACAGGGGGAGCGCAAGCAGGTTCAAAGGTGGCTGCTGTTTGGAACAGGGAGAACCAGAACAGAGTTGGTGATGACAAGGCAAGGAACAGAGCCAGAATCTGGAGACGAGGTCCAGGCAGGCAAAGGTCAATGTCCAGAGGTCAGTCCGAGGAATGGTCAACAGAGCAGAGGTCAGGTACTGGAGGTCAGACGAGGTCAAAGGCAGGCCGAGGTCTTGAGGCAGGTGGCAGGCAGGCAGGCAGGTCAGGAACAGGCTGAGGTCTTTGAGGCAGGCAGCAGGCAAGCAGGCAGGTCAGGAGCAAGCTGAGGTCAGTACCAGTAAGACAGTCTGAGGGTACTACCCGAGAAGACAGACAGACGAACACGGGAACAAGCAAGATGCAGGAACAAGTCAGGAACAATACTGGAACAGAAGGAGCCTAGAACGAGACTAGGAACAAGCAGGAACAAGTACAAGCGCAGAGGCAATCTCAGAACAAACTGACCCGATTGCCAAGGCAAAGAAGTAGAGACAGGAACTTTATTATATCGAGGAATCAATCAGGGCGTGCCACGGAGCTAGACACGCCCTTCGCCCTACATGATTCTGGGCAGTCTGCGTGCGCATATGGGCGTGGCTAACATGGCCAAGGATGCAGAACCTCGGCGAGAGGCCTGGTGCGCAGTGGAAGGCCCGGCGACTGCCGCTGCAGGACGCCAGGGCCTAGCAGGACTGGCAACTAGAGATGTGAATCGTGTGATCGATCGTCTTAACGATCGATTTCGGCTGGGGGGGGGAGGGAATCGGATCGTCACGGTTTTGTTTTTGTAAATATCGTGTAAATCGTAAATCGGGGGAGGGCGGGAAAACCGGCACACTAAAACATCCCTAAAACCCACCCCGACCCTTTAAAATAAATCCCCCACCCTCCCGAACCCCCCCAAAATGCCTTAAATTACCTGGGGTCCAGAGCGGAGGTCCTGGTGTGATCTTCTACTCTCGGGCCTGCGGTGCGTTGTAGAAATGGCGCCGGTGCTACCTTTGCCCTGGGTCAAAGGTAGCGCCGGCGCCATTTTGTTTTTTGTCCCCCGACGTCAGGAACGTAGGAGATCGCTCCCGGACCCCCGCTGGACCCCCAGGGACTTTTGGCCAGCTTGGGGGGGGGCCTCCTGACCCCCACAAGACTTGCCAAAAGTCCAGCGGGGGTCCAGGAGCGACCTCCTGCACTCGAATCGTTTTGCCGTACGGCCGGCGCCATTTTGCGCAAAATGGCGCCGGCCATATGGCAACACGATTCGACTGTAGGAGGTCGTTCCCGGACCCCCGCTGGACCCCCAGGGACTTTTGGCCAGCTTGGGGGGGCCTCCTGACCCCCACAAGACTTGCCAAAAGTCCAGCGGGTATGGCCGGCGCCATTTTGTACGGCAAAACGATTCGCGTGCAGGAGGTTGCTCCCGGACCCCCGCTGGACTTTTGGCAAGTCTTGTGGGGGTCAGGAGGCCCCCCCAAGCTGGCCAAAAGTCCCTGGGGGTCCAGCGGGGGTCCGGGAGCGATCTCCTACGCTCCTGACGTCGGGGACAAAAAAAAAAATGGCACCGGCGCTACCTTTGACCTGTCATATGACAGGGCAAAGGTAGCGCCGGCGCCATTTCTACAACGCACCTCAGGCCCGAGAGTAAAACATCACACCGGGACCCCCGCTCTGGACCCCAGGTAATTTAAGGCATTTTGGGGGGGGGTTCGGGAGGGTGGGGGATTTATTTTAAAGGGTCGGGGTGGGTTTTAGGGTTGTTTTAGTGTGCCGGTTTTTCCGCCCTCCCCCTTCCCCCGATTTACGATTTTTGACGATAAATCGGGGGAATTCCTATTGTATCGCGCTTCTAACGATTTTTGACGATTTAAAATATATCTGACGATATTTTAAATCATCAAAAAACGATTCACATCCCTACTGGCAACTACCGCGAGGGAGGTCGTCCCGGGACCCGCTGTAGCACCATGAAGGTGAGTAGGCCCACGCGTAACAATATATTACCTGATTATGTTAATATAGTTTACTGAGATAGTTTCTTGATTAATGATATATTAATATATATTATTATTATTGTATTGTTTTATTCTTTGTAAACAGCATTAAGTTGCATGTTAGTACAAGGAAGGTGGTCTAGAAATATAAATTAACAACATATTGCTGATGAGACAGGGGCTGCTAAAGCAGCAATCAATAGCCAGCAAACTTTATAGATTAAAATTAGAAACATGCATGATAGATTTTAAGAAAGTACAGCGAAACCTGGACTTGAAGACAATCTGAAAATGCATACTTTTAAATTTTTGTGAAGTACATCTCTAGTGTTCATTGTAATTAAAAGTACAATTAAACAAAGTATATCAGGGTTCATATTTTTGTGAACTTGTTGCCTTTCTTCCTGAGAGCTGTTGCCTAGGTAAAACGTCACATTGCATCTAGCACATAGAAGCAGAGCCACCTACATAAAACCTGACATCACTCAATGTCCTCAGACCTATGGCTTCTTTTGAAAAATGTAATTCATTTTGTTTTTAAATAAATGTTTGCTAATGTTTTTTTTATAAGAACATCGATCAAAACAAAGCCAAGCTACTAAGATTAAATATGCAAACGTATTTACAGAGAGACATGTTCAGTATGGCTGGTGAATCAGAAAAACTTAAAATGGTGATATCAGGGCAAGTCTGCCTTTCCATGTTTAAAGCATACTATCAGGTGAAAGCACTAGGCCTCTGGCACTTTAAGTGAAGTTAAAACATCCCTGTAGGGATTTTTAGGACAGCAAACAAAACTAGTTTTTGATTCCTGATCAAAGGCATGTCTTTAGCACAGTCCCTTTGGCAACCATGTACAGACGCTAGGCCATTCCTTCTCGAAAGAGCTGTTCTTCCTTTGGAGTAGTTTTATTCCTCCCTTTCTGTTAGTAAAAACCCTTTTAAAGTTGACTGTTTTCCCTTTCAGATGTAAATATCTGTTCTGGTCTTTAAAACCAAGCCCTGCAGGCTTCTCTTGGAATTTTTATATCACAGCACAGTATAATGTTCACACTGAATTGATCTGCTAGTTTCTAAATCTCTCTTCCAGTTCATAAGCTGTTTTTGTAAACCCTTTCTTCCTCTGATTTGATGTACCTGAGGCCAAAGGGGGTAGATACTGTGGCCACTCACATCCCAGAACTCTGCCCCAGTGACCCTTTTTGCTTCTGAGATGGAACTACTTCAGTCAAGCTGATTAGTTTGTTCTACACTTGTACCTGCTGACTGCACTCCCTACAATACCAGCAACCTTGCTTAGGTTTAACCCCTGGCTTCCCGTTTAGTCTTTAAATGCAGGAAATATGCACCTCATCGTAATGCTAAATTTATATAATTTAGATTCCATGACCAAAAATGCTAAAGACATACTATTTGGTCTAATGAATGGTCTAGGACAAGATTTAATATGTCTTAATTTATAGAAAGGTTATATAAGTGATTTAAAATAGCATGAAAAGGAGCCTGTCTGATAACTCAGTTGTGGAGGCCTAGATTCAAGTTCCAGGACTAACTCCTGTTCATCAACCCATTGGAGTCTAGGAGTGTTTCAGAGGCCTTGATCACGGCCATTGAGAGGCAGGAAGTCCAAAGCAAAGCACAGAAGTGATACTAGCAAGTAACATTCAGGATGCAATGTAAACGGTATTAGGGGTTTGGGAACATGTCTGCTACTATGCACCTCATTTCCCCCTCCCCTACACCTAACGGGGCCAGCAGTGCTACAGACAGTTCATTACCTCCTATACTTACACAATCCGCAGCAAAACGCAGCGGCCAGGATCCTTACAAACACACGTTGTCAGGACCACATCACACCTATTTTAAAAATCCTTCATTGGCTACCCATCCAATATAGAATACTATTCAAGACTCTCACCATCATCCACAAATCCGTATACCAGCAATCCACACTCCAACTCTCCATCCCTCTTGAACTACATACTTCTGTAAGGCCGATCAGATCTGCCTACAAAGGTTCTCTCAAGGCCCCCCCTAACAAATCCTCGGTCAACAACTCCATTCATAAGCTAGCACTTTCGACTGCGGGTCCGCTCCATTGGAATTCGCTTCCCCCAGATATACGCCAGGAACAATGCCATCTCTCCTTCAGAAAGAAACTGAAAACCTGGCTGTTCACTCAAGCTTACCATTGAAGGAACTTTTTAGCAACCACAGTGACTCTCACCCTGACGGCTTTCCTAACCCCCCCCCCCCCGTCCCTGCCCCGCCACCCCCCCCTGCTTACCTCTCCATGTTTCCCCCGTCCACAAGATTTATGAACAATTGTGAATAATTGCCTAAGATTAACCTACAGCCGAGCTTAATCTAGCTGATTAGGTATCGCTTTCTTTTGTTTTTCATTGTTTTCAATGACCATTTTACCACTCTTCAGTTGTTATCGTTTTAAAATATCTTTCCTGTCCTCCAGCTCCCATGTTTTTCGCTCCCTGTTTGATGTAACTTTTACCTTCTATATAGTTGTTAATTGGTTTCCCCTGTTCTATTGTAAACCGGTACGATAAGACCGCGTATTGAGTATCGGTATAGTAAAAGAATTTAAATAAAATAAAAATAAAATCCGAATAGTTCAGAAAATACCACTTGTTTTATTCACAGATTTAGATTTTTATTTGTCAGATTTTATAGGATTAGCATTTAGAAGAAAATAAAAAAGTTCATGTCTCTGAAGCCTTTGCTACTTAGCATTGGTTTATATTAAATAAATCTATGCATCATTAGTGGATTGAAATGTGCTAAACCTTGGCCTGCTTAGAGTATTAATAAAGACAACTTTGGGAGACTCCCTTTTGTTTACCTCTTGAGCAGTCTCTGGCTGGAGATGTCGGGGACCGTCTCAAGGGAAAGAGCTTGCTTCCTTGATCTCCATACTGGCTGGGCAGAGGAGGTACCTCTCAACTCCAGGGCCGTCTCTGGCTTTGTGGCCAGTAGCTAGATATCAGGCAAGACTTTCCTCTCTCCAGTCTCCTCAGACACTCCATGTCCATCAGGTGTTCCTCCCTTTTTTCTTGTTTGCCCTTTCTTAAAACAGACAGCTGATGAATATGAAAAAAGTTCATGCATAGTCAAACAGTGGATGGATGGTGTCATCTCTGCATTTCAGATCACTTTTCCATAGGGGGAGACACTGCTCCTGCTGCCCAGCAATTCTGGACTGTGTATGGTTACATAAGAACTTAAGATATTGTTGCAACCGTCCCTTCCCGACGGCTTCACTCCACCTACCTTTCTTTCTTTGCACCTCCTCTTGCTGTGAATGGACATCTGGCTGCCACGGCGTCTGCCTGCCGTCCTCTACGGCGTCCCCGGACCGACTTGGGCGCTGCTTCCTGCCATGCTCCGCTGGTACCTTAGGGCGCGTGCGCTGCGTGGCCCTCACTCTTATTTCCTACTTGGCGTGAACCTCAGGGTCGTCCCCCTGTGATGACGTCACGCTGCCCGGATATTTAAAGCCTACAATGTTTGCTAGCCTTTGAGTTAGCAAGGGGAATCTTATGGATGGGATTCACTATCCATACACAGCTACTCTGCCTCCAATCTTCTATTGGACTCTTAATGCTAACGGGGTACCCGCTCCTCGGGGGCCTCTCTTGCTTTTCAGGTCGCTATCAGGAAACCGGTACTCTCGCCTTGAGGGCCCATGTTCCCTGACTCGCTGCCTGCTCCTACCTTCTCTTCTGCCTGGAAGGATTCGCTATCTTCAACACCAGTGAGTACTACCATCTTCACCTCAGAGCTGTTCCCTGGAACCAGGTACTCGCTCCTCGAGGGCCTGCCTCTGTTCCAGCCCTGGTGCCATCTCCTACATGGAACCACTGTGTGAGTACAACACCTTCAAGCCTCTCAGCTCTCAGGGATCAAGTACTTGCTCCTCGAGGGCCTGTTCTCCCTGTCCTGGGATTCTCCATACTGGGGCTTGTGCATATTCCACTGTACTCTTTATTCTCAGTTCTTTCCACTATAGCACTGCTACCGGAGGAGTCGCTGTTCCAGCACCTGAGGGATTCTAGCCCAGCCAGGCTACTTCTACTGCTCACCACTGCCACCTCTGGTGGCTTCACCACATTGTCTAATAAAAGATCAATCTCTGTGTTTGTGTGTCCTAAGCTGAGCCTGACCTGTGGCCCCTTGCGGGACTTCCTCCCGTGGGAGTGGTCAGCTGCCACAGTGTCCAAGGGTCCACCCAAACCTCACTAATTATAACAGATATGCCGTACTGGGTCAGACCAGGGGTCCATCAAGCCCAGTATCCTGTTTCCAACAGTGGCCAATCCAAGTCACAAGTACCTGGCAAGTACCCAAATCTTGACCAGCACTGTTTTGCCATGTCAGCAATTCTCTTAATGCAGAGGCAGTTAAACTTAAGATTTACATTATTTTTTATTTGATTCAAGAACATTTATCTGACTTTTTCCTGTATTACAGAATCATGGCTTCTGTCTTCAGATTTGGTATTGCTTAATCAGCTTTCTCCACTGGGATACACTGCCATTTCCCAATCCAGAAAGAAATGGCGTGGAGGAGGCCTCTTGAACATTTATAAAGATGAGTTCAAGACAGCTACTGAGGACTTAGGTGCTGACCCTCCATATGAATCTTTGATTCTATTCTCTAATGTGTTTAGCATATGCTTGGTTTACTGTCCTCCTGCCTTGCTTTCTCATGACTTATCACTGTTCTTCAAGCAACAGGTTTCGTCTAAAGCTAATTTGAACAACATGATCATCATTATAGGGGACTTTAATCTGCAAGTTATAGGTATTTCTGTTTAAGCTCAAGGTTCTATTTTCCTCAACATTCTCTCCTGTTTGGGGTGGGATCAATTGATCTCTTCAGCTACACACAAACAGGGCACTACTTTAGATCTCATTTTTGATAACAAAGCTATCAAAGACAAATGTGCCAAATCTCTTTTAATTTCTGCTGTCCCATGGTCAGATCATTTCTTGATTTACTTCAATTTCCCCATTCCTTCCACCATAACTATTTTGGATAGTAATCCTTGCGAAAATATTCTTCATAGAGGTTACATTGATATGCAAAAACTCACTGATTTAGTGAGCTCTAATTACAATATGTTTCCCCCTAATGATATTGAGGAGGGAGTTGCTCATTGGACATCCATCATGGTTGACTCATTAGACAAGGTTGCTCCGTTACTATCCAAACCCAAATTCAAGATGAAGTTTTTTCCTAGGTTTTCCCTCTCCATTAGATCTCTCAAACAACACTGTAGCAAGCTTGTTTTTGAAGAAACATTTGTACTAAGGACTCTTGGATTTTCTTTTTTTTTCATTTATTGTTTATTCAATTTTATAATTACAAACAAAGATAACTTTGCTTAGAAATTCAGCAGAAAGTTTATACAAAAGAAATATATTCCACCTAAGCAAACAGATACAGGAAATACAATAACTTTCACATTTTTCAGGTAATAATGTGAGAGAGAGATGGAACGCAAGAGGAGTATTAATTGAAAAACTATTAATGAAAGCAAAACTCTCCTGTAATACCATATCTTAATTCTGCGCGAGCATATCTTTTAATTCGTGGGGGTAGCCATCCTGGCGTTTAAGAACTCCCTTAAATGCTCTGGATTATAAAAGACATAAACATTCCCAGAGTATTTTATTACGCATCTTGCAGGATATCTCAAAAGAAATTCTGCACCGAGTGCACGAGCCTCTGGGCGCATTTTTAAGAAATCTTTCCTGCGAAACTGCGTTAGTCTGGATAAATCAGGAAATATACGGATTAAACCTCCGAGATAGGTATCATTTATTGCTTTAAAGTAATACTTCATAATTAATGCTTTATCATGCTCAGAATATAATGAAACAAAATAGACTGGTCTTTCCAGAACTCCAAGACCCGAACTTTCTAAATACTCAGACAAGTTCTCAAAGTCTCCCATATCCCCTATCAGGGATATCTGAATCTGGCTTTGTCTTTGTTTCAGGAATAGAATCTTCTTCAACGTTGGTACTTGCTCTTCTGGGATCTTTAAAATGCCCTTTAGATATCTTTAAAATATTATTAATGGTAGTTCCACAAGATTAACTAACTATGAACATTGCCACAAGTCATATCTGGATTAGTCATAAAAACCAACTTTATTTGAAAAATTCGTTTCTTTAAAACATTTTTTATTTTTTAATTTTTATTATGTGATTTTTTTAATTTTTTTAGAGACAGAAACCTCAGCACTGGTAAAACAGGTTAATTAACCAAGTTTTTTTTGAAAACCAGTATTTTCAATCACGGGTTTCTATTTGTCTCTCTATTTTTAAAATTCTGGTTAAGAATTTTTTTCTTATGAAAAGTGTTTTCAATTTTCAATTCCTGATGCAGTGTGTCATGAATAACTACCACATTATATTGCTTTAATGGTAGAGCAATTTTGCATGTGATTTTCACTGCTAAGAAGGCAATAGATTTTCACTAGTGCGGCAATAATAAATTCTGAACCGCTAGCCAACTTCTTATAAATTTCTTAGCGGCAAGGGATTTAAAGCCGCTAACCCACACACTGCTTATAGGGATTTTATCCAGAAATAATTTGTTGGTTTGAAGCCCATCATAACTTATTTAATCAAAAAAAGGACAAGACTTTTTCTTGAATTCTGTGTCCTAAAAATAATAGCACTTATCTTTTAGACTCGTGGCCATTTCTTTTTTTGTGCCTGAAGCGAGTCTGTGCCGAAAGTCCCCGCCAACGTTAACGTTTCGCTTAACGCTTCCTCAGGGCGAGTTCTGTGAAATGCAAGATATAAAGTCAATATTTCATCAGCGTATTTTTAAGCTGTCTTTACAAAATGTCATACTCAGAATTTATTATTGCCGCACTAGTGAAAATCTATTGCCTTCTTAGCAGTGAAAATCACATGCAAAATTGCTCTACCATTAAAGCAATATAATG
The DNA here is from genome assembly GCF_901001135.1 of Rhinatrema bivittatum. Taxonomy (NCBI): domain Eukaryota; kingdom Metazoa; phylum Chordata; class Amphibia; order Gymnophiona; family Rhinatrematidae; genus Rhinatrema; species Rhinatrema bivittatum. Next base: position 239,093,863 of record NC_042621.1, read on the forward strand.
TGGTAGTTATTCATGACACACTGCATCAGGAATTGAAAATTGAAAACACTTTTCATAAGAAAAAAATTCTTAACCAGAATTTTAAAAATAGAGAGACAAATAGAAACCCGTGATTGAAAATACTGGTTTTCAAAAAAAGAACTTGGTTAATTAACCTGTTTTACCAGTGCTGCTGAGGTTTCTGTCTCTAAAAAAATTAAAAAATCACATAATAAAAATTAAAAAATAAAAAATGTTTTAAAGAAACGAATTTTTCAAATAAAGTTGGTTTTTATGATTAATCCAGATATGACTTGTGGCAATGTTCATAGTTAGTTAATCTTGTGAGACTTAATTGGAAACTAGCTGGCCCCTATTTTTGTTGTCATTAATGGTAGTTCACCAACTGCCTTGGGAAAATTCAAGACCCTTATATTTAATTGCCTTAGATAGTTCTCCACAGTTTCTAGCCTCCGCATTGAAACTGCTTGTTCTTTCACAGACTCCACACTTAATTCAGTAAGTTGTTTTAAATCATTTTTAACTTGTGCTAGTTCTCTAGTTTGTTCTTCATTCTTTATCTTAACTTGATTTTCCAGGGAAGTTATTTTCAAGGAGTTTTCATCCGTTTCTCGGATATATTCATTAACTACCCTGGTCATCTCCACTATCAAATCCCAAAGGGACTCCATAGTTATTACAGCCAGTCTTATTACCTCAAGGGAGCATTTCAAGCCTCCCATTACCTCACTTTCTCCTTCTCCCGCTGATGATCTCTGCGGTGCTCTCTCGGCGCTCTCTCCAGTTTCCACCAGATTCCTCGGCATCGTGGAGGGAGGTAGAGAACGCTCCTGGTCCACTGCCTCATTGAGACATCCACCCAGTTGATTTGACACTGTGACACCATCCGCAGGCGACTCAGCATGCTCGGCATGGCTTGGAGGGGTAGCTCTCGGCTGTTCTCGCGGCTCTGGTGGGGTCAATGATATCTCCCCAGGCGGCGACGGTACTCCTGCTCCAGTCCCGCCAGCGGGGCTCAAGACCCCCAATTGTGGTATAGGCATCGCGAACTGCAATATTACATGCTGTCTGACTGGAAGTGAGGGCACGGGTGGGTATACCCTCACTTTACCTTTCCTCTTGTGAGGCATTCCAATTGTTTTTAGGAAAGGCAAAGAAAAACAGGAATATTTGGTAGCGTCTGCATCTGCGACCGCTCAGGAGCCATCTTGGATCTCTCTCCTGTGATCGGACTCTTTGCTTTTCTATCGATCTTTACTAACCTAGTATCATTCATCAATACAGGAGGCTAAGTGCTTTTTCTACTCTAAGCAGATTCATGATATTGGTTACAACCCAAAAGAACTTTTTAAGATAGCCAAACAATTGACTAACAATTCAACTTACTCAGTAGGTATCTCCATCAGTTCTTCTAATGGTCTTCATTGTAACAGTTTTCTGGATCATTTTAAGAACCAAGTTGACAAACTTTCTGCTTCTTTTTCTGCAGTACCTAACTGTAATTCACCTTCCAGATTTGAAGCTGATTCTTTCTGGAGTGAATCTGAATCGACCTTGATGTTAGAACTTCATCAAGTGATCTCCAAGTTGAATCCTGCTTACTGCACCCTTAATCCCTGTAGTATTTCCATCATGAAGATTATCAAGGACACTGTAATACCATATTTTAAAACTTTGGTCAACCTCTCATTATCTAAAGGTGTCTTTCCTAAGTCTCTAAAGAAAACCTCAGTTAAACCACTCTTGAAAAAATTCAGTCTTGACCCATCAGATCTAAATAACTATCAGCCTATTTTTTCACTTCCTCTTTTGGCCAAACAGATTGAAAGTGTTGTTCTAATCCAATTGACTGATTTAATTGAGGCTAAGCAATTACTAGATCCTCACCATTTCAGTTTCAGAAAGTCATTCAGTGCAGAACTCCTTTTACTATCTCTGCTAGATACTTTTAGAAGAGGTCTTGATTCTGATAACACTTACATCCTAGTCTCTTTAGACATTACAGCAGCCTTCGACACAGTAGACCACTCCATCTTGCTTTACCATCTACGTGAATGCGGTATGTATGGCCCAGTTCTTTCTCTCAGATCGGTTCCAACTTGTTGAATATGATCATAAATACTCACACTGGTCTGAAATTTTGATGGGCTTGCCACAAGGGTCAGTTCTTTCAGTTATTCTTTTCAATATCTATCTAGCTCCTCTATGTAAAGTTCTGGCTAGCCTGTGTGATGGGTATAAGCTCTATGCAGATGATATTCAATTCTTTGTATGAGTCTGCCCTTCCTGGAATGACTCTGTGGAGTTGGTTAACTTGTGTCTATCTACCATCAAGAGAAGACTGCTTTTCAATAAACTATCCCTGAACATCTCTAAAACTCAGTGTTTTGATCCAATGCACTTACTCCAAGATCTCTTGATCGTCAATTGTTGTTGAGAATACAATGTTTCCACTTCACTCTTGTATACGTACTCTTCTGCTCCCATGTCAAAAACATATTAAAGTCTGGCTTCTTCAAATGTCAAGTCCTGTGCGGTCTCAAACACTTGTTGGAAAAGTCTGATTTCTGGACTGTAGTCCAAGCGTCCATCCTTCCTATTGTCGACTTCTGTAACAATGTTCTCTTGGGATTACCTGTAGTAACTTTAAGACCCCTTCAACTACTGCTCAATGCTGCCGCTCATCTTATTTCTGACATCAAAAGATGCAATCACATTACACCTGTACTTATAGACATACACTGTCTACCTAATTACCGAATGGATTAAGTACAAAGTTGCAGTTATCACTTACAAACTAATTTCAGCCTCCATTACTCCATGGTGCAATGCACTGTTATATTTGTATTGCCCCACATGGCAATTTCGCTCCTTGAAAAGGGGCCTTCTTGACATACCCCCACCAGTCCACACCAGATTGTGCAGAACCAGAGACTGTGGTTTCTCCATTTTGGCCCCTGTTATCTGGAACACTTTTCCAAATTTTTTGTGCTTAGCGCACAGTTTAAAAACTTTCAAGATGCTACTAAAAACATGGTTGTTTAAGCAGGCCATTTATTAGACTTTTATTAGGCTATGATATGGTTGCTATGACTATGAATGCCTTCGATTTAAGACTAAGAATTTGCCTGCTGTTTTTTGTACTTTGAACTCTCCTATCTGTGTATATAGTTGGTTTACTCATATTGATTTATATTTATATCTAGTTTTCACCCCCCTGTTTAATGTACTCTATTGGTTATATGTAAGGGCCCCGCCCAAAAGTTAATCTTGTTCCGCTGTTATATGTAAGGGCTCCGCCCAAATGTTTTTGTTTTTTGTAAACCGATGCGATGTGTCAACGGATGTCGGTATAAAAGAGACCTTAAATAAATAAATAAATAAATAAGCATTTTCCATCTGGCCCTCGATTGTCCTTGTTTTTTGTTGAAAGGTTTACGTCATGTATAATCAGCATTTTATATATGTTTTTATTTGTACATCACCTAGTCCTATTTTAGGAGATTAATAAATGTATAAAAGATTAAGATAAACATTTTATTGATTGCTATCTCCCTCTCTCCCATTGAGGGGGGGGGGGGGGTCACTGCTCCTGTTTCATGCTGTCCTTGGATAGGCTGCTTTTCTGCTCTGGGGAATTAATTTTTTTTTTAGTTTCTGACCAGGCTGTCCTAGGGCCACTTACTTTTTTTTTTTTTTTTTTTTTTTTTAAAAGAAGGAGCTTATAGACCTTAAATTAACAAGCTGATATGATAAACTGGGTAGCACTGTTATGCTGGTCAAAGTTGTTATCGTGTTTCTCTTTGCTGAGACAATGTTTCTTTTTTGGAGCATATATGTCAGCATCCATCTTTTAAAGTTTGTGTCCCTTTGAGGTCAGTATTCATAGAAGGTAGAATTCATATTTTGTTGTATACAATGGTAAAACATCTGGTATCTCCCTTACAGCAATTATACTGTGTTCTGAAGGGAGTCAGGGTCTGAAGTAAATTGACAACTGTCATTGCAATGACTGGGTTGTAGAGGAAAATCAATAGGGCCTACGCAGGGAAATATCTCTGGTTGGCATGCTCAAAGGCTCGTAGTACCTCAGTTTTGATACTCCCATGCCATAAGTGGCTGTGAGCAGGGTTAAGACAGATTTGGACTAAGCTGGAAATTTAGATGTGAAGGATGGCAAGCTAGGATCCAAAAAATCATGAATACAGCATAAAAGCAGAAATGCAGACTACTGTAAATTTTAAAACATTGAAACCATTAACTTAGAATATTAGTTTATGCATATGTTTTTAATACAGAAATGTGTACAAAATTAATAACAATGGATTAAATTCAATAATAATTAACAGTCAAAAAAGGTAGCTAAATTCTACTGTGAAAGATGGCAAGGGATTCTCTTTCCTAAAATGAGGGCATGCTTGGTTAATTCTTATAATAAAATGTTGCATGAAAAAACATCTCTTAGGAATATCAGAAAATACTTGCCTCACAGGGAAGTAGGTCATATTTATAATACCTATCCCATTACAATATTTTAATAAAATCTTTTTATGCTAATAAATTGTAGCAAAAATGTATCCAAGAATCCATGCAATGAACATTCCCATGCAGTTGTATATCAAAATTTTAATGTAAATGTGCTGCCCTTGGAATGCAGTTTCTTAGCTTGTGTTCCTAGACAGCCAGTTAAACCCATTTTCACAGCCTCAGATACCACAGAAAATTCAGTTTTTGAATACCAAACATTTATTAGTATGATGAACAGTTCAACAATCACTGTGAATTGCAAGGAACTAAGAATAGCTGTACAGACCGCAAAGGCTGATTCAGCTGTAATAAGTCTCTGGAAGTCTGGTAGTCAGAGGAAGACAGTTTCAGCTCTAGTAGAAGCTGTGAATGGTGAAAAAATGATTCATCTAGAAGCTGGTAGGCAGGGCCAGTGGAACCACTAGGTGGCTGCCTAGAGCGCCATACTCCTGGGGGCACTGGTGATGGAGCCTTGTTTTTTCTGCCTGCACCAGCCTGAAAAGGAAGTGGTAGTGTGCCTGAGGGGTGAAATGTTTGCCTCATATGACTCAACAGAAATAAGGCACAAACACAGAGAAATTGGCAAAGGAATAAATATGAGCTTTATTCCTACACAAGAACTAGCAGTAATTTAACTCACAACACACACTTCCTCAAAAATTATAGGCAATGAAATCAGCAATATAGCAGCAAAGCATTCAGGTTTTATCTTAGCCTAGCAGATAACGGAGTATATAAATGCAATACCTTATGAAGAACATATATACAAGACCATCTAGGAGAATAGTGTAAAAGAATATTTATAGCAGGTACTTCCCTGAGTGATGACTCCCACTTTTCATCTTCAGTGATGTCTACAAAGAAAGGTGTTGGTGAGGGAGCTGGTGACATGTTGGCACTGTGATCATCATAGACAGATATCGGGTTGGTTGCCCACTGAGCGCAAAGAGCTACTGCCAAACCTCTTATATACCTCAATTGTGGAACTAATATTGGACTACCATCCAATTTTGGGATGATAGCCAAGCCTAGGTTAAAAATCTAGGGCTCTCTGACTGCGTGGACACAGTTTAGTTCCCTCTGTTCTCGGCCATTGTGACATGTGGGGTCCATAAGATATATGTTAGATATCACATGCACATAGGTGCCTCATCTCTCACTGAAACAGAAAGGTACTTCCTCATTCCTGAGCTGTTTGAACTTACTATAGTTACTTCCTCCTTTGAGGTACTGCAATATCTTCTTAATATCTCTTCTAAATATAAGGGAAAATATTTATATTTTGTTAAATAATTGGAAAGAAAGTATTAAAAATATGATTTCAGAATAGTTTCTGTATTTTAATCAGAATATTGCAAGCTATAGAAAGTCTTTTCAAGCCTATCTGGGCATGTGTTAAACTATAAATGGGCATTTCCTCTTTTCTAGGACCTCAGCAGGTCTAGGCAAAAGTCCAGTTCTGGGCATATAGCCAGGGATGGTCTATTTCCCTAATCTGGATGGTCTATTTTCCTTATCTATAGAGCCAGATGGGCTTTGGTGAGACTTGTTATTTCCTAGCCATCACAAGACTGTATGGTTCTAATGCCTACATGTCTCATTTTGGATCTGAGATGGTTGCAGAGATATCTTTTCTGTCATGGGAAAATACCTCTACATCATCCTAATATCACAAATGCAGTTTCATATGGCTAACACAAACTATAATATGTCTAATATTTCTGTATGAACCCTAATGAATGCTGTGTGTCTTTCCGCAACTTATGGTTTCTTACTAAATAAAACAATAAGCGATAACATTTCATTGTATATAAGCAAGCAGTATATATGTATGTGGTCCAGTGCAGTGCCTAAAGGGTTAATGCTTGATACAGAAATGGGGAAAAGCCTGTCTATGTTTAAAGAATGCTTAATCGTGCAAAGAGGAACAAACGGGTTAAATTTGATTGTACCCAGAGGAACAGTGTTTAATGTAAAGGGACAGAAAAAACCTCTCTGTGTTTTGAAGCTGTGAATCTTTCTGCTTGCTTCATGTTATTATAGTGATTAGTGCTTCCTGCTGCTTTGAAACTCTGCGTAAAACCTGAATGGCTATGTAGGGCATTTAATTATGTATCACCAACAATAAAAGGGTAAGACACAGGGAAAGAGTGCAAAGAAGAGTGATGCAAAGGGGGGGTGCTAGGGTCAGGGTGATATGCCCACCAAGTATAAAAGGCTATAACAAAGAATAGGAAATCAAAGAGCTAACACCTGTCAAACCAAAAAGACAGCTGGTGCCTGAAAGCCTTCCCAGCACTGCCCAAGATCCTCACCCCTGGGCAGTGACCACGTCTCTTGCTTGACAAGGCAATCAATTCAGAGATTTCTCAGGGAAGTAGACTGCCATTGATTTTGTACATATATATAGCTCAGTTTAACTTTTTATGCACTTAAGAACATAAGAACATGCCATACTGGGTCAGACCAAGGGTCCATGAAGCCCAGCATCCTGTTTCCAACAGTGGCCAATCCAGGCCATAAGAACCTGGCAAGTACCCCAAAACTAAGTCTATTCCATGTAACCATTGCTAATGGCAGTGGCTATTCTCTAGGTGAACTTAATAGCAGGTAATGGACTTCTCCTCCAAGAACTTATCCAATCCTTTTTTAAACACAGCTATACTAACTGCACTAACCACATCTTCTGGCAACAAATTCCAGAGTTTAATTGTGCGTTGAGTAAAAAGAACTTTCTCCGATTAGTTTTAAATGTGCCACATGCTAACTTCATGGAGTGCCCCCTAGTCTTTCTATTATCCGAAAGAGTAAAAAACCGATTCACATCTACCCGTTCTAGACCTCTCATGATTTTAAACACCTCTATCATATCCCCCCTCAGCCGTCTTTTCTCCAAGCTGAAAAGTCCTAACCTCTTTAGTCTTTCCTCATAGGGGAGCTGTTCCATTCCCTTTATCATTTTGGTCACCCTTCTCTGTACCTTCTCCATCGCAATTATATCTTTTTTGAGATGCGGCGACCAGAATTGTACACACTATTCAAGGTGCGGTCTCACCATGGAGCGATACTGAGGCATTAGGACATTTTCCGTTTTATTCACCATTCCTTTTCTAATAATTCCCAACATTCTGTTTGCTTTTTTGACTGCCGCAGCACACTGAACCGACAATTTCAATGTGTTATCCACTATGATGCCTACATCTCTTTCTTGCGTAGTAGCACCTAATATGGAACCTAACATTGTGTAACTATAGCATGGGTTATTTTTCCCTATATGCATCACCTTGCACTTGTCCACATTAAATTTCATCTGCCATTTTGAAGCCCAATTTTCCAGTCTCACAAGGTCTTCCTGCAATTTATCACAATCTGCTTGTGATTTAACTACTCTGAACAATTTTGTATCATCTGCAAATTTGATTACCTCACTTGTCGTATTTCTTTCCAGATCATTTATAAATATATTGAAAAGTAAGGGTCCCAATACAGATCCCTGAGGCACTCCACTGCCCACACCCTTCCACTGAGAAAATTGTCCATTTAATCCTTCTCTCTGTTTCCTGTCTTTTAGCCAGTTTGTAATCCACGAAGGGACATCGCCACCTAACCCATGACTTTTTATTTTTCCTAGAAGCCTCTCATGAGGAACTTTGTCAAATGCCTTCTGAAAATCCAAGTACACTACATCTACAGGTTCACCTTTATTCACATGTTTATTAACTCCTTCAAAAAAGTGAAGCAGATTTGTGAGGCAAACTTGCCTTGGGTAAAGCCATGCTGACTTTGTTCCATTAAAACATGTCTTTCTATATGTTCTGTGATTTTGATGCTTAGAATATGTTCCACTATTTTTCCTGGCACTGAAGTCAGGCTAACCGGTCTTTAGATTCCCGGATCGCCCCTGGAGCCCTTTTTAAATATGGGTGTTACATTAGCTATCCTCCAGTCTTCAGGTACAATGGATGATTTTAATGACAGGTTACAAATTTTTACTAATAGGTCTGAAATTTAATTTTTTAGTTCCTTAAGAACTCTGGGGTGTATACCATCTGGTCCAGGTGATTTACTACTCTTAAGTTTGTCAATCAGGTCTACCACATCTTCTAGGTTCACCGTGATTTGGTTCAGTCCATCTGAATCATTACCCATGAAAACCTTCTCCAGTACGGGTACCTCCCCAACATCCTCTTCAGTAAACACCGAAGAAAAGAAATCATATAATCTTTCCGCGATGGCCTTATCTTCTCTAAGTGCCTCTTTAACCCCTCGATTATCTAACGGTCCAACTGACTCCCTCACAGGCTTTCTGCTTCGGATGCCTTTCAGAATTGCTGTATATAAGTTACCTTGTTTGATATAGTTTTAAAGAATTGCTGTATTTTAGTTCTACTTTTACCTCCGTGCTTTCTCTCTCTCTCTCCTTTCTCCCTTCTCCTCCCTTGCCCCTTCTTCTCGCCTGCTCCTCTCCCCTGCCCCCCGTTCATTGTAATTTCTTTCTTTCTATGTTACTTGTAAACCGGTGTGATGTGTCTTACAAATGCCAGTATATTAAAAGTTATTAAATAAATAAATAAAAAAGTTTTTACTGTGAGTTTTTGCCTCTATGGCCAACTTCTTTTCAAATTCTCTCTTAGCCTGTCTTATCAATGTCTTACATTTAACTTGCCAATGTTTATGCATTATCCTATTTTCTTCTGTTGGATCCTTCTTCCAATTTTTGAATGAAGATCTTTTGGCTAAAATAGCTTCTTTCACCTCCCCTTTTAACTATGCTGGTAACCATTTTGCCTTCTTTCCACCTTTCTTAATGTGTGGAATACATCTGGATTGTGCTTCTAGGATGGTATTTTTTAACAATGACCACATCTCTTGCATACTTTTTACTTTTGTAGCTGCTCCTTTCAGTTTTTTCTAACTATTTTTCTCATTTTATCAAAGTTTCCCTTTTGAAAGTTTAGTGCTAGAGCCGTGGATTTGCATACTGTCCCCCTTCCAGTCATTAAATCAAATTTGATCATATTATGATCACTATTGCCAATCGGCCCCATCACCGGTACCTCTCTCACCAAATCATGTTCTCCACTGAGAATTAGATCTAAAATTGCTCCCTCTCTCGTCAGTTCCTGAACCAATTGCTCCATAAAGCTATCATTTATTCCATCCATGAACTTTATCTCTCTAGCCTGTCCTGATGATACATTTACCCAGTCAATATTGGGGTAATTGAAGTCTATCCAGAAAAGACCGAAGCAAAAAAAGCCTTGCACATACGCAAGTAACAGAGTACACTGGTGCAAGAAAAATTGTATCACCACCAAGAATTCCACAAAGTCTTTTATTGCACTTCAAAGCAAAGTCAGGTGAAACAGTGTTGCAGTGACGGCAACTCCATGAATTAAAGGACACATACTTTAAAGCGATCCCCCGACACGGACCGTGTTTCGCTAGGCTGCATCGGGAGGGACCAGCATGTACATTAAAGTCTAAAATATAAACACAATAATATACAGTCATTTCACGGGGTGGTGAAAAATGGCCAAACAATTTTCTAAAACAAACTTACATACCTTCTCAGATGTACAATGGAGCGCAAGCGCCCTCGAAACTGACAGCCATTTAAAGCTAGGAAAAGGCGCGAAAGCTGACATTCTCGCGTGAGCTGTCAGAGTTGATTGCTGACACTCTCGCGAGAACTGTAAAGGAGGAATGCTGCAGCCAAATTTGCGGGCTCAGTGAAACAAATGCCACTCAATATCCTTGTTTAAAACCTTTAGGGTAAACTGTATCCAAAGTGAAGATCCATTTCTGTTCCCTCCGACCCAGCACCTCGGGGTAGTTACCCCCCCGAAGGGGACGGCAAACCACTTCGAGGACCGAGAAGGAGAGGTCCGAAATGGAGTGGCCGTGTTCCAGCCAATGTGTGACCAGGGGTTCGTCTAATCTACCCAGACGGATGTTCGAGCAATGCTCGATAATACGGGTCTTGAGCATCCGAGTGGTTTTCCCAACATACAGAAGAGAGCAGGGACATTTGATGACGTAGACTACACCTTTTGTGACACAGTCGGATGGGGTGCGAATCTTAAACAGCCGACCCGTGGAGGGGTGAATGAACCCTGTGGATAATTCAGTGTGGCAACACATACTACAATGTCCACACAGACTATGGGTAACAAGCATAGAAGAGTCAGCCGTGGAGTGGGTAATGTGTTGAGAAGAGGCTGCGTGCACAAGCCTGTCACGAAGATTGGAGCCCCGGCGAAAAGTGAAACGCAGGGGACTTTGCAATAGCTCCGACAGTGCCAGTGAACCCCAGTGGCAGCGAATCATGGTGGCGATAGTGTTCCCCAGAATGGAGAAAGGAAGAATGCAATTATTCACAGCTTCATCCGACTCGGTAGGGGGAAGGAATAACCAGTCCCTATGTGTATAAAGAGCTCTCTTAAAAGCCTTTTTGACCACCCGAGGAGGGTAACCCCGTTCCAGAAAGCGAGCCGTGAGACCCTGTGCCTGTGTCAAAAATTCCTGTCGAGAAGAACAAAGGCGGCGGAGCCGCAAAAACTGTCCCGTGGGGATATTATCTTTTAAGGGTCTAGGATGACAGCTCTGATACTGAAGAAGGGTATTGCGATCAGTATTTTTTCTAAATAACGTGGTATGGAAGCGGCCCCCAGCTACCGATATCAGGACATCCAAAAATGCAATTTCTAAGGCATGTAGACAAAAATTAAATTGAATGTGTGAATGGAGGGAATTGAGCCAGTCTAAAAACATATAAAATTGAAGATCAGTACCCTTCCAAATGAGGAACACGTCATCTATGTACCGACGCCATTCATAAATAAAGACAGCCCATTCCGAAGGATATAAGAAATCTCGCTCAAATTTGTCCATAAATAGACACGCCAGGCTAGGGGCCATTGTGGCACCCATAGCCGTGCCTTTAATTTGCTGATAAAACAACTCTTGATATTGGAAAAAGTTGTTTGTCAATGCAATCTCACAGAGCTCAATCAAAAAGGATGTCGAGATACGGTGTGGCGAGGGGCACGTGTCCAGTATTTGTAAAATAGCTGACAGTGCCTCATCTTGCGGGATATTGGAATACAGGGAGACTACATCTAAGGTCACTAGAAAGAATGGTTCCTGTGGAATCTCCAATTGGTCAAGGATAGTAATTAAATGTGCGGAGTCACGGACATAGGATCTTATCAGGGGAACAAAGGGTTTCAAAAACACGTCAACAAATTGTGACAGTGGTTCCAGAAGAGACCCTATGCCCGAGACAATCGGGCGGCCAGGGGGTTGTTCCAAAGACTTATGAATCTTTGGAAGGGTATAAAAGAGTGGCATGACCGGGTGTGGTGTCAGTACGAACTTGTATTCCTTACTAGTGATCATATGTTGGTCAAAGGCCGCCTCAACAGTCATTTTGATAATGCCTTGGATAGACTCAGTCGGATCAGTGGCTAATAACCTATAATAGGAGACATCATTGAGCTGACGGAGGACCTCGGCATGGTAGTCCTTACGATTCTGTATCACAATCGCACCCCCTTTGTCGGCTGGTTTAATGACAATAGTGGGGTCTCTGGCAAGTGTTTCTATATTCTGTATTTCTATACAGTATTATCGAGCATTGCTCGAACATCCGTCTGGGTAGATTAGACGAACCCCTGGTCACACATTGGCTGGAACACGGCCACTCCATTTCGGACCTCTCCTTCTCGGTCCTCGAAGTGGTTTGCCGTCCCCTTCGGGGGGGTAACTACCCCGAGGTGCTGGGTCGGAGGGAACAGAAATGGATCTTCACTTTGGATACAGTTTACCCTAAAGGTTTAAACAAGGATATTGAGTGGCATTTGTTTCACTGAGCCCGCAAATTTGGCTGCAGCATTCCTCCTTTACAGTTCTCGCGAGAGTGTCAGCAATCAACTCTGACAGCTCACGCGAGAATGTCAGCTTTCGCGCCTTTTCCTAGCTTTAAATGGCTGTCAGTTTCGAGGGCGCTTGCGCTCCATTGTACATCTGAGAAGGTATGTAAGTTTGTTTTAGAAAATTGTTTGGCCATTTTTCACCACCCCGTGAAATGACTGTATATTATTGTGTTTATATTTTAGACTTTAATGTACATGCTGGTCCCTCCCGATGCAGCCTAGCGAAACACGGTCCGTGTCGGGGGATCGCTTTAAAGTATGTGTCCTTTAATTCATGGAGTTGCCGTCACTGCAACACTGTTTCACCTGACTTTGCTTTGAAGTGCAATAAAAGACTTTGTGGAATTCTTGGTGGTGATACAATTTTTCTTGCACCAGTGTACTCTGGTAATTGAAGTCTCCCATTATTATTGCACTACCAATTTGGTTAGCTTCCCTAATTTCTCTTAGCATTTCACTGTCAGTCTCACCATCTTGACCAGGTGGATGGTAGTATACACCTATCACTATAGTCTTCCCTGACACACAAGGGATTTCTACCCATAAAGATTCAATTGTGCATTTAGTCTCGTGCAGGATGTTTATCCTGTTGGACTCTATGCCATCCCAGACATAAAGCACCACACTGCCTCTCGGGTGCTCCTCTTTGTCATTGCGATATAGTTTGTACCCCAGTATAGCACTGTCCCATTGGTTGTCCTCCTTCTACCATGTCTCTGAGTTGCCAATTAAGTCTATGTCATCATTCACTGCTATACATTCTAATTCTCCCATCTTACTTCTTAGACTTCTGGCATTAGGATACAAACATTTCAAAGTTTGTTTTTTGTTTGTATTTTCATTCTGCTTTTAATTGATAGGGATAAGTTAGAATTTTTTAGCTCAGGTGAATTTTTAGTTACAGGCACTTGGACTACTTTTCTTATTATTGTAAGCTCACTGTCGGGATGCCCTAATTCTAATGCATCATTAGTATCCTTTGAAGTACCTCTCTCCGAACCATGTGCTGCTGAGTGACTGTCGGCTTTCCCCTTTGTTCTAGTTTAAAAGCTGCTTTATCTCCTTTTTAAAGGATAGCGCCAGCAGTCTGGTTCCACCCTGGTTAAGGTGGAGCCCATTCTTCAGAAGAGATTCCCCCTTCCCCAAAAGCTTCCCCAGTTCCTAACAAAATTGAATCCCTCTTCCTTGCACCATCGTCTCATCCACGCATTGAGACTCCGGAGCTCTGCCTGCCTCTAGTGACCTGCACGTGAAACAGGAAGCATTTCAGAGCATGCTACCCTGGAAGTTCTGGATTTAAGTTTTCTACCTAAGAGCCTAAATTTGGCTTCCAGAACCTCCCTCCCACATTTTCCTATGTCGTTGGTGCCCACATGTACCACGAAAGCCGGCTCCTCCCCAGCACTGTCTAAAATCCTATCTAGGTGACACGAGAGGTCCACCACCTTCACACAGGTAGGCATGTTACCAGGCGATCCTCACGCCCACCAGCCACCCAGCTGTCTACATTCCTAATAACCGAATCACCAACTATGATGGCCGACCTAAACTTTCCCTCCTGGGCAGTAGGCCTTGGGGAGATATCCTCGGTACGAAAGGACAGTGTATCACTTGGAGAGCAGGTCCTTGCTACAGGATCCTTTCCTGCTACACCAGGTTGATGCTCTCCAATCATGAGACCTTCTTCCTCCAAGGCAACACCAGGACTGCCAGTCTGAAGTTGGGACTTGGCTACTATGTCCCTGAAGGTCTCATTATATATACTTCTCTGTCTGCCTCAACTCCTCCAGATCTGCCACTCTAGCCTCCAGAGATCGGACTCATTCTCTGAGAGCCAGGAGCTCTTTGCATTGCATGCACATGTACAACTTCTCACCGGTGGGTAAAAAATCATACATGTGACACTCGATGCAAAAGACTGGGAAGCCCCCCTCTTGCTGCTGGACTGCTGCCTTCATCTCAATTTTGATCAGTTCCTAGTTAAGTTTTAGGTGGGAGTAGGAATATGTCTAATTAACGTCCTTTAAATGTATTAGTGAAATCGCTATATATCTGGTAGTGGCCTACAGGGGTCTGATCAAACTCTCAATAAAGTTTTTGTTGTTTTTTTTTTTTTTTTTTGTGAAAGTGGCACCTGCCTATAAATTAAATGATGAGCTAGGGTTGGGAAATACAAACAGTCTAACTTCAGTTAGTCAGCCAGAGTGACTCACTGCTCTCTTGATTAACAAATGTTGGTACCTATTCAAACCAAATCACACTGCCTCAACACCTTTCCAAGGTGAGTAACTGAACTGAACTTTTCAACCTTTTTACTTAGGTATACACTGCTCCTAGCTTATTTTTAGCTTCTGGCTACCTTTTGTGGTTTTTTTTGTGTTTTTTTTGTTTTTTTAAATACAAACACTCAATTCTGCTTACTAGTTGCTTTATAGACTTTTAAAAATAAACACACTACCTACTGCTTACTAGCTGTCTTATTGACTGACTATTTAAAAATACAAACAGTCTAACTTGTTTATTCACTGCCTTACTGACTATTAAAAGCACAAACAAACAGTTAAGAGAAGGAGGAACAGCATGGTCCAGAAGAAACAGCATCATACTCCCTCAGTCTGGAGCAGTGGGGCATGCTGGGTCAGAAGCAGTATTGGCTTCCCATCCCCTTTCCTTCCTAGCAATCAGTTGCAGGAGGGGCAGCATGGCCAAGGGGGAGCTGAGAGACGTAGCAGGGGCCTTCTCTTTCCCCTGTAGTCAGAAGCAGTGTGGTCTGCAGGGCCAGAAAAAGCAGCATTAGCCTCCTGTTCCTGCACTTGGCAGTCATGAGCAAGAGGGGCAGTGTGGTCTAGTCAGTGGGAAGAGGCATTGTCTGGTGGGCTGTGGGGCTGAAGGAAGAGGCTGCTGCTACCCCTTTTGCCTTCAGAAGGGGAAAAACGTGAAAGAACAGGTATTTGTATGAACGAGTTTGTGTGTGTATGTGTGTGTGAGAGAGAGAGCATGTACATTTGAATAAAAGCATGTGTGTGTGTTTGTGTTGTGCGTGTGAAAGGAAAAAGTTTGTATGCAAAATCCTCCTTCCTCTTCCCCTGTTAATCCATGACAATCTTAGGACATCTGGAAATCAAAAGTTCCCAGATATGGAGAACAAGAGATTTGTTTCCAATATTAGTTTTAATTACTGGGTGTTATTTCATGTAACTGCTGTGCTGAAATATTTTACTAGAATTTGGTAAAGTTTTATGAGTTTTTAATTATTGGATGTTGCTCTATTTTTCAGCTCTTTTGAAATATTTGTCTTTTTATTAGTAGGGTTTTATTGTTACAATTGATGTTTTATATTTTTTAGTCTTATTTTTTATGTTCTGTAAGGAATAATAACATATCTGTATTTTCCATTATTGCACTGCATACAGAGTCTGGCTTGTCACAGTATCTAGTTCAGTTTTGTCTGCATATTTCCATATATATTTTATGGTCTCTTTATTCTTCATTTGGTGAGGGTCTGTTTGTGTTCTACATATGTGTCTAAGATGAGGTATTCTGTTAGCATGTCGTTTCTGTGTAGGGATATAGCACCTTAGCTTGTTCTGTTTTCCTAATAGGAGTTGTATTGGTATTTATGGGCTTGGTGTAATATTTACAGTGTTGCCTTTTCATAAGTAGGGTTGTTACCACCATCTAAGTGCTGGTAGTTAGTGCTGTTTTGGTATGGGAGGTTTACTATATTGTAGTTCAGTTGACTCATGGCTTTCTGATTGCCAAGTCCATACCTAATAGGGATGTGCAGACCAAAAGTCTGGCCAGCTTGGGGGGTCAGGAGGCCCCCCCAAGCTGGCCAAAAGTTCCTTTTGGGCCCAACGAGGGGTCCCGGAGCGAACCCGAGGGGAATCACGTGATGCTGCGTCACGCCGACGTCAAGTGATTCCCCTCGGGTTCGTTCCCGGACCCCTCGTTGGGCCCAAAAGGCACTTTTGGCCAGCTTGGGGGGGTCAGGAGGCCCCCCCAAGCTGGCCAAAAGTGCCGTTTGGGTCCAACGAGGGGTCCGGGAGCGGAACCGCGATGGACCACGTGACGTCGGCGTCACGTTGGAGTGACGCGGACGTCACGTGATTCCCCACGCGTCTGCTCCCGGACCCTCACAGAACTTTTGGCCAGCTTGGGGAGTTTTGGTAAGTCTTGGGGGGGGGGATTAAGGAGGGTGAGGGGTTTAAATTTTTATTTAGATCAACAATCGCGATTTCCAACGTATTCAACATAGCTATGTTGAATACGTTGGAAATCCGATCGTTTACGCCTCATCATTTTTTTAAGTTAAAAAAAAAAAATAAGTTGCGTTTTCCATTTAAGTTCAAAACGAATGCACACCCCTAATACCTAATATGCTTTACAGTAGGCCTAATACCATAGGTTCCAAGTGTGCCTCTTCATAGGGTTTTCTGGTTGGCACTGAAGTAGTGCAAATAAATATGATATACATGTGAAGGAATGGGGCAGGTCTGGAGGAATGGGGCGCAAGGCAGTAAGATTCACTTAGAGCAGAGGTCGGCAAACTATGGCTTGTGGGTCAAATTCGGCAAGTTACTAAGTTTTAACTGGCCTGCCTATATGTAAAAAAAATGCATTATGTGCAGCCCATGCTGTGTGGGAGGTAAGAAGAGAGCCTGTCCTGCACTACGGCGCCATGGAGTGACTTGCTGCAAGGTTCCCAAGCCACCAGCAAGAAGACAGTGGTGCAGTGGAGATTCCTGCCTGCGGGCTTCCCAACTCCCACCAACAAGAAGAGGAGCGGCGCTGTGGAGATTTTTGCCAATGAGGTTCCCAACTCCTGACAGCAAGAAGAGGCTCTGTAGTGCCATGGATATTCATGCTGGCAGGGTTCCCCACCCCACCAGCAAGAACAGGCCTTGTTAACCTGCTTGTGGACTTCCAGCACCCAACTGGCAGGAAGAAGACCATGATGCCACCAGTAGGAAGGGTGAATCACATGGTGGGAAGGGAAGTGATATAAGGAAGAGAATGTAAGGTAAGGGGGTGAGGGAAGGAGTTATTGAGGGGAGAGAAGGGAAGGGAGTGAAAGGGGGATGGAGAGTGACTGACAAGGAAAGGAATGAGTGGGTGGAGGGAGCATGTCTGACAAGGAAGGGAATGAGTGGGGGGGGGGGGCAGGGAGCCTTCACTGAGAAGGAAATGAGTGAGTAGGGGAGGGAACTTGACAGAGGGAAGTCAGGGAGCCTAACTGAGAGGGGCAGGGGGTAAGAATGAGGGAGGAAAGGGATTGAGTGCGTGGGTGGGTGACAGAGGGGAGAAAAGGGAGGGGATGAGTGACACAAAGAGAAGGGATTGAGGGGTGAATGACAGAGGGAAGGGAAGTGAAGAGGGCAAGTTGGAGTGAGGGGATTGAGTGTAAGGGTGAGTGACAGAGTGGATGGAAGGGTGATTGAGGGATGAGTGGAGGGGAGGAGGTCAATGACTGAAAGATGAGTGAGAAGGAAAGGGAAGGGAGAGTAGTGAGGAGAGAGAGTAGAAGGGTTTGTGAGTGTGAGTGTGTATATGAAATAGGAGAAAGTGTGAGTATTCTCCCTACTTCCCCTCCACTAATTTACTACAGTCTCAGGGTGCATGGAAATCAAATGTTCCTAGGTATGGAGAGGGTGAAAATTTTATCCTTATTGGTTTTAATTATTGTGTGTTTGATATGTCTGCTGTTTTGAAATATCTAAATGATTTTTGTGAAATGTTTGACATTGTTTATCCTTATTCTTCTTAATTATGATATGTTCTATTCCTCATGTTTTGAAATATTTTTATTAGTATATCATAATTGATTTTATATTTCTTGATTTTGTTTTATGAGGAATAGTGATATTTCTATGTTTGCATTATTGCACTGGCTTATAGTGATTTACCGTTTATATTTTTGTCTGCATCTTTCTGTTTTATACTTTATGGCCTTATTCTTATTTGGTGAAAGTCTATGTTCTGCATTTGTGACAGAGGTGAGATAGTCTGCTAGCTGGTAAAAGACCTTGCACCTCTAGAATTTAAGGTCTTGATGATTTTGTTACAGGCCCGCCCCCTGATTGGACGGGGCTCCTTTGTTGCTAAAATTATGGAGCTTAATCCTGTTGGATACCGGAATGCCTGCAGCAAATATTGGGGGTTTGGTTTTTGTATCAAGGCAGCCCGAGGGGGACCCCCTTGAAGCTCCAAAAGGGACTCCCCCCCCCCCCCCCCCGCCCTGCCCTTGTTGCAGTTAATAACTTTTTTTTTTTTTAAATTCTTTATCAATTTTTTTTTATTTATACAAACAGAAAATTTTACATCACATCTTAACTCTAATACTCTTAAAGAACAAAGAAAGAAAGAAAAGAAATTTAACAAACATATTTCTAAGTTTGTTTCAATAAACTTATTTTCCTACTTAGTTAATATAAAGAAACAAAAAGATCTCTGGAAAAAATGGAACAGCATCTCAAAGATATTCAGTAGACAAATAAAGAGGATATTACCAGCCTTTATCTCTAATTGCACCTGAATGGTTTAGGGAATGCTAGCTTCTCCTCTACATTTATCATTTGTAAAGGATCATAAAAGATGTAACTTTTTCCTTTATGCTGCAACAAACATTTACAAGGATACCTAATATTTACTTGGGCACCTAATAATCTAGCTTCTTGGCACAATCCCACAAAATGTTTCCTACGAATTTGGGGTAGATTTTATAATTTTGCGTGAGCGTGTATCTTATAAAATCCGGGGTCGGCGCGCGCAAGGGGGTGCACATTTGTGCAACCTGCGTGTGCCAAGCCCAGCGCGCGCTGCCTGTTCCCTCCGAGGCCGCTCCGAAATCGGAGCGGACTCGGAGGAAACTTTCCTTCCGCCTCCCCTCACCTTCCCCTCCCTTCCCCTACCTAACCCACCCCCCCGGCCCTATCTAAACACCCCCCCTATCTTTGTTGGCAGATTTACGCCTGCGGAAAGCAGGTGTAAATCTGCGCGCGCCAGCGGGCTGCTGGCGTGCCATCACCCGACCCGGGGGCTGGTCCGGAGGCCTTGACCACGCCCCGGGCCCACCCCCGAAACACCGCATCACTCGTGGCCCGCCCCCGAAACGCCCCTGACATGTCCCTCCATGCAAGCCCCGGGACTTACGCACGTCCCGGGGCTTGCGCACACCGCCGAGCCTATGCAAAATAGGCTTGGCGCGCGCAGGGGGGGTTTGGGGTAGGTTTTCGGGGGAACGCGCATATCATACGCGCGTATCCCTTTGAAAATCTACCCCTTTGTGTGTCTTTCACAATGTCTGGGTAAATCCAGAGCTTTTGTCCATCATACAATTTATTACAATGTTTTAGGAACAATCTTAAGACTAAGGGGGTCATTTACCAGACGGATCGCACGCGATAAGGAACGTTTCGCATGTGAAAAGTCCCTTATCGCGTGCGATACCAAGATCGGGGCGGAGTCTGCCCCGGAAGAGGAGGAGTTGGGGCGTCACCGGGGCCGACTCCGCAAAGACGCCACGGATGACGAAAAGGTAAGGGCCTTTTCGCGTCCTACTTCGCGTCCAATAGCTATACCTTCTATGGTGGCGCTATTGGGTGCGAAACCTGCAGCGATCACAGCGCGGCGGTGCGATCGCTGCCGGCTAGCGCAGGACTGCCCCCCCGTTTCGGCCCCTGCCCCTTATTACCTAAAGTATCGCAGGCCTGTGATACTTTAGAAAATGAGGCCCTAAGTCTCTATGTGCCGGATAAGTAAATGATACTAATAAGGTTCCCCGATGTTCTAGCTGTTCTTCAGTTGGAGCTTCTAAAAAAGCAGTGAGATCCGTTTCCAGATTCAAATTTGGAACACCTGTTCTCACCTCACTCACATTTTTTAATGTTGGGGCAAAATAAAATTTTGATATTATTGGTAATGTATCAGAGGTTAACAGTAAAATATCCTTAAGATATTTTTTAAATTGTTCTTTAGGGGAGATTAACTTAATACTTGGAAAATTTAAAATTCTCAAATTTAAATACCGCATCTTATTCTCCATATTTTCTAGTCTCCTCCTCAACATAGTGTCTGACTGAATCAATGTAGTCTGTACCTCTTGTACTGATGTTATCTTATCTGACATATCCTTAATTTTTTCCTCGTGATTATTTACCTTAGGTTCCATAACTTCCATAATTTATACTCAGTCCTGAGTATAAGTTATGGAAGTTCCATAACTTATACTCAGTCCATAACTTATACTCAGTCCCATAACTTTTAGTTCCATAAAGTTATACTCAGTCCTGAGTACAAGTGATTATTATAGTCCTAAGTATATGATTAGATATTATTTATTTCTGAGACTAGATATTATTTATTTCTATGTTAGCCATGACTCTGGCTTTTCCTCCTCCCAGTTCAAGTGCCCCTGTTTTATTGTAACTTTCATTCACTTTTTCTCTCTTCGCCTATTGTTCACGATGATGTTAATGTTATTGCACAGATGTTTATTGTAAACTGATACAATATGATTGGTATCATGAGTGTCAGTATAAAAAAGCCTTAAATAAATAAATAAATAAAATAATAAATAACTTGTATCATGTTTTGTGAAATATTAATTGAGCTAGCTAGTGATGAAATTGACTTCTCCAATGTTGTTATTGCTTGCCAGATCGAATCTAAGGTGATTATATTAGGTTTTTGTATTGTGAAGTTAGCATTCACCCCCCCCCCCCCCCCTGCTCGGCAGGCTTCAGAAATCAGTTGGATTTCACCTGAAGATTCAACCCCCTCTCATGTTCATTCACATTATTAGATATTTCAATTTTTGCATGTTCACTTAACACTATTTATTTTCTCATTTACATTAACATTGATCATTTCAGAACCATTCACATGCAAAGAATCCCTTGCACCCCCCTCAAGTCCTCCCTCGGCTTCTAGGGCTCCTCCGGCAAGTAGCCGAGTATCCTGGATGAGTTCTTGAGGGTTGCCTTGGGTAGGAGGGGGAAGAATTTCAGGTGTACCTGGACTCAAAGATGTTTGATTGTCCTTGAGGGACAGGCTATGTTCCCCTCCTGGTCCCTCTGCGGACTTTCCGCCAGGTGTTGAGGCTGCAGCCGGAGCAAAAAAACCTTCAATGCACAATTGTGAAGGAGAGTTTGGAGCTAAGGCAGAGGACTCAAGCTGTAAATGCCCCTTTCGCTTTGTATGAGGCATGCTTAATCTTGAAAATAAATAATAATTGAAGGCTTACCAGCACGGCCTCTCCTTTAAAGAACCTTCGATCCTTTTGGTGGAGGATTCAGAGAAGTTTCCTTCTTACAAAGCAGTTACATCAAAATCAAGATCAAAGTTGGGAGCAAAGTTGGAGCTAAGTCCGACTTCGGCGACACACCGGCTGACGCGACACGCCGCAGCAGGGCCAATTTTAAAGGACCCCGCCAGTCCAAACGCTGACATCAGCAGTTAATAACTTTTAATGTGGCCCCAGGACAAAAAGGTTTGACAACCCTTGGCCTAGAGTGCCTAATATCCTTGCTCTGGCCCTGCTTGTAGGTGGGTTCGGGATGAGTTGTGGGCTTGAAGAGCCTTTTCCCCAAAATGAAAATCCCTCCAGGCAGTAAACAGGCCAAATAGGAAGTGGAGTGGATACACACACATGGAGAGAGAGAGGAGGGGGAGGGGGTGGGGGGGGGGGTAGGTATGGACAAGGCAGGAACAGGTCCAATAAGGACATTTACAACATTAAAAAAGCAGCTAATAATCAGGAAATGACTGAAAAACCCTCAGAAAATCGAAGCTGTGCAATATCACAAGGTGACACAGGGTGGCAGTGTAATAAAGGAACATGTACCTATACTGTGGAGACAGAACACTCCCCACTTGTTATCATAAATACCACTACCATGAAACATTATATCACATCAAAGAAATATCAGACATGCAATGGTCCATAATGTTCAAGTATTTTCATGAGGCATAAGGAGCACTGTCTTAGTGACAGGTCTGATGATTGTGTCATTACTGTTTCTTGCTATGTTATCTTGATTTTAGTTTTGCAGACCTTCCCATCATTACTTTGCATGGTCCATGCATAGCATTAGCCTTATTTTCACCACCCCAAATCCACACAGTTGATGGCAGAAAATCCAAGGTTATCCAATGCATGATATAATGCAGTGCAGTGAGCCACTAATGGCGCTTCCATGAGATGATTTTTAAAGCTGTTTATTTCTGTGTTCTCGTCTTTGCACCCTAAAGATGATGGTGATTTTCTGCCAAATCATACCAGGCCACTAAGTCAGAATCTTTGTGAACTTGCTTCCTTTTCTCCATTAGAAAATCGTGGAGGGTGGAGATGGCCGTGAACCCAATACCTTTTTTTTTTTTTTTTTTAATTCTTTATGTTCAAAAATTTTTCAAATTACAAAGTCAAATCTTGACATTTATGAAATATCGAACTATGAAGAAGAAACTAAAACAAAACAGTGATTACTGTTATTCAAAAAGGAAAATTGAAGCAATGGTTCAAATGAGACCTCAATTAAGAGGGGCTGAGCAACAAATGAAATTACAAAAAGGAAATATGACCAGAAAAAACCCCAAACATTATAATACCACTATGTCATGAACACTATTACCAATATGAGGTGGAAATAGAGATGGGACCCTCTCTATTCTGCAAAAACCCATCTAACTGATCAGGTTTGAAAAAGATATACTTAATGGTGCCCATTTTAACTAAGCATTTACATGGATTATATTAGAGAAATGTGGCTCCAATATTTAACACTTGCTGCCTTTTTTGCAAAAAAACTTTCTGTCTCGTCTGAGTGGTTTTTGCTAAATCAGGAAACATGGCTAGCTGTTGGCCACAAAACCTTTTGTCTGGGATTCGAAAAAACATTTTTAGAGTCCAAATTTTATCAGACTCCAGAGCAAATACTACCAAAAGTGTGGCACAATCCTCAATATCAATCTGTGAATCATTAAGTAGAGCTGTTTTATCTAATGCATCAGGCTGTAAAGGAGGATTACTTAAGGATTCATTAACCAAAGGTTCAACTAGTCTAGAGGAAATATAGAATGCCTTAGTAATAGGGGGAATAGTATCCTGTGGTACCTTAAGTAACTCCACATAAAATTTCCTGAGCATCTCTATGGGTGAAATAATGGAGGACTTAGGAAAATTTAATATCCTCAAATTCAATCTCCTTGAGTTATTTTCTAAAGCTTCTAACTTATGCTGGTTTAATTCTTGCCCTATATCACATTTTCCTAATGCTGCACATTGTTTTTCCAATTTTATAACGCGTTCTATATTATTCTTAATATTTTCATCATGTCCCACAACCTGAGGTTGAATAGCACTAACAGCCTTAGAAATATTTTCAATTTTGGTCCCAAGGGATATTTCTAAATCCTTAGTAGCAGTCCACAATGTTTCCAGAGTTATCTGCGTTGGTGTTTCCGGCAAACTAGGAAGTACTCCAGAAGAAGGTATCACTGGGGAGTTAGATATTTTTGACCTTGCCAAAGATTCCAAAGGAACAGGTTCCCCCACCACAGGAAGAGCCTGTGCAGCACTGTTAGGTTGCAATTGGTTCTCCTGTGAACCTGTTGAGTACGCAGATTCCATCTTGGGTGGTATCCGAATGTCAGGGCTAAGGGAGGTGGAATTCCCTGATGTAGAGGGCCCCAAGGTCCCCATGCCTACATGAGGCATCCCTGTAGGAGTACTGGTCCTCATAGGCTGTAAAAACCCGTCAATCGTTGACTGGGATACGGAGGAGGGAGGAACTGTAGGGATGGAGGGGAAAACTTAACAGTCCCCTTCCTCTTCTACCCCATGCGATAAAGGTTAAAGCCCCGAAGAAATACAGAGGAGAGAGAGGACTTACTTGAAGGAGGCTCTGAATCAGCTGCCACAGCAATCAGATATTAATCTTGTTCTAAATTGAACAAAGCCGCACGCCCTTTGGCGCACACGGCTTCGGTGACGAGCTGGCGGCGGCTGCGCACCGCTGCAGGGCCGGTTAGGAAGGCCCCTCTGAGGTCCCTGGCTGATGATGTCAGGGGTGGGTTCAGGCTGCCCGTGGCTGGGGCTCCATTGGAGCCAGTTCCAATTCACTCCCGGTAGGAAATCAGGGCCTCCGTTCGTCTCTCTCTCTCTCTCTCTCCCAGCCCCGACCCACTACCTTTAATTTTAAATTTATTTTTAATTACCTAAAGGACCTGCTGGTTTTACCCACTTACAAGAAGTGACGCAAAACCACTTACAGCAACCCCATGGATCTACAACAGTTTTGTTCTTGAGTTTTATTTTTCATTGTATTCCAGGCATCATGAAGGTCTGCAAAATCATTGCTTATGGGCACATCAAACACTTCCCATACGAAAAATGGCCTCTTCCTCCAAATTATTTTGTTACTGTGTATACAAGAAGAGTTGAGGAAACATAAGCCGATGTTTTTCCCTTTGAGAAAGCAATCATAGGCCTTTCCATAAAGATGCTATATGGTTGGAGTAAATGCCAATGTTCAAAAATGATGCTCTTGATGTCTTGTGCAAGAGGTGAAAAAGGTATCACATGCCTACTCACTGCTTTGGGCAGAAACACCATTCTCTGAGAAAGCGCTGCACTGGTTTGAATGCTGTGATGGTTATTATATCCCCCGGGGAAGGTTGGGGAAGGAAACCTGGGCAGAACCCTCAAAACCGAAGAAACCCCAGGTTAGGGGAAGAGATCCTACTCTGAAAGGTACTGAGAGAGGGAGGAGAGGTGAACCAAGAGAGAGGGACTGTACAGCCTGCACCTCATCAAGAGGGTGAGAACATCCAGGTGGACTGGGAGGAGCCAGGAAGGTGGCCTGAGAAAGGGGCTGGACAGGAACAGGAAGAAGGACTACTAAAAAGACAGAGGAAGACATGGAGGAGATGGAGGCGGACTTGCTGGAGAGTCCAGACCTAGAGCCCACTCCAATGGAGGAAGAAGAAGACTGGTTGAAACCCCCTTAAGGACACAAGGACACTGAACAGGTTAGAAGCTAAGGAAACTGCTGTGGGTGGATGTAGCAGTAGGTGGGCAAGATGCAGTATTTAATTGTTCCCTCCTATAAGATATGGTGGGTGGAGGCAGTAGGGTTTGGTTGTCCCTAAATCAAGCCCAAAGGCACTAAATTTAAAAATTTAAACCAGAGATAAAAGCCTTGAACTGTGCCTGGAGATTTAAGGATTTAAACCAGAGATAAAAGCCTTGAACTGTGCCTGGATATCTAGGCATTTAAAGCAAAGGCAGGAGCCTTGAATTAGGCCTAGCAAAGCAAGATACTTACTACCGGAGGTTGAGCTCTTTGCAGATTAACAGCAACCGTTCAAGCTGTCACTGAGTCTCTAAGCAGTGATGTTACATGGGAGAGTTCTGCAGCGGGGAATGAGCTTACAAAGAGTTGGCTGAGTTGGAACATTGAACATTGCTGTTCTGTGCACGAAGAAAGTGCATGACAACAATGCTCAGTGCATAAGGGATATTCGGTGCAAACATGAGATATGCATGTACGAGGCCCATGACTAAAATACCATATATTTTATATAGGGTTCACATACACATCCATACGTCTGTGTGTGAGAAAAATAACGCATGAAGAAAATGAGCAGACCAGGGTTCCTGGGTGGGGCCAACATTTACGCATAAGGGGTAGATTTTAAAAAAGAATGTGTGTGCATCCATGTGCACGCACTACCCGGCGCGTGAAAGGGGGATAGACATAGGTAAAAATCGCACGGTGACACATCGTCCGGCTTCCCCAGTTCCCTCCCAGTCCGTTCCAATTAAGGAGCGGACTGGGAGGGAACTTCCCTACCCTAACCTCCCTTCCCCAACCTCCCTTCCCCTTCCCCTTCCCACCCCTGGACCTACCCTAGGTATCCCAATTTTTTTACCTTTTGCTTCTACAAAGGAGCTGTAGCAAGTGCTGCCACGTGATCCCCTAGCACAGCAGCAAATGGTCGCTGTACCAGGCACCTCTAACCCTGCCCTATCCCCGGACTGCCCCTCCCCGCCCCTCTGCCGAGGCTCAGCTCTTGTGCGTGTAACAGGGGTTACTCACATGCCCGGGCCCCTTTTAAAATGCATGCGGCGTGCGCAAGGCCCAGCAGCGCGCGTAACCCCTGTTTTTTGCGTGCTTGGGCCATTAAAAATCGGGCCTATAATTTGCTGTTTATAAGAGAGAATAAACGTGTTTATTGCTAAATAATGTCTGTGTGAGGGGTATGGGTAA
Organism: Rhinatrema bivittatum; assembly: GCF_901001135.1. Taxonomy (NCBI): domain Eukaryota; kingdom Metazoa; phylum Chordata; class Amphibia; order Gymnophiona; family Rhinatrematidae; genus Rhinatrema; species Rhinatrema bivittatum. The sequence goes on from NC_042621.1 coordinate 239,120,597, forward strand.
ACTGAGGGGGAGTTCAGGCTGAAGAACCAAGAGGATATCGATGACCTAGAGATGGACTGGGCAAACTGGTGACCAAGGTAATTTCCTTCACACGCGCATGTTTCAAAATTCACAGACTTGAGCGTGTTAAAGCCAAGTGCTACGTAAAATATATGTATGAAATCTCAACACATAAATGTTTAAAATTAGAAGCACAAATACACGCATATAGGAGATACACTGCACTTATTTGGATATGTTTCAACTTCACTAGCTAAATGGTGGCTTTGCCGCTACATAGCTGGATAAATCTTAAAAATTGCTACTTATCCAGCTAAGGCCTGGATTCATCATTTGTTGCTGAATGATGAATCCAGCGAAAATGGGGGCAGATTTAGGCTCCTAAGCACACTATATGTCTGATCTGTTAGGTCATAATAAAGCCACTTTTAGTACCACTCCATGAATGACCAAATCCTGTAACTAGTGTAACAGTAAAATATGCTTAATAGACTCAAATGCTGTGCTTATAGCAAGGGAGAAAATGAGCACATATTTTCCTGTACCTTGGTCCTAATTTCATTAATCAGTGCTATCAAGGCTGTTTTCAGTACTAAAACCAGATCTATATCCCGACTGCCTCCTATGATGGACTTTGGTTTTGTTGACAAAATTCTCTACTTGAGTATAAACCACTTTTTCAAGAGGTTTGGCAAAAAGGAGAGGTTGTAATTATTAGGTACAGTAAGATGAAGTTTATCCACCTATATTATAAGTCAAATAAGGGCCTTCTTTAAGGATGATTGACTGAGCCTTGCTCCAAACTGTAATTATAGAGGATAAAACGAGGTAAGACCAAGTTTGGGTAACTTATTTAACTTGGTGGGAATGGGGTCCAGCTCAGATATAGATTTACTGAGGAGCTTGTTGCTTGTAAGAATTTTTGTATATCTACATCTCAGATTTTGTTACAGGGTGAAAACTTACTCCAAAAATTCTAAAGAAATATCATTGCACACTGGACTTGAAGAAAATTCATCCTTGTAGTAAAAATGTTTTTATTAACATATTTGGCAAATATTGCAGTTATTAATTCCTCCTTTCATTAGAGGTCTGGTTATTATCACTCCCTGAGAACTCACAAATTATATTGTAGAGTTGCCATAAATGATTGTCAGACCATCTTAAGTGCTTCACAAAATACTCCTTCTCCTGTTTAACTGAAAATGTCGATGCATTAATAGAAAGTTGTATGTTTGCAAGGCTTTTATCCTTGTGCTTTTATCCTTGTACCTGGATGTACCAGGGAGGCATTTTCTTCTGAGATATTATGTAGCTAGGCAATGGTGTAAATGTTTCTATAGCTTTTTGAGCAATTGAGTTCCAAGTAGAAACTCGAGACTGGAGAGGTAACTAAAAAATTGGGGAGAAAGTGATCTAAACTGGAAGCTAAGTCCTCAGAGTTAATGTCCTGAATTTTCCTCCTTTTCATAGTCTATCTATTTAGACCATGAAAAAACTTTTATACATAATATGCAGGAAATTACATAATCATCAGACCATGGAAGTGATTTTACCTTAATAGAGTTTTGCTGAAGCACACATTTATCCCTCGTAAACAATAAATGGAAGATGTGTCTGCTTTGTGCATTTGTAATTGAATTTTCTGTTAGTCCCAGAGCAGCCATTGATGTCAAGAACACTTTATCTATGTTTGTGGGGGTCATCAACATGAATGTTGAAATCACCAGGCAATATAATATTTGAATAAGAAATCAAGACTTCAGAAATATAATCAACAAGTTCAAGCTTAGAAACGGAGTCCAGAGCTGAAGGGAAATTATTGTTGCAATTCAGTTTGTACAATTAATTTATTATTAGCTTAAATTTTCTCAGATAGATAACTCATTTGTGCTGCCACTGTCATCAGCATTATGAATCTATCAGGCTCTCATCTTTTTGAATCTTGTAACAGAACCAATCATCTCTGAGTTACCAGGAAGTCCTTTAGAGATGATTGTCAGTGCAGTGAATCAGCACATTGAATTTATCATCACTTCATAACTCTGAAATGAACTAATATCCTCTGGACATTAAACGTTTTATTGACCTGCTAGGTTTCCTCCCACTCCTTTGTACTTCCAGCTCCAGATCCCAGTCCTGGCTCTAACACAACTAAGCAGGAACTTTTTCCTGTTTTATATCACTCCCCCAACATATCTAGTCTGGTCATTAAAGTGATGGTTTCATGGTCAGATGCCATACGACAGAAGCCTGCAATCATGGGCCTTAGATCAGGCCACTAGGTGTCACCCTTAAGCAAAGAACACAACTTTCTTCTCCCAAGGGGATGTGAATGCTGCTTCTTCAGCATCTCTAGCCCCAGCCAACTGTGGGTGGTATTGATCCACTGTTGGGAGCAGGGGTACTGACTGACTGACATCATTCTCATACTTAAATAAGAAGTACCATCCTGGGTGAGACTAATGGTCTATCGAGCCCAGCATTCTGTCACTGCCAGTGCCTAATCCAGATCACTTGAAAATGCCAGGCAGAATTTAATGGGACGATTCCTCCCCTGTTGCTCATTTCTAGTAGTAAGAGGTGATGATTGCCACACCATCCTGGCTAATAACTGTTACCGGATCTATACTCCAGAAATTATTTCAACCTTTTAAAACCTTCCTGTTTGGAGTTCAAAAGGATTTATTGAGAAATGTGGCTAAATTGTTTAGATAAGAGGACACTTGTTTATGGACACAATGAAGGAAACACTTTGAAATTTGTTTTTTTTTCATTAGTAGCATTTTGATATACAGTTGCTTGCTTATGAATTTTCCATGTTTGCATATGATTTTGGATGCGTTTTGGTGTAACTTTATTAGCATGTACATTATTTTAATAAAAATAATTTTTTTTTGCGGGGGGAGGGGTAGAACATTATAAATGTGACCTGTTTTCCTATGATGCAAACATTTCCAGATGCCCCTATGAGATTTTTTAATGAGAGATTTTGTTGTAAGAATTAGCCAAGAGCCATGCATTTCCTCATTTTAAGGAAAGAGAATCTTCTGCCATCTTCTGACACCCAGGGCAGGACTGGAGTGACTGGGAAGCATGGGAAGAAGGAACAGTTGTCTCTTCTCTCAGTGATGAGAAAGGAGAAGGGTGTTACACCCCCCCCCCCTCCTAAGAGTGAGGTAGGAGTGGGGAACCCATTTGAAGTGGCTCAGGCACACGGCCCTCAGGAACTGGGAAAAGGCTCCTTTTTGGCCCAAGTATTTGGTATCTTTAAATGTTGATACCAGAAGTAGGTGTTTATGTTGCCTATGCCTAAATCTGGCCTACCTGATGCTAGAAGTGATCTGCCTATCATTATTGCTCATTATATTGACAGGTGTGGATTTATGCCTTTTTGATGATTTGTTCAGTAATAAATATACATCTGATTTTTTTTTTCTAACTTTTTACTGAAAATAATCTTTTAAAATGCACTGCACATTAATAACAAGGAAAAAGGAATGTTAATCAACCATGAAAAGCTTGTTTTACATTTAAAATATGAAACCAGCATAACTGAGGTCATCGCATATTTTACAAACTGGTTGTTAAAAAGTGGAACTATGCGGAATAACTTAAGATCGGCTGACTGATATTTCATTGCTGTCACCTTCTCCTTTCCACTTGCCATTATCAGCAGGGATAATTTGCTTGTAAAAGTTCTCTTATTACAATCTGGTTGGTTCCCTTCAAGTTATGCATTTTTTCTATAGCATCATCTAATCATTTACCTCTGTTGCTTTCCATATTGTGACAGTCTATAACCATAAAAGAACTTGCCAGATTCCTTTAAATATGCAGTTTTATAAAATAATATCTGGCAATGATAAAGATCAAATCCTTAGGGATTTGTTCAGCTATAAAACATTTGCTCTTGATGCTGAGCAAAAGAAACAATTTTGATTTACAGGAAAGTGAAATCTTGATTCATCTACTGGTTTGTTCTCTTTGATTAGAGGGACTGTACAGCCCAATATCCAGGGAACCAGACTGAACCAGTCCTCATTTTATCTCAAGGAATGAAGGAACTTAATAGTTCTGCTTTTCATAGGGTCCTCAATTGGGAAATTAGAACTACAACTTTTCCTTGCACGCAACGAGGAGCAAGACTGGTTCACCTTGTCCCCGGAGCAGGGCACCATATGCTCACCTTAATGTTCTCTTCTTCCTTTCATCATATGATTCAGCAGGCATAAATAACACCTGTTTACCTTCCATTTACAATCACGTGGTGCTTTGCCCTGGATGACCAACCACTCCAGGTGGTTGAGAATGTGGGATTCAAGCAGTTGATGAACCTCTTAGCCTCAAATTACAAAGTGCCTCCACCCCCCTGGACAGGTGATCCTCAGTGCCATACAAGATGCAGGTAGAGATGGATAACTTTTAGCCAGATACATTTTCCACTTGCCGTGCTGCTGAATGAATATTGATCTCTAACAGCCCTATATGTTAGACAGCGAGCTCCTACGGTTTAATCAGTAGAAGAGCAGTAGATTGCAAGCTGTAAGAGTGCAAGAGAAGGAGAAAACGTTTTAAATCACCTCTCTTCCATTAGATGTGCAGGCAGAATTCCTTGGTGTTCTTAGACAGAACAACTGTTAGCCTACTTAAGGAGGCTGGAAAGCTGGTTCTCCTTTTTTGTATTTTTCTTCTTTTGGGAAGAACATTCTTTGAGCATTCTTTCCTACAGAAAGAGGAAAAATAGTTGCCCAAGAACTGCACAGAAGCCTCATTCCTTTAAGGTTTTCGTCCCTTGCAGAAGGGAGGCCCAGTATCTGAACTTTTGATTGTTGTGGCTGGGGTTTTTCAGTAGGAGTAGGAACTTTTCAGTTTGCTCCCTTGTGTTACTCAGCTTGAGGAGCTCAGTGACAACCATTTGGAGGGGAGGGTGGGAAAAGACGGTAGAGGGCCACCAAACAGTTGCTCATTCAGAGGCGTGAATAGTCATTGCCTACTTTGTATATCAAGGAGGTAGCAGCAGATATCTAGCAGCAGATCGCAGGGAGAAGGGAAGTCCTGTATAGAAAAAAGTAACTTTTTCATCTTCCTCGGAAAGAGCCCTAAAACCCAGAAAAGAACAAAGGGAATTCCAGGGAGTTTTCAAAGGGAAAAACAGATTTACTTATGAAATTTCATTGTGCGTTATGGCTGCCACACTAAAGAAACAAAAGATGCACCTGATGTTGTTGTTTTTGTTGAAGACGTTAATCAGTAATGTTTGTGATTTGTTGGAACATCACCAATTATGAAGATTCTTTATTGGAAAGAAGGGATTAGGTGGCCCGAAGCAGAAACTCACCCCCATGATTGAAAGAAACCTGGGATGCAGTTAGTATAAGGGGTGTGCATTTGTATGAAACAAATGGGTAAAATGTGATAAATGATGCCATTTTTGCTTAATATGTGACCCGCCGCGAATCGTTTTCGTACGGAAAATGGCGCCAGCAGGAGATCGACTGCAGGAGGTCGTTCAGCGAGGGTTCCGGCGCCTCGCTGAACGACCTCCTGCAGTCGATCTCCTGCCGGCGCCATTTTCCGTACGAAAACGATTCGCGGCGGGAAATCGCTCCCTGACCCCCGCTGGACCTCCAGGAACTTTTGGCCAGCTTGTGGGGGGCCTCCTGACCCCCACGAGACTTGCCAAAAGTCCAGCGGGGGTCCGGAAGGACCTCCTGCCGTCCAATCTTTTTCGTCTATGGCCGCCGCCATTTTTCGGCGCCATTTTGGAAAGTGGCGCCGGCTGAAGACGACAAGATTCAAGAGCAGGATCCCGTTCCGGACCGCTGCCGTTCCGGACCGCCGCTGGACCCGCAGGTTATTTAAGTTATTTGGGGGGGGGTTCGGGAGGGTGGGGGATTTAATTTAAAGGGTCGGGGGGTGGGTTTTAGGGGGTTTTAATGTGCCGGTTTTTCGATTTTTCGATTTTTAACGATTTTTTAACGATTTTTAACGATTTTTCACGATATTTTACCCCCCCAAATGGCAACAATACGATTCCCTCCCCCTCCCAGCCGAAATCGATCGTTAAGACGATCGAGGACACGATTCACATCCCTAGTAGCAAGCAGGGTGCTAGTTGATCCAGTGCCTGGTACAGTGCTGGTAAGCTTGGCTGCCCTGAATATCAGGCCAAGGCAGTGGCAGCACTGGGGCTGGACTGGCTGTGCTGGCTGTGCTGGCTGTAAGGTGTAATAGTGACGGCATTCTCAAGATACCATCGCCTGGGCACCTCGGTGGGTGATTTTGACCCTCCCATGAGAGGTGAAAAAAGAAGACATCTCTGCCATTGGCGCAGCATCTCTGGAAGTGGTTTGTAAACCGGGATTGACTTGGTATGGTAATCCGGAGCTACTTATTTATTTATTTATTTAGCATTTTTCTATACCGACCTTCATGGTTAAATACCATATCAGATCGGTTTACATTAAACAGGGGAACTGTAACAGAAAACCAAACTTTTTTATATAAATGAAGAATCAAAGTTACATTCAACAGGGATGGTAAACTTGGAGGCTTAAGCAGCAGGAAAGAAAGGCCTAGGAAGGTAGAGGTTAAGAATATAATATCAACACGGTAACATGGTTAGTGCTAGTTAAGTGGTTAAAAGAAACTAGCGCTTGTAGAGAACTTAGAGGAAGACAAAGTCCATATATCTTGGGAAGTGTTAATCATCTAATGAATATCAGAAGGATCTGGGAAGGCTTGGCGGTACAGCCAAGTCTTGAGTTTCTTCCTGAAAGTAATGAAGCAAGGTTCCAGCCTGAGGTCTGAAGGGATGTTGTTCCACATTGCTGGGCCTGCTGTCGAGAAGGCTCGGTCTTTGGTTGACATGAGGCGCGTGGCTTTGGTAGGAGGGGCTTGAAGAGAGCCTTTGTAGATTTCCCTGATCGGTCTGTTTGACGTATGAAGTTTGAGTGGGAATTCGAGGTTGAGTTGTAGGTGGTTGTGAATGGATTTGTGTATTAAAGTGATTGATTTGTGTAAAATTCTGTAGTTAACTGGTAACCAGTGTAGATAACGGAGGATGGGAGTAATGTGATCTCTACGTTTGGTGTTGGTCAGGATTCTGGCTGCCGCGTTCTGTATAATCTGTAGCGGCTTAATAGTTGAGCTGGGTAGGCCTGTGAGAAGAGCGCTGCAATAGTCTATTTTAGAAAATAGCAAGGCTTGTAGAACTGTCCTGAAGTCGTGGAAATATAGTAGCGGTTTGAGTCTTTTTAAAACCTGGAGTCTGTAGAAACAGTCTTTGGTTGTGGTGCTGATCACATTCTTTAGGTTGAGATGATTATCGAGTATTACTCCGAGGTCTCTTACATGAGAATGGGTGAGATGGGAGTTGCTGTAGGTCTGTGGGAGGAGGTTGTCCTGGTTGGAAGAGATGAGGAGGAGTTCGGTCTTTGAGGCATTAAGGACTAGGTTTAAGCTGTTGAGAAGACTGGTGATATCTTTTAGGCAGTTGTTCCAGAGCATGAGTGATTTAGCGATGGATTCTGTGATGGGAATCAGAATTTGCACATCGTCTGCATAGATGTAGTGAATTAGGTTGAGATTTGTTAGCAGTTGGCAAAGGGGGAGGAAGTAAATGTTGAAAAGGGTGGGTGATAGGGAGGATCCTTGGGGAACACCCAGAGAAGAATTTGTTGAAGGTGATTCTTTATTGTTGATTTTGACTTTGAAGCTCCTGTTACTAAGGAAAGACTTGAACCATCTGTGGACTGTTCTGGATATGCCTATGTCTGATAGGCGATTCAGGAGGATGGAATGGTTGATGGTGTCGAAGGCCGCCGAGATGTCTAGGAGGATTAGAAGTAAGGAGAGGCCTTTGTCCAGTCCCATGATAATATGGTCTGTCAGAGAAATGAGGAGGGTTTCCGTATTGCGTGATTTGCGGAAGCCATATTGGGATGGATATAGGATATTGTGTTCTTCTAGATAATCAGAAAGCTGGGTGTTTACCAATTTCTCTGTGAGTTTGGCTAAGAATGGTAGGTTGGAGATGGGGCGATAATTAGCTAATTCACTGAGGTCTAAATTGTGTTTCTTGAGAAGGGGTTTAAGGGCCACATTTTTTAGACTGTCTGGATACATTCCTTGAGTTAAGAAGGAGTTTATGATGTTGGTCAGAGGTTCCAAGATTGTGTTAGGGATGAATAGCAGAAGTTTGGAAGGGATGTTGTCTGCTGGATGGCTGGAAGATTTCTGTCTCTTAAGAAGGGATTCGATTTCCTTGGGAGAGGTGAGTTCGAAGATCTCAAGCTTGGCTCCCATGAGAGTGTGAATATTGGTGAAGGTCGCAAGGGGAGTAGTGTTGGTTGGAAGGAGTGCGATAGTCTTCGAGATCTTCTGTTGGAAGAATACAGAGAGCTCGTTAGCCTTAGCTTGAGCTTGTTCATCTGGGATTGTCGGAGGTAGTGACTTTGTGATTTGTGATACATATGAGAAGAGAGCCTTTGCATCAAATTGGAGATCGTGGATTTTATTTGTGTAGTATTCTCTTTTTGACTTTAGAATTGAGGTTCTGTAAAGATGTAAGGTTCCTTTATATGTTGATAGAGTGGACGGGTTGGGGGCTTTGCGCCATCTGTTTTCTTTTTGTCGTAGTTCTAGTTTTAACTGTTTGAGTTTGCTGGAGAACCAAGGTTGGTTTCCTTTTTTTGATGGGTTAATTACTTTGGAGACTGAGGGACATAATTTATTTGCTACTGCTTCAGTGATCTTGTGCCAGGAGAGCATCGCCGAGTCAGGGTTGGAAAGATCCAGGTTTGTGAGTTCCTTGGAGAGATGCTCATTGAGAATGTCTGAAGTACATGATTTCCTGAAGTGAATAGTGGAGAGGTGATGAGGGGAGTTTAATTGTGTTTTTATGGAGAAGGTGGTTGTTATCAGAAAATGGTCAGACCAGGGAATTGGGGTACATGATGGTTCTGTAGTGCAGGAGAACTTAGAATTGATGAACATCAGGTCCAGGGTGTGTCCTGCTTTGTGTGTTGGCTGGTTGACAATCTGATCAAATCCCATTGCATTGAGGGTGGTGAGGAGGGCTTCACAGTTGGAGGAGCGGGGAGAGGCATCGAAGTGGAGGTTAAAATCTCCCATGATCATGGTTGGAAGGTCTGTGTTGATGTGCTTCACAATGGACTCTATAAGGGAGGAGGCGTCTGCTTCTAATGAACCTGGCGGGGCATATACTAGCATTACTTGAAGTTGATTCGATTTGAATAGACCTAATTCCAGATTGGAATTGGACTTGATGGTATGTGAAGTTAGTCTGAGTTCTTTCTTGGAGGCTAGTAGCAGGCCGCCCCCTCGTTTTTTGTGTCTGTGGATTGAAAAGATGTCATATTTGTGAGTGGGTAGCTGGTTGATTAAGGCTATATCTGAGTTTTTTAGCCAGGTTTCTGAGATGGCACAGATGTCGGGGTTAGAGTCCAGGAGATAGTCGTTGAGGATGTGAGTCTTCTTTGTTAGAGATTGTGCGTTAAATAAGGTTACCGAGAGGAGGGTGAGACCTAGAAACTGGGTCAGGGGGGTGATCATAATTGGGATGAGAGATCTAGGAGTTCTTGTCGGTGGTTCTTGACCATAGAACATGCTGCGAAGGTGTCGGTAGTATCTGATCAGGATCTGTTGGGTATGCATTTCTTCAGGGGTTAGGTTGAAAAAGAAAGGTGAGTGAACTGGGCCTTAGAAGCTGGATCGGAGACTATCTATGTAAAACTCGATAAAGTTTGGAATTCCAATGCAAGATAGTAGGGTAAAAGGTATAGCTATTGCTGAAGGCAAGTCAGGTACCGTGAAGGTGCCGTTAGAGATCCGAGTAATAAGAAGTAAGAGTGTGGTAACTGTGGTTGTTTGGCCCTATTATTGGTTGAGGTAATGGACTCGATAGGGTGGGCGGGCTTACCACGCTGGGGGAGGCTGGTTGACAATCTCAATGGTTATCAGAGCCACAGGTTGAGTGGTGGCTGCTGCTGGTTCCAGAACGGCTGAGCTGGCCATGACGGTTCAATCCCTGAATGCAGTGTCACTGATGTAGTCACTTGCCACACCCACACTCACTGCATCACAGTAACTGCGCTCCACACAGGTGGTGCTTTGGGCAGAAATGCTTGCATGATGACATTCTGCTGAAGTATCAGTATGGTTCTGGCATACAGTAAAAACATTCACAGACAAATCGAAATCTTGAAAAAGGTTTTGGGAGGGAGGTTAGGAGAGTACAGCCTGACAGGACCTAAAGTATCATGCTTTGTTTGGGGGTGAGAGGGGATTAGCTCTCTGTACCTTTATTTTGTTAGGTAATGACAGCACTACTTAGCCACTCAAGGCCTGATAACTGAGCCGGATATACCTGCCCCTCCTTGGAATGCCCAGGAAGCACCCCTTTTTATTCCGGTTAAATTAGGGCTGGTTATCTAATTATCTGGCTATAATTTAGATGAATAAGTGGCTGAATATGCCACATTTGCCCTTTAGATGGATAACTTTTGAGTTATCCACCTAAATGTCTTTTGAAAATCTACCTCCTAGTAATCAATACACATAAAACAACAAATAAACCATAAAGAATCAAATAAAATAACGCATAACAATACAATAACTACATTTATTTATTTATTTATTTATTTATTTATTTAGCATTTTTCTATACCGACTTTCCAATAACAAAATTATTGATCAATTCGGTTTACATTTTAAACAATAACAACAATGACAAGTAAATGTCTTACAATGAACAGGTCGAATTAACTTGGATTAAGATATAAGGGGGTAATAACAAAATTAACATGAGCGGTGCCTAATATAGGCTAGAGGCTGGGTTTTAATGATAGACTGCCAAAGATAATAGACTGCCAAAGATCATGTGATTTCTAGAGAAGATCTATATAGTTCTCTAGCGTGTTACCACTGAGGGGATATTGGCAGGGATATTTCGCAGGTTGATGTTATGGGAAAGAGGCATTTCAGAACCACACCCCGACATTCATTTGGACTCCTTATATTTTAACATAAGAACTCAATCATATAATACTTATTCTCATAAAGAAAACTGAGTACAATTTTAACTGTGTTATACACAGTGCTTTATAGGAAATGCCATTGAGGTCAATTTTCAAAAGTTTTCTTTGGCTAACTTTTGGAGATAGCCATTTAAAGCTGGCCAGTTAAAAATCTGCGTATCTAGTTAAAGTGCAAAACATATAAACTTAGCTGGGTAAAAAATGGACGGCATGAGAGGCATTTTTGGGGCACATTTATGACTTAGCCATTTATGAAAGCCAGATAGTGCTGAGGTTTGAAACATAGGGGTGCAATATGATGCTGTTATTATTTGAACCTTATACCTCTTTGATAGTGAGGAAGATTTTTATAAGATTAAGGCAGCTGAAGAAAATTAGAGGTTGGGTGAGCTTTGGCTATGACAATATTTGATTACTGTAATGGGGCCTTGTTAGGGATAACCATGAGGAATATGCATCGACGTGTGTGGGGGTTATTTTCTCCTGAACTGTTTGCATGGGTGCGCCAGAAAAATCCTTAGATTGTTCCTTTTCTCCCTGTATGTTTGACATCATTAATTGTAATGTAAGGTGCATTTTATGCTATGAAAACAGCTTACTAAATATTATGTATTGAGCTTTCTAGCTCACCAATGGTTTTAAATCCTCTGGCATTACCATTCTGTGTAGGAAAATTCTTACTAATATTCTAAACAGTTATTTAATTTTATTTAATCAGCAGTTGCTGAGACATGTATTCTGCAGAGGGCTAGAATATTTTTTATATGCATAGGTCTGCCATTGGCTTTTTAACTTTTGCATACCACATACAATTTTATGGACCAAGTATGCACATTCATCTTCAGTATGTCCACTTTCCTTGTAATAACCTAAACGTTTTTTCAAATTACCTTTCATTTCTTTTCTATTGAACTGCTGTTATGAGATGTTGAGGCTTATTTAAATATTATTTGTATACCTCCAGGTAAAATAATGTTATGTTAGGAATCTCCTCACCAGTTGCTATAGTGACTCAAGCTAATGCAAAAATTATAGCTGAAATTACTGAGATACATCATGGCATCATGCTACCAAAGCTGCAGAATCATTATATTTAGAAAGTCAGACTTTATTCTGACCATTTACTTTTGGCAACCAGAAGCCCAGATGTGATCACGAGAAATAATTATGCACAGTTTAGATCAACATGCCAGACTAGTGAGTCACTGTATCCTGCGGCATTAATAAACTTGACTAGTACCAACCTTAGGAGAGAAAAAACTGACTGATAAATGCAGTGTAATTTTTATCAGGTTAGAACAGTTCTCCAAAGCTATTCTAGGAGCTTTCACTGGCATATACAAAGCTTAATCAGCTCTACTATTTAGTTTCTGAGAGCAGGCGTTTCTAATTTGTGCCATTAATATTTTTAAATTACCTTCCATTACATTTATTGTTAAATTATTTTCTAAAAACATGTCTTGATTCCGTAGGACTGGTTTTTTTTTTTTTACTTCCCATGATGCAATAAGATTTAGCAGCAGCATTTATTCTCTTTTCCTCTAGTATTTCCACTCTTTTCTCTTGTGCGAGTGGCAGCTTTATGGGAAGAGCCCGCACTGAAACTAAGGAGGGGGTCAATTAAAATGATACTTGCCTGAATGACCTTCACTCACCCCCTTTCAATGGCTCTGAGGAAGAACCTGTCAAAAATAACAATGGAAGAGTAAGAAGAGGAGCTACCTGTTCAGAATAAAAGGGATCAGGGAACAGGCTAATAGTATCTTTTGTGAACAATTTCCCATTGGATACCACTCATTTAGGGCATGGGTCTAAGGAATCAAGTAGCACTGGGGAACTGAAGGAATTTAATGTCAAGCAAACAGAATAGCAGGGTAGTTGGAGACCTGAGTCAGTGATAGCTTTTGCATCCAAAGGATAGCACTATTGGGCTCTGCTAAGCAGAGATAAACTAATCAGTACCACTGCAGTAAAATTAATAATGTTAAGGAAAAGGAGGGAGGGGAGAATATCAGGAATTCATGAATCTGAATATGGGAGCGGATGATGCTCAGACCTCAATTTATACAGAGGGCTTATGATTTATTTATAAAATAGAAATATGTGTTTATTGTTTAGCTAATTCTTAAAATCAGTGGTTTTCAATGTTTGCTTTAATATTTTTTGGATTGATTTTTTGGTTATTTCAAATTATCAAAACATATTTTACACTCATTATCAGAACATGTACTTACAATGTTGTATCCCATACAGTAGGAATGTGCATTTGTTTGAAATGAATGGGCAATCTGAAATGAATAGGACCCTATTTGTTTCATTCATGAATCCCCAAAATGAAATGGGAGGGGTCCCATGGATGAAACAAATGTTATTTGTCCCATTCATTTTCATCCCCCATTGATTTCTATCTCACATTGACATCTATGGCAATGCTCGTGCATAAATTGTACTGGATGAGTGTGAGACAGATAGTTCTCCACACTCAGTAGAGTGATACAAGTGGGGGTACTATTATGGTACCAATAAAGAAAACATTTTTGCAATATCCAAACCCCAGTAGACACTAGGCAGTGACAAATTCCATCATGTTAGGGAAAGGCAGAGGAGAAAAAGGGAATGTTGGCAGGGTTGGCATCTATAAGAAAGGTAGTTCTGCACCTAAACTGAAGAGGGACTTCTTCAAATCCAGAATGGAAGTAGAGGTAGAGGAAAGCAGCTCAAATCAGAAGAAATTTAAATTTGGAGAGCATACACCACCATCACCTCTTTCTTTCCTCTTGTTTTGGAGCAGAAGAAAAAGGTAGGAGAGTCATCTAAAGCAAATAGTAGCAGGGCAGAAAAGGTAGGAGAAGAGCAATGCCTAAAACTACCAGCACACTCTTTTTACTTACTACCACTGAGTTTGTGAAGGCAGTATTCTCATTAACTGATTCCAAGGAAGAATCTTGTATTGAATTTCATGAATTGCAAGAATATGAAGAGCTACTAGAAGATGAAAATTTGGGAGATGAAAACAGTAGCATCTTAGAATCCAGTTCATTGATGGGGGAGATAGAGGAAACTGAGGATGGTGAAAAATAACAGGCAACACAGGTAGAGAGCATGAGTGAAGCCTCTGGCATTGTTCCTCAAGGTCCATCCTCTACTTCAATTCCAGTGCCAGCATCTGCCCCCAAGGATTACCTGGAGAAGTAGCATCCACTAGCATTGGCATCACAGGATGGTGGCAGTACTAGCTTGAATCATTGTCTACCACTCCAGATAAAAGCCAGAGGAAAGGGGCTGAAAAGGGGAAGACTTTTCCCTTAACTGATCCCATGGCCTCTTCCAGCAGCCAGATGGCAGTTCAACAGCCCCCTGCCATGCATCCAAAGCGGTAACTTATCATGGAAGAAATGGGGTGGTGTTTGGCAGCACTATCCTGGAGCAAGAGGTAGGCAGTATCAAAAGTTGTAATGCAATGCATCATGGAAATAATTGTCTTTGATGACCAAACCCTGCAGGCAGTGGCAAACATGGGTTTTAAGTATCTGCTGCAGGTATTAATCCCAGATTACAAGTCCTCTCCAGGACTATATTTACTAGGAAGGTCATCCCCAGCCTGTACAGCCAGTGCTGTAGTTGCTTCCAGGTGCTGCTGGTTAAGGCAGATGGAAGTATCATGTATTTCATGAGCAATATCTGAGGCAGCATGAATGATATACATGCTTACCTCTCCACAACAGCTCAATGATGGAATCTGGCTGAGTCAAAGGTAGGCAGAAGCTCTGGCAGGGATGGAGCATCAGGGTGCAGGTGGATTTTGCTGCATGTCCAGTTGATGTATGGACTCCATACCTCACTGAATATTCTATTAGCCATGCTGAAGGATTGACAGCTAGACCAGAGAGCAAGAATTCTAAATACTGGTTTCTTTGACACAGACAATGCTGCAAATATGATAAAGGTGATGAGTTTTTCAGGGTATCTGTTGTTTTGCACACTTGCTGCATCTGATAGTGAAGGATGCCCTGGAGCTGGGGTCCAAGGACCACAGGACTGTATACCTATAGAAGCTGATAGAGAAGTTAAGGAAAACAGCAGGGCACTTCCACAGAAGGTGAAGGCAGGGCAGCTTCTCCATTAAAAGCAGGAAGAATTCTGGTTGCCTTAGAAGCATCTCATTCTAGATTTGGCACTTGCTGGAATTCCACTTACAGTATATGATGCTTCAGAGGTTAGTAGAGCAGCAGTCACCCCTTCATGATTTATCTCTGGAAATAGATATAGATGTTCCTTGTCCCTTGAGGTATCATAATTGGGTAGTCATAAGAAAATTGGTAGAAATCATAAAGCCCTTCAAGGATATCATGGAGGACTGAGTTCCTAAAGTACCATCTTGGGTGGGGAACATCCCTATAGTAAATACTCTGGAGGAAAAGTTGAAGGGCTTCCATCATCTAGAGAGAATCAAAGCATAGGTGTTTTGGTTTCTGTGCTCTTTGCAGGAGCAGGTAGAAGAAAGGCTGAAACCTCTCACGGAAAGCCATATTTACATGTTTATTACTCTTTATGATTCATGGGTGAAAAGGAATCTCACCCGCCAATGTCAGCATTTCACACTGATGAAGGAGATGCTGGCAGAGAAGGTCTGTCAATAGGAGAATCAGAGGCAGAGGCAAAGGCAGAAGCAGAGTGGAGATGTAGCACAGGAAACAGTGGCCACTTCAGAAAGTAATGCAAGCAGGAGGAATACCTTCACAGCTATTACTTCCTCTCTCATCTCAATATGCCAAAATCACATTGCATGGCAAAGAACCATCTCTCCTGGCACAGGCCATAGCTAAAACAGATGGTAAGAAAGACCGTTGGCCTACCCTGCAAAGAAGACCCCAGTACAAATGTCTGTGACACTATCTTGCAAAGCCCATCGAGGACATAGACACAGATGTGCTGGCATATTGGGCATACAAGTTTGCAGACTGGCTAGACCTATCCAAGATAGCTCAGCATTATCTTTTCTGCCCACCAAGTAGCGTGCACAATGAATGTGTCTCTTCAATGGTAGGAGATATCCTGAGCCATCATCACTCAAGGCCGGCGCCAGAGTTATTTGAAAAGCTGGTCTTTCTGAAAATCAATCTGCCTTTGCTTGGGTTTCCAGAATTTACATGTGATTGGCAAAATTACTGAAAGTACCTTGAGGACCTTGTTTCCATTCTGCTTACCTGCCATATCCCACCTTAGAAGTCTTTTTGCTGCTACTCTGAATTCTTACCATGCCCCAAATGTACCACCTTATGGGTGTTACTGCTACCATGCTGCCTACCTGTCATGACTCTTATACTACCTTAGAGGTCTTTCTGCTTATCACTTTGTTCACCCGTCATGCCCCAGATGTACCGATCTTGGAGTTTTACTTAGGGGACCCTAAGGTCAACCTTAGGGGAATTGTTGCTACCACTCTGCCTGCCTATCTAATAGGCCCCACATGTACAACCTTAGGGGTCTTACAGCTACCACTCTGCCTGCCTACATGAAATGCCCCTTATACCACTATAGGGGACACTGCTACAACTCTACCTGTCTATATGCCATGCTCCTTATACCACCATATAGGATGTATTGCTAACATTCTACCACCTTAGGAATCTTGCTGCTAATGATCTGCCTGTGTACCTGCCATGTTCTTTATACTACCACAGGAGTATTACTGCTACCGCTTTGTGTGGCCCACATGTATCACCTTAGGGGTCTTACAGCTACCACTCTGCCTACCTAGCTGCCATGCCCCCAATGTACCATCTTAGAGGTCTTTCTGTTACTGCTCTGCCTATCTGCCTTACCAATGATATACCACCTTAGGAGTTATGCTGTTAATTTGCAACCTTCCATGCCTAATATTTATCAGCATGGGAGTATTGATTATTCTGTGTTGTTTGCTGATGTTAGTTTGTTGGTTATATTGGGGTTTTTGATTTGTCCCCAGAAAATGTTGTGAAAAAAATATTTTAAAAATTCAAGTTTTCCTCCCCGTTCACCTGTTTTATGATTCTTAATTTTGTTCTATCCCTCTACAATCCCATCCTGGTTCTCCCACTCCATTTGGTTGTTGGTTATACTGGGATGTTATGTCCACAAAAATCATGCCATAAGGAAGCAATACAAAGCAGAACAGCACACATACAAAGAAGAGATCTTTTACATGTTCTGAATATAGTAAAAGTTTCAGAAGGAAACCCCTTGCACGCGCAGACCCTGGATTTTATAACTTGTGCGCGCAAGTTATAAAATCAGGTGTACATGTGTGTGCGCCGGGTAGCACATGCACATGAACGCCCATGCGCAACCTTTTAAAATCTACCCCAGTATGTGTTCAATGTCCATAGGGTCTCTGTGAGGATGATTGAGCAAAATCTTGTGGGCTGGAGCAGGAACCACACTGACTCCAATCTTTTCTCATGCAACTTCAACTTTTACTAACATAAACAGCAATTCAACAGAACAGTAGACTGCCTACCTTTGCAATGTACTCACAACACAACTTCTCATAGAGAGTCAGGAGAAGGGCCTCCTGATGCCAGGTGGGCTTAAACTCTTATCCCCATCCCAGCAGGGTCTCACCCATAGAGTTCTCTCTGTAGGATTTAAGGTGAACAAGGCTAAGTGCCTGGTCCCACACAGGTTAAGGAGGGAAAATAGGGTCACTCCGTCACTGTCTCCTATGATAAAAAAAAAAAAATACAGAAAACAGATGTTGTAACAGGAAAGTCAGAAGGTTGCATTATATCCTCAATCAAAGCTGCAGCAGATGAGTGATAAGTCGCTCACTGAAGGAATGGCTTTTTTTTTTTTTTTTTAATTAATGTAAATGTAAATGTAGTCTCTGTTCAAATCTTTGTTGCCCTTGCTCAGTATTTCTGTTTCTGATGTGTGGTCCACTGACCCAAGGGCTCTTGTGTTGCATGGATGTGGTGGAACAGGGGAAGTAGATTTAGTTGATGGGACATTCAATTGCTTGTTTAATTGCCTTAGTCTATCATTGCAGTGGTTACTTTGTCAAAAAAGCCACACTGGCATTCAGAGATATGGAGCATTACATCAGTCTTGTTTTGTTTGGCTTCTTTCTGGTTGACAATTGCTTTGATACAATGTCGTGTTTTTTCATATTCTTTTAAAGCTTTCACAAACAGTGTCATTCAAACATTCTGGCCGAAATGTATAGGGCCTTCATTACCTGTGGAGATATGTAGAGGCTGATATTCAAAAGTCATTTAGACTGATAACTAAAATGTTATCCAACTAAATGGAAAAATGGTGTGGCTGCTTTCTAGCTGCTTAATGAGTTATGCATAAATAAAGTTATGCTTAACTTATTCAGCTAACTCTAGTTGCATCATAGGGCTATCCTAAAGTTCTCTTTAAAATCATGAGAGGTCTAGAACGAGTAAATGTGTCTCAGTTATTTACTCTTTCGGATAATAGAAGGACTAGGGGGCACTCCATGAAGTTAGAATCTAGCATATTTAAAACTAATCAGAGAAAATTCTTTTTCACTCAATGCACAAGTAAACTCTGGAATTTGTTGCCAGAGGATGTGGTTAGTGCAGTTAGTGTAGCTGGGTTTAAAAAAGGTTTGGATAAGTTCTTCGAGGAGAAGTCCATTACGTGCTATAAATCAAGTTGACTTAGAAAGTAGCCACTGCTATTACTAGCATCAGTAGTGTGGGATATATTTAGTTTTTGGGTACTTGCCAGGTACTTGTAGCCTAGATTAGCCACTGTTGGAAACAGGATGCTGGTCTTGATGGACCCTTGGTCTGACCCAGTATGGCAATTTCTTATGTTCTTATGTTCTTACTTATCCAGCTACCTTTTAGAAAGACAGGACTGGGGTAGGCCCGATTGCTTCACTGTATGTTGCTTTGTAAAATTTTCCCTCTCCGCGTGTGAGTCATGGGCCACCCGTACATGCACGCGTGGGTTTTAAAATCCGGCACACATGTGTGCGCCGGCCTGTGCATGTTAAAAAATTGGCACATCCATGTGTGTGCACCGGGAACTGTGCGCACATGGACGCACATGCGCACCTTTTAAAATCAACCCCTTATTGAATAAAACAAAAACATCTGTTGGGAGGGTTATGCCCTTGCCTCTCGAGCAGTTTGTGCAACCTCAAACTCTAGTACCTCCTGCTTCTCCTCATCACTTTGCTCTCTGTTTCTCTCTTACTGTGGTTCCTGAAGCATCCAGATTGCCTTCATCTGTTTGTTGTTCTTTTACCTCATCTTCAGGTGTCCAGTAGCACCCCTGCTTCTCTCACTCAGCATTGGGTTGACTTTTATACATTTTTAAAGCAAAAGAGTGGAGCCAAGAGGAAAAAAGTCCTGAGCTTGTTCCGTTTAACGTTTACATACTATTTTGTGTAGCATCCAAATGTTATTTAGCACACAAACCTAATAGCACATAGCTGCCGTAATTTTTGGGTTAGTATGCATGCTAGTAAAATGCACATATTATTGAGCCTATTTTTAGTGCATGTACTAAAATTTCTAGCTCATTGCACATTAATGGCCATTATTGTATGCATTAAAGTTAGCCAGAAAACTTCTCCCATATATTCAGTGGGATAAATGTCCCCCTGAATATACTTTCCTAAAGTGGGGGGAGGGCGTGGGCTAGCATGAGGCTTTGTTCTATGTAAGAAAGCAGAGGAAGGAGAGGTTGGGAAGGCGGGTCCCCCTCTGCTGACAGAGAACTATTAAAACATTTAGGAAGTCGCATGGGCCAACAGGGCCATCGATGAAATGTGATGGGGGGGAAAAGAAGAAAGTCAGGCCAAAAGCCACTTTACATCCCTTTTTAAAAACAAATTAGCAGCTCTGCTTAACTGGATCCCTTTTGAAGATATCCAATTAAGTAGGAAGTTCTCTGGCCACACAAGGCTAGATCATTTTACACCTGCTCTGAAGCGGGTCTAAAGTTATGTGGCTAACGTGGCCAGATAGCACTGAAAATCAGCTAAGATAGCCAGATAACTTATCTACTCCCTGAAGTGCTCTTGGAACGCCTCTTTTTTTTTTATCCAGCTAGATTTTAGCTGGACAATGACTTATCTGGCTAAAATCTAGCTGAATAAGTGGCTCGATATTCAAAAACTTACATGGAAAGCTTGTCAGCCCTCCATCCAAATGCCTATGAATATTGACCTCAGCAGTTTTTAGCAAGCAGGTGCTAAAATACTTCTGGCACGTGTTTTAGTGCAGAGGCCTCAAAATATGGGAGTAGGTCTGCGGGAATAAAGAAATACGATATATTTGTCTGTCTCAGATTTCCTTAAAATCAGATGACATTTTCTCTGAGAAAAGTATACATGTGGATTAAAAAAAAGATTTCTAAAGGTTGATTCCTGCCATTCAGTGAAGTTGCAGTTTAGAAAGCAAATGATAAGACAGAAGAAACATCAGTTTTACTAGGATTATTTTTTCTCATCGTAAAAATTGCTGAATAGAAAAATCAGATGCAGAAAAAAAAAATATTACCATAAGATCTCTAGCATCTCTTTCACCTCTTTTTGGTAAAACCACTCACTTTAAGCTAATACTGAAAGGAGATGAAATTTACTTTACTTCTTCCTGATACAGAATAAGATTGATCTGCTTATATTGGACTTTATTTTAGATTTGTAGTTAAGTAACTTGTAAATTAAGAAAAATATTCATTCACAATAAACACAATTTTTGCAGAGTAATTAACATTCATAGGCAATGACATACCTGTTCATGATAGATTCCTTACTTTTTATCAACAGATTTGGACTTATATGTCACTATTGAATTACTGAAAAATAGAAACATAGAAATGATGGCAGAAGAAGACCAAATGGCCCATCCAGTCTGCCCAGCAAGTTTCACACTTTTTCTTTTCTTCTCATACTTATCTGTTACTCTTGGCTCTTAGTAACCTTTTGGTTCTATTTCCCTTCCACCCCCACCGTTAATGTAGAGAGCAGTGTTGGAGCTGCATCTAAGTGGTGAGTGGCAGGTTGATTGATACATTTTTCAATTATGTATTATATTGAGTATAAAGACATGCATGTCTGTTGAAATCATGTTTAGTGGGTATGACAGATGGGGAATGTGTTAAATTATGTCATTTGACTGACATGGGCTATCAGATCTGTTTATGAATGAAACCTATTATCAGTAAGAACTCATCTACAGAATTGGTGATGCCACCGACATGGTGTTTGATTATTGAACAAGTTTCTTTTATGAATAAATTGAATAAGAGTACTGTGATAAATCCTCCTGATTGGTAGATTAATACCATGTGGGCAAGTACAGAGTTATTTGTTAAGACACACATGGGCTGGCTTGAAGACACCATTTCTGAAAATGTTGGACGTTGATGTATGTGTTCAATTGCAATAGCATGAATATGATACAATTTCTTATTTATATCATCACTTATTCTTTATTTTTATACATTTGTACATACAGTTTTGAAGTGATGTTGTTTTTGACCAGGCCAGTCAATGACTGGATGAACATAAACAAATTTGAGAGCTGAATAATCAGGATATTTAAAAGGAAACTGAGTCATCATCCCACAGATCAATTTTCATTCTAGTAGGCGGAAGAAACTGTGCCTTGCACTTGAAAATGATGAGATATAATATCCTGAAATGGAAAAGTCATGTTGTATAGCTAATTTGTTGAGACATATGTTATCCCTTAAACAGATAGATTTCTGATTCTGTCCAACTTGTAAAAGCTGTGATTGGGAATTCACAAGGTTTTTTTGTAATTGTTTTGTTATTCATTTTCATTGTCTTTTTGAAGTTCTGTGGTAGTAAATATATTGTGTGGAGGCCTTTGCTGTGTAGCTGTTTATTTTGTTTTATGGTCCATGATTAGAAGATTTACATACAGTGTCTCTTTGGAACACAATCGATATGTCAAGAAAGATTATTTGAGTTTATGAAACACCTATTTTTTACAGATTTATAGATAATATACTTTTAGGTAATTACGTTTTCTAATTTATATTTCATCTAGAGTAACAACATGAACTGTAAGCTCTTTAGTAACTGCTCAAGAAAATCAGCTTGCTCAACATGTAGCTGAATTATATACCATGTATGAGGCTAATGCTGCAGATGTTTGAGCAACATGTGACTGGCATATTGAAAAGGTGGGAGCATCATCCAACACACAGAAAAATGGCATAATACAACCTTTTTGTATACCTTGCAGACACTATATGAAATCAAAGCCAGTAGAGTTGAGCTATTTGTAGCCTATTCCTGCTCTCAGGGGGCAAGATGGCTTTAGGTCAAGAGGGTAGGATAGGTGGTAAGGAGGCTGCAGCCTTTCAAATTTGTTGCTGAATCTATGGCAAAAATATACCATCAGTGCTCATGTTCTACCTCCTCCTGGGAGATCATATCTTTATTCTAGGTCCCATGTTTTAGGAAGAAGGTCATGACTTATGCCTGTAGGGGGAGACAGTCCTCACATCCATAAACTCAGTACTTTCCTATGCACCCCTCATGCAATCTTCTTCTTGGGTCACCCTTGTTTTGGAGTTGCTAGTCTTCTTACAGCAGTGTCTCTTTACATGATTGAATTCTATAGCAATTAGTAGCAGTACTTGTGTATCAAGAGAGAGAGAAGTCATGTATGTCTTGAGGAGCTATACCAGCTTGGAAGCTGAAGTTATTTTGTATGCTCTCTATATACCAAGGTCTTCCCTGTAACAATGACAGTCATTGTTGTTAAGGACATGTTGAGTGGCATGTTTTTCTCAGGGAAACTGTGTTTCTTAATGCATAGTACTTTCCCAGCCTCCAGTTTCCTGCAGAAGCTTAAGGGCAAGAATTAAAAAAAAATGTCTTTGGCACAGTTTCTGTAATTCTGTAGCAATTATGTGACACCTTTGTATGCATTTACATATTAAATAATATAAATTTGCACTTTATAAAAATTATGTCATTTTCTCATATTTTTTGTGTGTCCAGCTAATTTACTTGGTTCTTTATTTTGGGTGAAAAAAGGGTCTTAGTGATTGGTGCAGGGAAGAGAGGAGGAGGAATATAGAGAATAGGGGTAGAGAAAGGGATTTGATGGTTGCAGGAGAAAAGAAAGGAAGGAAGGAAATGGAGAAAGGGCAGAAGGATAAGAGATGAAGGGGAGATCAGGGCTAGGGGTGGAGAGGGAGATCTAGGTACAAAGGAAAGGAAGGAAAAGGATATGAGGAGCAGAGGGAGGAGATAAAAGGAAGATGAGGGTAGGAATGTAAGGGAGGATTGGGGAAGGGGAGAAGAAAGGAGTTCCTGAATTGTAGAGGGGGAGGCATGAGATGCAGGGAAAGGGAGGTGGAGGATCCACTTCTACCCCTACCTGATGCTTATCCCTTCTTTCTTTCACACACACATGTCCCCTTCTAACCTCACATATTCTGATCCTCTAACTCACTCACTCACACTCATACTCACTTCTCCAACATACCTCATACCCTCTCCAGTCTTCTCACACAGCCCCTTCTGATCCCCTTAATTATATCCTGCATACACCTTAAACCTTTTCTTCTTCTTCACACTGATTTTCTCCATCCACCAGTCCTCTGCAGCAAGAAAACATCAGCATGGTGCTTTGGGCCATATCCTCCTCCTCTGCTTCTAGGATCAGAAATCTTGTGATTTGAACTGTCTAACACTACAATGTGTCCTGTAATTTAAATAGCCACATTGCAACCATGGGCAGCAGAGGAAATGAATGTGGCTTAAGGCACCATGCTACCACTGTCCTTCTCTTAGATCAGCCACAGGGACTGGCATGGGATGAGAAGATGAGTGGGTATCCACTACCACTTCTGCTTTGAACCAGTCCTGGTTTTTCATAGCAGTTCTGTAGGGAATAAAGAATTCTGTGACAAAGGGTCAGATTTTGTGGAGACCAGTGGCCCTGGGAGCTTTATATGCAGCTCTAAATTGATGTTTACACATGTGATAGTTGATATTTGCATTTCACAAATGACTGTGCTTGCAGAAATGAGTATAGGTTTTTAAGGAACTGCAGGACTAGAATTGGTGACCTACAAAAGGGAAGACAGGCACTTAGATAAAAAGCCATTAAGGAGGGTGGAAACAGCAATGAAAAGTTGAATGTTGGCAGACATATTTAAACCACACCCTCTGTATAGAAGATTGGTTGGTTTAGAGGTAGAACTCTGATTGATATCGGTATTTAAGCCTAGTTGAGACTGACGTGTGTTGGTACAAACTGCTCCTGAGAAGACGTCTTCCTTGCCAGTTTGTTCTCCTGATCCTGGACCCTTTACTTTTGAAACTCTCACTCTTATCTGCTCCTGGAACTCAAAATTCACTTGCTTCAACTACCGTTACCTTAGGAACTCAGGTTCCTGCCAATTCCAGCCCTGCATGGCTCCTTGGCAAGCTGCACCTGGAACTCCTACTCCTAAACTCCTGGCCACTGTAGACAAATTCTAGTGGTGCCCCTACATGGGACCTACAGGTATGGCTTCTAATCTCAACTGCCCATGACTATATCCAGCCCTGACAAAGTTTTATATGTTGCGTCCCTTTGGCCCGAGGCTAGCCGGTGCCATTTTGAAAATGGAGTCGCTGGCCCTGAATGTATAAGGGGTGCCTCAGCCTTCTTTACTAGACCACCAGGAATAAAAGTAGGTGGACTGGGGTACCAGGGGTAGGAGGCCAGATGGAAGATGGTGAAGCCTGGATACTGTTTAAACAAGGAGAGGGGCTTGGGAGACAAATAAGGGGCTATCACTGGCTCACTTGTAATCTGGTTTTTAAACTTTTGACACCTTATACTTTGATAAGGGGTGGGTAGGGTAGGGGAATAGGGGGATTTCAAAAGATCCCCAAAAGGTTTCTTCACTCAGCTGGGCCCCTTTAAGGCCTGAGCCTGGGAGCATCAGGACTTGTGTTAATGTCCCCTTACTCCTGGGGAAAATTAGCTACACCTTTTGTTCAAATAATATGAAATGTGGAGTATGGCACCACCCTCTGATACAGAGCATTCTCATTCAAAACATGGTGATGTGTCAGTATTCTTTTGATATATAATTCTTTGCTGACCTCTATATTTATTCTTTTGATGAGATGCTATATATATATATATATATCTATATACATAGATATATATATATGGCAGTGAATAGATGTACAGGAAATTATAGCTGTATTTAAAACTCAGTAGAAGAAACAGACTTGAGGATGAAACATTTATTTTTATTTATTTCAAATATTTATAACTTGCCCATCCAAATCCCAGAAGAGTAAAATTCTCCTTGAAAGTGATTGCTAATATGGCACAACAGTAACTTCAAAGCATAATTAAAACTGCATCAAGGTTTTATGCATTATTTTAAATATCAGGTCTCTCACAGTTCCCCCTCTCCCATCCTCCCCCTCTAATGATTAAAATATAGTGAATCTGCATTTTTGTTTTGTGCAGAACATTTTGTCTCTTAAATACTGCGTGAGCACAACTGTGAGACTGCAAAAAAAAAAAAAAAATTATAAAAGGTAAGATTTTTTTTAGTCTGCATTGTGAACCAACATTAGTTTACAGTACAATTATTTAAAATGCATTTTAAAAATATTCAAATGAAAATCACAGTGGTACAAAAGGTCAATTTGTCATTTTAATATACATTACTTTTGCACATGTGCAATCATACAACTACCTTGCTTAATGAATATATTTGATTTCATAGAAAGGCACTCACCCAGAGTATAAGACATACAATGTTTTATTTTTTTGTTGTTAAATATGGGGTATGAGAACTAAAAATACACACACCCAGAAATATTTTGTGCCTAGGCAATCTTTGAAATTATTTCTATGTTAATATCTTTCATTTTTGAGAGCCAGTAGCTAACCTTGATTTTTGTTGAATTTCGTTGGCCTGCACTCTGCCCAATTTGTCATCACAATGCCTATAAGAGTATAGAATAGGTCACTGCCTAGGCCTACTCAAGGACAAGGCTTTGGGACCAGCTGGCCCCGACACCTAGGCCCATGACGATGTCTCGGCCTTGTTTAGGCTTAGACTGCAGTAGGTTGCAGCCTAAGTCTATGCAGTCTAGGCTTAGGCCTAGGCCCTAAGCAAGGCTTCATTTGCGGATCTCCCTTGGACTGGGTAAGTGGGGGCTGGGGAGGATCCTAGCCCTGTCATTTTTCTGGGTGGAATTGGTAGGGCACACTGGAGGCCCTGGGAGGCCATGTTTCTTTTTATTTCCCCCATTTCTTTTTTTTTGTGGGGGTTCAATGTTTGTTTCATTTTTTTAAATAAAGAAATGAAAATCATGGGAATAAAGCCCCCCCCCCCAAATGAAACAAACATTTCCCCCCTTCCCAACCATATGGACAACTGTTCAAGTGGCAGTTAAACTTTTCAACAAGTCATTTCTGTAATCTCTGGGTTCTGTTTTGAAGATCTAACCAGTTTTCAGGCATGTCGCCAAACACACACAGGTGTGTCGCTACTCTTCCCGGTCCCCCTCTGGCCCAGCTGCTCCCCCTGCCCCAGAGAAATAGGAACTCTTCTTCCCCTCAGGCTTAAAATGCTGATAGCCCGGGCATAATGCGGCAGCAAAGTTGGAGTCAGCGGCACTAGCATGGTCTCTTCTTCCAGCCCCCCCGCGGCCCGAAAGAGGAAGTGGTATGCAGTTGCCATGTGCGCATGAAGAATTGATCTTGCCAGTATAGGCAACATCAGCCCGAAAAGAGCAGCACGGCCCAGAGCAAAAGAGAAGCGATGTTAGCTCCCGCGGCTGACGAGACTCCTTTCTCGAGGTCGCAAGGGCTGAAAGTGGAGGAGGCTGCTGCTGCTGCTATTCAGTGGAGAGCAGGGGCAGCTTAAGGCAATCTGCTGCCTGAGGTGAGGGATGCGATGGCGCCCCCTCACCCACCGCTTCTCGCTCTGCCCCCCCTCTTGCTCCGCCCCCTTCTCCCTTCAGCCGCTGCTGGCATATGACCGGCCTGACCTCCGGTGGCTTTTGGGTCTAGGCCTCCGACAGCATCCGTGTCCCTCCTCCACACCACCAGGCCGGCCTCCGGTGGCGGCAGCATCCCTCTTCCACGCTGCTGGTTTGGCCTTTGGCGGCAGCGGTGTTCCTCCTCCACACTGCCAGCCCAGCCTCTGGTGGCAGTGGCGTCCCTCCTCCCTTCAGCCGCTGCCAGCCTAGCCTCCTGCAGCGGTGGTGGCCCTTGGCAGTGACCCTCCTCTTTTCTGCCACAGCAGGGGCAGGCAGGGTAAGGTAGATGCCACAGTATTGTTCTGAGAGGGGCATATTTTTGCTGCCTCAAAATTCTGTCGCCTGAAGTGGCTGCCTCATTATAGATCCGCCCCTGGTGGGAAGAGAGAGAGAGATAATGAGTGAGTGAGAAAGCATATGCGTTTGAGATCCTGTGTGTGAGTGCATGTGTGACAGCATGTGTGATAGCATGTATGTAAGTGTGCGATTGAGATCCTTTGTGTGTGAGAGAGATAGCATGAATGTAAGTGTATGATTGAGAGCCTGTATTTTTAAGTGAGAGAGATCGTGTGTATGTATCATTAAGAGAACATGTCTGTCTGTGTGTGACTGAGAGCTGGTGTAGGTTAGAGAGCATATGAATATGAGACTGTAAGTGAGAGAAAGAGAGAAAGCAAGTGTGTAAGGGTGTGAATGAGAGCCTATGTGTGTGAAAGGGACAGCATGTATGCAAGTATGTAATTGAAAACCTGACAGACAGCGTGTATGCAAATGTGTAATTAAGAGCCTATGTAAATGAGAGAGAGAACATGGGTATATGTGTGCGATTGAGAGCCAGTGTGAGAGAGAGAGTTTATTTATGACTGAGAGAGAGGAGAAAGTTGCAAGCAAACCATCCCGCCTCCTGCTAATTCAGAACAATCTCAGGACACCTGGATATCAAATGTTCCCAGGTATACAGAGCAAAACATTATTTTATCATTATTTTTAATTATTTGGTCTTTGTGTCTGCTGTTTTGAAATATTTTATTGGTGTCTGGAATTTTTTTTTGAGTTTTATAATTACTGGATATTCCATTTATCAACTGTTTTGAAATAATCTGTTCTTTTTATTAGTTTGGTTTTACTACTATTGATTTTATATTTCTTGATTTGTTTTATGAGGACTGGTGATGTTTCTCTTTTTCCTTTGTTACACGGCATACAGTCTCTCTGGCTTTGTGGCTTGTTGCAGTGTACAGTCTCTCTGGCTTGTTTCAGTTTCCAGTTCAGTGTTTGTCTGCATTTTTCTAGTTATGCTTTATGGTCTCTTTATTCTTTGTTAGGTGAGGGTCTGCACATGTGACTGAGGTGAGGTATTCTGCTGGTGTATAGTTTCTGTGTAGGGCTCTATAGCAGCCTGGCTTGTTCTGTTTTCCTAATTAGAGGTGTATTAGAGTTTTAAAGCCTGGTGTAATATTTTCAGTGTTGCCTTTTCTCAAGTAAGGTGGTTACTGTTTTGAGTGTTGGAAGATGGTAGTGTTCTGGTATGGAGGTATACTGGGGTAGATTTTCAAAGGGTTATGCGTATAAGATATGTGCGTAACCCCTGAAAACCTACCCCTGCCTCCCCCTGCGGGCGCCGAGCCTATCTTGCATAGGCTCGGTGGCGCATGCAAGCCACAGGATGCGCGTAAGTCCCGGGGCTTGGAAAAATGGGGGTTCCGGGGGCGGGGCGGGGATGCCGGCCCGGGGGCATTCCGGGGGTGGGAACGAGGCCTCCGGAAAAGCCACCGGGCCGGGGGATGGAGAGCCGGCGCATGCAAGTTACGCCTGCCCAGAGGCAGGCATAACTTCTTCGACAAAGATCAGGGGGGGGGGGTTAGTTAGGGCTGGGGGGTGGGTTAGATAAGGGAAGGGAGGGGAAGGTGCTCCAATTTTGGAGTGGCCTCGGAGGGAACGGAGAAAGGCTGCTCGGCACGCGCAAGTTGCACAATTGTGCACCCCTTGCGCACGCTGACCCTGGATTTTATAACATGCGCATGGCTGTGCGTGCATGTTATAAAATCGGGCATAGATTTGTTCACACCGGGTTGCGCGAACAAATCTATGCCCGCGCACATGTTATAAAATCTGGCCCACTATATTTATGCAATTTCTGTTCTGTTGGAGTATTTATCTTTCCCTTGTGTCATTCTTAACAATAAAAATACTACCTGACCTTTATTTTTTTATTTCTGCTGCTAATTGTAATGAGCAGTGTGTCACACATGTCAGCATGGTCTGTCAGGTGTGTCATGATGGGAAAAAGGTTGAGAACCACTGGCTTACAGAAACCCATGATTGTAGAGAGTAGACAAAACAAACAACAATCTAAATCAGAGTATTTGTTGAATGGTGGAATTGCCATCACCTGACAAATTGAAGGTCTAATAAGTCAATCAATATTTTGGCCCTTATTAACTTTGTTTTACAAAAAGTAGTAATGAACTGGAAGGGTGTCCTAAGTTTTGCACATGCTATATTCACTGTTAAAATCAGCCAAATAAATAGTAATTTTGTATTAAAATTGCAGAAAGATGTTGTGTTTAACTTTCTCACTAACAAAAACTCAGTTGAAATTATATTATGATCTTTGGCAGACTCAAGCTAATGTGAGAATCAAATAAACAATTTACACCGCATTTATAAGACCATTATAACACAGCATAGATTAGATAGCACCTTGCCAATGTTTAAATTTCTACCATTTAGAAATTCATTAGAATATATAATTTGACCAGGGGTGTCTTAATGTTTTCACACAACTGCATATTTGAAGTGAAAGACCAACAGCCAGACAATGTCCTTGTACTGTTTTGGTCTTCCAACTCATTTTCCTGAACAAGAGTCCTTGGCGAGGGGACAAAGACCATGGATGTCTTTTGGATCCCAACACACACGAACTTTGAATGTGGCCAGTAGATGTTTCTTTTCAATGCTTCAGAATCCCTCTCTCTTCCGGAAAAACAGGATACAATTCACAAACATACTGTGGATAAGTGGTGTTAGCTAGATTTACTTTACTGATAACAACATAGCTATTATAAGAAAGGGTGTAACTTATGGAGGAATAGCCAAGTGGCTAAAGCAGTAGGATAAAACTGGGGTTCAAATACCACTGCTGTTCCTTGGGACCTTGAGCAATTCACTTTATCCTCTGCTGCCTCAGGTACAAACTGAAATTATTAGCCCTTTGGGGATAGGGAAATACCTACAGTACCTGAATGTAATCTACTTTGAGGTGTCAAAAAGCAGAATAAAAATCAAATTAAAAAAACAATTAAAAAAACCAATCAAATACATTTTTTTCCACATGGAAGTTATATAGCTTCATAGCTGCTAGACTGAAAAGTCCTTTGTCAGTCATGGTCCTCTGAGTTTATTGTAGAGGGGCAGTAATAAAATATGCCTGCATGGGTGCAAACTCTGCAGGTACTTTTACCAGTGGTGTTTGTACCTGTAATCATAGCAAACAGTTGCACAGGCTTTTGCTTTTATTATAGACCCTGGAAAAATTATCTGCAGAGATGGCACCTGGTTTCTCTGCAGGCAGTTTTCTGATGGGAAACAATAAACATATGTTTGCATAATCAAACCTACACATGTTTCTCTGTCCAGCCTAGAACAACACAATTTATATCCTAAGTTTTAACCAATCTTCCAGTTGTGTTTTGCTTGTAACATGTTTGTTAGAACATAAATGTTTTCACTTGTAATAAGTTGTTTCACCTGTAAACCGGAGTGAAGGCTTCTAGCTAAATTTCGGTATATAAAAGAGTACAAATAAATAAAAAAAATAAACACACAGACCTGGTAAAATAAATTTTATCCACATAAAAGGCTTTGAACATTGCCCTCTAATTTTTTTATGAAATAGATCTTTGTGCCCTTTAATATTGTTATGTGAGGTCTAATCACTGGAAATGGCTTGGGCCAGAGAATGGATATCCTGACTGGTGAACTAATATGAGAACAAAGGAAAAGGCCTAAGCTCCAAAGTAAATAGCTTGAAGGAAACATGCACTCAGATTGATAAAAGGATCAATGAAAAGGGATTTTTTGGGGGAATAAGGAAGGTAAAAACCAGATAGATGCTTGGCTGCATAGGGAGAGGAATGGTCAGCAGGAAAAGGGAGATGATATTGCCCCTTTATAGGTCCCTGGTAAGACCTCACTTAGAATACTGTGTACAATTCTGAGACCGCAACTTCAAAAGGATATAAACAAGATGGAGTCTGTCCAGAGGGTGGCTACTAAAATGGTCAGTGGTCTTCGTTCTAAAGCGTATGGGGACAGATAAAAAGATAAACATGTATACCCTAGAGGAAAGGCAAAATAGGAGATATAGGATAGAGATGTTCAAATATCTCATGGGTTTCCATGCACTGGAGGTGAGCCTTTTTCAATGGAAAGGAGGCTCTAGAATGAGGGGTCATGAGATAAAAGAGGATAGAATCAGAAGTAAACTTAGGAAATATTTCTTTATGTAGAGGGTGGTGGATGTGTGGAAGAGCCCTCACTGGGGATTTCTAAGGAAGTGATTAAAATTATAAGCCTAAATTAATTGGATGGGATGGGCAGGCTGATGGTACCTATGGTCTTTTTCTGCCATCATACTGGTGAACCGGTAGATGTAGTATACTTGGATTTTCAGAAGGCGTTTGACAAAGTTCCTCATGAGAGGCTTCTAGGAAAAATAAAAAGTCATGGGATAGGTGGCGATGTCCTTTCGTGGATTGAAAACTGGCTAAAAGACAGGAAACAGAGAGTAGGATTAAATGAACAATTTTCTCAGTGGAAGGGAGTGGGCAGTGGAGTGCCTCAGGGATCTGTATTGGGACTCGAACTTTTCAATATATTTATAAATGATCTGGAAAGAAATATGAAGAGTGAGATAATCAAATTTGCAGATGATACAAAATTGTTCAGAGTAGTTAAATCACAAGCAGATTGTGATAAATTGCAGGAAGACCTTGTGAGACTGGAAAATTGGGCATCAAAATGGCAGATGAAATTTAATGTGGATAAGTGCAAGGTGATGCATATAGGGAAAAATAACCCATGCTATAGTTACACAATGTTAGGTTCCATATTAGGTGCTACAACCCAAGAAAGAGATCTAGGCGTCATAGTGGATATCACATTAAAATCCGTCGGTTCAGTGTGCTGCGGCAGTCAAAAAAGCAAACAGAGTGTTGGGAATTATTAGAAAGGGAATGGTGAATAAAATGGAAAATGTCATAATGCCTCTGTATCGCTCCATGGTGAGACTCCACCTTGAATACTGTGTACAATTCTGGTCGCCGCATCTCAAAAAATATATAATTGCGATGGAGAAGGTACAGAGAAGGGCGACCAAAATGATAAGGGGAATAGAACAGCTCCCCTATGAGGAAAGACTAAAGAGGTTAGGACTTTCAGCTTGGAGAAGAGACGGCTGAGGGGGGATATGATAGAGGTGTTTAAAATCATGAGAGGTCTAGAATGGGTAGATGTGAATCAGTTATTTACTCTTTCGGATAATAGAAGGACTACGGGGCACTCCTTGAAGTTAGCATGTGGCACATTGAAAACTAATCAAAGAAAGTTCTTTTTTACTCAACGCACAATTAAACTCTGGAATTTGTTGCCAGAGGATGAGGTTAGTGCAGTTAGTATAGCTGTGTTTAAAAAACGATTGGATAAGTTCTTGGAGGAGAAGTCCATTACCTGCTATTAATTAAGTTGACTTAGAAAATAGCCACTGCTATTACTAGCAACAGTAGCATGGAATAGACAGTTTTTGGGTACTTGCCAGGTTCTTATGGCCTGGATTGACCACTGTTGGAAACAGGATGCTGGGCTTGATGGACCCATGGTCTGACCCAGTATGGCATGTTCTTATGTTCTTAGTTTCTTGAAGGCCACCCAGCTTCTTACTACAGAATTTCAGACCTATATTCTGACATTAGATTAGACCTGCTTGCCTTCACTCTTACTTGCTCCACTGTTGTCCTGGGACTATCTGCCTTGGTTTGAGACTGGAGACTTGGTTTGAGACTGGAAATATTGATTCCCTATTATAATGTAAAAGCTGACTTGTTTGTATTGTTCTAGAGCATAACCTGAAGTAAATGCCTTGATTTCTATCAATTCACTTATCTGTCTGATCTCCAGAAATCTACAAGGGCACCCCGCAGGAGATCTGACAGATTTTCTAGAAATCTCACTCCACCCGGCAATGACTTTCTGCAATACCGGGAACAGCACAACAGGGACATGGAGGGCCTGACCCCCTCTCAACTGATTAATTCATGCGAGGGTAGAGGAACATGTTGCGCCGGGAGGTGGACCCTTGGCCTTGTGCAGGATTGTTAGGCTCCCTGGTCGGACCCAGAAAGCACCTGCCACTGGGAGGAGGAGCACAGGAGGAGACAGAGGCTAGGTGGAGCTTTACCAACAGCAACCCAGGGTTCCCTCAGGTTGAGCTCTTGGTTACCTGGGCCGCCTGGTCTTAGGTGGGCCTCGCAGGATCTCCGAGAGATAAAGTTCAAGGGTGCATGATCTATGTTCAGGTCAGGCAGTCCAGGAGCCAGAGAAGGCCAGAACAGAGTCTCTGAATGAAGAGCGAGGATCAAGGCCAGAGTCAAGGATAGCATGGTCAGCCAAAGCAGGGGTCAATAGCAGTGGTCAGTCCGAGGATGGTCAGTCAGGCAAAGGTAAGGTTCCAGGTGGCAGGCAGATGTGGTCAGTTATTAGGCAGAGGTCATAAGAACATAAGAACATGCCATACTGGGTCAGACCAAGGGTCCATCAAGCCCAGATTTTGTTTCCAATAGTGGCCAATCCAGGCCTTAAGAACCTGGCAAGTACCCCAAAATTAAATCTATTTATTAAGATAGAGTTCAGATTTTTTAAACACAGCTATACTAAATGCACTAACCACATCCTTTGGCAACAAATTCCAGAGTTTAATTGTGCGTTGAGTGAAGAAGAACTTTCTCCGATTAGTTTTAAATGTGCCACTTGCTAACTTCTTGGCGTGCCCCCTAGTCTTTCTATTATCTGAAAGACTAAATAACTGATTCACATCTACCGGTTCTAGACCTCTCATGATTTTAAACACCTCTATCATATGTCCTTATGTCCGGGATGGCATAGAGTTCAACAGGATAAACATCCTGCACGGGACTAAATGCACAATTGAATCTTTATGGGTAGAAATCCCTTGTGTGTCGGGGAAGACTATAGTGATAGGAGTATACTACCATCCACCTGGTCAAGATGGTGAGACTGACAGTGAAATGCTAAGAGAAATTAGGGAAGCTAACCAAATTGGTAGTGGGGTAATAATGGGAAACTTCAATTACTCCAATATTGACTGGGTAAATGTATCATTGGGACACGTGAGAGAGATAAAGTTCCTGGATGGAATAAATGATAGCTTTATGGAGCAATTGGTTCAGGAACTGAAGAGAGAGGGAGCAATTTTAGATCTAATTCTCAGTGGAGAACAGGATTTGGTGAGAGAGGTAATGGTGGTGGGGCCGCTTGGCAATAGTGATCATAATATGATCAAATTTGTTTTAATGACTGGAAGGGAAACAGTAAGCAAATCCACGGCTCTCGTGCTAAACTTTCAAAAGGGAAACTTTGATAAAATGAGAAAAATAGTTAGAAAAAAACTGAAAGGAGCAGCTACAAAAGTTAAAAAGTGTGCAAGAGGCATGGGCATTGTTAAAAAAATACCATCCTAGAAGCACAATCCCGATGTAATTCCACACATTAAGAAAGGTGGAAAGAAGGCAAAACGATTACCGGCATGGTTAAAAGGGGAGGTGAAAGAAGCTATTTTAGCCAAAAGATCTTCATTCAAAAATTGGAAGAAGGATCCAACAGAAGAAAATTGGATAATGCATAAACGTTGGCAAGTTAAATGTAAGACATTGATAAGAGAGGCTAAGAGAGAATTTGAAAAGAAGTTGGCCATAGAGGCAAATTCTCACATTAAAAACCTTTTTAAATATATCCGAAGCAGAAAGCCTGTGAGGGAGTCAGTTGGACCGTTAGATGATCAAGGGGTTAAAGGGGCACTTAGAGAAGATAAGACTATCGCAGAAAGATTCAATTATTTCTTTTCTTCGGTGTTTACTGAAGAGGAAGTTGGGGAGGTACCCGTACTGGAGAAGGTTTTCATGGGTAATGATTCGGATAGACTGAACCAAATCACGGTGAACCTAGAAGATGTGGTAGACCTGATTGACAAACTGAAGAGTAGTAAATCACCTGGACCGGATGGTATACACCCCAGAGTTCTGAAGGAACTAAAATTGAAATTTCAGACCTATTAGTAAAAATTTATAACCTGTCATTAAAATCATCCATTGTAGCTGAAGACTGGAGGATAGCCAATGTAACACCCATATTTAAAAAGGGCTCCAGGGGTGATCCGAGAAACTACAGACTGGTTAGCCTGGCTTCAGTGCCAGGAAAAATAGTTGAAAGTATTCTAAACATCAAAATCACAGAACATATAGAAAGACATGGTTTAATGGAACAAAGTCAGCATGGCTTTACCCAAGGCAAGTCTTGCCTCACAAATCTGCTTCACTTTTTTGAAGGAGTTAATAAACATGTGGCTAAAGGTGAACCTGTAGATGTAGTGTACTTGGATTTTCAGAAGGCATTTGACAAAGTTCCTCATGAGAGGCTTCTAGGAAAAATAAAAAGTCATGGGATATGTGGCGATGTCCTTTCTTGGGTTACAAACTGGCTAAAAGACAGGAAACAGAAAGTAGGATTAAATGCACAATTTTCTCAGTGGAAGGGTGTGGGCAGTGGAGTGCCTCAGGGATCTGTATTGGGACCCTTACTTTTCAATATATTTATAAATGATCTGGAAATAAATACGACAAGTGAGGTAATCAAATTTGCAGATGATACAAAATTGTTCAGCGTAGTTAAATCACAAGCAGATTGTGATGAATTGCAGGAAGACCTTGTGAGGCTGGAAAATTGGGCATCAAAATGGCAGATGAAATTTAATGTGGACAAGTGCAAGATGATGCATATAGGGAAAAATAACCCATGCTATAGTTACACAATGTTAGGTTCCATATTAGGTGCTACTACCCAAGAAAGAGATCTAGGCATCATAATGGATAACACATTGCAATTGTCGGTTCAGTGTGCTGCGGCAGTCAAAAAAGCAAACAGAATGTTGGGAATTATTAGAAAGGGAATGGTGAATAAAACGGAAAATGACATAATGCCTCTGTATCGCTCCATGGTGAGACCCCACCTTGAATACTGTGTACAATTCTGGTCGCCGCATCTCAAAAAAGATATAATTGCGATGGAGAAGGTACAGAGAAGGGCAACCAAAATGGTAAGGGGAATAGAACAGCTCCCCTATGAGGAAAGACTAAAGAGGTTAGGACTTTTCAGCTTGGAGAAGAGATGGCTGAGGGGGGATATGATAGAGGTGTTTAAAATTATGAGAGGTCTAGAACGGGTAGATGTGAATCTGTTTTTTACTCTTTCAGATAATAGAAAGACTAGGGGTCACTCCATGAAGTTAGTATATGGCACATTTAAAACTAATCTTTTTCACTCAACGCACAATTAAACTCTGGAATTTGTTGCCAGAAGATGTAGTTAGTGCAGTTAGTATAGCTGTGTTTAAAAAAGGATTGGATAAGTTCTTGGAAAAGAAGTCCATTACCTGCTATTAATTAAGTTGACTTGGATAATAACCACCGCTATTACTAGCAACGGTAACATGGAAAAGACTTGGTTTTTGGGTACTTGCTAGGTTCTTGTGGCCTGGATTGGCCACTGTTGGAAACGGGATGCTGGGCTTGATGGACCCTTGGTCTGACTCAGTATGGAAAAAAAGAAAATCCCCCCTCAGCCGTCTCTTCTCCAAGCTGAAAAGTCCTAACCTCTTTAGTCTTTCCTCATAGGGGAGCTGTTCTATTCCCCTTACCATTTTGGTTGCCCTTCTCTGTACCTTCTCCATCGCAATTATATCTTTTTTGAGATTTGGCAACCAGAATTGTATACAGTATTCAAGGTGGGGTCTCACCATGGAGCGATACAGAGGCATTATGACATTTTCCATTTTATTCACCAAAGCAGAGGTCAGTTCTGGGCAGCGTTCAGACATGGTCAATGGACAAAACAGAGGTCAGTACTGAGAAGACAGTCCAAATGGTACTACCTGGGTAGATGTAGAAACAGGAGGACGCTGGAGCTGGAGGACACTGGAGCAGGAGGACGCTGGAACAGAAGACTGGAACAAGACACTGGATCAGGAAGGCAAACTAGCTATCACAACGTGATCGACCCAATTGCCAAGGCAAGGAAGTGGGGTCAGACAAGGCAAGGAAGTGATGCAGCGATCAATCAGGGCGCGCCATGGAGCTGGGGCCTAGGGGCGGGGCCGACACCAGAAAGGATGCCGAGCCCTGCTGTGAGGCCTGGTCCGGAGTGGGAGCGCAGGGGGACCGGACATGCCACGTGCTGGGAGTGGCTGTGGAGGTGACGTGCCAGGAGCTTGTAGGTGGTGTAGCGAGGTGAGAAGGCCCGGCCGCGGAGCATACACAGCCGGGAAGCCAACAGAATATAGAGAATCAGGCCTTATATCACTAAGTTACCCAGCTGCAGACAGAAAAAGAAATCCTTGGTGTGGCTGCAACCTCGGGGCCACTTCAGTATAGAGAGGTTTTTCTGTCTCCATGATTTATTGTGTTCATTTCAAACACTATTTTTTTAATTTGTTTGTGTCATTCATTTCCCATGAAAGCCAATTGGGGAAGCAATGCATCTTATTTTGGGGTTTTCTATTCAAGTTAGTCAAATTTGCAAGCAGATTGCAGCAGAGGGAAGAGCAGTTCAAGACAACAAGGGGCAGATTTTAAAGGGGTCACACGCGTAATATACACGCATAACTCTTTTAAACCCGCTCCTGCGAGCGCTGAGCCTATTTTGCCTAGGCCCGGAAACGCGCAATGTCCCGGGGCTTGAAAAAAAGGGCAGGGAGTGGGCAGGGGTGGGACCGAGGCCTCCGGCACAGCGGCCATGCCGAGGGATTGCACGCCGGTACTCGGCCGGAGCATGCAAACTACGCCTGCCCGGAGGCAGGCTCAACTTATAAAATAAAGGTAGGTGGGTGATTTAGGTAGGGTTGGGGGGTGAGTTAGGAAGGGGAAGGGAGGGGAAGGTGGGGGGAGGAAGGAACGGGAAAAGCAATTGAGGCTCCCCTAGGGCTTGGTGCGTGCAAGGTACAGAAGTGTGCACCCCCTTGCACATGCCGACCCCGGATTTTATAACATGCGCATGGCTGTGCGCGCAATGTTATAAAATCGGGCGTAGATTTGTGTGCGCCGGGTTGCGCGCACAAATCTATGCCCGGGCGTAGCTGCTAAAATCTGGCCCCAAGTGTGGGGCAAAATGACACAAAGAATGGCAGCAATAGCTCAAGGCACTCTGATGGAGAAAATCAGAATGAACAATGTCATGCGTAGACTAGGGCACCATGACAGGGCTAAAAAGCACAGACAAGAACCCTCCAAGGCAACAAAAGAGGAGTAAAGGGCATCAACAACAGTGACATAAATATCCCAGGGCAGCAAAAGAGAAGCAAAGCAGTGACATGAACAGCCCAAGGCACTAAAAGACCAGTAAAGCAACACTACCAATGGCATAAATACTCCAAGGCATAGAGAGCACAGTAGTATCAAAATAGTAAGGAAAAGACTGAGGGGTAACGAAAACAGTGCAGACCCCATGGTATAAGAGCATAAGAAATACCATACTGGGTCAGAACAAAGATCCATCATGCCCTGAAACCTGTCTCCAAACTAGTCACAAATGCCTTGTAGGATCCCAAAGAATTGGAGCAATCCTTCTTGCTCATAACTAGGGATAAGCAGTGCCTACTGTGTATATAGCTATTAGTGGATTATGGGCTTTTCCTCCAGGAACTTGTCTAAACCCTTTAAAACTTAGCTACTTTAACTGCTTTTATCACATTCTCTAGTGAAAATACTACAGTCTAATGGTACACTGAGTGAAAAAAAATACACTTTCTCCAATTTGTTTTAAAAGTGACAGGAGAGGCAACTAGCAACAGTACAGCAAAGTGATGAGGGCCAAACCTGTGGGCACTGGTTCACTATAGCTGTGCATTTCATCCTCCTCCCATCAAATGAAAGTTTAATGAAAATCAACTTTTGAAACAACTCTGGTGTCAGCTGGGAATGATGTGGACTCGTGCTGATTGGTGGGTAGGAGAGGAAATGCAGGGGGGTCACCTTGGCAAGGTTTGACTAAACCATGCTCTTTTGTGCCTAACATGCCAATGGATCTGTGGCCATGTCTTTGAAGAGCTCTGTGAAATAACATATAACTGATAT
Source organism: Rhinatrema bivittatum (assembly GCF_901001135.1). Classification (NCBI taxonomy): domain Eukaryota; kingdom Metazoa; phylum Chordata; class Amphibia; order Gymnophiona; family Rhinatrematidae; genus Rhinatrema; species Rhinatrema bivittatum. Next base: position 239,160,088 of record NC_042621.1, read on the forward strand.
TTGTAATTGGTAATATAATCTTCTTTGCTGCCAGCAACTGTAGTTATGGCCTGTGTCAGGAGAGCTCTTTCTTTGGTGGCCATGGGATGAAAGAGAGGGGGGACTTGGTACATAAAGGTGTGGGAGGAAATTGTAGTTGACAGTACAGTTGGGTGCCCACTCTTTCCTGTGTTGCATCCCCATTGTTCTTCTCCCTTTGACAATCCCATTGCCATATCCAAGCCTCCAACATCTCCATCCAGTGACTTTGACTGTTGGACCAGAGGGAGATACTCCCTTTTACCCATGGTTCACATAGCATAGCTAGTATGTAATAATACTTTCAGTGAGGGATTTCAGCCTATCATGCACCTGCTGCTGGAGTCCATGAACAGCAACATGTTTGGTGCCAGATGCTGTTTCTGCCAGAAACCATCTAACTTCTTTAGCATATTGACTATAGGGATGACCTCTCCAAGGTGGCTCTTATTAAACTAAGATCTTGTGTGGCATCCTTGAAGGATTTCAGGACTTGTATCATCTATGTAATGTGTAACCATTCTTGATGCCCCAGGGGTCAATACGCACCTATTTCAATTTCCAGAGAAATGTCATGAACGGCTGGCTGTTGCTTCACTAAGCTTTGCAGCATTAGATTAGTGAAATTCTAACTGGTACCTACATTCTGAATGAGCCAATGGAGAGGTTCCCTGGATGCTTCTTGCTTCTCATGTTGCTGCTGCCCACCCTTCAAGCTCTGATGAAAATACACAGTTATTTTCCTGTAGCTCTTTATCAGTTCCTTCTTGGCTCCAGGAATGGAGGGGGTCCCATGAATTTGAGCAAAAGTTTTTGTGTCATTCATTAATTTTTCCCATTTAAGTCTCTAGCTATGCACTGATGAACAAATAAACAACTGGTAACTATAGCAATCAACGTTTTACCTGTATGACATCACAGTCTTCTTGGAACTGAGGCAGGACAAGTTGGCAAGGAGACCAGACAAAGGACAAATCATTTGCAATTGCTCCATTCTGGCTTTAAACTTTTTCCTTGAGCAGAAGCCTTTTTTTACATTTAATTGAACCCAGCTGCTTCAAAGTCATGGAGAAAGATGGTTTCCTTTTATTCCAACAACAACAAAAAAAACTAGCCTGTCTGGCTCCAACTTACTTTATTTCCATGTCTATATGGGCAGGGCTAGCCCCCTTAGCCCTCTGTACTTAATCTCTGGGCTGCCACTGCATCAAGGCCCCTCCCAAAAAATATTTGTGCAGGCGCTTAGACCAGAAATCGCATTGCTACTAACATAGTGGCTCTTGGTGTGCTGGAGGGCAGAGTAGTCTGGACTCTAGCTTCCTTCACAAAGGAAATCCTTTATTATGTATATAACAAAAGCAGAAAAAGACCTGCATACCTCAGTGGCCTCTTTAAAGAAAATTCACAGTAATAAAACATAAGCAGTCCTGACATATTATCTGTTTGCTTTTCTTGTCCGGGGCCATGCCTTTCCTTTCTAGGTCTGCTCACTAAAGCTCTTGCTGAGGGGAATGTCCTGGGTCCACGATTCCCTTCTGGGCTGTGTTTTAATGTGGATGAGGCTAAATGTCTGGTCTTTTAAGGGGGGTCCTGATATACGCTCCTTTACAGTCATCCTGCCTTCACAGTTATCTTACACCCTTTTCTGGCTTCTGAATAAGTGACCTGACCCCAGTACATCCAAATATAAAGTTTTATACATGGACTCTATTGTACCTCCACTAGTCTATGAGCCAATCTTAAGATCAAGACCAGCTATTAACATGGTGATTGTTGGCAAGAATCAGACAGTTTGGTGACAGTATCAGTTTGCAGAAAAGCACAGTCAATGTTTGCTTAGCACTAAGGAACCTATGTATTAAACATTTTTACCATAGATATTGAATGGGAAAAAAGGTTTAGTAAAATCAGGCTGCAAATATTTAAAATTTTTAGTACGTAAACATCTAAATGAATTATTTTATTAATCACAACCAGAATGATACTGTTGATAAAAGAACTCTAAAAACATAAAAGCTTATCAGCCAGCGTGTACATGCAATGGAAGTCAACAAGTTATTCATAGATATTTATATTCTAGAGGTATTTATTTATTATTATTATTATTTTTAATTTTTATATACCGAAGTTCTTGTAGGGACTACAAATCAATCCGGTTTACATAAAACGAAGAACTGCTCAACAGAGAGCGGAGCTTTACATGGAACCGAGGAACATATGGAACAGTATAACTGATTGACAATTTAACATAGTGCTAAATAAAGTAATAATAGTTTAACTGGAAATAAATAAAGCAATATAATATTTTATAAAGACAGTTTAACTGTTTAACGTATCAATAAATATAAATATAAGCAATGCCAAATATATATATAAAATATAGTAAATTTTTGAGCTTAACGGTAATTGTCCAGTAGCAGATTCTAAAATTAGTACTTGATGCCGTGTTCATAATTAGGGTAATTAGGATACTTAGGAATTGTGAAGTCTGTTCGTCACCGTAAAATTAATCGTCTGGGAAAGCTTGTTGGAAGAGAAATGTCTTCAATCTTTTTTTGAATTCTTGATGACTGGGTTCTAGTCTAAGATCTGGGGGAAGCATATTCCACTGGTGAGGGCCTGCTGAAGATAGCGCTCGTTTGCTCAATGATGATTTAATTTGTGGAGCCTGCAATGTTCCTCTGTATGCGCTTCTGATTGGTCTGGAGGAGGTGTGTGGTTGTAGTTGAGAGCTTAATGAGATGGGAGCTAGTTTATTTGTCGCTTTGTGGATGATAGTGAGTACCTTATAGAGTATCCTTTGTTTAATGGGGAGCCAATGTAAGTTCCGAAGGATTGGGGTGATATGATCTTTTTTGTTGGTGCTAGTTAGAATTCTAGCCGCTGAATTTTGAACCATCTGTAATGGTTTGATAGTGTTGGCGGGTATACCTAGTAGCAAGGAGTTGCAATAGTCGAGTTTAGAAAGAATGATGGATTGTAGTACTAGCCTGAAGTCGGAGAAGTGAAGGAGGGGTTTAAGTTTTTTGAGGACTTGCAGTTTGTAAAAGCAGTCCTTTGTGGTATTGTTTACGAACTTTTTTAGGTTTAGATGATTATCAAGCCATGCTCCAAGGTCTCTGACGTCAGATGAGAATGAGTTGTTTGTGTTTAGTAGAGAAAGGCTGGAAGAGATTGTGCGTGGATCCTGGGAGACAATGAGCATTTCAGTTTTATTAGCATTCAATACTAAGTTGAGGCTTGAGAGTAGGTTTTTGATGGGCTGTAGGCATTCGTTCCAGTACGTGATGGTTTTTTGAAGGGATTCTGTAATCGGAAGGAGGATTTGTATGTCGTCTGCGTAGAGGTAATGGGTGAGCTTAAGGTTTGAGAGTAGATGGCAGAGAGGGAGGAGGTAGATATTGAATAGGGTAGGTGAGAGTGATGATCCTTGTGGGACTCCTTGCTCTGTTAAGATTGGATGCGATTCTTTGTTGTTTATTCTCACTTTGTAGAATCTGTTGCTTAAGAAGGATTGGAACCATCTAAGGGCTGTGCCTTTGATCCCTATGTTGGCTAGTTGGTCTATTAGAGTGGAGTGTTTTACCGTGTCAAATGCAGCGGAAAGATCCAGAAGAATAAGCAGGTAAGATTGTTTATTCTCCAGATTAACGAGGATTGTGTCAGTGAGAGATAGTAAGAGAGATTCGGTGTTTAAGCGTTTTCGGAATCCATATTGGGCTGGGGATAGAATGTTATGATCTTCCAAATAATCTGATAGTTGCTTGTTGACAATTTTTTCCATCAGTTTAGCGATAAGTGGTAAGTTTGCTATGGGTCTAAAATTGAATATTTTGAATAAATTGAATAAATTGAATAAATTGAATAAAATATTTGAATATTAAACGTGGTAGTCCCGTTAGGAACAACAGTATTGCCTTTAAACTATTTTATTTAGTGATTGTTTCCATAATTATTTTCTTAATTGAAATACACTGAAAAGAATCAGAACTTTGGGAAAATGTTCAGCCTCAGTATGTACTGAGTTTATTGTGGATTGGTTGAGCTCTCTAACGAGATATATTTTTTAACTATATTAGGCATGCATTCTTAATTATTCTCATTTGCATAAAACCATGGCATAGCAGAAGTACAATAATAGAAAAGCAAAAGGGGAATGATTCATGTTTTTGTTAGCATATACAGGGCAAAAGTAACAATGGAGCCAACAATGGAGCCATTGATGCAGCATGAAACCAACAGCAGCTCAAATCCCAAACATTGAGCCAATGTAACTGTCACATCGCGCTGCTGTCTCACACTGTCACACTGGAGGATCAGACACCTGCATCTATTCTATTGCACCTGCTCCTTGTGTACTATTGATTTTCCAAAAAGCAAATAATGTATAATACAATACATTAGTACAGGGGAAGCAGAACTGTTGAATTTGCCCTTGGTATTTTAGCTTTTTATGATGTAAGTGATCCAAGGGTAGCAGCAGATTAGTGGAAATGTTGAATTGCTTGCTGGTACCATATGCAGCTTCCTTTTTCTACAGGATTATCACTATTGTAGTTTTGCCAATATTAGTTACCATCTTCTGTTATTTTTTTCTCTGTAAACAAGTTGGCAGATATTTCATTTGTTTTGTTTACACTTTATTATTTTGTGCTTTAAGAGAAAGTTATCAGAACAAATACCGTGGACATCTAGAACTATAATTTAGGTAAAAGATATATAAGAGCTCATTTACAAAGTGAGGGTTTGCACAATGTAAAATAGCATTGCACTGTGCCACTGCTCTAAAATGTGTACCCTCACTGATTACAAATAGTATGCAAATTAATTATATGCAATGCACTCAAGCACTATTGCAACACAATTGGGTCCAGTGCCTGCATTCTCTGTAGAGCCAGTATCTGCTTTAGCCCCATGGATTAGATCTTGGTTCAACAAACAACACCAGTATAATTATCTCATCTCCTGCCCACATATTCCCCAACAAGGGATTTTTAGTCTTCCTAACAGGCCCTTCTATCTGCTCCTTCATTAGCTACTGCATGGCTAGCATGCATGAGGCTTTGTGTATTCATTTGTTCCCAACTTATGGAATAGTATACCACAATACAAACCTGTATTCTTTCTTCTGAAACAGAATCAAAACCTAGCTATTCAGCCAAGCCTTCACCAGAACTGTGCATTTCTACCTATCTTACTGCTAAATATCCTCTCTTAACTATGAAAACAGTATTCCATTTTTATGTGCCCTGCTCGTTTACCTTATTGCTAGGTATCTTCCTTATACTATGAAATCAGAGTATAGTACCCCATAAATTGCTACCTGTACAGTTTTGTATTTTCAGTTCCCAGATTTGTTATGTCCTCTCTTGCCCAGACATATATACTATAATTCACATCTTTCTTTTTTAATCCAAGGTGAATATCAAATGAAAATAAATAAATAACTGAAGTAGCTTTTCCCCACCAATGTGTAGATAGCTAGGAAACCTACCTAACTCTCTCTAATGTATAACCTGTAAGATAAACCTCAAACTTGGAAAAATAATATATTTTTCAAAATGGAGGAAAATTTTTAAACATTTGTGATCAAATTTACCTTGGATTTGAAGCACATTGAGGGTTAAGGTGTATTACACAAAGTGCTTTATACATAGGGCTAACAGTGTTTTAAAGCCTTTAACTTTTTGCACTGGTGTTATGCTATCCCTGTAATATTGGTGTTAAGTCTGTTGCAAATGAGCCCCGTGGTGTATTACATCATTCAAATATCTAAGATTCATGACTTCCGTAGCTTAGCTTTATTTCATTATTAAGAGGGGAACACATTACTGTTGTGTGCTAATAGCAAACTGATATTTCATTAGTAGAAAATAATTCTGCTTAGGGTGGATAATATGCATTTTCTTAAAGTCTATAAAATATTACCATGGAAAGAAGCTTACTAATTGTGCTGCTACTGAGCTGAAGCCTGAATTCACAAAAAATGGATTGGCATGTCATAGGATGGTTGAAACCTTTCAAAATGTTCATTTCTCTGAAGTATTATAAGCGAATATACTTGCGCTTACAGGTTTGCATGCAATGATGATGGATGTACGATGAAAAAAACATACTTTTTTTTTCAGGGATATATATAGTGAAGGTCTTCAGTGACAAGCCCTTGAATGCAGTTCCAGCAAAATCTGCTGTTCTGTAAATGGGTCCATGACTGTCTATCTCCTTTACAATCTTCCATTACAGTGCCAGTCACTAGGAAGAAATTAGATTCTTTTTCTGTATTTTATGCCATGTAAAAATGATGCCGATTTTCTATAGCTTGCAATGGCATACAGATTATACAAAATGCCTTTTTCTATGCAGCAATGTCTGGATACTTTAAGTGATGGGCTATAAAATATCAGATTACGTTTTTAAAGAATTCATGTTCAGTTTTTTAGCTTGCTCATGCAGTAATTAGAAAAGACAGTTAATGCTCTCTCCCCATGAATTATTATTTTTTTAACAGTCAGAGAGAGGATGAAATAAGTGTCTGCTCTGTTGGCAAACTGAACAACACCTGCTGTATTTGTTAGTGTCTGAATTATTTTTGGACACTGTGACCCCTCAAGAGATCTGGCATAATTTAAACAGACATGCTAAGTGAGATTCAGGCAGAAAAGCTGAAATGGAAATTACACAGCTTGGAAGAAAACAATACAATATTTTAATTACTATTGCATTATTCAGTGGAACTCCATTCTACAATTCTGTTCCATCAAAACCACTGCCAGTCCTGATTTTCTCAAGAAGTTTTTCTTTTGGCCTCAAATTCAATTATTTTTCATAGGAGATAAAACTATATATTTAAACTTAAGGTAGTATTTAGAAACTAGCCCTACAAAATCAGATATTTTTCCTAGATAAACATGACATTCTGACCTCTTACATAGACAGCATGGTATCCCCAGCTGCTATTAATTCGAAAGCTGTAGTTTTATCCATCTTGCTTCTGATGTTTGCATATACAGCAGAGGTAATTTTCAAAGGAGTTAAACATGTAAATGTAACATACTATCATAGAAATTTTCAAAAGCCCATTTTTGCACTATTGGGTACATTTTCAAAAGATGTGTGCGTGAAAAATAGCACATGTGTGCATAAAATGGCATACGAGTACTCAGATACATGCTATTTTAAAAACCGCAATATATGCACATACATTGGGGACTGTGAAGAAATTTGTGTAAATGCGTTCTCGGGAGGAACCAATATTTATGCACATAAGTTGCTATTTTACAATGTGCCAAAGTGATGCGCATAAGTCTTTTACTTGCTTATATTTACTTTTACTCAATATTTGGTGTAGGTGATCATAAACATCTTAAAAGTGGAAAAATGATAGGGTAGGGGGTCTGGATGAAATGGGGGGACTTCAGGCTGAAGAGCCAGGAGGGTCTTCATGAATTGCAGAAGGACTGGGAGAACCGGTAGACTAATTGGAGTTAGGGGCCACTTTCACATTCAACGTGAGACGTACGAACAGAACAGTAGTCTCTTGTGAAGATTTGATGACCTACGGAGTGAGGAAACTCACTCAAAGATGAGATTTGTGCAATGTTCTCTCCACCTAGCTTGTTGTTACCCAGGTAGAGAGTCCATCAAGCTAGGTGGAGAGAACATTGCACAAATCTCATCTTTGGGTGAGTTTCCTCACTCCGGAGGTCATCAAATCTTCACAAGAGACCACTGTTCTGTTCGTACGTCTCACGTTGAATGTGAACGTGGCCCCTAACCCCCTACACTAATACTTAACCCTCACCTCGAGTTACTTGGTAGGCCTCCCATAGGGATACAAATACCTGTCTAGGGAGGAGGCACTATGATAAGTCTCTCTCTCTCTCTCTCTCTCTCTCTCTCTCTCTCTCTCTCTCTCTCCCCTGATTTTGCAATACACATAGCATAAGGTACACCCCTTTTTGGTATCCAATGCAATATTGGAAAATGAGGCCCTAAGTGCTGCTACTTAGCTGCATAAATCAAATTTAACTTGATAAGAGCCTCTACATTTTGGGATAAGTCCGAACTCGTGAGGCCCCAATTTTACATTTGCGAATTTTGGTACTTATATTTTATAACCTATGCATATCATTTGTGTGCAGATTAGAAAATACTATAGTAAATTTGCGTGTGCCCATATACACGCATATATGGGCGCACACAAACAATTTTGAAAGTTAACTTCCCTAAATGCACTTACTTGTGTAAAACCTATTGACAATTCAATGGCATACTGTATATTGCAGCAATTTTCAAAAGCCCACTTACATGTTAAAAGTGCATTTACATGTGTAAAACCCAGTTTTAAATGCATACATTCTTTTTAAAATTACCCCCTTTTTAAAATGTTCATATTATGCAGATTCCAGCTGGCAACACTTCTTTATTGACTTCCTGTTTTCTTTAAACAGTCCTACTGATTAATGCGCAATCTGTTGTTAAAAAGCTTCCAGTAATTATAAATTTATCGGATGAATATGCACCAGCACTTTACTGTATTACTGAGACATTGCTTAAGGCATCTGACTTAGTTTTAATTAACCAATTTTCTCACCAGACCTACATGGTTTATTCGGTTTCCTGAAAAGAATGGAAAGATGGTGGTATCATGGTTTTCGCTAAAAGAACCTTAAATTTGAGGCAAATACAAATCTCTATTGCCCCAACTTTTGAAATTGCGCTATTTAAATTTAAACATTTACAGGTTTGTGTAGTATACTGTCCTCCAGGGTTACTTCAACATAATAATTCTTCCTTGATTGAACTATTAGCCAATAATTTGGTTAATTATGTACAGGGTATTATTCTTGGTCATTTAGATGCTATTACAAAGTCTCCATCGTGTGAAACATTTCTAGACACAGTTTTAGATCTAGGATGGTCACAAATTATACAGGAACCTACTCACAAAACAGGGCATACACTGGATCTGATTTTTGTGAACAATGATGTTACTAGTCAGCCCGTACCAGTCATTAAACCAGTACCTTAGTCTGATCAGTTTATGCCACCATTCCATATATGTCTTTTTTTTTATTTATGAATTTTCAGTATATAATACAGGAAATAACAGATCTTGTCATATGTAATATTATGAAAACATAAATGTAGGTAATAAACACATACAATCACCTTTTATAGGTACTTGAATAATAATATTATCTCATATGCAAGTCTTTTACCAAAACAGAAGATAAATCTAAGTGATAACCTCAAATATAGAGCGATTTATACTTATATAAGGAAATCGGTGAAGAACATACGTCAGCTCCGGTAAAATATGACTGTGACTGTTGAATATAGAAAACGTGAAAAGCAGCGATAATAGTTGGGATTTATTGAGGTAAATAAAGAAGATGGTTATATTATGAAAAACATGGAGATTTAAATACAGAAGAAGCATAGTAAGATCGGGTTGGGTTTCGTTGGAGAGTTATCATCGAGTGTTTGGTATTGAAGTTAGTCCCTGAGGAAGCCCTTAGGTACAAGGGTAAAATGAAGATATCTTTGGACTAGAAAGAAGATAAACGAATAAATTATATTTCATATAAAGAAAATACCATGAGAAATAAAAGTAATGAAGACATAATTAAAATTCATCGTGCTTTGAAATAAAATGACTTGATATTTAAATGTAATAATTTTTGGAAATGTGCAATATTGTTTTTAATGTGGATGAATGAGGTATGTATGTGATAGTGAGAATTTTTAATGTTTAGATAGGATTAAGGATTGTTGGTATAATAAACACATAAAAAATGTGGTGAAGTTCTAGTTTCTCTTTTTGTATGGTATATATATTGTGGTAGAGAAAACTTAAATTTACCCTCTGTTGTGTAAGTACTGCTAGGTCATATTTAAGGTTTACTTTCCTGTTATAGTTGAGACATGAGAAGGTTCACTGTAATATTTTTCCTTCATTTTGAAAGAGGAAATGATTCACAGTAGGGAGTGGACTAAATGTCCTTTTAAAAGGCATAAAAAATACAAGTAAGAGTCCCATTTTTATTTTTATTTTATTTATTAAGGCTTTTATATACCGAATTTCTTGATACAAATCAAATCAATTCGGTTTAATGAACTAAGTAGAATATACAATTAACCAATCAACAAGAGATACAGAGCATACAGTTACATTATAACAAGGAAGCCTTAACTTGGAGTAGGAAAATAAAGACATGACTTGGTGACTTTATGACTTGGTGACTTTATGACTTGGTGGCCATGGACATGCTGGCTAGGGATGTGAACATAAGAAGTTGTCATACTGGGTCAGACCAAGGGTCCATCAAGCCCAGCATCCTGTTTTCAAAAGTGGCCAATCCAAAACACAAGACCTGGCACGAACCCAAACATTAAATCTCAAGCTACTATTCCTTATTGATTATAGCAGTTTATGGGTTTCTCCTTTAGGAACTTATCCAAACCTTTTTTAAACCCAGTAACACTAACTACCATAACCACTTCCTCTGGCAATGAATTCCAGAGCTTAATTGTGCGTTGGATGAAAAAGAATTTTCTCCATTTTGTTTTAAATGTGCTACTTGCTAACTTTATAGAGTGCCCTCTAGTCCTTGTGTTCTCTGAGAGAGTAAATAACCAATTCACATTTACCTGTTCAAGTCCTTTCATGATTTTGTAACCTCTTTCATATCCCCCCTCAGTCGTCTCTTTTCCAAGCTGAACAGCCTTAACTTCTTTAGCCTTTCCTCATAGGGGAGCTGTTCCATGCCCTTTATCACTTTGGTTGTCCTTCTCTATGCTTTCTCTAGTGCAACTATATCTTTTTTGAGAAGCAGTGACCAAAACTGCACACAGTATTCAAGGAACAGGCTCAACATGGAGTGATACAGAGGCATTATGACATTCCCTTTCTAATAATTCCTAACATTCTGTTTGCTTTTTTGACTGCCACAGCACACTGAGCCAATAATTTCAATGTATCTTCCACTATGATACCTTGATCTCTTTACTGGGTAGTAACTTAATATGGAACCTAACATTGTGTAACTATGGCAAGGGTTATTTTTCCCTATATGCATAATCTTGCATTTGTCTGCATTAAATTTCATCTGCCATTTGGACACCTAATCTTCCAGCCTCACAAGATCCTCCTGCAATTTATCACAATCTGTTCGTAATTTAACTACTCTGCATAATTTTGTGTCATCCACAAATTTGATCACCTCACCTGTCATACCTCTTTTCAGATCATTTATAAATATATTAAAAAGTACCGGTCCAAGTACAGATCCCTGAGGCTCTCCACAGGTGACCCTTTTCTACTGTGAAAACAAACCATTTAAACTTACTCTCTGTTTCCTGTCTTTTAACCAGTTTGTAATCCATGCTGGATGTGTCCCATTAAACCATGTCTTTCTGAATGTTCTGTGATTTTATTCTTCATAACAGTTTCCATGATTTTTCCAGCACTGAGGTCAGGCTCACCGGTCTATAGTTTTCTGTATCACCTCTGGAGCCCATTGGCCACCTTCCAGTTTTCAGGTACAATGGATGACTTTAATGATAGGTTACAAATTAATTGTAATAGGTCTGAAATTTCATTTTTGAATTATTTCAGAAGTATGGGGTCTCTACCATCTGTCCAGATGATTTACTACTCTTCAGTTTGTCAATCCGGCCTATTACATCATGCAGATTCACCGTGATTTGGTTCAGTTCATCTGAATCATTGCCCTTGAAAACTGTCTCCAGAATGGGTAGCTCCCCAACATCCTCATCCATAAACACCGAACAAAATAATTAATTTCGTTTTTCTGAGATGGCCTTATCTTCCCTAAGTTCCCCTTTAACCCCTCAATAGTCTAATGGTCCAGTCAACACCCTTGCAGTTTTTTATAATGAGTTTTTGCCTCTAGGGCCAAGTTCTTTTAAAATCTTTTCATAGCCTCTTATCAATGTTTTACATTTAACTTGCCAATAATTATGCTTTATTCTATTTTCTTCAGATGGCTCCTTCTTCCAATTTTTGAAGGAAGATCTTTTGGCTAAAATAGCCACTTTCACCTCATCTTTTAACCATCCCAGTAATCATTTGGCTTTCTTTCCACTTTTCTTAATGCTTGGCATACATCTGGACTGCACTTCTAAGACTGGTATTTTTTTTACAATGTCTATGCCTGCTGCACACTCATATCCTTTGTAGCTTCACCTTTCAGTTTTTTTTTAAACTATTTTTCTCATTTTATCAAAGTTTACCTTTTGAAAATTTAGAGATAGAACTGTAGATTTACTTACTGTCCCCCTTCCAGTCATTAACTCAAATTTGATCATGTTATGATCACTATTGCCAAGCGGCCCCACCAACATTACCTCTCTCACAAAATCCTGCACTCCATTAAGAATTAGATCTAAAATAGCTCCCTCTCTTATAAGTTCCTGAACCAATTGCTCCAAAAAGCTGTCATATATTCCATTCAGAACTTTATCTCTGTAGCATGTCCCGCTGTTACATTTACCCAGTCAATATTGGAGTAATTGAAATCTCCCATTATTACTGTACTTCCAATTTGGTTAGCTTCTCTAGTTTCTCTTAGCATTTCATCATCCATCTCATCTTTTTGGCTAGGTGGATGGTAGTATACTCCTATCACTATACTCTTCCCCAATACACAAGGGATTTCTACCCATAAAGATTTGATTGTGCATTTAGTCTCTTGCAGAATGTTTATATAGCTGGACTCTATGCCATCCCCAACAAGGGAATGGCATGTGATATAATTTGTACCTTGGTATAGCCCTTTCCCATTGCTTTTCCTCCTTCCACTATGTCTCTGAGATGCCAATTAAGTCAATCTCATCATTGACTGCTATACACTCTAACTCTTCCATCTTACTTCTTAGATTTCTGGCATTAGCATACGAACATCTCAAAGTGTATTGTTTTGTTTGTCCTAACATTTTGCTTTTCAATTGACAGGGTTAATTGGGAATTGTTTTGCTAAGGTGGTTCTTTAATTATAGGTCTAGGATTCCCTGCTACATTAGGTTTAAGGTAGACTGGGCCTGTTCTCTGGAGCTGGTCTCTTAAGGTGTTCTGGAGTTGTCTCCTGTATACCTCTTCTCAAATCCTCCCCCTCATCTCAAACTTGTCAGGTTGAGTGCTTGCCTTTACTAGGCATATACTCTTGAAACAACATATGTTCCTATTTTCATTCCCCATCATATATTATAGCTGTCCAACTGCCCTGGATTTCCCTTCCCTTTCCTTACCTAAACTGGGTAGTCAGTTAAGGGTTCCCCTCTTTTGTTTTCTTTAACTTGGTTAATCCAGTTATAAGCCAGATCCAAAGGGACTTAAAGTGGGGATAAACATACTCTAAAACCACTGGTAGGGGAGCTCGGGAAGCACTCTCATCTATATCCTGGCTTGATCTGCCATAGTTGTCAATACCACCTGGCAGATGGGGTATTGTTGTTGATCCCCATGTATACAGTGAGTGTTGCCTTCTTCTCTTAGGGGCAGATTTTTAAAAAGTACTCACACACGTACTTTTGTTCGCGCGACCGACGCAAACAAAAGTACACTGGATTTTAATAGATACGCAAGGCTGTGCAACATCGGCAGCCTGCGCGTACCGAGCCGCGCAGCCTGCCTCCGTTCCCTCCGCTCGCACCTTCCCCTCCCTTCCCCTACCTAACCCACCCCCCCAGCCCTTTTGCAACCCCCCCTCCCTTTATTTGAAAAGTTACGCCTGCCTCGGGCGTAACTCGTGCGCGCCGGCCTGGCCGCTGGCACGCAATTCCACGGTCCGGGAGCAGTTTTGGAAGCCTCAGCCATGCCCCCGAAACACTCCCGGGCTGGAACCACGCCCGCGGCCTCACCCCAGGATGGCACGCCCCAGGGGTGGGGCCGTCCCGGGGCTTGCGTGCGCCACCGAGTCTATTCAACATAGGCTCGGTGCGCACAGGGGGAGCTTGGGGCAGCTTTTCGGGGGGTACGCGCATATCTTACACGCGTACTCCTTTGAAAATCTGCCCCATAGTTAATATACAGTCTCTGAACTAACCCTTTCCTAATGAGTGTCTTGCCATACCCTGAATCTATCAAGGCTAGTATAGGACAGTACTCCACTTTGACTGGGATCACAAAATTCAAAAGCCCCCATGTGGACCATCTACCAAATTACAGCATTGCATTTTCACAAAAGTATTCACCCATTCTTGCGCCCACTCTTCTTTTGTTCCACAATGAGAACATGTCTGTGGAATTTGTTCCACTTTGATTTCAACAGTTCCCACAAAAGGTTTAGCACTCCCTTCCTTCAAGTGGCTGCATTCTCTCTTGCACTGCTTTGTTAACTTGTGCTCCCATTTTATGTCATCCAGCCATCGGCAGTCTTCATCAGTATGGTCATCCATCTTACAGAAAGAGCATGGCTGCATGCTTGCACCATTTTAAGTTTACCCTGGGCTGGCGAGAGCATTAGGCATACTAGGAGGCTACTTAGGTTGCTAGAAGTGGGTGGGGTATGTGTATCGGATGCGAGGGCATAATATTTTAAATAAGTGAAGCAGGCTGAGATATCAGGGAGTGGTTGCAATGCAAATAGAGGTATGTTTGATTTGGGTGGTTTTAGAGAGAAAGAGTGAGAGAGAACACAGTCACCTAGGGTGGCTCAGCTCCTTGTACAGGCACTGAATTTACCCCTTCTTACCAAGGGTTCTTCATTTTTTCTCTATCATAGGGACAGTTCTCTTCTTCATGCCCATTTGTAGTACCAAGTGAACAAAAGGAAAAATTGTCCACACCCTTGCTAATCAGGAAGGTAGGTGTTTACTATCCTGTCCGTGGATCCCATCCTGCGGACAGGCCCTCACCTTCTCTCCTTGTCGGCCCAGCGCTGCTGCTCCTCTTCATGGCCTTGGGCTGCTGCCAGCGCTCCTCTGAGCGGCCTGATGCAGCTCTCCTCTTCACGGCTGAGCCATGCTGCCAACTCCTCCTCCAGCGGGGAGGCCCCACTGGGAACTCCTTCTGCAGCATAGAGCCACCACCACCTTCCCTTCCTCTTTGGGGCTGCTGCCCGGCCCAGCGTGGCTCCTCTTCAGCGCTAGGAGCCGCCTCTGGCCTGCTACTTCCTTCTCCATGCAGCAGGACACTGCTGCAGGCCTCAGCTCTGCCCACCTGCCTCCGGGGCTCCCTCTAGGCGCAGGAATGCACCTCTCCTTGCTTCTTAAGCAGCAGTTTTTCTCCAAGTTCTGAACTCACGTTTCCTGTTTTTAAACACATTTGCCTACTTCTTGGACTCATGTTTCCTGTTCTTAAGCAGGATCTTTTTCTCCAAATTCCTGGACTCATGTGTTCTGTTTTTCACTCAGAATGTTGTGTACTTAGTCACTTGTCTCTTTTCAGTATGTCTGGTTTCCTATGACCCACAGGAAGCGCCTGCATCCAGACTTCTTCAGTTCCTGTTATGGATCACTCCTCGAGATGGGAGGAGTTAGCAATCTGTTATGAATCTGATGTCGGATGGGCGGAGCAATCAAATAGGAATTAGGAATGTTAGGTATACTCCTGTAGAGGGGAGGAGTTCGCAATCTGTTACGCCTTGCTCCTGTAGAAGGAGGAGTTAGCAATCTGTATGAGCTGGCTCCTGTGGAAGGAGTAGATAATCTATAATCAGCGGAGTGCTTGGAGAGAACACTCAGCTGTAAAGGAATATAGGTAGCTATAAAGGAATGTGGGCGATGGCAGATGACAACGCCCCCAGAAGGATATCCTGAGAGGGACCACCGGCTAGGCTTGGGTATGGAGACAGACACAGATAGTTCTTTTATTAGACAGGATAGTAGAACCACCAGAGGTGGCAGTAGTGAGCTAAAATGCCCAACAGGGCCGAAGTCCCTCAGGTACTGGAACAACGATCCCAGGGTTGCTGAGCTGTAGAGAAACTATAGATAGTGAGTAGACAGGGTATGCGGTGTACATAGCCAGTAATAGATGACAACTCACATACGGTCTTAATGAAGCTCAGTAGCTGGAAAGGGTTAGGCCCTCGAGGAGCGAGTACCTGGTTCAGGGAAAGCTCTGAGAGCACGATAGTAACTCACAATTGTCTGTATCTGTGATAGCTTCCAGGCAGTAGATTCTTCAGAGTATTCAGGAACATAGGCCTTCGAGGAGCGAGTACCAGTTCCTATCTGCAATCTGAAATAAAGAAAAGAGAGCGAGGCCCCCGAAGAATGGGTACCCCTGGTAAGTCCAAGGAGGCAGAGTAGCTTGGACGAATCCTTGCGAGTCCGTTCCTTGCTAACTCGATACTATAGCAAATACTGAGACCTTTTATGTTGGAAGTGGATGACATCATCTCGGGGGACGCCCCCAAGGTTTGCGCCCTTGATGGTACATCAATGGGAGCGTGCGCACACCCTACATCATCAGGAAAACATGGCGGATTCACAGCGTCGTGCCGGCAAGACGCCGAGGCAGCCAGCCAAACATCAGGCCTGGAGGGAGTCACCACAGAGGTAAGGAGGGCGGAGTGAGGGCATCGAGCAGCGATGGATGCAACAGTTCCTCCAGTCCTGGAACCTTCTTGACCCGCAGGTGGCGCCTGCCATTGTTCCATGGACCATCTTTGTTCTTTCCACTGCGAAGTTCTTTCTTCCTGGGTTTCACACGACCTGCAGGAGGCGCCTGCACCCAGACTTCCACATCCAGTATCAACTCTCCTACAAGCTTCAAAGAGTATACTCTATAGCAATGCCAGGTTCCTGAGGTAAAACGACCTGCAGGAGGTGCCTGCACCCTGGACCTGGTTCCGTTAATCTTGCTCACCTCGCTCCTTGCTGGAATAATTACTAGCTGAGTTTTTTCTCCAAACTAGAAGTTCACCGCAGAGTTTCTCATCTCCTTGATTTCAACATGGCTAGTTCACCTTTGATCCTGTATTGCTCTGTACAGTGGGAAGTTCTACCTTTTCTCCATTGCAAGCTACTATGCTGGTATCCTGTGGTTCCTTGTTGTGCCAAGGTGAGCTGTTTTGAATCCAGCATTTATTATCACTCTCCCCCAGCATCCTTTCCTGCAGCATTCTGAGCTGGTAAATTTGAAATGAACTTCATGAATTCGCTTCATCTGCTCTTCTGGTATTCATCGGTTGCCTAGTAAAGGACTATAAATGCCATTTTGGCTTGCCTATTGCCTACTGGAGTCTTTGCTACCCTTGAGCCTCATCTATTTGTCTCTATCCTGAGAGATATTCATCCATACTCTTATATGGAAAATTTAATACGCTGAATCAATATCCTGCCTGAAGTCTCGTAGTGATGTCTGTTGACTTCCACACTCCTTTGAACCTCTTCTTCACCATACGGGAGCTTGCATTACTATAAGTAGTCTTACTGAGAGACATTTTTTTCTCTGCAACAATTTGAAAGGAGTCATTTTTACCATTTGATCACCTTAAAGAATGGAACCAGTAACTTTGAGCTTCCTTCCACTTGACTTCTTCACTTATGCCAGCCTTTCAGGAAAGGAATTTCATACCACTACGACAAGCCTTCCAGCCTTGGTACCATGTTCTTTGGACTTCTTGTTTCATCGAGTGTCTGGTCTCTAGTTCAGGTACCTGCTCCATGGGGGCCTGCGTGTGCTCTCTTTGGAGACTACCTCCAGCTCTCCCCACTCCTCGGGGTAGTGCCAACCTTTTACTCCAGAGAATGTTTATGCTTCCCAGCTCCTCGAGGCAGTATTTATGTTTACTTGGATCTTCCTTCTCTTAACTTCTTCTGTGTATGTCAAGTCATCAACATTTTGTTCGTCTTTCTTCAACTCCTCGCAACATTGAAGACCTGTGTTCAGATCCCCAGTATTCCACCTGACATTGGAGTTCCACCCTCAACCCTCAGCCATTGAACAGGCTTTGGGGGGGCTTCAAGGAGGGTACTGTTATGATCCTGTCCTCTGACCCCATCCTGTGGACAGGCCCTCACCTTCTCTCCTTGTCGGCCCAGCACTGCTGCTCCTCTTCGTGGCCTTGGGCCACTGCCAGTGCTCCTCTGAGTAGCCCGATGCTGCTCTCCTCTTCGTGGCTGAGCCATGCTGATGACACTGCCTCCAGCGGGGAGGCCCCGCTGGGAACTCCTTCAGTGGCAAGGAGCTGCCACCACCTTCCCTTCCACTTCGGGGTTGCTGCCCGGCCCAGTGTGGCTCCTCTTCAGTGCCAGGAGCCACCTCCGGCCTGTTCCATCCTTCTCCATGTGGCAGGACGCAGCTGCAGGTCTCGGCTCCACCCACCTGCCTCCGGGGCTCCCTCTAGGCATGTGCGTGCACCTCTCCTTGCTTCTTAAAGGGCTAAAGACAGGAAGCACTCCTCTGCCCTCCAGATGACGTCTTCAGGGCTCTTCCTGATCCTGCCCTATAAAAAGGCCCCGCTTCAGTTCCTCAGGGCCTTCGGATGGAGTTACACACTCCATGGAGCTTCTCCTTTGTTTCTTGGAGTTCCACTGCTTCCATCGTGGTCCATCTTGCTGCTACTGTCTGGAAGAAGTCATGTTCCATGTCTTCTTTTTCCTGATGTCTCCGTCCGTCGCTCCAGGTCTCGTCCCTTGTCAGATCATCTATGTGGTATGTTCCAGTCCTTGGCTTCCCTTCCTGTAAGCCTTGGGGTTCCTCGTCTGTACCTTGATGTCCTAGACATCCCTGATGTCCAGATACCCAGATATCCAGATGTCTACTCGCTCTGTGATTCAGATGTCCAGGTGTCCAGACATCCTTCATCCTGACATCTGTTCATCCTCTTGTCCAAGACTTCCAGATCTTTCTCGTCCAGAAGTTCACGTTTCCTGAAGTCCATCTGTCCAGATGTCTGGGGGCCCAGGTATCCAGATGTCTATTCACTCTGAGATCCAGATGTCCAGGAGTCCAGATATCCAGATGGCTTGCGCCTAAGTACATCCCTCTTGTGTACCATTCTCCTTCACTCCTCATCTTGATCCTGAAGAATCCATCAGAAGCCTTGCCAACCCCCGGACTTCGTCTCCAGCCAACCTTCTTAGGAGTAAATCCGTCTCACTCTGTGTCCGTCTTCAGGTGACTGGAATCCTCTTCCGGCTGGACTTCTCTCAAGTGCTGCCAGGACCCTCTTCTCCGTTCTGTGCATGTCCTGCTCTCTGCGTGGTACGCGACCAGCCTTCCAGGTTGTGTAGGGCGCACAGCAGGACAGGGTGGTCTGTGACCAGTCCATGTTGGGCTGTGTAGGGCACCTTAAGGGACAGCACCTTCCAAGTTCCAAGAGCCTCGTCTCTTCCTCATCTCCAAGAGCCTCGTCTCTTCCATGTCTCCAAGAGCCTCGTCTTGTCCACGTCTCCAAGAGTATCGTCTCATCCAAGTCTCCAAGAGTCTTGTCTCGTCCAAGAGTCTCGTCTCATTCATGTCTCCAAGAGTCTCATCTCGTACATGAGTCTCGTTTCGTCCACATCTCCAAGAGTCTCGTCTCATCCAAGTCTCCAAGACTCTTGTCTCATCCAAGTCTCCAAGAGTGTTATCTCGTCTACGTTTCCAAGAGTCTCATCTCTTCCACATCTCCAAGAGACTTGTCTCTTCCACGTCTTCTAGAGTCTCGTCTCATCTTGTCCAAATCCAGGAATCCTCATCTTGTCCAAGTTCCAAGAGTCCTCATTCTCCTATGTACTCTGACTCTTCTACACTATCGGATCTGGAGTTTTCTGCTCTGATTCCTTGTCTCATAGTCTCCAGCCCTCTGCCTCCATCTGACCTCACTGGTACGTGTTGGCTCAGCGGGGGGCTGACCCTGCTTCGTCCTCCTCCTGTGTTCTTGCTCCGCCCATGCTTGCGCTTGCTCACCTCCCTCGGGGTGTGTCTTGGGGCTCCTCCCTGAGCTGCTTCATGGGCCAAGGGCTTACTCTCTCTCCCAGGAGCAAGCAATTGCGCATCTACGCCCCTTCCCAGCACTCGCTGGGCACGTTCGTAACAGTAGGTACCTCCAAGATTCCTTTTTTCTTTCATCTCTTTGGTCATCCGTGCTTTGAAGGTCCTCCCTTGTCAGTGCACATAGCCTTTGGTGCTGTCTGAGTTCCCAGGTTGATGTCCTTGGCTTCATTTCCTTGGTATCAGCAGCCAAATGTCCTCGCTTCCCACTGTTGAAACACGCAGAATAGGCTGATAGCTGTGCTTTGAGTACAGAAGTAGAGTTGTCCTGATCCAAGGACTATTGTTGGGGTCCTGTAGTCTCACTGACATGATAGGGTGCCTCTGTAGGTTGTATCTACAGTATTTGCACTACTTCTCTGGAGCTGGTCTTTTAAGGTGTTCTGGGATTTTTTGTATACCCATTCAGAAGAAGTAATATACTTATGCAAATTGGTGCTTGTTAACACTCATGCCACAGAATTTTGCATGATCTGCAGAGGTCTGATAGCAGATAATCCAAAGTAGAGGAAGTTATAGTAATCTGGTCCAGTTAATACTAGGGCCTGAAGGATCAATTGAAAACTTTCAGCTGACAGGAAGGGTATCAAGCACCTTAACATATGTAGTTTGAATAAAGCAAATCTAGTGACATTTCATATGTGTGCCTACATTGATAAACTACAGACCGGTTATCCTCACTTCGGTGGTGGGAAAAGTAATGGAGTCACTGCTGAAAGAGAGAATAGTGAACTATCTACAGTCCGGAGAATTGATGGACCAGAGGAAACATGGATTCACCAGGGGAAGATCCTGTCAGACAAATCTGATTGACTTTTTTGACTGGGTAACCAAGGAATTGGATCAAGGAAGAGCACTCAATATCATATACTTGGATTTCAGCAAAGCTTTTGATATGGTTCCGCACAGGAGACTGGTGAATAAAACGAGAAGCTTAGGAGTGAGTGCCGAGGTGGTGACCTGGATTGCAAATTGGTTGACGGACAGAAGACAATGTGTGATGGTAAATGGAACCTTCTCTGAAGAGAGAGCGGTTTTAAGTGGTGTACCGCAAGGATCGGTGTTGGGACCGGTCCTGTTCAATATCTTTGTGAGCGACATTGTGGACGGGATAGAAGGTAAGGTTTGTCTTTTTGCGGATGACACTAAGATCTGCAACAGAGTGGACACGCCGGAAGGAGTGGAGAGAATGAGACGGGATCTAAGGAAACTGGAAGAGTGGTCGAAGATATGGCAGCTGAGATTCAATGCCAAGAAGTGCAAAGTCATGCATATGGGGAGTGGAAATCCGAATGAACTGTATTCGATGGGGGGGGGGGGGAAAGGCTGATGTGCACGGAGCAGGAGAGGGACCTTGGGGTGATAGTGTCTAATGATATGAAGTCTGCGAAACAATGCGACAAGGCGATAGCAAAAGCCAGAAGAATGCTGGGCTGCATAGAGAGAGGAATATCGAGTAAGAAAAGGGAAGTGATTATTCCCTTGTACAGGTCCTTGGTGAGGCCTCACCTGGAGTACTGTGTTCAGTTCTGGAGACCGTATCTACAAAAAGACAAAGACAAGATGGAAGCGGTACAGAGAAGGGCAACCAGGAAGGTGGAGGATCTTCATCGGATGACGTACAAGGAGAGATTGAAGAATCTAAATATGTACACCCTGGAGGAAAGGAGGAGCAGAGGTGATATGATACAGACTTTCAGATACTTGAAAGGTTTTAATGATCCAAAGACAACAACAAACCTTTTCCGTAGGAAAAAAATCAGCAGAACCAGGGGTCACGATTTGAAGCTCCAGGGAGGAAGATTCAGAACCAATGTCAGGAAGTATTTCTTCACGGAGAGGGTGGTGGATGCCTGGAATGCCCTTCTGGAGGAAGTGGTGAAGACCAGAACTGTGAAGGACTTCAAAGGGGCGTGGGATAAACACTGTGGATCCATAAAGTCAAGAGGCCGCCAATGAAGAGTGGGTGACTCACCATAATGATGGCTACTGCCTGGAGACAATACCCTTATTCAATAAACATACACATGCTTACTGTGAATCCAACATCGCTCTAAGCTTCAACAGCAAGAGGAAATGTGGAAAAAAGGATTTGCACTCACAAAGAGGGGAGTAGCTGGCTTGTTACGGCGGTTACTACACCAAACCAAATGTGCCTGATACTTCACTTTCGATGCATATCCAGCATGGCTCTCTGCTTCAACGGCATGGGAGAAAGACTGATACATCACGCATTTCCAGCATAGCTCTCTGCTTTAACAGCAGGAGAAAAGAAAAACTGATGCTTCACGCATATCCAGCATAGCTTCAACGGCAGGGGAGAAGAAAAAAGGATTCGCACTCACAAAGCGGGGAGTAGCTGGCTTGTTACGGCGGTTACTACCCCAAACCAAATGTGCCTGATACTTCACTTTCGATGCATATCCAGCATGGCTCTCTGCTTCAACGGCATGGGAGAAAAACTGATACTTCACGCATATCCAGCATTAGGGATGTGAATCGTGTCCTCGATCGTCTTAACGATCGATTTCGGCTGGGAGGGGGAGGGAATCGTATTGTTGCCGTTTGGGGGGGTAAAATATCGTGAAAAATCGTGAAAAATCTAAAAATCGCAAAACCGGCACATTAAAACCCCTTAAAACCCACCCCCGACCCTTTAAATTAAATCCCCCACCCTCCCGAACCCCCCCCAAATGAGTTAAATAACCTGCGGGTCCAGCGGCGGTCCGGAACGGCAGCGGTCCGGAACGGGCTCCTGCTCCTGAATCTTGTTGTCTTCAGCCGGCGCCATTTTCCAAAATGGCGCCGAAAAATGGCGGCGGCCATAGACGAACACGATTGGACGGCAGGAGGTCCTTCCGGACCCCCGCTGGACTTTTGGCAAGTCTCGTGGGGGTCAGGAGGCCCCCCACAAGCTGGCCAAAAGTTCATGGAGGTCCAGCGGGGGTCAGGGAGCGATTTCCCGCCGCGAATCGTTTTCGTACGGAAAATGGCGCCGGCAGGAGATCGACTGCAGGAGGTCGTTCAGCGAGGCGCCGGAACCCTCGCTGAACGACCTCCTGCAGTCGATCTCCTGCCGGCGCCATTTTCCAGTACGAAAACGATTCGCGGCGGGAAATCGCTCCCTGACCCCCGCTGGACCTCCAGGAACTTTTGGCCAGCTTGTGGGGGGCCTCCTGACCCCCACGAGACTTGCCAAAAGTCCAGCGGGGGTCCGGAAGGACCTCCTGCCGTCCAATCGTGTTCGTCTATGGCCGCCGCCATTTTTCGGCGCCATTTTGGAAAATGGCGCCGGCTGAAGACAACAAGATTCAGGAGCAGGAGCCCGTTCCGGACCGCTGCCGTTCCGGACCGCCGCTGGACCCGCAGGTTATTTAACTCATTTGGGGGGGGTTCGGGAGGGTGGGGGATTTAATTTAAAGGGTCGGGGGTGGGTTTTAGGGGGTTTTAGTGTGCCGGCTCATGATTCTAACGATTTATAACGATAAATTGTTAGAATCTCTATTGTATTGTGTTCCATAACGGTTTAAGACGATATTAAAATTATCGGACGATAATTTTAATCGTCCTAAAACGATTCACATCCCTATCCAGCATAGCTCTCTGCTTCAACGGCAGGAGAGAAGATAAACTGATACTTCACACATATCCAGCATAGCTCCCTGCTTCAATGGCAGGGGAGAAGAAAACCAACCAATTAGGGCTGTATAACATAGTCTGGGTAAAACAAATAAGCATGGGTGTAGCTTGCTTATTGCGGCGGTTACTACCCCTACTACCCCTAATTAATCAAGCTAGATATTTCACTTGGATGCAGCTCCATCACTGCTCTCTACATTAATGGTGGGGGTGGAAGGGAAATAGAACCAAGAGCTAAGAGAAACAGATAAGTATGAGAGAAAAAATGTTTGGAGCTTGCTGGGCAGACTGGATGGGCCGTTTGGTCTTCTTCTGCCGTCATTTCTATGTTTCTATGTTTCTATGATAAATCAGGATCTAACATGATTCTAAGATTTCAAACCTTTTTGTACAATGGGCAGAGTATAACCCTCAAATGACAGTTCAATAGATTGGCCACAGGATACCTACTTAGAATTATGATATCAACTCCATCTTACTTTCATTTAAAGAAAACTAATTATGATCAACCCATTGCTTAAGTGCAACTGCACAAATTACAACAAATTTAGGATAGCAGACCAAGAGGAATGAATGGGAACAAAAAACTGTGGGGTAGATTTTAAAAGACTTATGTGCATAAACCCAGGCCAATTTTCAAAGGCCTGGCCGCGCGAGTAAACCCCCGGGATGCATGTAAGTCCCTGGACTGCCCCTTTCACCGGGTTGGTGAAAGGGGCAGTCCAGGGGATAGGGCGTTCTGGGGGGGGGGGGGGGGGCAGGATGGGAAGGTCCAGGGTGGGGCGGGGATGGTGCCAGGGAACGCATGCCAGCAGGGTGCCGGCGCGCGCAACTTGCACCTGCTCGAAGAAGGCGCAAAAGATAAGACAATGCAATTGGGGGGTTTTAGGGTAGGGATAGGGGGAGGGCAGGATAGGGGAAGGGGAAGAGAGTCAGACTAGGGGGTTGGGAAGTTCCCTCCTAGTCCGCTCCTTAATTGAACTGGGGAAGGCCCCGATGCATCGCCACGCGTAACCGTGAAAATCCTCTCCTCTTGTGTGTGCTGAGTCGGCATTTTATAACATGCGGGTGCCAGCGCGCCCATGTTATAAAATCACCCGTCCATGTTTGTGCACCAGGTAGTGTGCGCAAATAGATGCACGCGCATAATCTTTTAAAATCTACCCCTGTATGTCTTCTGCATAGAGCTTGCAGCAGATTCCTAGACCAGCAAGTAATTTGCAGAGAGGAGTTAAACAGATGTTGAATAGCACTGAGGACAGAGTTGAGTCCTGAGGGACTCCTGTAGCCACGACATACCAAGAGGAAACATGTCCAATTCATATTTGTTGTATATGGTTGGAAAAGTATTAAGAAAACCAACAATGCACTGAACCAGATATGCCAATTTCATTTGGCCGAGCAAGCAATATACTATGATTTAAGGTGTCAAAAGTGGCAAATATGTCCTAAAACAGTGGTCCCAACCCTGTCCTGGGAGCCCACCAGCCAGTCAGGTTTTCAGGATATCCACAATGAATATGCATGAGATAAAATTTGCATGTACCGCCTCCATAACATGCAAATTTTTTCTCATACATATTCATTGTGGATATCCTGAAAACCCACCTGGCTGGGGGTCCCCCAGAATAGGGTTGGGGACCACTGTCCTAAAGGACTAAGAGGTAACTTCAAAACTCTGTCAAATAGTGTCAGATGTAGTTAATTATTAATAAACTATTTTTTTTTCTCATGGAAGTAAATTGCATTTAGTGTTTTTTGTTATTTTTGACAGGAAGAGTTGGATAAAGTAAGCTTTAAAATAACATTTATATATTAACTAAAAATTAAAATAAACCAATCTAGATTTAGGTGCATATGATTTTTTTTAAGCTGAGTTATAGAGAATAAACGGAATAACTTGTGATTTTATTCAAAATAGAGAGGGATTTTTAAAATGCAATTATTGGTGAGAGTAGGCTGCTTCTCCGTAAATTAAATCAATGTTTTAGTCAGTCTGAAATGCACAAAATTCAGTGTGATGTTTTACAAGTATCCAGAAACTGTGTCATTGCCCAAGGAAAGCAAAAAAATTCATCTGAAGTATTTGGGAAACATGTAAGATTGAAATGAGAAATCACTAATTTCTGGTCAGAATTTCACTGGGGACTTTAGGGACACACTTTAAACTTCATTAAACAGAGAACTGAAAGGGAGTCAACAGTTTTCTCTCTATAAGTTGCAAAAAACTAATTTTCTATTCTTTCTTATGACTATAAATTCTTCTTTTATTATAAGAACATATGTTTTTGTCTCCTATAGATTATGAGTATAAATGTGTAATGTAAAAGTGAATGTATTTTTTTGTTTTCATTATTTGTCTTATTTGTAGTAGTATGTTTCTCTACAACCTTCCTTCCCTATATCTGAGAAACTCTTTAGCCATGTTTATATATTTTCAAATTATAGAGCTAGGCCCAACTACTATGCGGCTGTGCTAGTTAGCTGGCTATACTTAGCTGACTAACCAGCAGGGTATATTCAGCCGCAGAATATCAGAGTTGCAGGCCGGTGGAGTGCACTGTTAACCCGCGTTTGGACACGCGTTTTCGACGTGGTAGCTTTGAAACATGCTGATGGCCCTATTAGTTATTCCTGCGCGATTCAGTAAGTAAAATGTGCAGCCAAGCCGCACATTTTACTTTCAGAAATTAGCGCCTACCCAAAGGTAGGCGTTAATTTCTGCCGGCACCGGGAAAGTGTACACCCTCCGACTTAATATTGTGGCGATATTAAGTTGGAGGTCCCAAAAGTTAAAAATAATTAAAAATTAAAAAAAGAAAAAAGAAAATCGGCCCGTGGCTTGCAGGTTGAAAACCGGATGCTCAAGTTTTCCGGTGTCCAGTTTCCGAACCCATGGCTGTCAGCAGGTTTGAGAACCGACGCCCGCAAAATTGAGCGTCGGCTGTCAAACTCGCTAACAGCACCGCTCCTGTCAAAAAAGAGGCGCTAGGGACGCGCTAGTGTCCCTAGCGCCTCTTATACCACGGGCCTTCATTTGCATGAGGGCCGATACTATATAGCACGCAGTCTTGGCGCAGTCTTGGCTTGCCTGGGAAGGACCCTTTGCCAGTATAAACATGTGGTCAGGTTTCTCAATACTCTAAGGAACTGGGTTTACTATCCCCACCTTTCCTCAACAAATTTTACCTTCAGGGTATTCTGACCCTTCACTGCATCCATAAGGGTATAATGCTTCCTTATCAATACCCCCTCCAATGGCACAAGCTCAGTGTAATTATACCTGTAATTAAAACCCCTTTCCAACCTTACAGGGCATTTCCCTTCATCTGGCTGTCCTGTTCCCTACAGGCTTCTACCTTCAATAACCATTTCTATTACATTTATTTCAGCTTCCTCTTGAAGAGAAAAAAACACCTTAAACCACCTTCATTTTTTTTCCTTATTAATCCTTTATAGCACATGATATAATCAGGGCTAACTGAAGCATTAGGCAGGGCAGACAGTGCTCTAGGGTACTGAAGTAGGTGGGGCAGCAGAGTAGCTGATAAGGGTGGCAGTTCTGAAAGGACAAACGAGATGAGAAGGGGCAGGGGTGAGGCACAGAGCTGGAGGGAGTTTTCCGTTTTTGAGTTTGTATTTCTTTGAGGAGCTGGGGTCATTTGTCATGTGCAATTTGAGAGAGAGAGATTGAGGTCTAGTGATGATATCATCATCTAGGAAAGCTGGACACCCTTCCACCAGTACTGGATACAATCCACAATATTCTTATCAATAACAACTTTGCCCTCCTTATGTCTCCACATTTAAGGATTTATTACATTTAGAACAGTTTCAATGTTTCATACAGTCCCTGGTTTTCCCCAAACAATATACACATTTTGTCTTTTAAACATTATAAACAGAAAGCATTTACTAGCTATTGCTGAATTGCTAATAATGGTGCTAATTCTCTGTGGTTTCCCCTGTAACCTTCTCCACTTCCAACAATCAATTAGACAAGAGCAAAGCTCCTAACTAAATTAATTCTCCTTCAACCTATTTTAGGGGAAAAAGGTACAGCTGACAAATCTGAGGCAAATCTTTAGTGCTCTACAGAATTTCAATGCAGAAGCTTTCACACTGCAGCATCTCCAGTGGTGTTTCTTTTTTTTTTTCAATTCTTTATTTATCATTTTCCATTACAAAAATTCATCATTTTTGCAAATTCGAAAAAACTGAGATAAACATTCACAATTTAAACCATAGAAACTGCCTTTTTTTTTAAGGCCAATTGCTTAACATATATTTCTCATAATCCAGAAATCAATAATTTCTATATTGGACCCCACGCAATTCAAGGAGAGTATATTAAAAAAGAAAAAAAAAAAGAAAATTCAGAGAAGAGAAACATGGTACGCTGACTATCAACATTTTTACTTCATGCATTAATGGGCGTAGATGTAGCTGGCTTCTTCGAATCTATAAAGGTCTTTAATTGTTCAGAGGAAAAAAAGATAAATATTTCTCCACCCCTTTTTAGGACGCACTTACAAGGAAATTTAAGCATAAAAGAAAAACCTAAATCAATAACCTCTTGACGAAGAGCTAAAAACCCCCTTCGTCTAGTTTGTGTACTTGCGGCCAAATCAGGGTAGATTTTAATATTGGCATTCATAAATGATATAGGAAATTTTCTAAAATATTTTCGCATTACACCTTGTAAGTCAGATAAAGAAATGAAAGAAACCAGGAGCGTTGCTCTTTCTAATATTTCAAAACAGGGAGAGAGCCTTCTCCATTGCGGGCCCTACCCTCTGGAACTCCCTACCCGCCAAACTCCGCTTAGAACCATCCATGAGCCACTTCAAAAAAGGAATCAAGACATGGCTCTTTAAACAAGCATACCCCAATTCCACCCAATCCTATCCAATGTCCTCCTGAACCACCTCAATCCCAACCTAGCCCACTACCTCTCTCCCATCCCCCCTCTCCCACCCCTCTCTATCTCTCCTCTCTCCTTTGCCTACTCCCCCACGCCACCATCAATTCCTCCCTGAAAACTATCACCGTCTGTACCCGGTTCCCACCACCCCCGTCTCGCCCCCCCCCCCCTTAATCGTTCCTACGTGCACCTGCCCATGTCCTACTGTAAATAAGTTTCATATACTAAATATCCCAAGTGCACATGCCAACTAACCTTGTATATTGGTTCTTTTTGTAACGCTGCCTGTCTGACTCTCCTCTCCTCTACTTTGTATATCACCCAGTTAACCCCTCCCCTGTTTATTGTAATTTCCTTTCCTTTCCTTTCTCAGTTATTTGTAAACCGACATGATGTGTCCTACGAATGCCGGTATAAAAAAGTTTTAAATAAATAAATAAATAAATAGTGGAGTTCTCAATTATTTCGGTGAGATTCTCTTGCCAATTTTGACCAGCGCTTGTTGCAGCTGGTCTAAGGAGAAAATAGCACTTGTTAATCGATGGTAATTCTTCTTGCGTATATTCCAAAACTTCCACAAAAAACTTTTTCAAAGTGGTAAACGGGGTTTCCCCAATAACTCTAGGAAAATTCAACATCCGCAAGTTCAATTGCTTGGTTTTGTTCTCCAATATTTCAATTCTTTTTGCAAGAATTTCTCTATCTCTAACCGTGGCCACTTTGAAATCTAATGTCCCAGATTCTTTCTCTTCTAATGCAACAACTTTAGCTGATAATTTATTTGATTCTGCATTTAAGAATTTAAGTTTGTATTCTGCAATATTGAATGCTCCATTTTAACATTAAGAGCATTTAAAGCATTAGTCATTCCAGCCATCATGTCCCATAATACTGCAAGAGTGACAACTTGAGGCTTTTCAGGGACTACTGGGGGCACAAAATAAGGAGTTCCCCCACTAGAACTTGGCAGCGAACCTCCAGTGGCATCAGCCCTTAATGTGCCCGGTTCCAGCCCAGTACCTGCTGTTCCTCCGCTAATCCGAGTGCCGGACTTCCCCGTTCCAGTTTGTCCTGCTTCTCCTGAAGCCACGGGCATCGCTGTTCCGTCTGCACACAGTCCAAGAGCGGTGCACCCAGTTAGCGGTCCGTGCTGCAACACTTCCCCAGTCCTCTGTGTCGGAGCTTGCCTAAGATCAGGGCTCAAGGATAACTCCTCCGCAGGCACAAACGAAGCTCCCTCTTCGTTTGGCACATCGGGATCCTCATTCCTTGGTTCTTTTGTTGAAGTGTTGAGAAATTTTGTAATTTCCAGCTGTACTGCAGGTGAAGGTAAGGAAACAGCAGGGAAAACTCGTATTTTCCCTTTTCTTTTAGGAGGCATTGTTTAAAGAAGAAAAAAATCACTGCAGAGCTAGAAACACACAGCTTCTCCCAACGTTCAGCGTGCCACCATCTTGGAGTCCAGCTGTGCTCCAGTGGTGTTTCTATGGAGGAAATGAGTTACCAGTTTTCCTGTCCTCTGGCTATTACACCTGAGCCTCTTAAGCTTCAAGCAGCCACACTAACATTCTCTTCCTGGAGGTATTATTCCTTTATACCTGTAGTCACATTTATTCAAGTAGGTTTTAGTATCTACACAGAAACAAACAAACCACAGTCTATCTTAGTAATAGAAACATAGAAACATAGAAACATAGAAATGACGGCAGAAGGAGACCAAATGGCCCATCTAGTCTGCCCCGCAAATTTTCTCTCTCATACTTATCTGTTTCTCTTAGCTCTTGGTTCTATTTCCCTTCCACCCCCACCTTTAATGTAGAGAGCAGTGATGGAGCTGCATCCAAGTGAAATATCTAGCTTGATTAGTTAGGGGTAGAAGCCGCCGCAATAAGCAATCTGCACCCATGTTTATTTGTTTTACCCAGACTGTTAGGTGTTATCCTGCTGAGCAGTTGGTGGACCCTTGGGCCGAGACGAGGTCGGTGCTTCCTGTAGGAGGGCTTCTCACAGGCCCTCACCGTTGGGAGGTGGACCCTGGAGATGGAGACCCAACCAGACTTTTACATATACCAGCCCTCGTTCCCCGCAGGTTGAGCCCTTGGGTGCTGGGGCCGGCAGGACTTAGGAGTGGGTCTCCGGACTAAGGCAGGTCTGAAGATGAGAGGAAAAGGCAGAGTTGAGCATACCAGGGGTCAAGGCTGGCAGCGGGCAGGAGGATCCAAAGACGGGCCAGAGGTCAGGGAAGGCAGCAGACGAGGCAGAATCCAAGAACGAGCCAAGTCGAAACCAGAGAAGCAAGCCGAGGGTCTTAGGAAGCAGGAACACACGAAGACGGAGTTGGAAGTCACGGAGGCAGAAACTGGAAGTCACGGAGCTTGAAGACACGGAGGCAGGAACTGGAAGACAAGGAGGCAGGAACTGGAAGACACAGAGCTGGAAGACATGGAGGCAGGCACTGGAAGACATGGAGGCAGGCATTGGAAGACACGGAGACAGGAACTGAAGAGCAACTAGTGACTCCGGAGAGCGAGACCTGTTGCTGAGGCAAAGATTGGGCAGCAGGAGCTGCCTTAAGTAGTGCTGGGGCTGAGGATCACATCCAGGACTGCGGGAGGCCTTTCCTGCCACGGCCCCTTTAAGTTGGGGAATGAGCTGTATGCGCGCGCCTAGCAGGAGCTTGGACCGGTGGCGCAGCAGCGGCATTGTTGGCTCCCCACCATGTTCGGAGAGGGCGGAGGTGGCTTGGTGAGCCATGAAGAGAAGCCAGACTGCTCCGGGGGGTAAGCGTGGCCGGCCTCATGGCCGGCTGCCGTAACAATAGGTGCTCAGCTTTTCCAATACCTAAAGGCATGTTCCTCAACTGTGCTGTGCATCCTGTTTAACCTTATTAACTCTCAGATTCTCATGATCCACTATAGCTAGCTTTTAAACACAGCACAACTTTTCTAACCTTATAGAGTTCTCAATATTGCCAACTTCACTTTTACTTTGTTTACCCTACTCCTACACACAGGGTCTACATTGAATCCATTTCTTTGTCCCATACTCAGGTCCCATACTCAGGGCAAAAGAACCCTGATTCAGTAATAGAAGAAAGTCTCTCTTAATAGCAGTCAAAAGGAACTTTCTGTAGCTTAAATGCTGGCAATGTTCATAAATCAGGCTCTGGCTCATCATCCTCATCAGCAGAGGGCTGGAGCTGCTGCTGCTGTTGTTCCTTTCTTCTGGCAGTAGAACTCCACTCCTGTTATAGTACCTAACAGCCAACAGCAGCCATACTGCTAATTCTACATGCTTAGCTGATTGCCGTTCTGCCAGCTGCTAGTCCTCTGGAATTCTGGGCAATGTAATCTCACTGGCAGCCATCTTAGCTTTTTCCCAGCCTGCTTTTTCCCATTAGCTCCTGTCTAACCATACTATATGGCCTCCTTCGGTGCAGGGACTAACCAAAATATTAGCATATCCATCACAGTAACATCTTTCCTTAGCCTACCCACTGGAGAACCACCAGTCTTCCCCTTCTTGTATGGGTACTAGTGGTAAAGGTGGAGGTCTTATGCTTCCTTTGATCTCTTATATCCCCTTTAGTGCACAGAACAAAGACTGTGAGTTGAGTGAGGAGTGTCTGTCCAAGAGATCATACAGAAACTTCACCTACTCCTTCTCATTCTTTTTATGTATTTATTTATTTTTTTAATACATATTAGCAGCTTTTATATTCTATCTTTTTGGCTACACTCAGATGTGATCGTGTTAAAATGTATTACTTTCAAATTGCCATGGTCAAGGGGGGTTTGCATAATTCAACAATGAATTACAGTGCATAAATATATTAAAAAACAGAATACTATGTTGCGGTTCTGGCCGCGGGCACCGCAGCCAGGCCCTTACCTCTGAGCTCCCGGACCTGCTCCCGCTTCCAGAGGCCTGGTTTGCGACCTGTTTGGCTGCGTCCCCGCTGGGGCTGCGCTGCTATAAAGTCTCCCATGGATGCCCGGCTCCTAGGCACGCGCGCGCCACTTGGGTGCTTTTCTAGGCCATTTCCCGCCAGTGGTGACTCCGCCCAACTCCTGATGTCAGACGCCGCAGCCTTGATAAGCCGGCCGCGGTCATCCAGTCTTTGCCTTGCAACGGGTTAGCCTCCCGGTTTCCTGTTGCGCTGTGCCCCGGAGTGACTCGCCTTGCTTCGTCGCTCCGTTCCTGCTACAGTACCTGCTTGGTTCCTGCCTGCCTGCTACGGTACTTGCTTGGTTCCCGCCTGCCTGCTACAGTACCTGGTTGGGTCCTGTCATCCCGCTACAGTTCTTGCCTGGGTCCAGTACCTGAGTCTTGCTGCAGTTCCTGCCTGGTTCCAGTACCAGAATCCTGCCACAGTTCCTGCCTGGTTTCAGTACCCGAATCCTGCTACAGTTCCTGCCTGATTCCAGTACCCGAGTCTTGCTTCAGTTCCTGCCTGGTTCCAGTACCTGAATCCTGCTACACCTGTGCTGGTGTCTCCTTTGCTTGGGCGGGCTGAGAGTCACTCATGCCAGCTGCTTTCTCTCTCGCCAGTTGCACAAAAGATGCATTTTTATGGGCAACATGCCTTGGGCGTTCTGACGTGGAGGAGAAGGTACTATCTGTCGCTGACACAGTGCTACTCCTGCTTGGGCTAGCAGCACAACTCTCTGAAGTGCCCGCTGTTTCCCCCGCTGTTTCCCCCTCTGCTTCAAGCCTAATCTGTCTCTGCCTATGGTGCTCCTGTTCACGGACTTTTGCTAACAACTGGTCCTTCACCAATATGAGACAATTGGACTGTAGGGCCAGTTTCCCTTTCACACGGAGATCACAGACTGTGGCAAGCATGTATGTGTTCTGTTCTGTTAAAGGCCTTAATCTCTCTTCCACCTGCTGCTGCAAAATGTCCAGACAATGCAGCACCTCAACTGTCATTCCCTCTTCCTGTTTAAAGGCCTCCAAACGTTCATCCAGGAGATGAACTATAGGGATGATGTCAGCCAAGGTGGCACTTCTGGAACTCAGCTCCTCCGTGACATCCTTGAAGGGCTGCAGGATTTTTACCAGCTGACTCATGACTAACCAATCATGATGCCCTAGGGGATTCTGCACACCTATGTGCAAATTTCAGGCTTGCAGTCAAGTAGTAGATCGTTAAGGATTGGGGTTTTTTTAGAGAGAGATTGAGCATTGAAAAGAACTATAAATAGGGTTGCAAGTCCTAGTAGCTGTATCAGGAGGGAGATGAGGATGGGGAGAAGGGATTTGTGATGAATGGGTGAGTTGGTATGAGGGAGAAATGGGGATCTGTGGGAAGGGTAGTGAATGCGGAGGATTGGGTAAGTTGTCGTGATAGGACCCGGGAGTGGGAGCAAAGAAACGACTGTGAACAGTGATAGCAGTGATAGACAGCCAGGGGTGGAAGAGAAGGGACAAAGTAGGGGGGAAAGTTGAATTAGTAGAGGTCCACTTAACAATAATTAGCTGGGTTACCTTAGGGATGGCAAGTACAGTAGTAAGAAGGAGGTAAATAACAGTGGTGCAAGTATGTAACAGAGGAGAGGTAGTAGTAAACAATAGTGGTGCAATGATAGTGGTTTGACCACAGTGGTACAATTAACAATGGAAAGCTGGATTACCTTAGGGAAGGCGAATACTGTAGTAAGATAGAAGTACAATTAACAGTTACAATGGTTTAATCAGATAAGCATTAAAAGGTTAAAAGGCTATAAGGTTATAAGGGACAAGAAGGGAGAGGAGGGAAGTAGCTGGGTGGTAGGGAATGAGGGGTAGTGGGGAGCAAGAGGGGGAGCACACCAAGGGGCGAGACGCTGAGGGCTTGCTTGCTTCTTTAAAGGGCCTTCTACGCCAGGAGGGAGGTGCCGTGATTGGGCAGGAACGTGGCTTGCGACGCCAGGAGTCACAGCTTTACTTTTGTTGCAGGTAGGTGGATCGCTGAGCTGTGAGGTCACAGGGGGGGCCATCCGACTAGATTGGGAGGTGCGGCCTCGTGGCAATGGGATGAGGAAGGCAGCGGCCTGCTCCAGACCCCAATGGGTCTACCGCCGATCGTGGGGAGCGCAGGCCAGGGTCGTGCCGGTCGGAGGTGCCGTCAGAAAGAGAGCGCAGTCGGGTCACGGCCTTACTTTTGTTGCAGGTAGGTGGGTCACCGAGCTGTGAGGTCACAGGGGGGCCGTCCAACTAGATTGGGAGGTGCGGCCTCGTGGTTGACAGGATGAGGAAGGCAGTGGCCTGCTCCAGAACCCAATGGGTCTACCGCCGATCGTGGGGAGCACAGTCCGGGGTCGTGCCGGTCGGAGGTGCCGTCGGAAAGAGAGCGCAGTTGGGTCACGGCCTTACTTTTATTGTAGGTAGGTGGGTCGCCGAGCTGTGAGAACACAGGGGGGCTGTCCGACTAGGTTGGGAGGTGCGACCTCGTGGCGACAGGATGAGGAAGACAGCGGCCTGCTCTGGACCCCAATGGGTCTACCGCTGATCGCAGGGAGCGCAGGCCAGGGTTGTGCCGGTCGGAGGTTCCATCGGAGGTTTCATCGGAGGTGCCATTATTGGGTAGTTTTTCAAAGATGCACGCACGTGTCCATGTGCGTGCGCTACCCGGCATGCACACATGGACGCCTGATTTTATAACATGCATGTGCAGGTGTGCGAATGTTATAAAATCAGGGGTTGGTGTGCACAAGGGGGTGCACACTTGTGCATCCTGTGCATGCCAAAGCCCACGGCCTTCCTCAGTTCCCAGTCCAATCCAATTTCAGAGCGGACTGGGAGGGAACTTTCCAACCCCTTACACTATCCTCCCTTCCCCTTCCCCTAACCTACCTGTCCCCTAGCCATAACCTAGCCCCCCCAAATCTTTATTTTACCTTTTGCGCAAGCTGGCAACCTGCCGGCACACGATCTCCCAGCACAGTGGCAAATGGCCACTGTGCAGGGGGTCTCTAGCCCCGCCCCTTTCCCGAGGCCCTAAGACTTATGAGCATCCCGGGGATTTATGCGCATAAGCGGGCCTTTGAAAATTGGCCCGGTATGCGTAAGTCCGGTCACGCGCGTAAATCCCCGGAATTTACAGGCGTAACGCTTTGAAAATCTACCCCATCCTTATATTGTGCTGAAATATTTGGAGATGAGAAGTGTTTTCTATCATATAGGTTCTTTTCTCAAAATAGATAGTAGATGTCCCAGGCCCTCTCAGGTGACATACAGTATAAGAAGGCATAGTTCTTTATTGGAAGACATTACTGCTGGGGATCCTCTTTGTGGAGTCCTGTAGGGTAGAAGTGCCTCAGGTACCCACTTGAATTTTAAGCTGTTCTCAAAATGAACTTGTTTCTGAATGTGATTCATTGTATAGTGCCCTGGTTTAGAGGGTTATATAGATACTAAAATAATAACATTAAAGAATGAAAGCAATTTAATTTAATTTAGATATAGGAAAGGTCTATTTTGCCAGCTGAGAGACGAGTGCTGACCCCTAGTGGATAGGAAAGCTGTTATGGTGAAGGAAAATAGTTACCCAGATAAAACTGACGGGAGATAATTTCCTTCCCTCTCAGCGAGTAAAAACACCCTTGCTTGTTCCCCTTTTATTCATACCAAAAAGGAGTAGCCCAGGAGTGGGGAAGGGCTCACTACAAAATCAAATCCCATGTATAATTCAAGGTATGGATTTTGTGCCAGCTGCTCAGCAGGTTCCAAATCCAAGACTACTAATTGGTCCACGGTGCTGGCCAGCCCCAAATTTTCAAAAGGAAACTCTGCGAGGAGTTTTCCTTTGAAAATGTGCTTGCCAAATTGCCCTGTCAATGGCATAGATTTTAGTTAAATGACTGCACAGATAGTAAAAGATATTTTATAGTGTTTTTACACATGCTTAATTTCCATGCTTTGCACCTTGACAATCTGAGCTCTGGAAGTGCATGATATAAATTGAATTGATACATAAATAAATACTATGTTGTGATTGTTTTTTTGAACTCTGAAACAGGATTTTCTGTATTTGATGTGGTGCTGACTTTCTCCCAATCATGGCCTAAGGACCTAGGCCACAGACATGTTCGAGAGGATATTTAAATGAGACAGAGTTGGGATTGAAATGTAGGCAAACCTTTTTGTTTTTTTGTCCTTCGATTGTGCCAACATCACACTCTGGGCTTCCTCTACCCAATTCCAGATGATATCGGAGCAACTTCATGGAATAATGAACTTCATGCTTATCTGAAAAAAGAAATAATGAACTTCATGCTTATTTTGAGGCAAATAATGTATTCAGCCCTATGGAAAAGGACATATGTAAAATTCCTCATTATAAAGCTAATTATCTGCCTACCTGCCTCTATTTGTGCTCTCAAAGAATCTCTTTTCAAACTCAGGTTAGCACATAAGAAATTCATCCAGTCCTCTTGAATAGCTATTCAGCTCAGGCTCTTTGCCAGCTCTTATTGGATGAATCAACTGCATAGGATTTATTTAGCATAAAAATCAGAAAACTGCAGACTATTAACATCCCTCAAACTGTGGAATATATGTAGCATAAAGGTGGGTGTTTTTTTTTGTTTTCATGTAAAGGGTCTCATGTGTGTGTGGGGGAAGAAACCAAAAAGCCTTTTTTTCACACTTTTTGAATATATTACTGAGGTGTAGTAAAATTATGAAACATGACTATTTCTTGTAAGTAATTTTGACTTTTGGCTCCATGCCTTTCCTCTGCATATTTAGCAGTTGGGACTTGTTCAGCAGTATCCCTCCACTCCTATTCCAGATGTGAACGATGTCTTTACAGGTAAATGTAGATTCAAAAAGGGAGAGTGCATATTGGAGAGAGTGTAATGCAGCCAATAGTTTATAGACAAATTGAAAGAAAGGCAAGGCTTACAAGCCAAGAAAACATCAGTTACCACTTCTTAAGAGACAGACAGCACCTCTCTGGTTCTATTTCTGAACATGGAATGCAAAGTATTAGAATTATGCTTCATCCCCCAAATATCCCTGTGCATAATTTTTCACACACTGCCGAACTGGCAGAACTGAGCTCTGAACAATTTAACAGGAGCAATGAAGGAGAATAGCAATGGATATTCATTGCTTTTTAATGGGAATAAGGATCCTTAAGGAGTGTGTTCAAATATAATTAATTCCCCCCATAAATTGGAAGTCATCTCATTCCAATTTCAAATATGACTCCAAATATTCTTCAGAGGTCAGATACCGTAGATTGGATTTGTACTTTTGAGACATTGAATTAAGGAGAAAAGTAATATTAGAACGTCACATTTCATTGAGTTTGGTGATCTCTGGGGTGTTAACAGTGACAAATTTAAAGTGGAACTTTCATCCTTAAAATCAGAGTGCCTTATTGGAACAGTATTCACCTGACTGGAAATTTTTAGACCAAGTGGTCCAGAGGTTACATAGCTCAACAGGCGAGCCTGCAGCTGCTGGTAGCAGCCTTTTCATGCTGCAGTAGCAGAGCAGAGACTTGATGCAAATGGAGGCAGCTCCATGCAAGAAGTTGAATTGTTTTCAATTTGTAGTTGGTTTCAACCTTATCTATCTTTAGGTTAAAAGCTTTGCCAAAAACTTTTTTCATTCATACACTTAGAAATAAAGGACAACAAGCTAACTGTAATTAGAGTCTTTTTTTTTTTTTGTACTGGACTAACAATACATTTCTGACTAGGTTTTGAGAATTATAATCCCTTTATCATGTCAGTGCAATGGAAATATAACTTTTGAAAGCTAGCCATAAATGTATTTAGTTTAATAGGAAGGTATCACCTTCCTCTGACTTGATGACCTTTATTTGTTCAGAGTCAATTTTCAAAGGGTTTAGACCTTACATTTGGGAGGAGGAGCTTAATTTGGCACTGTTGATAACTGACAGGTCCCTAAATTTAGGTACCTAAAAAAATGGGTAGGGCCATGAATGAGTCAGGTCAGTGAAAGTAAGTTAGCTGTTTAGCAGTCATTTTAAGCACCAGTCGCCTAACTGGGCGAGCCTAATCTAGGCAGTGCACTAGCAGGCCAAGATCTGGCCAACCAGTGCTCTCTAACTCTCTTCCTCCCATCCATCCAAAGTGAATCCAATCCTCTCTGCACCCCTAGAACCCCTCTTCCCAATAATACTCCCCAAGATGAGTTGGCTACAAGCATTGTCAGAGCAATATTGGATGCCAAGCGGGAGGAGGTCAGCCTGTGTCCTTCTCAATGATAGATTTCAGACTTTCCTCTCCCCAGAAGGCACAACCCCACAGTTTCCTGCAGCAGGAATTAGAAAATTCTAATGCACACTGGGGAACATTTTCATCTTTTATATTGCATTATAAAAATTGTTTCTCAAACTTTTCCTGTATAATTTATTTTGTTTTAATTACATAATAGAAATGGATCTCAAGTAGCAGCAAAGAGAGGAGATTTATCTATTTATTTGATTTGAGGTCTTGAGGATGGGGAGAGGAAAGGAGAGAGAGAGGAAGATTGAAGGAGAAGGAAAATAGTGAGAGGATCAGGAATATGGGATGTGGAAGAGCTATGAGGGGGATCAGAGGAAGAGGGATCTGGGATAACACATTGGAGGGGGTAGATCCAGGATCTGGTAGAAGGGAGAAGTAAGATGGAAGGGTGTTTCCAATATTTGGGGTCTCCCCTAATCTCCCCAAAATGATCCCCTTTGCTCTGTCTGCTCCAGGCCCATCCCCTCTCCTCTTGTTCCCTGCAGGCTGCATGGGAAGGGAAGGGCAGGGCTGGAACAGGAATCAGAAGGCTGTGCTCTGTAGAGTGAGATTCAGCATAGCTGGAAGGCAGCACATTTTCAGCCAGACCCCAGGATCCTGCCACCCTAGGTTCAGGCCTAATGTTCTTATTGACAAATCCAGGCCTGATCCTTCTCCCAGATCAGCTTGCAAAGTGTTTGGGGGGCTTTTGAAGAGTGTGGGGGGCTGGGAGGGGGGTAGCTGTTGGCCCCCTGAGTTTTTAATTCAGGTGGGTGAGAAGAAGGATAGGGTGGCTTTTGGCCCTGCAGTTTTCTTTGAATTCATGCAGATCAGAGCAGAATGGGATTCTGCATATATCTTTTTAGTTGGGTAAAAGGGAAGGGGGATCAAAGGGGCTGAAAAGTTATTTGGGTGGTTAGGAGAATATCTAGCTGGCCAGTGCTGATTTTTTTTCAGTAGTGGCTGGCTAAATTTAGACATCCATGGGCTAAGTGCCCTTATTCTAGCCAGCTACATGGGTAGTTTCTCTTTGAACATTTCCTAAAGGTTATATGGATAATAAAAATTATCCCCGTACTTTGCATATGCTATTTGCACAGCAGATATTTTTGAGAGAAAGGACGTGAATAGAGTTGAAAATCCAGTTCTATGTGGATAATTTCTTTCTGACCCAAACACTCCCATGGGACCTCCTAGTTTTCCAGCTGCTAAATATAGCCATGTTGTGAAACTTTCAAACCCAGGGAACTAGGCATCTAACTGCCTGGTTAGGCACTTAGATCCCTTTGAAAATTGTCTTAGGGCAATTTTAAAAGCTGTTTCCACAAATAAAATAGGGGCAGATTTTATAAATTTGCGCACACACGTACTTTTGTTCGCGGGATTTCAATAGATACGCGCGTAGCCGT
Source organism: Rhinatrema bivittatum (assembly GCF_901001135.1). Taxonomy (NCBI): domain Eukaryota; kingdom Metazoa; phylum Chordata; class Amphibia; order Gymnophiona; family Rhinatrematidae; genus Rhinatrema; species Rhinatrema bivittatum. The sequence continues at coordinate 239,200,255 of NC_042621.1, forward strand.
GCATATCCATTAAAATCCGGGGTCGGCGCGCGCAAGGCCACCCAAAATCGGCAGCCTGCGCGCCGAGCCACGCAGCCTGCCTCCGTTCCCTCCGAGGCCGCTCCGAAATCGGAGCGGCCTTGGATGGAACTTTCTTTCGGCCTCCCCCCACCTTCCCCTCCCTTCCCCTACCTAACCCACCCCCCCGGCCCTATCTACACCCCCCCCTACCTTTGTCGAACATGTGATTATGTTGCCTAATTTATTTGCATAAATCTCTTATAAAATAGCAACTTCCAGTTGTATCTACTGTCCCTGCCCAGGAAAGGCCAGTAGACCAGGGGTGGCAATTCCGGTCCTCAAGGGCCACAAACCAATTAGGTTTTCAGGATATCCCTAATAAATATGCATGAGAGAAATTAGCATGCACTCTGCCTCAGTTGTATGCAAATATATTTATGAATATTCATTAGGGATATCATTAAAACCTTATTGGTTTGCAGTCCTCGAAGACCGGAATTGCCCACCCCTGCTGTAGACAACCCCTTTTTGTGTGAGTAAATGTGTACATGACACCGAAAATATACGCATACCTGTATTTATTGTTCCTGCCCAGGAAAAGCTACATGGTAGGGGTCTTTGGCACGCACTTGTGCGCATAAATACTTATGTGCACATTTCAAAATAACTTCCCAGAACGCCAATGTCCCACCCATGCCCAGGGGTTTATGGGCATTTCCTGGGCAGGAACAATAGGTGCAAGTGGAAATTGAGGTGATTAAATTTGACAATGACACAAAATTATGCAAAGTTGTTAAATCACAAGAGGATTGTGAGAAATTGCAAGAGGATATTGCAAAACCTAGAGACTCAGCATGCAAATGCAAATGAAATTTAATGTGGAGAAGTACAAAAGGATGCACATGGGGAAGATTAACCCAAATTATGACTATACAATGTAAGGTTCAACAATAGGAGTCACCACTCAGGAAAATGATCTAAGTGTCATCATTGAAAATACGTAGGAATCTTTTGCTCAGTGTGCAGCAAAAGCCAAGAAAGCAAATAGAATGCTAGAAATTATTAGGAAAGGAATGGAGAATAAAACAGAGAATATCATAATGTCTCTGTATCACTTCATGATGCAATCCCATCTTGTGCAGTTCTGGTCATCACATTTCGAAAAAGATATAGCAGAATTAAAAAAGGTACAGAGAAGGACAACCAAAATGATAAAGGGGATGAAACAATTCCCCTATGAAGAAAGGTTAAAAATGTTAGGACTCTTCAGCTTGGAGAAGAGACAGCTGAGAGAAAATATGTTAGAGGTCTATAAAAGAATGAGTGGAATGGAATGAGTAAACATTAATCAGTTGTTTACTCTTTCGAAAAGTACAAAGACTAGGGGACATACAATGAAGTTACTAGGTAATGCATTTAAAACTAATAAGAGAACATATTTTTTTACTCAATACAAGTAAAATCTACTTACACACACATATATGCTAATTTTATGTGCATAACTCCTTTGAAAATTTAGTCCATACTTTTTAAAATGTATGTGCATAAGTCTCACCTCATGGAACTCTGCTCCCTATTGTACATTAAAGTCCACGTAAAATTGGTTTAGATGTATACTGTTCCTCGTACTAAGCCCAAAGCAATTTTATAACAGCTACTTACTAGCATAAAACCATGTACTGAAAGGGTAATTTTCAACAGTGTGCATAAGTCAGCACATACACATACAAGTATGAGTACACAAAGTTATGCCTGTATTTTGTAAACAGTGTGGCAAATGTCATATAACATTCAGCACAGCTTGACCCGAAAGTATGCGTATGAATGTACGTGGAGGTCAATATTCAGTAAGCCAGCTAGCGTTGACTTAGCCAGTTAGAATTATGCAGACAAAAAACAGCTTGAATATTCAAACAAACAATACATATCTAGATAAGTTTAAATATCCGGCTGTAGGCGAATAAAATTATAGACAGATACCCTTGCATGTAAATATTGCCAAATTGCTGAATAAATGACTTCTCCGGCTATGGGTGAATATCGCTACATAGCTGGATAACTGACTCATGCAGCTATGTGCAAATCTCACCACATAGCCGGCTAACCTTTAACCCATTTGTCACATCTTACAGGGAAGTATGCCCTCTAGAGGCTGTGTGCTCATCATTTCACAAAATTGGCAGGAAGGAGCAGGAAACCAAATTTCCTGCTCGAGCATAAAATGCTTCTGGCCCACTTGGTGCTGCCAGAAGAGGAGGTGATCTGTCTACCTGACCCCTGCAGGGGCAATCTAAAGGCTCAAACCACCATCTGGGATGGAAATCAGTGGGCTTTTAATCAGTAAGCATACATATCTTTCTGTTCAATCCCTGAGGAAAGGCTGCACGTCAAACGTTGGGGATCTATATTACTGCACTTATGACCTCACCCTTTTGCAGTAGCTAATGGTTGAGCAGTGCTTGTGAATGGTTCCCATGTAAGGATGCAGTGGCAACAATGAAAAAGGCAATGAGGGGTTAATAGGCCGGAGTGTGAGCACAGTTCTGACAGAGACAGAGACAGTTGGCAACTGCTCCTATAACATCATGTTTCCAACAGCCAAGCCTCCTGTTGAAGAACTGCTGAGGAACTGAAGGCAAAATTCCACCAGCCCAGACCGCTGGAGCCATGCCTTCTGTAGGGGATTCGGGAGGAATTCCAGGCTGCAGAGGGTGTTACCATATTACAAAAGCTGTTACAATATGTGCCCAAGTCTGAGTGTAACTTCAGACTTGGGCACATTGTATGCTGTGCTTCCAATGACTACTACCACTTCCACTCAATATATATGGGAAGGTTATTTTCTGGGTAAAGTGTACATGCCAGTGCTCTATGGAAGGAATTATCACACTTCTACATAGAAGATGACATGACAATTCTGTTCAGTCAGACTTGCATTGCTGCAGAACATACACAACAAGGTGATTACCTACAAGCTGAATATGATATTGCAATTTCAAACCAAACAGACTGCAGTGGATGCAACATTCTTTTAACAGAGGCTTCTCCAAGATGTTTCTCATGAGATCTTTTAAGCTTCTAATGTTTGCCGTCCTTTATAAATAACTCTCTTCCATTGTACTAGGATTTAGCAATTCCCATGGCTACTCCACTATTGTATCTTTCATAAATCATACATGAGACTCATAATGCTGCCTATTCCTTTAATAACGTATAATAACATACTCAATATGGATTCCCCTGTGCTCCTCATTTCAGGTCTTCACATACTTCCCTGAGCTCAATATTCAAAGCCATTTAGGTGGATACCTCACTAGTTATCCATCTAAATATAAGTTATGCATTTTAATGTTTAGTTTTCAATATTGATCTCTCTGTGATTTCAAGTTAGAGCTGGGCTTTTAAGACTTATGAGTTATGCATCAAATTATTGATAGTGCATATCACGTTACTTGTACATTACAGCCAGGAATCTTAAGGTATTAGATTTCTTTTGATGTTTGGTAAACTTTCACCGGTTATTTCAATCGTGAAGGTGAATTAAAGTATTGGAGATTGTTGGAATGTGCATTGTGCAGGTTTATGAGCTTCCCTGTTCAGCCTGTTCACCCGAGCACTTGCACAGGGTGGTGGTTCCAAGGAGGCAGCAGTCTGGGTCCACCAGTGGCCGAGATGGAGTGGAGGCTGCGGTGGCCGCCCAGCCACCCTGTAGGCAGCCGAAGTGAAAAAAAAGTTGTACAATGCATAGCAAGCTTGACAAACCCCTGCCTGATCTGATGTAGGGGGGGAAAAAGCACATTCTCTATGCAAGCTGGCAATGGGAGCAGTGGCAGCTTTTGAGTGGCATTGTCTCCTGCTGCTGCAGGGTTAGTCTTGTGAGAAGAGCAGCGAGATTTTGCAGCTCCTACCACGAGACTGGCTCTGCAGCAGTGGGGGGTGCTGTCACTCGGGTGCTGCCCCTGCACTTGTTGCCAGCTCGTGAGGGATGAGGGAGAAGCCCGACAGTAGTTGACTGTGTTGGGGAGTCCCTGCACTTGGAGTGGAAGGAGGAAGAGCCTGAGAGTGAGGGGGGGGTGGGGGTGGGGGTGGGGAAGGTGATGGAAGCATAGCAAGAGGAGGAAAGAACAAGGGAAGGAGGAAGAGGGGGAAAAGGGGGAGGAAGCTGAGGTAATGAGGAAATAAGATGAGAAAGGGGAATCATATAGTTTTACATTTACATTTTTCATTTTATTAAAATGTATAAATCGCTTAACACTAAAAAATAGGTAAAAGCAAAATACAAGAAAATCATAAAAATAATACATACGGTAATTACAAAACCTAATACAAATATAAACTAAAAAATAATACAATATAAAACAATCATAAAAATCATACATACTCTAGTACAAATAAGAAATAAAAAAATACATATGAAATGAAATAAAAATGTGAAATGATAAAAATAAACATAAATAGATGAGTAAAACAGTGAAACCTAAAAATAAGCATATTTAAACAGAAAGCTCTTGACAAGCTTTCTGAAATTCTTTACTGAGTCATATTGCCTAATTTCTATTGGGAAAGAATTCCAGAGAGCAGGTCTGACCACTGAAAAAGCGTATTCATGGGTGATGTGTAAACATGCAACTCTGGGTGATGGAACATCTAGCAATCTGTGCTGAGAGGAACGCAGGGTTCTAGTAGGTTGATAATATTTTAAAATAGCATTAGCCCACGGACAAGTTTGGTCTTTGAGTAATTTGAAAATTGTCATTCCAAGTTTATATTTGATTCTCTCTCTTATAGGGAGCCAGTATAACTCGATTAATGTTGGGGTAATGTGGACCCATCGCTTCAGTCCTGATATTAAGCGAGCTGCGGAGTTCAGCAACAGTTGCAATGGTCAAAATATTGTGATTGGTATGCCAGAATATAGGCTGATACAGTAATCAACAATAGGAAAAATCGATGCTTATAACACTGTGTGAAATTCAGGATCATTGTAGAAAGTTCTTGAGGCCTGCAAGAACATGAGATATAATCTGTTTTTCTTGGGGGCGAAAGAGTGTGTTGTCTAATGTCACTCTGAGGCATTTAATATGACTTTTAATTGGGAAAGAAGAGTTTTCTAGAATAATAGTGCTTTCATTGAAGAATGAATACAGGCTATGGATAGCTAAGAACTCTGTCTTGGATATATTTAATGAATTGTATTTTAGCCAGTTGTTAATCATGGAGAAGCAAATATTAAGATGTTCAATAGCATCTTGCCATGATGAACTTACACAAAGAATGAATTGTATATCATCTGTGTATAATTTGTAACAGTCAGTTAAACTGGAAAGAATTTTACAAATTGGAGCTAAATAGATGTTGAAAAGGATGGAAGAAAGTGCAGATCCCTGAGGGACACCAGTTTTAAATACAGAAACAGATGACAATTTGTTTTTAAATTTAACAGATTGAGAACGGTCAGAGAGGTATGAGCGGAACCAAGCAAGAACTTTACCTGATAGACCATATTCTTGTAAACGGAAAAGGAGAATATTGTGATCAATAGTATCAAATGCAGTCAAAAAAGCAAACAGAATGTTGGGAATTATTAGAAAGGGAAAGGTGAATAAAACGGAAAATGTCATAATGCCTCTGTATTGCTCCATGGTGAGACCCCACCTTGAATACTGTGTACAATTCTGGTCGCCGCATCTCAAAAAAGATATAATTGCGATGGAGAAGGTACAGATAAGGGCTACCAAAATGATAAGGGGAATGGAACAGCTCCCCTATGAGGAAAGGCTGAAGAGGTTAGGCCTTTTCAGCTTGGAGAAGAGATGGCTGAGGGGGGATATGATAGAGATGTTTAAAATTATGAGAGGTCTAGAACGGGTAGATGTGAATCGGTTATTTACTCTTTTGGATAGTAGAAAGACTAGGGGGCACTTCATGAAGTTAGCATGGGACACATTTAAAACTAATCGGAGAAAGTTCTTTTTTACTCAATGCACAATTAAACTCTGGAATTTGTTGCCAGAGAATGTAGTTAGTGCAGTTAGTATAGCGGTGTTTAAAAAAGGATTGGATAAGTTCTTGGAGGAGAAGTCCATTACCTGCTATTAAGTTCACTTAGAGAATAGCCACTGCCATTAGCAATGGTAACATGGAATAGACTTAGTTTTTGGGTACTTGCCAGGTTTTTATGGGCTGGGTTGGCCACTGTTGGAAACAGGATGCTGGGCTTGATGGACCATTGGTCTGACCCAGTATGGCATTTTCTTATGTTCTTATGTTCTTAGAGATGTCTAGTGAAACAAGGCCTATATCAATGCCTCTCCTTAAGGTGTCTGTACGAGAGAGTAGGAGAAGTTCAGTACTCATGGCATATCTGAAACTGTTTGGTGAGGGTCCAAGATCAAGATGATCAGTTAACTGACTGAGTACAACAGCCTCAAGAACTTTTGAAACAAAAGGCAAGACATATAGATGTAGGTCTATAATTGCTAGGGTTTGTGGGGGTCTAGATTGCTTTTTTTGAGAAGTGGGCAGACCACAGCTTTTTTTTTAGGCTGGTGGGGATAATATCCTTGCTGAGTGACAAATTGATAAGGCGTGAAAAAGTGGAGTATAATGTATTTATGGCAACTTTGAAAAGGGAGGTAGAACAATGAGTTGAAAGGCATATGGTATCATTAGATTTAGCAATACAATTATCAACTTTTCTGGAGGACACAAAGTCAAAAGCCTCCCAGACAGTTGTGATTTGAGAAACGGCATTAGTATGCCAATTTGGGATAGTAGAAAATGAAAGATATAATTTTTCAATTTTTAAGTTGAAAAAGATAAATGATTCTGCAGACAGTGAATCGATGGAAAGAGAGTTAGGTAGGTTTGAATTAGTGAGTCTTTTAGTGATAGTGAATAGAACTTTAGGGTTATAGCCGATTGTTTGCATTTGCTGCAAATAGTATTCTTTTTTAGTATGATTAATTAGAGATTGATAGTTTTTTAAAAGACAACGGAAAATGCAAATGTGTTCTGAAAAAGGAGATTTTCTCCAGAGACATTCTGCTTTCCTAAGAGCTTGACAGGCTATCTTGATAGTGAAGAATATGCCTGATCAGACAACCAATATTGAGAAGGAAAAATATCCAGACGCCTCTGCTGTCCTGTGGCCTGTCAGAGCTGAATGAACTCTGAGTGCCTTTCTGAGCATGACTTGCAGAATGTCTTTGAGCAGATAGACAAGCTGGCACCAAAGGAGGTGAGCCTATTCAATGGGTCACACAGAAGGAACCAACGGCGGGAGCTTCAGGCACTATTCTGTTGAAACCTCACTGGACAAGATCATTTACAGGACAAAAGGATTATTTGGAGAGTGGGAGCAAATGAGCTACACCTGGGGAAACCTGTCAGGGCAGTTCAGAGGATAGGTTGTCATGACAACAGCATGATGTGTCTCTGTAAATGAGTCTTTGGGCAGTCACGTAATTCTAGAAGTTTCGGCAATACTGTATGTTTAACTATAAAAGAAGGGTCACGTCCTGTATCCTATGAGATGCTGGTGATTTTGAAAGACAAAGGGCACCCAGTATGCAGCATCTCCCAGGAACACTTTTAATGCCAAATAAAATTTATGTTATACCTTTTACTGAGTCTAAGTGTTCTTGTTGCCCTGGCCCTAAGTACAGAAAATTATGTACATTTTCTTTTTTAGCATGATTAATTAGAGATTGATAGTTTTTTTAAAAGACAACGGAAAATGCAAATGTGTTCTGAAAAAGGAGATTTTCTCCAGAGACATTCTGCTTTCCTAAGAGCTTGACAGGCTATCTTGATAGAAGAAGAATTTACCCAGGGCGCGGATTTAGATTTTTTTTGTTGGCGATTTTTAATGGAGCAATTCTGTTAAGGACAGATTCTAAAGTCGAGTTCCATTGTGATAACGTGTCAGAGATATTACTGTAAGATAAATTTGCAAGCAAAGAAGCAATGTTCGAAGTAAAATGACTCATCAATGATGCCTCATTGAGGAAACTGAGAAGATGTCTGTGATGTGTGAGAATGTAAGTGGGAGATATGAATATGAAACGTGATTAAAAAATGATCAGGCCAAGGAGTGGGAAAAATGTTTAAGGTTTGAGAACAATACTGTTGGAAGGATTTGTTAGGTAGGGCTGGGGATAGATAGGGGAAAGGAGTGCAGGTGGGGGGGGGGGGGGGGGGAGCGGAAGGAAAGATCCCTCCGAGGCCACTCTGATTTCAAAGTGGCCTCGGAGGGAACGGGAAAAGCCATTGGGGCTCCCCTAGGGCTAGGTGTGCACAAGGTGCACAAGTGTGCACCCCCTTGCACCCTGGATTTTATAACATGCATGTGGATGTATATTTTAGGGATGTGAATCGTGTCCTCGATCGTCTTAACGATCGATTTCGGCTGGGAGGGGGAGGGAATCGTATTGTTGCCGTTTGGGGGGGTAAAATATCGTGAAAAATCGTGAAAAATCTAAAAATCTAAAAATCGCAAAACCGGCACATTAAAACCCCCTAAAACCCACCCCCGACCCTTTAAATTAAATCCCCCACCCTCCCGAACCCCCCCCAAATGAGTTAAATAACCTGCGGGTCCAGCGGCGGTCCGGAACGGCAGCGGTCCGGAACGGGCTCCTGCTCCTGAATCTTGTTGTCTTCAGCCGGCGCCATTTTCCAAAATGGCGCCGAAAAATGGCGGCGGCCATAGACGAACACGATTGGACGGCAGGAGGTCCTTCCGGACCCCCGCTGGACTTTTGGCAAGTCTCGTGGGGGTCAGGAGGCCCCCCACAAGCTGGCCAAAAGTTCCTGGAGGTCCAGCGGGGGTCAGGGAGCGATTTCCCGCCGCGAATCGTTTTCGTACGGAAAATGGCGCCGGCAGGAGATCGACTGCAGGAGGTCGTTCAGCGAGGGTTCCGGCGCCTCGCTGAACAACCTCCTGCAGTCGATCTCCTGCTGGCTCCATTTTCCGTATGCGCCATTTTCCGTATGAAAACGATTCGCGGCGGGAAATCGCTCCCTGACCCCCGCTGGACCTCCAGGAACTTTTGGCCAGCTTGTGGGGGGCCTCCTGACCCCCACGAGACTTGCCAAAAGTCCAGCGGGGGTCCGGAAGGACCTCCTGCCGTCCAATCGTGTTCATCTATGGCCGCCGCCATTTTTCGGCGCCATTTTGGAAAATGGCGCCGGCTGAAGACAACAAGATTCAGGAGCAGGAGCCCGTTCCGGACCGCTGCCGTTCCGGACCGCCGCTGGACCCGCAGGTTATTTAACTCATTTGGGGGGGGTTCGGGAGGGTGGGGGATTTAATTTAAAGGGTCGGGGGTGGGTTTTAGGGGGTTTTAGTGTGCCGGCTCACGATTCTAACGATTTATAACGATAAATCGTTAGAATCTCTATTGTATTGTGTTCCATAACGGTTTAAGACGATATTAAAATTATCGGACGATAATTTTAATCGTCCTAAAACGATTCACATCCCTAGTATATTTGTTTGCGCCAGGTAGCGCGCACAAATGTACACCGCGCGCGCAGGTTATAAAATCTGCCCCTAAGAGTTTTTATATATAATGAGTAGATCTCCACCTCTTCTTTTCTAGCAAGGTTGTGAGACAAATGAATAACCTGGAGGACAGACTTGATTTAGAACAATAAGATCAGAATCTAACAGCAAGGACTGACACTTGCTCTTTATGGATTGCACATTAATTAAACATAGTGAAACATCTGAAAAGGGGGATTCAGAATGCAATGTGGTCAATGGAACCTGCTTAAGACAAGATGGCCGACAAGAGTTTTTATGAATTTGAAAAGAGGGAAGAACCACACATCTTCCTTGACCAATGATAGGTTGAATGGCAGAGAAGAAGATATTGTGTCCATTACTCACAGTTGTAGTATTCTTGCTGGCACTTGGCATACACGAAGGAGTGCACAAAGGAGCTCCTTTGTTGCACTCTGTGTATATAGCACTTCTAGTGTGGTACACTGGATCCTCACCCCCCACGATCAGGTGATATCGTGGGCGGGGCCCAAGGCCATTAATGGTGAGGGAGCCGATGGGAGCATCTAGGGCACATGACTTGCTCTCCCTGAGGAGCTTGAAGTTGACAGACAGCTCAATGTGCTAGGGAGAGCAGGATGAGCAAAGAGAGTCCAAAACCCACGTTACATGCTGGCTCCTCACCCCCTGATCAGGTGATTTCATTGGGGGGGGGGGGGAGGCAGGGCCCAAGGCCGTTGATGGTGAGGGAGTCAGCAGGAACATCAAAGGCTCACAGCTTGCTCTCACTGAGGAGCTTGAAGTTGACAGGCAGCTCGATGAGCAGGGGAGAGCAGGATGAACAGAGGAGAGTCAGGGGGAGGGGTGAAAGGGAGGGGAGTCTCTAAAGGGATGGGGGAGGGAAAGAGCTGAGGTAGTGTGAGAAGGGGAAGAGTGGGAGCCTCTGGAGGGAGAGGAGGTGAGGGAAGGAGGAGGAGTCATGGGGGAGAGGGAGGATGAGCTTGGGTGGTAGGGTATGGGGATGAGAGGTGGGGGAAGGAGCCACGGTAGTGGAGCCACGGTCTGCCTGGTGGACCCTGTCCATTCGCCAATGGCCTAAGTGGAGAAGAGGCTTTGGGCTGCTGGTGGACTGCATCCCACCAGCAGCTCAAGTGGAGTGGAGGCCACCTTGTGATCCCGACCCAATAGAAGACAAGTGAAGAAATGGGCCCAGAGCTCCAAAGGAAAGCAATTGGAAGAAAAGAAAAGGTGAAGTCCATGTGTGTGAGACAGCATGTGTGTGTGTATGCATGCACGTGTGGAAGAGAGGGAGTATGTGTGTCTGAGAGAGGAAGCATGAGTATGTGTGGGAGAGTGAGAGTTTGTGTGCATATGTGAGAGAGAGAAGGGAGAGGACTTGTGTGCCCTCTAATCCCCAGGTGTGGAGAGTGGGATTTTTTTTTTTATCCTTTTTGGTTTTGGTTCTTGGGTGTTTTATGTGTCTGCTGTTTTGAGGTATTTAGCTGGTGTTTGGGATATTAAAAAAGACAATTTGAATGAGTTTTTAAATATTGGATGTTTATTCTTCAGCTGTCTTGAAATATTTCTTTTCTTATTGGTATGGTTTTACTATTATGATTGATGTTTTATAGTTTTTGATTTTGTTGTTTGATGTTTTGTGAGGAATGGTGATATTTCTGTTTTTGTACTGTTGCACTGTGGACAGGGTCTGTCTTATTGCAATGTCCAGTTCGGTTTTTGTCTGCACATTTCTGTTTCTAATTTGTGGTCTCTTTGTTCTGTATTTGATGGGGGTCTGTCAGTGTTTTGCATGTGTGGCAGAGGTGAAGTATTCTTCTGGTGTGTGACTTCTGTGTGGGGTTGAGTGGCAGCAAAGCTTGTTCCGTTTTCCTGGTGGGAGGTTTATTGGTATTTTGGGAACTGGTGTTGTATTTGCAGTATTACTTTTTCATGGGCGGGATTGTTGTTGTTTGAGTGCTGGCAGTTGGTGCTGTTCTGGCAGTTCTTTGCTCATGTTTTTCTGGTGGTCGGGCCCACATTCAACATGCTTTGTAGTGGGCCTGGTGGCATGTGGGTGTTTTTGCAGGGTTTTCTGGTTGGTACCACAGCAGTGCATGTAGATGTAGTGTTCAGGTTGTTGTGGGGATATTTTTGCCTCAGAAAACTGTACTCTGAATGTTATTTAAATGCAAAATGTCAGATTTTATGGTTTGGATTGCTGGAGAGTGATAAGTGAATCACAGGGAGGGGGCAGTGTGCTACTTGTTTGCACGGGGCAGCAAAAAATGTTAGCACTGGCCCTGTCAGCTGTGGCCTATGTTGACTGGTGGCCTACCACACTACACTTCCTATTCAGGTACCATCCCATAATATGTAAATAGAGGGTGGTACTACAATTTTTGTATATACCATATTTTCTGGTGTATAAGTCACGCTTTTTTTTTTTTCAAATTTTCATTAGTACGTCTCATGCAACACTACAACTTATATGCTGTTTTTTCTAAATATTGCTGGATATCTCTCTCTCTCTCTCTCCTGTGCAAGGCCTCTGAACAGTGTTTCTTTACCGTAAGACTGTACGCGGCACCTATGACCGCAACCCTCTGTGCCACCTCTCCAATGCCACTAAGCAGACTTATTTTCAGCACTCACCTAATACAGCTGATCTTCCTGTGCGCCATAACTGTGATTAGCATACTGACCCTACGCCGTTGCTGTCTCTTTCTGAGTGATAAGGAAAATTAAGACTTTCTGAATCTGATTAGGCAGTGATATCCAAGCATAGAGTAGGACATAGCAAAAACACATCAATCTCTGTACAAACAGGTGCATCTTAAGTAAAGGTGCGACTTATGTACAAACTTTTTCATAAAAATGGTTGTTTATACAAGGGTGTGACTTATGCAAGGGTGTGACTTATACATCAGAAAATACAATATTTCAGAGTTTTAGGTTTAGTAAGTAATCCTGAAAACTGCATAGCTTGACTTAAGCATACATCAGACTGTTTTTCATAGACTTTTTTTTTAGTTGATCGTGTCCTTAATACCTGTTCAGTTGTATCTTCAAGACATCTTGTGCATGGCTCCAGAAATTTATGGTATTCCTGACAAGCAAGATGTACAGCCTGCAAGAAGCAGAACAGAGGTCAGCAGCATCCTTGGAACATGGGAGAAGACATCATATGCAGTCATCCTTACATATCACAAATAAACTCCAGCATACATCACCGCATAAAGGCTTTTCAGGTGACCCTTTGCAGGAGCAACAGTTTCTCTTGTTTCTTACTACTCCTTCTGAAATATAGCTGCTACTCAATGGCACACACATGGAAAGCTATAAAGAAACAGCTTATCAACCAATATATAACAATGACTCCTTATCACAAACAACAAGACAAGGGATGGATGTGATAAAACAGGAGATATAATAATCATAAAAGGAGGAGATCACTACCAGGAAAGTGGAATGAGAAGGGTTAATTTATCACCCTTGGAAATGTTTACCACTCGTACGACAATTCTGTCCAGACCATGTACGTTCTACATTAAAGTTGAAATTTTAGACACTCTTCCTGATGTGGTAATCAAGAAGGGGGTAGAGTTCCCCAGAGTTTGTTTTTCACATCTGCATTGTCCATCTCTCTATGGCAGTACAATCATGCAAATGGAGTCCTTATACCTTGAAAAGTCCAACCTTCAAAGTGGTATAATGCATACAGGAGAGTGCATAACTTAAAGTGCACTATATATTACACCATTAACACACAACTAACAAAGTAGATTCCCCTGCTTAAGACAATATATCAGCTATCTGTAAATCAGACTCGTATCGGTTAGCTTGCAACTTCACTCTATACAAATCAATATTGTAGAACATAGTGTATAACATGAGAGGTTCATAAATAAATACAAATCTATACCCTGGAAGAAAGGAGGTGCATGGGAGATATGATATAGAGCTTCAGAAACCTGAAAGGTTTTAATAATGCACAAACTTCAAACCTTTTCCATTGGAAAGAAATCGGTAGAACCAGGGGTCATGAAATAAAACTCCAGAGGGGATGACTCAGAACCAACTTCAGGAAATGCTTCTTCATGGTGGTGGATGCCTGGAATGCCCATCTGGAGGAGGTGGTGAAGACGAAAACAGTCAAGAATTCTAAGGGGCATGGGATAAACACTGTGGATCCCTAAAGGCTAGAAGATGGAAATGAAGAAAAGGGTACATGGAGATAACTTGCTGGTGCAGCGGTTACTACCCTTAACAGAAGACATGGGATTACTACCCTTAACCAATAAGCCTTGATGCTTTTAATGAACCTGCAACATTGCTCCCCCTTAAATGGCTAGAGGATGGAAATGAAGAGGTAGGTAATTTGCTGGTGTGGCAGTTACTACCCTTAACATAAAACATGAGATTACTAACCTTAACCAATAAGCCTCTGACACAACTGCAATATCACCTTCCGCTTTGACGGTGGAAGTAGGGGGAGGCGAGGTGGAAAGAGGAACTGGATTCGAACAACAACCAACATGGGCCCTGACTTTTACAGTCTGGGTTACTGATATGCAGACATAAGAGAAAAAGCACAGGACTGCTTCTACGGCTAAGAAGTGCACATCAAGCAGCACTGTCTGAATTTTCAAGAAGGCTCATCACCTAGTAAAAAAGAAACATGAGGGTACCCTGCACAGTGTGGCAGATACTATCATAAGAAGCTTACTGGGCAGACTGGATAGACCATTTGGTCCTTTTCTGCCATCATTACTATGTTACTATCTACCTTATAAATGGGCTCTGACCGACGGCCCGCAAATGTGCAGTAGAGAGCAGCTCTACCTCGCATGCGCGGGCGAGCATGTCGGTCAGAGCCGAGCGTGCCCGAAAAAAAATGGCGCTGGGGCCGCAGGAGCGGCGGCGGCGAGAAGCAGGAGTGGGAGGAGCAGTAGTGGCGGCAGCGACGACGAGCAGTAGCGGCAGCGCGCACGGGAGCCCCCCCCCCCCCCCCGGAGATCTTCCGTCTGCCGGTTGTGGATGATCTGAAAGGGGAGGGGATTGAGAGAGGGGGAGTGACTGAGGAGAGGGAGGAGAGAGTGAGGGGAAGGGGAGGGGAGGAGGAGAGAGTGAGGGGGGGAGGAGGAGAGAGTGAGGGGGGAGGAGAGAGTGAGGGGGAAGGGGAGGAGAGTGGGGGGGAGGAGAGAGTGAGGGGGAGAGGGAGGAGGGGGAAGGAAGGGGAGGGGGGAGAGGGAGGGAAGGAAGAGGGGAGGGAGAATAGAGGGAGAGGGGGGAGAGGGAGGAAGGGGGGGAGAGGGAGGGAGAATAGAGGGAGAGGGAGGGAGGGAGGGAGACTAGAGGGAGGAGGGAGAATGAGGGGGAGGGAGTGGGAAGGAAATAGACCAAAAAAATTTTTTTAAATGTAGCCCGTTGTTACTGGCTTAACGGCTAGTGTTATATATAAATCCTCAATGTTGTCAAATCACAAAACCAGAAGCAACCTCCTCTCAATACTAACACTCACACAAAGAACACCAAATGAGAGGGAACAGAATTAGATTCTATTACCACATTATAATTAAACCAAGAGACAATATCATAAGCACGTGCTTAAAGATTTTAATCTACTGTCTCTCGCCCACAATGGGCCCCAGACAGTCTCAGCCTTATAAGCACTTTTCTTATAATCATTTATTGTCTCTTGCTTGAAAACCATCTTCTCAAAATTTATTCAAAAAAGTTTTTACTTATAGTTTTTCACCATCTTATTAGGCATCTACTTTTTAATCCAAATGACTTTTGTTAAAATGGAATACTTAGCCAAATCAGACGTTCACCACTCAAAATTATGACTTGAAATTCTGTTGAATTCTGTTGCGCAGGAGGTGGACCCTTGGGCTGAGGTGGGGTTAATGCTACCTGTGGGGGAGGCCCTGTGGGTCCCCACCATCGGTAGGCGGAGCTGGATGACTGGCGGAGGCCGGCTGGAGCTTCGCCAATACCAGCCCTTGTGCTCTTGCGTGCCGGGGCTGGCTGGAGTTAGGTGGGCCTCCATCTGAGGTCTTCTGGTAGATGAGGAGGAGGTCAGCCAGGGACCAGCAATGTTAGTAATGGAGAGTCTGTACTGGATGAGGCGGAGTCCCAGAGTCCCGGGCGCTAAAAGGAACAAGAGTCAGATGGGGGTACCTGGGTAAAAGCAGGCCGAAGCCTGAAAGGCCAACTCCAGAGTTGAGAGTATAGAGGCGTCGTAGAACAGGCTGAAGTCAGGGCAGGCAGCAAGCAAGAAGCAGTGGCAAAGCAAGATCAGATCCAGGAGACAATCAGAAGCATGATCGGGCAAAGCAGAGGTCAGGTCCGGGAGATGATCAGTAGCATGGTCAGACAAAGCAGAGGTCTGGTCCAGGAGATGATCAGTAGCATGGTCGGGCAAAGCAGAGGTCAGGTCTAGGAGATGATCAATGGCATAGTCAGACAAAGCAGCGGTCGGGTAAAGGAGAAGATCAATGGCATGGTCAGGCAGAGCAGAGGTCGGGTCCAGGAGAAGTCAGTCCGTAAATCAAGTAGAGTAAAGATGAGGCACAGGAACTAGGAGAAGTGACAAAACCAGGATCAGGAACACGGAAGGAACAGGAACCAGGAACATGAGGAAATTACCAGAGGAGGCA
The DNA here is from genome assembly GCF_901001135.1 of Rhinatrema bivittatum. Taxonomy (NCBI): domain Eukaryota; kingdom Metazoa; phylum Chordata; class Amphibia; order Gymnophiona; family Rhinatrematidae; genus Rhinatrema; species Rhinatrema bivittatum. Next base: position 239,216,425 of record NC_042621.1, read on the forward strand.
ACGAAGTCTACATCCAGCGTGGAGATCTGTTGCAAAGGCAACTAACTGAGGCTGGGCCCAGCCTTAAATACCGGAGCCCAGTGATATCATCATTCGGGGCTGCGGGTTGGTTTCCTGCCGCGGCCCCTTTAAAAGGAAAGGAGATGCGCATGCGCCTAGGGAGGAGCGCGGCGCGGGATGGCAGTGTCTCTCCGTGGACCACGTGGAGAGGCCCGCCGCGGAGCACAGGTGTCCGTCGTGGAGACAGGAGCACCGGGGACAGACCAAGGGAAAAGGCGGTGGCCCACAGCCGCAAGGGAAGTGGAGCCAGACACTGGAACAGGCACATGCAACACTCAATCTATCATCTCATTTTTACACAGAACTCCATGCAGACTAATAAGTTTTATGAGTATGCCTCAGGTACCTCAAATATACCATACACAGTGTCTGTTGAAGAGACAGTTCTTTGCAGCCTGAAGCACCTTTGCCTATGATTATTCTGAATAGACTTTCAGAAACTGTGCAAACTCTGGAACTGGTGATTTGCAGCTAGCACCTCCATTTGCATCTATGTCACAGAAAGGCTACCTTTGAAGCACTGCTACATCATAAAGTCAAAAACAAGCCTGCATGTTTCTGAAAGGGTGCTTTGAATCGCAAAACCTTACCAGCTGCCACTCCTCTGTGCTTCCATCTGGTTTCCTTGACATCATATTTGCTATGTGACAGAGCAATGTATTGTATATAGCCCTAACAAGTGACCTTTGAGTCTAATGGGACAAGCTTGTTATTATGCACTTTCACACACAGCATGCACATTGCTTTGGGAAGGATGGGCCAACCTACTTAGTATGGTGCCCTAGTAAATAGGTTTAGCCATTGAAGGAAAGCAAAGAGTGGCATATGAAAACCACCTTGCCAGCTACTGTAACTAAAAGACCTGAAAAACACACTAGGAAATCTGACACACTAGTACCAATCTGACACATTAGTACCAATCTGACACAGTTCAACTTCTGAATGCTTCTTGTTGAGAGATGCCGCTAATTGTACAAAGCTTGGTGTTTGAACTGCGGACGGCACCATTACCTCCTGAATGTTTAATGCAAACAGCTACAATTTTAACACTTTCACAGATAGTAGTGCACAGTTCTTCATAACATTGAGCCCTGTGGCAACTGCCTGTGCAGTCTCTATGAAGAGGAAGAGTCAGAGTGTGTTCACACTGCGCCTCATATTGCAGCTCTGCCCCGATAGAACACTGTCATGCATACTAAAGCCTCTTCATTCAGTCACTGCAGGATGTTGCAGAAAATTGTATACACTAAGCAGTTCTGATTGCTTTCCTATGCTATAGCCCTAACCAGTGATTCATACATTTTGGATCCATTAGTTATATTTGCCTATGCAGGCTGCACATGGCTGATTATGTATATTCATGTGTGCATACATCTCTCCACAGGAAAAACATTTCTGTATAATCAAGTCTAGTGCCCACCATTAAATTGCCTTACGAACATCAGCACCTGAAACAGCTAGATCACATACCATGTAAATGACTTACTGCAGAGCTCCAGTTTCACATAGCTCCATTAACAGGAGGATGATTTTTCTGAATACATTTACTAGTCACTCATGGATTTAGCCAAAAAGACTATTAATACAGTAGTTTCTACTATTCAAACATCAAAAAACATGTTGAATATACCTGTCCGGATAAAGTTTCAATAAAACTGGCTAAGTGCCAAAACCGTCTAAGTGGTGTGAATCGGCATAAACTATATTGCATTTCAAATTTCTAACCAGATAAATATATCCAAATCTGTGGTGAATCTTTATCTGGCTATCATCTCATTGAAAGGAAGATAGCTGTCCATTTTACAAAGTTAGACTCATATATATCTACTTGCTTCCCCGAGGTTGGCAGTTTGGCAGCATGTGGTGGAAATGAGCCAATATAAATTTTTCAAAACTTATAGTCTGCTGGTGACTAAATTCTGTAGCGGTAACACACTAAGATCCACATGTGTGTGGGGAAGGAACCATTGTTACATTTTGAACACTGTTCCTATCTTTGTACCTTTTGCATTGTCTTACACTATCATTATGGAATTCACATTTACCTAGAAATTTTCCTCTATTAAGTTTTGTGTTACATTTTGGCCAGCAGCTGGTGCCTGATTCGGTTCATTCAATGATAGAGCTGGTGCGTCAGTGAGACCTATTATACCTTTCTTGTGCTGGAGTCTGTGGATTTCTAAGGGAGGTAAACAATCAGTTTTTTTGTGGGTAGCCTCTATCACTTGTGCAGTGGAGAAAAAGATAGATCACAGCGTCTAATATTTTATGGAGACCAACATGTCTGAATGTATGATGTGGTGTAGATAGCAGGAAACTCCTTCATAGATCAGAGGTGACTATGGGCCAGAAGCTACGGTAACAATACATATTGGTTGTGCACAAGCCAAAAGAAGCTCCTGGGGTTTCATGCTAAGGAGAGAGTTGTATATCTTGGATTTTCTGCACTATTCCCAGTGTCACTTGCCAAATTTGTACATACTACGCCATTAATCATATTTGACATTTTTTGGGGGTGATCTCCGACGGCCAGCAAATCTTCACTAGAGACCACTGTTCTTTCCGTACGTCTCATGTTGAATGTGAAAGTGGCCCCCAACCCCCTACGCTCATACCTAATCCCCACCTCGAGTTACTAGGTGGCCCTCCCATAGGGATACAAATACCTGTCTAAGGCATAGGCACTATAGCAAGTCTCTCTCTCTCTCTCTCTCTCTCTCTCTCTCTCTCTCTCTCTCTCTCTCTCTCTCTCTCTCTCTCTCTCTCTCTCTCTCTCTCTCTCTCTCTCTCTCTCTCTCGTTGTTTTATCGCAGTGCACGATGCTTTTGTGATTTGCGAATCCATTTCCGCAAATGGCGAAAACATCGCGTGGCGCGATGTTTCCCCGCTGCACGAAAAATGCCTTATTTGCATGGGACATGCCCCCTCATGCGTTACCACTGCGATATTGGAAAATGAGGCCCATAGTTTGCTTGTTAAAACAATATCTAGTAAATACTTGCTCTTCTGAAAGATCAAAATGGTTTTATTCTGCACCCGGGGAGCAATTTTAAATCTAATTCTCAGTGGAGTGCAGGATTTGGTGAGAGAGGTAACGGTGGTGGGGTCTCTTGGCAATAGTGATCATAATATGATCAAATTTGAATTAATGACTGGAAGATGGACAGTAAGTAAATCCACAGCTCCAGCACTAAACTTTCAAAAGGGAAACATAAAATGAGAAAACTAGTTAAAAAGAACCTGAAAGGTGAAGCTACAAAGGTTAAGAATGTGCAACAGGATTGGACATTGTTAAAAAATATCATCTTAGAAGCGCAGTCCTGATGTATTCCACACATTAAGAAAGGTGGAAGGAAGGTCAAACAATTACTGGCATGGCTAAAAATTGAGGTGAAGAGGGCTATTTTAGCCAAAAGATCTTCATTCAAAAATTGGAAGAAGGATCCATTAGAAGAAAATAGGATAAAGCATAAGCATTAGTAATTTTAATGTAAGACAGTGATAAAACAAGCTAAGAGAGAATTTGAAAAGAAGTTGGCTATAGAGCAAAAACTAATAATAAACCTTTTAAAAATATATCTGAAGCAGAAAGCCAGCAAGGGAGATGATAGAGGGGTTAAATGGGCACTTAGAGAAGATAAGGCCATCACAGAAAGACTAAACAAATTATTTGCTTCAGTGTTTACTGAAAAGGATGTTGAGGAGATACCTATTCCAGAGATGGTTTTGAAAGGTGACGATTCAGATGAACTGAACCAAATAACAGTGAACCTAGAAGATGTGATAGGCTAGATTGACAAACTGAAGAGTAGTAAATCACCTGAACTGGATGGTATACAGCCCAGAGTTCTGAAAGAACTAAAAAATGAAATTTAAGACCTATTTCAAAAAATGTGTAACCTATCATTAAAATCATCCATTGTACCTGAAGACTGGAAGGTGGCCAATGTAACCCTGATATTTAAAAAGGGCTCCAGGAAACTATAGACTGGTGTTGGGAAAAATTGTGGAAACTGTTATAAAAAAAATATAATCTCAAAACATTTAAATAGACGTGGTTTAATGGGACACAGCCAGCATGGATTTACCCAAGGGAAGTCTTGTCTTATAAAGCTCCTATATTTTTTTGAAGGTGTGAATAAACATGTGGATAAAGGTGAACTGGTAGATGTAGTGTATTTGAATTTTCAGAAGGGGTTAGACAAAGTCCCTCATGAGAGGCTTCTAAGAAAACTAAAAAGTCATGGGATAGGAGGTGATGTCCTTTTGTGAATTGCAAACTGGTTAAATACAGGAAACAAAGAGTAGGATTAAATGGTAAATTTTCACAGTAGAAAAAGGAAAACAGTGGAGTGCCTCAGGGATTTATACTTGAACCAGTGCTTTTTCATATATTTATAAATGATCTGGAAATAGGTACGATACAAAATTATGAAGAGTAGTTAAATCTCAAGTGCATTGTGACAAATTGCAGGAGGACCTTGGGAAACTGGAAGACTGGGCTTAAAAATCGCAGATGAAATTTAATGTGGACAAGTGCAAGGTGATGCATATAGGGAAATATAACCCTTGTTGTAGTTACACAATGCTACTTTCTATCTTAGGAGTTACCACCCAGGAAAGAGATCAAGGTGTTATAGTGGATAATACATTGAAATTGTCAGCCCAGTGTGCTGTGATGGTCAAAAAAAGCAAACAGAATGTTTAGGAATTATTAGGAAGGTAATGGCAAATAAAACGATGGATGTCATGATGCCTCTGTATCGCTCCATGGTGAGATCACACCTTGAATACTGAGCACAATTCTGATCGCCGCATCTCAAAAAAGATATAATTGCACTGGAGAAAGTGCAGAGAAGGGCGACTAAAATGATAAGGGGCATGGAACGGCTCCCCTACAAGGAAAGGCTAAAGCAGTTAGGGCTGTTAAGTTTAGAGAAGAGATGAGTGAGGGGGGATATGATAGAGGGGGAATATGATAGAGACAGATTAATGTAAATGGGTTATTTACTGTCTCAGATATAGAAGGACTAGAAGGCACTGCATCGGGCCGATGCAATACTATGAGCTGGCCGCAATGCACAGTTCAATGTGTGTCCATAACCCCTGATGCAAATGGGGGTTAGTGCTTCCAAAACGCACGTCCAATTGTGCGCTTAGGTAATAGCACTTATCACATGTAAATGCATGTTGATGAGGCTATAACCTATTCCCTCGATGCAAAAAAAAATGTACGCCCGACACACACATATTTACTCACTAAAATTAATGCCTGCCTGCTTTTCTGTACTTCCTCCGAGTTAATATCATGGTGACATTAAGTCGGAGGAACTAAAAAATTAGAAATGTGCCCCCCCCCCAAAATATTTTTAAAAGGGTGCTAGCGGTGAGGTTAGGAAAAGGGACACTCAATTAAGGAATGTCCCTTTTCCTAACCGGCTGACAGCCACCTCACCCGGGCGCCTGCTGCCAAAGAGGCACTAAGGGCGCGCAATTTCCCCTAGCACCTCCTTTTTACTTCGGCACCCAATTTATATATTAAATCGGGTGCCTGGGAGAGGTGGATCGGCGCGCATTAAGGGAGTAGACGCTGAATCATGGGCACCCGTTTAACATCCGCCGATATTGCATCGGTCTGCATATAGTTGGCAAAAAGCTCATTTAAAACAAATAGAAGAAAATTCTTTTTCATGCAGCACATAGTTAAGCTCTGAAATTCATTGCCAGAGGATGTGGTTATGCCAGTTAGTCTAACTGGGTTTAAAAAAGGTTTGTATAAATTTCTAGAGGAAAAATCTATAAACTGCTGTTATTTAATATGCAATAGAAGCTTAAGATCTATTTAATGTTTGGGTAATTGCCAGGTACTTGTGACTTGGAATGGCCACTGTTAGAAACAGGATGCTGGGCTTGATGCACCCTTGGTATGACCCAGTATGGAATATCTTATGTTTCTATGTACACTGCTGGGACGATATCTCCTTGGTTGCTGCCTCTGCTGCCAAGCCCATCTCTTTTTCTGTTTACGGCGCCACCACCACAAAATGGGAAGCATGTTGCACCCTATAAGCCAAAGATACTCTGCTACAGATGCTTAAAATGCTAGCCGAATAAAGTTCTTCAGGTATATTGAAAGGCACGACTCCTAAGTAGCTGTCCTAAGTTTAGTTGGATATATATCAGAGTTAAGGTCCTCACTAAAACTTTCTTATCCAGCTAAATGGTACTGCTCTATTTGGATAAGTCGAGGCCGCTGAATATACCCAGTAGCTATTTATCTGGCTAAACACCGATTTTATCCAGCTAAGGATAACCTATTTTTTTGAATATTGAACTCATGGTTTTTAATGCAGGGAACTGCATATGTTCTGTATTTATTTTGTAAAAGTATATGCACATATTTCATGCTCAGAATAATTGTAACATGAGCTCATTTACTGCAGTTTATGTGCAAAGTCATGTATTTTAGAAATTATGGGCCAGATTTTAAAAGGGTTACGCACATAAGTTATCTTATCTTACACGTATCTTATAAAATCCTGCGTACTTTTGTTCGCGCCTGGTGTGTGAACAAAAGTACGCGCGGGCGTAGATTTATAAAATCTACCCCTATGCGTGTACTCCACTTATAAAAATACTTGTGCATGCACTTTTAATCACCAGTTTGGTGACCCTTCTACCAGATCACCCACGTATATTCACCAATTCACCTAAATCCTCAACCATGTCACTCTGACCCCTACCACTTAACCCAGACCTCCCACCCAGAAACTGTATAAAAAAAAAAGGTGTGTGATTAAATTTCAGCAACAATTAGCAGGCAAAGAAGCATGCTTATATGTTTGGTAATGTATACATTAGGAGTATTCTTGCACAGGGTTTGGTCAACTACCAAATCCTGTGCTAAAGTACCCCATAAACAGGCCCTTTTTTAAATTTATGTGCGACACTGCTAGTGCACACATATGGCTGGATTTTAAAAGGGTTACACGCTTAAGAGAAGTGCGTAACCCTTAAAAAAAAACCCTGCGAGCGCGGAGCCTATTTTGCATAGGCTCGGCAGCGCACGCAAGCCTCGGGACGCGCATAAGTCCCGGGGCTTTGCTAGGGGGGCATGTCGGCGGGTGTGTTGGGGGGCGGCGTGTCGTTCGGGACATTCCGGGGGGTGTTCCGGGGGGTGTGGGGCAGGCCTGGGGGCATTCTGGGGGCATGACCGAGGCCTCCGGACCAGCCCCCGGGTCGTGTGATGGCGCGGCAGCGGGCCATCGGCGTGCGCAAGTTACGCCTGCTTTGAGCAGGCGTAACTTGTGCAATAAAGGTAGGGGGTTAGATAGGGCTGGGGGTGGGTTAGGTAGGGGAAGGGAGGGGAAGGTGCAGGGGGGGTGGTGGGAACGGGCAGCGCGCACAGGGCTCGGCGCGCGCAAGTTGCACAAATGTGCACCCCCTTGCGCGCGACGACCCCGGATTTTATAAGATACGCGCGTATCTTATAAAATCTGGCGTACTTTTTGTTCGCACCTGGTGTTTAAAATGTACCCCATACTTCTGGCTTTTACAAAATTCTACTAGCACTCATAGGTTGCATTTGTGTGTCCATGCTACTTGCGTTTGTAGCTTACAGTTTTACATGCTGAAACCTTTTGAAAATTATCCTATGTGTATAAATGTCATTGAAAATTCAACATTTTGTTTTTCTTAAACTTACTACAGTTTTATCTTTCTAGGCTTCTAAACTGAGCTTGCTACATCATACTTAAATTTCATGTAATATTTTATGTTACATATATAAGGTATTTAATAACGTTAGCCAGAGAAAAATTTTATTATGCACAGACAGCCCTAAAATTAACATCAGTACAGGTGATTTCATGAATATTCATATGTACAGTTTAATCATCTTCTGTTCATTATCAGCATTTGCATTTTATGAATGTTCACTGAATATAAATAAAGATTTCAGAGGTAGATGGCCAGAAGTAGATGTTATACCATTAACTTTCCTTTTTTTGTTTTTACAAATGTGAGTTAGTATTGTTCATTTTAATCTAAAAATGGTGAATGATGCAATGGCTTTTAAAATTCCAATTGTATTTTGCTTAACACCAGCATTGCATATCAATCAGGTACTGAAATTTTGTTGTTGTCTGGAGTGCATTTTTTATTTGTACTTTTCTAAAAGGAAGATGCCATGAGATAGATATTCAAAGAATATCCAGATAGGAAAGTTAGCTGGATAACGTGTGTGACAAATACAGCATCGCAAAATGCATATGTAAATTAAAAATTAGTATTCAAGGGGGAGGAGTTTGGGCAGAATAAATGGAAATGAAGGTCTGGAAGTGTGGCGTGCGATAGAGTAATGCACAATATCGCGGGATATAACGCCAGAAATAGCTATGCTTTTTTTTTTTGCAGTATGTGAAAAAAAGTATTTATCATGGGTGAAATCGCAGATTGCAGATACTATCGCAGTGATTATCATTCGTGATAAAAAGAGGAATGATAATGGACATTTACCAGGCCTTCCTGGCCCAATAAAAACACCTGTTCTTACCTGGTCTAGCTTTTTAAAGCCATAATTTGGTGGCAAGTTTAATAGTTGGGGGTCACTGGATGATTTGGGATGCTCGCTGCAGATAACAACAAGCAGAACAACAATTTCAAGAACAGGAAAGGCCTATCCCAAGTACTCCTAGGGAATTGCCTGTACTGGAGGCAGAGGCACGGGACCCACAGTGTCAGGGCCCCAGCAGGCAGTCACAGCAGAGGAGATACAGAGAGTGCATCTTTCCTCCACGGACATCCTTGCTGGGCTTGTCAGAGGACTTTGTGGTTTGCAGGTATCACTTCAGCTCTCAGGCTATCCTGGAAATATATGAAGAGGGGATTTGGATCCAGTAACCGCAAGGTCCCACGCTGTGCCTGGTCTCACCAAACTGTTGGCCACCCAGCATTTCATGGCAAGTGGCTCCTTCCAAACGACATTAGGGGTCATGGGGAGAATGACCCAAACCACTTTTTCATGCTGACTGAAACAGGTCTTCACAGCAATCTCTGACCGCATTAATCACTACATAGAAATTTCCTTGGGACAGGCAAGACTTGATGGACTTGAAAAGAGGCTTTTATGCCTTTGCAAACTTTCCCAATGTTTTGGGAGTTATCGACTGCACTCACATGGCCATCATTCTATCCCATGACAGGGAGGAGATATACCGCAATAGAAAGCTCTTTACTCCATCAACGTGCAAGTGGTCTGTGACACTCAAATGTGCATCCTTGATGTGGTGGCTAGGTACCCGGGAGCCGCACCTGATTCTTTATACTTAGGCAATCAGGCCTCTTTGAAAATTATGAGGGCAGCCTGTACAGTGATAGTGGGCTTGTAGGTAACAGAGACGCTTCTTTCTATATTCCATCTCTGGCTCTGAATTTGTGGCAAATGGCATGGAAATGAGGTGTGGCTGGGAGGGGGAGGAAAAGAATCACTGCTTCGATAAGTGGCTTGTACAGTTACATCTGCAGGCCATTGGTCCAGGGCCTGGCTTTTTCACCCCATTCTGCAGAGTCCTGCAAATGTTGTGAGGACAAACAATGCACCTCCCCTAAAGCTTGGTGTATGAGCAGGCCCTATACACTTTCCACGTGTTCTTTTTCAAAATGACCCTGCTCCTATCCTCCCATTAGGAGCTATTAAAATGTCACTGGTTAATGACAAGCTTGAATTGTCCACATTGCAGATACCGTCTGATCACGTGTGGCTGGTTAGTGAGGCATCATCCAGATTGTCTGCCACAGTTTGTCTTGACCCTCACTTACTTCAGCCAGAAGCAGTGTGCTGTGCATGTTGGTGGCGTGGCATATTCCTTGTGTCAGGGCTCACAAATTGGTTTCTATGGAAGACATACTGCAAAGCCAGCAGGGACATTTGCAATCGCATCATGAGGTACTATTTTTGCAGCTGTGGCAGCTCTTATGTATTGATTCAAGGCTGGCAGCCTGCTACACACCAGTAGCCTTAGTTCAATTGTGAGGGCCTGGCATGCAATTGTTAGAACATCCAGATGTGATTTACTAGTCCTGAAGAGCTGAGCTACTTTTGGCTACTGCTATCCTGTACATATACTGGCACAGAACAATGTTATATGCATTTCGGCTAGGCAAATCGCCCTTTAAGGTTCAGGAAAATGTACAGACTACTTTATACAGTCTTATAGGATGCTGTGGTTTGCCATCCAGATCTGCAAGTGACAATGCTATGATTGATGGCTTAAATCTTTCATTGCTGCAGGAAATTCAGGGTATGGTTGCAGGACCTGGCTTCTCACCCTCGTTGCCATTCCCAACATGCTGGCAGAGATGAGGTACAATGAGGCCTTGTGTGCTACCTGCTATGTCATTGAGCATACCTTTGGAGTTCTGTTTTACTGTTTGGGCAAAACAGGTGAGGCTTTAATGTATGCCCCACCCAAAGTTGCAGATATAGTGCTGCTTTGCTGTGTCTTCCATAAACTCGCTCTACACCATGGACTACAAATGGAGATACATCTGGACCTCCCCTAAGATTCCTCATGTGTCCCCTCATGAGCCGAGGATAGCATGCTAAGTGGCAACCAGCTTCAGCAAAACCTTATACAATGCTACTTTGCCTGATAGGCCTTATGTACCACATCCCCTTCCATGGAAGGGAGGCCAGTAGAGTGTTAGCTGCTGCTCTCCTCTCTATCATCTTTCTTTCTCTCACTACTTCTCTGTCTGGGTCAGTGTGTAACAGAAATCACATATGCCTACTCAGGAATTGTCTTGACAATGGAACAGTAGACTGTACTAGGGATGTGAATCGTTTTTTGACGATTTAAAATATCATCCGATATATTTTAAATCGTCAAAAATCGTTAGGGCCACAATACAATACCAATTCCCCCGATTTATCGTTAAAAAATCGTAAATCGGGGGAAGGGGGAGGGCAAGAAAACCGGCACACTAAAACCCCCTAAAATCCACCCCTGACCCTTTAAATTAAATCCCCCACCCTCCCGAACCCCCCCAAATGCTTTAAATTACCTGGGGATCCAGTGGTGGTCCAGAACGGCGGCGGTCCGGAACGGCCCCCTCAATTGAATCCTGTTGTCTTCAGCCGGCGGGGGTTCCGGACCGCCGCTGAACGATCTCCTGCAGTCGATCTCCTGCCGTACGGAAAACGATTCGCGGCAAGAAATCGCTTCCTGAACCCCGCTGGACTCCCAGGAACTTTTGGCCAGCTTGGGGGGGCCTCCTGACCCCCACAAGACTTGCCAAAAGTCCAGCGGGGGTCCGGAATGACCTCCTGCGTCGAATCGTATTTGTCTATGGCCGCCGCCGTTCTGGACCACCGCTGGATCCCCAGGTAATTTAAAGCATTTGGGGGGGGGTTCGGGAGGGTGGGGGATTTAATTTAAAGGGTCGGGGTGGGTTTTAGGGGGTTGGCTCACGATTTTCACGATAGTTTACACACCCAAACGGCAACAATACGATCCCCTCCCCCTCCCAGCCGAAATCGATCGTTAAGACGATCGAGGACACGATTCACATCTCTAGACTGTACTTGAAAAACAGTAGTCAAAGTAAAGATACCATCAAATACATGTGGCTGCCATAATGTGTTCTGCCTGATAGTGACACTAAAAGAGGCATCTGTGGCATGCGAGTATGTGTATGACTGCCAACACTATGTAATAGCTTGGCCTAGCTAGCCCTGTTTGAAAAAGTTGAAATTTGTAATAAAACATAGATTTAAGCATGCGCTGATGAAGCAAAGAATTCAAGGCAGCTAGAGAGGTGAGATAATTTGTCCTGGCTATTTCAGAACGTCCATCCCCCAGGTGCTGCCGGTCGCGGTGTACCTGTCTTTCCAGTTGTAATAACTGGCATCAAAAGCCTTATGTCTATGGGCAAGATATGCTATAATTTCACCCTGGAGCACCGCTTTACTAGTTTCCCAAAAGAGGGTGTGTGTAATGACATGTTCCTTATTGTGCTCCTGATAATCATCCCAGGCTGCTGCAAAAATTCTAGAAAGCGTTTATCTTTGGCTAAAAATGCAGGAAAATGCCAAGGTCCTCCAATGAAAGTCCACCCAAATCAAGGAATGATCAGATATCAACAAAGGACCAATCTCTGCAGCCAACACATAAGAAAACATAGCTGGTGCAAGCAGGTGATAATTTAGGCTAGCTTGAGATGCATGCGCCTGGAAACATGGGTGTAGTCCCAGGCCCTAGGGTTGAGAACCCACCAGACATCCAATTGATTGCACAATATGGGAATGCCTTTGTGTGGTGAGACCCTTTCTGTCAGGCTTGGGTATGACTTATCCAATTGGAGGTCACTGACCATATTAAAATCACCCCCCAGGACCAGAGGAACAGAGGAAGCTTTCCCTAACAGCTGACTAAAAGAGAGAGAGAAAATTTGGGATCATACTGGTTCGGAGCATAAACATTACAAATAGTGAGTGGTTTCTCTTGTAAAAACCCTTTAAGAATCAAATAGCGACCTGCGGGATTCCTAATTGTGGTGCTGTGTTGAAAAGACAGCAATTTATGCAATAAAATGGCCACTCCTGCTTTATGAGAACCTGAAGAAGCCCAATATACTTTGCCTGCCCACCCACCATTTACGAAGTTTACTGGGTTCAAAAGCATTAAGGTATGTTTCTTGAAGCAAAGCTATGTCAGCTTGATGCCTCTTCAGCATACTTAAGATTTTTTGCTGTTTAATAGGTAAACCCAGCCCACAAACATTCCAAGATACGTAGGCCTTGTTTGCTAGGCAGTGTTAGGGCTGCAGAGTGGCAACATGCAGATCTTACACTCTATCCAAAGGGTGCACCCCCCAGCCTGGGGTGCCTCCCTGTACTAAAGCTGAGAATCTTATCATGTTCAAACACAAAAGTAGTATCCTGCATATTAGTCTCCACAGTGCAGATCCCAAATAGCTCCCACAGCAAATACCTCCAAAGCTCATCCCCCTACCCCTACCCCAACCCTGATGGACCTGAGTAACTGCATTACCCTCTAACCCAAACCCTCCCCCCCATCTAGCCCCCTCTTCCCGGGTTGAACACCCGGACAAAATCGGTCACTCATATGACACTTAAGGGTCCGCCACCCCCATCTCCCCCCAACCATCATGAAATGGTATAAAATCCAACAACCTAGAAGAACCCAACAGTTGAAACTGCAAACAGAAAATGCAAATATGAACAATCTATGGACAATAAGTTCCTGCATAGCTAGTCCTCGGCAGTTCAAATGCATGGTCTGATATTGCATATCAGGAAAAAAAAATCCAAAAATGTTGAATTGCGTATCATCCAAAAAACCCAGAACAAAGTCTCCTGAGCGGACTCATCAGAGAAATAATGGAAAAGCAAGAGTAGGACTAATAGGGTCCTCTGTGATTATACCTGTCAAAGCATCCAAATCCAAGTGTCGTGGAATACTGAGCTGCAGCAACCCAGAAAAATCAACAAACTGTCCAATGTAAAACCTAGGAACCATGACCCCAGATAAGGCCCTGAAGTCTAGAATAGATCTGAATAAGCAGCTCCGGGCAAGTCAAAGTCCTCATGGTCTCCCAAATAAAAGGCACCACACCCAAATAATAATTATGAGGGCAGCTGCAGATCATCAGTGCTGCCGGTTCACTCAGTTCTGAATCAAATTAGACACCTGATATTGTCTGCAGAAAATGCTGCGCTTTGCAGGAGTGTTGTAGAGGGTAGTTGTTCCCACTTGCAAGATCCGAAGTTTGGTTGGGTAAAGCAGGACAAAATGGATTTTCTTCTGATATATGGAATTACATACAGATGTGAACACTCTCCAAAGCCTTGCAAGTTTAACTGAATAGTCCTGAAAAATTAAAATCTTCTGCTCCTCCATTCGGGGTTGGACACCCCGACACATTACCGGCAAAATCGCTGCTGTCTATCTAGTTTGGCTATTAGACTGGGGGCCCATGCATTACGTCCTCTCTACTCGGATAGGGCCCACTGACTCAGAGAGATGGAGCGCCTCCAGGAGCTACTTCTCCAAAAACTCCCTCAGCTCAGCTTACCAGCAATTCAGGGAGACCTAAAAAATGCAGGTTGTTGTGCCTTGAGCAGTTTTCTAGGTCCTCCAGCTAGTTTTCGAGCATTTCTCGTCTCTGCCATCACAGCATCCACTAAGCCCCACTCATGGCATCATCTTCCAGCACCGAAATATGTTATACTTCTGTGAGCCGTTTCACTGTGGACTCAAATGAGCCGGATAAAGCATCTAGTTTTGCAGATATTTCCCCAAACTTCCCATCTAGCTTAAGGTCGATGAGCTTTTTGATCGCCCCTGTAACTGCAGCAATCGATACCTTGGTTGTGGCTGGCTCAGCGGCCCCAGTGATTGTTGCGTTCATGCCTGTTCTCACACTCACTCCACCCTCTCTACCTTGGTGGCGACTCCCTTCAGGTCTGACGGACAAATGCTGCTGTGGCTTCTCCTCGCTGCTTCTCCCCGGAATCCCCGGGCTGGCCTGATGCTGTGGATCCGCCATGTTCCTGATGTCATAAGGGCACGTGCACGCGTGCTCCAGAGTTTGTGCCGGCAAGGGCACGAACCTCGGGGCATCCACCCCGTAGTGACGTCATCCGCTTTCAACTTAAAAGGTCTTTGCTTGCAACTACGAATCGAGTTAGCAAAGGGATTGATTGCGGGAATCATCTCGACCCGCTTCATTCTCTGCTGCTCTGCCTCCACAAACTTACCTAGGGGTACCCGCTCCTCGGGGGCCCCGCTCTCTCTTCTTGATTTCAGATTGCTAAGACGGGATCCAGTACTCGCTCCTCGAGGGCCTAAGTCCCTGAATGCTCAGAAGACTCCTTACTGCCTGGAAGCGATCGCAGACGTGAACACTGTGAGTTCTATTACAGATAGGAACTGGTACTCACTCCACGAGGGCCTATGTTCCTAATCCCTGAAGACTCCCTTCTGTCTAAGACGTTATCGCAGGTACGGAAATTGTGAGTTATTATTGCAGATTGCAGATAGGAACCGGTACTCGCTCCACGAGGGCCCATGTTCCTAAAACCCTTCAAAACTCTCTTCTATCTCAGAAGCTACCACATACCTATATCTTGTGAATAACTATTACAAATTACAGACAGGAACCGGTACTCGCTCCAAGAGTGTTGTGGAGCGCTAGGAGAGCGATCCCACTCCTGGGTGATGTGTGTCCTTGGGCCACGGCTTGACCCCAGAGGACTCTGAAGAAGTGCCGCGGGAGGCGTGGCATGCCCGAGCATGGGCTTGACGGGAGCAGGGCTGGAGTGAAGACTGGCTGACAGGCCCTCCTCTGGACCTGCGCTCTTCGGAAGACCCAACAACGCAATGTTGGTCTTGTGAACAGTCCTCCGACCGTTCCCAGCCCTTTCGGACCTGCCGCAGGGTACGGCACGAAGCGGCAGGCCAGATGGAGGCCAGGACAGTGAAGACTGGAACATGGATTCAGACGAGACTCAGGAATGACGTAGACTCAGGCGTAGACGTGGACTCAGGACGAGGTGCAGGATCCATAGACGTGGACTCAGGCATAGATGCAGGATCCTTAGACGTGGACTCAGGCATAGACGTGGACTTCAGGAACGGGGTGCAGTATGCATAGACATGGACGCAGGCAAGACGAGGACTCAGGTCGAGGTACTGGATGCACAGAGGTGGAGTCAGGAATGAGGGCTGAAGGAAGACATGGGCACTGACCCTCAGGGCGCCCTACTCAGGCCACCCGCGGGACTGAGCCGCGGACCACCCTGTCCCATGCGCGCCCTACACAGCCCTGGAAGGCTGGTCGCGGACCACGCAGAGAGCGGGAGAGCACAGGAAAGAGGAAGCAGGTTCGCTGCTCTCCTGGCAGCACAAGGCAAGGATATACGCTGCTCTCCTGGCAGCACAAGGCAAGGATATACGCTGCTCTCCTGGCAGCACAAGGCAGGTTAGGCATCAGGATCAGGAACAAGGATATCTGGAACATCAGGACTGGAACACATATACTGGAATAGGAGACACACCTCTGGGCTGGAACATGGACATCAGGAACATCAGGACTGGAACAAGAGACAGACCTTGAGACTGGAATGGCAGGCAGACATCAGGACTGGAACACTGAAGACATCAGGACTGGAATGGCAGGCAGACATCAGGACTGGAACACTGAAGACATCAGGACTGGAATGGCAGGCAGACATCAGGACTGGAACACTGAAGACATCAGGACTGGAACAACTTGACAAGAAGCTTCAACAGGAAACATGGAACACTGGACCTTGCAGAAGGCTGGAATACAAGGCATCTCCTGGAACGAGGAACTCAGGAGTGACCAACTCCTTGCGAAGGCAAAGATACACTGAAAGCTGAGCCCTTTAGTAGAGCTGAAGTGGACAACGCCCAGGGAGGGGTCAGCAGGGGGCCACACCTGGCTGGCCCTTGAAGAGCAGTAGAGAAGCGTGCGCTCGCGCCCTAGGAGGCTGGAGAGAAGAGCTGGAAGCTGGTGGCGTCCTCAGCCACGTGGAGGGCCCAAGGAAGCCGCGGAGCAGCCCTGGACTGGAGCTGGGTGAATGCAGGTCGCTGGAGCAGCTCCCAGCTGCACGGACAGAAGCAGAGAGAGGCAAGGCTGGCTGCGGGGGAAGGCTGACTGCAGGGAACTGTGAGAGACTGCAGGCACCGGCAGGGACGGCTTCCCTGCTGGGCAAGGACCCGGGCTGAAGCAGGCACTGGGAGAGACGGCCTGCTCGCTAAAGGTCCCGGGATCGCAGCAGCACGTCGGGGAAAGGCAGAGACAGCAGCCGAGGAGCAGACTGCATGGCAAGAGCTGTGGGGACAGCCCCAGCTGATTCAGGAAGAAAGAAGCAGCCCGGCTGGCTGTGGCTGTAACAAGGTAAGAGTCTGCCCATGCTTCTTGTGGGCAGGAGCGTAACAAAGAGGGCCTATGTTCCTAAAACCCTCCAAAGACTTTCTTCTATTCCAGAAGCCATCTCGTACACAGATATTGTGAGTTCCTGAATATACTGTTCCTGAATATACTGAAGACTCTCTGTTGCATAGAAGCCATTACAGATATCTACAATTGTGAGTGTATCATTTACTACTGGTTATGTATCCAGCATACCCTGTCTTCTCACTACCTATAGTCTCTCTCTACAGCTCAGCAACCCAGAGATCTCAATTCCAGTATCTGAGGGACTTCAGCCCTGCCAGGCACATCAACTCACTACTGCCACCTCTGGTGGTTCTACTTCCTGTCTAATAAAGAATTATCTGTGTTTGTCTCCATACTCCAGCCTAGCCAGTGGTCCCTCTCAGGATATCCTCCTGGGGGCACTGTCATCTGCCATCGGCCCAGGGATTCACCAATTTCTATTAAATGTTTATTCCTTACACTAGTAGAGCAGTACCATACAGACTGCTACTCTGTGGGAGCCAACCCACAACAGATCACTAACTCTGCCTACAGAGTATTACTGATTGCTAGCTCCTTCCCTTGGGGGAGCAGCATTGTACAGATTGCTACTCCTCTCCTCTGGGGGAGCAGATCCATAACAGATTGCTAACTCCGCCTCCCTGGTAGGATAATCCTGAACAGATTGCTAACTCCGCCCCTTTGGAGTAGTAGATCTACAACAGATTGCTAACTCCATCCCCTTGGCAGGGTGACCCACGACAGTTATCTTTCTATTGGCCATCTCAGAAGGTGTAGGTTGAGCTTTTTCCTTATTGTTTTTTAGGACCTGGCTCGACATAACCTCGCTGGAGTCCCAGATAGAGTGGGTACACCTTCAGTGCTGCTACAGGGCAGACAAAGCAAGCGTGGATGGAGCAGCGTGGAAGGGAGCCGGTCTGAAGCATGACCTGCTCCCTTCACAGCATCACGTGAACTTCGTTATTTGGGATTTTAATACATTATTGTAAAAATGCGATTGTCACCCACTTAGATGTGTATGGAATTGTGAGATATCAAACTGTACATAAATAAAATAAATAAATCGCCTGCTGGCCCTGGCAGTGCAAGACTGAAACAGAAGTGAAACTGGATAGATGAAAGAGTAGACAGACAAACTACTAAGACCAAATAAAAGAGGTTTTCTATTAATTTGCAATGAATTTGCTATTTGAATATCCAAGGATTAGACTTCGATTCACAGTTATCTTCATCAAACATTTCTCTTTTCCTTTCACCAAAATATAGATTTTATTTTACAACTCACCAAAGTATTACAACACGTGAGGTTGCATTGCCTGCAATGCTTAACGAGATAACTCTGTTGACATCAATAGGGAAGTTCTTTATACTGAGCTAAGATTAATTATACATTAAACTCTTAATTAAAGCATAAACACATATGTATTAGGGATGTGAATCGTGTCCTCGATCGTCTTAACGATCGATTTCGGCTGGGAGGGGGAGGGAATCGTATTGTTGCCGTTTGGGGGGGTAAAATATCGTGAAAATCGTGAAAAATCGTGAAAAATCGAAAAAAACGTAAAATCGCAAAACCGGCACATTAAAACCCCCTAAAAACCACCCCCAACCCTTTAAATTAAATCCCCCACCCTCCCGAACCCCCCCCCAAATGACTTAAATAACCTGCGGGTCCAGCGGCGGTCCGGAACGGCAGCGGTCCGGAACAGGCTCCTGCTACTGAATCTTGTTGTCTTCAGCCAGCGCCATTTTCCAAAATGGCGCCGAAAAATGGCGGCGGCCATAGACGAACACGATTGGACGGCAGGAGGTCCTTCCGGACCCCCGCTGGACTTTTGGCAAGTCTTGTGGGGGTCAGGAGGCCCCCCCCAAGCTGGCCAAAAGTTCCTGGAGGTCCAGCGGGGGTCAGGGAGCGATTTCCCGCCGCGAATCGTTTTCGTACGGAAAATGGCGCCGGCAGGAGATCGACTGCAGGAGGTCGTTCAGCGAGGCGCCAGAACCCTCGCTGAACGACCTCCTGCAGTCGATCTCCTGCCGGCGCCATTTTCCGTACGAAAACGATTCGCGGTGGGAAATCGCTCCCTGACCCCCGCTGGACCTCCAGGAACTTTTGGCCAGCTTGGGGGGGGCCTCCTGACCCCCACAAGACTTGCCAAAAGTCCAGCGGGGGTCCGGAAGGACCTCCTGCCGTCCAATCGTGTTCGTCTATGGCCGCCGCCATTTTTCGGCGCCATTTTGGAAAATGGCACCGGCTGAAGACAACAAGATTCAGTAGCAGGAGCCCGTTCCGGACCGCTGCCGTTCCGGACCGCCGCTGGACCCGCAGGTTATTTAAGTCATTGGGGGGGGGGGGTTCGGGAGGGTGGGGGATTTAATTTAAAGGGTCGGGGGTGGGTTTTAGGGGGTTTTAGTGTGCCGGCTCACGATTCTAACGATTTATAACGATAAATCGTTAGAATCTCTATTGTATTGTGTTCCATAACGGTTTAAGACGATATTAAAATTATCGGACGATAATTTTAATCGTCCTAAAACGATTCACATCCCTAATATGTATCCTTTACTTTGAAAAAAGAAAGTCAGGTACTTTAGTGGCCACAGTTATATTTTAGGATAGCATTTCAAAGACTGAAGTTCATATTGAACTTTTTGAAGAATCATATGATGCTCAATAAATGAAACCATACGCAACAAAGCCCAAAGCCTCATTGCAAAGAAAATTAAATAATGCTAAATCTGCTTGCACTGCAAATTTCAGGATGCTGCAGACCTACTTACTTATTTAGTTATATTTGTTGGTTCACAACAGTTTTTACAGATATAATGGGTATGTGACTACTGTGTGAATCTTTTATTAAAAAAACACCACATTGTCCTCATATATTATGAAAAAGGCTGTCATTCTAAGTTCCAAGTTCATCTTAGATTTTTTACTGTATGAAGGGGAACTTCATATCTACTGCTATAGTCATAGGACTCTTTTAATGAAATCTGGGCAAAAGCAATACATCAAAAATCATGGATGGAGAATGCTCTAGGCACTTTTGCTGATCTTTTACAAGAATCAATTAATATATATATATATATATATATATATATATATATATAAAATCTTATTTATTTATTTATTTTAAATCTTTTGTATTCTGCAACATCCTGAATTCTCATCCAGTGCAGAGAAATTTTCATGACATCCAAGGTTTCCATTTATTTTATTTTTATTCTAAATCTGAATGCAGTTTCAATGAAACATATTTAAAATTAATTATCAATATATGTGGCTAATACAACATTCTTTTTTGAGCAGTATGGAAATGAACTCATGCCTTACAATAGTAATGTTACAATGGAGTTATCAGGTTTCATTAAAAAATATTGTTGGACTGGGTCAAAGGCTCGCAGTCACATACATGTGCTATTTTTCATGTATGTGATAAATGCTAAAAACTGTGCTATTGACAAAAGTTCTTCTAGGGACCTACCCCACATATTTCAGTTCACATGTGTTAAAAGTTAATGGACCTGCATCTACAAAACATTTAAATAGCATGGTAATGACTTCACTAGTCAGTGCTATATTATTTATGAAGCCTACACTATTAGAAGATTAATTTTATGTGCTTTGTTAGTGTGAAAAATGTTACTGCAGGTAGGGGTCTGTAGTTAATTAACCCTGCTAGTGCACCAATTCTGCCATTTTGAATTTAATTGCCATGTGATATCCTATGGCCTGCATGTGAGTCATAATATATAGCACAGCTAACAAGTGCTATTTTACCATCAGTGGTGCATTGGCTGGAGGTAAGAGATGATATGAGACCTCACCTTCAACAGGATAGAAATCAGTTGGAGTTGGTCTAGAGGGTGGCTTTAAAATGGTCATGGTTTGGTTAGTAGTCTTCCTTCTAGAGCAGTGGTTCTCAACCCTGTCCTGGGGACCCCCCCAGCCAGTCGGGTTTTCAGGATATCCACAATGAATATGCATGAGAGAAATTTGCATGTTATGGAGGCAGTGTATGCAAATTTTCTCTCATGCATATTCATTGTGGATATCCTGAAAACCCGACTGGCTGGGGGGTCCCCAGGACAGGGTTGAGAACCACTGTTCTAGAGCATATTTGGATAGACTTAAAGATCTAAACATGTACCTAGAAGAAAGGTAAGATAGGGGAGATATGATAGAGACATTTTAATATCTCAAAGATTTCCATGTACAGGAAGTGAGCCTCTTTCAACAGAAAGGAGGCTCTAGAATGAGGGGTCATGGGATGAGGGTGAAAGGGGGTAGACTCAGGAATAATCTTAGGAAATATTTCTTTACAGATAGGGTTGTGGATACATGGAACAGCCTCCCAGTGGAGGTTGTAGAGACAAACTGGTATCTATTCAAGAAAGAATGGAATAAATACAGTGGATCTCTGAGGGAGTGACAGGAATTATAATACTAAATTAGTTGGGCAGATGGGCAGACTAGATAGACCATACATTTTACATTCTGTTTCTGCAGTCATGCTTCTATGATCCTTTTCCTGGCAGGAAGAGAAAGAATGATTTTGTAGGAGGGATTGAAGAGTTTTGGGGAAGTCAGAAGGGAGAGGATTATTTAATCAGATGTGTTGGGAAAGGTATTGAATTGGGTAGGGTTGTAGTACAGCAAGAGCGGTCTTTGGCCTGTCAGAGGACAGAGCAGTCTGGATTGTGGCTGTTCTTCTACAGTTTTATTTACATGCAAATTAAAAAATAGAAGCCTGCTTACCTCAACAGTGATGGAAACAGAAATGCAGGAGTTACAGAAATATAGATCTCGTATTCTTCTACTCTTGTTTGGGACCTCCTTTTCCCTCTGGGGCCTGCCTTTTTATCCCTCTTCCCAGGGGAAAAGCCCTGCAACCAGGATTTCCTTCTGGGTTGTCTTAAGTTGGACCAGGCTACTTGCCTGGTTCTGAACTTTTAAGGAGGATATAATATACACTCCTTTACATACCCTCCCTCTCAACTTGACCTTGTCAGGTTCAGTGCCTGCCTCTACCCAGGATAACTCCCAGGAAAGTAAAGTAGCATTCCTATTTTCCTTTCCCAACCTGAACTGGGACTGACCATTTTTTCCCAGCAGAGGGAAGGGCCAACATAGGGAATTTTAGGCCAGAGTACCTTCCCCCCCCCACATCTGTATCTTACGCCAGCCAAGCACAAGGGAACTATTTTTAAGTTGGACTTGCTTAACTTCTCCAGGGTAACCCTCCATCACCCTTTTTGGGGAATTAGCTAAGAGTTACCGGAATACCCACAGTTTCCCCTGATACATGTCACCATGCAAAGTTGAACCAGTAAAGTCCCTGGCAATCCTCGAACCCTGGGTCCTCTCAGACTTCCTTCTCCAGTGCTGTCCCCATGGTGTGAATGTCTTCAACTCTGTGAGGTATACATTAGCAACATCCCATGGAAAGGCTTTCAGAGAAGATATCTCAATGCATTCTGGACTGCCTAACTGCCCGTGAGCTGGTGCCACAGGGTCATAAACTGGGGATAATCATGACCCAGAACCACAGGATATGGAAGCTTGGGAAGTATTCCCACTTCTATATTAACATGCCCCTCTTGGTCGCCAGAAGAATGGAATGGGTTGGGTACTGTTGCTGGTCACCATGTAGGCAGACGAGTGTTGCCTTCTTATTGTAGTCGATATACCCACACTATGCTAGCTCCTTACTGGTAAGTCTTTCCACAACGTGAATCTATCAGAGTTTGGGCAGTGTTCTCATCCAGCTCAACAGGTATCACAAAGTTCCAACTGGGGGATATCCATGAAGTTACAGGTATGAAACTTTGCTAGATTACACCCCCATTTTTTATCTAGAATGCGCTCCCAATCTATGTTCAAGTCAGGGACAATCTTTGACAATGTATTCTTTCCCTCCACAATAGGAACATGCCTACAGGGCCTGTTTAACTTCCACACATCCTACAAGGAGTTCCTCATTCCCTTCTTTATTATAATGGAAAAATTTCTCTCATACCCATTCTCTGCACAGTGGGAGCAAAAGGAGAAAACATTTGTACCCTTGCTACTTATTTGTGCTGGTGCCTCCGGGCCCCCTCTTCCTTCTGACCCAGTGATCATCCCACTTATGGAAGTCTGCCCTTGCCAGTGTGAACTTTAACCTTTAGCGCTGACTGTGTTACCAGATTGACATCCAAAGCTTTGCTTCTTTTGCAGCAACAGACTTTGGCCAAATTACCTCTTTTTCCAAAATTATAAGAAGCTGGTGGGTCTGAGGTCTGTAACCGGAGTACGGAACCACTGTTCTGAGGACCATTGTTGAGATCTTGCACTCTCACTACCATGCCAGGGAACCTGTGCAGTTTGCCTTTCTAGTTTCCATATAAGTTATGGCATCAACTGAGCCTGATGGAAGGTGTACACTACTTCTAGTGCTTTCTCCAGGGTGAGCTCTGGAGTCAATACACCCAATTCCACATGGGTCTGTCTAGCCCATCCAGGAACTGTTCCAGAAAGACCTTGTTGACTACTTTGAGGACTGTTTTTGGCCATTTCCAGCTGGCATCCATTATGTGATGGAAGAGACTCCGTGGAGTCTACTTGGGCTGTAGGGTGCCATGCCAGAACTGTTTCTGGTATTTTTCTGTCATATAATCCACTCTTTTCAGGATAGCCGTTTTAACTTCCAAATAGTTGGCTCTTCCATCTGGACTGGTACTTGGCTTCTGCCTGTAAGCAGATATGCCAGATAGGTGGTCTAAGTGGCTTCAGACTAGCCAGTCATACAAGCAGTTCTCTCAACATTCTTTATGAAAATATCTGGGTCTTCTCCTGTCTTTATTTTAAACAATACTGGAGGCAATGGAGTTGTCCATGTTGTGTACTGCTTGGGCTAGCTGGTTAAACTTTTCATGAAGGAGTTGAACCATTCTCTGGAGTTGTTGCCCTTCAATGAGGGTCTGCACTCATTTCTCCATGTTAATTAATATGCCTTAATTCCAAACAAATACTGAGCAACAAACCTCGGACAAAAAGAACAACAAAAATAGATTTGAGATAAATCAAAACAACAATACACAGGAAATGGTATCAGATTTTTATAATTGAATATATTTTTTAATCTACAGACTCTTGCCCACCAATTGACTTCAGCCAGTATCGTAACACCAAGCCTGAGTTTATGTCATATACCTTATCCTACCTTTACAAACTTTTTATTACAACCATATAACCTTATTAATACTAAAGATTTATTTCAATTCTTCCTTTCCAAAATCTCATTTACTTATTTTAAAAGTGACCCGCTCCTGTTATGCTCAAGCACTCAAACACAGTCCCATTTCCTGTATATTGATCTTTCAAGAATTAAGATTTATCTGAAATTTATTTTTGTAGTTAATAAGCCTTGACACCACAGATGATTTTTTTTTTTTTTTGCTGCAGTTTCTTACTTTATTCAAAAGAAAACAAAATCCTAGCCTGTCCAGCTTTGATTGATGTGTTTTTTTTCCTTTCTGTTTGTCAAGGCAGGATTACTCCCCTTGGCCTGCTGTATTTTACCTCATGGCTACAGTTGCAGTTAGGCCCCAGGAAAATTTTGACATACCGTAGTTTGTTGCTCTGTGCAAATTATTAGAGCAGAGACAGATTCAGAAAAATAAATGTTTTCTTCCTTTCTTTGCTGTTAGTGTGGGTCCCTGTCTGTGCAGGCACTTAGAGCAGGAACCTGCCACTAAATGGCACTATATGTAACACAGCATGAGCAGTCTTTGCCCTATTGGAAGACAGAGCAGTCTGGACTCCGGCAATTCTATGAAGTTTTATATTTTTACATGCAACTCAAGAAAACAAGCCTGTTTACCTCAGCAGTGCTGGTAACAGAAATTCAGGAGTTACAGAAACATAGTTTTAGCATAGCTTGTGCTTTATTTTGCTTTCCTCTGAGGCCTGCTCTTCTATGCCGGGCTTGCCTTCTTAACCCTCTCCCCAGGGGGAACACCCTGCAACCAGGATTCCCTTGTTGATGGACTTAAGGTGAATGAGGCTAAATGCCTGGTCCTAAACTTTTATGGTGTTATTGGATTGGAGATTGACAGAGAAGGAGAGGTATTGGAGGAATTTTGGACAGCTTGATGGAATCCAATTGTGATATTAATCTTGATGGGATTTTTTGCACTCTGGCCAGGGGCCAAGGGAGGAAGAGGTTTACCAGGCTAATTGGCACATTAACTCTGGTTTGATTATCACATGAGAGCTTTAATGCTATTCAGTTTTGCACAAAAAAGATCATTTCTTAGAAACAAATTAGTAAATGACAATATTTCCTATTTCATTTCATTTTCAAATGAAACAATTTAAAATCCAATAAAATTCAGTTGGTTTTCACATTTTGTTTTGGAAAAAAAAGAGTCCCCTGTCGGGTCTAGGCACAGGCCTGAGGTCGAAGCCTTGCCTAGAGATAGGCCAAGGCCCAAAACATGGGCCGCAGTATACCCCTGGGCATAATGCCAGTGCCTAGGCTTAGGTCTGAGGCAAGGGCCTCACCTAGGCATAGGCAATGGCCTGACCAAGGGCCATAGCCTATGCCTGAATGAGATGCCAAGGTCTCGGATGAGATCAAAGCAAAGGTCCTGGCCCAAAAATGTTTGCCAGGATTGGGAAAATTCCAGGCCTCCATTTACTTTGCTCATCAGAGATTTTTATTTTTATATACTGACATTTGATCTCAATTGAGATATCACACACACTGTAGGTATTTTTCTATCCCCAGAGGGCTTACAATCTAAGTTTGTACCTGAGGCAATGGAGGGTAAAGTGACTTGCCCAAGATCACAAGGAGTGACAGCAATGACTTGAATGCTGGTCTCCTGGTTCATAGTCCACTGCTCTAACCACTAGGCTATTCCTCCTCCCAGGCCACGTCATCAGATATCTGATGACGTGGCCTGGCACTGACATCTAGGACCAGTCTGGAGGCTGTCAACACCTGAACATCAGCCTCAGCCCAGGCCTGAAGCTGGGATCCTGCCTAGCGGTCAGGTCCGATGCTTGGGCCTTGGTCCAAGCCTGAAGCTAGGGCTCAACCTAGGCCCAGACCCAGGTCCGATGTCAGGCAATGTCCCAGAGGCCCAATCCTGATGCTGGGGTCTCGGCTTAGACCAAGGCACAAGACCAGGTCTGATGCAGGAGCCCAGAATGGAGGATGGGTTCCGATAATTGGGCCTTGGCCCAGACCCGATGCCAGGGCCCAGACTGGAATTGCCATACAACAAAATGCTGCCCTTAGCTGAGGAGGAAGGCACGGAGCTAAGTTATTGGCGCATCCCCAGTGGATGATGTCATTTTAAGAAGAAGAGAAGAAAGAAGAGGATCACTGCAGCCTGGTCTCCAGCCTCTGGGCCCGGGCCTTGGCCTTGAGCTAGGCCTAGGACTGGGCCCAGGCATTGGGACCCAGCCTCTGGGCCAAACCCCAGAATCGGGCCTAGGCCGAGACCTCTGGGCTAGATCCTGGCATTGAGCCTGGGCCAAAGGCCGAGGCCCTGGTGTCTGGCCTAGGTCCCAATGTTGGGCCCATCACTCCAAGACAGGCCTTTAATTTGAGCTTAGGTCAAAGTGGCAACGACTTACATGGCCTAGGCCTACACAAGGCCGAGGCATCAGTCTGGGCCTAGGCCTCTTAATCAGATCCCCCCTGGACTGGTAAGTGGGTAGTGAGGAGGATCGTGGTCCTGACATTTTTCTTGGTGGGAGGGATGGGTGGTAGGAAGGCTTCTGAGGTGGTTTCTTTTTAATGTTTATTTCATTTTTGTAAACTTAAGAAAACAAAATAAACATTAAATGAAATGAAATTTGTGAAAAAAATACCCCAATAACAAAATAAAAAAACAAAATTACATTTTTCTACCAGAACATCCCTGTTTTATACGGGCCAATGTAATAAGCTGTGCTGAGCCTACTGCAGGCTTTAACTATGGTTTTAGCATGTTTTTGAGGGGGTTGACCTTACTGAGGTATGTAATATGCTTTTAGCACTGAAAAAGTTTGTGCTCCAAAATGTGCAGTATTCTTAGCATAGGTGCATGCAAATCACATGTAAAAGAGGGTATTAGCTATTACAGGGTAATGCAGAGAGCCATGTTAGCAGAGAGTCAATATGGTAATTATTTTTTAATGTAGAACATTTAGTGCCTGGGTCAGGGCAGAAGAAAAAGTTAACTCATACATCTGGTGGCCATTTTAATCCATTGTGTACTTCTGAACCTTTCTGTGGCAAACTTTGATTTTGTTATTTTCTTTTTAATGCTTTGGTACATTTTGCGGGTGGGCCAAAAATTAGAGGCGCAGAATCATTAGAGCAAAGAAGAGAGAGGGAAGAGAGAGAAAGAAGACAATTTATTGCCAAAGAAGAAAGGAGGGTCCAAGAGGAGCAGGCTGTGCTGGATTAACCTGGTCGCAGAAGGGCATGCATGCAGCGGATATTTTGCCTGAGAACAACATGGCTAGGGTCACTGAAGACGGATGTTTCTGTGTTTCTAGGTTTCTATATAAAACTGAGCTTCAGGGCAACTTTTTCTCTATGTGAAGATATCAGAGATGATATTGATCCTCTAACCGATCCTCTTTCTACAATACAGTGGCTGTAGTGGCTGGTATGGAGCAGTCAACATTTTCAAGACATTTCAGCCAGGTGCTAAGGGCCATGATGAAATGGTTTGGGGAGTAAATCAAGTACCCACAACAGCGTACAGAGTGGCAGGAGATGAAGCACGCTTTCTTCCATATATCGGGCATTTCCAATGTGATGGATGCAATCAATTGCATCCACGTTGCTCTCAGCACCTCCTCCCCCCCCACCCCCTCCCCCCATGGGAGAGAAATGGCATATCGTAACAGGAAGCTTTTCCACTCTCTGAATATACAAGTTGTGGGCAATGCACATATGAAGATATTTGGTGTTGTCTCCAAATTTTCCAGAAGCAGCAATGACTCCTTCATCCTTGCACCGTTGGAGCTGGCTGAAAATTTCACTGACGGGAAATATGACGAAGGCTGATTGCTCAATATGTTTGAAATAGAAGTCAAACCAAAGTGTAAACTAAAATATCAAAATGTAAGCTCTCTGGGGGGCGTGGGCACCAAAAGTAGAACAGTGAACACTTTCTGGTGCATGGTACCAACAGAGCGTAGTATTCTGCTATATAATCTAAAGTTAGCTGTCTAGGGGGGGTACATGGAGCTCTCTGAGGTGGGGACCAAAGGTGGAATAGTACATGGTACCAAAGTGCATACTATTTCACTACACATGTAAGCTCTCTGGGGTAATGCCAAAAGTATTAGCTGCAAATTATAAAATGTAAGCTCTCTAAGGTAGGTACCAAAAGTGGAATAGTTCACACTTTCTGGTGCATGGTGCAAAAAGCGTATACTATTCTGCTATGCAGTCAACTGTTAGCTGTCTGGGGGTGGGTATACTGTATGTAAAATCTCTGGGGAGGATACAGAAATTGTTAGCTGACCTATTGGATGTGTAACAACAGGTCAACAGCACGATTTAATTTGATACCTTGCATGCAGCAAATTGATTGATTGTTCTATTTCCAATTTTCTGCAGGAGATGCTGGCTACAGCTGCAAGGGCATGGCTGCTCACACCCCTGTTTGTACCATGTATGGCAGCAGATACTCGCTATAATGAAGCACATATGAGAACCAGGGCAATCATAGAATATACATTTGGCTTTTTGAAAAGCCATTTCCATTGCCTTGTCTCTTTGAAGGAGCACTACGGTATTCATCAGAAAAAGTAGCGGATACTGTAGTGTGTGTTTTATGTTCCATAATATTACCCTCTGGGTTGGCATTCATCTGAACATGGATCCGGACCTGCTGTTATGATTCTGCTTGTGGGACAAGCCCAGAAGCAGCCTCTCACCTCTTTCTTCTGCCAGACCCCGATGCCGTCTGCCATGCCCCGTGGTCCGGAGACTGGCCACAGTTTGCTCCTGCATGGCGGGCCTTGCCGCTATGCCTCCATGCAGCCAGGAGGATGCCGACGCCGTTTTCATGCATCAGGAGCCTCCGCCATGCTCCACGGTGGGTCAGCTGCCGCTGCTGCTTTCTTCTTGTGGCCTGGAATCGCCGCCAATGTCTCTTTTCCACCTCGTGGTCAGGAGGCCGCAGACGCCGTTCCTATGTGGCCTGGCGGCCACCCTGAAACCTTCTGTCTTTGTGGCAGGAGCTGCTGACATCCTCTTCCTCCTTGCGGCCTGAAGGCCGCCAACATCTTCTGTTTGCCAGCGTGGCATGGAGCCGCCCTTAGTTTCCTTATATGCAGCTCAGAGGCCGCCCTGAAGCCTTTTTCCGTTGTGGCAGGGAGCTGCAGACACCGGGCCTGCTTTCTCCTCTTCACAGCATGGCTGCTGTCCTTGGTCCTGCCTCATTAGGTGCGGGGCCGCACCTCTTCAGCCTACTTAAAGGGCCAGTCCTCTTAGCTTCTCCTCATGATGTCATCCTGGGTGTTCCTCTTCAGCCCTACAAAAGGGCTCAGCCTTCAGTTTCTCTTTGCCTTCGCAAGGAGTCAGTCATGGAGTTGGACTGCTCCTGGATCCTCTGTTCCAGCTCTTCGGTCAAGGAGTCTCCGATGATGTCCTCCTCCGCTTCTTCATGGCACTCTGTTCTTTGTGGGAAGTCTCTTGTCATCCTTTGTGTTTCCTGATCCTTCGTCTGCATCTTTGTTCCATGTTTGGTCTCTCGCCGGAACCTAAATCCTTGTCTTCAGATGTCTTCGTCGTCCGACCCTCCTGATGTCCTCACCTTCAGTTCTTCCTGAAGTCCTTGCCTTCTGATGTCCTGTCTTTCCTGAAGTCCATCATCCTGTTGTTCTGCCTCCTCAATGCTCTTGGTTGGGTGACCTGGGGGTCCGAAGTCCAGATGTCCAGATGTCTCAGTTGTCCTGTTCTCCAGTTCACTTCACACTTCCTGGATGCTCTTGACTGAGTGTCCTGGGGGTTGAAATCCAGATGTCCTGATGTTCCAGACGTCTTCGTGTCAAGTTGTCCTCATTTTCAGAATCCTTTGACGTCCTCGTCTTCAGATCTTTCGCTGTCAAGTGTTCAGACCCCTTTGGCTCCTTCGTCAAGGAAGCCTTCAGACTTTTTGGCTCCCTCGTCAGGGTAGCCTTCCTCTTGGATGTCTTGGTTCCGGATTTTACCTTTTAGTGGCCGTCCTCTCTTCAACTTCGGTATTGACCTTCTGATTCATCTTCCGCTCTGGGTTTGAAGCCGTCACTTTTTCAGGTTGGCCTGCGCCAATCACGCCTGGTTCCCGAAGCTCAGTCCAGGATGGATGCTGCTACGAG
This sequence comes from Rhinatrema bivittatum, assembly GCF_901001135.1. NCBI lineage: Eukaryota > Metazoa > Chordata > Amphibia > Gymnophiona > Rhinatrematidae > Rhinatrema > Rhinatrema bivittatum. The sequence goes on from NC_042621.1 coordinate 239,246,831, forward strand.
TCATGACCGGATACCTTCATACTGAGTTTTAACTCTTCTTTCATCTATCCACTCATCGAGTGTCTTCATCAGTGTCCCTGCTGTTCTTCTCTTCAGCCTTGCCTCATCCTTATCCAGTATCATCTGACCTCATCTTCAAGTATCGTCTGCTCATCATCTTCAGTCTTCAAGTCTCATCTTGTTCCAGTTCCATCATCTGCCCTCAACCTCTGTCCGTCCCGGTGCATTTGCCATTCCCATACAGCAGGTCTGACAGAGCTATCAAGTGGCCAGAGGGTTACCCCAGAGACCAGCATTGAGTTGTTGGGTCTCTATTATGCGTCAGTTCAACAGAGGTTCAAGTCCCTGGTCTTGAGCCTGTCCATCTGTGCTTTGACACATCTCATCTGCCTCGGCGTTTCCACGGAACTCCTCTCTGCAGTCGCGTCATGGTCCAAGGGCACACCACTCTCCCCGGAAGCGGGATCGCTCCCTAGCGCTCCCATAACACTTGGGACCAGAGCTTAATATGTTTGCACCTGTCATGGACAAAGATAGTACAGTAAGCGGGAATGAGCTCCACCGCAGGTTCTAGTGGATTATTTCAGAGATAGGTTTTTATACATGATTTGGTAGGGGGAGGACTGGAGATAGTTGCATGGAAGAGATTCTAACTTCAACATTTGTCTCTTCTCAGATCGGAGTGAACCCTAAGGAAGATAAATGCCATGAGAAATATACTGTGTGGATCAATTTGTTTTTTAACATGTTCTGAATTTTAATGTTATTTTAATAAAATATCATTTTTATTTATTTATTTATTTAATTATTTTCTATACCAACGTTCATGACACATGTCATATCACATCGGCTCACATTGAACAAGGGTAAAATTAACATTCACTTAATCGTAGCTTTGAGGCTACTGAGAGTTAAGAGAAGAGGTGAGTTACAATGAATGAGGGTTACTGGAACTTGGAGGGTGGAAGAGAGTAAGGAGAGAAGGAACAATAGAGTAGTAGTATATATGAAAGATGTTTGTTATAACAACGATATATACATATGGAATATATACAATAAAATACTGAATGAAGCATCACAGATTATAAGGTTAAGGATAGGCTTGTTTGAACAGCCAGGTCTTAAGTTTATTTCTTAAAGGTCAGCGGGCAGTGTTCCTGGCATAGGTCTGGTGGCATGGCGTTTCATAGAGATGGCCCAGCTGCGGAGAAGGCACGTTCCCTAGTGGCGGTGTGAAGGGTAGATTTGGAGGGGGGAGCATGTAGGGTTCCTTTGTAGGCTGCTCTAACTGGTCTTTTTGAAGTATGAAGTTGTAGTGGGATTTTTAGCTCGAGAGAGTGTTGATTGTGGATGGTCTTGTGAATAATAGTGAGTGAGTTATGAAGGATTCTAAGGCTTATAGGGAGCCAATGGAGATTCCTGAGGATGGGTATGATGTGGTCTCCTCGGCTGGAGTTGGTTACGATTCTGGCGGTGGCATTCTGGAGCATCTGCAGGGGATTGTGGTAGTTGCAGGGAGGCCAAGAAGGAGGGAGTTGCAGTAGTCGATTTTAGAGAAAAGGGTAGCTTGGAGGACTGTCCGAAAGTCATAGAAGTGGAGGAGGGGTCTAAATCTTTTCAGAATTTGAAGTTTGTAGAAGCAGTCTTTAGTTGTGGTGTTAACAAATTTTTTTAAGTTCAGTCGGTTCTCCAGTAAAATGCTGAGGTCTCTCGCTTGGGTAGCTGTGGTAGTTGAGGGGCCAGGGAGGGAAAGGTTATTGTGATCAGGGGAAATGAGGAGGAGTTCAGTCTTGGCTGTGTTGAGGACGAGGTTGAGACTGGTGAGGAGGAGGTTGATGGAATGAAGGCAGCTGTCCTAGAACTTGAGGGTTTTGGGGAGGGATTCTGTTATGGGAATCAGTAGGGATGTGAATGTGTACCCAATCGGTTTAACGATCGGGTTCGGCTGGGGGGGGGGGGGAGGGAATCTGATCGTTACGAGATGTGAATTGGAATCGGTTCCGATTCCAATTCACATCACTAATTTTTTTTAGTGAGGCCCGCGCCGATAAAAAAAAAAAACCCACCCCGACCCTTTAAAATTACCCCCGTAGCCTCCCCCACTCTCCCAACCCCCCCAAAACCTTTTTACACATACCTGGTGGTCCAGGGGGGCCGCGGGCAGCGATCTCCCGTTCCCACACTATCAGCTGCGCTAAAAAAAATGGCGCCGATGGCCCTTTGCCCTTACCATGTGACAGGGCAAAGGTAGCGCCAGCGCCATTTTGAATATTGGCAATACGGCCGGCGTGCAGGAGATCGCTCCCGGACCCCTGCTGGACCCCCAGGGACTTTTGGCCAGCTTGGGGGAGGCCTCCTGACCCCCCAAGACTTGCCAAAAGTCCAGCGGGGGTCCGGGAGTGACCTCCTGCACTCCGGCCGTATTGCCAGTACTGAAAATGGCGCCGGCACTACCTTTGCCCTCACTATGTCATAGGGGCCGACGTTCAAGCCAAGGGCTTGGAGACAGTATTTGGAATGGAGAGCAGTAGTTTTGTCAGGATGGGGTCAGAAGGATGGGAGGAGGGTTTCATGTTTTTGAGGATGGATTCAATTTCGAGGGATGAAGTGAGTTCGAAGGAATCGAAGTTGGATCTCGGGTCAATGGTGATGGTGTAAGGGGGTGGGGACGAGGAATTAGTGGAAATAAGGAGGGCTAAGAGGTTGGTGATTTTTTTCTGGAAGAAGGTTGCGAGTTTGTTGGACTTTGCTTGGGCAATGACTTACTGGTCTTTTTCATTGGTGAGATTCCATTTTATCACAGGCAATGTCTCCTTGGGCCAGAGTTTCCCACACTAGTGTGGACGACCCTGGCCCAAGGAAGCACAGCCTATGAGGCCCCACCATAACAGGTCTTGCATCCTTTAACCAGCATCAGCAGCATCCAAGTAGGAGAAGTAGCTGCTAGAGATGTGATTCAGCCGAACCTTTTGGTTCGGCCTTCGTTATCGGTCCACCGCGGGAAATTTCGTTTCCCATGGTTCAGGCCGATTTTGTTTCAGCTATCCCAAACTGAAAAAAAATCAAAACACCCCAACCCTTCAGATTTCATTAATTACAATCCCCCACCATTCCGACCCCCCAAAACTTGCCTAAAGTCCCTGGTGGTCCAGCGGGGGACCTGGGAGCAATCTCCCACTCTCGGGCGTCGGCTGCCAGTAAACAAACTGGTACCGATGGCCCTTTGCCCTTACCATGTGACAGGGGCTATCGGTGCCATTAGCCGGCCCCTGTCACATGGTAGGAGCAATGGATGGCCCACACCATTTTTTAAGATGGCCACAAACTTGATTATCTCACTCGTCGTATTTCTTTCCAGATCACCCATAAATACACTGAAAAGCAAGGGTCACAATACAGATCCCTGAGGCACTCCACTCCCCTCCACTGAGAAAACTGTCCATTCAATCCCACTCTCTGCCTCCTGTCTCCCAGCCAGCCTGCAATCCATGAAAGGACATCGCCACCCATCCCATGACTCCTTACCCTTCCTAGAAGCCTCCCATGAGGAACTCCATCAAACGCCCTCTGAAAATCCAAGTACACCACATCTACCGGCTCACCCCCATCCACATGTCTACCAACTCCTTCAAAAAAGTGAAACAGACCTGTGAGGCAAGACTTTCCTTGGGCAAAGCCATGCTGACTTTGTTCCATTAAACCATGTTCTTCCACATGTTCTGTGATTCCGATGTTTAGAACACTTTCCACTATTTTTCCCAGCACCGAAGCCAGGCTAAACAGTCCGCAGTTTCCCGGATCGCCCCTGGAGCCCTCCCCAAACATTGGGGTCACATTTGCCATCCTTCAGTCTTCAGGTACAATGGACGACCCTAACGATAGGATACAAATTCTCACCAATAAGTCCGAAATTCCATCTTCTAGTTCCTTCAGAACTCTGGGGTGCATACCATCCAGTCCAGGTGATCTACCACTCCTCAGTCCGTCAATCAGGTCCACCACATCCTCCAGGCTCACCGCGACTTGATCCAGTCCCTCTAAATCACCACCCATGAAAACCCTCTCCATTACGGGTACCTCCCCAACATCCTCCTCAGTAAACACCGAAGCAAAGAAACCACCTAATCCCTCTGCGATGGCCCCATCCTCTCCAAGTGCCTCCCTAACCCTTCGATCATCCAACGGTCCAACTGACTCCCTCACAGGCCTTCCGATTCGGACATATTTTAAAAAGTTCTTACCGTGAGTCCTTGCCTCTACAGCCAACCTCCTTTCAAATTCTCTTAACCCGTCTCACCAATGACCTATACCCAACCTACCAACGTCCATGCTTTATCCTACTCTCTTCTGCTGGATCCCTCTTCCACATGAAATTTCGAGGGTTTTCCTATCGTTTCAGGGACCCCCCCGAACCGCGATGAAATGGGAAATATCATCTTTATTTCCTATATCATTGCAAACAAATGCACATCCCTAGTATCTGCACAGAGACAAGGCATCCAAGTGGAAAAGCATCTGCACTGGAAGGAAGAGCAGGAGTGCAACTACTATTTTCACAAACTGCAGTGATGAGCACTGATGATGCACCATTGGAAAATAAATCCTTTCCCACCATTCAGCCCTAAGAAGAGTGAAGTGGTGTTCAGAAATAGTTATTGGTGTTCCAACATGGCAGATGACAGCCAGTGTCTTGCTGTTTTCAATGAGAGGGCTGTCATTGGTTAGGCATGGGCTGGGTGGGGCTTGGTGGTCTGGCATAACAGTTGGCTGTGGGATAGTCATCGCTGGTCCAACAAAGGTTTGGGTCCAGATAAAGTCAGAAACAGTTCAGAGCAGTGGAAACTTATATCAAGGATATGATCTCTGTCCATGGTTCCCATCTCTGGCTCAGCATGGGGGACTGCTGCATGCCATGATTTCAGAGCTGGATGATGGGCTTGCTTTCTGGAGGAACTTCATTCTGATCACATGGGTAAAGGTCTGGTACATTTTCCAAATGGACGAGTCAATTCCTTGTAGGACACTGACAATGTCATTGGACAAAGCTCTAACCTAATCAGCAAAAACATTGACTGTCAATGACTGTGCTGGTGCTCTTTCTCGCAGACTGTTTGGACTTTCTCCACATCTGATGCATCTCCTTCCTCATGCATTCCATCTCCTGGTTTATTGCTGTCCATCCCACTGTCACACTGGTCTCAGTAAGTTCCTGCCTTGTAAGCAGTTCAACAGTGCATCATTACCAGAGAATGGTGTTTCTGTTGATGGGATAATGCCATGATGTGAAGCCCCTCCACCAACCACTGTAGCATCTTTAGAAATGATGCTTAGGTGTTGGTGGTACATCTGGGATGTGTGTCATGGATGTGTCTGGCCATGTGAAGTGAAGGTCAGTTGTCTGACTGTCATTTTCTTGTGATTGGATATCAGTATCTTGCTTGGCAGTTAAAAACTATGAATGGATTGCTCTGCTGTTCCCATCAGAGTTGGATCCAGAGGTGCTGGCTGGTTCTCTTCAGCCTCGTCCTCAGTGGTAGGCTCCTCTGTGGCCATCAGCTGATGATCACCTGGGAAAATAACAAGACATATCAGAGCCAAGTACTATTATATCCTTCTCACCCATCTCAGCCAGCCCTCTTCACTCTGGAGATACATTTCCTGCCATACTCACCTGCTTGGTTTGTAGCTTCTGTATCAGCACTGAAAAATCCCCTGAACCAGGTGAAAAATCCCCTGAACCAGCTACTCCACTGGCATCAGCTGTATTTTGCATGATGGGCCTCCTCCTATCCGGTGCTTGGATATATTGATGAGTGCCAGCTTGGCCTTGACAGATGCACTGGTATCTTTCCATTGATGCTTCAGGTGGTCCAATGTCTTGGTCATCCCTGACAGACTGCTGACATCTTTGGCGATACTTTCCCGGATCTTACTCTTTTTCTTCAAGGACGCCTTCTGCCTTCTCGCAGACCCACCACACCAGAAGATTTTTCTCTTCCTCCATGAAGTGCACATCACATTAATGTTGCTTCTCTACCAGAATGCTGGATATTGGTTCCCTTCTGTTCATTGCTCCCAGATGATGAACTGGGTGGGTTCCTACCTTACTGAGGGCTATTCCACCTACCTGATCTGCTTCTCCCACCCCTGCTTTCTTTTCTTCCCCCTTTTCAAACTGCCCCCCTCCAGCTCATGCATGCCACTCTCCTCCCGCTCTATCTCCCCTCTGACTCATTCACCACCACTGACTCATTCACCACCACCTTCCTATCGTCTGTCACCACTCACCTGCCTGTCACACTTCTCCACGCCCCCCCCACTCGCACCCACTCTGTTACACTACATTCTCTCCAGAGCTACAAACACTCACTCTGCTCTTTCAGGAGCCTAAACACAAAAGTGGACAAAAAGACAATCACAGACCAATAATAACGTGCACTCTTAAAGATTCACTGAAGAATACAAAGACAAAAGCATGGGAAACAATAAAAGGGGGGGGGGGGGGGGGAAAGCAGCAAAAAAGATACCACTCAGCAATCACAATTGAACAACCAACATCTCCAACACCAAGAAAACCTTCATCACTAATCCAGAGCTCAACTAACATCACTCAGCACTGACAAAATGGCAATGGAAGAGGCTGCTTTCTATTTCCATGCAAGGAGGAACATCCAAGAAAACAGATGGACATCTGTGTACCATCAATCACATCACAGGTTAGCCTAGATCACTTCTCTCAACCAATAGGGAACACTGCAGCATTTTTCAAACTAGTGCAGGTTTTTACCACTGTCTATTCAGCGATTTTCTGTATGTTGGTTTTGATGCCTGTTTTGGTATTCTTTTTGGGCTCACCGCAGATACTTAGTGCCAGTTTCATTTGCATACCATCTGTTTATAGCATTGAGTGGGGATGCGTGTTTTTAACGCACACAGTATTAAAAATCAGCGCCAAAATTTTGCACCAGTTTTGGCAATAGTTTTATTACATCAGCTTCTATGTTCTATGGTTAAATATTTGTGGCTTAATTTAGTCTTCATAATTTTTTTCCAGTGCGTATATTTCTAGCATTTCAAAGACTTATAACTTCTGCAAAATGCATGTTGTAATTCTGAAAAACAAGCCAACACAGCAGTTTGCTCTATGGATAAATAATTAATGATTTCTCTAGAAGGATGGGAAAACATTTAATTGGATTGTATCACACTTCTTTTAATAAGCCAAAGCAATATAACATGCTAAATTAAATAATTAATGAAATTAGTATATTCTGATGTCAATGAGACTATGGCCACTAGAAATACTTTATCCTAATGCAAGGACTAATCTTAGCTTAGAAATACAATTTTAAGATAAAATTATAGAAGAAATAAAAGTGCCTGAGTATCTAAAAAAATCTATGCAGAGAAAAGAGAAGATAATTAGACTACCATTACATAGAATTTTTTGGTATTCTAGTATTTATGAAGTTTAATTAGATGTACAGAAGGTGTTAATTAGGCATACCTAGATTTATTCATGCAGTTATGGATAAGGGCTTGTATCCAGTCCAGGTATCACTAACTAAAGAGAAATTCGTAATTGCTTGATAATTTTCTTTCCTTGAATCCAGTCAGACCAGTTCAAATGAATGAGTTATGTTTACCTACCAGCAGATGGAGACAGAGATCAACAGGTTCATAGATGTCACCCTTTAAATATATCCGTGCTGACCTCAGCCTGCCAGTATTACCTGTAACAAGTTAAATGTGGCAACATTAATTCCAGCACAATCACTGAAAACATAAATTTTCTCTATCTCTTTTTATTCTTTCTTTTTAAACTAGAGTGTCCAAAATACCTTGGAAGCAGCAACACTGCTCCCTACTCTGAAAACACTCAGCTGGTTAAGATAGATATGGCAAATTACAACCTTTAACCCAAAATCAACACAGAAAATGAATACAAACTTAAGATTGTACCAGATTATGCTAGTGTGAGCCAATCTGAGCAAATGTGCTAAAGTCTGTCCAAGTTTCTGCAAGCTTGGCAACACAGGAAGACTCCTTGCCTGGTCTGACTGGACTGAAGGAAAGGAAATTATCAGATAAGAACTAATTTCTCCTTCCTCTTCATTTAGTCAGACCAGTCCAGATGAATGAGATGTATCCAAACTACTCCTGACTAGGGCAGGAAATGCTAACCCAGTTGCAACATCTCAGTGGTGAAAAGATCTCTTCTCTGATGCCTACAACCAAGTGACCAAGTGAAAAAAAGAGCATAAGGAAGACCAAAACACTGCCATCCAAATAATGTAAAAGAGGAACTTACCACCTTTGTGCTTTTGTACTCAACCAAGTTCTCATGCACAACCCTAATAAGCAGGACTGCTTATTAGGCAGACTAGGCAGACTAGGCAGACTAGGCAGACTAAGTAGACTAGGCAGACGCCTAGGGTGCCATTGATCATGGGGCAGCAACGGCATGGTAACGGCCTGAAAGAGAAAGTGCCATGGCGTGGTCCTGCGCCAACAGCAAGAAGGACAGACTATGCAATGCTAACAGAGGCAGAAAGAAGATCAGTGTATCCCCGGCTCAAGCAGAGGCCATATCAGCCCCTTGCCTGCAGGGCAGTGAAGAGTAGCAGCATGGTCCAAGGCCAGAACAAGCAGCAGCAGTCGTCAGGGGGAAGTGAAGCAGCACAGCCCCACCTACTATGGAGTAACATTATCCAGTCCTTGATCAGCATGAGGAGCAAGAGGCAGAGAAGCATCAATCCCCGACAGGCCTGAAGAAAGGAAGAGTACCGTGGGCTCCAGGGGAGGATGAAGGAGGCTGTTGCTGTTGGCCTTGTGCTTCTGAGGGAGGGACAGTTAGTGAAAGAGAGCATGTCCGTGTGTATGTACGCTAGAGAAAAAGCATATCTGGGTATATATATATATAGAATTCAAAAACTAAGGCAACCTATGGTATATTTTATGTGCTGACCATATAACAAACATACAAAAAACCCAATACAAAAATGTATATGGGAAAGAAAAGCACTATTGCTTCCTATTAAACCATTTAGACCAACAACCACATTGAAGTAAAAGATCTATTTTATGGTGTTGTTTGTGAGAAAGAGGGACAGAGTGAGGTAAGAGGCAGTAGAGATTTGAGGGCGAACTCAAGACTATACAATGGTGGATATTCATTATGTGAATTAAATTGAGTGGTCTAAAATATTTGTATTAGATGCAGGTAGATTTTATGTAAAGAACTAAATGTATATGATGTCACATTTTCAATAAAATATAGAAGACTTTTTACTTGAATAGTGTACTTCTTTGAAGGAGTTTAATAGGAAGCAATAGTGCTTTTCTTTCCCATATACATTTTTGTATTGGGTTTTTTGTATGTTTATATATATATATATATATATATATATATATATATGAGTGAGAGAGTATGTCTGTGTGTGTATATGAGAGAGAGGCAGCATGTCAGTGTGTATGTAAGAGATAGGGCATATGTGTGTGTGGGTGTTTATGTATCGGAGAGAGAGGGCATGTTTGTGTTTGAGTAAGGAAGCATGTGTGTATATATGAGAGAGAGAGAGGAGAAAGTCTGTGAACAACAGCCCCAGTCCTCTCCCCCTGATAATCCTTGACAATCTCAGGGCATCTGGAAATAAAAAAATCCCAGATATGGGCAGCAGGGGATTTTTTTAAATCCTTATTAATTTTACTTATTGGGTACTGTTTGAATTGTCTGCTATTTTTAAATAATTTATTGGTATTTGGAAAATATGTATGACTTTTAAATTACTGAATGTTCTATTCAGCAACTGTTTTGAAATGTTTATTCTTTTTATAAGTATGTTTTACTCTAGTGATAATTTATATTTTTTTATTTTATTGTTTGTTTTATGAGGAATGATGATTTCTGTTTTTCCATTGTTGTACTGCATACAAAATCTGGCTTCTTGTGGTTTCCAGCTCAGTTTTTGTCTACATGTTTTTATTCATAGTTTATGGTGTCTTTATTCTCTATTTGGTGAGGGTTTGCCTGTTTTTCCATGTGTGATCAAGGTGAGGTATTCTGCTAGCCTGTAGTTTCTGTGTAGGGATCTATAGCAGCGTGGCTTGTTCTAGTTTCCTAATTGGAGATGCACTGATGTTTTAGAGTCTGGTGTAATATTTGCAGCGTTGCTTTTTCATAGGTAGGGTGTTACTGTTTGAGTGCTATCAATTATTACTGTTTTTGTTGGGAGATTTACTATATTGAAATGTACTATATTTTATTCATGGCTTTCTGAGGGCCAAGCCCACATCCAATAAACATTACAATTGGCCTAATACAAATTCCAAGTGTCCTTTTTACTTTTTTTCTGCAGGGTTTTCTGGTTGTCACCACAGCAGTGTCAACCCTCCCCACACACAATTGTTTGTGGGGAGGGTTGACTCCGGGAGGGGAAGTGGCAGGCTGTAAGTTTTGCCTAGGGTACCTAATAACCTTGAACTCGCCCTGCTAATAAGGGCCTGAACTCCTGAGGACTTTTATAACCTTGAGGAGACAAGGAACTCTGACAGAGAAACTGATAAGCTAGCATATATGGCAACAGCCAAAAAGACTAAAGAAGGCAAAACACAGCCTAATTCCAACCCAGAATTGGAAGAAGGAAGGAGATGCATGAATCTAGGCCAAAACCTTCACTAGTCTCAAGTAAGGTTTTTCTGCAAGGACAACGTGTCTCCAGTACTCTTTCCGTAAAATAATAGCCACTGAGAAAAACACTTCCAAGTTAAACAGTCCCAGAGAAGCCCCCAAACAGGTTAAACCATAGCCATGAATGGGGAACACCCCAAGAGGAATCCTTTCTGGAGACAAAAAGAGTCCAATAACCTACAAATAACAAAACACAAGCAATGCTACCTACATCACCAAGAAAACAAGTGCTAAGAAGATTGGAGGAAAATTGGAGAACCTCTGACATTAACTCCTGACCAAGAAATGACTGTCCACTAGGGATGTGAATCGTTTTAGGACGATTAAAATTATCGTCCGATAATTTTAATATCGTCTTAAACCGTTATGGAACACAATACAATACAGATTCTAACGATTTATCGTTATAAATCGTTAGAATCGTGAGCCGGCACACTAAAACCCCCTAAAACCCACCCCGACCCTTTAAATTAAATCCCCCACCCCCCCGAACCCCCCCCCCCCAAATAACTTAAATAACCTGCGGGTCCAGCGGCGGTCCGGAACGGCAGCGGTCCGGAACGGGCTCCTGCTCCTGAATCTTGTCGTCTTCAGCCGGCGCCATTTTCCAAAATGGCGCCGAAAAATGGCGGCGGCCATAGACGAAAAAGATTGGACGGCAGGAGGTCCTTCCGGACCCCCGCTGGACTTTTGGCAAGTCTCGTGGGGGTCAGGAGGCCCCCCACAAGCTGGCCAAAAGTTCCTGGAGGTCCAGCGGGGGTCAGGGAGCGATTTCCCCGCCGCGAATCGTTTTCGTACGGAAAATGGCGCCGGCCATACGCGTATGGCCGGCGCCATTTTCCGTACGGAAAATGGTGCCGGCAGGAGATCGACTGCAGGAGGTCGTTCAGCGAGGGTTCCGGCGCCTCGCTGAACGACCTCCTGCAGTCGATCTCCTGCCGGCGCCATTTTCCGTACGAAAACGATTTGCGGCGGGAAATCGCTCCCTGACCCCCGCTGGACCTCCAGGAACTTTTGGCCAGCTTGTGGGGGGCCTCCTGACCCCCACAAGACTTGCCAAAAGTCCAGCGGGGGTCCGGAAGGACCTCCTGCCGTCCAATCTTTTTCGTCTATGGCCGCCGCCATTTTTCGGCGCCATTTTGGAAAATGGCGCCGGCTGAAGACGACAAGATTCAGGAGCAGGAGCCCGTTCCGGACCGCTGCCGTTCTGGACCGCCGCTGGACCCGCAGGTTATTTAAGTTATTTGGGGGGGGGGTTCGGGAGGGTGGGGGCGCCGGCCATACGCGTATGGCCGGCGCCATTTTCCGTATGGAAAATGGCGCCGGCAGGAGATCGACTGCAGGAGGTCGTTCAGCGAGGGTTCCGGCGCCTCGCTGAACGACCTCCTGCAGTCGATCTCCTGCCGGCGCCATTTTCCGTACGAAAACGATTCGCGGCGGGAAATCGCTCCCTGACCCCCGCTGGACCTCCAGGAACTTTTGGCCAGCTTGTGGGGGGCCTTCTGACCCCCACGAGACTTGCCAAAAGTCCAGCGGGGGTCCAGAAGGACCTCCTGCCGTCCAATCTTTTTCGTCTATGGCCGCCGCCATTTTTCGGCGCCATTTTGGAAAATGGCGCCGGCTGAAGACGACAAGATTCAGGAGCAGGAGCCCGTTCCGGACCGCTGCCGTTCCGGACCGCCGCTGGACCCGCAGGTTATTTAAGTTATTTGGGTGGGGGATTTAATTTAAAGGGTCGGGGGTGGGTTTTAGGGGGTTTTAATGTGCCGGTTTTTCGATTTTTCGATTTTTAACGATTTTTCACGATATTTTACCCCCCCAAACGGCAACAATACGATTCCCTCCCCCTCCCAGCCGAAATCGATCGTTAAGACGATCGAGGACACGATTCACATCCCTACTGTCCACTGCCTTTTTGTTTGAAATCCTCACAAAGCCCAGACAGCAAGATAAAGACTGAGGTGGATTTCAAACAGAGCTGAAATCCGAGGGACCAACTTTAAGTGATGGGAAGGTCTTACAGGTGTTCTGCAAACCTCCTCTGTTATTCTAGGTACCTTGGCCTCATTCCAGACCTTGTGTATCTTTTCCAACTTCTCCCCTAATAACAGCTAGCTGTTAAAGAGAACCCTAGTAAGCTTTATCTTAAAACTGAATTCGCAGACCAATTACAAAGCTAGAGGAGCCCTCCTGCTGCCATTACTCATGCCATTTCCTTGGTTGCAAATCGCACCAGAGAAAAAGAAGCATCTGTGAGGTATGCTATTCCTGGTTCTAACTGGAGAGGCTCATCCAATAACACCTCCTGATCATATCAGATTGCCATAATAGCTGTGCAGACAGATCACCATCTACAATGACCTACAGGTTGTTTCAATTGCCTGCTTCAAAGCACACTATATACTCTTGTCTTGCAAAACTTTCAAGCCCTCTGTACCTTCCACTGGAATAGTAATCTGCTACGTGACCAAACAGGCCAAGGCATCAACTGTTGGTGTTCAAAGACTGCCAAATCTTTGGAAGCCTGAGGATATACCTAGTCAAGAAGCAATGACCCTTACAGTTGTCTTCAGGAGAAGCTCACTCCAGATCCACCAAATCCCTATCAGCCTGATGCAAGGGGAAAAACCCCCTGGAGGACTTCCTGACCATAATGGGATTCTCTGATGAACTGGAAGCCTCTTTCCTTTTGCCTTCCTCTAACTACAGCATATCCAAGGAGCAGACAATTCCAGTTCTATGAAAGATACCAGAACATGGCAGTGGAATCTTCACCCATAGGAGGAATGTTCTAGAGATGGAACATTTTTGAAGTTATATTGAATGAGGTACTAAATTCAAAGTAATGTCCAAGGATAGATGAGAAAAACTTTGAAGCTACATTGGAGGATAAAGATTGTCTTTGGGACAAGCTACATCAATTGACATTTATATTTGTAATCTATTGGAGGCAACTTTTTTTGATGGCAGTATTTCTTTTCTTTTTAGATAATTTTTTGAAAAAGTTAGTTCAAGTGTTTTCTTTATTTGATTGGTATGCTTGTAGAGTGAATGATTGCTGTATTTTATCTGTATAGAGATTCTACTCCCTCTCTCACGCCTTAGTGAGTCACTATATCAGCTTTTTCCCCCTTCTCACCTTCTTTCCTTATTACCTCAGCTTTTTCCCCCTTTACCCCTCTCCCTTCCTCTAGAGATTCTTTCCTCCTCTCTTTCTATGCTTTCCCCACTTTCTTCATCTTCCTCCTTATGCCTTTCTTCCACCTTTTCACAAAGCCACTTCCAGCATCTCCCCCCCCCCCTTTCCAGGCTCTTCCTCCTCCCACTCCTTAATACAGCTTATTACAATCAGGATTCCCCACCTCCCTGCATGAGCCAGAAGCAGGAGCAGCATTTGAGTAAAGCCATCTCCTAATGTGTCAGGGACAGTCTCACGGTAGGAGCTGCAAAATCTCGCTACTTCTCTTGCGAGATTGGCCCCGCAGCAGCAGGAAATGATGTCATTTAAATGTTGATGCTGCTCCTGCTACCAGATTGCATGGGGATCTGCATGTTTCTGCATCAGATCAGACAGGAGTTTGGGTTACCTCTGCCCAATCCAATAACTAAATTTGAGCTGGGAAGCCTTCTTCAGTGGCTCCTATGCAGTGGGTGACCCTTGGCCTTTTCTTTACTTTGGCCACCAGTTGGATGACCCACCTCAGCTTCCACTCCATTTTGGCCACTGGTAGCCCAGCTTGCCACCCCCTCGAAACCACAGCCCTGTGCAAGTGCACGAGTTGCACATTAGGTTGCACCAGCCCTTTTTGTGTGCATAAATCATATTTTATGAGCACTAACCAAATCTTCTGCACACATTTTTGGGTTACCATGTGTTTTAAATTGCTCATGTGTTAGCTTATGGCATTAGAAGTTAACTCATTATTTACTCTCACTCTCTCTCAAATCACACAGGACAAATGACCACAGCTCCTCAAAGAAATACATACCCAAAAATTGAAAAACACCCTCTAGCTCCATGCCTCACCTGTGCCACTGCTCATCTCATCAGTCCTTTCAAAATAGCTGACCTTACTCTGATGCCCCACCCATGTGCAATACCTTAGGCCACCGTCTACCCTGCCTAATGCTTTCACCTGTCCTGACTAGAAATTATACAATTTTTTCTAGTCACATCACACAATGGCTTCTGGGCTACTTAACATGATGGCTGCTGTTTATTGCACATGTCAAGCTGGCACCACATTGTGAAAGAGAAGGGGGGTCTGCCACAGTTGTAAACACTTTTATTCCCTGAATGTTCAAATGGTTTTTGATGCATATATTAAAATCCTACAGGTGGCTGCCAAATTACTGTGATCCTGCAATGATTCCATTATCCAGTATACATCTTTTTCAAACAATTTAAGATGGGTGTGTATAGCCCAGATGACTTCAGAGTACATGTATTTCTTTTCGTGTACATTTTACCTACACGTACTGCCTCACCCATATGCCTGGAATAGCTCACTTCTAGTCAGTTATGGTGTTACTATAAAATAAAACTTAAATATGGTTCTGTATAAAAGGACCCAATTCAATATTTTCCCCCCATAATAACAGGGAATAGTGTAACATACCTCTAGGAACTAGGGCAGAGAAATGTTGAATCATCATTGTGACATGAAAAGACTGACAATAGAGTGCTGTCTCTTTAAGAGCTGGGGGGGGGGGGAAAGGAGATTCAAAATTGGATTGTCTGAGCATGTGCAAACAGATCACTGCTCAGCTTGAACAGAGTTCCTGCCCTGCTCTGAATTAATAAATATTATCTGTACTGATTAAGGTGAGCAGCCCTCTATAATTGTATTCATGTGTAATGTATTTATGTTAGTTAGCATTGTTTTGAGATGTATTGAAGTTGTTTTTACTTTATCTAAAGAGATTTATAAAAATTGGATTGTCTGAGCATGTGCAAACAGATCACTGCTCAGCTTGAACAGAGTTCCTGCCCTGCTCTGAATTAATAAATATTATCTGTACTGATTAAGGTTCTCTTTTCTGGAACCCTGCTGTGGACGACTTGGGAGTAATTGAACTGTGCCCTGTCAGGATTTGAAGCTCTTCTTTCGGATAGAGGCTGCTGTATTGTGGATTTGGCAGTTGAAGCAAAGAGCAGTACTGACGCCCTCTTCAGCTCTAAATTCAAATGGACACACAGTAGGATACAATCTGGGACTTTGCTTGTTCAGAGACTGCTTAAGGTCGGGTGCTATATCACATGCTGATTCTGGTTGAAATACTTAACATGAGTTATGACAAAGTTGAGTTTTCTCTTGTACTATATACATGTGTTTATATGACAAATGCAGATGCTTAGGAAGTGAACAGATTTATTTCAGTCATTCATTCCAGTAAAGATAAAACTGTTACTCACTAAAGAGCGTGTGGATTCATTTCTGATACTGGGTTGGGAATCAAAGTGCAGGTTTCAGACACAAGGAGTCATAAAGAAAATTGAACTTCAAGGGTTACAACAAATTCTGGCGCATCAACGTGGGGCAGTGTTTTTTTTTTTCTTCTCTCTGTCTGACCTGCTACTGAGCGACCCAGCATCATTAGTGAAGTGAGCACAGTATTCTCTTTGTTTCTTTCTCATACAAAATGGAGTATTACAAGTACTATGATTGTATTCCTGATAGATCTGTTATTCTGAGTTCTGTAAATCCTGAAATATCTTTAGCAAGTGTAGAAGATGCATTAAGCCCAGCGGGTGTAGTTACAAAATTGAAACGTTTAAGAGCTGAGTCATCTGATCAAGTTTTGTGTGAGTTTGAAGAACCGCTTTCTATAATTATTTTAGAAAGAATGAGCTTAAAAGGGGAACTGGACAGTCAGTGGATAATTTTACCTGTCTTAGATGAAACAGTATCAGAACAGAATGTTGAGTCGATGTCCCCTGAAGCATGCACTGACCCACTAGTGAGTGACATACTTTTAGATATGACAGATCGACTTCAAGAAGAATTAGCATATATAGCTGACAGTCATAAAATCAATATTCAAGATCTGAGGAAAAGAACATCTGCTCTCATGATTGAGAGTTTGGGGTCACAAGAAAAGAAACACGAGATATGGATCAATCACCCCAGAGTATATTGCAGACTCCAGTTAAAAGCCAAAAAAACGTTCCCAAGTGGCGGGATGCTATGCTGACCCAACATTCTGTGGCAGTCAATTCTTCTCAATATTCCATTCCACCAATTTCTATTCCTGCGGATGTTTCAAAGGTTATAGTGGAGCATGTGATCAAAACTCCTAAGGAAAAGGGTGCAGAGTTGAATCATACGTACTACAAAATTAAAGTTTTCTCTGGAAATGTCCCTAAACCTAGTAATGAAGGAGACTATGAAACTTGGCATATTCAAATTAAGCAATTACTGCAGGATCCAGATCTCACCGCAGGTGCAAAAAAAAGGAAATTAATTGAAAGTCTCCTTCCTCCAGCTTTAAATATTGTCTCTTACATAGATAAAAGCGCCACAGCAGAGCAGTGTTTAGAGGAACTGGAGAAGGCATATGGCAGTGTAACTAATGGAGAGGAATTATTTTTTCAATTTATTGAAACTTTCCAGAATGGCAAAGAAAAATCTTCAGACTATTTGAGAAGGCTTCAGGTCCTGTTACAGAAAGTCGTGGAGCGGGGAATTTTCTTTGGGCTCGCCCCAGACAGGCAGTTACTACAACAGTTTGTACGTGGGTGCTGGGAGGAGACCCTGATTACCCGACTGCAATTGAGGGACTTATTAGAGAGCCAGTCGAAGAAACTGCCACAGTACTCGGAGCTGCTATTTAAAATTAGAACGATTGAGGAAGAAAGAAACATGAAAGAATCTAGGAGGATACGTCAATTGGGAGTTACCCAAATTAAACCTGTAAGCAGGACTTACCTAGCAAATGACATAAGCATTGCTCAACATATGACACCAGAGGCAAGTGAGTTTAAGGTGGGATCTGAGTTGGGAACATTTTCAGGAGAAGATAATGTTTTGCTCGCCCCATTGATCACTCATTGTAGAGCTGCCAATTCAGAAATAGTAAATAGCCCTGCTGCAAACAGCATGATGCGAAGAAACTCTTGGGTAGAGAAGATGCCTCAAAAAGGGAGGCATCATCCCAAGATACTTTCATTTTGCTATAACTGTGGAGAGAATGGACACATGATGGGAGAATGCATCAATCCTGTAAATGCTGCTCTAGTCCAACAGAAATTGCGGGAAAAATTTGAAAAAAAAAAATACCCAGCATTAGGCAGGTTTCAAATACTCCTTTAAACTAAAAAGGTGCTTTTGCGAGGGGCAGACAAAGGCACCAAATGCAATTCAGATAAGTCCCAAAAGAAAAATATCCAGTGATCATATCCCACCATGTCCTCTACCAGATGATGTTTTGAAACGCCTCGTGGGAAAGGTTTGTTCTGCAACCGCTTATTTGGATGGTGTGCAGTGCCCTTGCTTAGTGGACACTGGCTCTCAAGTGACGTGCATAACACAAACCTTCTATGAAGACTATTTATCACATCGGAAGCTATACCCGCTAGAAGACTTACTTTGTGTTACGGGTGCAGGAGGTCAACCTGTTCCTTATCTGGGGTATATTGAAGTTGAAGTACAGTTTCCCAAGGAGGCCTGTGGAAGTGGGAACAAATATTCTGTCCTTGCTCTAGTCTGTCCCGATCAAAAGAACAAACCCCTGCCTTTAATAGTGGGAACGAATATTCTCAGACATCTAATACATGACTGTAAAGAACTGGCTGGCCCAAATTACCTTAAGGAGTTAGCCATGGACAAAAATTGGGTAACTACATATCAGACCTATGTTTCTCATCAAAGTTCCAATCAAAGAGTTACTAGGCCAATGATGGCTAGATTGACCAGCACCAGACCAATAGTGTTCGAAAGGGATGAAGCGAAGGAAGTGGAATGCATTCTGAGAATGCCCAGACATGGTCAGAGTTTGTCCATATTGCTTGAGGCTTCAGAAAATTATCCTCTACCCGGAGGCTTACTAGTACAACCTCAACTCATCCGAACTGGCAGTAAGTCGCACACAAAGGCTAGGGTGCTAATGAAGAATATATCAGATTGTAGCATCAGTTTGCCTCCTAGAAGGACACTGGGTGTAGGTGAGCCAGTCGATATAGTGAGGACCATGAACGTTACAGGCTCGACCTATAAGGATGGTGCTAAACTAGAATCTATTGGAGAGGGTAACATGGAGTCTGAGAAGGTGTCGCTAGACTTCGGAGATTCTCCAATATCTGAAGAGTTTAAACAGCATATAGAAAAGAGAATTAATCAAGAGGCAAAAGGAGCATTTTCCTGTCATGACCTTGATATTGGATGTATTCCAGGAATAATGCATAAAATCACCCTGTTGGATCCAACTCCATTTAAAGAGCGCACACGTCATGTATCCCCAGCTGACTTTGAGGATCTCAGGCAGCACCTGAAGGAGCTATTAGCCACAGGAGTGATTGAGGAGTCTGATAGCCCTTATGCTTCACCTGTGGTATTGGTTAGAAAGAAGAATGGTACCTTGAGGATGGTTGTTGATTATCGTAAATTGAACAACATAACCAGAAAAGACTCCTATCCATTGCCTCGAATTGAAGAGACATTCACTCTCCTATCAGGTAGCAAGTGGTTCTCAGTACTAGATCTCAAGAGTGGGTACTATCAGATTGAGGTAGAAGAAATGGATAGGCCTAAAACTGCATTCACCACGCCCTTTGGAAACTGGCAATTTAAGAGAATGGCTCAAGGACTGACAAATGCTCCAGCAAGTTTTCAAAGAATGATAGAGAAAGTAATGACTGATATTAATCTACATGAAGTTGTGGCCTTCTTGGATGATCTTATAATATTCTCGGACACACTGGAAGAGCATGAGGACCGATTGATGAGGGTGTTACAACGACTGTTGAAATGCGGATTGAAGCTCTCTCAATCTAAATGTAAATTCTTTCAGAAGTCAGTGAAATATTTGGGTCATCATATCTCAGAGAAGGGGGTGCTCCCCGATGAAGAGAAAATTTCAGCCATTACTAAGTGGCCACAACCTAAAAACATTAGAGAGCTGCGATCTTTTCTAGGATTTGCGGGCTATTACCGAAGATTCGTGAATCAATACTCACGCTTGGTGAAGCCGCTCAGTAATCTGTTGGTGGGACTAACAAACAGTCGAAAGGATAGGAAAGAAGCCCGGATTCAAAGTCAGCAGCTATTGGGTACGCGGTGGACCTCAGAATGTCAGAAAGCATTCGAAATTATAAAGGAAAAACTCACGGTTGCCCCTGTGTTGGCTTTCGCAAATTGGAAGCTACCTTATGTATTACACACTGATGCCAGCACTACAGGGCTAGGCGCTGCACTTTACCAAATTCAAGAAGGAAAACTGCGAGTGATTTCATATGCCAGTCGTGGGCTCACTAAAAGTGAACGGAATTACCCTATCCACAAATTGGAATTTTTAGCCCTTAAATGGGCAGTTTGTGAAAAATTTCATGATTATCTATATGGTGCAGAGTTTAAAGTAGTGACAGATAATAACCCTCTGACGTACGTCCTGACGACTGCTAAACTGGATGCCACAGGTCATCGATGGTTAGCATCCCTCTCCCTGTACAACTTTGACATCGGATACAAATCTGGTAAAGCCAATATAGATGCTGACGGGTTGTCTAGGAGACCACATGATCCTGAAGAAGATGATGAAGAATTTTTGAAATATGAGGAGAGGGTTGCCAAGATGCTATCTCGTGTGAAGACAGATCAAGAAGGAATGGACACTCTATCTAAGGTAATATGTAAGGCGGCATTCCAGAAGCATGATGTCTCTATTTTGACACATATTTCAGAAGATTCGGGAGACTACGACACTCCCATTACACCTCATTCTACTTCCAAGTTTGAGTGCAGCCCTGGTGCCTTGGTGGAAATCTTACCTGCAGGAGGAGATGCTGTTCCAGATGATTTTGATGACCCGGACCTGTGGCCTGGACAACCCACCCTACCTGGGTTTACCTTGGGTGACTGGAGAGTGTTCCAGAGGGAAGACCCATGTTTATCCCAAGTCATAATGATGCTGGAGAGAGGTGAGAAATTTGAAGATCGAGACAGGAATCGGGAGCATCCAGAATTTCGATTATTCTTCAGAGAATGGCAAAAACTATGTCTTCAAGAGGGAGTACTTTTCAGAAAAGTGATGAGGAGTGGAGGACCACACCAACAACTTGTGATTCCAAGAAAATATCGTCAGAGAGCTCTGGAGGGGGTACATGATGAAACTGGCCATCTGGGTTGTGAACGGACCTTGGACTTAGCACGTGCACGTTTTTATTGGCCGAGAATGGCACATGGGGTAGAGCAATGGGTGAAGACATGCGAAAGATGTGTGCAGAGAAAAGCTAGAGCAGAAAAAGCAGCCCCCTTGGTAAATATAAAAGCTTACGCCCCCATGGAGCTAGTTTGCATTGACTTCCTTACCTTAGAGCCTGACGACAAGGATACACGAAATGTTTTGGTAGTCACGGATCACTTTACTAAGTATGCTCAGGCATATCCCACTAGAGATCAGACTGCAAGAACTGTTGCTGTTACCCTGTGGGAGAATTTCATCTGCCACTATGGATTTCCAAAACGAATCCATAGTGACCAAGGAGCCAATTTTGAATCTGAACTCATTTCAGAGCTATGTAGAATAGCAGGCACTAAATCCAGAACCACTCCATATCACCCTCGAGGAAATCCAGTAGAACGCTTCAATAGAACCTTAATAGAAATGTTGGGTACATTAGAGGATAAGCGTAAGGAACATTGGAGAAAATATGTTCGGCCACTAGTACATGCCTATAATTGTACTCGGAATGACAGTACTGGAATTTCTCCGTTTTTTCTCATGTTTGGAAGAGAACCTCGACTTCCAATAGACTTATGCTTCGGCATCAGTCCAGTGGGTCATAACGCTAAAACTCATCACCAATATGTACGAGAGTTACGTCAGAGGTTGAAGTATGCATACGAGCTGGCTACTCAGGAAGCTGAGAAACATCAACTAGCCAACAAACGCAGATGGGATGCGAAAGTAATGCCATCCTCAGTGGAAGAGGGTGATAGAGTATTGGTCAAGAATGTGAAGTTGAGGGGCAAGCACAAATTGGCTGATCGGTGGGAGTCTTCAGTGTATATTGTGGTAAAACAAATTGAAGGTATACCAGTCTATGTGGTGAAGCCAGAAACAGGGGATGGACCCGAAAGGACGTTACACAGGGATCTACTGCGCCCCTGTGGATTTATTTCTGGAAGAGAAGAGGCTGATATTCACTGTGAACCATTCAATAGTACCAAGCAATTGAGGAAAAAGCAGAAGGAGGACGCTGAGGATAGTATGGATGGCTCTATTATGGAGAGCGGAAGTTCAGATCCAGCTGAACTGGATGAGTGTCCAATTACTGGTGAAATTCAGTCAAATGGAACATTAAATCCTAATGCGGAGGAGTTTCATCCAGAGTCATGGGAAGAGGATCCTGTGGAAGTTAGTATACCAGTAAATCATAACAATTCATGCGATTTGAACAGCTCAGTCAATGAAGAACAGCATGCATCCTCCTTGGGGAAGAAGAAAACTCTTGATGAATCAATGACTAAAATAGGACTTCTACCGTTACCTCAAAGATCGCAGAGACCAAGGAGACTGCCTAGTAGATTCGATGACTTTGAAGTGCAATTGCCCAAGGGGTTGCACAGCCACAACATATTGAGACAGTCATATTCAAGGAATCCATTAGAGGCGTGTATATCCATGCAGCAACTAAGTAGTATGATGCAAGAGATATTGAGCAAACAAACAGAGTTAATATATAAGCTGTGGACATAAATACCTGCCGGGGACGTCAGGTTTTAGGAGGGGACCATGTAACATACCTCTAGGAACTAGGGCAGAGAAATGTTGAATCATCATTGTGACATGAAAAGACTGACAATAGAGTGCTGTCTCTTTAAGAGCTGGGGGGGGGGGGGGAAAGGAGATTCAAAATTGGATTGTCTGAGCATGTGCAAACAGATCACTGCTCAGCTTGAACAGAGTTCCTGCCCTGCTCTGAATTAATAAATATTATCTGTACTGATTAAGGTGAGCAGCCCTCTATAATTGTATTCATGTGTAATGTATTTATGTTAGTTAGCATTGTTTTGAGATGTATTGAAGTTGTTTTTACTTTATCTAAAGAGATTTATAAAAATTGGATTGTCTGAGCATGTGCAAACAGATCACTGCTCAGCTTGAACAGAGTTCCTGCCCTGCTCTGAATTAATAAATATTATCTGTACTGATTAAGGTTCTCCTTTCTGGAACCCTGCTGTGGACGACTTGGGAGTAATTGAACTGTGCCCTGTCAGGATTTGAAGCTCTTCTTTCGGATAGAGGCTGCTGTATTGTGGATTTGGCAGTTGAAGCAAAGAGCAGTACTGACGCCCTCTTCAGCTCTAAATTCAAATGGACACACAGTAGGATACAATCTGGGACTTTGCTTGTTCAGAGACTGCTTAAGGTCGGGTGCTATATCACATGCTGATTCTGGTTGAAATACTTAACATGAGTTATGACAAAGTTGAGTTTTCTCTTGTACTATATACATGTGTTTATATGACAAATGCAGATGCTTAGGAAGTGAACAGATTTATTTCAGTCATTCATTCCAGTAAAGATAAAACTGTTACTCACTAAAGAGCGTGTGGATTCATTTCTGATACTGGGTTGGGAATCAAAGTGCAGGTTTCAGACACAAGGAGTCATAAAGAAAATTGAACTTCAAGGGTTACAATAGCATTTGGTGAATTAGGGCCAAATATATCAAAAGAAAAGAGCTAAGAAACTGAGTAATACTGTTTTTTTTACAAAACAGTTTAATAGATGAGAAAAGGAGATGAATGCCTAGCAATAACACACTAATTAAGTAAATACATGATAAAAATACATGATAACAAATACATGATAAAAATCATTTAAATAAATATACAAAACCCAGTATTTATAGACGACAATATAGAAAATGGACATAATTTTCAAAATGTTTTATGTGCATAAATGGATTTTTTAAAAATTGTTAATTATACATATGTAACTCCTTTGAAAATTCTCTCCATGTGGCTGAATTTTCCAAACGGTTCTATGCATGTAAATGAAATTTTGAAAATTGCTATAATATATGCTGCTTTTATGTGTATAACTCCTTTGAATATTCATTCTGTCATGAATCGCGCTGCCTGCGGGTCCCCCCCGCGAGCAGGCCACTCACCCCAAGCTGCTGACTTCGCCGACGCGGCAGGACGCCGCCGTCTGCCTGCCCCCGCGGCCCGGAGGCTGCCCGTGCTTCCTCTGTCTTCCGCGGCCGGAGCCGCGGCCTTCTTCGGGGCTGGGACCGCCCCCGACGCTGATTTCCTCTTTCCGGCGCTAAGGCCGCAACCCCGGGCTGGAGTGGCGGCTGGAGCCGCCCCAGGGGCCTCCTGCAGCGGCTGGAGCCGCTGCCAACGTCGGGCCTGCGTCCCAGGCCAGCTCTGCTTCCTCTGACGAACTATGTTGGTGCAGGCCACTGACCGCGGTCCTGCACAGCTCCTGCACTCTCCCTAAGCGCGCGGCCGCGTCTTCCTTTACAATTTAAAGGGCCAGACATAGGAAGTGTGTTGGCCCCACCTTGATGACTGTTTCCTGCTTCAGCCCTATAAAGGGCTGCTCTGTCTGTTCTTCCTGGCCTTGCTTCGTCGTGGAGTCTTCGCACTGGAGGCTCTGGCCTGCCAGAGCCCATGTAAGGTCTTCTAGTCTTGTGGAGCTCCTCATCATGATGTCTTCTTGTTCTACCATGTCATGTCTTCGTGCCTGAGGTCCTCATCCAGGTGTCTCGTTCTCCTATGTCCTGGTGTTCCTGCCTTCCGTGATGTTCCTTCCTTCATCTTACCTTCAACGCTCTCGAGCCTTCTGGTCCGGTAGGCAGGGGGTCCCTCAGATGCAGTACTCCTGAGTGGACTAGCCTGCTGGTGGATGGTCGTCCTGTGCTCCTGAGCCGTCAAGTCCCGGATGTGTGTTCCTGTGCTGTCCCACTCCCTTTGTGGTCCATGACCAGCCTCTGGGGGCTGTGTAGGGTGCGTACTGGGACAGGGTGGTCTGCGACTCAGTCCCGCGGGTGGCCTGAGTAGGGTGCCCTGAGAGACAGTGCCAATGTCCATGCCTTGTGTTGCCTATGTGGATGTCAAGAGTCTTCGTGCCATGTGATGCCGTCGCATCAACCCTGAGTCTTCGTGCCATGTCATGCCGTCGCATCAACCCAAGTCTTCGCCATGGATGCCGTCGCATCAACCCTGAGCCTTCGTGCCATGTGATGCCGTCGCATCAACCCAAGTCTTCGTGCCATGTGATGCCGTTGCATCAATCCAAGTCTTCGTGTCAAGGTCCGTCTGCCCTCAACCTCAGGCCAGGCCTGCTGCTCCATGCTGCTTGCAGCAGGTTCGAAAGTACCCGGAATGGTCGGAGGACCATTCACCTTCCATCATCCTTGGATTTTGGCCATGGGAGCTTGCCGGCCTGGCCGAGGGCACAATTGTTCAGCCACGCGGAGCCACCGTCAACCCTTGGCTCAGTCTGGAAGGTCTGGGTCGGGCTGAGGCCCATGGGCACACTAAACACTCCCGTTCTCAACACATTCCAAAGAGAGGAAAATTTGAAACTCCATGAGGTACTAGAAGCTCGTTTTCAAAGAAAAACTACTCATGATATTTTGCTTTGAAAATGAGGGTCAGTATGCACATGTGGGTGCAAAATACCCACAAACTTTGTAACTGAAAGGGAGAATGTTCAAAGCATGTGCCATAAAGGACCTGCAAAAATTTGAATATACAATCTCTTCATATACATTTCCTCTCCTGACCTGTCGTCCTCACATTTTTTAAACCAGTAAAAGAGGGAGTCATCATGAATTAGGCAGTCTAAGTACTTGGGCCTGTGGAAAGGAAAGAAAGAGCATGAAAGTCAGTATATCCTAGCACATGAATCTGAATAGCATTGGTTTTGATGCTTCTTTTGTACCTCGTTGATAAGTAGAGTGGCATGAAGTTGCTGATGTCTATTTTAAAGCCTCTTTCTCATGTCTACATGAGATGAAGAACATTCTGATAAGAAGTTGTTTACACTGAGCACTTGAATGAAGTACCTGTAGTGTTCACTGATTTCATATGTTACAGGAGCTGATCCCTCCTTTCTACTAATCTTTCACATTACATTCTAAATTTTCTGTTCTTTTCATTTATTCGGTTTGTTTGTCTTTATGATTTGTTTCACTTTGGCCCTATGATACTGTGGGAGCAGCCCTTAGCTTAGAAAAGGGTGCCAGAGGACAAAAGTAGTCTGGACACTGCCCTTTTCTTACACAAATTGATTTATTATTTACAGAATCAAAATTAACAGAAAAAGCCTGCTACCTCAGTATCTTCTCTCAGCATTTTAATAATTACAGGCTTAGCATACTGTCTTCTGCTTTCTCCTTCTGTCCTGGGCCTCTCATTCTTCCCTGGGCCTGAGATTTAATTCTTCTCCCCGGGGAAAGGTCCTGTTACTTGGGCTTTCCTTCCTGGGTGTCCTTTAAGTTGGACCAGGACAGATAACTAGATCTAGTCCTTTAATGTTTTCTGAGGGCTTCCCCTACATACCCTTTCCTTTATTCTCCCTCTCAGCTCAGCTTTCCTATGTTGAGATCCTGCCCCTACCAGGGGTATCTCCTGAGGAAGAAAATTAACGTTGTTATTTTCCTTTCTTGCCTGAACCGGAGCTGACCATTTCTTCTTCTTCTTCTAATGGAGAGTAGAGGAAGGGTGCAAATCCCTAACCCCTAGATTTATCAAAATGCTATAAATATAGTGGGAATAGCGCCTATGATAAAAAAAAAAAAAGGGGGTATGGTTAGGCATAGCATAGGTAATTTCCATGTCATGTGGTATATTATCGCGTCATGCTATGTTATCGCCTACCACCTTCCCGCCTACCACCTTCCCGTACTAACACCCCCTCCACTGGACCTACTCCCACACCCTATAAGGACTTACAAACCCCACACCTAACCTCTAGCACATAACATACGACACATAGCTCTACCGTACCCATCTTCTCACCTCAAATACTGATTTACTACATGCTTATACAATTTTGTATATGACCTATGTATTTGTCAATAATATAACCTATGTATATATCAATAATCTCTCGACCCTTGTACATATTACTCCTTTTGTACTTGTGCTCACCCTCCCCCCCGCCCCCCTCCCCCGTCTCGACCACCCCTACCCCTCCCTCCACAAGTTTGCTAGTTACTTGCTCTGTTTCTGAGCGCATGTTAGACACTGTTCCTTGTAAAGGCTTTGCCTATATATCCATTGTTGTAAGTTATCTGTAAACCGGCACGATGTGCAAACGGTTGCCGGTATATAAAATTAAATAAATAAATAAAAAAAATAAATAAATGATGTATAGTCACATCACGTGTCATTAGCCACGTCACACGCTATAAGCCACGGCTCGTGTTTTTTATGTACGTTGTGCAATTTTTTGGTTTTATGTATGCACCCACTTCCTGCAGCTGCCTCTTTGAGGGTGTGTTGGGAGGAGATAAGGAGTTGTTGGAGATAATTGGAGCTTTTCATACAATTGAGTTATCCTGTTTTGTGCTATAATCTGTTTCCCTTTCCTTTGGTTTCATTTGTCATTTGGTGTGTGTGAAACTTTTTGTTTGTCACGATTGTCTGTTGGTCCTTTTGTGTGGAGAAGCGATGCTGTGGAGGAGTGAGAAGGTGTGTGGAGGAGGATTGGAGAAGTATGGATGAGGAGTGAGGTGTATGGAAGAATGTTGAGGAGTGGTGGTTGTGGAGTAGATGGAGTGTGAAAGGCATAGGGAGAGAGGAGAGGAGAAGCATGAGGAGAGGAGAGGAGGAGGGAGGACGAGGGCAGGAGTACTAGGGGAATAAGGAGTAGGAGTAGGGACAGGATCATGGCCAGGAGTAGAGATAGGCAGGAAGGAAGGGATAGGAGGCAGTGGGAGGGGGAAGGGAATAGGCAGGTGAAGACGGAGGGAGGAGAACGGCAGGCTAGGGATAGAGAGAGAGGGCAGAGGGGAAGGGAGTTTGCAGGACAGGGACAGGAAGCGGGGAGGAAGGGAGGGAAGATGGCAGTGGGAGTGAGAGTGAGAGCGAGGAAAGGGAGTATACATCTCCAGAAGGGGAAGTGGCACTCCATTCTGGCAGCCAGGCAGCAGGACACTCTCGACTGAGGGCTCTCAAGTTCAGCATCGAGGATACTGCGATGATTATTGCCTAGGTCCTCGAGCATTACCCCTTCCTTTTTGGAAACCGTGAATCCAGGACCTTGAAGGCATTGAAGGGTCAGATCTGGAGCACCATTTGTAGGCAATATCAAGGCGGAGCAGTGCCCAGGGCAGTGCTGAGCAGGTGGTCCACAGGTACAGGGACATAAAGACACAGTTAAAGATGAAGGTCAGCAGTTGCAAGAAGTACTTCTGGCTGACCAGTAGAGGAGCCCTGTACCCAATAATGCTCATGTCCATGGAGGAAGGCTTCATCCAGCGGGTGGGACCAGACGTGTTCGAGGGCATGGCTGAGCGGCTAGATACCATGCGAGCCAGAACCGGTAAGTTCACCTCAACTGTTAATGGCAAGGCTGCTACAGTTGAGCACATCATTGGCATAAAGTGATCCATTGCTTGAGATGCTAAGTGTGCATGTCATGCCAAATGCTCCATGTGTGTACCTCTTAGCTTTGGTACTTGTGTCTTCTTGTGTCCACAGCTCTTGCCCAGGTCTCTGCTGGTCCCAACCATCAAGCCCCAGGGACCAGCGGCACAGCTGCAATGTTAACTGCACCCTTGCTTATGGACATAGAGACCCAGTTCAGTGAGGAGGAGGATCAGCAGCAGCAGCAACAGCAGCATCATGGCCTGCTGCTGGATATCCTGGACTCAACAAGCCTGCTGAATGTGAGTTTGAAATTCTCTGCCTTGATGGACGAACTTAGCCTTCAATGGGACACAGTACAGGCAGCACGATCACTCCAGCACACCACATCATCAGCACAAGGCAGCAGGCACTGAGGCAGAACAGATCACCAGCTCCCTCATGCCCCTTCTGGAGGCCGAAACCTCATCTCGCAACATGACGAGCATAGCACCAGCTGTGCCACCAGCACCAGCTTCGCCACCAGCACTCCCAAAGCACCATCACCAACACTGGCCTCCATATGGGAGCAGCTGAGTTGGCTGGAAAGGAGCCATCTTGTCTAGCTATACCAAATACAGGCAAAGCTAGGGTGCCTAAGGAGGGCTGTCATTGGGTACACCCAGGCCCTGCATGCCCAGATGGCAATGCAGGCACAGGGTCTCACTACAGTGCCAATATCTATCAATAATCTCACTGCTGTCATGACACAGATTCTCCAAAGAATGCTGGAGCCAGCACCTGTGCCTTCCCCAGCATCACAGGACTGAACATCATGCAGCAGTCCCCCTTCTGAGACATGACTGAGGGGGAGGCCCCCCATGGACATGCCATCCCCAAGTGGCAAGTCACAATGTGGTAAAGGCACATGAAGCCTCCAAACACCTGGCTTCTAAGGCCGAAGAGCAAGACTTGTAGGACAAGCCTGGCCAGGCCTCTGTACAGAGTTACTGTGCTGGCTGGATGGAAGAAGCCTTCTGGGCCACTCCTGACTACAGAGATTTTGTGCCAACTAGATTGAAGAAGCCTGTTGGGCCTGTCCTGACTACAGAGTTCCTGTGCTGACTAGATGGAAGAAGCCTGCTAGGTGGGTCCTGACTATAGAGTTCCTGAGCCCTCTTGATGATAGAGATGGTCTAACGCGTGGCACTGTAGTCCTGCAGTCTACTTCTAATGCCCTCCTCTAAGCTCTGCTCATTCTCTAGCCTCCTTGAGGCTGTCTCCAGTCACAGTTCAGCTGCTGTCTCATCTCATCATGTCTCATCTGATGCTCCTGATGCTGGTGTCTCATCTTATCTCAGCCTACTGCCACCTCCAAGAACAAGACTTGTAGGACAAGCCTGGCCAAGCCTCTGTACAGAGTTACTGTGCCGGCTGGATGGAAGAAGCCTTCTGGGCCCATCCTGTCTCCATGCTGCTGTATCTCCTCCTGGGGCCTCTGCCACCATGCTGTGCTCTTTGGTCCTGTCCTGCTGTCCTCTTGCTGAACTCTGCTGCCTTGGCCCTTAAGCTGTCCTCCTTTGAATGCACTCTTTCAACACAGACTGTCAGGGGCCTTCACTTGAATTTTGCTGTCTTGGCCCTTAGGCTGTCCTCTTTGAGTGTATTCTTTCAACATGGACTATCTGGGGCCTTCTTCTTGCTGCTATCAGCTCTAACCTTAGAGCTGTACTGTAGCTATTGGGGGCACCACTTCTCCTTTCTATGTTCTTTACTGAAATCATGATTATGCCAAAAGGATAAGATGCAAAGCCTGTATATGTAATGATGCCATTTCTTACAATGTATGCACAGGTCCACACACAATGTGCTGTTCTGTTCATTTACAATGTCATGTGCTATTTACTATCTTGTCCTTGCAGAATGTGATTACCAAAGATGTTGACTTGCTTTGAATCTGTTGACTAGATTTGTTCAGTAATAAACTGGTCACAGATTTCTTTTTGTGGTTTTTCATTGTGTGTTTTTGTCTTAAGGGTTGAGTAGGTCAAAGGGGTGGCCCCCTCATGACTTTGCATGCTAGTGTGCCCCTGCTAATTCCAACTAGGCACTTATCTGGCAGGCAAGACCAAATGACCTAGGCAATACAACTGAAAGCTCAGTGTATGCTCCCAAGGAAGTCAGCAAAAGCTAAACCTTAAGCTCCTTACTGTGGAACTTCACTATTGGCTCCTGTTGCCTTCTTCACTCAACATACTGTTAACTAAGTCTTGGGTATACCTACACCCTTAAGGTCCACTCCCACTAGATTAGCTGCCCTCCCCACCTCATCCAGCAGCCACTAGTGTGCTATCAAGGAGAGGTAGGTGTGTATAGCAATTTGGCTGGTCCAGATGTCAATTGTGAGGTGATGCTCTTCCCTTCCATCTTGGCCAACTGTGCCTACATAGAGGTATATCACTAGTTTTTAAGGTGGGAATAAGTTGTCTTCTGAATGGTACGTTTTAGTTTTGGGCTAAGAGGTGCAGCAGCTGCTTAAATCCCACATTCAGTATGATCTGCATAGGTTGGTCATCCAGGGCAGTCATTTACCAATACCAAATGCACTGTTCACCACTTCTGATGCTGTTTGTCTCTTACTACAGGACATTGATATGGCGAAACACACTATCTTGCTATGGTTGCATGACACCTCACTGGTAGAAGGAGCCAGGGTCTGGCTTAGGAGACATACTTTCCCTTTTCTTAGGCTTCCCTGCTGTTCCTGCTTTGAGTTGAAGATGGGGTCCTTATACTACTACTAGCAGTCTCCCACAAAACCAATGCTAAGGGTGTTCATTATTCATGTGATGCTGGATGCCACTGTTTGTAAGATGGCCCTGTATCTTTCCTCTACTGATGCCCTTATGACAGCGAATGCATTCTGCAAAATGTTGATCCTTTCTAACTCTAAAGTGCCTCCACACTGCTGATATTTTTCTGAATCTCCTCTTCCTCTCTGGACTCTTGAATGCTGCTATTGGGGCTGGGGTTGAGGGTGGATCAGGACAGAAAAGGTGGGGGTCATCTATCACTCTCTCCACTATCTGTTAATCCTGGTGGGTGCTCTTTGCCATGATAGTATCATTTGTCGCCTCCTGCAGCTGCTCGCTGGAAAGCATGTTGTACAAAGGAGACACTTGGTCCACTACTCAAAGACGTCTCAAATACTGCATTCACTCTGATTCTATGTTCTCTCTGTAGCATCCTCAGTAGCTTTGACCAGACTGGAGAAAACTTGACTTTCAATAAATACATTTCAACAAATGCCAGAATTTCTGCTCTTTCTTAAAGCACTAGAAAACAAACTCCACATTCAACCATCACAATCTCATAAATTCTGCAGTTCACTCTTCCTCTCTTTCTCTCTCTCTCTCTACTCTCTTTCTAGTTGTGTGATTTTTTAAGCCTGAGGAAATAAACTCAGCATTCCATATTTACAGTTCCAAGGATGCTGCAGCTTCTTCTCTTTCTTTCTTTGGCTTTGAAGCATTAGGAAACAAACTCCACATTCAACAATCACAGTCACATAAACATTGCAGTTTCCCCCTCCCTTTCTCTGTCTAGTGGCTTTGTGGTATGAGGAAACAAACTCAGTGTTCAGTACTCACAGTTCCACAGATGCTGTACTTTCCTTTCTCTCTCTGGTGCTTTGCAGTCTTAAGGAAACACATTCAGTAAATACGTTGAACTTATAGCTTTGCCCGGATATTGAAATCACCACTCTGCTTCTCCTCCTCCTCCTCAAAGGCAACACACCTGTAACCATTTTGAATACTGTGTCATGGAATTATCCACCCTCCCTTTGCTTAAGAGACTCCTCCCTCACAACTATATTTAGTCACATGACCTCTTACATTGCAGGCAGAGATTGATGGGATTTGTAGTTCTGACATACTTTGGATATCATTGAGAGTCCTTTTTCAGTATAAACGTAAAGAACATACCATCACACATGCCAATAACTAGACCCACCAAATTCCCCTCAACTACTAGATGTTCATCATCTCCTGACTCAGGAAATCTCAGACATAATTAATCTGATTTACTGACAGGCCGATACAGTACAGTGCGCTCCAGTGGAGCACACTGTTAACCCGTGTTTGGACGCGCGTTTTCGACGCGTTAGCTTTACCCCTTATTCAGTAAGGGGTAATAGCATGTCGAAAATGTGCGTCCAACCCCTCCGAAACTAATAGCGCCCGCAACATGAAAATGCATGTTGATGGCCCTATTAGTTATTCCCGCGCGATTCACTAAGTAAAATGTGCAGCCAAGCCACACATTTTATTTTCAGAAATTTCTGCTGGCACCGGGAAAGTGCACAGAAAAGCAGTAAAAGCTGCTTTTCTGTAAACCCTCTGACTTAATATCAGGGCGATATTAAGTCAGAGGTCCCAAAGTAAAAAATAATTAAAAATTGAAAAAAAAATTTTTTAATCGGCCTGCGACTCGCAGGTTGAAAACTGGACGCTCAATTTTGCCGGCATCTGGTTTCTGAACCCGTGGCTGTCAGCGGGTTTGAGAACTGACGCCGGCAAAATTGAGCGTCAGCTGTCAAACTCGCTGACAGCCGACGCTCCTGTTAAAAAAGAGGCACTATGGACGCGCTAGTGTCCCTAGCGCCTCTTTTTACCGTGGGCCCTAATTTGAATATTTTGTTTTAGTGAATCATGCGCACAGGAGAGCGGGCGCTTGCCCGCTCTTCCGCGAACTTTACTGTATCGGCCTGTAATTTATTTACAGACCTTATACAGGCAATCTTCAGGAGGAAACAGAGGTGAGTCATATTGCTATACTGCTTTTGGTTTCTAACCAGTCTACAGAACCTACTCTTAAGTTACTCTGCCCCTAAACCACAGTGTAGAAGAAGATGGGTACAGGCAACTGCTCTACCAGTTTTTGTTTTTTTTACTTGACCCTGGCTTAGTTACTGCTTTTCCACTGATAAAGTAGGCTCTCTTTATCTTGACTGAGGGATTTCTGGTCCAATCACTAGTAACATCTGTGCTACTTGGGCTGGCACTAATTCGGTGTAAAGAGAAGGCTTTCCCATTAGATCCCTTCTTTCATTCTTGCCACTAAATATGCCATTTGATGTTATAGATACTGGCAATGGCATGATGCAATTTTATACAGATGACTATTGGTACTGGCTGGGATCTTCAGTGTTACAATATACACAAAGGGCCGGATTTTAAAAGGGTTACGCGCATAAGGTACACGCGTAACCCTTTTAAAACCCCCCTGTGCGCGCCGAGCCTATATTGCATAGGCTTCTGGCACGCGCAAAGCCCCGGGACACGCGTAAGTCCCGGGGCTTTCTTGGGGTGGGCATGTCGGGGGGCGTGGCGCGGTCGGCGCGTCATCCGGGGGCGGTGCCGCTGGCGTGGTTTCAGCCTGGGGGCATTCCTGGGGACATGGCCGTGGCCTCCGGACCAGCCCCCGGACCGGAACATGGAGCGCGGCAGCCGGCCTGGCGCGCGCAAAGTTATGCCTGCTTCGAGCAGGCGTAACTTTTGTGATAGAGGTAGGGGGTGTTTAGATAGGGCCGGGGGGGGGGGGGGGGGGATAGGTAGGGGAAGGGAGGGGAAGGTGGGGGGAGGGTGAAGGAAAGTTCCCTCCGAGGCCGCTCCAATTTCGGAGCGGCCTCGGAGGGAAAGGAGGCAGGCTGCACGGCTCGGTGCGCACAGGCTGCCGATTTTGGGCAGCCTTGCGCGCGCCGACCCCGGATTTTAATGGATACGCGCGTATCTATTGAAATCCCGCGTACTCTTGTTCGCGCCTGGTGCGCGAACAAAAGTACGCATGTGCGCAGATTTATAAAATCTGCCCAATACAGCGCAAAGTCACTTTTCTTGTGAAACAAAACACAGACTACCGTAGCTGTGCTTAAACTAAGTGAGACGTACACAAGTAGAAACACAGCCAGTCTGTCCAGCAAGCTTATGGTAGCATCTGCTGTGCCATGTAGGTGTTAGGGATCCAATGTTTATCCCATGCACCTTTTAATTCTTTCACAGTTTTCATCTTCACCACCTCCCCTAGAAAGGCATTCCAGGCATCCACCACCCTCTCCGTGAAGAAATATTTCCTGACGTTGGTTCTGAAATGTCCTCCCTGGAGTTTCAATTCATGACCCCTGTTTCTACTGATTTTCTTTCAATGGAAAAGGTTTATCAAATGTGCATCATTAAAACTTTTCAGGTATCTGAAGGTCTGTATCATATCTCCCCTGCAACTCCTCTGTCCAGATCCTTCAGCCTCTCCTTTTCTCATGAAACCCCACATCAATTTGGTCGCTCTTCTCTGGACCATCCTTATTTTATCCGTCTTGAGAAATGGATTTCAGAATTGAACACAGTATTCCAAGTGAGCCCTCACCAAAGAACTGTCAAGGGCATTATCACTTCCTTTTTCTTACTGGTTATTACTCTTCCTATGCAGCCCAGCATTCTTCTGGCTTTAGCTATAGCCTTGTCAAATTGCTTCTCCATCTTCAGATCTCCAGACGCTATTACCCCAAGATCCCTCTCTTGGTCCATGCACATCAATTTTTCAACACCCCCCACCACCATCACATACAACTCTTTTGGATTACTGCATCCCAGATCATCCACAAAAGACAAATTTTACCTTCTATCCCTTCCACAATGTTGCTCATAAAGATATTGAACAGAACCAGTCCCAAAACCAAGTGGCACTGCACTTAACATGGTTTTCTCTTCAGAGTAGATTCCATTTACCATTACACTCTGTCTCCTATCAGTCAACCAGTTTGTAATCCATACCACCACCTAGACACTCACTCTCAAGCTTCTCATTTTATTCACAAGCCTCCTGTGTGGGACCATATCAAAAGCTTTGTTGAAATCTAAGTAGATCACATCAAGCGCTCTTCTTCGATCCAATTATCTAGTCACCCAGTCAAAAAAATCAATCAAATTTGTCTGACAGGATCTTTCTCTGGTGAATTCCTGCTGCCTTGAGTCCAGCAATCCATCAGATTGTAGATAGCTCACTATTCTTTCCCTCAGCAGAGTCTCCATTAGTTTTCAGTTTCCTCTCTGCTACAACTCTTTTGAGGTGGGACCACCACCACTCTTCTCCAATCCCGTGGTACCACTTCTGTTTCCAGGGACCTATTGAACAGGTCCTTCAGCATATCCATCTGCACATCTCTGAGCTCTCTCAGTATCCTGATGTGTATCTCATCCAGCCCCATGGCCTTGTTCACGTTGGCCTGGATTTATCAAAATGTGGTAAATATCGCATGCGATGGAAAAAGGGGCGTGTTTTATGGTAATAGGGAGTTTATCGCAATTTGCGTTAATACCTATGCGAAGAGCTAAGTTACCGCAAATTGCGATCACGTTTTCGCACTTTGAGATAAGTGCTAGAACATGGTATTTCCTACATACAACCACTGGGGGGACCATGTTTACTAGAGAGAGAGAGACTAGCCATAATGCCCTAACCCTAGATAGGTATTTATATCTCTATGGGAGGCCCACCTTGATGGACTCTCTACCTGGGTAACATCAAGCTAGGTTGAGAGAACATTGCACAAATCTCATCTTTGGGTGAGTTTCCTCACTCCGAGGGTCATCAAATGTTCACAAGAGAGCACTGTTTTGTTTGTACGTCTCACATTGAAGGTCAACATGGCCCCTAACCCCCTACACCAATACTTAAACCTCACCTCCAGTTACTAGGTGGGCCTCTCATAGAGATATACATACCTTTCTAGGGTTAGGGCATTATGGGTAGTCTCTCTCTCTCTCTCTCTCTCTCTCTCAGCTAGGTGACCACTCTGGGAGCTTCAAACTAAAAAAACCACATCTGCAAAAAACATTGCAATGGGTGACACAAGCTATCACACAGCTTAACACTTCTGAAAATGTTGTAGCTAAAATCAGCATTAAAGCCATGCAATAGGGCTTCACAAAACAGTAAGCTCACTCCTCCTCTGTTTCAGATTTGTACCATATGATATGGTGCTATCTCATGTATTAACAGCACTTTTCGCATGTAATAAGCCCTTAATGGATGCAAAAACATCTTAGCGCATTTTGATAAATGAGGGGGTTTGCTTAGCTCCTCCCATACATTCTCTTCTGTAAATGGAGTTTTGTCTACTTCATGCCTATCTATGGTCTTATTAACCAGCAACAGTCCTTCTCCATGGTTTTCTTTAGTGAATACCAAACTGAAGTATTTGTTTAATATTTCTGCCATTTCTTTGTCAAGCTCTATATATTGCTCTGTGCCACCTTTCAATTTCGCTATACCACTTCTGACCTCTCTTCTTTCACTGATATATCTATATATCTATATCTATCTATATATCTATCTATCTATCTATATATATATATATATATATATATATATATATATATATATATCATATATATGATATATATATATATATATATATCATATATATATAACCGAATGACGGTATACAAAACACATCAAATAAATAAAATAAATATCTGAAAAATGTTTTGTCACCTCACTTTAACTCTTTGGCCATCCTTTCTTCCACTTAACCTTTTGCTTTCATTATTTCTTTCTTCTTCTTCCTAAGTTTTGACAGATATTCTTTCCTAAGTTCCTTTTTTGGGATCTTTTATACTTCTTGAATGCTGTTCTTTTTGCCTTTATTTTTCAGCCTCCTCCTCAGAGAACCAGATCGGTTTCTTTTTCTTCTTACTCTTGTTTCTTTTTCTAACATATAGATTTGTTGCCTTTGTAATAGCTCCTTTTTAACTTGACCCACTGTTGTTCCACCTCATCCATTTTCTCTCAGTCTTCCAATTCTTCCTCCAGGTAGGTCCCCATTTTGACAAAGTCCGTATTTTTGAAATTCAAAACTCGGGTCATTGTGTGACTTCTCTCTGTGCTATTCACAAAATCAAATCACACTGTCTGATGATCACTGGTGCTGAAAGGAAAGGCTGCCATGCTATATGCCTTCCTGTCAGACACAGATCCCTCCTTCTGTCTTTTGGAGAAGGTTCCAAACTGTGCCTCGCCTCATTCCTCTAACTCCTGTTGCTACTGTAATCCTACAACTCTTGTTGTAACATAACTCAGAGCTGGAAAAACTAAGAAATATAATAAAAACCTTACAGCCACTACTTCTAGAGGATGAAGCAATTTAAGAAATATTCCCTGCTCCTCCTGTACTGGCCTTCAGACATTCACCTAATTTGAAGCAAACATTGATAAAAAGCAAACTTCTAACAGAAACTCAGAAGGAAGAAAACAAAATATATCTCTGGATTTATTTATTTATTTAAACAGGCTTATTGTCCACTTCATGACAATTCATTCGGTGCTGATCACACTAAAATAATACTCATAAAAGAAACAATCAAAATATAATAAAACAATCAAATAAAAAACAAACATACATAGATTAATATGACTGAGACCCGTATGTCTCAACCTATAAACAAATCTTTCAGCTGCTTCCTGAAGGCTTTAATGTCCTTCTCTGTCCACAGTTCTGAAGGAAAATAATTCCAAAGCATTGGTGCACTACATGTGAAAGCCCATGCCAAGTACTATGCAACCTGGCATCACACTGGAGGGCATTATACTGAAAGTTATGCTAGCACATATCATGGGACCCCACAATTACCCACATAGGAAAACCATTCAGCATATGGGGATCCTACTCATGTTCCTCCTCTAATGCAGTATATTTTATTCAATTTAGAAAATGTGAAGAAGCATGTTACATTGGTGAGACTGGTCAGACTTTAAATGCAAAAATCAATTCACACAGATATAAGATCAGACACCACAGGGAAACCAATATGACGCCTCCATGAGGGAGCACTTTTCAGAATGAGACCACTGCTTCAATGACCTTATGATCAGAATAATTAAAAAAAAAAAAGTAAAACTTTTGACATTAATATGATCAGACACTTTGGAACTGACAAGAAAAGGCCCTAAGACCTAGGTTTCTCATTACTTTATGAGACAAAAAAATTATACTGCTTGTTACCTTCTGATCCTTACTCACCCCTTCCCTTCCTTTTCATCTTATCATTGTAATGTTTTTTATGATTCACTGGCAATGTCATTTTTTGCTCATTCTATACTGATCTGAAAAATAGAGTATTAGCTCTCAAAGAATAGCCAAGGAATGTATTAAGTCCAATAAAAAGGTTTTTCCTTATATGCTTTTGTTAACCTTTATTTAAGAGGCAACAGCCTAAGCCTTAAGAACATAAGAAAATGCCATACTGGATTAGCCCAGCATCCTGTTTCCAACAGTAGCCAATCCAGGCCATAAGAACCTGGCAAGTACCCAAAAACTAAGTCTATTCCATGTTACCATTGCTGATGGCAGTGGCTATTCTCTAAGTGAACTTAATAGCAGGTAATGGACTTCTCCAAGAACTTATCCAATCCTTTTTTAAACACAGCTATACTAACTGCACTAACCACATCCTCTGGCAACAAATTCCAGAGTTTAATTGTGCGTTGAGTAAAAAAGAACTTTTTCCAATTAGTTTTAAATGTGCCCCATGCTAACTTCATGGAGTGCCCCCTAGTCTTTCTACTATCCGAAAGAGTAAATAACCGATTCACATCTACCCGTTCTGGACCTCTCATGATTTTAAACATCTCTATCATATCCCCCCTCAGCCGTCTCTTCTCCAAGCTGAAAAGTCCTAACCTCTTTAGTCTTTCCTCATAGGGGAGCTGTTCCATTCCCCTTATCATTTTGGTAGCCCTTCTCTGTACCTTCTCCATCGCAATTATATCTTTTTTGAGATGAGGCAACCAGAATTGTACATAGTATTCAAGGTGTGTTCTTGTAGCTTACCTTCCTCTCTCCTCACAACCATGTCTATTTTAAAACTTTTTCTTTCACTTTTAAACATAAAAAGCTACAGAAATGAACTCCTCTCTCTCTATGAAATGCAGGAGGAAATGCTTCAAAATGGTGACTGTGCTCATGGTGTAGGTTTCCTTGTCAATCCATGCAGATGCCAACTGAGATTGGCTGGTTGAAAAAGTATTCCAACTTGAATGGTTCTGCTCCTTTTTTGGTCCCTTCCTATCCTGGATCCAGTCTGTCTAGCTTGACCAGAAGAAAATGTTTGTTATTTTCTGAGCTTCTGTCCATTCATTTTGTTTGGAATGAAACAAATTGAAAATGGTCTTTTTTTCAGTTTGGATTACCATTCGTTAATCGTTGGAAGCTAATGCATGTCCCTACCAAATAGAGGAAAATCAATAAGTTACACAATTACGATATTATCAAATTCATAAAGAAAAGTCTATTTTTGTAGATGTCAACTAGTAATCAGAGTTCTTATAGACTATTTTCTATCATTTTAAATCTACAATAACAATAAAAATATGCTCACCAGAATGGTTCTTTTCTGATTCACACTCTTCACACATCTGGAACTGTCACTTTCTTGTTTTATTTTTTATTTTCCTTCCCATATTTTTGTCCTCTGCTGCCCCAGGGACCCTGCTCAATTTGGTGTCTTCTGTGGAGCTGGAGCTAAAAGAAGCTAAATTTAAAAAAGACTAATATTTTACTGCATGGCAGTCATTCAAAATTCCATCATAT
The DNA here is from genome assembly GCF_901001135.1 of Rhinatrema bivittatum. Classification (NCBI taxonomy): domain Eukaryota; kingdom Metazoa; phylum Chordata; class Amphibia; order Gymnophiona; family Rhinatrematidae; genus Rhinatrema; species Rhinatrema bivittatum. Next base: position 239,286,915 of record NC_042621.1, read on the forward strand.
CTCAATACATTTTTAATAATTTTTTAAGGAATGGTCATAACATAAGGTGGTCAGAGAAAAGCCACTGCTTTAATCATAGTCCCAAATTTTGAATGCTTAGTGCTTCCTTATATGTGGCACAACTATTTATCAAAAAACTTTCAAGTAATGAACTTTCCTGCATTCAACTCATCAGTGTTTCGATCTCTGCTTCAGGACTGAAGTCTTCAATTATTTAATTTACTCGGAGCAAAAATGGCCATGTTCTTTTCAGCGTTCCTTTCTTCCTGGAATAAAATGCAACAGTTTAAAACAGTATACTCCTCACACGAACATCTTGATATTACCATTTACATTCTTCACACCAACTATTATCAGTCCAAATTTGTGTTTAGACTGGCTGGTTCTATAGTATTCAAATCAAAGATCCACCTTTGTTCCCTAAAATTGAGACAATGCACTAAATCACCTCCCCAGAGATTAGGGATTAATTGATTTATAATGACCCATTGTATCTGATCAAATGTATGGTGTGTCTTCGAACAGTATTCTACTAATGGTGCTTCCATTCAACCTTTCTTGACACAACTTTGATGCTTGATCAGTCTCATTTTTATTTGTCTCTTAGTATGTCCCACATACAATGGGCATGGGCAAATAATTATATAAACCACAAACTTTAATGTACACTCAGTTCTATGTTTCAACTTATATTTGTTCTTAGTCAAAGGATGTTGCCATGCATTCATCACCTTGAATTCTTTATTGGCAAAAACTACATATACTGCACGCAAAGAACCCTCCCTCTTTACAGGAGAATAGGCAGTTGTAAAAGCCAACAGAAGCTAAAAGAGCAGCTACAGGAGACTGATCCTGACCATCTTTGTACCCCACTGCTGGCTTTGGCATTCTCTCCTGCTGTCTTCAGTGATCTCTTTCCACCTTGAGAACTTATATTCCTTTGATGTCTTCTGCAGAGTTAGGACTAGAAGAAAAGGCTTGTTGCCAAAAAATGGATGCCATCAGTACTTTGCCGCTAAAGGGGTGACTCAAAGAGGATTGCCATTTTGGGAACTCCTTAGGGAACAGTTGGATTGCATTGGATAGCACAATTTTAGTCTCTTTATTGCGGTTAATAATTTAAAGGCGTCACAGAGTAGATTATGATGGTCAAGATATTTTTATGGTTCTTATGGAAGTGGAAAAATAGGTTTTATTATGTTTCAACCCTCCTGTGAAAGGGGGGACTGGGATAGGAAAGATTTTAGGAGTAGATAGGCTTTTGAATTATGTATATGCTAATTTAATTTGAATTGTGTATATTTTATGATTTCACAGTTATTGTGACTTATTTTATTGTGAGCCAATTTGAGTCCCTTGAGAAAAAGTGGGATATGTGTAAATACTATTCTAATTCTATTTTCTCCATTTTGCTGCTTTTCAGGCCACTGTCTTCTGTCCTTTCACTTTTTCTTATTTTCTGATATGTTTTGCTCTTTTTTCCAACCACTTTCTTTCCTTTTTTTTGTCTCTGTATAATATCTCATCCTTCCTCCTTCTCTGCCTCTCTGGAGCTCTTCCTGTTCTCCTATCCCCTTCCCAATCTTTCTTCCTGCCTCTCTTCCTATTTCACTTTCTGCCCACTTCCTCCAATTCTCACTGTCTCTCTACTAACTTCCTGCTCCTATCCTACACTTTTACCTTCTTTTTTCTTTTTGCTCCTTTGCCTGATGAAAAGATCACCTTGACAGTACTGCAATTCATCCATTCTCTGATGGAATGATTGACATCTCTTGTTTCCTGCTCCTTTTCCTACCCAACTTTTGTGTGAGCCCTCCATTGGAATGTCAGCTTTGTTAAACCCAAGGGTACATGACTGCAACAGTGTCAGGTTTGAGAAGGTCCCCAGGGTACTGAAACATATAGTGTACATCTTAATAGTCCTACAGGTACCACTGAACATGGTGTATGGCATGCATGTCTATGGCATTTATAGTGGTCTCTCCTCCTCTATCTCCTGCTCCTTCTGTGAGCTCTGAATATCTTTTTTTCAGAATGTGACATATTTTCTTATTTTTGTCAAATAGCTTCCAAATCTTTTTTTTTTTTTTTACAAGAGTTGCTATTTGGGCCTTTCATGCTATTTACCCTCCAGAAGCCAAAAGGAATTTGAGTGAAGTGAGCCCAGAATGATTAAAATCCTTACTGGCAATTTGTCCTTTGCTGTTTTTACCATTATCGGGCTGGACAGTCAATGAACTGAAACACAGTTAGAAAAAGTGAATTACAAAAACCAATAGAAATGGTCTAATGACTAATAGCTACAGGCTGGAAATAGTTGGAAATATTCTTTGCGTTTAAGGATTATGATTAAAAAACGTAAGAATATGATCACTTTTCAAATGGAGGTTAAAACATGAACCATAAGCAAAATGTAACTTGCAAAATGAGCAATTATTGATTATTACCGTCTGCCTCACTAGTTTTATTTTTAATTGAACAGATATGAGGGTATATAAATTTTATGGCACTGTTTGACTTGTAGCAAATATCTGGAGCAAAGAAAAACAATCTATTTTTGTTGCTTTTAATATATTTACAGTTTAATAAAATGTTCATCTTCTAAACAGAAGAGGTGCTGGGAAAAACATTTTTTAAAATTCATTCTGACAGATGTTAAAACAAGCAACATCATCCAGGCACCCTCCTCCCCGCCAACACTACTACTACTTTAATTGAGATCAGTATTTAAAAGATTTTGAAAGCTTCTTTTACTTAACCTACTTGGTATGCAGCTGTGCTGCTGATCCTTAGCAGCATTTTATGCAGATTACACATGGATATGTGGAAACCATGAGTGCTGTATGAACAAAACGAAGTATGAACTCAGAAGAAGATATGTTAAACAAACGGGGTGTGGCTAGAAAGAAAGGTATACAACTTTGAAGAATCAAATATATTTGACAAAGAAGAACGGAAAGCAAGCAGTGAGATGGTTTTAGGAATTCTTTCCAACAATGATTTATAGACGGGGGTGATGGAGTTCTTACACTTGAGGTCTTTTTATGAGGACTTAATACATGTTCCAACCAAGAAGGAGATTCATCTCTAGAGAATTAGAAATTGAGCATTCTTGTGGCTCCTACGTTATGGAACAGTCTAACAAGTGATATCTGACTACAGAAAAAATTCAGCTTTAGAAAAAAGTCAAGACAGAGAAACTTGTATTCTGGAGGTTAATGAATGGTTGTATAGAAGATGTCGACAAAAATGTTTCAGTTTCCTGGATTATGGGATGGCATCCCAAGGGCTTCTAAGCAGAAATGAATAGCAAAATTGTCTTCCAGAACAGACTGTCAAGCGTTCGGAGGATTATCAGGGATGAATGAAAAAATCCCTCATGTAATTAAAATACTAAACACTTGTATACAAATGGGACAAAAGGGAAACAAATGGAAAACTATATATATACTAATACACATACAGGTGAATTTTAAAAAGAGTTATGCATTAAATGTAGCATACTATCAAAGCAATTTTCAAAAGCCAG